>NW_027362769.1:62342171-63761671 GCF_046119375.1 Phyllobates terribilis | reverse complement strand
GCCACTCGTTTTTCTTTACTTAGAATTTGTATTACGGCAAGAAAAAAGCAGCTAACAGTCTATTTAGTAGGACTATCAGCTGTGTATGCACCTGACTTCTGCACAACACAACTGATGGTCCCAACCCCATTTATAAGGCAAGAAATCCCACTTATTAAACCTGACAGGGCACACCTGTGAAGTGAAAACCATTTCCGGTGACTACCTCTTGAAACTCATCAAGAGAATGCCAAGAGTGTGCAAAGCAGTCATCAAAGCAAAAGGTGGCTACTTTGAAGAACCTAGAATATAAGACATAGTTTCAGTTGTTTCACACTTTTTTGTTAAGTATATAATTCCACATGTGTTAATTCGTAGTTTTGATGCATTCAGTGTGAATGTACAATTTTCATAGTCCTGAAAATACAGAAAAATCTTTAAATAAGGTGTGTCCAAACTTTTGGTCTGTACTGTATATATATTTTTTTAAGTTACAAACAAAATCAACATATTAAAAGAAAACAGACGCAATTGTAAAATATTTACCCAGGAGCTTGGACTTGTGGAACTTTACATGTAACAGTGATTTTTACTGAATATTAGCAACAAATGTATTTCTTTGTCACTTACTGAGCCTCCAAACGTGCCCAGATAAACAGACCATGGTGCATCCAAAGAGTGTACACAGTGCCCAGATAAATACCTGTCACAATGTGTTCAGAGCAGAGAGGGTCATTCAGCACCAATATAATGTGTCAACCTTAAAAATAAATGATTAAAAAAGTCTGAAACACTTATTCTCTCGGTCAAGGAGTTTTGACTTATTTTCATGATTTTAAAGGGTGACCATTAATAATTGTGGCCACCGGAGAACCAGTTAGATGTACAGGCCTTATATTGATAAAAGCATAAAAAGAGTTGCCAACATTATGAACAAATATGTATGTAAATGTTTTTGGAAGTCCTGGAAATCTGAGATTTTGGAGATAACCGCAATTATGGGGGCAGACACTTTTTTAGCATTCTGTGATAAAGCTTATTAAAGGGAACATAATGCCATCAGCTTGTTCCCAGCACCAATGGCAGTGGACAAAATAAAAAATAGCAGATAATCCCTTGTGGTGAAGAATCCAGGTCTCATCCAGATGAACGTATTATTGATCTCTATGGTGCAAATTTGGATCATAAAATTCACAGTCTGAATGTGTTTTGAGGATGTAATGGCACATTATGACCAATCTACAGGGAGAAGCACAAAGAATTTCCAATAGATTTCACATTTTGTAATAAAAAAGTGAATCCATAGCAGAATAGAGCAATAAGACTATGATCATCCACAGCATGCCTCCAAATCTGCACATATATATTTCTATATTGTTTAAAAATCCCACTCACTTGTATTGTAGTGTATGTACACTTGGGCTAGTAATGTGGCAGTGGAGAGACCATTCAGTAATACACAAACCCTGCATGGTCAGATCCAAGCATCTGCATTTTCCATCCACCTGAATGCTTTGCCTGTTAAAGTAGTTTAGGTAATTCTTCCATTATATTCCAAAGCCATAAAATGTAAGAGGACTAGGTGCCATTGATGCCTCAAACAAAAGACTGATACAGTGCTCAATATTGTGGGAAGACACAAAATATGAGCATTTACAATATGAGACTAAATATTGAAGTTCTGTATTTGTGATCTACTGATTGACCATGGATTATTTACTAACCACTCCTTTTATAAATTTGTTCGCCAAGTAACTTAATTTTTTAAGATATTTTCTACAGCAGTAATGCAGTTCCAATTTCATATATTCAATGTTTGCATATTATAGCCCTTCAGAGTGCAGCTATATTTTCTTGGTTATATTGAATAGTTGTGACGGCTTGCACCTGTTCACACTTGCCTTATTCTGTTTGGAGGTGCTGGTCAGTTTTTGGATACTTTTAGTACACTACTTCTGACTGAGCACTCCTCCCATCATCCTAAGGTGTTTTTAGAGCTTGATCCTGCCTGCTCTAAAATTTTAGGCTTTCAGACAGGGGAAGGCGTGTTAAGGTTAGGGTCCCATCAAAGGGTACGCCTTTGTCGGGGCTGGTGGGCTCTATTGAATTGGCCAATTTATGCACCAAGTACCTTCACTTTAAACATATTTTCTATAGCAGTAATGCAGTTCCAATTTAATATATTCAATGTTTGCATATTATAGCATTTCAGAGTGCAGCTGGATTTTCTTGGTTACATTTCTGTTACCAGTACTGTAAGAAAGAATAAAAGCACAAAATTTACGGCAATGAGACATTCTACACTGGCAAATTGTTTTGTTCATTAAACCCAAAATATTACTCAGCATTATAACGATTAAGTAATTGCATAAGTCCTAAATTTGGATTACTCTAGTGGACCAAAGACTTCAGGGTTGAAAGTCTGTAAAACAAAACCACGTCAAAGTGCAAACAATTTCATTTATGTACCACATCACAAATGTTCAGTGTATGTGAAAGTGTGACTTCAGGATGGATATGCTAATCCCTGACGGTTGCAGCCCACATAATTTCAGAACAGAAACCATAAGATTCATCCCACTATGCTTATTCCTAAAAGTCTAAGGAGAACAGCTGAACATAATGTGATCCAATAAAAAAATACAAAAAACATTTTGTTATGAGAGTTTAAATAATGTGCACGAGAATAAAAGATAAATTAGCACCACATTGAAATTAAAATGTCCAGTGCAACAACAAGCATCAGTCTTGATTTAGGGTTTCGCTAATCTCTGCTTCTTCTAGAGTATTAGAGAATTTTTTTTTTATGGGATCACACTGTGTTCAGCTGTCCTCCTTCAATCTGCAGAAATAAGCATTGTGGGATAAATCTTATGGCATCTGTTCTCGGTTGAGGTGGATCGGGGATTTGGATATTTATTCTATAGCAATACATTCACATTGGTGCGCAAGTGGTTATAAAATACTGCTTTTGGGTTGAGTAATCGTGACTATATAATCAATAATTAGAACCAGGCATATTAATCATCTTTACAAGCTTAAAAAGAAAATCATTAAAAAAAGACCTTAAAGAATTTTTTTTAATGAATTCAACAGGCAAACAGTCACCCATTTATCTGTAGAAAACCAAAAATATATACAAAGACTCACTTCAGAAATGCATATAGTTTACTTACAAATATCTGTACGCTCAAAAATTTAACATAAATTTTAGGGGCACTTATTGTCCTGCACGTCTGTGCATGTATATATTTATATATATATTTATATTTTTACACTTTTTTTTTTATTAAATAACATTTTACAAACTTAAAAGGTCTTTTTACAGCAAATTCTTTGCCCTTGTAAATTAAAGTGGAAAACAAAAATGATGAGAAGGTCCATGTTTCCTGTGTGTCAGGTCTCAAGAAGTGTGCAAGAATCTAAGAAAATGAAAGGGTTGAGGTATTTAGCCACGCCAAAAGTTTGCAGCAACAGCATTAAAAATCCATAGCTCAGAAAATCCCAAAATGAGAAAGAAAAAGAAATTAATACTAATAACCCACTCGGGGCAGGGTGGTTATATATGAAGTAGTCCATTCTGCTGAGGCAGCTTATATCCACTTTACATGCTCTATAGAGCAGTCCAAGGTGACTGTGTGCACTAAAGAGACAGACTAGTTTCTTGCTCATCCATAGGTGAAAATGTGAAACGGAGGCGATGTAAGAAAGAAGTCAAACGGAGACGATTCTTGTCCAAGATCATGCAAAATATTGCTGTAGTGCAGTTTTTGCCCTAGAAGAAGGAAAAATTACAATTTATAAATGAATTTCACATAAAATCACACAAAACTTATGAATATTAGGTATGCTGATACACAAGCTCTAATGGAAGGATTGTTACCACCCTTTGAAATCCTAATGGGTGATCGCTAAAGAAGACCTGTCACTTGCTCAAAAATCCCTAGCCTCCCTGCTTCTGCTGCTCTTTTCCGTTTTGCGCTGAATCACTCTGTTGCAGAGATATTCACATTTGTATCTTCTGGAGCGCAGTATGTGAAATCTCTGCTGTGCAGTCCAACTGGGTGTTTCTTCTCTGGGGGGGCATGCACTCTCTCCCAGATGCTGCTAATCACAGTTTAACAGCATCTGAGACTGTTAGACTTTCAGATCAGCTATTAGACAACATGTGAGAGGGAGGAGTGAAAGTGCACAACCCCAGAGAAGAAACACCAAGTTGGACTGCACAGCAGAGATTTCACATACTGCGCTCCAGAAGAAACAAATGTGAATAGCTCTGCAATGGAGTGACTCAGCACAAAAAGGAAAAGAGCGACAGAATCAGGGGAGCGCAACAATTTTTAGAAGGTATTTGACTCGCTATTTTTGAGTAAGTGACTGGTCCTCTAAGTGAAATTTTGGTGTACACTGCGGTCTATGAATCCTAAATTTTAACACCTTGCAGATGCAATCATTTATAGTTGTTTTTGCTTTCCCCTTTCTTTGAAGAGCCATAGCTTTTTATATTTTTCCATGGACATAGCTGTATGAGGTTCTATTTTTTTGCAGGAGGAGTAGTAAATTTGAAGGATACATTTACTTTACCATATAATGTACTGAAATAGGGCAAAAAAAATCAAAGTGGGATGAAATTTAAAGAACAAACTGAAATTTCAACAATATTTTGAAAAATGTAGATTTTCTTTTTCAGCATTCACCACATGATCTAAATATTTTATTAGTTTGGTCAATTACGTATGCAGCGATACAAAATATGGTATTTTTTTATACTTTGCAATTTATGTTTTGGAGAAAAGGGGGGGAATTGAAATTTGTTGGTCTTTTTATATCTTTTTTTATATTTTTTTTATATTTTTAGCTAAAACCTGCAATCGCTTGATTGACTGTGTACTGTATATTGCAGTGTATTGTAAAATTGACAATGTCCTTCATGGGTGCACTAACATGGAAGACACAGTGGACTTCAGTAGACCATTAGCTGCCACAACTCAGCTAAACCAAAAGGTTACACATTGCAGTTGCTCACAGGTATTGGTTGTCTGTATAACACAGCTGGCACCTGTGCTCTATGGAATGTGCGCAGCTCCAGAGCCTGCTCCATACATGCAGTGCACTTACTCATCGTACATATATGGTGGATGTTTTTAAAGGGATTCATAAAATCATGCTTCAAACGCAGCAGTCAGGATATGGTGCCACTTTCTGATATATTTACTGAGAAGCAATGATGATTTACAGCTGTAAAAAAAAAAAAAAGTATCTTTCTGTGCATCTAGCATTACATGGCAGTCATTAAAAGGGATTGTTCCCTTTCTATTACATTTCTCCCTTGGCTGCAGCTTGCTATTAAAAAAATAATAATCAAAAACAAAAATGTGCTGTACTCACCATCCCCAGGTCCATCAGCAAGTCTCTGACGGTGTTCCTGGTGTCTAGCACTGGCTGTGGTGCTGACGTCACCTTGAAAGTGTATCAGCTAATTAGTGAGCTTAGTGTGTTACTATGGTCAGAGCTGCTGAGCTCACCGATTAGCTGATGTGCTGTCGAAGTGATCTCAGCGCCGCAGCCATTGCCATACATACATACTCCCATATACACACACAGCTTGACTATGCCAGAGCTACTTACTTGTCACATAGGTTTGGATCTGTTGACTGACTCAACTTATGGAGGATTTCAACAATTCCGATTTCACGGAGCTTGTCTTGTCGTTCTTGTGAACCTTCGAGTGAAAGAAAACAAAAACGCAGTTATAAATGAGATTAGCAGATATTTTGCACACTTATGGGGGTAAAATGAAATGATAGCATCACTTTAAGAAACGTCTGACATGTTCATGGAACAGGTGAAAAGTTTATGCCGTTGAGGGAAGTGGTGAACTTTCAGCTGTTATTGGTATTTTCTCATCGCAGAGTCACTAAGAGGTTTTCAAAAATATTAGTAAATCTCCATACATTTCAGATCTACAGACACATGACAGGATATCCCATGCGGTCTGTGTAGTTCCAGTACTGTCTTATCAGCACACGCTAGGGGAGATTTATCAAGCTAGATGTGACAGAATTATGGCATAATTTGCACCAAAAATGAAAACTGTCTTTCATGTCTTGCACCAGGTTTCTGATGAGTTTTAGACACTTTTGGACCCATTCTGATGTGGGTGCACAATCTTGCAGAAGAGGGCTCAGACGCCCATGCAAATCGATCAGAGATTGGAGTGCAACGCACGGACTGGCTGCAGCTCTCCCAAGCATAACAGCTGCATGTATTTCTATGGGGGCGTCAGGCCCGGGTCGAGAGAGCCATGGACAGTCCATGCATTAGCAGTCTGGCCTCGGACTGATCTGCACAGATGTCTGAATGAGCCCAAAGGTAAAAAGTAATAAATTATACAAGACTGTGGAGTGAGAAACCTCAGCATTAAACTAGACTGTCTGTGGACTGCCTGCCAGAATTTACAGCACATAGTTTACGGACAACAATTTGGTCAAACTGCAGCCAATATTAAAGGGAGTGTAGGAGCTCATTGTATACTGTATTACATGAATGTGAATGATACCAAAGTATACAGAGACCTCCTATGCACCTTCTAGTTGCAGATACAATACTAGGCTTCTGATACAGGTCAATAAAGGAATACTTTAGGCGCTATATATTTTATAATAATACACACACACACATATATATATACACATATATATACACATACATATATATATATATATATATATATATATATATATATATATATATATATATATATATATATATATATATATATATATATATATATATATATATATATATATATATATATATATATATATATATATATATATACACATATATATACACACACACACACACACACACACACACAGTACAGACCAAAAGTTTGGACACGCCTTCTCATTTAAAGATTTTTCTGTATTTTCATGACTATGAAAATTGTACATTCACACTGAAGGCATCAAAACTATGAATTAACACATGTGGAATTATATACTTAACAAAAAAGTGTGAAACAACTGAAAATATGTCTTATATTCTAGGTTCTGCAAAGTAGCCACCTTTTGCTTTGATGACTGCTTTGCACACTCTTGGCATTCTCTTGATGACCTTCAAGAGGTAGTCACTGGAAATGGTCTTCCAACAATCTTGAAGGAGTTCCCAGAGATGCTTAGCACTTGTTTGCCCTTTTGCCTTCACTCTGTGGTCCAGCTCACCCCAAACCATCTCGATTGGGTTCAGGTCTGGTGACTGTGGAGGCCAGGTCATCTGGCGTAGCACCCCATCACTCTCCTTCTTGTTTAAATAGCCCTTACACAGCCTGGAGGTGTGTTTGGGGTCATTGTCCTGTTGAAAAATAAATGATGGTCCAACTAAACGCAAACCGGATGGAATAGCATGCCGCTGCAAGATGCTGTGGTAGCCATGCTGGTTCAGTATACCTTCAATTTTGAATAAATCCCCAACAGTGTCACCAGCAAAGCACCCCCACAACATCACACCTCCTCCTCCTCCATGCTTCACGGTGGGAACCAGGCATGTAGAGTCCATCCGTTCACCTTTTCTGCGTCGCACAAAGACACTGTGTTTGGAACCAAAGATCTCAAATTTGTACTCATCAGACCAAAGCACAGATTTCCACTGGTCTAATGTCCATTTCCTTGTGTTCGTTAGCCCAAACAAGTCTCTTCTGCTTGTTGCCTGTCCTTAGCAGTGGTTTCCTAGCAGCTATTTTACCATGAAGGCCTGCTGCACAAAGTCTCCTCTTAACAGTTGTTGTAGAGATGTGTCTGCTGCTAGAACTCTGTGTGGCATTGACCTGGTCTCTAATCTGAGCTGCTGTTAACCTGCGATTTCTGAGGCTGGTGACTCGGATAAACTTATCCTCAGAAGCAGAGGTGACTCTTGGTCTTCCTTTCCTGGGGCGGTGCTCATGTGAGCCAGTTTCTTTGTAGCGCTTGATGGTTTTTGCAACTGCACTTGGGGACACTTTCAAAGTTTTCCCAATTTTTCGGACTGACTGACCTTCATTTCTTAAAGTAATGATGGCCACTCGTTTTTCTTTACTTGGCTGCTTTTTTCTTGCCATAATACAAATTCTAACAGTCTATTCAGTAGGACTATCAGCTGGGTATCCACCAGACTCCTGCACAACACAACTGATGGTCCCAACCACATTTATAAGGCAAGAAATCCCACTTATTAAACCTGACAGGGCACACCTGTGAAGTGAAAACCATTTCCGGTGACTACCTCTTGAAGCTCATCAAGAGAATGCCAAGAGTGTGCAAAGCAGTCATCAAAGCAAAAGGTGGCTACTTTGAAGAACCTAGAATATAAGACATATTTTCAGTTGTTTCACACTTTTTTGTTAAGTATATAATTCCACATGTGTTAATTCATAGTTTTGATGCCTTCAGTGTGAATTTACAATTTTCAAAGTCATGAAAATACAGAAAAATCTTTAAATGAGAAGGTGTGTCCAAACTTTTGGCCTGTACTGTATATACACACATATATATATATATATATATATATATATATATATATATATATATATATATATATATATATATATATATATATATATATATATATATATATATATATATATATATATATATATACACACACACACACACACACACATATGCATACACACACACACATACATATATATTTTATATCATTTGCATGACTTTGGCTCCCATGAACCGAATAATATTTTTGGGTTGCACCGGTGACCTTTTCTGTCACCCTCCATGGTGACTGCAGTGATGAGGTGTGCAAATATAAGGCCGCTATATAATCGTATTCGGTTTTAATTTGCTAAAGCCTTCTGTAAGACCCCCTTCACAAGTCCGTATAAAACCAGTACCGGAAAAAAAAAAAAACGAAGAAATTACAAAGCTTCTCCTCCACTTTGCAATGTTAAACACATGGATCCCATCCATGTACCGTACCCTTAGACTTGTATTGGCCCTTGTGATCCGTACTGCCAAAAAAATGTGGTGGGTCACACGGACACATGGTTCATGTAAAAATAGTGATCTGTGCAGAGCAGCATAGGGTATAATGGATATGTGTGCCATCTGTGAGAAAAACGGATGCTACAGATACTGCAAACACGGACATGTAACAGGCATCCAAGACTGTGAGAAGGATCATGGTGGTCTTCGTTACCTTCGTCTTCATTCCATGTGAGGTTTGCTATGCAGAACATTGCAGCCAGCTGAAGCTTCAGGTTGGAATGACCCTGAGAGGAGGGGACAGAATATTAGAATGTATGTTGTGATCAAACTCAAAACCTTCACTTTTTTAAATAGACTCCTACTTAGGGGGTACAGAGAATTGCACAGAAAGCCAATGTTAAGAACACAAATCAAGTACAGTGCTATTTAGACAGGCAGACATCGCTTCTATGCACAGAATGAGCGTTAGTTTAATTGTTCTGTGTGCATAGAATAATAAAATATAATTGTTCTTGGCAGCACGACCTGTTTACACAAAATGATCTGCTGCTGAGAATGATGATTTTTTTTTATCAAGCTTAAAAATCATCTCATCCAATGAGCAATTGTTTTGCTTGTTAGTTGGGCGATTGCTGTCCTTTCTTGACAGGCAAATTATTGGGAATGAGTGCTCCCAAAAATGCTTGTTCCTGGTGATCGGTATGTCTACATGGACCTTAAAGGAAATCAGCTCTCATGCATGGATAACCTGGCGAGCCTGTAATAGACTTCTGTTTATACACAGCAGTCAGAGGAGTCTGAGCAGCAGGGGGAAGTAGAGAGTAAGAGCCTAAACCAGTGATGAGACAGGAAGTGCGTCTCAGACTACATTGGATGCCGGTAGACCAAGAAACTAATCTGTAGTCATCTCCATGTGGAAAGAGAGGTTAGCTAAAAAACAGCTAAAAGGCAAAATTTGAGGAA
The DNA here is from genome assembly GCF_046119375.1 of Phyllobates terribilis. NCBI lineage: Eukaryota > Metazoa > Chordata > Amphibia > Anura > Dendrobatidae > Phyllobates > Phyllobates terribilis. The sequence goes on along the minus strand of NW_027362769.1, from coordinate 63,751,748 downwards.
AGTAAATAGCAGGTAATATATATATTCATAGAGGACTTGAACACTACTTTAAGGTTTTAAATATCTGACTGAAGAGAAAGACTGAGAAAAATAGCAGTACATGTATTGTTGGCTTTCCCCAGATTAAAAGTTACCCTATCCATAGGATATGAATGAAGCAGAGGTCAAGCACGCACAACTCTGCAACCATACATGATCTATGGAACCGCTGGAAAAAAATAAAAATAAAAAAATCGAGCGCTGTAGGACAATTGTTGGGGATCCAAGTTCCCAGTGGTCTGACCCCATTGATCAGCAAGTTATTTTCTGTGCACCGGATATAGGATAACTTTTTATCTTGTGAAACCTATTTACCCGTACATCAATGGGATTTGTCGGGCACAGATGGTCTGCATAGAACGCAACTGGTACGACTGTGCTATAATAGGAAGCTACATTGTAAATGTGAACAGAGCATTACTGGTAAATTAATGGAGTGTTTTGTAGGGAGATTACCAAAGTGTGTTACTTACCACGTAATACTTGATTTTCTGCAGGATATCATCATTTGTCATGATTAGGTCCTTAGCCGTTGTTCCATCAGCTATGTTTGCAAGGATGCATAAGGTCTGAAACACAAACAATACAGGTAAAGGTTTTGCCAGTTTTGTTCTTGTGATCTTATGCTTGAGAGCGTACTGCTGCCCTGCCTCACTGCTTCCCAGGGGCAGTGTGCTCCATAATGATTGATCGTTCAGAGCAATTGCATTATTAATACTGTGCACTCACCACCCACTGCCGCTAGCAGAGGCAGTTTTACCTCTGCAGCACAGGGACACGGTTGTTGGCCAGACCCAGGAATCTGGAAAGCTTCGAGCAGCACTTCAAGCTCTGTAGCAAAGCGCTTGCAAAGGCGCTTCTTGCTTAGGATACCTTATGCAACGAGCTATACACAAAATAACTGCAAAATCCTAGCAAGTAATCAAGAGCCACTACTACTGTACCACAAAGTTATTAACCCTTTCCAGTAAAATTATGTCCCCTCTGTGATTTATTACTTTAGATTACATTTCATGATCTAAAAAGGTCTTCATAGTTTAGCATGGGCTTTGTTGGGGTCAAACAGATGACATACCTGTTCCTTGACTTCTATATTATGCTCCCCTTCTAGAATGAAGGTCACTGCTTGCATTATCTGCTTCCCATGCGTGCTCATTATCTGGTCTATATGCTTAAAGTTCACAAGGGGGAAAAGGATAAAAAAAATAAAAAATTAGAATGTTACAAATAAAAAAAAAGCCTGTAGGTGCTAAGGTTACATTGTATGCATAGCCTACCAGAAATAACCATAATGACTGAAATAATAATAAAAAAAAAAAATACACACATGTATATATATTTTACATACATACACATGTATATATATTATACATACACACACATGTATATATATTATACATACACACACATGTATATATATTATACATACATACACATGTATATATATTTATTATACATACATACATACACACACATGTATATATATTTATTATACATACATACACACACATGTATATATATTTATTATACATACATACACATGTATATATATTTATTATACATACACACACATGTATATATATTTATTATACATACATACATACACACACATGTATATATATTTATTATACATACATACACATGTATATATATTTATTATACATACACATGTATATATATTTATTATACATACATACACATGTATATATATTTATTATACATACATACATACATACATACATACACACATTTAGACAGATGCAGTCTCCTTAGAACTCTTGTTTTCCCTTCACCCATGACAGCACCTCCTGAGAGAGGGGATCCGCTCATCAAGTACAGGAAACCTGCAGAATAAAAGGGCGGAGTCTCTCCCCTGCATCAGCTGGTTTCCTGTCCTTGTTGGAGAACCTATATGCAGTGTCCAGTGCGGAATGAAGAAGAGAAGACTCCTGCCCAATCACTTAGGAGGGCGAGAGGTCGGCTGAGCTGATGTGCAGGTCCTGGAGGCGATGCAGGTGGTCCATTGGGGACTTAGCTGGCGTACTGGGGCAGGTGGCGGCAGCATCTGCGTGTCTGCTGGCAGCCGCATCATTCTGGGTCTGCTCATGGGCGGGGCGCGCTGTAAAGGCGTGCCCTGATGAGGAGCGCGTCGGTAATAAGGGACCCAGAAGTGTTGAAGCATTTCCAGGGGAGGTCCGGATGAGGTGGCCACTGGGGCAAACGGGGTGCTGTCCAGGCTAGTCCCGCATTTAACTGCAGTTTAAGACCGTCGGAAAAGTGGTGACTCCGGCACTTCCTCCCAGGTTTGGCATGGAGCAACAGGAGCAGTAAACGCAGCTGCAGGTCCAGCAGACCGAAGCAGCAACAACGACGACGCAGCAGTAGGGTTCGTACTGACAATGGGAAAAGCACCAGAAGTGTGAGTAGGTCCAGACAGCAGAGCCGCAGTACAGCCTCCAGGGTAGATCACTTGGGTGATCCGATACCTTCACTAGTAACTGTTTGGTTAGTGATCTTTGAGAAAGTTCACTTTTGTAACAAGTCAGTCATTCTCTTGTTGGCTTATTTGTAAGGAGAGGCCTAAGAAATGCATAGCTAAACAAAAACAAAGTGTGCGCTGTGTGGAGAGTGGTCAAGCTTGTAGCAGAAAAAGCTCTGCCAGGCATGTATAGAAAAAAACAGTATGTGAAGAAACCTCTAATTTTGCTACGGAGCTCAGAAAGGCTAATATAATCAGAGGTGAAAAATTATATTAAGTCCTTAGCCGTTCAAAAAAGGGGAAAAAGTAAGAAAGTGAAAGTTAACAATATCGTCGCCAGATTCTGAAGAATCAGAGATCAGAGGGAGAATGTATGTCCTCGGATTCCGCTTCTTTCTCAGATGGGGGTGAAAGGGTAGGCCGTGTTACCTGGTGGAAATTACGGACAGATTAGTCAAGCCAGTAAGGTCCACCATGAGCATAAAAGTAGCGAAAACGCCCAAATTAGTGTAAGTTATATTTGGAGGTCAGGTGCAAAAAACAAACAAAGAACCTTGAGAAAATACAGGCCCTTATTAAGGGGGAATGGACAAGACCTGAAAAGGAAGTGTTAGCTACCCTCATCTTTGAAAATATCCCTTTGCGGAGCAGGAAAGATCCCTATGGGATAAAGCAGTGGTCCCCAACCTTTTTTGCACCAGGGACCGGCTTGAAGCAAGATCATTTTTCCATGGCCCAGCAAGGAGGGGGTGGGGTGGGCGGGGCAATGGAGGGATTTGGAGTTTAGTGCATACTTATTATATAGTGTAGACCAGGTCCCCGCCAGGAGCTATGCCAGGAGCCCCACATAATGTGCTGTGCCAGGAGCCGCATCACTGAGGCCCCATCACGCCCTGCAGCAGGACAGGGCAGCTGTCCTGACAGCTGCTGTTCAGCTGCATTTACTTCATCCCAGGGGCGGACACAGACTGTAGTGGGCCCCTGTGCAAGAAATTTTTGGGGGCCCCCCCGCCCTTCATAAGGCAACAAAGTTATGTAAACATAACCCCCCCCCCATGTGCAGCTCACCCCCCATGCATCTCTCCCCTCCCCCATATGCATCTCTCATCTCTCCCCTCCCCCATGTGCATCTCTCCTCTCCCCCCATGTGGATCTCTCATCTCTCCCCTCCCCCATGTGCATCTCTCATCTCTCCCCTCCCCCCATGTGCATCTCCCATTCCCCCCACTCCTAGTTAATTGTATTTAAAAAAAAATAAAACTTGTTATACTTACCCCCATGCGATCCCTGCAGAATCCTGGCGCTCGTCCAAATCGCTGACACCAGGTTCTCCTGCCTTCCGGTCATGTGACGGCGCCGTCACATGACTGGAAGTCAGAGGAATTATGAGATGTCCTGGACCCGGCGCTTTGCATGGGGCCGGGGGCCCCATGAGGAGAGAGACGCACAAGAGGGGGGCTCCGAGGGGGCTCCTACCGGCCGGGCCCCATACTGGAGTCAGGGCAGTCATGCCCTGATGGCGGCCCTGCTGGAGGCTGGAGGGGCCCCCGTTCAATGAACCGGCTGCACGGGCGGTAGTTCCGCCCCTGCTTCATCCTGCTTCAGGACCTGTGGTGACATCACAGTTATGTACCTTGATGTCATCACAGGTCCTCTACAGGTCTACCCTGCGGGAGTCTAGAACAGCGGGCAGCATCCACCCCACACAGTGTTCTCTGAGCCACCGTAGACCAGAGCACACTGTCAATGTTTAGTCATTGTCTGTGGCGGTGCCGCGGACCGGCTGAAAAACCCCAACGGCCTGGTCCTGGTCCGCGGACCGGCGGTTGGGGACCTCTGGGATAAAGCATCAAAAATTGACGGAGCAGTAGCCAAGTCGTCTAAGAAATTTTCCATGCCCTTTGAAGACATGAGGGTGCTTAAAGATACCTTATATGAGAAGTCAGATGTCTACCTATAAAAAACTGGGAATCCTCAGCAGGAACCCTAAAACCAGCTATATCTGCAACATCTACAGACCGGTCCATGATGGTCTGGCTTTATCAATTGGAAAGTCAGCTGAGGTATAAAGCCAGAAGGAAAGACATCTTGGCCAACATCCTGTTAATGTAGGGAGCAGCAGCATTTTTGGCAAATGCATCAGCAGATTCTGTGAGATTGACAACGAGATCGGCAGTTCGCTCTAATGCAGCTCGAAGAGCCCTGTGGCTTAAACGTTGGCCTGGCGATATACAATCAAAATCCAAACTATGTTCCATTCCGTGCAAAGGAGTATTTATTTAGACCATTAGGGAAATGGGAGACCCGTCGAAGGAAAGAGGATTCATGTTCGGGGGTTCCTCTTCGGAGATTAAGAAATCTTCCAAATGGCGTCATTCCCCAGGTGGGGGAAAGGCTTTTCCACTTCTTCTCTGAATGGGCAAGAACCTCAGCAAGTGGGTGGATTCTCAAATTAGTAGAATCTGGCCTGAGACTTAAGTTCTTGGCTGTTACCACAAAGGTCTGCAGGGTATGTATGTATGTATGTATGTCCTTACAGAGGTTGCAGTAGAAGATAGCTTCCATTCTCCCCTTTTAATAAGAAACAGACTCCTTCTTCAGGACTATCATCAACCTGCAAAAGCTAAACGAGTTCCAGAAAATCCGACCTTTCAAGATGGAGTCTATAAAATAGTCCATAAAGCTACTATTGTCAGGCTGTTATATGGTCGTCCTAGACCTAAAAAGAAGCATATTATCACGTCCAAATCCATATAGAACATCAGAAGTTCCTCAGAGTAGCCTTAGCCATGGATGAGAGTATCAGGAATTTCCAGTTCAGGGCTCTTGCCTTTGGGTTACGGATTACTCCACAAAGTTTTATAAAAGTGATAGCAGAAATGACAGGTCATCTATGGGAACAGAACACCTGTCTAATTCCATACTTGGACGATTTCTTAATCATAGGCAAGAAGGCTGATCACTGCAATTTCCAATTAGAGTATGTCAGAACAACCTTAAATAATCAGGGTTGGCTTCTGAACCTGAATAAGTCGAGACTACATCCTTTAAAATTCCAAATTTTTTTAGGGCTTCTGTTAGACTCAGTAAATGAAAACGGTTACCTTCCAAGGAAAAAAATAGGGAAGGTGTCCGATCAGGTGCTAAAAGGCGATAAAAAAAATCCCACCATGACCCTCAAGAAGGCCATGTCATTACTGGGGTCTCTGACATCCGGTATTCCAGTAGGTCGGAGGGCACAGTTGCACACCAGAAAACCACAAAAATACATATTAGTAAGCAAAAAAGTGCAAAGAGGACATCTAAAAAGGTAGAGTAACCCTTTCCTCGGTCACAGTCAAGTCTCTCCATGGGTGGTTAAATACAGGAAATATATCATGGGCATTCCCTTGGGAAAACCCAGTTCAGAGTATTCTAACCACAAATGCAAGTCCAAGAGGATGGAGGGTGCATTCAGAGGATGGGCTAGTTCAGGGCAGTTGGACAGTAGCAGAATAGTTTGGATCCTCCAATCTAAAAGATCTAATGGCAATAAAATATGCAGTGGAGAGCCTACTATCATCAACACAAGGCAGACATGTTCGTGTCTATCAACAGAGTGACAGTGGCATATATTAACTATCAGGGAGGAACTCGATACAACCTACTGACGTCAGTAACGGAGCAGATCTTTAGGTAGTGGAAGACCATCTCTCTTCACTAATAGCGTTACACATAAGAGGAAAATAAAAAAGCAAGAAAGACTGAGCCGTAATCGGTTGAGGCAAGGAGAATAGGGCCTGAATCCAGCAGTTTTTCAGCAGATTGTAGAGTTATGGGGTCTCCCAGATATAGACCTATTTGCAAGCAAATGCAACAGAAAAGTAAAGAAGTTTTGCTCACTAAATCCCAAGGAACATCCACATATAGTTAACGCATTTCAGATCAGACGTGACTTCGATCTGGCTTACATTTTTCCGCCATGAATGCAGATTCCAGCAATACTAAGGAAGATTAGGCAAGAGTAATTTTAATAGAACCATTCTGGCCCAAAAGACCATGGCTCTCGGTTGATGTCTGTGAATGAATGACCCTTGGGTGCTGCCGGAGGTCCCGGATCTACTTATCCAGGGTCCAGTTTGTTGAGCTTCACTTACCAGCTTAGAATTTGACAAGTCACCATTAGGGCAGCAATGTTTTTCACCTAAATTGGTCTCCACACTGCTCAAAATTAGGAAACCAGTAACTACTAAGGTCTATGGTAGGACCTGGAAGAAGTTACTCAGCAGCTCCGGTGTAAGACTACAAGATGGAATTTCACTTGGGCCTTTCTTAGAATATCTCCAGAAGGGCCTGAATAAGGGTCTATCCATTACCACCCTTAAAGTACAGATAACGGCTTTAGGAGCAATATATAATTATGACTTGCCAAGTAATAGATGGATAACGAGATTCTTCAGAGCGTGTGACAGATCAAAACCAGTTTTTCCCCAAAAAATTCCACCTTGGGATTTGAACCTGATGCTGGAGGCACTCACCCGCTCCTTTCAATTCAATAGATTCTGTGTCTGTCAAAATCCTTTATGTTGAAAACAATTCCCTTGGTAGTCCCAACATCTGCTCGCTGGGTTAGTGACATTCAGGTCTTGTCGGTTAGCGCTCCCTTTATGCAAATCTGGGATGACAGGGTGGTCTTAAAATCAGACACTGCTTAACTTCCCAAAGTTGCCACTAGATTACATAGGAATCAGGAGGTTGTCCTCCCTTCTTTTTGCACTAATCCCAAGAATGAAAAGTTTCCTACTTTAGATGTTAGAAGGTGCCTGGTAAAATTAGAAAGAATCAGTCATTGTTCATCTCCTTTCAGGGACCTAGGAAGGGTATGAAAGCTTCAAAGAGTACTTTAGCTAGGTGGATCCGAGCGGCCATTTAGACTATTCCTTAAGTGATATTGCAGTGCCAGAGGATCTGAAGGCTCACTCTTCTCAGGCCATTGCAGCTTCCTGGACGGAGAAAGTAAATGTTTCTATCGACTAGATATGCAAGGCCACAACGTGGTCTTCTACATTCAATAAGCACTATAGACTTGATTTATCCTCCACCACCGATTTATCTTTTCTGAGCAGGGTTCTGCAGGTGGTGGTCCCTCCCTAAAGTGAATCAATTCTCTGTAAATCTCTCAGGTGGTGCTGTCATGGGTGCAAGGAAAAGATGAAATTACTTACCGGTAATAGGATTTTCCAGAACCCATGTCAGTACCCTAATATGCCTCCTACTCCCAGATAACGGTTATACACTAATTGAAATGTATACATAGTTCACAGAGTAAAAAAAAAAAAGAAAAGGTTGGTGATGGTAGTTAGGTTGATGTTTAATTGTTGATGGAGGTCCCATCATGCTCTAATGTGGGTGCAGAGATTTTGCCCTTTTATTCTATAGGTTTCCAGTCTTTGATGTGCGGATCCCCGCTCTCAGGTGGTGATGTCATGGGTTCTGGAAAATACCATTGCCGGTAAGTAATTTTGTTTTTTCAATGTATTAATATTTACAAGACATTTAATTATAAGTTGAAAGGAAAAAAAAATCAGTGAGGCTCCATACAAGAAAAAATCAAATAAAATAATAATACGTGGTTACCCCATTCTCTCCAGGGTAAATTTTGGGGTTTTGTTTTTAAGGTATCCAATATGTGGTAAAAATAAGCTGGTAGCATGATTCTTCGGGTCAGTACAATTACAGCAATACCAAATCTGTATAGTTTTTAAATATTTACATATATACTGTGTTTCCCAGAAAATAAGGCAGGGTCTTCTATTTTTTGCTCCAAAAGATGGGTTAGGGCTTATTTTCAGGGAATGTAATTTTTTTTTTCCCCCATGAACAATCCACATTTATCATCAAAAATTCAACATTTATTCAAATATCATCATGCCATCTTACACAGACACGCACACACTGCACAAACATACACATGTATATACACACACTGCATATACCAGCCTGTCTCCTCTTCAGTTCCTCTAGATGTCTGCAGTTAAAGTGTCTTTGGTGACGCCCGACCCGCCAGTCCTAACTAACTAGGGCTTATATTTCAAGCACACTCAAAAAATCCTGTAAAATTATGCTAGTGGTCATTTTTGGGGTGGGTCTTATTTTCAGTGAAATACTACACACACGTGTAACCATTTCAAACATATACTGTACATAAACATTTTCAGTGTTTTTTTTTTTTTACATAAAATGTTTAAAAAAAAAAAGTAAAAATTGGATTCCTGAGTTCCATACTTGTTTTTTTTTTATTTTTCATTTTCTGTCTCTGTGGAGGTATTATTTGTGATATTTTGGGGAGGGAGTGGGTGGAAGTGAGGAGACGTCATACATCAGCTCCCCATCATTAAGTCATGTACAACTTACCGATTAACCGCAGGATCTAAGTGCTTAGATCCTGAGTAAAGTCACTCTGAGTGACATTTTAGCGGTTAAACAAGGTGGCGGTGTATTACACAGATCTTAGTGGTACACTTACTGGACGTGTAGATAACAAGTTTCTGAGAAGTCCTAATGTTTTCATCAACACATTGACATCAGAGTCAGAGAGTAATCGAAACAACTGTTCTGTGCTCAAACCTCTTAAAATGTCTGATTTAATCTTCTGGTCGGCTTGAAACGCCATGTTCTAGAAGACACAACATATTGTTGGCAAAATGCAATAATTTGTCAAACACTTAGAAGAAGAAGCACTTACCATTAAAGCCCAGATACCATTGACCCGCAGAGCTGGATTCTCACTAAGAGTCAGACTACACAGCAGTTCTATAGCTCCAGATTCCAGAATCGGCTGCAGGCAGAAAATACAGGAATAATTCAGTGTGCAGACATTATGCAAATCCCCACTATTCAGCACTGTTAAATGGGTGTGCGCTGTGTGAAGGGGGCTGGCTGACTGCTCATCTCCTTAGCTAAACCAGCCCTATTTTCTGTACTGCTGACTGACACAAAAGGGGGATGGTTTTGTTATTGAAATGAGCAGTAAGCCAACCCTATTACACACAGCTCTCATTATGTGTCAACTTAAGACAGCAGGACACAAACCAAACAAGCAAGTTCGTAAAAAAAATAAATAAATGGTGTTGTCGTCATTTTCAGAGACCCATAACATTTTCATTTTTCGGTAGAATGACCTGTTTTTTTGCATTCCAAGCGGACTTATTTTTTTCATAGTGGGGTAAATCCATCGTTTTGATTGCTTTGAACTGATTTTTGGGGGGGTATTGCAGTGACCAAAACAGCCACAACGCTAGATTTTTTTTTTCTCATTACGGCGTTCGCCGATCAGGTTAATTAATTTTATATTTTGATAGATTGGACGTAGCTATACCATGTGTGTATTTTTTTTTTTATATATATATTTCTTTTATCTTCAAAAGTGGAAAAACAAAAGAGTGATGTGAATTTTTATACATTTTTTCCATATTCTTAAAAACAAAACATTTCTTTTTAGTTTTTACTTTATTGTATCCTCTAAGGGGATTTGAACCGGTGATTGCTTGTACTATACAGCAATACAATTGAATTATAAATCACGATGTCTTTTGAACACCCACTGGCTTTCTTAGGAGTACTACAGTCATGAGTCTTCAGTAGACCCCTGACTTATGGCAACCCATCAGTGTCGTTGGGCGGTCAAAACAGCACGCCCCCACGCTCCTCTCACCGTTGTTAAAAGCAGATAATGGTTACAAAACACAGCCATCATCTGCAAGAAAACATGCAGGTTCAGCTCCTGAGCCTACATCAAAGAAGGGAACCCAACATATGACATACCAATACATATCAGGAAGGGGCGAAAACTGACTTGACTATATTTTGAGTCTTTACACAGTAACCACTAAACTTTTTCTTGCCTTCTAATTTATTGCATGCGACACTTTAGTGGCCTCTGCTGACTCAGTCAATAGGCCGTTTTTTGAGCCTGAATACATCCATTACACGTGCTGTTACTTGTTTATTATCTTTGCTTATACCCTCTGTGATATATTTTTTCAACCAACCTTCTGTGGGATCCTTCTACTTACTTATTTTTTTAAATTGGTTTTTAATATGCATTGTCTTGACTGAATTTAAACAAATATTGGAATTTTTATTGGCATCCATCCTTCATTTATTTAGATAGGACATGTTTAAAGTAGATCTCAATAGATATCCATAAGTAACCTGTAAACTGATGTTCAAAATGAAGCTACGCTTTCATACCACATGTAGGATAGAGAAATTGTGCTGGAATGACCACCATAAGCATTCTCCAATGTGTGAGAACGTTGCACTGTAACATTGTCGGTCTTTAAATATGTGTCTATGTCAGATGTAAAAAGTTGCCATCCATCATCAATAAAGTAAGGAAATATGGAGTTTATTGTAAAGTGAATATGATACATAATGCACCCTGTAACGTCCCGGTTTGTATGCAGCAGGTATTTATAAAAGCAGCCCGGACTGGTCCATATAATCGTCTGCCAACACATATCCCACAGATGGATGCTAGCAGAGACTATAGGAAGTGAACACACACCAACAAAAGGGTTAAACGGGAAACGGCTGACTCACGCAGATGGCTTCCATTAATTTTCCCTACCCAATTCACTAATTTAATTTCTGATAAAAACAAAAGTACAGGATGTTTCATGATGAATGCTACTCGTAATAATGGAAAACAAGATGGTGATGTAGTCATAGTGCTCACTGGGGAGTCATTAGAGGTCTCTACACGCGTCATTCCTGCAGCTCCTTCCCAAAAAGCATAGGGATATGTGGTTCACCTTGGTCGTGAATTTTTTATACTGTCAAATCCATTTTCTTCCAGATGCTTTTGTAATATTCAGAAAATAAGAGCTGGAATTCATAGGAGTTTTATCAAACAAAATTACTTTTTGTTTTGTACAATGATTTAAAGAAAAAAAAAAGGGGGCAGAAAACTCATCTCCACGGCTCTCGCATACCGGCAGGAAGCAAAACTTACTACTCAAAAACCCAAGTACAATAAATATATATGCTACTAACAAACCCAACAGAGGTATGTGTGCATATACACATGTATACAGCCACACACCGTGCTGGAAGAGAGGGATTATACCAAGAGCTGCTTTTCTTTTAAACAAAATGTATTATACATTTAATTCTAGTTTAATTAAAAGGGGTTTGTCTGTTGGGTAAATAAAAAAAACAAAGCAATTACTCACCAATCCCATCACTCCAGTCTCAACACTACCTCTCCACTACCAATCTTTACTTACTGCTGCAGCCATGATGTCCTGACACACGTGTCCACCACAACCAGTTACTGCCTGTAACAGATCAATGGTCTGTCAAGGCAGCGATTAGCTGCAGTGGTCATATTTCAGTGTCAGGACATCACTGCAACAGCAGAAAGTACAGAATGTCTGTGAACCAGGCAGTATTGAAGCAGCAGGAGGTTGGTTACTTTTCTAGCCATGATGGAGCCACATACAGACTGATCATTGTCTGAGATAAAGGGGTTTTCTGATCTTCTGTATAAGTTCACAGACGAAAGCCATGTTTTAAAAAAAACAACAAAAAAACAAAACAAACTATACTTACTCCAGAGATGCCGGTCCAACAGTCTCCACTGGACCGGAAGGGTCGACTTGCAGACCACCAGTGTCGGACTTCCAGACCACCAGTCAAACAACATTGCAGCCAATAAGTGGCCTTATCGGTCAGTTCATTAGTAGTGCTGAGCATTCCGATACTGAAATATTGGGTATCGGCCGATATTCGCGGTATCGGAATTCCGATACTTTTGCAATATCGTATACCGGAATCGGAAGTTCCCATAATGCAATGAGCCATTTTCATTTTATTCAGCCAATGAGGATCCTAAGAAGTGTGGGCACATCCTGTTAGGCATGTAGGCATCTTAACTAATGGCATGGCTGTGATTGGCTGCTGAAATGATGTCATGATGCACTATAAAAGCCGCCGCCGCCATTTTGAGCTCACTCTGCTGTGAATTCAGTTAGGGATAGGATGCTGTTGTTCTGAGGGACAGTTTTAGCTACCTATTTGGTCTATTCTGCTTTACCCAAGCTACTTTATAAATCACTGTGCCTTGCAGCGCTAGTGCACAGTTCTCTGTGCTGTTCACCGCTTTCTGCAAGGTCTGTGTGTGTGAGTGCAGCTCACCCTGTAGTGTGTGCTTCAACCACGTCTGGTTGTAGTGTACTCAGTGTGTGTCACTGCCTCATACATTGTCCTTTTTTGCCAATTCATAATTTTTCCTGATTTCTCCTAATAGTGTGGTGGTTCCATCCGTATTCAGCTAAATTGGTTCCAAACACACTATATAGGAGTAGTTAGAGGAGCCTTTCTGCAGCATTGGGCCTTGCAGCCCCAGCCAGATTAGTATTAGCCTATTTTTTGCAGCCTCATCTATTGCATTGTAGGTTACCTTCCTACATTGTAATAGCTACAAAAAGTTTGTGATACTATCGTTATTACATCTTTAGGCACATCCAGTGTCTTTTTGTGACAAAAAAAACCTAAATAAAGTTCACCAAACACTCCACTTTACAGTTGTGTAGGCCACATTAGCTCATATTAAAGTCTAGTCCACACTTTATAAAATTAGTGTTTCTTATACCTGTTAGCAGCTGTTCAGGAATAAGCACACTAAGCCCTTAGTACTTTTCTGCCTATCTTTATCAGTCTACCAAGATGAAAAAGGCAGGGAGTAAGGCATGTGGTCGTGGGCGTGGAGTTTCTGCAGGGAGAGGACGTGAGGATTCTGTGCCTGCAGGGAGAGGACGTGGGGATTCTGTGCCTGCTGCGTGCACCAGTGACTCAGCATCCCCCAGTTTTACCAGGGAACAGTCCTTTATGCGCAGCTTTGTAGGAGCTAGCCGTACCCCACTGCTGCGGGAGGACCAAATTGAAGCCGTTGTCGGATGGATGGCAGCTAACGCATCGACTTCAATTAGTTCCAGATCCTCTCAGGTCCTGAGCACTGAAGAGCACCCATCTGTCTCTTCACCACCTGCCAAATTGCCCAGGCAGTCAGAGAGCCCTGGACAGGAGCCATCTCTACTTCTGTTCTCTGAATCTCTTGGCTTGGAAAGAGGGGGCCAGCCAAGCAGAATTCGAGAATTTGAAGAAGAGGTAGTATGCAGTGATGCGCAACCGTTTTGTCTCTCTGAATCTGAAGAGGCGGGTGGGCCAGTGCCTATGGTCAGCAGCACACCTCAGTACGCATCTGATGATGAGACTCAGGTGCCACTTTCTGGTGCGTACTGTGCTGTCGAGACTACCCAGGAGAAGCAGTTGTTTGAAGAGGGTGGTGTAGATGATGAGGTCCTTGACCCATCATGGCGTGAGGGACAGGAAGGTGGTGGGAGCAGCTCTGAGGAAGAGATTCCCCAAATGGCCCAAAAAGGAGGGAGAGGGAGGGGGCAGACTTGGTTGCCTGTAGCCTCCACTTCGGCACCCATTAGGAGCATGGCTCTTCCAAAATCCAAAGCGGGCGCTCCCAAGACTTGCAGTGCCTGGTCCTTTTTTGACACAGTTGCAGATGACATTTGCTTTGTCAAATGCAAGCTGTGTAATCAGAAGGTGAAAAGAGGGAAAAGTGTCAGCAACCTCAATACCACAAATATGTGGAAACATGTGCGGACCAAGCACGTGGTGGAGTTACAAAAACACACTGAAGACCTAGGCCAACCTACAGCGCCACCTACCACCTCTTCAGCTCGTGTTGTAGCCTCTTCCTCCAGCTCACACACAGCTGGTTCGGCTTCCTCACAGGATCGCCATGGAAGAATCTCTGGCACTGTTGTACAGAGACACAGTGTAATTCCACCCACAGCACCACTTTCCCAGTCATCCTCACACTCCCAGGCCAGTCTACAGCCATCGTTAGCACAGGCATGGGAGAAAAGGCGCCCATACTCGGCAAACCACCCCCGAGCACAGGCTCTGAATGCTGGCATTGCTAAACTACTGGCCCTTGAAATGCTATCATTCAGGCTGGTGGAGACTGACACATTCCGTAACTTTATGGCATTGGCAGTCCCACAATACAACGTGCCCAGCCGATTTTATTTCAGCAGGCAAGCCGTCCCTGCCCTGCAACATCATGTGGAGGGAAAAATTAAACATGCGCTACAAAACGCCGTCAGTAGCAAGGTCCACCTGACCACCGATGCGTGGACCAGTAAGCATGGACAGGGACGATACCTTTCCCTCACTGCCCATTGGGTAAATGTTGTGGAGCCGGGTACAGATCTTGAGAGTGGCGCTGTATGTGTTCTGACAACTCCAAGGATTGCAGGAATCCAGTCTGTACACATTGACTCCTCCTCATACTCCAGTTCCTCTGAATCAGTGCTGCAGGAGCTGTCACGGTCTACCTCCACATCGACCCGTGAACGGTTACCTGTTATGGTGACCAATATGAGCACAGCCGTGGCCAAACGTCAACAGGCCGTATTAAAATTAATTTCTTTGGGGAATCGAAGCCACACAGCGCAGGAGCTCTGGAATGCCATCAAGCAGCAGAGCGACGTGTGGTTTGTGCCAGCGAATCTCCAGCCAGGCATGGTAGTGTGTGACAATGGCCGAAATCTGGTGGCAGCTCTGGGCCTAGGCAACCTCACTCACATCCCATGTCTGGCACATGTGCTCAACTTGGTCGTGCAGAGTTTTTTGAGGGACTATCCGGATCTTGATGCACTGCTTCACAAGGTCCGCATAGAGTGCGCTCACTTGCGGCGTTCCAGCAATGCAAGATCACGCATTGCAGCTCTGCAGCGCCGATTACGTCTTCCGGAACATCGCATCATATGTGACCTACCCACCAGGTGGAATTCAACGTTACATATGTTGGAGAGGTTGTGTGAGCAGCAGGCAGCAGTAATGGAGTACCAGCTGCAGCAGGCGCAAACAAGTCGCAGTGCGCGCCGTTCACACTTCACCACCACTGAGTGGGCCTCTATGAAGGACATTTGCCACGTTTTGCGTGCCTTCGATTATTCCACGCGGATGGCGAGTGCAGATGATGCACTAGTCAGCATGACTATCCCCCTTATCTGCCTGCTTGAAAAAACACTGCAAGCACTAAGGGACGAGGTTTTGGAAGAGGTGGAGGATGAGGAGTCACAAATGCCATCTGCTTCTCTACAGTCTGCGCAACGTAGTTCCTCACAAAGGCCTAGGCAGGGGACACTTTGTAAGGAGGATGAGGAGGAGTCAATGGATGAGGAAGACATCTGTCCAGAGGAGGGAGGTACACAATGCTCTAGTAGTCAGTATCTAGAGCGAGTGTGGGGTGATGCAGAGCAGGCAGAGATCACGCCTCAAGCAGGGGACAGCGTTTCTTGGCCAGTTGGCAGTCTGCAGCACATGGTTGATTTCATGCTGCAGTGCCTGAGAAACGACTGCCGCATCACCCACATTCTCAACACGGCTGATTATTGGGTGTCCACCCTCCTAGATCCTCGCTACCGGGACAACTTACAAAGCCTCGTAACACCGTTGAACCGGGAGCGTAAAATGCGGGAGTACCAAGACGCACTGGTGCATTCCATCATGTTCTCCATTCCAACCGAGAGCAGTGCTGCTAGTGCTTTACAAAGCAGCTCAGTGCGTCGAGGCAGTGGAGGAAGCTCTGCACAAAGAGGGAGCAGAAGCAGCGCCTCAGCACAAGGCAAGACCAGTATGGCCGAAATGTGGCAAAGTTTTGTGTCCCCGCCGCCACAAATGTCTACACCATCACAGACAGCTCCAGTCAGCAGGAGGCAACGTTTCCGTCAGATGGTGACAGACTACATGTCTTGCCCTCTTAGTGTACTCCCAGACGGCTCTTCTCCCTTCAAGTTTTGGGTCTGTAAGCTAGATACATGGCCAGAGCTAAGTCAGTATGCATTGGAGGTGCTAGCTTGCCCTGCAGCTAGTGTATTATCGGAACGAGTCTTTAGTGCCGCAGGTGGTGTACTAACAGACCGTCGCATGCGACTATCCTCCAATAACGTTGACCGGCTTACTTTTCTCAAAATGAACAAGGCCTGGATCTCTCATGAATTTGCCAGTCCTCTTCCAGAATAAATAATTGTTGGCAAAAGTATCCAGGTCTCCTGTTCTGTTCATGTTTCTACCACCTGAACTGTAATCCCTGAGCTCCAACACCGCCAGTTGGCGCTCGGAAGTGCCGTCTGCACAGTCAACACTTGCTGCCGTGTCATTGGGGTTCAGTAACGTCAGCTGTTCCCCTGCTGTGCGGATGGCAATTTCTCCTGCTCTGTCCACATCCACTGTACTACGGATTTAAAACCTCCTCCAAATACACCTCTGGCTCCTCTGTTTTCAGTATTATCCCTGAGCTCCAACATCGCCAGTTGGCGCTCGGAAGTGAAGTCTGCACAGTCAACACTTGCTGCCATGTTATTGGGGTTCAGTAACGTCAGCTGTTCCCCTGCTGTGCGGACGGCAATTTCTCCTGCTCTGTCCACATTCTCACTACTACAGATTTTAAAGTTGCTCCAATTACACCTCTGGCTCC
Source organism: Phyllobates terribilis (assembly GCF_046119375.1). Taxonomy (NCBI): domain Eukaryota; kingdom Metazoa; phylum Chordata; class Amphibia; order Anura; family Dendrobatidae; genus Phyllobates; species Phyllobates terribilis. The sequence goes on along the minus strand of NW_027362769.1, from coordinate 63,734,685 downwards.
TCTGTTTTCAGTATTATCCCTGAGCGCCAACACCGCCAGTTGGCGCTCGGAAGTGCCGTCTGCACAGTCAATACTTGTTGCCGTGTCATTGGGGTTCAGTAACGTCAGCTGTTCCCCTGCTGTGTGTCCGGCAAATTCTCCTGCTTTGTCCACATCCACTGTACTACTGATTTAAAACTTGCTCCAATTACACCACTGGCTCCACTCTGTTTTTAGTATTTACCCTGGGTTCCAGCACCGCCAGCTGGTTCTCGGTAGTTCCATTTGCTCTTGTACCTTCTACTACCCATCCGGGTTCCAGTACCGTCAGCTGGTTCTCGGCAGTGCCTTTGGATTAGGTGCCTCCTTCTCGGTATCCAAGTTCCACCAACGTCTGCTGGTTCTTGGTAGTGCTTTCTGGCACAGGTATCTCCTGCTTAGTAACCGAGTTCCAGTACAGTCAGCTGGTCTTCGGCAGTTCCATTGGCTCTTGTACCTTCTGCTACCCATCCGGGTTCCAGTACAGTCAGCTGGTCCTCGGTAGTTCAATTTGCTCTTGTACCTTCTACTACCCATCCGGGTTCCAGTACCGTCAGCTGGTTCTCGGCAGTGTCTTTGGCACGGGTACTCCCTCCTGCCCAGCCTGGTTCCAGCACGCCAGCTGTTTCCGGGTAGTGTTAACGTCACTTTGCCTCCAATGCGTTGTCCTGTCGTGTTGCGGTCGGGTTAGCCGACTCTATGGTGCCTGCAGTTTAGGTGACTCCTATGTGGGCTGCGGGATCAGGCAATGAAGGCTGGTTCCATAGTGCCAATAGGACAAGCACCCCCTGTAGGACTGTGGGTTTTGGTAACTGCGGCCGGCTCGCGGCCTTGAACTTTTTTTTACATGGGTACCTTCTGCTACCCATCCGGATTCCAGTACCGTCAGCTGGTTCTCGGCAGTGCCTTTGGATTAGGTGCCTCCTTCTCGGTATCCAAGTTCCACCAACGTCTGCTGGTCCTTGGTAGTGCTTTCTGGCACAGGTACCTACTGCTTAGTAACCGAGTTCCAGTACCGTCAGCTGGTCTTCGGCAGTTCCATTGGCTCTTGTACCTTCTGCTACCCATCTGGGTTCCAGTACCGTCAGCTGGTTCTCGTTAGTTCCTCAGCTTTCTTGTACCTTCTGCTACATTTCCAAGTTCAAGCTTTTTGAAATGGTTCTTGGTAATCACTCTGGATCTCCCTGACGAGGACCCTGAAGACGAGGACCCTGAAGACCACCCCGAAGAAGACGAGGACCCTGAAGACCACCCCGAAGAAGACGAGGACCCTGAAGACCACCCCGAAGAAGACGAGGACCCTGAAGACCACCCCAAAGAAGACGAGGACCCTGAAGACCACCCCAAAGAAGACGAGGACCCTGAAGACCACCCCGAAGAAGACGAGGACCCTGAAGACCACCCCGAAGAAGACGAGGACCCTGAAGACCACCCCGAAGAAGACGAGGACCCCGAAGACGAGGACCCAGAAGACCAACCCGAAGAAGACGAGGACCCCGAAGACGAGGACCCCCGAAGACGACGACCCTGAAGACCACCCCGAAGAAGACCAAGAAGATGACCCTGAAGAAGTTGACCAAGAGGACAAAGAAGAGAAGACAAGCACCAAGATACAGAAGAACAAGAGACAGAAAACCAAGAAGGAGAAATACAAGAAGCTGCAGAACAAAAAGCGGAAGAACATTAAGCATAAGACTAAAAATCAGAGCAAAAGATAATATCTAAATTATAAGCAGAAGATGACTAAGCAGTGTATGGGGGTGAGTCCGTTCCTCCTCGTGGTGCCCCTGGAAAAGACCTGCTGCTGCAGGCCAAACTGAACGCGGACAAATCCTGTTGTAAATCTTTTGTGACGGGCAGAATGAAAGGTGTAATGTCCAACCTTTTATAGATAACTACAGGAATGTCTGTCACAAATAAGAATATGATGAAGAAGAATAATATGAAGAAGATGAAGAAGTAGAATAAGAAGAATGTAAAAAAAAAAGAATACGAAGAAGGTGAAGAAGAAGAGGATGAAAAAGATGCTGAGGATGATGAAGGAGAAAGTGTGGGAGAAGTAAAAAAGAAGGTGAAGAGCATGGAAGTAGTGAAACAAATATCTGACAAAATATAAAAATACTTAACATAGTCAATATTTCCGTAACTCAGAACGTCTTAAAAAAATATTAATTCCTGCTATTCCATTTGATTGGGCTAAACCTCTATGCCTTTATTGTCTCCCCCACCTCCCCCAATACATTCTACATTATTCTTAGTTGTTTTCCTTCATGTAGAATTAACCTACAAGGAAAGAAAGGGTTTATTTTCATTCCGATATTTCTGTCCCATTGACTTGCATTGGTTTCCGGTATCGGAATCGGCGATATCCGATACTTTTTCGGTATCGGTCCAATCCAATCCGATCAGATCTTTCCCGATATCGGAAGGTATCGCTCAACACTAGTCATTAGTGGTCAGGTTGTCATCTCTTCTGGTCTAGAGCAGCAAGGGGAGGTTATATTCCAGGAGGAAGTATGGCTTTTTATTTTTTAGAAACATGGCTTCCACCCGTAAATTTAAGAAGAAAACCTATTTAATACAATGTCCAGGAAGAGAAGTAAAGAGCTTTATCTGCGTGTATAAAAGGAAGCCAACATGTTATCTGGGCCTCTCAAAGTACAATACGGTCTCTATGCTATTAAATATTTTCTGTTAAATAATGAAATGACTGATCACTTTAGTTTGACAGGGAAATTTTGTCTTGAGGATCCCATACACATTAGATCAACTACGCCCAAACCCACCAATATTGATTGGTTTGATCACCAGTCTAATGTGCATGGGGGCCCTTGACAGATTTGTGGTGGGGAGATAAGGATCCAGTATGCCTGATTTTGGACCGCTGATCCTTTTTGTTCTCCAAGATATAAGTCTCCATCAGAGAGGTCTGTAATGGCTCTGTCTTAGAGAACTTAGGAGAGCTCACTTGGAAGAGTTGGGCAAGATAGCTGACGATAAGCTTGACCAATGGGCAGCAACTAATAGAATGATATTTAAAAGGGAAAAATGCAAGATACTACATCTGGACAAGAAAAATGAAATTGACATGTACAAAATGGGAGGAATAGAACCAAGCAACAGCAAGTGTGAAAAAGACTTGGGTATACTAATAGATCACAGACTGAACATGAGTCAACAGTGTAATGCCACAGCAAAAAAGGCAAACAGTTCACGGATGTATTAAGAGAAGCAGAGAGTCTAGATCACGTGCAGTAATTATCCCCTCTACTCCTCCTTGGTCAGACCCCATACTGTGTCCAGTTCTGGGCACCACACTTAAATAAATAAAAAAATATCGAAAAACTGGAGCAAATTCAGAGAAGAGCTACCAGGATGGTGAGCGGACTGCGAACTATGTCCTATGAGGAACGGTTAAAGGATCTGGGAATGTTTAGCTTGCAAAACAGAAGACTAGGAGGAGACTTAATAGCTGTCTACAAATATCTGAAGGGATGTCACAGTGTAGAGGAATCATCCTTATTCTCATTTACACATGGAAACACGAGAAGCAATGGAATGAAACTGAAAAGGAGAAGATACAGATTAGATATTATTTTTGACAGTGAGGGCGATCAATGAGTGGAACAGGCTGCCATGAGAGGTGGAGAGTTCTCCTTCAATAGAAGTCTTCAGACAGAGGTTGGACAGACATCTGTCTGAGATGGTTTAGTGAATTCTGCATTGAGCAGGGGGTTGGACACCATGACCCTGGAGGTCTCTTCCAACTCTAACATTCTATGATTCTAAAATGTAGGGTTTTTGGGCTACCCCATAGGATCTCAGTAGGCGCCTGCAATGACATATTGTCGTCTTCTGCAGAATATTATACACCTTTAGGATGATTCTATTAGCAATCATAGCAAATGTTATCAGAAATCATCTCATTTGCAAGCCTTATGATGCTGTATAGGAAGCTGATATAAATTAAAGCATTATATTAGCAAATGTAATTAGTATGTTAATGGGGTGGGTTTTCGTAGGGACATGTTAAACTAAAAAAGGGGGTAGGTGTGTAATGGTCTAATGAAAACATTGAATGCAGCAACACTTAAATGTTTCCCTTTGGAGCAGCTGCAGGGAAACTGAGTATTTCTACAATCTCCACGTAATATATCGTAACGACAGCAGCGATCAGGGCAAGCTTCAGGTAGTGCGGCCTCATTTACTTGCCATGCAATTATGTGGTCTTCATTTCTCATACAGATAAGCAGCTAAACGTTAATTTGGTTTCCAAAGGAAACATTAGAGGGCAAGAAAAAATAATCTTTCCATAAGAATCCAACCCACAGTACATCAGAGTAGGCACATTAATATTACAAAATCCCTGTGTGTCAGGGGCACGTAACAATACACAAGTCTTTTTGGCATGATAACTACATGTCTAGGAAAGTCTGATACGGTAAATGTGAACTTAGAGCTAATGTATCACCTACACGCTTTTCCTAATTAAACAGAGGTAGAAAATAAAAACTGATAGGGAAATTAGAAAATGTTTCACTGATTGTAATTTTTTTACTCTATTTTCTGGGGTGGCTTTTTTATGCCGGGGCTGCGAACAGCATTCACTACAGGGAAAAAAAACAGAAATGGCTTTCGGCCTTGCAAGCCATTTACTGCGAGAAGGATTTTTTAGAGAATGACTGAGCATGTGTAACCAGCAGCTTCCAGCGATAATAGATAGACCTTTTTCCAAGAGCAATCATTTTTTTTTTTTTTAGTCAATATGGCCATGTGAGGGCTTGTTCTTTGTGGGACGAGTTGTACTTTCGAACGACACCATTGATAATACCATATAGTGTACTGAACAACAGGAAAAAGCTTCCAAGTGCGGTGAAATTGCAAAAAAAAAAAAAAAAAAAAAAAGGAGCAATACCACAATTGTTTTTTTTTTTTATTTATCATGTGCACTATATGGTAAAAGTGACATGGCAATATGATTCTCCAGGTCGGTTCGAGTACACAGATACCAAACGTACAGTACAGACCAAAAGTTTGGACACACCTTCTCATTTAAAGATTTTTCTGGATTTTCATGACCATGAAAATTGTACATTCACACTGAAGGCATCAAAACTATGAATTAACACATGTGGAATTATATACTTAACAAAAAAGTGTGAAACAACTGAAAATATGTCTTATATTCTAGGTTCTTCAAAGTAGCCACCTTTTGCTTTGATGACTGCTTTGCACACTCTTGGCATTCTCTTGATGAGCTTCAAGAGGTAGTCACCGGAAATGGTTTTCACTTCACAGGTGTGCCCTGTCAGGTTTAATAAGTGGGATTTCTTGCCTTATAAATGAGGTTGGGACCATCAGTTGTGTTGTGCAGAGGTCTGGTGGATACACAGCTGATAGTCCTACTGAATAGACTGTTAGAATTTGTATTATGGAAGGAAAAAAGCAGCCATGTAAAGAAAAACGAGTGGCCATCATTACTTTAAGAAATGAAGGTCAGTCAGTCCGAAAAATTGGGCAAACTTTGAAAGTGTCTCCAAGTGCAGTTGCAAAAACCATCAAGCGCTACAAAGAAACTGGCTCACATGAGGACCGCCCCAGGAAAGGAAGACCAAGAGTAACCTCTGCTTCTGAGGATAAGTTTATCCGAGTCACCAGCCTCAGAAATTGCAGGTTAACAGCAGCTCAGATTAAAGACCAGGTCAATGCCACACAGAGTTCTAGCAGCAGACACATCTCCGTAACAACTGTTAAGAGGAGACTTTGTGCAGCAGGCCTTCATGGTAAAATAGCTGCTAGGAAACCACGGCTAAGGACAGGCAACAAGCAGAAGAGACTTGTTTGGGCTAAAGAACAAAAGGAAATGGACATTAGACCAGTGGAAATCTGTGCTTTGGTCTGATGAGTCCAAATTTGAGATCTTTGGTTCCAACCACCGTGTCTCTGTGCGACGCAGAAAAGGTGAACGGATGGACTCTACATGCCTGGTTCCCACCGTGAAGCATGGAGGAGGAGGTGTGATGGTGTGAGGGTGCTTTGCTGGTGACACTGTTGGGGATTTATTCAAAATTGAAGGCATACTGAACCAGCATGGCTACCACAGCATCTTGCAGCGGCATGCTATTCCATCCGGTTTGCGTTTAGTTGGACCATCATTTATTTTTCAACAGGACAATGACCCCAAACACACCTCCAGGCTGTGTAAGGGCTATTTGACCAAGAAGGAGAGTGATGGGGTGCTACGCCAGATGACCTGGCCTCCACAGTCACCAGACCTGAACCCAATCGAGATGGTTTGGGGTGAGCTGGACCGCAGAGTGAAGGCAAAAGGGCCAACAAGTGCTAAGCATCTCTGGGAACTCCTTCAAGATTGTTGGAAGACCATTTCCAGTGACTACCTCTTGAAGCTCATCAAGAGAATGCCAAGAGTGTGCAAAGCAGTCATCAAGGCAAAAGGTGGCTACTTTGAAGAACCTAGAATATAAGACATATTTTCAATTGTTTCACACTTTTTTGTTAAGTATATAATTCCACATGTGTTAATTCATAGTTTTGATGCCTTCAGTGTGAATGTACAATTTTCATAGTCATGAAAATCCAGAAAAATCTTTAAATGAGGTGGTGTGTCCAAACTTTTGGTCTGTACTGTATAGGATCTTTTACATTTATTTAAGCGGTAAAAAAAAAATCTGAAATTTGTAAAAAAATAAAAATAAAAAAATAAAAGTTCTCTTACGTCACCATTTTCTGAGACCCGTAGAGTTTTCTTTTTTCAGGATCTGGGGCTGGGTGAGGGCTTATTTTTTGCGCCCGATACAGATGTTTTTATTGATATTATTTTGGGTAGCTATAATGTTTTGATCAATGTGAAGAAGCTTAAGGCCCCAGTCCCAACTTTCAGCAGTGTGTATACCTTTAAAACCCTCACTTGCAGAGCAATACGCAGTATATCACATATATTGATGGTACTCACATTAGAGCTCCAAATAATGCATCCAAGAAAAAATTGTAGAAAAGCAGCACTCACCAGGTATGCAATTCAAGAGTCCTTTATTTCCTGAACATTAGACGAGGATCTATCTGAGTGGAGGGCAGGGAGTGTGCAGGGGAAAGAAGGAGAATGACACACTCCCTGCCCTCGGCTCAGTTAGAATCTGGTCCAATGTACAGGAAATAAAGGACTCTTGAATCGCATACCTGGTGAGTGCCGCTTTTCTATAATTTTCTTGGCTGGAAAATGTTTTGACCACTTGTTATTGCATTCTGTTGAAATGTTGCGGTGGCTAAAAAAAAAAGTGATTCTGGTGTTTTGATTTTTTTTTTCTCGTTAAGTCATTTATCGATCGGGCTGACTGCGGGATTTCACAGGTTAACAGCTGCAGGCACTTGATGGATTATTAAATCAGCTATCAAGTGGGGGGGGGGGGGTGGAGGGGAAGATGTGAGCTTGGCATGGGAACCCACATCAAAGGCAGGAACATAACCTTTGACGTAAATATACGTCAAAGATTGTGAAAGGGTTAAAGGAAAAATATATGTTCCCTCTGATCTTTTATGATCACTTAATATTACAAAATCCCTGTGTGTCAGGGGCACAAAATTATGTAAGAAATAAAAATATATAAAATATCTGCAAAAGAAATAAAAAAATGAAAGTCCCCGGAGCAAAAAGAAAATAAGATACATTTTATTATATACATATAAGAAAAATAAAAACCCTACACATTAACTATCCATGCTAACATAAAAACCTTCAGGAGAATTCATTCATCGGGTTATCTAGTGTGAAATGTGAACAATCAAAAACATGAGAAAAAAAAAAAAATTTTTCTATGCTTGTATCATAAAAAAAATTATATAAATTATGGGAGTAATACTCAAAACAGTGCTAAAAAAATTATACAATTTGTCCTGTACAAAGCAAAGGCTCATACATCCGCATCAGTAAAAAATAAAGTAGTTGTGGCTGCTTAGAGGTTCATATGGATGTTTGCATTAATTTGTGACAATGACTGCACATGGATAGCTCATTACATACTGGCCAAAAATAGGAGGTGAAAATGAAAAATATTGCCGGTCTGGACACTTGGAGGTTGAATTAGGCCTGATAAGACTGGCATACTTACATGGAAAATTTTAGCCAGAATGGCTTTATAATTCAGTAATTAAGATTAGACTCAAAATGCTAATTTTAATACTGTGCAGGAATACTTTAACAAAGGATTAAACAGTCACTTTGACATGGACTTTCAAAGTAGTTACAGCGGCCTCACTGGGTCCAAGAAATCTATTTAATAATGTATGCAGACTGGATTATGAAATCTGGTGACATCACCACTTTAAAACACAGTCAATGTGAGCGTGGCTAAAACTATCAGTATTTGGTCAGTATCTGTAAGCCAAAACCAGGAGTGGAACAATCAGAGGAAAAGTATAATAGAAACACGTCACCACTTCTGTATTTATCACACACTCCTGGTTTCGGCTTACAAATACTGAGGGAAAATACTGACCAAATACTAATAGTCTAACCGTAGCCTTACAATGAGGGAAAAGTATCACAAACCTCTTTACTAGGCGAGAACTCAAGTAGAAGGTTGCATAATGTTGATGAAGCCACCACTAGAATATCATCAGGAGCATTCTGTAAGACCTACATAACAAAAAGAAAAAGAATCTTTGACTTTATTAATGTTTGGTGTTAAGGGAACAAAAATAAAATTATTATTTACTGGAGACAAAATTTACAGAATGAGGAAATTTGTAAATCAAACTATTTTGCATACAACCTGGTATCCTATTTATATCCAAATAAATGCCCTATTAATTGCTATATGACTATGACAAGGGGAAAAAAACAACACAATTTTGTTAAATTACCTTCATTAGCGGCTTCCAAACTGCATGATCTTGAAAACTGGTACGAAGTTGTTGGACTGATCTGGATAAACTATGTAAACATCTAGAGAGAAATCTACAATTAGATGGTCTCACAGTGTGCACTGTGCCATATGGTGAAGGCATTTCATGAACTGGGCTGCACTAGGATCTCAAGGAGAATACAGCCTGAAGAAAAGGAAAAGGGATCTTCCCAGAAGAGAAACACCCACATTTTGTTTGTTAAAGTCGCCTAATAACTGCACTCCAAGTTAATTTAAAATTCCCATTTAATATTTGCAGCTATTATTGAATATTTAATATTGAAGCTATTGTGTTCTTAGGATAAAATCCCATGCACTAGATTTGCTGCAGAGAATTTCAGCTGGCATCTGGAGAAAGTGGAGGGAAATCTACATTAAATGTCGGGTGCAGATTTGTTTGGGTTTTGCAGCGGTGACTGGCCTAAAATAATAGTGGGAAAACAAAAAACAAAATCTATATTCTCCATTTCCCAATTCTATGCTACTCACATAGTAATGGTAGCCTGATCCGACGGCGATTATTAGTGACCACTGAAGACTGTGACTGGCTGCAGCGGTCACGTGTCTACAAAATATGTGCTTGCTAAAAGCCAGGTTATAGAAACTGGTAGCGCACCAGGCCAGCATCACCATGGGAGCTGCAGAAGTTTTTGAAGCCATTTAAAGTGCACATATCAGCAAGATTGTGCTTAGTAAACCACAGACTGTCAGGTGGGCGCCGTTACACTGAGTAAAATGATGCCTTTGTTGATTAAATCCATCCAGGGGTTCTTTTATAATCTTTAGTTTCAGTTCTGCCATAATGATATGCATGTGCTATGGTGCTGCTTCTGTATTCATATCTCTGGCTTCTGACAGGTCACTGTGCTTTCAGTCACCTGCCTACTATTTAAAATACTGAATGTGTAATTTCTCTGCCCATGTGAAATTTACATATCCAAAAATGGCCGCCCAACGCCCGCGCAGTAACATCTTTCGGTTGCGCACACGCAATTTTGCTAGAGCAAAAAGAAACTTGCCTGCAGCAATATGGCCCCTGCAGCAGCATTTCACGATTGCCGATAAGCTACTGTGCATGCGCAGAGCCATATTGCTGCGCCCACTCTTTTTCCAAAAGCAAAATGGTGCCCGCGCGTGTACAGTAGCGTCTCTCGGCAACTGAAAGATGCTACTGCGCATGCGTGGGCGGCCATTTTGGGATATGTAAATTTCACATGGGCAGAGAAATTACACACTTCGTATTTTAAATAGTAGGCAGGTGACTGAAAGCACAGTGACCTGTCAGAAGCCAGAGATAGGAATAGATGAATACAGAAGTAGAGTACCAGCATATCATTATGGCAGAACTGAAACTAAAGATTATAAAAGGAACCACAGGACTGATTTCATCATCAAAGTTATCATTTTACTCAGTGTAACGGCACCCACCTGACAGTGTATGTGGTTTACTAAGCACAATCCTGCTGACAGGTGCTCTTTAAGACTGTCCCGCTCAGCTCCACAGTTAATCCATAGCAAAGTGTGCAACAACTGGATATTTAAACTGTGGATTTGGACCTTTTACTGAATGGGAAGAGGGGGAAGGGGGGTGAAATAGAAAAAAAAATAAAAAAGCAAAAAATAAAAAAAGCCATGCCGGGGATTTACAAATCTACACAGCAGGTCAATTTCAGTTCAGAAAATTACTTTACCAAGTAGGTGAGATTTATCCACTGTTACTGCTTTATTTAGCTGTGGATTTTATGTTTTAGGTTATGTTATGAGGTTTTGATGTTGCAGATTTTCTGCACCTATTAGATAAATTAGGTTACTTACATTTTTTCATTGTGTTTCAGTGCTTTTTTGCAATTTTGACGTTGTGGTTTTGTTTTGTTTTTTGTACTTCCTACTGTAAGGCTTTGACAAAACCTTTATTGATACAGTCATCTTCAGCGGAAGTGCACAAAAAACACATGCATTTTTTTTTTTTTTTTTTTAACTTGTGGGTCTTCCGCATCTAATTCAATTCTATGGGGAAAAAATTGGCACATAACGTAGAGTACCAATAAGAGAAATTAACATGCTGCAAATTTAAATCACGTACGACAGGTCAATTTACTGTGGGTTAAAAGAAAAACAAACAGTGGGGGCATGAGATTCCTATAAATCCCATCCATTTTTTTCTGCAGTGAAAATACATAGTCAACAACTCATCATGGGAATTTATCCTAAGATCCCATTCAGAAGGTCCACAATGATTCCTGTATGAGGGCACAAACACAGAATAGTGTCTAATGCTATTTGTCAGAACATTTTTAATGAAAAAATGCACCCAATGAATTTGCAGCCTTCTTATTATAGGATCTGCTTACCTCTGAAACATGCTACACGAATTCAAAAGAGAAATGAGCAAAGTAAAGAGCATGTACTGTGTGAACCATACCTTACTGCAGCTAATCGCACCTTGACACTAGTCTCAGACAAGCCATTCACAATCCGGTCCATCATATGCTCGGCCTCAATGATCTAGGGGGGAGATGTCAATGCAGCATCAATAACATCATGGACGCATCCTATATACATTCCTATCTGCTTAGCAGATTTCATCCATTTATACATTCTGAATCGGTAAGGAAGGTACTTTTGGTGTCGAGGTTCTTCACACGTTTTTACCATAAGCACATTCTTAGAAGTAATACACAAACAAAAGCAGTGGCCACTAACACTTGACGGTGGAGCCCCACAGGTGAGCACTTCCGGCCGGCAGCCGCCTCCACCGATAACAGCTGATCGGCGGGGGTGACGCGTGTGGGACCCCGGCCGATCATACATTGATGCCCAATCCCATGGATAGGGCATCAATGTAAAAGTAGAGGACAACTTCTTTAAGAATAAAATAATAAAATCCTTATACTCCCCTCTCCTAGGTGTCCCCCGCTGTCATCCATGCGACCGCTGCTGCAGAGAAGCCGGGGAGAATGAGCCGCTCCGGTGCTGCAGCTCAGGAGTGGTGTCCCGTCACTCACCGAGCGCAGCTCCGGCTCATTCTCCCCGGCTTCTCTGCAGCAGCGGTCTCATGGATGACAGCGGGGGACACCTAGGAAAGGTGAGCATAAGGATTTTATTATTTTATTCTTAATTTTACAAGGTGACAAGGTGGGGACATTGATAGTACACTACTACTACCCTCATCATGGTCCCTGCTGGTGCTGATCACAGTGCCGCAAAGGAACCATGATGAGGGCAGCATTCAGCACTGGCGCCTGGGAACAGCGCTACCTGCGCTGATTCCCAGGCGCCCGTCTGTGTGATCCAGATGCGGCACATGGATGCAACATGTAAAACACACACACACAGGGCATGGATATCTCCGGTACTGGAAATATCTGGATGTGTGAAACCGGTTAATGTCCAATTTTACCCTCCGTAGGGGGAGGGGGTGGTGTGTGTGTGTGTGTGTGTGTGTGTGTGTGTGTGTGTGTGTGTGTGTGTGTGTGTGTGTGTGTGCGTGTGCATATAATAAAAAAAAAAAAAAAAAAAAACTGCGGCATGCACGATTTGCCTCCACGAATTTGATGGCACTTTGCGATTCAGTCTGTGACAGAAATCAGATGACATTTAAGTGTGGTTTGATTTTCATTGACTGACATAATGGAGAAGGCGAAGACATTTTTTATCTCTCCTCCTCGGAGAAAATCGGATCCCACTCTGATCAAACGAGGAATAGCATAATCAGAAAATTTCTCTCAGATGGAGAGAAAAACAGTCGTGTGACCCTAGCCTTCAACAAACAGGTCAAGTCAGTCTTGGTCAAAATAAGACAAACTGCGCTAGCTCATTGAGGGATCAGGTTACACCTACTATTAAACTATGACAAGTGGAAGGAGAAAGAGTAGGAGTGAGGAGCAGGAGTGTTACACAGGCAGGGATGCATGCACACATATCAAACAGCTTTCTAGCCAGTGGTTTAGCTTTTTCCAGAACTGTATTCACAGGTACACTGCTTAGTTCTGCAGTCTAATGTCTTCAAAAGCGGTTGGCTGCTTCTGAGCATGTGCTATATAGGAAAAGAAGAGCAGGAATGCCTCATGTCTGTGTGTGCAGTGTATAGAGACATCATAGCTGCAGTCTCCCTCCACTAGTTCAGAGAGAACTGAAAAATAGAGATAGAACTAACAGAGGAGGAGACTGGTGAAAGATTAAGGATGCAAGTCATAATGGCCAGAGAGTGTGTTATTCCTCATACCCACGCCAACTTATTTCAAAACATTACCCGAAATGTTAAATACACTTTAACCCTCTGAATTCGGGTTTCTAGTTTCAGGTGTATGTTTCTGAACTTCTAACAGAATTTTGTACGAATAAAAACAATTGATTTCTGGATGATGTAGTTTTCTCTGACATCATGCTAGAATATACCATCACTTTATGATAATTGAGAAAATAACCTCTGGGACCCTCAAATATTTTAAGAATGAAGGGGCTACAGCTCTGAATCAGCAGTGCCGTCTCTTTTCTCAGGTATCGGACAATAACCCATCTTAAGGTGATGGCATTTCCTAGCAATGTGCCATCATGTTTTATAAGATGAAAATTGCCCTTTATTTAATGTTGCAATTAACTTGGCTGATCTGGAAATATAAAATGCATTGGAGATGACTTCTTCCAAAAACATGGGTGAAAATGTATCGTAGATTTGTATAAGAGAGCTCTAGATGTGTCCCAATTCACTACGGCCTTTGAACTCCAAGGCAATGAAATACTAGACCCTTATTTATGGGAAGCAATGGTACATTGGCAATAGCATGTTGAATTGCACTTATACACAGTGTCAGTTTGCTACTCGCGTGGTCTTATCCATAATATACCTCAACAGTCTGAAAATGTCTGGGGAAAATACTGAGAAAGCACAAGACGTCCAGCGAGTTATTCAGTGGAGATCACTCTTTATTTCATTCTCCTCAGACATACATTGAGCACATTTTAATCAATCAACAAAGATAAGTTTTGCAATTTACAAAATAGTAAAATCCATAAAAAAATGACAATGTGCAAGGCAAGCATTAATAAATGGTATTATTTAGCAAATGGCATTATTAAACAAAATTAAGAACAAAGAAGCAAGTTAATAGGACATGTAACTGGACGCTGCACAGTACACTTTGTTCCCAGTTCACAACATTATGTCATGAAGTTTCTGCTCGCTCGGCCCTTTTGTCACAGTATAAAGTAGGGTTGTCTTGTAATTATAGCAGAGGTACCGGCTTTCCAGCAAGCACAAATGTACAGCCACACGAGAGTTTTAAAGAAAAATGAAATCCAGAGCAGGTGTATTTTTTGGAAATCTCTCAATCTCCAGTTTGCCAAGATCTAAAATAATGTAACTTGGAGATTCAAAAATCTTAAAAAGAGGTTGTCCACTACTTCAGCAATGATGACCTATCCTCTGGATAGGTCATCAATGTCTGATCGGCCGGGGTCCGACAACCAGCACCCCCACTAATCAGCTGTTATTGGCGGCCGGAAGTACTCACTTGCGGAGCTGCTCCATCTTCTGATAGTGGCCAAGGCAGGGTACTGCACGTCCACCTCCTATTGATTTGAATAAGAGGCAGATGTCTAGTACCTTGCCTTGGCCAGTACCAGAAGACAGCCAGCTCCACAAGCAAGCACTTCCGGCCACCGCCACTGGCACAGATGACAGCTAGTCAGTGGGGGTGCCAGGTGTTGGACCCCGGCCGATCAGACATTGATGAACTATCCTAAGGATAGGTCGTCAATCTAAAAGTAGTGGACAACCTCTTTAAGTATCACTAATAGCTAAATATTACAAGCACAGCTTTGGCAAAAGGTAATGTATATTATGTACTTTAGATTCCTGGATAGTACATCATAATGAATGACCTGAAATATATGTTGTTAACTAGGGCAAGAACTTATACAGGAGGACAGTATGGCCCCCACACACATCTACTGGAGTCATAGTACAGCTCCATACAGCCTGGAGCTTGTGCATGAGACCCAGAAAAAGCAACAATTTTCATCTAGTAAATGTGAATATATAACGAACTGTCTGTGTCACATCTGTCTCTGCAAACAAAGTCCAAGCTACATTTTCCCAAGAAAGACTCCCCTGACTGTAGTGAATGAGCCCAACCCAGCTGTGAAATTATTCTCACGTGGTCCCCACCAATCAAAGGCAGTTTTCTGGCAGTCTGCTATTTGCACAAGCTACAGATGTGTAGTGGAAAGAAGGTTTCCCTTTTTCGGCGCTTCCGGAGGATAAGGATGGTTAAAGATTAATTATTTTTCTCAATATCAGATTTATTCGAACATTTTTGTAAGAACAAACACGTTCATCAGGTATAATATGCACTTGTAAGGACTTCAAAGGAAGACTATCTTTATAGACTGGTTTTATAGAGTAACCAGTTTATAAAGATGGTCTTCCTTTTAAAGTCCTTACAAGTGCATATTATACCTGATTAAGGCCGTTGCTGGCAGAAACGCGTTGTTTGTTCTTAGAAAAATGTTCGAACAAATCTGATGGAGAAAAATAATTCATCTTTAACCATCCTTATCCTCCGGAAGCGCCGAAAAATGGAAACCTTTTCACTACACTATCCAACATGCAAGCCTTATACCATGGCTGGCATTTGTGCTGCAGACCAGAGGATTGCAAAGAGCTGATCCACTATACGGATCATTTGAATGAAAACAAATGCACATATTCATCTACACTTAGACTCTGCGCTCCTTGTCTCCCCTTTTATCCCTCTTATTACTACAACAAGCTACAGATATTAGAGGATCTTAGAACAATAACAAGCAGATCCCTGAATGGCAAATATCACGCAAGTTGTAGTTTCAGCTCTTGCCCATGTGATCACTAAGGCTGCATTCCCACATCCGTGTTACATGTCCGAGTGCGGCATGATCTTTTATCTGACTTCAGACAGACTCATTGAATAGAATGGATGTATCCAGACATCCGTTAAAAGTGTGGGATTTATCTACAACATTTACTTTATTTCCTTCTTTCATTCTTTTGATAAATCTCCCACTGGACCCACTGCTGTCAGAGTCCTTAAGTGAACTGCCATTATTAGAAGCTTTAATTGCATTCATTGCAAATGGTTTACCAGGGGCTCAAGTGATTTGTTATGACAAATACGAGGAACTGAAACAGATTTGTCCAATTTCTTCCCAAATAAATTGGATCTATTTTTCTGAAAAACTTGCTCCACTTTTCTATGTCATCTTATTTGTTTTCAAAATGAATAATAATCTATTTTTTTACATGTGGTTTGAAGGTGTTTTTTGTATTTGTCCATCTGCTCTATCTAAACAACACATGTGCAACTGGATACATTTAAAGGACACACTATTTATACCCTTGTCAGATACACCTGTAGAGAAAATTGTCCCTCCCACACAGCCTCAGCAATTCCACTAATAAATAGCCAATATCCCATCTATCATTTAACTCATATCTCATCTACTTTCTAACCATCCATCTTTTCACTTTCCTACTACTGCAAATGCTCCATTTTTCCTCTCATTACCACTTAGTATCAGCTTCTTCACTGTCTGTTCACCAGGCAGCATTTGCGGGGAAGCTACTGAGCATGTGCAGGGAAGCTACTGAGCATGTGCAGGGAAGCTACTGAGCATGTGCGTCCACCACTAGGAGGACCAACACTAGAGGTGATAACTACAGATATGAATATAATTTAATAATTTACAGAACTGCACACTATTTTTAATGGATCTATATTAGAAATACTCTTAATAAGCTGGAGAGTCTTTTAAAGAATACTTTTTGTGGGACAACCCCTTTCCATTTCAAAAATTTCCCCAGAAAATGTTTACTTCCTTCTGAGAAGCCACACTGATGTCCTCAGATAGGAGTGAGCAAGCACCACCAAATCAAGAAATGGGACTAAAATAGGTCAGCATATACAGTATTATGTATGTATTATATATCTGGCTGTATTCTCTCTGCTACACAACAAACTGTTTCGGCACAAAAATTAAGATGTGATGTCACAAATCCCAATGAAGCTTCACTGCCGATGTTGTCCATGTTGTTTTAGAAGACTGAATAATTAATGTGGTGTAATTATTCAAGATGGAAGATTCCGATTTCTGCCTCTAAAAGCAAGACGCTTATTTTTATGCTTCGGGATTTCCACAATGAATTTATATATTTCAGGTAATGCACCAGATGTCTACTTCTCTGTAATGCTAGCTCCATGCAGCACTACACAGTTTACATTGATGTAACTGGGAAAAATGCCATTTAGACACCTGTATATTACTGGTAGTACAGTAAAACAGAACATACATCTCAAGAGAGACTAGCACTTCACACTGGTTTAGTCTTGTGCCACGGAGATGCATATATACATACTCAATTTTCTTATGCATTTTCAATTACTGACTTTTATTTGCGCAAAATTCTCTATTACAAAGATGAATATACATCTCATAGCAAGAATAAAATACTCACACAGCCCTAGAGGAAAAGCAGGGAAAGAGAAAACTGAATGCAAACCTCCCAACCAGAGAATGGCCTCCGATACAAGTTTTCCACAGAGTTTGATACTCGGTCATTACAGAATGTTGTATTCCTACCCAAAATTCATATTGGACAAAAGTATTCACATAATGCAGCACATCAGATATGTCTGGACACTGGTTTAATTTCCAGTGTGTCAGGATTAAGCTGCTTCCCACCAGCTAGAATTTAACCCACCACCTTCCCTATAAATCTATTTTATTCTTAGGATTTATATAAAAAAAAAAAACCAAAAAAACACCCCACAACTAAATCTCCAGAATTGGTGCTGCCTCACTTTTGACAAAGCGAATATTTCACCCAGAGTTGTAGGAATAATGTGCATTACCCATAGAGGATGAAGCAGATCCCTAGGCATCCCACAGCCCCTCCACCGGGGCGCTCTTACAGCCCCTCCACCGGGGCGCTCTTACAGCTAAATGTGCTGAAGGGGAAAATATATAGCAGCATTATTCTTTTCTTATAAAGGAAACATGGGGAAGACAACAAGCATTTTGACATATCAATACTAAGACCTGTTCTCACTTTCTTTTTGAGAGTCCTTGTTTGTTAGACTGAATTGATGCCATGTTGTATAGTATAGGGTTAACGGCGCAATTAGATTCTACCACGTTAATATTTTCAGCACTGATTTAGCCTTTTGATACCAAGGAGTGCATGGTACTAGGTACACCTTGGACAATGACATTCCAAAGTGTTGATCTCAGGGTATACTGATCAGACCAGTCACTGTTTCGACAGAGGATGTAACGCAAGGCGAAAGGGAAGTCATAAGGGATGAAGGGTATAAAACTATGCTAAATGGAAGACTGCAAAATGGAAAGTCTACTCTTGTGTCTATCTGGGTCCAGGCAAGGAGTGGCTGCCCCGGATGTGCAGGCTGAGTATAATATAAGTTTGTTTGTTTGAGGTCATGCTTCTTTGGATATCCTGTATATTTTGTATTGTCTAGTATACATCTTTTTCTATTTATGTATATATTCTCTTACATGCAATATTCATTATTTCAGTTCTGTATTATTCCATTTAGCCAGTGTGTGTGAATCAATTTATTTCGCATCTTCAAATCCATTATAAAACAAACGTAAAAGTAATTTCCAAGTGGATTTTCATAACTGTCTGAATTGAATAGCCATCCTACAATTAAACTGTACCATCTTTAGTCTCTGGGTATTTTAAAGGATTGTCACACTGGAAACGGTGTATGGAAGACAAGCTAGTGGTTTTCATTAAAAATTAGTAGCTAATTTGGCTTAGGAATTTTAACATGTATTATAATTTCAAAGATGAAGAAAAAAAAAAATCAGATATTAGTCCAGTTGAAAAACTAAGGTTTTCTATAATCATTCTCTACCTATGAGACTATTAAATAACACACTGTATCCTACAGCCCTATCTCACCACCACATAGTGGTAAGCCTGAGTATCTGTCCAATCCTATCAAATGTGACATTAATCATTAAAGGAAAATGGCAAATCTGTTTGAAACAAAACAGGATTTTGGGCAGAGTATATATTATAAATGTATTGATTATATCTACCCAATATACTTTGGAGATTTTATAAGAAGCCTCTCTGACTGCACATAGAAGGATAGACTAGTACAATATGACCATCTCCCTTGGATTAGCCGGTATTAGTAAACCAAGGTAGGGCATTACCTTATTGAGCCCATTTATATGATGGGAGGTTACATTTATATGGAAATTGAAAGTATGTCACATCTAATATAATGGCCTTTGCCTAATAATCCCTAGTTTTATCACAGACTAATAATTTTGATTTGAATAAGAAATTACAATATCATCTGCACAGAGAGTGAAGATATATATCATCAAGTGTAAATAGGTTAGGCTGTTAAATGCTAATTACATTTTTCTAATTATGTAAAAAGATGGTTTTGCTTTTCCGTTAGCCACAGATTAATGTAATGTATAGCAGCGTTAGTTTACGATCTAAATACCTAGCTGCTTATATATCTTAGTAGGGGTGCTCCACAAATTTATTAAGAGCTTGACTAATCCTGAAAAAAAAGAGTATGCAGTACTCACCATCAATAATAAAAGGTCCTTTTATTTAGGCATGTCAGACGCAGTATAAATAAAGAAGGCAACAGGTGTTTCGCATGTATTAATGCTTTAACTAGGTCTGGTTGAGGTGTTGATGAAGACATGCGAAACAGTTGCCTAGGTTCAGTAATCTGTCAGATATACCCAAATAAAAAATATTTTACCTTCAATGGTGAATGTCACATACTTTCTTCTACTTTTGCTGGATATATGGTGATATAGCTCTTCAGGAACACCTTAAATTTGGGTTTATTTATCGAAGCATTTCAGAAACATATCATTTTCTTCATTGGTGTTGGCTGCTTTCTAGGCCTTTACTGAAGTATGTCTGTGCAAAATGGCTACAAGATGCCAAGTATGAGGTATTCTGAAACAAACCTAAAGCCTTCTCAAGCTCATGTATTTGTGCTCGCTCCCTCATGCTTTATACCTGCAGATCTGTGTATGAAGATTGGCTGCAGAGTATGAGCAGGAGCTCACCAGAAAGTCAGCGCATGCTGACAATTTCATTTACAAAGAGAATATAATGGATTATAGACTACAAGACTAACCTACCAGTGAGAAAACTATACTAAACTAAATAGGCCTTAGTAAGGAGAAGCATGGAGCTGTCCTTTATGTATGTGATGGTAAAG
Source organism: Phyllobates terribilis (assembly GCF_046119375.1). Lineage (NCBI taxonomy): Eukaryota > Metazoa > Chordata > Amphibia > Anura > Dendrobatidae > Phyllobates > Phyllobates terribilis. Next base: position 63,714,482 of record NW_027362769.1, on the reverse strand, counting down.
AACAATCAGATCTTTTATTAGCATCCTTGGATTCAGCACCTATTACAGGTGGCCAATAACCATGTGATTTTCTGGGGACGCAAACCCTTTAACCCATTATTGCATCATGACAAAGGTCAGTCATGTACGGTCTTATCTAGAGGCTCTACAATGTACATTTTCATCACGGTCATGGCGTAGCGCCATAGCACAGAATTGGAGTCGAATTTGGTTTTACCGTTTACCTTTGGATTGCAATACAGAACAGATTCAAGGATATAAATGGCAAATGTTGTTAGTGGTCTCCTTGTTGTGCTAGGCAGGTTGTCTCATCTCGTACATTTATAGCACATCCAGAGACGGGACTCACATTGATCAGACACTCGTCACTAAAACTCCTTAGCCATTAAATATACCATTATACATGTGTGCGTACAACAGAGGCAGACATGCAGTGAATAAATGGAGTTCTTGAAAATAGGGACAGTTATCCTGCTTTGTTTTTTACATTCTTTAGGTTATTGGGATGTGAAAACTTTTGTAAGACTTTGTATAAATATTTAATTTTTGTATTTTAGCAAAATAATGAAAAGGTGGAATTTTTGAAAGGTTTTGAAAAATAAACCACAGACTGTTTTGCTCTGGGTAACAAAGTGGGGTAATGTAATAGTGGGCCAATTTTAGTGTTGGCTTAACAACCTTTCTCCTCCATGTACAGCGCTGTCCGCTCATGTAAAATAAAGGGATGTTTACACAGCTACTTCCAAGTAGACAGCGTAATCTTACACAAGGCTCTTATGCTCCACCAGCCTTGCATCTTGGGAGTCAAAGTCTGTAGAAGTCCCTACTCAGACAGTTGATAATAGGTCTGTAGAGCACTTTATGGTAATTGAAAATATAAGTGGCAACATTAACTATGCAAAAAAAAAAGCGAACAGATTTTCATAATAGAAAAGTGAAAGAAAAAAAAGATAAATAAACCAATCATGCACATTTTATGTGTTGCGACAAAATCGGGATACAGACCCTTTCCATTATAAGATCATAAACAACAACTTTTAATTGCACGTGAAATATTAACGAAAAAAATATAAAAATTGCGCACAAACAAAGCAAAAATCCAGGAAAGACCAGATGTACACATTTCTATACTTCTTACAATAAAAGGTTTCTATTGTCATAACACAAACAATAAAAAGCAGGTCTTTTATATAGGATACTGAAAACTATATATAAAATCATAACACCAAGTGGTAAAAAATAATTCAGAATAAGTTCCTGTAAAATCACCTGGAACAGACTATGGAAGTCATACTTCATTTGTCAGCAAATAAACATCGTTGGTTAGTAAACTAACACTACAATCATGTATCCAAGCATAAGAAAATTAAAGAATAAAAAAATATTATGTTCTGCTTACAAAAGGAAAGACTGTTTTCCGTTACGAAACATCGGTATAGATGGCAGAAGAGTGAGATCACATAACAAAATAAAGCGATAACTTGGCTTGGATAACCCGATATTAGATTGACCAGACTAAAATCAGTGAACGCTTTATGTCCTATGCTTTCAGAGTTGCAATCTGCTGTCCTAATACGTGGTGGGGCCACCAATCTATCAGAATGGCACAGGCCGATCACACACGCTCCTGGCAGGTATCAGTACGTGCGATGTAACCCGACCTACTCGCCTTCTGGTGCGGAAGTAGGACTAACACTTTAACCCGCAAATGTTCTAACAGGGACTTCATGAGTCTTTAATTGCCAAACTCTTAACTCTTTCATTGTAGTTAGTGTTTTGTGGTCCTGAATAAAACCTTGTGGGCAATCTCTGTATCTGGGCAGCCACATATAAGCCGGAGATTAAACATTTCCATCTCCCTTTGGGAAACCTATATTTGTATGTTAGGGGACTGAACTTACTAGTCTAACATACAGGAACATACTGTGTTATAGGAAAGTTTGGGATATTCATAGTAAAGGAGCAGTTGAGCATCAATGCCCCCTCTGCCAACCAAGCTTGTATATCCAGAAAACCCTATTTAACCCCCCTTTACAACTTGCACTGTACCTGATGGAAAGGAGTTAGAGGACACACATGTTTAGAGCGTGCTCACAAACTATGTGGTAAGTTCCGACAGTGTTATACAGCTGGCACCTGCCTCTACAAGCAGCAACTGGAGCTAGCTCCAATCGCTCTTTGACCACTTAAATTTCGCAGCCACATGAAATGGCAGCATGTACTGTAACTTCAGCATTCAGAAGGGGAAAGGTCCCATTCTGGAGTGATTGGTGGGTTGCAAAAGCAGTTGGGCACCTTCTGAAGGCTCCTGTTGTCACCATCTTGGTCCTCCTTTGAAGCCTAGCCTGTGGCTGGACTTCATAATAAACCATTCTTTTCACCATGTGCTGCAGCACTTTGTTTGCACTATGTACCGCAATACTAATCAAACCTGTCTCAGTTTTAAGCACCATTTTGTAAACTTTACAGCCAGTATTTACCTGAGGCTTGCACATTATCGTATTAGGATTGAAGCCATAAAGATCATTATGTAAAATTTGATCTACAAAAAAACTATTAGCTTTAACGTTATCAGAATCCACCATGGGATGACAACCAGCACAATGCACGCAAGGTCGGGTGCTGCTTAAGGTAGGTAAAAAATATCAGATTGATTGGTGTCCGATACCCGACAGCCCCAAAAAAACGCTATTACAAGATCCCGAAGTTCACAGTGTAGCCAGAACACCACATCCCCATATACCAAGTGGTGACTATTTTTGAGTACAGCTCAGCTTCAAGACGTTTTCATGAATGTATCGAACAACTGACTTTTTGAAGGAACACTGATCATTTCTGAAATGCTGATATTGTATTTCTGCAGATTTTTATTGTGCAAAATAAACATTGAAGCAATTTACTATAAATCAGTGACATCACCAAGACACAGCAGTCATGGCAAATTCATCTAACCACCATTGAGAAGGCATGAAATAATGTCAGCCGGGTAGATCAACTTAGAAGTTCATATTGTATCGAAAAATGAAGTGTTGTCCTGGCAGCAGCAGGTTTGGACAGTCAGCACTCGGAGGTACTAGATGCCGTAACCTCTCGAGTAAAAGGTGCACTTGAATGGACTCATGTGACACGTACAGAGTTAAAGTCGAAAAGAGGGCACGGAAGGCATTCGTTATTCTCTGCTGTCACACTATTCTACCTGTCTACCAATAATTCATTTTTCTGCTACCCTCTTGGTCACGGATTTTGGCTTTACACATGACAGTCAGCCACTGTTCATTCTCTTCCTGGAGACAGTTCTCAGGTGAGTGTCACACTTAGTCTGCTGGCAGACAGACCTGGAGGCCGTCCCTCTCCCAGACTCACCTTCTTCCGGATGTCTTCATCATTGGCTCCCAGGGATGCATATAGCTTGAAGGCCGCCTGGCGCAGCTCGTGGGCATGTTTTAAATCATGGTCAAGCTGATATTAGAAAAAAAAAAAAAAAAAAAAAAAGAAGGATAACAAAGAATACAGTAAGACAGTCTTCTGAACTCCAATCTAACCGAGCACTCACAAATCTGATAAGACATCCACACAAACAATTTTAAGCCGATAGGTCGGTAATGTGGGGTCTTTGGCTACAGCTCCGTATCATTAGGACTTAAATCCTCAATTCTTGTCCCTTTACATTTAAAGAGACGATTGCTTATAAAAGCTGCTGCACATACATGTATGCATACTAGAAAGGTCACTGCCATTGTCGAGGTGTGAAAAACACGATGAGATTCTGTAGTACCCAATCAAAGGAGAAAAATGTTTGCATGGGCATCAGCTAAAGCAAAGATCACGCTTGCAATAAAAAGATACTGCACACGCATGCACAAGAAGCGCAAGAGATATTTGGACATTCTGTCAGACCGTAAAAGAAAGAAGCACTTTCAGTCGCTAATGGGGGGGGGGGGTTGTTTTACTTTTATTTTTTTTAAACACTGAGTTACTGAGTACAACATAGTGAGCGAATAACACACCGAGTCGGAAGCCTGATGTGTAGTGTCCTGATAGTCTGGAGCAGTGTCAACTTTCAGCTACAAACATGGATCAAAGTAGGATATGTCTCCATTTTTTTGAGGATAGTGAGATCACAAGAAATAGAAAAAAAAAAACTAAATGTGAAAAGGCACATTTAATTGTAATGGGTCTGTGAGCAATCCAGTATAAACTGAGCAATCAGATAAAAAAATTGATAAGTGAAAGATCCTCTATAGTACATTTTTTAATAATTTTCATGCCTGGGCTAAGGTACAGTCCTGCTCACTGTTATTGGCACCCATGAAGTTTAAGTACATAATGTGGAATATCTCCTGAAAAAAAATGAATCAAGTGAAACAGTTTTTTTGTACAGAGCACTCGTGTTAAATGCAAAAGAGCAAATGATAAACAATAATTTAAAACCAAAAACAATGGGAGGGAAAAATAGAAAAACCTAAAGCTTGCTGTGTCACTGGTATTGGAGCCCTTTACATTAATTTAATATGGAAACACATTTTGACTCGCCTGTGGTAAATCACAAAAGAGATTCACCTGTGATTAATTGTCGGTGCCCACATGACATGAATTAGCCAATGAATGATGACTTCAGTGTTTTAAAAAGCCACATGTTAGGTCCTGTTCCTTTGTCACAATGGTGAAGACAAAGGAGCTCTCTGAGGACATCAGAACTGCTATTATTAGCAAATACAAGACTCCCAAAAGGTATAAGGCCATCTCCAAAGACCTTGGTATCCCAGTTTCAACAGTGAGCAATGTTATTAAGAAGTTTGCCAAGCATGGAACTGTCAAGAACCTCCCTGGACGTGGGGTAAACAAAAAAAAATTGACTAGAGAGGTCTTCAAAGGTTGGTGCGAATTGTGGAAAAAAACACCACGTCAAACATGCAAAGACCTGAAGGCCAACCTGGAACAGTCTGGGGTCATGGTTTCAACAAGTACCATATGCCACATGCTAAACCAAGCAGAGCTTTATGGGCAAAGGCCAAGGAAGAAACCATTGCTGAAGAAAAGATATAAAAAAGAAACGACTGATCTTTGCCAAGAGTACCTTGACAAACTACAATCCTTCTGGGAAAATGTTCTGTGGACAGATGAAACAAAAATAGAGCTTTTTGGTAATGCAAAGCAAGAGTTTGTTCTTTTCCTTATAAGCTTCATTGCGCCGTCTGTAAACACTTTATTAACAGTTAAGCATGGTGGAGGATCCATAATGCTGTGGGGTTGCTTTGCTGCATCCGGTACTGGAGGCCTTGACCGTATCACAGGAATCATGAAATCAGAGAATTATCAAGAGATTTTAGAGCGAAATGTCCTACCCAGTTTAAGAAAACTTGGTTTGAGTCGAAGATCATGGATCCTCTAACAAGACAATGACCCAAAGCACACATCCAAAAGTACACAGGAATGGTTGAAGAAGAAAAATGGACTGTTTTAAGATGGCCAGCAATGAGTCCCGACTCCAATCCCATTGAAAATCTTTGGGGTGAGCTGAAATCTGCCATTGGGAAAAAGAACCCTGCAAACATTCAAGAGCTTGAACAAACTGCAAAGGAAAAGTGGGAGAAAAATCCAGCTGAGAAGTGCAAGAAGCTTATAGATGGCTACAACAAACCTTTGGAGGCTGTCAACAATGCCAAAGGGTGTGCAACCAAGTATTAATTAGGGGTGCCTTTATTGCTGCACATGCTGTTTATTCTGCTTATTCTTTAAAATTGCAACATGGAAGTTGAAAAACAATGTTTTATTTTTGTATTACTTTGAACCACTAGCTAAAAAATCCTGAGGATATAACTCTGGCACATTTCCCTTTATTTCTGAAAATATTGTACAGTATGAAAAAAAAATGAAGGGGTGTCAATAATGGTGAGCAGCACTGTATGTCTCTCCTTTACTCTGAACCATACACCCTAGCATGAAAAGAACCAAACTTTGCTCAACTTTGAAAAAGATGTGCGATTCACTGACATCTTGAGTTCATTTACATTTAAAGAGGACCAATTTCACCAATTTTTTCATATGGAACTGGACTCACAATGTAAAAGGTGCTGTACAGCAGCAGAATACGTTTTAGTTTTCCTTAAAGCACCACTCCAGTGTTTTTTTTTGTTATTTCAGTGCTGGAGTGGTGCTAGTAATGCAAGTTCCCTGCCCCTTGTATTATACTCGGCAGCCGCTGTCTTTGGCTCTTCCAGTCACAGCTCTGGTCTCGTGCTGCCATCTTGTGACTGCAACATCTGGCTGATTAGAAGTCAGAGGCAACTATCATAAGTTCTCAATGTAAGTCTATGAGAGCCTTGTTCTGGCTTTCGAAAACTTACGTTAAAAGACTTGTCCGGCCATAGGCTACAGGTCAGGAGTCACACTATATGAATCCTCACATTGCGAACATTAAATGTGACCGCAAGTATGCGATATGCATACTCCAAACCACAATTGACTAGATGGAAAGAGTCTAGTCAGAATGTGGCCAGGAGTATACATATAGCATATCTGCGGTCACATGACTGCCCTCTCCTGACACAAGAGAATCCTCACAGTAAGCAGTGATGGAGTGACTGTAGACTTGTAACTTATGAAAAGAAATTCTTTAAAGAGGAGACTTCCGGATCGCAGAGCAAACACTGGAGTGATCTGGTAGGTCAAAAGCAGCAGAAGACCAAATGGCGTGGCACCGATATCAGATTAAGACAGCGGCTAGGGAGTACAATTCTAGGGGCAGGGAACTTAGATCAATGACACTACAGTGGTAAAAATTAAAAAAAATGCTGGAGCGGTGTTTTAAATTTTGCCTCTCCGCTGCGGAGGTATTAGCGATCAAAATATTCAGCACAGTTTTTTTTATCTTGATTTTTTTTTTTTCCCCAAGTAGACATTACTAGAGAGATTTCAATGTGGACTTCTTTCCTCAGTGTGTTTCTCCTGCTTGTAATTGGTCAGCGTCAGAAAGAGGAAGAACAACATGCCCCCACAATAGCATTGACAATCAAAAGGTTGATACATAAAATGAGAACAATGGGGATAGGGGAAAACATATGTATGTGGGTTAAGAACTGGCTCAATGATAGGAAACAAAGGGTGATTATTAATGGAACAATTTTATATTACAGGAGGATCTATGTAAACTAGAAGCTTGGGCTGATAAATGGCAAATGAGCTTTGAAGTGGTATTCCCATCTCCAAAATCCTATCCCAATATATAGTAGGTGTAATAATATTAGCAAATACCTACAATTAGAAATGTACAGTAGTATAGTATTTTTAATTCGCTATGTCTCTTTCCTCATGTGCAGGCATTGCAGGACCTTAGGTATCCATGGTTACATCCACTGATAAAGTCACAGTTAGTTATCTAGCTGCTAGTGGTCGTAACTGTGGATACCTAAGGTCCTGCAATGCCCTGCACATGAGGAAAGACATAGCGGATCAAAAATACTATACTACATTTCTAATTGGAGGTATTTGCTAATATTATTATTACACCTACTACATATTGGGATAGGATTTTGGAGATGGGAATACCACTTCAAAGCTCATTTGCCATTTATCAGCCCAAGCTTCTAGTTTACATAGATCCTCCTGTAATATAAAATTGTCCTCCTCTGTATTGATTACCCTGCAGAGTTTAGTGTCATCTGCAAATATTGAAATATTACTCTGTATGCCCCCTACAAGGTCATTAATAAATGTTAAAAAGAAGCGAGCCCAATACTGACCCCTGTAGTACCCCACAGTTAACTGAAATCCAGTCTGAGTGTGTTCCATTAATAATCACCCTTTGTTTCCTATCATCTTGGAGATGGGAATACCCCTTTAATAGGGATAAATGTAAGGTAATGCACTTGGGCAGAGGAAATAAAATGTATAATTATATGCTTAATTGTAAAACACTGGGCAAAACTGTCACTGAAAAAGACCTGGGTGTATTGGTGGACGACAAGCTCACGTTTGGTGGCCCGTGTCAGGCAGCTGCTGCAAAGGCAAATAAAATAATGGGATGCATTAAAAGAGGCATAGATGCTCATGAGGAGAACATAATTTTACCTCTATACAAGTCACTAGTGCGACCACACTTAGAATACTGTGTACAGTTCTGGTCTCCGGTGTATAAGAAAGACATAGCTGAACTAGAGCGGGCGCAGAGAAGAGCGACCAAGGTTATTAGAGGACTGGGGGGTCTGCCACACCAAGACAGGTTATTACACTTGGAGTTATTTACTGTGGAAAAACGAAGGCTTAGGGTTGATCTTATTACTACGTACAAGTACAAAGACCTTTCTACTGATCTTTTTACTCTGAGGCCTGAGACGGGGACAAGGGGGCATCTTCTATGTCTGGAGGAAAGAAGGTTTAATCATAATCACAGATGGGGATTCTTTACTGTAAGAGCAGTGAGACTATGGAACTCTCTGCCGCAGGATGTTGTAATGAGTGATTCACTACTAAAATTTAAGAAGGGCCTGGACGCCTTTCTTGAAAAGTATAATATTACAGGTTATATATACTAGATTCCTAGATAGGGCGTTGATCCAGGGAACTAGTCTGATTGTAGTATGGAGTCAGGAAGGAATTTTATCCCCCAATGTGGAGCTTAGTGTTTGCCACATGGTTTTTTTTTTTGCCTTCATGTGGATCAACATGTTAGGCTATGGGTTGAACTAGATGGACTTAGTTTTTAAGGGTGAAGGAAGACTATGTTACAGTGATGATGTGCTGGAGTGCAGCAGAGCAGAGTGTGATTAACTAACTGCTTTCAGCTCTCATCTCTGGCAGACAGTGTGGTTGGAGGGGCAGTGCTACAGAGGCGAGTCTCATTACAAACACTTCTAGAATCTTTCTTCTCATGGTTCTGCCAGCTCCGCCAATTATAAGCAGGCAACCACACAGAAGGGGAAAAATACATCAACACAATAGCTTAGACAAGGCTTTGTGTGAAACTTAATGTCACAGTCTGTTCTCTTCACTGCAGTGATTACATGTGCTGGAGAAGAGTAGACGTGAGTGTGATTAACAGCTTTCATTTCCAGCAGCTAGTTTGGGGTGGAAGGGGGAGCAGCAGTACAGCAGAGTTGGCAGCACTACACTTGCTTTGGCAATGCTAATGTGTATTTGGTCCTGTCAATGAAGCTCATTTGAATTTGAGAGGAGAGCTACTAGAAGTGTTTGTAATGGGACTCAACTTCGGCAGCACTGCCCTTCCCCCCACACTGACTGCTGGAGATGAAAGTGGAAAGCAGATAATCACATCCAGCTTTCTCTTGCATGTCATTACTCTGCAGACTGTTTGTCAATGCTCAAGTGGGGGCATATTCTTCTTTCCCCAGTGTGTTACTGCCTGCTTATGATTGGTCATTGTAGATGTACACGCCCCCAGGGAAATCTCTCTGGTAATGCCCATATGGATTTAAAAAAAAAAATTAACTGTTTAGATATCAAATAATTGGAATGCTAATATTTCTGCAACAGTGGCAAAATTTGTAAAAAACAAAAAAAAAAACAAGCTTTATTCTGTTTAGCAGCGCCTATTATAGTGTGTGTGTCCATTACAGCTGAACGTATGATAAATGTAAACATGATGAAAAATTTGTTAAAAAATCCTCTTTAAAGAGCAGCTCCATTTTTTCTCTAATGCAAAATAATAAAAGAGTAAGTGTTGAATATTTAATGTCATTAACTTACCTTCTTTCCTTGTAATATAGCACTTTAATCTGTCATCAAACTACAAATCCCAAAGTGCTCTGCTCAACTCACTTTAATGACCCCAAATATGGCCAGGCTGAGCATGAAGGAAAAGTGTCACATGCCTTGCACAATAGAAGAAACACTTTCTTTTGCCACCAAAACTTGGCTGCAAAACTGGTCAAGTGCATCAACAAAACCCATGTCCAACATATGGACTGACTTCTGCAGATGTATGGCTATATGCATGGCATATTTTATATGCAGTTGTATCAAGAAACTGTGTTCTGCATGTTTGAATAACTTTAGGGGTGGGGGACCCCAATATAGGCAGCTATTTGTACGTGCCTGCCTACTAAAGCCTATAAGCAAAAGGAAATGCAAGTCGTGATGTGCAGTGAATGAAGCCTAAATTGTTACTATATTAAATTGCTTGTTTCATTATTTATACCAAAAAGTGGTTGATAAGTAGAGTTTTACTTTAAAGTGACCCTAAAGCAGACAGGCTGCAGGGGAAGACTTCATAAAAACACTCATTATTCAATATATAATAAACTAAGGGAAAAGTCGGATTACAATTTACCATAAGGCATTGCCCGGTACCTGCAGTGCACAGCGTGCCATAGAGAAATGCCTTTCCATCACCGACTGGTAACCATAGATAAGCATAATATATTTTAATGGATTTTAACTTTAGATGCTTTTTCTGCATAGTTCACGCTGCAGTAATACCACATACACTCAAGCACCTACCTATCACACTGTACAAGTAACATATACTTACCTTTTCATCTGAAGTCGGTGCTGAGACAAGTGGTGTTTGCTGGGTCATTTGTGACAGTGGGAAGGTTAGAAAAGCTGCAGTGCACTGGGATTCCTCTATAGCCCCTCTGGAGTCTGCGTCCTCAGTGTCAGATTGCTCTGTTTCATGGTGCTGTAAAACACCAGGGAAAGAAGAGGGAGGAAAGAGGACAGGTTTGTGCTGACTACTGAGCAGAAACCCAGGGGACTAAAGAGTACCCTCTATGCACTGCAGTCTAAACATACAAGCACAAATAAGCAAAAACCTCTGCAAACTGTACACTACCTGTGAACCGCTCTGCAGCTCACACCTTTTATATACTGGAGGTAGGGGTAACTCCTGTAGGCTTGTGCAGCCCATGGCCTTACAGAAAGGATTCTTACAATGTTCTATCCTAAACTTGTGCTTTTCTCCCCTCCTCGGCGTCCAGCGCTTAGTCTCTGCTGCTGCTCCTAGTGTCTGTTATTGTTTGCAGCGCATCTCACGGGATCCCGGCAGCTGATCAGCACCCGCTTCACTCTCCTCTCCTTCGGACAAATAAGACATCTGAAGTGAGAGCTGCTCTCTCACTTGCTCTGGGGGTCTAATTAGACCGAAGGAGGGCAAGTGAAGGGGAGCCTCAGGACAGCCAGTACTGACAACGTTGGAATGGCGCTCGCACCAGAGGGGAGAATAGCTGCTATTATTTTATAAGAGGGGTACATGGTGATTGAGAAGGTCTTGTCAGAATAGTGGACAAGCCCTTTAATTCTTGTATTGCTCCAATGAATAGTACAAATGCACTTACTTTGTAAATAGTTTTGATAAAAAAAACAACTGTGTGTAGTCCGTAGAACTGTCTCCATAGTTAGATAACGGGTGGGGGAACCCTGTTCGTAGTCTGCACCAAAAAATAAATTAACTTTCTTCCTTGTATTGTATTTATAATGTTTTTAGATACTTTCTGGGTCTTAGTGGAGAAGAGGGAGTGGACTTGCTGAAAATATGGCATTGTTAACAATGAAAGGAGTTTGGCCTAACTTGCAGCACTATCCACCAAAAATTAAGCCAAAATTGTTGGCAAAAAATAAGTCAACTAAACATGTGGTGCAAACTTACACTTCATAGTCTAAAAAAAAAAGTACACCAGTTTTAATCAAACAGCATGAACCACTGTGATAAATCTGGCACACACTGTCAAAGAGTTAGACAGTTTGTGTAACCACACATTTATCAATACTGTTTGCAAAAGGTGGTTTATTTTTATAGTAGATGCACTGGAGCAAGATTAGTTGCAAATATACAGAAGGGCATAAGGGTGGTCTTATGCAGACCACCACTTATCTAACAGGTGCTCCATTGGTGATCAGCTGATTGCTTCAAGTCTAGCAAATGAAATCCCTGGTGATCAGCAGTTACCAATGCGGGATGTTTTAGGTGGCTGCACATTTATACCAGAGCAGCTGATTCCAGAAGAAATGTTGTATAACATGGGGACCATTGTAATAAGGGTAATACATAGTTTCCCAGTGATTTCCATAGGGGATATGGACAGGGACTGTTCTACAACCCCTGGCAAAAATTATGGCATCACCGGGCACGGAGGATGTTCATTCAGTTGTTTAAAAAAAGCAGATCACAGACATGGTACAAAACTAATGTCATTTCAAATGGCAACTTTAGGGCTTTAACCACTTCGCGCCAGAGCCTGTTTTTGCCTTCGTATCCAGGCCAATTTTTTAAAATCTGACCACTGTCACTTTATGAGGTAATTACTCTGGAACGCTTCAACGGATTCCCCTGATTCTGAGAATGTTTTTTCGTTACATATTGTACTTCATGATAGTGGTAAAATTTCTTCGATATCACTTGCGTTTACTTGCGAAAAAAAATAGGAAATTTGGCGAAAATTTTGCAATTTTCAAACTTTGAATTTTCATGCCCTTAAATCAGAGAGACATGTCACACAAAATAGTTAATAACATTTCCCACATGTCTACTTTACATCAGCACAATTTTGGAACCAAAATTTTTTTTTGTTAGGAAGCTATAAGGGTTAAAAGTTGACCAGCAATTTCTCATTTTTCCAACAAAATTTACAAAAACATTTTTTTAGGGACCACATCTTATTTGAAGTGACTTTGAGGGGCCTTTATGACAGAAAATACCCAAAAGTGACAACATTCTAAAAACTGCACCCCTCAAGGTGCTCAAAACCACATTCAAGAAGTTTATTAACCCTTCAGGTGTTTCACGGGAATTTTTGGAATGTGGAAGAAAACAATGAACATTTAACTTATTTTCACAGAAATGTTACTTTAGACCCAATTTTTTTATTTTCACAAGGGTAACAGGAAAAAATGGAATACACAATTTGTAGTGCAATTTCTCATGAGCACGCCAATACCCCATATGTGAGGGAAAACCACTGTTTGGACGCACTGCAGGGTTCGGAAGTGAAGGAGCGCCATTAGACTTTTGAATGTAAAATTTGTTTGAATAATTAGCAGACGCCATGTTGCATTTGGGGAGCCCCTGATGTGCCTAAACAGTGGAAACCCCCCACAAGTGACACCATTTTGGAAACTAAACCCCTTAGGGAACTTATCTAGATGTGTGGTGAGCACCTTGCACCCCCAGGTGCTTCACAGAAGTTTATAATATTGAGCCGTAAAAATAAAATGTTCACATTTTTCCCACAAAAAATGTTTTTCATCCCCTAATTTTGCATTATCATAAGGGTAACAGGAGAAATTGCACCATGAAATTTGTTGTGCAATTTCTCCTGAGTACGCCGATACCTCATATGTGGGGGAAAACCACTGCTTTGGTGTACGGCAGGGTTCGGAAGAGAAAAGAGCGCTATGTTGGCTGGGATAAGTTGCAGACACCATGTCACATTTGAAGAGTCGTTGACATGCCGAAACAGCAGAAACCCCCACAAGTGACCCCATTTTGTAAACTACACCTCTCAAGGAATTCATCTAGGGAAGTAGGGAGTATTTTTTAATGTATGCCATTAGGCAGTGAAGAAAACAATTACATTTTACCACAAAAAATGTTTTACCCTCAGATTTTACATTTTCACACAGGGCAATGGGTAAAAATGGTGCCGAAATGTGTCACACAATTTCTTCTAAAAGTGGCAATACCCCATATGTGGCTGTATCGTACCGCTCAGCCATATGGCGAGATCTGGGGGGGACGGAGTGCTATTTGACAATTGGAGAACAAATTATTGTAGAATAGGCATTTGTATTTGGGAGCACAAAATTTTCTGAATTTCTTTTGGGGGACAAGGGCCATTTCGCTTTTCCAGAGCCTTTCTGCTACCAGTAACTTGGAAGTCCCTTATATTTTTAACAGATGATGGACCTGAGTGGGGACTAGCTTTTTTTGAGGACCGAGTTGAAGCTTTTATTGGGAACATTTTACGTAACATTTATCCGGCGCTCGAGGCTGAGCACTTACATCGGGGTTTCCATCTAAATTTCCAAGTGATGAAATTCAGATGAAACCCCTGCGGGATCCATTCACTGTAATGAGGCAGCAGAGTTACTCTGGACTCCGTCTGGCTTCTGTTTAGCGGTGTCCTTTTCTTCAGAAGTGCACAAAACTGTGGCCAACCGCACTTTTATGCACGCCTAAAACAAATGACACCGTGGGATCACAGGCCAGACTGCATCCACAGTGGCCTATATCTGCCTCATTACAGGGAATCTTCAGTCATGGGTTCCTCTCTGAATCATGTATTTCAGAGATTTACACGGAAACTCTGGTGTAAGTGCTCAGCGCAGAGCGCAGGATAAATGTGAGCAGAGCCATACTGCGATCTTTGGGAGACATAATAAACAAATCAGTAGCAGGTGAAGAATTGGTTTTATTTATTTTTTACGCCGTTCCTTGTGCGGTATAAGTGATGAGATTACTTTATTCTTTGGGTCGGTGCGATTACAGAGATACCGGATTTATATCGGGTTTTTAATGACTGACAGCTGTCACACACTAAAAAGACGCCTTTTTTTGCAAAATCTAGTTTTTGCATCGCTATATTTTGAGAGCTATAATTTTTCCATATTTCGGCCGACAGTCATGTGTTTTTTGCGGGACGAGTTGACATTTTTATTGGTACCATTTTTGGGTACGTGACATTTTTTGATCGCTTTCTATTCCGTTTTTTGGGAGGTAAAATTAACAAAAACCAACAATTCAGGAATTGTTTTTTGAGGGTTTTTTTTATGCCGTTCTGCGTGTGGTAAAAGTGATAAGGCAGCATTATTCTTCGGGTCAGTACGTTTACAGCGATACTACACTTACTGTATATATTTTTATGTTTTGGCGCTTTTACACAATAAAACAATTTTATAGAAAAAATATTTTTTTGCATCACTTTATTCTGAGAGCTATAACTTTTTTATTTTTCGGCTGATGGAGCTGTATGGCGGCTTTTTTTTTGCGGAACAAGATGACGTTTTCAGCGGTACCATTTTTATTTCCATTTTGCCTTTTGATCGTATTTTTTTCCACTTTTTGTTCGGAGATATGATGAAAAAGCATAGTTTTTTGCTCTGTTTCTTATTTATTTTTATTAAGGTGTGCACAGAAGGAGTTAATTAGTGTGACCGTTTTATAGATCGGGTTGTTTCGGACGCGGCGATACCAAATGTGTGCACTTTTTTTTGTTTTTACATAAATATACGGATTTATTGGTTTAATATTTTATTTATTTTTATTTATTTTGTGATTTTTTTTTTAACAGTTTGAAAACATTTTTTTGACTTTTTTTTTACATTTTTACTTAGTACCTGTATGGGACATTAATTTTTATTTTTTTAATCACTGATCTCATGCAATGCAATAGACATGTATTACATTGCATGAGATCTTTGCTGACAGTTTCACACTGTCTCCTGCTGGACTCAGCTGCAGGCTGAGCTCAGCAGGACACCATATATGGCAGATCTGGAGGCGGTCATGTGACCTCCAGCTTCCATAACAACGGCAGGTCCTGGAAGACATCAGGGGGCAGTCGGAGAGGTAAGTGGACGACCCCCTCTCCTCTCACTATCTTCTATATGCCGCGATCACTATAGATCTCGGCATATAGAAGATAGCAAAGGGTTAAACATCATTGGGACCTGATCCAATCAGGTCCCGATGGTGCCCCCTGTCAGAGCTGTCGCTCTGAACCGCAACAATTGCAGGACCCTGGGGGTCCTGAGGGCTGCGGGACCACCAACCGTTCATAAACGTCGGCGCTGCACAGAGCCCAGGCAGCGCCGACGTTTATGTACAGTGGGCGGTCGGGAAAATAATAATTTTTCCCTCTGCTTGGTCTGAAAACGAATTACCCTTACCGAGTACCACATTTTTAATCTTGATTTCTTTTAGTGTTTCTTAAAGCCCTAAAGTTGCCATTTGAAATGACTTTAGTTTTGTGCCATGTGTGTGATCTGCTTTTTTCCAACAACATTAAACAACTGAATGAACATCCTCTGAGCCCGGTGATTCCATAATTTTTGCCATGGGTTGCAGTTGTGTTTTGTGCATGAGGCCTCAAAATACTGTTGATGTAAACAATTAATACATGTGTCTGTATTGTGCAGACAGTTCACCTGAAAACTAGGACTATACACACCCTCTTTATATCAGTGATGGCACTAACTGAGCTTGGGTACTTAAAGTAGTCAGCCAGCATGGCGATGAGATGGTCGGTAATGCTTGCGATTCGCTGCAGCTCCACATCAGGCTCAATGAGATAAGCTAGCGTTTCTGCTCCGTCCACCCTCTCCTCCAGAAGGCGTTCTTTGCTGCACATTCGTACCAAACAGGGAAGAGTCTGAAAGATTTTGTAAGAATTTTTTTTTTTTTTTTTTTTTAGCAAACCATCTATTTCAGTAATTTTATAAAACTTAAAGTTTACATTAAAAGGGAATCTGTAAGCAGGTTTTTGCCATGTAATATGAGGGCAGCAAGAGGTAAAGGCTGAGACACTGATTTCAGGGATGTGTCACTATGGCCAAGTTCACATGTCCAGTAATGATCCCTTAGAACTGATAAAGCAATATCAGTTGACAAAATAAGTTGTGCAGACATAACTTTTTAGTCCCAAAATAACAAACCACAAAAGAAAGGTATAACAAGGGACTTCAACACTGTCTTGTCGTCTGCTTTTATTTTTCTTTATGGAATAAAATACATGAATTACACTTGATAATTAAAAATATATTTAAAAAAAAAAAAAAAAAAAAAAAGCTCAGGAGGGGGGGAGGGGGATGTCCACAATAGATATTACAAATGGGTCTTCTCTGAAAAATATAAATTTTGCCAACCAAATTTTAATTACTAATGTTTTTCAAATACATATGATCACCTCTATTTACAACTTATTTCAAATAAGTGTGTTACAAATAATCAGTATATATGTATGTATATACTAATTAATTACCCAGAGAGGTTTAACTGAAGAGGGCAAATTCATGCCTAAACCCCAAAACAGGGGACATACATTAATAGCATGGCAACAATGAGAGACCTTAAACACAATAAAAGTAAAATTGAAGACATACCCCGGCCTCCTCACACCACTTTTTTTTTTTTTTAAAAAACACTGAAGTCTATGGAAAACAGATCCGTTAAATAGTAATCTGTTTTTCTCCCATTTGAAAAGGATCTCCGCTTGTACTGAGGAGGTGAGATTTCAGCAGCAGAGGAGGAGGGACACAGACAAGCTGTCAATCAGCCTAGTTTATGAATCGTCTGACTCAAACTTTCTAAATACATCCCCCAGCCATTCTGATGTGGATTTTTAAAGTAAGGATATCAGTCATATGTCAAGAGATCTATTTAATAATGTATACCAATTATAGAGTGAAATTGGGTGACTAATTTAAAGATCACATGCAAGGCAGGGATGTGCATTTACTTTACGATCACATACTCTAATCCCCACCTCCCCCAACAAACAGCATTTAGCTGTAGCCATAATGGTAATCTGCAGTTAAATATCATTAAAACATGTCCAGCAGTCTAATTAGTATTTTGGCTGTAAGGAGAAAAGGAGTTTATATTTTTCCTGCAGATGGTCGCTCAGAATAATTGGGGTGCTGCTGAGGACAGTGAACAGTCAGTGCTCACTAGACAGCAAGTGCAGTGTAATCAAGACCCCTGTTCTCTGACTGACATCCTGCTCTAGAGGGTTGGTACCAAGTAAGATGTCAGTAAAGGAGCAGTGAGAGTGATTACAGCACGCTTGCAGTGTAGAGAGCGCCCGATGACTGGCAGCGAGCGGCTGCAGGGGTAATACAACTTTTTCTCCCTGCAGCTGAGCTTTCGCAGTTAGTTTGCTGTGCATGTTTAAAACTGTATTTCCCTGCAGTTAAATAGTTTTTCCCTTTTAAAAATATAGAAAAAAATAAATAAAAATTAGTTGTATTCTCATCAATCGGACAAGCAACAACCAAAATACCCTGCAGATTACTTAACTTACTTTTAACACAATGCAGTTGTCGTCTGTTCTTATCGAGCCCGCTCTGCACATATACGTTAAGCTGAAAGAAAAGGGTCTTTGATGTAAAGATGTACCTTATAATATCCTCCATGACTTACAATTGCTCATATAAACAAAAAAAACAAAAAAACACATTGCAGTTACGTTAACTGATTCGTAATTAAAAGAATACAGTATAGTACGGATGCGGTAAAAGCCTAAAGAAGCGACATGGCACGCTGCGCTGAGATTGTAGCAGGACCACATTGCCCATCTGACACAGTCATTTACTTTGTTTAAAAATTTTGTTGCAATCGCTGCATTATTTACACAGAGTAATTAACTATCTGGAAAGATGGAGTTTGCTACATCTGTATTTTGCTTTTCTGTTAGGTCCTAAAATGCTTACTAGTCTTCAAGTCATTTTTTTTCTGTGGTGTTCTTTTGTCAAACTATCAGAAGTATTTTTACGTCGATATTTTTTTATCAGGAAACAAATTTGAAAAAAATAAAAACCTCCACATTCTCTAGTAGTCCCTTGGACAATAAAAAGGAGATTTTTGTGTACTCACGGTAAAATCTTTCTCTTAGCCTCTAATTGGGGGACACAGGACCATGGGTGTTATGCTGCTATCCACTAGGAGGCGACACTATGCATAATCTGAAAAAGATTAACCGCGGCTCCTCCTCTGCAGTATACACACCCCTGGATGGCGTCAGCCTTCTCCAGTTTTGTGCAAAAGCAATAGGAGGAACCCAACATGGATAACATACCATGCCTATAAGAAGGCAACTATGTACGAGCTCAAGAAAAAACATGAGAACTCAACATAACAATGGCCCGGAACGGGCAACAGGGTGGGAGCTATGTCCCCCAATTAGAGGCTAAGAGAAAGATTTTACGGTGAGTACACAAAAATCTCCTTTACTCTGTCGCCTCATTGAGGGACACAGGACCATGGGACGTCCCAAAGCAGTCCCTGGGTGGGAAGCAATGGACGAATATTGTGTAGAGAGGCCCCTACAATTGGGGTACCACCGCCTGCAGAACACGTCTACCCAGGCTCGCGTTTTCTGAGGACTGGGTATGAACCATGTAGTGTTTGGTAAACGTGTGTAGGCTAGTCCAGGTGGCTGCCTTACACACTTGTTGTGCCGAAGCCTGGTGCCGAATGGCCCAGGAGGCCCCTACCGCACGTGTAGAGTGTGCCGTAATACCTGCTGGAAGAGGAGAATTTTTGAGGGGGTAGGCCTCTTGTATGGTGTATTTGATCCACCTGGCAAGAGTAGCTTTGGAAGTTGGCAGACCCTTGCGGCTGCCTTCCAGAAGAAGGAAAAGAGAATCAGACTTCCGGAAGGGC
Organism: Phyllobates terribilis; assembly: GCF_046119375.1. Classification (NCBI taxonomy): domain Eukaryota; kingdom Metazoa; phylum Chordata; class Amphibia; order Anura; family Dendrobatidae; genus Phyllobates; species Phyllobates terribilis. The sequence continues at coordinate 63,695,146 of NW_027362769.1, read as the reverse complement.
GCAGTCCTAGACACAGATATGCAATGCCCTGACAAGGTCAAGCGTATGCAGAGCCTTCTCCACTCTATGAACCGGGAGCGGACAGAGGGATGGCAGTGAAATTTCTTCATTGAGGTGGAAGTTGGACACAACCTTTGGAAGGAAGGATGGGACCATATGGAGAACTTCCTTGTCCTGGTAAAAAGCCAGGAAGGGCTGTCTGCAGGAGAGTGCTGTCAGTTCAGACACCCTGCGTAGCGAGGTGATTGTCACCAGGAAAACCACTTTTTGGGATAGAAGGCGGAGTGGGACTTCCCTAAGGGGTTCAAAGGGTATTTCCTGCAATGCTGTCAGCACCAGGTTGAGGTCCCACGTTTCTAGTGGTCGTCTGTAGGGGGGAACCAATCGGGAAACCCCCTGAAGAAATGTCTTTACTTGCGGCTTGTTAGCAATGCACCTCTGAAAGAGCACAGAGAGCTGACACCTGGCTCGTAAGGGAGGCCAGGGACAGTCTGGCCTCCAGACCTGATTGGAGAAACCCAAGTACCCTGGGGAGGGAATAAGGGAATGGGGTCTGGCCACGAGATTCGCACCAGGTAAAGAAGGCTTTCCAGGTACGGTAATAAATTTTAGCAGAGGTTGGCTTCCGTGACCTGATCATGGTTCCAATGACGTCCGGCGAGAACCCTGACTGGGTTAGAACCCAGGTCTCAATGGCCACGCCATCACTTGAGGGCCCCTGAGTTCTGGAGGTAGAACGGGCCTTGTGACAGAAGATCCGGGCGGTCGGGGAGACGCCAGGGGACATCTGCTGTGAGCTGTACGATGTCGGCGTACCATGTACATCTGGGCCAGTCCGGTGCGATTAGGATGGTTGGAACTCCCTCTTGCTTGATCTTCCTCACCACTCTGGATATCAGGGGGAGAGGTGGAAAAATGTACAGGAGCTGGAACTGGGTCCAGTCCTGAACCAGGGCGTCCGCTCCTAGAGCCCACGTGTCGTGTGTTCTGGCCTTGAAGTTGGAGACCTTGGCATTGAGGCAGATCTGTCGAAAAACTTCAGGTTGGGGAGACCACTCTCCCGAGTCCATTCCTTGCCAGCTGAAGAAGTCTGCTTCCCAGTTGTCCACACCCGGAATGTGGACCGCAGAGAGAACCGAACCTGTGTCTTCCGCCCAGTGAAGAATGTGTGTGTCACTTCTCGCCTCAGCACTGCGAGTCCCCCCTTGGTGATTCACATATGCCACAGCCGTGGCATTGTCCGACTGTACTCTAATGTGAGGCTGCCAGTAAGTGATGGAAGGCTCTCAATGCCAGGACGATGGCACGAATTTCCAAGATGTTGATGGGCATGGCTGCTTCCGCTGGAGACCACTTGCCCTGTGGTGTAGGTGCACCGCCCCCCAACCCGTCAGGCTCGCGTCCGTGGTCAGAACCTTCCATTGGCCCGTGAGAAAGGATTTCCCCTTTGTTAGTGAGGTTGGCTTGAGCCACCAGTGCAGGGACCTCCTGGCTGACTATGTCAGCTCGAACTCCCTGTCGAGAGTAAAGGGGTTCCTGTCCCATGACTTGAGGATGGCTAGTTGGAGAGGCCTGAGGTGAAGTTGGGCAAATAGGACCGCTTCTATTGCCGCCTCCATCCTGCCAAGGACTCTCATGGCAAACCGGAGAGATCGAGGGGGTTTGCAGAGGAGGGTGCGAACTCCTAGATAGAGAGGCAGTGCCTTGTCCTTGGGAAGGAGCACTAGACCCCTGAAGGTGTTGAATAGCATTCCCAGGAAGGTCAGAGACTGACTCGGGGTTGGTGATGACTTTGAGTAGGTTGACTAACCAGCCCAGGCGACTCAGTGTCGATTGCGATTGAGACGCTGAGCTCGCAGTCCTTGGAGGTGGGAGCCTTGATAAGGAGATCGTCCAGGTATGGAACGACTACTATGCCTCTGGAGTGCAGGACGACCATGGTGGCTGCCATGACTTTGGTAAACACTCTGGGAGCCGTGGCGAGTCCGAACGGGAGAGCCACGAACTGGAAGTGGTCCTGGTCGATTGCGAACCTGAGAAATCTCTGGTGGGCGGGCGCAATTGGTATATGCAGGTATGCGTCTTGTACGTCTATGGAGGCGAGAAATTCTCCCTTCTCCATGGACGCAATGATGGACTGAAGGGACTCCATGCGGAAGTGCCGTACCCATACATATTTGTTGAGCTGTTTTAGGTCCAGTATGGGTCGTACGCCGCCTCCTTTCTTGGGGACTACAAATAAATTGGAGTAGAACCCTCGGCGGCCGTGGGGACCGGTACTATGACTCCTGCTTGAAGAAGCGAGGAGACCGCTTGGCTGGCGGCTTTTTGGGGAACAGAAGAAAGTCTGTTTGGTTGGAAGTGAACTCTATCTTGTATCCCGAAGACACTAGTTCCCTGACCCACCTGTCTTCTGTAATAGGCAGCCAGACTTGATGAAAGAGTAAAAGTCGGCCGCCTACGGGTGGGGTGTCTTAATGAGTCCGTGAGTCATGATGAGGAGGAAATCTGAGATTTTCCTCCTTTGGACTTTGACAGGCCTGCTTTTGACAGCCAGGTCTTGTCCAACTTTTGAGTCGACCGCGAGTTGTCCCTGCGTGGGGAGCGGTTGCTATTTTGTGCTGGACGCGAGACGGACCGGTCCGAAAGGATCGGAATCGAGTTTGGTTACGCTTTCTGTAAGTGTGTTTGGGTTTCAGTTGGGAGAGAGAGGTACTCATACCCCCGGTGGCATTGGATATCATCATGTCCAACTGTTCGCCAAAAAGTCGACCACTGAGGTACGGGAGGTGCGTGAGGAACTTCCTTGAGGCTGCGTCTTGCTTTCCATTCCCACAGCCAGAGGATACGCCGAATCGTGAGGCATTTGATGCTATCCCCGCTGCACCCCTTGCTGAATCCAGAGCTGCATGAAGCATGTAATCTGCTACAGCTGCAATTTGAACTGCTCGGTCCGACAGCTCAGGAGGAGATGCTTGGAGGCCAGCTTGTAAAATTTTTGGGGCCAAGCCAGGATGGCCTTGACAGCCCAAACTGAAACGAACGCGGGAACCAGGGAGGCCCCTGCGGCCTCGAAAATTGAACGAGCCCTGCGTTCCACCTGCCGGTCTGCTGCATCCCTGAGGGTTGAGCTATCTGGCAGTGAAAGGAGTGACTGTGGTGCTAGCCTAGAGACTGGGGGATCCACTTTGGGTGGATCTGTCCATTCCTTGGTGACCTCCTGTGGGAAGGGGTACCGCGCCTCCAGATATTTGCGTGTCTCCAGGGGCGGATCAGAAATGTCTAGCACCCGATGGATGGACGAGATTACGTCCTCAACTAGCACTGTATTGCTAGGGGGGGGGGGGGATTGGGATCAGGGACCCTTCAGTTTCCTTGTCAGAGACGGAATCATAGATGTCTTCCGAATCCTGTATATCGCTAAGGCATCTCCTGCTGGGTGAACCGGAGTGGAGGCCTTCTCTGGTCGAGGATCGCTGCGGAGATCTGCATAGTCTGTCCCTGATACTATACACACAAGCTCAAGCTGTATCGGCTCAGCTTTTAAGGAAGATGCATAAAACTATGGCTAAAAATTAATTTTTATTTCAAGTCTTAAAACCAACAATAACGAAAATTAAAAAGCAGAGACCTTCGGGTTCCATCCATCGAATATTACATGAAATATAAACAAAGAACACAACTCGGTCACAGACCTGAGTGAGGTTCCCAAAGTAGCACAAGTATATTACAGAGCCCCATAATTTACTTCATCAATTAAAAAAGGTGTGCCAGCAAAGAGATCTCCAAAACAGAAAGAAGAAGAATAGCTCTTGCTACTATGCCCAAATTATGGACTATTTCAAAATGCTGGATCTAATTGTCCCCCAAATGAATATGTAAAGTGCAAAGTGCATACATGAACGAAATCTCTGTTTTATATAGGGACAATAAGATACACTATGGTAAGCAATGAGTTAATGAGGGCTATGCATATATACTTACATGAGAAGGACTGGTATGACTGGTAGGGAACCTGCCCCGACGACGCCGTTTCGCAAGTGCTTCTTCCAAGGGGGCGCCATAGATTGTGACATCTGAGTGACCCATTCCTGTGTGGCATTAGAACCGAAGCATTGGCAGGGGCTTCTTGGGGCTCTGGCACAGTAGTCTGGATACAGTCCTGGTAGTGCAGGTACGTGCTGCCACTGGGGAGAGTATTACTGCAGGCAGTACAGAGTGCATAATAGCAGTCCTGCCTGGTTCTCTTGGACCTCGAGTCCATTGTGCAGAGGGCCCTCTATGCAGAGGAGATTATAAGAAATAATGGATTCATAGCAGAGGAGGAACTCCAGCTGTGATCTTACCCCACCAGTGTGCCCCTAGGTCCAGCGCCGAAGATCTACAATCCTGTGCCTCCACGGAGATTGGCAGGCCTGGTCTGTATCTGCTGACCGGTAGCTGCAGGGTTAATTCTTTATCCTGCAGCAGATAATGGCCGCCGGAGTGAAGTTTAAGGAAGAAGGGGGGGCGGAGAGCTGAAAAGGGCGTCAGTTGCTGTGTGAAATCGTGCCCTTTCAGCCTGGATCCGCTCCCTCTATGACACTGTAGAGTGTCATATTTGTCATCCGGGGGGCGGAGAGAAGGTGGTTAAATTAGATGCCTGATGCCCAAAGGGGCACCAGGTAGGTGCGGAAGTCCGGGAGGGGGCCAGATCTGAACCGGACCCCCCCCCGGATTTAAAGGCAGGATAGTGGTGGGGGTATAAGCGGAAGGGGGGCCCTGAGAAGAGTCCCCCTGAGGTACCATAGAGCTGGTGCTGCCGCAGAGACAGGGCGCAGGGAGGCCTGTGCCTGTGTTGTGCCATGCTAGCCTGCACTCCCACCGGCCCCGACAGGAGCCCGCAGCAGGGCTGGGGTCCCTGGATTCAGCTGCAGTGTGCTAGCTACTGGGAGCTGCAGAGTTCTGCCTCTACAGGCCCTACCTGAGGCGTTTCAGCCTAATGCCCCCAGGGGGGGATTAGGGAGGGTGCTGCTGTCACCATCAGGGGGCTTTAGCCTCGCCTCAACCTCAACCCAGAAACCCAAAGGAATTGGGAAGGAGGGGGGTCTCGACTTCGAACCAGGACCCGAGGGGCTGGGGAAGGAGCGACATGGGGAATAGCCATCTCGACTTCAACTGTGCACCCCGTAATAGGGGGCAGAGGAAGGAGCCATGCCGGGAGTCTCGCAGGAGACCCACTTTTCTTCATCTGTAATCCCGTCTGGAGAAAACGGAGTAAAAGTTTTAGGTGTGCCTCCCATGCGACACTAAGCAAAAACTGGAGAAGGCTGACGCCATCCAGGGGTGTATACTGAAGAGGAGGAGCCACGGTTAATCTTTTTCAGATTATGCATAGTGTCGCCTCCTAGTGGCCAGCAGCATAACACCCATGGTCCTGTGTCCCAGAATGAGGCGACAGAGTAACATACACACCTCCAGATACAGAGTCACATTCTCACGATCCCTGAAGGTCCCAGTCATCAGACTCCCAGCAATCAGTAATTTATCCCCAATTCTACACAATGGGGGATCACTTTGGATATTGTAAATACCCGTTTGACACACAAATGTAAAGTTTTACAAAGGTTGTCCCGTAATAAATTGACAGGTAAAAGAAATTGTGACAGGAGCTAAAAGTTCTGTACATGCTCTTAAAATCGGAAAATATATTTTTTCATTTGCACTGTACTGTATATTGTTGCACATTAACAGTAGGAAAAATGCACCAAATTGGTACATGTAATTTTTGGCAAGAGCATACTATGCAGATTTGTACGGGATCATGTTGTCAGCGACATCAGGCTTAAACCCGGCCATACACATTAGATGGCTGCTTGCTGACAGGTAGATTAGCCGACTGCGCCGAGCGCTCCTGTGTTCTCTATCAGAAAGCCGCCAACTGAACTGTTGGCCAGCAGCTTATCTTTTGGACAACAATGTGAATGGCAGTCCAAAAATCGGACATGTGTGATCCATTGGCCGGCCAGCTCCCCTATACATACTAGACTATCATCTGAAGCCACAGATATTGGCGAGATCGGCCAACAGTATAATGTGCATGGGGGACCTTTAAGGACCAAGTGTCCCTAGAAATGCCTGCTTAACAATAATCTTGCAGGGCCATCCGGCTGCGTTCATTCAATAAACGAGCTAAACGCTCATTCATCCAGCAAAATGATCTTTTGTGCTGCACAAAAGATAATAGTTCTCGGCGGTGCATCGTTCTGTGTACACAGGACTCGTGCTGTGGAGAACTATGGCAGTCTGTGAGCATGGAGTGATTTACTACAGATCGCTGGATGTGCATCATTCAGTGCAGTCTGCCTGTGTAAACAGACTATTAAACCACTAATGATCGGTAAACATTTACCCATCGGCGGTCAATGAGCGCTGCTGGTTGGTTTGTGTGAAGGACCTCAAGAGAAGCTGAATAAGACTGAGATTATGTATTTCAGTGCTCATTAGTCTTCAATTTTCTTAATTTACATTGCATGATAAAAAGATAATTCTGCATGTCAGCCATTATTACCATTTTGCGGCTGTTAGTTGCATCTCAATTGGTTTGTCCCGCTGTAACATCTTCACAAAAATCTGTGGTAAGAGCTCCCCATCGACCAATACTACAAAAAAGACAAACAAGAAAAAATACACAAATTACAAGGGCGATTGTCAGTGATCAAAACAATTGTGCATAGTTATTAAAGGCGTTTTCCACTTTTACAAAAATGGACCAAATGGTTCCTGAAATGTAAGACCGATAGTACTGGCCCTCCCCCGCTCAAGCGTCAGTAGATGCTACAGCTGAGCAAGGATTCGTCTCACAGCGGCCGTAGTTTTACACAACAGCCATTCAGATGGCTATGGAATTCATAGATGGCTCGAGTTTTCTAGAACGACACAATATGACAGTGATATGCAATAATGCTCACTTTAACCCCATAACGATCGCCGACATGTATTAAAGGGGCCTTATTCCCTCATTGCCGTTGTAAAGCGGCAATCAGGAATAAGGCTGTAGCCCCCTGAGTCGGAAAATCTCCGGGGTCTCAGCTACCTGGGGTAGCTGAGACCCTGGAAAACATGATCAGGGCCGGATTTTCCGGCCCCCGATCATGTGATTGCTGTTATTCAGTGAATGACGACTATAAAAAAAAAAATAATAATTGTTCCCACTGTTAAAATCATTTCTCTCTTCTGACATTATATACATGTCAGAGGAGACAGAAATTATGTTCCCCGTGCCTCCTTGGTACCATCGCCATCCCCTGGTCCCTCCTGCTCCATCCCTCCGCGTCGCCTTCCTAAAAAAAAAGAAAAAAAAAACGGTGGGCGCATGCGTAGTGCGTCCGCAGAGATCTGCAGGCCGGTACCCGGCAACAATGGGGAATTTTTCCTGTTGGTTCCTTTTGATCACTGTGGTAGACAGTAAATCAAATCCCCCTTTATCATCCCCTTAGATAAAAAAAGATATAAAAAGAAAAAAAATAAATAAATAATTTTTCTCATTCTTTGCAGTTAGGGATGGGGTTGTGTTGGGATTTTTTTCGCTTTTCTTTTGAAAATAACAAAAAAAACAAAGGACAATATGACAACTAGCGTTGAGCGCAAGTGCTCATTACTTGAGTTTGCATCGTGTGCTCGGGTATGCACCAAGTATCGCCGGTCCTCAAATTACATTCTCTAGTCCCTGCCCCGCATGTTTCGCAGCCGTTATACAGCCAAAAAAACACTGGAAAACCCCTAATGTTTATTTTGGGGGTGTCTAACAGCCGCAAAAAATGTGGGGCGGGGACTCTAACATGTCACTCGAGGACCCGCGATATTCGGTGCATACCCGAGCACCAGATGCAAACTCAAGTAATAAGAACTTGCGCCCAACACTAATGACGATGTATTCAATACGATGGGAGGGGTGTAGTTTCCAAAATGCGGTTAGTTGTGGGGGGTTTCTGCTGTACCTTAGGGGCCCGGAAAATGCGGCATGGTGCCCGCAATTTATTTCAGCCAATTTGCGTTCCAAAATTCTAATTTGCTTTGCTCCTTCAGCTCAGAGTCCTGCTATTTGTCCAAACAGAACTTTTTGACTACACGTGGGGTGTCACCACATTCATAAGAAAGTGGGTAACAAACCGTGGGGTCCACTTTTTGGTGTTACCTCTTGCAAAAGTGAAACCTTTTTGGACGAAAGCAAGATTTGTGTGAAAAAAAATGAACTTTTTCAATAGGACAACCTAAGGTTATCAAATTGTGTATCGTACCTGTGGGTTCAAAATGTTCACTATACACCTGGATAAAATCCTTCAGGGGTGTAGTTTCCAAAATGGGGTCACTTGTGGATGTTTTCCACTGTTAAGGCACATCAGCGGCTCACCAAACGCAACATGGTGTCCGCTCTAGATTCCAGCCAATTTTGCGTTCAAAAAGTCAAACAATGCTCCTTCCCTTCCGAGCCCTGCTGTGTGCCCAAACAGTACATTTCCCCCACACAACAATTTTTTTGGGCCATTTTCTCTTGTTACCCTTATAAAATAAAAAAAATTGGGTCTAAGGTAACATTTTAGTGAAAAAAAGTAAAATGTTCATTTTTTCCTTCTACATTGCTTCAGTTCCTGTGAAGCACATGAAGGGTTAAATAAACTTCTTGAATGTGGTTTTGAGCACCTTGAGGGGTGCGGTTTTTAGAATGGTGTCACTTCTGGGTATTTTCTGCCATAAAGGCCCCTAAAAGTGACTTCAAATGTGATGTGGTCCATAAAAAAAAAAAAAAAAATGGTTTTGTAAATTTTGTTGGAAAAATGAGAAATCGGTGGTGAACTTTTAACCCTAATAACTTCCTAAGAAAAAAACAAAAGTTTCAAAAACTGCTGATATAAAGTAGACATGTGGGAAATGTTATTTGTTAACTATTTTGTGTGACATATCTCTCTGATTTAAGGGCATAGAAACTAAAAGTTGAAAATTGTGACATTTTCCAGGTTTTCATTAAATTTACGATTTTTTCATTAATAAACACAAGTCATATCGAATAAATTTTACCACCATCGTGAAGTACAATATGTCACGAGAAAATAAAAACAATCTCAGAATCAGGGGGATCCGTTGAAGCGTTCCAGAGTAATTACCTCATAGTGACAGTGGTCAGAATAGTAAAATTTGGCTTAGTCACTAAGGTGAAAATTGGCTCTGTCCTTAAGGGGTTAAGTAACTATTTCTGTTGATTAAAAAGTGGCTATGTTTTATGCTTTAACCCCTTTTTTCTGTAACAAATTTTCATTTTAGCACTTTAAAAAGTGAATCTGTAAGTAGGCTCAACCTTCATAAGTAGGTCATAGGAAGCTGAATAAAATGATACCTTCATATCTGTGATCCGATGTCTTATTCCAGAGAAATCCACGTTTCTTAACATGTAAATGAGCTGTTAAGATCTATGGGTGAGACATAGATCTCCCCGAGAATCTGCCTCCAGAGATTATTTTAAATGAAAGGAGGCATTTACATAAGACATCGGATCGCAGATATCAAGGCATCATTTTATTCAGCTTCCTATGACCTCCATGTCCATTTAGACGGCTTAGGAGGGCTGATCCTACTGACAGATTCCCTTTAATTTTTTTCTCTTCTTCCAACTTTTTTTTATATTTCTGTAAGCATAGCCGTATGAGGGTTTGTATTTTGCTAGAAAAGTTGAATTCTTGAATGACACCATTCATTTGATTTTACCAATCAGTAGGATTACAGTAATAACATTTTTTCCCCACATGGAGCTAATTTTTTTTAATTTGGGGTTACGTACAATGTTTTGATAGCTTTACATTTCATTTTTTAGGGAGGTGTGGCGACTGAAAAACTTGAATTCTGCAGCTTTGATTTACTTTCTCTTCATAGCATTTACATAAGGGTTAATTCATTTTATAGTTTGATAGACCGGACTATTAAGAATGGGGTTATACCAAATATTTTTTTTATTCCTTTAGTTTTATTAGGGAAAAGAGGGGGTGATTAAAAATATATTTTTTAATTAACTTTTTTTTTTTTTTTTTTTTCTTCTTTAGTTTTTTTAGTCCCATTAGGGGTCATGAACATGTGATTATTTCATCATTTAATACTAATGTATTGCAGTATACAGTGAAAACGACGTTCCCCTGCTGGGCTTCACAGGAGGAGTAGGACGGAAGTCATGGGGGCATTCGTGACAACCTATCGGCACCCTGTTATCACGTCATGGTGGGCTGATGCGTCATTTAAATAAGTTTGTTAGTGATTAACAGCAGCAATTAAATGGTTAAACAGCAGCATTCAGCCTGAGCTCAGGTCACTGCTATAACAGACAGATGCTGGCTGTGTGACACTGCCAGGTATAGTGCAGGCCCAGCTCCTGAGCCCGCTCTATATAAGGTGACCAGATGTAGGACATACTATTCCGTTCTAGGTTGAGAAGGGGTTAACTGCAATATCATTTTTAGTTAGTAGCCACGTGCAAGAAATACCATGCCTAAGAAGTATGCGGCCAGCTTAAAGTCTGTGAACACTTGCTTAGTTGGGCATCTGATATGAACTACAATAGACATCCATGAATATTAGACTGTTGGGGGTCTGACCGCCTGTCAATCAGCTGTATGAAAGGGCACTTGGACACATGGCTTCTTCATGGCCAACATTTTAGTAGTGGCTGTGATAGGGACTGCATTATTGCCCCCTTCACTTCAATGATTGTGAGAAATACGTCCACATAGAATAATGCACACAAAAATATAAATATCTAGAGAAATGAAAACACTATGGAAATCTAAGTAAATGAAGGCTTGATTGTATGCAATGACACAATCACTTACCATTTACAAGGGTCATCGATACCTGGGGATTGTCAAATGCTAAAACTGAAAAGCACTTTAATGCTTGCATGCGGACCTAGGAGGAAACAAATTAGTTAAAAGTGAATATTTAGGGGTAAATGTGAAAAATGATTTATTTTCAACAGGAAAATTCTATTCCTTATTGGCTATACACTCCATGCACTTAAAAACCTTTTTTTTGGATAAATTCTTCTGGGTTTTAATTGAAGTTTCTAATCTAGAATTAAAGAATTGAGGATGAGACAATGGTTTAGTCTTCTGTTTAATCTCATGTGTCGGACAATGAGCTAGGTCAGATTTATATTGGCATCAGGTCCAGTAAGACATTACAAACATTTTTCTGCACACAATCCATCATCACCTAATAGAAGTAGTACTTTACGTCTGGAAACTTCTGTGATTAAAAGCCACTAACTTACTTTATATGACACTGATGTAAGCAGATGTGCAATATTTTGGACCACCCCATGATTAAACAAAATTGTCTGATGATCTGGAGCCTGTAACAAACAAAAGAGGCGTTCAGCCAATGTAATGCCTGAGCAACGCATTGCAACATAGTACAGCTTTCAATGACAAGGCCAAAAATGAAGAATGAAGGAGAACATTACTTTGCAGCAGTGAGCGAAGATCTGGCAGATGTATTCCTGTGAGTGCAAAGATCTGCTGAGCAACAACATAAGGTGTGGGATTACAGTAGCGTCCTAGGAGAGGAGGACACAATATGAAGATGCACCAGTGAGTAACACAATATAAACACACTGCATTACACAGCAGAACAATAAAGCCATGACCAGCGGTAGTTTGTATGGCTGCAGCAATTATTGCTAAAGGTGTTGTCACAACCTTTTACCTGATGGTCTAGTTTTAGAAGTGGCTACCAATGTGTGAAAGCTAACGATCTGTTCAGTAAAGGAACGTGGCATGGCACTCATACAAGTCTGGTTGTTGCCGCTCCACCCTATTTGAATGAATTAACGGTGTTATCCAGGACCATTTATTTTGTTTTACTACGGGCCTAAGAACTAATAGGTAGGTAGCTGCGCCCAATGCTGATCTCCACCATCGGAGCAGTCACAGAGCGCTCCTGCCGGCGATTCAGCGGCTTCCAGTTATGTCACACCAGCAAGAGCAGCAGCTTCTCTTCTGCTGATAGGGAGTGAATACAGACGTCAAGCTGATTGACAGCCGGTTCCCTGCTGCCTAACTGCGGGGAGCCAGCTGTCAACCAGCATGACGTTGGCAGTCATACCCCATCAACAGAGCAAAGAGGAAGAGCTGTTCTGTTGATATGGAGCAGCAGAATCGCCAGTAGGACCGGTCAGTGACTGCTCTGAGACTGATAGTTGCTAACTACCTGCTCTGCCTGCTAGTTTTTAGGCCCATAGAATACCAGAAGCATACTCACGTTTATGTACATTCCTACCCAGAGAAAGACACCCTACTAAAAGTCCCCGACAACACCTTTACACTGAGAATGGCTTTACTTTAAGCCAACGTCATCAGAAGTTTCTCTGATGATCCGCTCTTCAAATCACCTGACCGCTGCAGCCTATCACAGCCTACAGCGGTCCTCTGACTTCCCAATGGAGCAGGCAATCTTTCTGGAGCTAAAAGGAGAGTATGCTACGGTTTTAAATATTTTATAAATACATCCATGCCTTAAAAAAAAAAAAATTCTATATTAGACTTCCCCTCTAAAAACCGTAAAACTAATCTAACCCAAAAAACACAAAAAAACACGTGTAATTGAAATAAAAACACCCTGTTTATAGTATGGCAGCAAAGCTTTCCAAGTAAATGTTATGGACCATTTTACATAAAATAAGTAGGATTCTCTTGTGATTAGTGCAGACACTTACTTGAAACCCTTCAACAATATGTATTTGTTTCCTCTACTAAGTCATTTTATAACATGGCCTAGTTGGAGGAATAGCAGCAGTGGTGGGACATGGTACATGGTTGTCAGGAGACTTTTTGGTTCTTTTTTCTCTAAGAATTCATTTTTATGAACAGTGTTTGTGCTGCTGTAATTATGGGCAAAGAATCATAAAGGCACTGGGCCCCAAAAGATAAAAAAAAAGGAGACCAAATGTGCCTTCCATGATGGTCTAAATTCAGTGGCAATAGATGGTCAATGTTAATTTGTATTATATGTGATTACTTTTCAGCAACCATTTAACAACCCTGCAACAATAAAAAAAAAAATTAACAATTTTTAAAACATTCCTGCCTAACCTTGGAGATTATTTTTATAGAATTAACTGGAACACTAACATTTTCTCATCTGATTTGTACAAGGCCATTGCGGCCATGCTCGTACTGTGCTGGATAGAAGGGAAGCGCTTACTGTGTACAGGAGCTCCACTGGAGTGACAGGGCTGGTGAAAACCGTACGGAGACATCGCAAACAAGCTTCAATGAATCGGATGTCTGCTGACAGTAAGCCTGAAAAAGGCAGAGTAATGTGTATGTCAGAATGAGAAATGGCAGGCAGGTCAGTACAACATGAGCGAGCGGCAGAGTAGGTCACCACTACCTTGCAGAAGGGCTGGGATTATGTGGCAGTCTAGAAGGGATTTCACGTTGTTTTCTGTGCCCATAGACAGGCTGCCCAGGACCACAGCACACTCGCTCTTCAATTCTGTGCTTGATGTCTCTTGCTGGAGTAAATATAACAATCTGTCAAAGTAGATGATAATGTTAGATTGCAAAAAAAAAAAAAAAATAAATGAGCAAAGAAAAACAGGATCTCCCACAGTAAGAGTTTGTTTCCATGTTTGAGAGACCCCACTCTACCAGCTGCAGTTTGTAGATAAGATGTTGTTTACTCATCCTCCCCAGGTCCAGTATTGAATCTCTGCTGCTCCTGGTGTCACATCGTCAGTGCTGTAGCCAATCTGAGCTCAGCGGCTCGTGACAAGTCGAGATAAGTTAGTGGTATCAGCATGGTCAATGTGATGTAATAAACAACACTCCAGACTAGACACTGTTCAATCAGACGGCTGCAAAAGAGGCTCTCCAAAAAACTTCTCAAATAAAAGGGCAGACAGTATTTCTCGCGCGAGGATCGCATCACAATCCTCGGACTGGCCCGATACCTCTCCTGACCCGAGCGTGACAGCTGCATAGAAACACATCACACTAAGGTCAGGAGAGGTGTTGGGCCAGTCCGTGCACTGCAATGTGATCCTCGCACGAGAACTACAGCCGTCTGTCTGCGCCCCAAGGAGAATTTCCTAAAACGGTTTCTATGAGACAACTTGTCGTTTTTGACAACAAAAAAAACAACCTTGATGTGCACATACCTTAATATGGGTGTAAATATTAAGAGCTTACTGAAATATCTGGACAGAGTGAGATAAATGATGACACGAGCTCAGCATTCCCAACTGACTGGTAAAGAATGCTCAAAAATTACACAAAAGAATAAAACTGCTCTTCTATACACAGCTTTGGGGATGGTATTAACCATTTCAGGAGTCTGTGTACACACGCTTTGAATTCTAGGGGTTTATGCATAAAGACATAAAAACCATAAGGTCCTTAGAAGATCTTAAAATAAGGTGAATATAACTTCAGATGAAAACAATTCACCGGGAACAAAATTACACACTGTCAGGGTTTATTTACAAAAAATAAATAAGCAAAAAATGCAGAAAGTGTGAAAAATTAAGTACATCCCATGAATCAATTGCGTGTAGAACCAGCTTTAGAAGCAATAACTTGAAGTACCGTATTTTCGAACCATAAGACGCACCCCAAATTTTGGGGTGGAAAATGGGAAAAAAATGTATAAGATGGGGGTCCAACTTATAGTCCGAATAGGTCTCTTACCTGGGGGGCTGTGGAATGGGGGTCACAGGAGGCAGGGTCCCCCAGGAAGCCAGCAGAAGTGTAGCATTGCAAAAGGGCCCTGGGTGGGAGAAGGCAGTGCCCCAGCAGCAGGGGGTTGCGGTGGTGGTGGAGCGGCCTAGCAGGAAGCAAGGTCCCTCCCTCAGGAACGCGGCGGCAGGAGGGTTAGATTCTGTGGGCCCGGTGTCGGCAGTGAAGCAGAGCGCAGTGCACTGCTTTTCCGGCGGCCTTCTTCCAGAAGCCGTATGCCTACAGTAAAATGGTCGCCCGAGCCGACACATGCGCAGTATCGGATCTCGGCAGCCATTTCCATGAGGCCCACGGCTTCAGGAAGATGGCCGCTGGAGGCAGCGCATGCGCAGTTGAGATCTCAGCTGGGTCGATATCCCAGTCTGCGCATGCGGCTGCCAGGAAAGCTCTGCCTGACAACCGATACTGGGCCCATAGCATCGCACAGCTTCTGCCGCATTCGGCTTCCAGACGGAGGGACCCTGCTTCTTTGTGATCCCGCTCTACCACCACAGCAACTCCCCGGTTTCACACGTCCGTATATTTCCGGTACTGGAGATTTCTGTGTCAAGTGTGTCCGTGTGTGTCACACGTGTGGCAACTGTGTGCCGCATTAGGATCACACGTATTGGTGCTTGGGAATCAGTGTACAGGTAGCGGTGTTCCCAAGCGCTGGGTGCTGAACGCTGCCCTCATCATAGTTCCCTGACGGCGCTGCAATCAGCACCAGCAGGGACAATGATGAGGGTAGTAGTGTCTGCTCCCATGTTAACTGTACACTGATTTCAAAGCGCCAGTACGTGTCACACGGATGGTATCCATGTGCAGCACGTCTTTACACGGGCACATTCACTTGAATGAGTCCGTGTGATTCGTGCTGTTGTCCAAAAACGGACATGTCAGCATGTGGAGCACGCGGACACACAAGGAGATTCATTTGAATGGGACTGCGTGTGTCAGTGTCTCCGGCACGTGTGGAAACAAGTACTGGACACATGGAAGTGTGGAAGAGCCCTTCGGACCACAAGACACACCCACCATTTTCCTCCCAAATATGGGGGGGAGTGTGCGTCTTATGGTCCAGAAAATACGGTAAATGTTTTCTGTATAACTATCAGTCTCGCAAATCATTAGAGAGGAATTTTTGCCCACTCAAAGCATGACTGCTCCAGACCAGCAAACTGCCCAAATTTCTGCTTTTAGAGAGATGGGGACATTTGCTTATTAACAATTAATCAAAGGCATTTGATTAACAGCAGCTGGCTGCAACTCTCTTGCTCTTGATTCCTATAGAAGCAATAGGGGTGCACTTCATTTTTCACATATAACATCTGCATTTTAGCCTAGTTTTTGTTAAATGAATAAAACCACAATGTAATTTCTCCTGTGTTGTTGTTCCTGTGAGGTTGCATTTCCCCAATAGTAAGAGTTTCTAAGACCAGATTTTTTTATTATGTTGTGAAGTGCAAAACCAGAGAATTAAAAAAATTAAAAATGGTGTATTTAATTTCTCATGACTGTATATACAGTCCACTACATTAAAATTGCAACACCAAGAAGAAAAATTCAAGGGGTTATGGAAATCATAGGATGGATAGACACGTTTGTTTTTATCACTAAGTAAATTTTCATTTTCAATTTTGGAGTATGGAGTATGAGCGCCACGCACAGAAATCCCTGTATTTACGCCACTTGGCTGCTATCAACGAGGTTATTAAAGGGAATCTGTCAGCAGGTTTATGCTATATAATCTGAGGACAGCATGCGGTAGGGGTTAAAAAAAAAAAAAAAAACACAACAACACAGATTTGTCATATGTCAGGCTGTTTGCGGTTATTTTTTCTTACGCTGAAAGTTATATCACTTGGTGATAATCATTGCCTGGACTACAGCAGAACATACATGCCAAGTCCAACGCCGCCTCCTCCTGTGAGAAGCAGCTCACTGTCTACAGACAATGTAAATACAGAGCTTGGTGGGTGCAGGGTAAGCCTTCTTAGTTTTGCTGCATTCCTAAATCTAAAAACTCATCAAGATCCGCTGCTAGCAGCTCCCTTTGTAACTGCTGACCAATGATGTCCCAGATGTGCTCGATGGGAGACAAGTCAGGAGCCACTGCAGGTCAAGGTGGTACGTTTAGGCCTCACAGGCTGCTTAACCACGTCGCACCAGAGCCTGTTTTTGCCTTCGTATCCAGGCCAATTTTTTCAATTCTGACCACTGTCACTTTATGAAGTAATTACTCTGGAAAGCTTCAACGGATTCCCCTGATTCTGAGATTGTTTTTTCGTGACATATTGTACTTCATGATAGTGGTAAAATTTCTTCGATATCACTTGCGTTTACTTGCGAAAAAAAATCGGAAATTTGGTGAAAATTTTGAAAATTTTGCAATTTTCAAACTTTGAATTTTCATGCCCTTAAATCAGAGAGATATGTCACACAAAATAGTTAATAACATTTCCCACATGTCTACTTTACATCAGCACAATTTTGGAACCAAAATTTTTTTTTGTTAGGGAGCTATAAGGGTTAAAAATTTACAAAAACTTTTTTTTTTTTTTTTTTTTTTTTTAGGGACCACATCATATTTGAAGTCACTTTGAGGGGTCTTTATGACAGAAAATACCCAAAAGTGACACCATTCTAAAAACTGCACCCCTCAAGGTGCTCAAAACCACATTCAAGAACTTTATTAACCCTTCAGGTGCTTCACAGGAATTTTTGGAATGTGGAAGAAAAAAAATGAACATTAACTTTTTTCACAATAATGTTACTTTAGACCCAATTTTTTTTTATTTTCACAGGGGTAACAGGAAAAAATGGACCCCAAATTTTTTTGTGCAATTTCTCTTGAGCGTGCTGATACCCCATATGTGAGGGAAAACCACTGTTTGGGCACACTGCAGGGTTCGGAAGGGAAGGAGCGCCATTAGACTTTTTGAATGTAAAATTTGTCTGAATAATTAGCAGACGCCATGTTGCGTTTGGAGAGCTCCTGATGTGCCTAAACAGTGGAAACCCCCTACAAGTGACACCATTTTGGAAACTAGACCCCTTAGGGAACTTATCTAGATGTGTGGTGAGCACCTTTCACCCCCAGGTGCTTCACAGAAGTTTATAATATTGAGCTGTAAAAATACAATTTTCACATTTTTCCCACAAAAACGTTTTTCATCCCTTAATTTTGCATTATCATAAGGGTAACAGGAGAAATTGCACCATGAAATTTGTTGTGCAATTTCTCCTGAGTACGCCGATACCTCATATGTGGGGGAAAACCACTGCTTTGGTGTACAGCAGGGTTCGGAAGAGAAAGGAGCGCTATGTTGGCTGGGATAGGCAGCAGACACCATGTCACATTTGAAGAGTCGCTGACATGCCAAAACAGCAGAAACCCCCACAAGTGACCCCATTTTGTAAACTACACCTCTCAAGGAATTCATCTAGGGAAGTAGGGAGTATTTTTTAATGTATGCCATTAGGCAGTGAAGAAAACAATTATATTTTACCACAAAAAATGTTTTACCCTCAGATTTTACATTTTCACACAGGGCAATGGGTAAAAATGGTGCCGAAATGTGTCACACAATTTCTTCTAAAAGTGGCAATACCCCATATGTGGCTGTATCGTACCGCTCAGCCATACGGCGAGATCTGGGGGGGACGGAGTGCTATTTGACAATTGGAGAACAAATTATTGTAGAATAGGCATTTGGATTTGGGAGCACAAAACTTTCTGAATTTCTTTTGGGGGGCAAGGGCCATTTCGCTTTTCCAGAGCCTTTCTGCTACCAGCAACTTGGAATATTTTTGACAGATGACGGACCTGAATGGGGACTAGCTTTTTTTGAGGACTGAGTTGAAGCTTTTATTGGGAACATTTTACGTAATATTTATCCGGCGCTCTAGGCTGAGCACTTACATCGGGGTTTCCATCTAAATTTCCAAGTGATGTAATTCAGATGAAACCCCTGCGGGATCCATTCACTGTAATAAGGCAGCAGAGTTACTCTGGACTCCGTCTGGCCTCTGTTTAGCGGTGTCCTTTTTTTCAGAAGTGCACAAAACTGTGGCCAACCACACTTTTATGCACGCCTAAAAAAAACTGACACCGTGGGATCACAAGCCAGATGGCATCCACAGTGGCCTATATCTGTCTCATTACAGGGAATCTTCCGTCAGGGGTTTCTGGCTGAATCACGTATCTCAGAGATTTACACGGAAACTCTGGTGTAAGTGCTCAGCGCAGAGCGCAGGATAAATGTGAGCAGAGCCTTACTGCGATCTTTGGGAGACATAATAAACAAATCAGTAGCAGGTGAAGAATTGGTTTTATTTATTTTTTACGTCGTTCCTCGTGTGATATCACGGATTAGATTACTTTATTCTTCGGGTCGGTGCGATTACAGAGATACCAGATTTATATCGGGTTTTTATGATTGACAGCTGTCACACACTAAGACGCTTTTTTTTGCAAAATCTAGTTTTTGCATCACCATATTTTGAGAGCTATAATTTTTCCATATTTCGGCCGACAGTCATGTGACTGCTTGTTTTTTTGCGGAACAAGATGACGTTTTCAGCGGTACCATTTTTTTTTCTATTTTGTTTTTTGATCGCATTTTTTTCCACTTTGTTTGGCGATATGATGAAAAAGCATATTTTTTTGCTCCGTTTTTTATTTATTTTTATTACGGTGTGCACAGAAGGAGTTACTTAGTGTGACAGTTTTATAGCTCGGGTTGTTTCGGACGCGGCGATACCAAATATGTGTACTTTTTTTGGTTTTGTAAAAATATGCGGAATTATTGGTTTAATATTTTATTTATTTTAATTTTATTTATTTTTTTTTAACAGTTTGAAAACTTTTTTTTTTTTACATTTTCACTTAGTCCCTGTATGGGACATTAATTTTTATTTTTCTGATCACTGATTTCATGTAATGTAATAGACATGTATTACACTACATGAGATCTTCGCTAAATGTTTCACAGTCAGTCTCCTGCCTGGCTTCAGCTGCAGGCTGAGCCAGGCAGGACACCATATATGGCAGAGCTGGAGGCGGTCATGTGACCTCCAGCTGCCATAGCAACCTCAGGTCCTGGAAGCTATCAGGGGTCGTCGGAGAGGTAAGTAAGACGACCCCCTCTCCTCATTCTATCTTCTATATGCCGCGATCACCATAGATCGCGGCATATAGAACATAGCAAAGGGTTAACATCACTGGGACCTGATCCAATAAGGTCCCGATGATGTCCCCTGTCAGAGCTAACGCTCTGCACCGGAATCACAGCGCTTGCAGGACGCTGGGGGTCCTGAGCGCTGCGAGACCACCCACCGTTTTTAAACGTTGGCGCTGCAGAGCCCAGCAAGCGCCGACGTTTATCTACAGTGGGCGGTCGGGAACCGGTTAAAGTAGAACAATGCAATATGCAACCTGGAGTTGTCGTATTGAAGAGTGACTACTAGCCCACTTTGAAGAAGTGGCCATATCAATGGTTCCATGATTAATCCATTCTATATGGCAAGTGAAATTGGATATCATAGGTCATACCTAAGGGATAAGTGTGTACACAAACCATCGAATGGCGTTAAAAGGGCATTAGGCTACGAGTCGGGAATACAGCTAAAGGATTTCCAATAACCTCACACCACTGCTCTCAAAGGCTATAATGGTGCAGCGCAAGATGGCAATGGAGGCCTATCCTCTTCAGTGACAAGCTCCACTTTGGTCTTAGAATGATAGCTGGAGATTAGTTTGGAGTAGTGTTGAGCGATACCTTCCGATATCAGGAAATATCGGATCGGATTGGATCGGGCCGATACCCAAAAAGTATCGGATATCGCCGATTCCGATACCGGAAACCAATGCAAGTCAATGGGACACAAATATCGGAATGAAAATAAACTCTTTCTTTCCTTGTAGGTTAATTCTACATGAAGGAAAACAACTAACAATAATGTAGAATGTATTGGGGGAGGTGGTTTCCCAAATCGATGGGAACAGTGCTCAAAGTGAAACATGAAAAGCCGGCAATTCAGCAGCGGCATACACCGGTACCCGACAATTTAGAACAGAAAGAATAGAGCTTCACACATAGATTAGATAGATAGAAACAAGTCAGTCACATATATATGAAGTACAGTGACAGTGTTGCTTACTGTACTTGTCATTTAGTGTTAAAATAAAGGATTTATTAAAAAAAAAAAAATGGCGTGAGGTTCCCCGTAATTTTAGTCTCTAGCGGAGGTTAAGCAGACGGCTGGGACAGATGTTTGAAGCCTGGGAAGGGGGTAATACCCACGGAGCTTCCCAGGCTACTAATATGAGCCCCCAGCTGAATACCTAGCCTTTACTAGCTATTAAAATGGGGGACCCCCCCCCAAAAAAAATGACGTGGGGTCCCCCCTATTTTAATAGCTAGCAAAGGCTAGGCAGACAGCTGGGGGCTGATATTAATAGCCCAGGAAGGGTGCCATGAATATTGGCCCCCTCCCAGGCTAGAAACACCAGCAGTCAGCCGCCCCAGAAATGGCGCATCCATAGGATGCGCCAATTCTGGCACTTAGCCTCGCTCTTCCCACTGCCCTGTAGCGGTGGCAGTGGGGTAATAGGGCTGGGGTTGATGTCAGCTTATAATGCCAGCTGACATCAAGCCCAGGTTAGTAATGGAGAGGCGTCTATAAGACACCCCCATTACTAACCCCATCCAGATGAGCCGACAATGAACTCAGCTCACCTCATGCACGTCACTGACAGAGTGGGAGAATTCTCCTGCGCATGCGGTGAGCGTGAGAGACTCGGCTCATCTGGATGCCGTCACAGCCTGACACTGAGGAGCGCAAGCATGCCTGCGCTTCAGTGTCTGCCTGCGGCATGACAGGCTGGATGGCAGCTTTCTGCTACGATCCAGCCTGTCACGTGAATGTAGCAGAGCTGGAGCGGTCCTGGGAACCATGGAAAGGTAAGGATGATGTTGCATTATTATTTTACTTTTATTGCAGTAGATCGTGGGCTTCAGCAGGAATGGGCGTGACAGTAGGTATGGTTTAATTTAGAACAATAAAGAATTGTGTGTTTATTTCAATTAAAGGACTTTATTCTGGGTGTTTGTGCTTTTTTTTAACTTTGACTATGGGGTTAGTAATGGGGTGTGTCTTATAGACGCCTCTCCATTACTAACCTGGGCTTGATGTCAGCTGGCATTATAAGCTGACATCAACCCCAGCCCTATTACCCCACTGCCACCACTACAGGGCAGTGGGAAGAGCGAGACTAAGTGCCAGAATTGGCGCATCCTATGGATGCGCCATTTCTGGGGCGGCTGACGGCTGGTGTTTCTAGCCTGGGAGGGGGCCAATATTCATGGCACCCTTCCTGGGCTATTAATATCAGCCCCCAGCTGTCTGCCTAGCCTTTGCTAGCTATTAAAATAGGGGGGACCCCACGTCATTTTTTTGGGGGGTCCCCCATTTTAATAGCTAGTAAAGGCTAGATATTCAGCTGGAGGCTGATATTAGTAGCCTGGGAAGCTCCGTGGGTATTACCCCCTTCCCAGGCTTCAAACATCTGCCCCAGCCGTCTGCTTAACCTCCGCTAGAGACTAAAATTACGGGAAACCCCCACGCCAATTTTTTTTTTTAATAAATCCTTTACTTTAACACTAAATGACAAGTACAGTAACCAACACTGTCACTGTACTTCAAATATATGTGACTGACATGTTTCTATCTAATCTATGTGTGAAGCTCTATTCTTTCTGTTCTAAATTGTCGGATACCGGTATATGCCGCTGATGAATTGCCGGCTTTTCATGTTTCACTGTGAGCACAGTTCCCATCGATTTGGGCAACCACTGTAATGCCACAACCACCATGGCTGTGGCATTAACGTCTTAAAAAAATATTAATTCCTGCTATTCCATTTAATTGTAATGTAAGGGAGATAATGTAATGTCAGCGCTTGAGCAGGAGAATTCTCCCACGCTGGGATGGCATTCTGATGACAGGCTGGATCGCAGCTGAGCGCTGCCATCCAGCTTGTCATCCTTCAGAGACACTGCAGAGCGCAGGCATTATGTGAACTTCCGATTCCGGTATTCGATATTGTAAAAGTATCGGAACTCAGATACTGAAATATCGGGTATCGACCGATATTCGCTGTATCGGAATGCTCAACACTAGTCTGGAGACCACGTGGGCAACAACACAAAGAGGCCTTCATGAGGGAATGCAACACTGGTCCTACTTCTGGCATTATGGTGTGTGATGACAAAATGTATGGTAGCCGGACCTTTGTTGCTTCCAGGTACAACTGTTCAGCATTACATTGATTTGCTGGTGGAATCAGTGGTATGGCAATTTTCCAACGTTTTCAAGAGCCATTTTTCAACCAGCAAACGCCAAGCTGCATGTTCTTGTGCTACTATGAGCAGCCTGCGTGGCCTAAACATGCTATGATGGACTGCAGTGGCTCCACCAAGCTGGCAACAGAAAAGAGCCGTCAGCAGCGATCTTGATAATTTTTGGGGCCAAAAAATTCAAACAACAATTTATAACCTTATTGACAGCAACCAAAGCGTGCAAGAGCCTGGTGCTCATACTCTATACTGAAAAGGTTTCCAAAATGTAGTTTACATTATCTGCACATAATTAACATATCTATCGATCCTGTGATTTGCATAAATCCACTTCTTTTCCTTCTTCGTGTTGCAATTTCAAAGCTGAGGAGTGTATATACCCCCACACACAATCAGGCTATGTGCCCATGATGCAAAAATGCTCCGGATTTTTTCCTGAGCGTTTCTGCATCTCCCTGGCAGAAAAAAAAGCATGCGGATTGTACATGCGTTTTTCCTGCCAGGGACATGCGGAAGTGAAGCGTTCTTCACATGCATTTCCGCATGCGCGTTGACAAGCGCTTTCCAAGTGATTTTAGCATCACTTGGAAAGTGCTTGACAACTTGGTCACACTATATAAATCCATGCAACCGGCATGGATTTATATAGTGTAACCGTAAAGAATGGTAAAAAATAAAAAAATAAATCTATACTTACCTTCTGATGGCCCCTGGAGTCTTTATTCGATCCGTCCTAGCTTGCCGGCAGATCGCGGTACACTGAAGGACCTGCCGTCACATGACTAGGATGTCAGCGCAGGTCCTTCAGTCCACCGCGATCTGCCGGTAAGCGAAGACAAGCACACCGGGGGCCATCAGAAGGCAAGTATAATATTTATTTTTTATTGTATTTTTTATTTTTTTTACAGGTACTATGGTACCCGGGTCTGGAGGAGAGTCTCCTGTCCTCCACACCCGGGTACCATCCGCACATTGAAACGCATGGATTCCGCATGTATAGATGCAGTGATGCGTAATCCATGCGTTCCAATGCAAGTCAATGACGGCGAAAACGCAGCGCTTCCGCAAAATAATTGGTAGTGCTGCGTATTTTTCCGCAATGATAATCCGCAGCGGAAATTTCAGCACCATATGCACAGCACATGCGGATTATCATTGGGGAACATGGCAGGCCTTCTACCAAGCATTTTTTAAGCGTTTCTGCAGCGGAATTGCTGCTGCAGAAACGCTTAAAAAGCGCATCGTGGGTACACAGCCTTACTACAAGCACTTGTATAGACTTTAAATCAAGGTATTTTGTGATGACGTTCCCTTAAAAGGAATCTGTCATCAGGTTTTTGGTATGTAATCTGAAGACAGGAGAAGATAAAGGCTGAAACACAGAATTCAGGGATGTGTCACTTGTCACAGTGAGTGCTGCTGTTTACTAACTGTGAAGGATTCATCACTAAGTGATTAACATTGACTAGTCCAGCAACCAAGCACCTCACTGTCTATGGACATTGTATATACAGAGCCTGGTGTGGGAGGGATTAACTTCCTCAGCTCTGCTTCATTCTAAATCAGTTTTTAGCTGGTGTCAAAACTTCTGCACCCAGTGAACTAAGTGATATATCGATGGATTCAGCTTCTCTTTGTCTACATTACGCTGCTCGCAGATGAAGTAGCAAAAATCTGCTGACAGATTCCCTTTAAGTCTAGGGGCCCAGTTCATTACTGCAATTGTGCCTATTTTTTGTAGTTTTTCATTTAAGCTGTTAATTGATTTGCACCATATTCTTTTAAGTTGTGTCTATTATGAAGTCCATTTTCTACCTGTTCACTTTTTTTTTTTGTTTTGTTTGGAGGTTTGGTTTTTGTTATCCAGAGGTTTGCGGCGGATTCATCATTTGCGACTGTTTGCAACTTTTTAATGTATTCCAGTCCCTTCCTGGAATTATTTTTTGCAAACCTTAGTGTTGTATGCAACGTTGTAAAGGATTGTACGACTTTTTATGCTAAAAAAGGAAGCAAAAAAAGTAAATAAAAGTCATTAACCCGCGTGTCATTTTGCAGAATTTAATGTAAAAATAGCATCAAGCAAGTCACTTAAAAACTCCAAATTATGAACTAAAGCCGAGGACTCCACAGCAAGGTTTCCTTTTTAAAAAAAACAAAAGAAAATACTGAAGTTTTCTTATATCCTCATGTAAGCTCACACATCTCACTCCGAAAAGGAACATCATCTTATCAAATAAAAAATTACCCTCAGAAGTTGCCAGTCAGCGCTAACTTTCTGCCAGGTAGGGTAGGGTACAAAAAAAAAAAAAAAAAAAACACAAAAGCACAAGACTATACCTTGGCACTGCACCCAAAACTATCAAGTTGGCTTTTTGCTTGTTGTTTCCAATAACGGCATTCTTCATATCTCTGTAAATATAAATACAGGATTAGCAATAATGGGAGAAAAGTGCGAAAAAGCTGCTCCTGAGAACAGAGCACAGCACAGCTGAATGTATCTGAAAACAGGCAAGATCAAAATATATAGCAACCCCACCTTATTTTAACCCCTCCAGACACTTTTTGGCAGCGTTTTTCATTATTAATGCATTTGTATCCCTGCCTTTTCTGGCTGCTATTATTGTTGCAGTTTGACCATAACGAGCCATGTGATTTATAGATTTTGTGAATCCAAGATTCCTAATACAATCATATTTTTTGAAGTCAAGAAAGCACATAAAGCTTCAAAAACACATTGCACGTTAATACATGCATGGAGAGAAGGAATGCAAAAAAAGAAAAAAAAATTACAACATTAAGTCTACAAGACAGAAGGTGGAAAATAACATCATACATAGCATATGCTGTAATTATAGGCCGTAAAAGAACGCCACCATAAAAACAAAACAAAACTGTAAATCGCTATAAAAAACTCAGCATAACTCGAAGGAATTGCATTAAGATTGGCAATAATCACTTGTCCACCCGATGGGTGATAACTAGAGACGAGCAGGTCGCTTTGCACAACTACAGTTCACGGTCCAGGTCATTGTCCTCTGGCAGAGAACAGAATTTCCTGAGCTTCCGGGTTCCATGATGCGGTGTTCGATTTGCTGGCCTGGCATAATATCTGTGCACCATGTGGCGCACAGGACATGACACGCCAGCACAGCAAATCATAAGAGGAGACGGATCTAGGATGTTCAGGAAATTCACGACCAGAAAGCACTGACCTGAACTGTGGGCCGGGGGTTTCACCAAGCGATCTGCTCATCTCTAGTGGTATTTGATTTCTGGGGGTCCCTCCACTGCTAATTACAAGAATGGTGGAAAAGCCAAGCACAGCCCTTGTCATCTTTATGATCCTCATAGACAATGAATGAAATGTATAACCACTAGGCCAAATGAGGGACACAGAACCGGATTCATGTCATGGATGGGGGTCCCAGCCCTGTATGGAATTGGAGGAAAGTTAACCCTCTGACAATATGGAGCCACTGAAGATCAGAGGAAGGGGGTGCAGAGAAGATTATGTTGAATCTGCACCCCTGGCTGTTGGGGGGGGGGGGGGGTTAATGGAGACAGCGACTGTGACCTGGACCCAAAATCATAGCCCCAGCACCGCTCAGCTCCTGCAGCACTCGCTGAGGTTTGAGCTGTTACAGCCAATCATGGTGCTCAGCATCTCCGCTCTCCCTCCTACGCTGCCCGCTCCACCAATGACTGCAGATGGGATGGAGCAAAAATGGAATTTTTGATTTTGTTAAAAATAAAAATCGTGCCGACCTCCAAAAGGCGAATTAATAGGATTAATCGCCCAGCCCTAGACAGAGGAGTAGACTTTTACAGTTGAGCACAGAGACAGTGACAGAAGAATAAAGATTTAGCTCTCAAAGTCCTACATGTCTATATATGCGATTTGCGGGGTTAAAAGGCTTGCCCAGTACTTTTAAAAATATGCCAATGTGTTTTAATGATAAATAGAAGCTTCTTTCTAATTACCTCCTGGTGCTGTTTCTGCCTGTGAGTGGCGCTATCGCTGGCCGCTCACAGGCATCACGTGACAAGTGAGGCGTGACTCAGCACTGGGGTCCCCGCGGTGGCTGCTGGGTTGTGGGCAGGGTTACCCCCAGCATCCACCGCGCGCTTTCCCAATGGATGGGGACAGGGAGAGCACGCGGTGGATGCTGGGTATGACGTGCGGGGTAACCTCGCCCCCAACTCAGCAGCCACCAGTGGAACACGGAAGAGAGAGACCCCCGGCTGCATCCTGGACTTGTCGTGACGTCAGCGGATGTCAGAGCCGGCTGCAGCCGGGGGTCACGTGCTGCTTGTGAGCGGCCAGCGATAGCGCCGCTCACAGGCAGAAACAGCACCAGGAGGTAATTAGAAAGAAGCTTCTATTTATCATTAAAACATATTGGCATAATTTTAAAAGTACTGGACAACCCCTTTAACTTTGATCCTGGCCACTGAAGCTGAAAGCCACTGTGGATGGCACCAGCATGCCATGTAAGCTTGCACCATCCCTGTGCCATAATAGTATGGCATGCTGTGGGAAGCGGGTTAAAATATATTGAAACCAAAATGTAGTTTCCAAAAATCAATTACCAGTAATATTCCCAATAATCAAAATATATACTTACACAACACCCTGTAGAACTTTTTGTGGATCGGGATCAAAAAGTCTGTCCACATAATGGCGACTGCTGGCTGTAACCTCCTAAAAGTAACGAAAGATAGAAATCAGTTTCTCACAGCACAGACTGACACCAATATGGATATATATTCAATACATTACAGCTTTAACATTATATGTATCTTAAAAAAAAAAAAACTCACTCTGGTAACATTTAAAGTTTAGACTATACATTCTAATTACCAAGAATTCAACCACAAATCAGTTAAATTATTCATGAAACAAATGCATAGCAGAAAGTTGACTAGAAATGGGTGTTAATAGAAAGCCCATTCCCGCTTTATGCTGTCAGCAATGGCACCACATGGAAGAGAAATGACAGAAGACCTGAGAAAGGAATTAATTTCTTTACACAAGAAAGGTGAAGCCTACAAGATCAGCAAAGCTTTACATAAAAGTCAAAATACTGTAGTAAAAGTGATAAAAAAATATTTTAACAAAGATGGAACTGCAACCATTTCAGAGACGTCCAGGCCGACCACGGATTTCAACACCTAAAATAGGAGTCTTCCGATGAGAAAACTGACAAGCAAGTTCACCACTATTAGCTAAAGAAGTAGAAAACCAAATTGAAGTGTTTGCCGTGACACAATATGGACTGCAGAGGAATGGCATGCATGGGTGTCATCCACGAAGGAAGTCTCTCCTAAAGCTCTGCACAAAATAGCCCACCTACTATTTGCCAGGGCCCATGCTGAAAAATATGAAGACTATAGGGACACCATTCTTTGGAGTGATGAGAACAAGATAAAGGTTTTTGGAACTGATGGCTTGAAAATCTGTACGGAGCCACAAAGGTGAGGAGTACAAAGAAAAGATGCATGGTGCCTACAGTGAAAGCTGGCGGTGTCAGTGTCCTTATGTGGGGATGCATAAGTGCTGTTGGTGTCAGGGAGCTACATTTTATTGATGGTATCATGACTTCACTGATGTACTTTCCTATACTGAAAGAGAAGATGCTGCCATCACTCCGTGCCCTGGCAGACGTGCACTTTTCAAACATGACTGATCCAAAACACACATCTGTAGCATTTCTGACAAAACAGAGTGAAAGATTCAGTGGCCAAATGTCTCCTGATCTGAAACCAATCAACCACCTATAGGGAATACTGAAGAGACAAGTTGAGCATCACCCTCCATCCAGCTTCCTGGCTCTAAAAAAAAAAAAAAAAGTCTATCTTGAAAAATGGAATAAGATAGATAAGATAGATGTTGTAATATGTTGCTAACTTGTTCATTTCGTGCCTAGAAGACTTGGTGCTGACCTTAAAAATCATGGAGCTCATACAAAATACTAGATGTAGTAGTTTTTAATGTGGGGTGCATTCATTTTTCAATCACCTAATTTGAGTAAAAGTAAAGACTTTGTATTGAAAGTTATATTAACCTTACTTTCATGTTAAGGGTTAAAAAAACATGTTCTATGAAACTCCGTCTTGTCAAAATTTTTGGCAATTGTCCTCGTGTTCAGCAGATTCTGGCATGGAGCTCTGATTGCTGCTCCTAACCATTTAGATGCCACTAACTCTCTAACAGCAGGATTTAAATGGTGCGATTGCCGATGCACTCCTATTGGCCCGTTGTGATGTGATTGCGACCCACCAATGGGTAATCATGGCAGCCGAAGGCTTCTGTCAATACAATCTTCGCACACCTGCGAAGTTCAGCCACAGGCTAAGCTTTATAGGAGATCTTCATTTTCCCTATATACGGCAATACTGAGGTTCTAATGTACGTAGTATAAGGGATCAGATGATTGCAGGTTCAAGGTCCCCTAAGGGGACTAAAAAAATATAAGTATTAAAAATAAATAAACCCAAAACTTTAGAAAAAAAATATAAAAAAAGTAAACATATATTTAGTTTATATTTCATAAATAAATTGTACACTTGAAAATAAGGAACTTTGTATTATACAGTTGTGCTCAAAAGTTTACATACCCCGGCAGAATTTTTGCTTTCTTGGCCTAGTTTCAGAGAATATGAATGATAACAAAAAAAATTTTTTTCTCCACTCATGGTTATTGGTTGGGTGAAGTCATTTATTGTCAAACTACTCTGTTTTCTCTTTTTAAATCTTAATGACAACCAAACACAACCAAACGACCCTGATCAAAAGTTCACACACCCCAGTTCTTAATACCGTGTATTGCCCCCTCTAACATCAATGACAGCTTGAAGTCTTTTGTGGTAGTTGTGGATGAGGTTCTTTATTTTCTCAGATGGTAAAGCTGCCCATTCTTCTTGGCAAAAAGCCTCCAGTTCCTGTAAATTCCTGGGTTGTCTAGCATGAACTGCGCACTTGAGATCTCCCCAGAGTGGCTCAATGACATTGAGGTCAGGAGACTGAGATGGCCACTCCAGAACCTTCACTTTGTACTGCTGTAGCCAATGACAGGTCGACTTGTCCTTGTGTTTTGGATCGTTGTCATGTTGGAACGTCCAAGTACTTCCCATGAGCAGCTTCCGGGCTGATGAGTGCAAATTTTCCTCCAGTATTTGCTGATAACGTGCTGCATTCATCTTTCCTTCAACTTTTACCAAGTTTCCTGTGCCTTTGTAGCTCAAACATCCCCAAAACATCAGCGATGCACCTCAGTGCATTACTGTAGGAATGGTGTTCCTTCACCATAGGCCTTTTTGATTTCTCTCCAAATGTAATGTTTATGGTTGTGGCCAAAAAGTTAAATTTTGGGCTTATCACTCCAAATTACCTTGTTCCAGAAGTTTTGATGCTGGTCTCTGTGCTGTTTGGCTTATATTAGGAGAGATACTTTGTGGCATTTGCACAGTAATGGCTTTCTTCTGGCGACTCGACCATGCAGCCCATTTTTCTTCAAGTGACTCCTTATTGTGCATCTTGAAACAGCCACACCGCTAGTTTTCAGAGAGTCCTGAATTTCAGCTAAATGTTATTTGTGGGTTTTTCTTTGCATCCCGAACAATTTTCCTGGCAGTTGTGGCCAAAATCCTTGTTGGTCTACCTGACCGTGGTTTGGTTTTTACAGAGCCCCCGATTTTCCAGTTGTTAATCACAGTTTGAATGCTGCTGACCGGCATTATCAATTCCTTGGATATTTTTTTGTATCCCTTTCCTGTGTTATACAGATCAACTACCTTTTCCTGTAGATCCGTTGACAATTCTTTTGCTTTCCCCATGACTCACAATCCAGAAACGTCAGTGGCTGGATGAAAGACTCTTGCATCTGTCTGGATCCCAGAAACTCACTCAGCTTTTATGCACACACACTGATTACAAGCAAACAGGTCACAGGTGAGGTTGTTACCTTTAGTAGCAATTCAAACCCATTTGTGTCAAATTCTGTGCATGTTATCAGGCTAAAATCACCAGGGTATGTGAACTTTTGATCAGGGTCATTTGGATGTTTTTGGTTGTCATTAAGATTTAAAAAGAGAAAACACAGTAGTTTGACAATAAATGGCTTCACCCAGCCAATAACCATGAATGAAGAAAAAGTTTTTTTGGTATCATTCATATTCTCTGAAATAAGGCCAAGAAAGGAAAAATTTTGCCGGGGTATGTAAACTTTTGAGAACAACTGTATCTTATATAAACCCGTTTCTCTCTTCCAGTACTGATCAGTCTCAAATGAGTATTCAGTGAAGACAGTTTCCCATTACCGAGATAAAATTCTATCAGTAACAACTGCCAAATCCTATGTAGGCCAGGGATGTCAAACACAAACACACAGAGGGACAAAATGAAAAACTTGTACAAAGTCGCGGGCCAACCAGTATACAGTATAATTGGCTCCACATAGTACTCCTTACATAATGGCCCCACATATGGGGTGGTGGTTCTGGTGTCGCAGGCCAAATAAGACCACACTGCAGGCCAGATTTGGCCCACGGGCCAGAGAGTATGACATGTGTGATGTAGACGGACGGTTTCGAGGATGGGTGGGACCAGTTCAGTTTTTTTCTGACATGAGAGAAAAAAAAACAAACAAAAAAACACTTTCTCCACCATCTCCATTTGGTCAGGTCTGAAAATTGGACCGCACTCTGATGTCATCTGATTGCGGTCCATTGTTTTTTTTAGATCCATAGACTTGCATGGCCTAGTGCGATCCAACGCTCAGATCTAAATTGGACATGTCGCTGATTTTTTTTCTGCAGACCACTCAGTCCAAGTAAAAGATCGGACATGTGCACAGCCCCATAGAATATCATAAGAGTGCTACCCATGAAACCACAGCTAGCACTTGTCCGAGAAAATCGGTCATGTGCACGAGCCCGTAGGCCAGTGGTTCACCATATTTCTGACCTTGGGAGCAACATTCAGCTCAGAGAGGGTCGCGAGCCACATCCAGCTCCCGACTCCCTCACAATAGAGGCAACCAAAGCCCCCATTATGGGAATAATGATAACCAGAGCTTTTCCACAGAAATCACCTCAAAACATGGTATCCAAGAAGCAGGGTTTCCCCACAATACCCCCATTCAGTACTCTCCCATCAATCACCCCAACCACACAGTCGCATCCAGCTTCAAGTACCTCCTTTGACAGATCGTATAATCTTGTCTCCAGTTTACCAGACTTAAATTATCTCCAAACCCCTTAGACCAGTATATGTGCATCCAGATCTGCTCTTCTGTGCAGGCCTACTCACAAAATTCAACATTTTCAGATGTGCTCTTCACACCTGTTTGCTAGATCTGGAGCTAATGCACCAAGCTGGCAGACATCCGCGAGCCACAATTCATGGGACCGCGAGAGCCACATGTGGCTCCTGAGCTACAGGTTGGGGACCCCTGCCTTAGGCAAAGAGAGCAGCAAGCTTCAGATGTTAGTGGATGGGCAGCTTTAGTTCTTTAACATTTTCCTTTAACCTTCAGATAGTGACTGAAACTTACGGATAACAAAAGGCTCTTGTATGTTTTATTAGCTCCATTCATAATATTTTCTCACATGAAAACTAGAGTTTAGGGTTATCCTCTCCAGTCCATCAAACCAAGGCTATCCCCAGGAGCCAGGTAGGTAATGATTTTACGCTATCAGGTTATTTTCTATTAATTTCCACTGCAGTTCCCACTGAATGACCAGTCTAAAAGTCAACAATGCTCCTGCTTATGATATAACTGGCCCCTAAAGTGTTCAGCAGTGCTCTCTAATGGCACTCGAGCAGCGATATGGGCAGGCTGGGAGTTGGGGGTCTCTCAACAGAAAAAAGCCACAGGATGTAGATCAGTAATTTACGGCATCTGCCCCCATCAATCATTTTACTACTTGTCCGTAAGCAGAGAGGCGCAGATCTTCCTGTTGAAGCTGTATGTATAGGAAGCTCTGCAGTCCTGTGGTTACAAAATATGGAATCAAATATGGAAAGGGAACCAACAGAAGAAACCACACATAGCGGCTGGGAAACAGGAGAACCTTGAATTAATAATGTTGAGTGCAGACCTGTTTTTTTTGCAAATAAAAATCTACCAAGACAACGAACAAATTATATTCAAGAATTTACTGATGGATGAATGCAGATAATTTCCTTTCCATGCAATGGATAGAGTGTAATCATATTAGGCTGTGAAATACTACAATGTCCTAAACTGACTTTCTTGAAACTTTACTTTGCCCCTTCGGAAATTACCAGAAGAAATACAAAACTAATTTCTCCATTTATAAAACTCTGTGTTCTTTCTACACAAGTAATATAAAAAGCAAACTTTAGGGTCCCATCTTTTATACCATGTTAATAGGGTATACACAAACATCTGTGTAATGATTGTTCGATCACATGGGTCTCCTGGCCGGAGCATGAAAGCTTTATATATTTTTAGGAGACTGTCACGCTTAGGTTGGGAGACCATCGGCCAAGTCCTGCCTTCGGGAATTCAGTTTGTCTGTACTGGATCCGTTGCACAACTGAAGCCGATGGACTCCATAATAATCAGTGGGATCCATCTGGATTCCATTTTATGATGAATCAAATGTCTGGTCAGCACTTGTAGCTAGAAGACAGCAGTGCTCTATAGTAGAGAGCGTCCCTCCAAACAATAGTGAAAAAAAACATGGCACTCAAATATGCAAGTAAAAGTTTTATTGATAAATCAGCATATGGAAACAAAGATGGCCAATGTTTCAGTCTGTCCCAGACCTTGATCACGGCCTGTCCTGTGGTTCATAGCAGATTCATACAACATTGGCCGTGATTAACAAAACATTGGCCATCCCTTCCATATGCATATTGGTAAGTCAGCATAAAACTTTTAATTGCATGTTTAAGAGAGTATTGTGGAATTTTGCACTATAGGTTTGGTTATTTACAGTTGTGCTCAAAAGTTTACATACCCCGGCAGAATTTTTGCTTTCTTGGCCTTGTTTCAGAGAATATGAATGATAACAAAAAATTTTTTTTTCTCCACTTATGGTTATTAGTTGGGTGAAGCCATTTATTGTCAAACTACTCTGTTTTCTCTTTTTAAATCTTAATGACAACCAAAAACATCCAAATGACCCTGATCAAAAGTTCACATACCCCAGTTCTTAATACCGTGTATTGCCCCCTCTAACATCAATGACAGCTTGAAGTCTTTTGTGGTAGTTGTGGATGAGGTTCTTTATTTTCTCAGATGATAAAGCTGCCCATTCTTCTTGGCAAAAAGCCTCCAGTTCCTGTAAATTCCTGGGCTGTCTAGCATGAACTGCGCGCTTGAGATCTCCTCAGAGTGGCTCAATGATATTGAGGTCAGGAGACTGAGATGGCCACTCCAGTAGCTTTGCTTTGTTCTGCTGTAGCCAATGACAGGTCGACTTGACCTTGTGTTTTGAATCGTTGTCATGTTGAAGCGTCCAAGTTCATCCCATGCGCAGCTTCCAGGCTGATGAGTGCAAATTTTCCTCCAGTATTTGCTGATAACGTGCTGCATTCATCTTTTACCAAGTTTCCTGTGCCTTTGTAGCTCACAGATCCCCAGAACATCAGCGATCCACCTCCGTACTTTACCGTAGGAATGGTGTTCCTTTCATTATAGGCCTTGGTGACCTCTCTCCAAATGTAACGTTTATGGTTGTGGCCAAAAAGTTACATTTTGGTCTCATCGCTCCAAATTACCTTGTTCCAGAGGTTTTGAGGCTTGTCTCTGTGCTGTTTGGCATATTGTAGGCGAGATACTTTGTGGCATTTGCGCAGTAATGGCTTTCTTCTGGAAACTAGACTATGCAGCCCATTTTCTTCAACTGCCTCCTTATTGTGCATCTTGAAACAACCACACCACTAGTTTTCAGAGAGTCCCGAATTTAAGCTGATGTTATTTGTGTGTTTTTCTTTGCATCCCGAACAAATTTTCCTGGCAGTTGTGGCTGAAACTTCTGTTGGTCTTCCTGTCCATGGTTTGGTTTTTACGGAGCCCCTGATTTGCCAGTTGTTAATCACAGTTTGAATGCTGCTGACTGGCATTATCAATTCCTTGGATATTTTTTTGTATCCCTTTCCTGTGTTACACAGATCAACTACCTTTTGCCGTAGATCCGTTGACAATTCTTTTGCTTTCCCCATGACTCACAATCCAGAAACGTGAGGGGCTGGATGAAAGATGCAAGAGGCTCTCTGGATCCCAGAAACCCACTCAGCTTTTATGCACACACACTGATTACAAGCAAACAGGTCACAGGTGAGGATGTTACCTTTAGTAGCCATTCAAACCCATTTGTGTCAAATTCTGTGAATGTTATCAGGCTAAAATCACCGGGGTATGTGAACTTTTGATCAGGGTCAGCTGGATGTTTTTGGCTGTCATTAAGATTTAAAAAGAGAAAACACAGTAGTTTGACAATAAATGGCTTCACCCAACCAATAACCATGAATGAAGAAAGTTTTTTTGTTATCATTCATATTCTCTGAAACAAGGCCAAGAAAAGAAAAATTCTGCCGGGGTATGTAAACTTTTGAACACAACGGGATCAGCTTTTAGAGTTTCCAGCTGGAAAAAAAAACCCATGCAATACTTTTTTTCCATTCTAAACTTGGACATATAACAGACCCAGACAGATCCCACAGTAATCAATCTGCCCCTTTGCTTTTGCTTGCATCAGTTATGCAACAGATCCGTTTTGGACAAAAATTTAATTAATTAGCCTGTTCCGAAAAAGTAACACAAAAGATTCCGAACACAAGTGTGAACAGAGCTTAGCCATTACCATCAGAGCACATAATCAGTTGTGGTGATGAGATTCTACTTCTGTTCTATAATGTAATGTTTTTTAACCCCTTGCCTCACCAACACGTAATATACATCCTAGGGAGGGAGCAACATAAGGAGCAGAGTCCACTCCATACAGAGCAGGCGTCGACCAACAGCAGTATTCAAGTAGCATGATCCCATCAGGGAGACAATTCCAGCTCTCAAAAACAAAACCAAGCTTCCACAAAGCTCCATCAACGGAGAAATAAAAGAGTGATGGTCCTTGGAAAATGCAGAATAACAAAAAATATTTTTTAGACAGCCCTCTGGCTGTTCCAGTGTCCCACGAGCTGCATCATGCTCTTACCGGCATCCTCGGGATGCATACAGCTGTGATTACATTGGTAGAGGAGGGTCCACCCGCTCCATCGTCCACCACTCAGCGTGTGAGACAGCAGACGTGATGACATCATTGTCAGCTGTGCACTGCGGAGAGTCAGTGCATCGGTTAGAGAAGAGGCCGAGCGCCAGGGGAATGGGAGTGAGGAGAGTATGTGTTTTTTTTCCATGTGTATGGGATATTTGTATGTATATAAGAGGCAACATGGGGGACTCACGCTGCATATAGGGGGCTACGTAGGGGACTCACTGCAAATAGGGGGATGTCAGCATACTTAATTCTGCTCAATATTAAGTGATATATTAAATTGTGTGAATATTAATATTGAGCAGAATTAATTTGAGCTTATTGGTGCAACCCTCCATAAACAGTCACAGTCTCATGTGGCCCCTCGGGAAAATTGCCCACCCCTGCCCAATACTATAGCTTCCTGGACCCTGGACATGTGGAGTAATTGTGCCAACTGCAGTGAAATCAATTCTTATGTAGAATTGGGCTTTAGAAAATACCTTATAGCCATTGGAATAAATGAATAAAAAAATACAATATTTTCCGGAGTATAAGACGACCTCCCAACTTTTCCAGTTAAAATATAGAGAGTTTGGGATATACTCGCCGTATAAGACTACCCCTCTTGTAACGCACATACGATAAAAATTATAAAACAAACAAAAAAAAAAAACTATTTGATTTCAATATGGTAATTTTAAAGTGATGAACCTTACCGGCGATTAGCTGGTTGTTGTATACAAATCCTGCTTGGATTGGTCAGCTCTCCCAGCCTGCCCAGCTCTCCCTGTCTCCAAGACTATCAGAGCGGTAGCACATCCCTCTGGCCCGCCCTTGTATCCTATTACCGGTACCTCCTTCTCTGCCTCTCTGATCTCGCTCCTGAGGACTGCAGTGACGAGGTGAGGGGGCGCCTCATCGGGAAGGTGTAAGTGAAGTGAGCTGCAGGCGTCCGGGACGCCCGGGGTATGGAAAAAAGAGAAAGAGCGGTGCTGTGCCCAGAAAAACACGCCTCTTTCACTCGTCTGGCCCACCCTTATATTACCACCTCCTCTGCCTCATGCGCGCCTGCGCCGCTTCACTGCAGTCCTCAGGAGCGAGATCAGAGAGGCAGAGAAGGAGGTACCGGTAATAGGATACAAGGGCGGGCCAGAGGGATGTGCTACCGCTCTGATAGTCTTGGAGACAGGGATGGCTTATAAATTACCATAAATATACGCCCTATAAGATGACACCCGGCGTATAAGACGACTCCTGACTTTTGAGAAGATTTTCAGGGGTTAAAAAGTCATCTTATATGCCAGAAAACACAGTAACCGCACAAATAAATAATTGATAAACTTTCTAATAATTGTGATTTATGGAATAACAGAACATCTTTAAATACAAAGTTTGGCAAATATTTAGTCACCAGAGGGCAATGTGGCCGCCAGTCTCCAGGAATCTGCTCATCACTGACTAATATCTGAAAGAAATAAGTAACGGTCAGGTGTGGATTGTCTTCACATCAGCAATGGAAGCGCCGACTGAAGCAGATCCTGCCAAAATTTCAGTCCATGCTGCTCTAGATTGCCCAAGAAAGGCTAGGACAGACCCGGTTATAGTCAATGAGGTCCATAGGGCACTGCTGCTGTTTGTCATTGCAAATGATCCAATACTACCATGCAGTTTTTTTCGTGAATTTTGATTTATTTTTTTTTGGAGGGGGGATAGTTTTAACTGGAATCAGGTGTAAAAAGGAAAAAAAATAAAAAATAATCTATAGCCACAAACAAAAAATTGCAAGGGTGAGCAAATCCTGACGAGTAGTGCAAGATAAGCTTGTATGTACCGTCACATGCTTTAGTATTCGGTAGTGGGGAATCCAGTGCGCTGCGTTCTAGAACACTAAGAGTATTCTTTATTCTAGTGACTAAACCTCTATCTGAATAATGAAAGAGAGCTGTAATAGAAAAGTAGTGATGTAAGCAGATGAAGGACAAAAACACAGGAGATTTCTAGCCATCTATTGCCCACTAGATTACTACTGACGCTGCATTTCTAGGGGAACATATGGGTCTTTGTAAGCTGACTGCATAAAAAAGTGAAAATCCACCTGTAAGCATGTCTCCGTGCATCGCCACCATATCCCATTACAGTCAATAGGGTGATAATTCTCAGCATCAGCAGAGATCAATGAGAGCAGCACAATGTCTAATCACAAGGCAATGAACGACTGGTCTTAAACATTACAGTCAAATTCCAAAATATAAAAAATTCTCAAAGCTTTATTCCAGCAGAATTAAAAATAACTTCTCCAGGTACATCCAAAAATATATGAAACTTCATGGATTATTATAAGTGATGAGCGCAAGTGCTCATTACTCGAATTTGCCTAGGGTGCTCGGGTATGGACAGAGTATTGCGGGTGCTTGAGTGACATTCGCGTCCCTGTCCCGCACATTTCACTTCTGTTAAGACAGCCTCAAAACATGAGGGGGATAGCCTGACAAACACGGGCAATCCCTGCATATTATGTGGCTATCTAACAGAAGAAAACATGCGGGGCGATGACATGAACAGCTCACTCAAGCACCGGACGCAAATTAGAGTAACGAGCACTTGCACTCATCACTAATAATAATCCATGAATAAGGACTTCATTATAGTTTGAAATGCGTAGGGAGGTTCATATATTTTTGGATGTACCTGGGACTGTCATTTTTTAGGAATAAAGCTGGAAAGTTTTTCACTTCAGATCAGTAGTGGTCTCTTTGGTACTGAGGATCACTGAAGTCTCATCTAGGGTAAGTTGGCTTGCACATGTTTTCACATATTGAATGACTGGGCATGCTGGATTAAACAGGACCGCTCCTTCACTCCCCTTGAAGAAAGTGGCACCAGTAGTGTCTGTTGTATTTACCCACAAAACAAAACAGATAGGTGTTCGATCAACAGGCCTCTCATTTAAGGTAAAAAGGCACAGTCCCTGGCAGGTTAACCCCCAGATGTTACAGTCTACAGTGACATTTTAAAGGTTGTGAGCGGTATCGGGCTCCCTCTCATCACATGCGCTCCTCTCACACAAGATCACAGGGTGCAAGGT
This sequence comes from Phyllobates terribilis, assembly GCF_046119375.1. Classification (NCBI taxonomy): domain Eukaryota; kingdom Metazoa; phylum Chordata; class Amphibia; order Anura; family Dendrobatidae; genus Phyllobates; species Phyllobates terribilis. Next base: position 63,655,730 of record NW_027362769.1, on the reverse strand, counting down.
GAAAGACCAGCGATCAGATTATTCAGTGTTCAAGTCCCATACATTGACCAAGTAAGAAGAAAAAAAATATATTATATATATATTTTATTATATATATATATATATATATATATATATATATATATATATATATATATATATATATATATATATATATATATATATATATATATATTTGTTTGTTTTTTTTTTTATGACAAAATCAAGAACGGAAAAATCTTCCACGAATAAAAGCACTGTTTTTTAAATCCAGAAACAAATAAAATTACACACACTTCGTAGCCCAGCATCTGAAATGACCTGAGATATAAAACACCATTTAACCCCTACAGTAAACGCTGTAAAAAAAATAAATAGAATGGAGCCAAAAGTGAAATTCAGTCAGGAAAAAAAAAAAAAAAACAAGCGTGGAAATGAGATTTCTGAAATCTCTAGCTTTTGCTGGTACTAGAAAAAGCATATTCTCATTTACATTAAAGAAAAAAAAAACGCTGAATGTGAACATAGTCTAAGAATTGATAGGGACAGGGAATGTGGGGCAAAAATAAGAGTTAAGTAATAATTTGGTATATTTGCCAGAACACATTTTGTGATATTAAGAAATGATTATATGCATCCATATAAAATGCACCCATGTCACAAAAGACAGTCACTGACTATCCAGGTGGAATGGGAAAGTATTAGAAAATGGTATTTTTCTAATATTTTTTTTATCTGTCATTTTTTTTTTTTTTGCGTGCCAAGATAACAGAATCTTTGTAATCCCAGAAAGCCTCTATATGCAGCACACAGATAGCGGTGATCTACTGTCCGCTAGATCAGTACTGGCAATCATTTGCTCAGAGGATTGCTGGGTGGAGACAGATGAGGTCTTCCCCGCATGCTGCTTGCAGTCTGACATCACTGAGCGCTCACATTACTGAAGGCAGGAATGATGTTGCAGCACGCACTCCCTTTGAGCATTGTGATCAGCCCATTTTATGCCAGGAACAGCATTCACAGTGCCAGCACCCATCTCTAACAGCCAAGAACAGAGCGATCTGCTATGGAAATTTACGTGACTGCAGAGCAAGGTGAATGCTTCAGCGAGGTGATCAGCCACATTGGAGATGTAAGGCCATTAAAAGGACTGACATCAGAAAAGTTTGTAGACACTAGCTGACAACCCCAGAAAAAGATCAAGCTGCTAAAGATCTCTGAAAGTGGCTTATCCCCTCCATTTTAAAAGAAAAAAAATTTAAGATCAGTGCTACAAAATTTAACGGGGTTTCTCAACGCCAGCTTATGCTATAAATGTGTGATCGATGCCGGTTCCACCACTTCCTCAGCAATATTTGGGGCTCCTATTGGAATCTACAGAAAGAACTGCAGCCATCGATCTAAGCACCGCTGCAGCATTTTTTTTGGTGGTGTTTCTATTCAAGTTCTCGTCCCCTAGAATCATAAATACCAGCCGCCGTCTTCATCTGTTTTCGGCGCCACTCCAATCGTCTTCTGCAGGTTGTGACCTGCCAGATGGCTCCAGTGTTTGCTGGACTAGACGGAAGTCACAACTCAATGTAAGTCTATAAGAGACAGAAAGAGGGTCTCAGACTTGCATTGAGAGCTTGTGACTGTAACTGCTGACTTCTGGTCAGTCAGAAGTTGTGGTCACAAGATGGCAGCGCTGGGGAGAGCTGAAGACAGCAGCTGGTGAGTATAATACTACGGGCAAGGACATTACATTATTGGTACCACTCCAGAACCGACGTAAAAACAAAAACCACTGGAGTGGTGGTGCTTTAATGTTCCAGATGGAAAACCCTTTTATTTTCAGTACTTTCCCTAAAAAAAATTATATATATTATATATATATATATATATATATATATATATATATATATATATATATATATATATATATATATATATATATATATATATATATATATATATATATATATATATATATATATTTATTTCATAATTATATATGTTTTATAATCATACATACATACACGACAGCCCATGGACAAATGTTATTCAATGCACTTTTTTTCCACTGAATCTGCGTGGAGAAATAAAAAAAAATTTGCAGCATGCACTAGTTTCTTCCGTAAATTAGATGAGACTGCCATTCAAGTCTACGAGAGCAAATAAAAAAACAAAGCCTTACGGAGCCACAGTATAGCATCGGATTTTTACAGTTGCATTGCAATTCTATGACATACAAGACCATTTACAGTTTGCTAAGTTATTAACAGCTGCTGTAAAAAAAAAAAAGGATTGTACACAGAAGACAGGTAAGAGAAAAAAAAAAATCCTCCCACTTTTCTGGATGAAACTCTGAATGACGTTTTATACTCTCGTGTGAACCTGCCCTTCAGATCAGATCTTACTAATACGTATGTGACTGACTACTGACATCTTCTATCAGCTTCCCAAAGTTTAAATCATCCACCCCGAGTTAGAAAACTATCATCTCGTCATACAGAATATATTGTAGCTGTAATTTATTAATCCCAACTGATATGTAATATCAGACCAATCCCTGCAACTTTCATTACAAGAGGGGAACTGACAGTAGAACTTTGGTTGCCAATGGCACATGCCAAGGACACTACTGCAACGACCACTTCGATATCGGCTATACGCAGCACATACATTCACACTCACAATCATTCAATCCTCCATTACAAATTAGGCTTATTAGGAAAATTTACAAACTTTCTGCTATTTGGAATAAACCAAATAATTTAAAGGCGTCGGCCACTTTCTCTGGTTATTGCAGCTTTCATCATACACTGACCATACATACATACATACCATACTGACCAGCACTTCTGTCCATACAATGGCAGCTAGTGGAGGAGCTTGTGACCAGACCATCAGCCTCCTTCTGTTATGTGACCCTCACATGGGAAAGCTGCTTTTCTACTGCCGGAGACTGGTGGACTGGTCAGATGACCCTCCATGCGTAGACATTATATGGACAGAGGTGTATGGGGGACGCTGCACTAAGACAAAATGGCCAATCCCTTTAATATCTAAACATAGCTACTATAAAAAAGCTTCTCCAAATTCAACACAAAATACCACTTTTACTGACTACTGCAGTTACAGAGTAATTCAACCCCTTAGGGTAAGTGCACACACGTTAGGTTTTTTCTGCCCCAAAATCTGCTGATATATTTTCTCTGGCAGGTGATTAGCTGCGTTTTTGTTTTTTTGTTGAATTCTCTCTCATGTTCATGGTAATAAAGTTTAGTGACTACAGAGAAAAAAAAATGTTTTGTCATTTTTGACCCAAAAACACTGCAAATAAGCAGCAAAAGGTGCATTTTTTGGTGCGTTTTTGCTGCGTATTTCATCCCCTCCATTACTTCCTATGGATGAAAAAACGCTGAAAGAAGTGACGTCGCTTTCAGCATTTTTCTAATCACTGAAAATACGCAGCAAGCAAAAAGCAACATGTGGGAACAGTGAATTCTGGTTTCTCAGACTTTGCTGGTACTGCAAGACACAGCTGAAAAATTTACATAAAAATCTGCAGCAAATACGCAGCAAAAACACAACATGTGTGCATAACCCTTATTGATAAGTGTCTTTAGTACCTAGCAGAGCACATTTGGCTGTTATGACTAATCCAAAATGTTATCTATTGGGGTCAAATCAGGTGGCTGTGACAGCCACTTAAGAATCTTCCAGGACTTCTTCTAAGGCCACGGCCCCACTATCCGTATTCGGTCAGTATATTTTCTCAGGAGTGGGAGTCAAAACCAGGAGTGGGTGATAAATGCAGAATTGGTGACTTGTTTCTATTATACCTTTTCTCTGATTGTTCCTCACCTGGTTTTGGCTCCCACTGCTGAGAAAAAAATACTGACTAAATACTGATAGTGGGGACATAGCCTAAAACAAAGTATTGGTGGACGTTGCAATATGCTTATATGCTTGGAATCATTGTGCTTCACGGTAAGCATCACTGAGCCCCGAACCATGCTTCACTGTAGGCCTGGTATTCTATCCCGCAAAAGAACAAAATTCCCAAACTTCTGTGGCATAATTATATGGTTTTGAGCAGGGCTGTGGAGTTGGTAAGCCAAACCGCCAACTCCCAACTCAACAGCCCAGCCTCACTACTGAGCATGTACATAAAGTGCAGCACAGATTCATCTCAACTAAAAGCTGAGATCCTTAGATCAGGAACAGAACAGACATTTATAGGACATTTCAGAACTTTCCCAAATTCTTCTGAAAAAATTTACAGCACCTCCTGCATTGTACTACTATATCCAATGTATTATATATTTTAGTAGTCAGTCGGTCCATTTTATACTGGCTCCACTAAAATGGACACAGACTCAAGACTCCACAACCCTGGCTGTGAGAGTATAGTTTTCTGGTGCTTTTGGGTCAGTAGAGGTGACATCTTGTAGTTCAGGCACAGTCTGTCAGCGTTTAGTAGGCTACTTACTGTGCACACTGAAATCTCAGTGTCTACTGCCTCCAAATCTTGAAACAGGTCCTTTGCAGTCACTCCAGATTTTTTGACTATTTGCCTCCTCTCAAGTCTGGTTGCAACTGGTGATAGTTTCTTAGGCTAAGTGCCCACGATGCAGAAATACTGCAGAGCATTTCGGCATCTACCTGGCAGATAAAAACGCGTGCGGATTTTCTGACAGGCAGAAGCGTTTGTGAAACATTTTGAACATGCGATCTCGCAAGCGGGTTGTCAAGCAGTTTTCAAAGCAATTTTAGCATCACTTGGAAAAGTGTTTGACAACTTGTTCACACTATATAAATCCATGCAACCGGCAGTGATTTATGTTGTGTGACCAAATTACGATGCTGCAAATAGTAAAAAAAAAAAGAATAAAAATGTTGGGGGTTAAAAAAAAAAAAAAAAAAAACTCATTATACTCACCTTCTGATGGCACGTCATGGAAGGTCCTTTGACACCACCGCGAGCAGCCGAAGAGCCAGCAGCGCCGCAGAGAGCAGACAGGGGGCCATCAGAAGGTAAGTATATGTTTTTGTTTTTTTATTTTATTCTTAACTACATGTACTATGGTACCCGGGCATGGAGCAGAGACTCCTCTTCTCCAAACCCGGGTACCATCCGCGCATTGAATCGCATAAAATCCGCATGCATACTTATATGCATGCGGTTCAATGCAAGTCAATGGCGGCGATTTTGCCGCAATTCCACAAAATTAATGGTAGTGCTGTGGAAATAGCACATGCAGATCATCATTGGGAAACAGGGCAGACAACTTAACAAGCGGTTTTAATGCGTTTTCGCAGCGGAAATGCAGCCGCGGAAACGCCTTAAATCCGCATCGTGGGCACGCAGCCTTATTCCTGCCACCTCCAGGTATTGTAGACAGTGTTCCTTTAACTTTGAAAACTATGCTTCCAATTATATCTCGAGGAACAGTCAATGCCTTGGTGTTGCCAAGGAAAAGTTTATAGAAAGTACAATGATCTCTTAAAGGGGTTGTCCCCTTACAAAGAATACCCACCCCCCATGCATGCATGCATACATACATACATGGACATGACAAAATGCTTTACTGACCCTCCGGGGTCCACTGCTGCTCTTGGTATCTGATATTGGCCACAGAGTTGACGTCACATCAATAGCGCAGCAGCCAATCAGTGAAAGCAGGGGGGCATGCCATCTACACAGCCCCTGAGCTCAGTGATGGACTGCCATGCTGTCGACATGATGTCAGCACTGCTGCCAATAACAGACGCTGTGAGAAGCGGTGGAGATTTAGTGCTGGACCTGAGGACAGCAACTATAGCCAGGTTTGTTTTTTTCATAATTAACTGCAGCCAGGAGTTTTCTGAAAAGGGACAAACCCTTTTAACTTTTTTTAGACCACGCTCCTGATAACCCAAAATTATTCGAGAACCGGAGGCCACAGCTCACGAGAGGTGGGTCAGATTCTTTAGAAACACTAGCAGAACTGCTGCCTGGAGATGAATCACGTTAGAGTAGCTTTGGCAATTATGACCTGCTGCTATGTACTAAATATTATCATGAAGGGGTTGAATAATTCTGCAGTAGTCATTTAAAGCGGCATTTTGGGTTGAGAACATGTACCTAATAAACTTAATTTTCAATGGGAGGGTGGAAGAGGTTTAAATACTCTTGCAACTCTAAGACAGACAAAAAGGAAAGACAAGTGGAAATGTTTTAAAAAAATGGAAGTAATAATTTATTTCTATCAATTACCAAAATGCAAAGTGAATGAAGAGAGAAATTGAAATCAATATTTGCTGTGACCACTTTTTGCTCGTTCATCGGGTGCTCGGCAGACTGTTTATACTGTAGGATTATTGTGCATGAGTGTTCCAGGGCAGGCTCATTCATGATACTCTTGCAGTATAAATGCACTTTCAATTCCCTTGGCCAACCAATGCATCTGCGGTCTTCAATGTTGCCATTTCTGGTGTCCTCAATGTTAAGCAACACAGGCAGACATCTAGCATGCAATACCACCAGGAAGGCGTCCCATTGGCTCCAAATCAGAGCTCACAATCTAGACTCCCTATCAGTATGTCTTTGGAGTGCGAGAGGAAACTCACACAAACACGGGGAGAACATACAAACTCCTTACAGAAGTTGTCTTTGGTGGGTTTTGAACCCAGGACCACAGCAGTGCACTGCTAACCACTGAGCCACCGTGCTGTCCATGAATTGACAGATGGATTTGCGCAAGTCTGCATCCATAGATCTGTGGTTAGTTCTCCGCGATGTTTGGAACAATCTCCCTGCTGATGTCCTTCAAAAATTGTGTGCAAGTGTATGTAGAAAAATTGATGCTGCTTTGAAGGCAAAGGTCACACCAGAATATTGATTCAATTTATTTCTCTTTTGATCATTCATTTTGCTAATTGATAAAAAAGAAACTGGTAACACTTCAGCATTACTTCTACTTTGGGGTGCTGGGCAGTGTGGAACCTTCTATAATGGCCAATGGTCTGTATTTGGATATTTGATTACAGTAATCCCTTTCTATAGACAGGACTAATGGTGGATACTTGATTGTGGTATACATCAGTATAATGCTTTACTAATATTTGATTTAAGAGATGTATACCTATTTTTTGTACTCCTGTGAGAATTTGTTGCTATTTACCTTGGAATATTTAGAATATCCTAATGCTGATTAAGTGTAACCTACATTAATCTTTTATACAAACCTCTCTTTGAAAGATAATTAATTATGTATATAATGTGAAATACTCTATACTGAGAGATCTGTATCTATCTCTCATATTTGAAACAATATGTTGCTATCCATCTTGCACATAATGTTATAATTGGGGTACTAATCATGCAAAAATATCTTTTGATATCTGATTGGAGAAAATTGTATTCACTCTCTATACTTTTAAAAGGGATATACTAGTATATTTGTTACTTTTGCATTGGCATCCACTACTACCCATATGCCTTAAGGATATATCTAAACCGCACTGCCAGGGAATTTTCTATTGGTGTTTTTATGGGCAGAGATGATATTTTATAAAAAGCATCTAAATTAATCTATATGACTACTCCATGTGATTTCTATAGACATAACGAAGGGAGATTTAATAGACATTCTTGACTTACTTGGGAAACTCCTTGCATATAATTTATGGATCTATATATCCAAATTTTTCTATTTTACTTCTACACCTGCCTACATCTTTAGCACAGTACTTGCACACACAGTGAAGGAAATAATTATTTGATCCCTTGCTGTTTTTGTAAGTTTGCCCACTGAAAGACATGAACAGTCCATAATTTTAAGGGTAGGTTAATTTTAACATTGAGAGTTAGAATATCCCAAAAAAATTCAAGAAAATCACATTGTATAAATTAGAAAAATGTATTTGCATTTTGCAGTGAGAAATAAGTATTTGATCCCTCCGGCAAACAACACTTAATACTTGGTGGAAAGCACAGCAGTCAGACATTGTTTTGTAATTGATGAGGGTTGCGCCCATGTCAGGAGGAATTTTGGTCCACTCCTCTTTGCAGATCATCTCTAAATCAATAAGATTTTGAGGCTGCCGCTTGGCAACTCGGAGCTTCAATTCCGTCCATAGGTTTTCTATGGGATTAAGGTCTGGAGACTGGCTAGGTCACTCCATGACCTTGATGTGCTTCTTTTTGAGCCACTCCTTTGTTGCCTTGGCTGTATGTTTTGGGTCATTGTCTTGCTGGAAGACCCAGCGACGGCCCATCTTCAAAGCTCTTACTGAGGGAAGGAGGTTGTTGGCCAAAATCTCACGATACATGACCCCAGCCATCTTCCCTTCAGTACGGTGCAGGCGTCAGGTCCCCTTTGCAGAAAAGTACCCCCAAAGTATAATGTTTCACCCACGATGCTTCACGGTTGGGACGATGTTCTTAGGGTTGTACTCATCCTTCTTCCTCCAAACACGGCAAGTTGAGTTAATGCCAAAGAGCTCAATTTTTGTCTCATCTGACCACAGCACCTTCTCCCAATAACTCACAGAACCATCCAGGTGTTCACTGACACACTTCAGATGGGCCTGCACATGTGCCTTCTTGAGCAGGGGGACCTTGCGGGCACTGCAAGATTTTAAACCTTTAAAAGGCGTAATGTGTTACCAATGGTTTTCTTGGTGACTGTGGTCCCAGCAGCCGTCATATTATTAACAAGTTCCCCCCCGTGTAGTTTTAGGCTGATCTCTCACCTTCCTCATGATCAAGGATACCCCACGAGGTGAAATTTTGCATGGTGCCCCAGATTGATGTCGATTGAAAGTCATTTTATATTTCTACCATTTTCTTACTATTGCACCAACAGTTGTCTCCTTCTCTGTACAAAGAGAGAAAGTCCGCACCTGTGCAACTGGTGAGCAAATACCCTGGACCGCAATCCAAATGAGAGACAAAGAGTCCACAACTTCCAACAAGACCAGGAGCTTACCAATAGAAGAGTAAATGTCCAAAGCAATGAAAAAAGAAAAAAAAGGTAGCACTCACCGGTCTTCTTGTTAAAAAGCCATAAAGGTATTCCATTAAAAATGGTACAGGGGGAGAATGGAAGGAAACCTCCGGACGACGGCCGTTTCGCTCCTTCTTGTGCTTCAACGGGTCCTAAGGTACGAAACGACCGTCGTCCGGAGGTTTCCTTCCATTCTCCCCCTGTACCATTTTTAATGGAATAATACATTTATGGCTTTTTAACAAGAAGACCGGTGAGTGCTACCTTTTTTTCTTTTTTCATTGCGTTGTCTCCTTCTCACCCAGCGTCTTACTTATGGTTTGTAGCCCATTCCAGCTTTGTGCAGGTCTATGATCTTGTCCCTGACATCCTTAGAAAGCTCTTTGGTCTTGCCCATGTTGTAGAGGTTAGAGTCTGTCTGATTAATTGAGTCTATGGACAGGCGTCTTTTATAAAGGCGACTATGTAAGACAGCTGTCCTTAATGCAGGTAACGAGTTGATTAGGAGCACCTAACTAGTCTGTAGGAGCCAGAACTCATAATGGTTTGGAAGGGATCAAATACTTATTTTTCACAGCAAAATGCAAAAAAAATTATCAATTTATACAATGTGATTTTCTTGATTTTTTTTTCCCCGATATTCTAGCTTTTCAATGTTAAAATTAATCTACCCTTAAAATTATAGACTGTTCAGGTCTTTGTCAGTGGGCAAACCTACAAAAACAGCAAGGGATCAAATAATTATTTCCTTCACTGTACATACACGCACAGAGTGAAATTTCTTTAGTCCCTCTGACAGACTACTGTTACTAGCATAAAAATGAACTGCAAGATGGAACAGAAACAATTTAGAAATTCCTACAATTGCAATAAATTTTACGCTAACCAAACTGGTTCCACTGGTTTTGGAGATTTATCCCCTTAATGACGCAGCCCCATTTCTTCAAATCTGACATGCGTCACTTTACGTGGTAATAACTTTGAAATGCCTTTACATATCCAAATGATTTTTCGTGACACAATGTGCTTTATGCTAGTAGTAATTTTAGGCTAACCCCTTCACACCCGGGCCATTTTCCATTTTTTGCTCCTCTACTTCCCAGAGCCATAACTTTTTTATTTTTCGGTCAATGTGACCATGTAAGAGCTTATTTGCTGGACAAGTTGTATTTTTGAACGACACCATTGGTTTTACCATATTGTGTACTTGAAAATGGGAAAAAAATTCCAAGTGCGGTGAAATTGCAAAAAAAGTGCAATTCCACAATGGTTTTTTTCTACCATGTTCACTAAATGCTAAAACTGACCAGCAACTTTGATTCTCCAGGTCACTGTCAGTTCATAGATACCAAAAATGTATAAGTTCTTTTTTATACAAGTTGTGGAAAAAAAAAGTTGCCATTTTCATTGATGTTCTAAAAATAAATATGTATTTAAAAACCAAAACTGTGCAATAAGGCAACGAACAATGCACCATGTTATAACTAATGCACAATGGCCCCAATTCATCAAAAGTGTTTATGGCAGAAAACGAATGTAACATACTTTGAAAAGACGCAAAACTTTTGTGCAACGCAAAGATGCGCAAATTTGTTATTTTTGGCGTTTTCATGCCAGTCCCTGACAAAGTGGGTGAAGAATGGGCAGGATGAAGGAGTGGCTAATTCGTGATGTACCTTACACCAGAGAGCTTACTTTTGGTGAGGTGCACAACACTTGTGAAATGCACCTGATGCACTAACCCCTTCACCGCCTTGGGTTTTTCAGTTTGTTTTCCTTTTTTTGCTCCCCTCCTTCCCAGAACCATAACTTTTTTATATTTCTGTCAATATAGCCGTGTGAGGGCTTGATTTTTTGCACACAACTTTGGGAGTTGTACTTTTGAACAACACCATTGATTTTACCATAGAATGTACTGGAAAATGGGAAAATAATCCAAGTGGGGTGAAATTGCAAAAAAAAGTTCAATTCCACGTTTTTTGGGGGTTTTACATATACGTAATCAAGAGGAAGGAAGGAGCAGCAGCAGGTCTTACTTTCTCTTGGTTACTTATATGTCCAAAAGCGGGGCAAGTGACGCCAGCGCTCATTGGGCACAGGGTTCAAGTGATGAAACAATTGCACGTGAGCCCCAAGAACACGAGTGCTGATGCTGTTGGAACAATGCCAGCACAGGAGGTGAGTATAGGTGTTTTTTTGTTTTTTTTTTTTAAGGGGAAAAAACATTCAGATTGAAAAGGGGTTGTCCTAGTAGTGGACAACCCCTTTAACAAATCAGCGCGCATGCATGCAAAGACCCCCATCACTGCACGTACGTCACGCATACGCAATGACCCCCGTCACTACATGTGCAGTATATACACAGGCCCCTGGCACTACAATATACATCTATACACAGAAAGACCCCGCACGACACCTTGCTCTCTACATCACCAACTTTATATGATCACAGGAGCAATGTGGTGCAGGTCTGTCACCTAGCAATGTGGGCAGTGCGCCCCAACACTCACAGGAACTTTCCCATGGCCCACCCTGCAGTATGGTGGCCTGACACAGAAGGAGAAGGTGCCCCAACAGTAGAGGCCATGGTGCATCCTCCCTGGGAGTTGTAGTGCTCTATGTAGGGCCAATACACTGACGCCCTCCTGTCACAGCTCAGTCCCTGCCCACTACTGATGGCAGCCTGTGCACTTGTAGGAGCCCGGGGCACAGAGGCCTTCCGCCCACATGCCACAAGCCCACCCTCCCCGGTGGGTGCCATCCCCCGCACAGAGGCGCTGCCCGGCTGGGTGCGGCCTGACCCCGCTGACATACTCACAGACAGCACGCTCATCCGGAGCGGAGGCTCCAGCACACACGCCATCTTGGTCATCCCGCCTACAGCCGCATATTCCACTCGGATGGTGGCATAGACACGAGCCCTCTTCGCGTACATGGCGGTGGTCGTCACAATACCGGTTGGGATAGAAAATAATCAGCTATTTTTTCCTGTTTCACTTATTTTATTTTGACGAGGCGGAGACCTGTCTGCTGTGTGGAAAGTGCGGGCTGGAAGCGGGCGCAGGTTTACGTGAAGTGACAGCTGCTGAGTGCGGCGCCGCGCACGCTCCGGACGTGGGATTATTTGCACGCAGATAACAAGGCGCGAAAGGATATTTATATCCGGTGACCTCAGGCTGTAGATTACTATACGGATGAATGAGCGTGCTGCGTGTCCGCTCCGTGACTCTGTGTGCAAGTGCCCCATATTCACAAACTTCAGGAAAAGTTTTTTAAAAAAATTTGCTTAACCCCTTAAGTAGCAAGCAGTTTTGCAGTTTTTGCATTTCCATCCTTATCCCCTCCCTTTTTCCAAGAGCCATCATTTTTTTTATTTTCTGGCTGACAGCCATGGGAGGGCTTGGGTTTCTGAGGGACTTAGGTGTACCTTTGAATGAGACCGTTCATTTTATCACATGGTGTACAGGAGAATGTGGATTTTGTGGATTTTGTTTTCTCCGCGTCCAATCTGCAGTAAAAATGACCTGGAAATCTGATTGTTCTGGCCGGGACAATTACGTCATCACCAAACTTGCGTTTATTTTGTTTTAGTAAGGCTGGGTGCCCACGTTGCGGATTACAAGCGTTTTTGATGCGGAATTTCCGCAGCGTAAAACGCTTGGTAATCCGCACCCCATGGTCCCCAATGGGATTCCGCAAGTTCTATACCCATGCTGCGGATTTTTCCGCAGCGTTTATGCTGCGCTCAAAAATCTGCAGCATGTCAATTAATTTTGCGTTTCCGCAAGCGGAATTGCCTTTGTCCAATGCATAAAAAACGCAAGGCAATTCCGCATGTGGAAAACGCGCGATAAACGCGTGCGGAATTCCGCATGCGTTTTTCCGGGAGAGGACTTGCAGAAATGAAGCAGAAATTTTCTGCTTCATTTCTGCAACGTGGGCACATAGCCTTAAAGAGGTTGCCCACTACAGTCATGGCCAAAAGTTTTGAGAATGACACCAAAATTATATTTTCACATGATCTGCTGGCCTCTGGTTTTTATTAGTATTTGTCTGATGTTTATATCACATACAGAAATATAATTGCAATCATATTATGAGTACCAATAGGTTATATTGACAGTTAGAATGAGTTAATGCAGCTAGTCAATATTTGCAGTGTTGCCCCTTCTTCTTCAAGACCTCTGTAATTCTCCCTGGCATGCTCTCAATCAACTTTTGGACCAAATCCTGACTGATAGCAGTCCATTCTTGCATACTCAATGCTTGCATTTTGCCAGAATTTGTTGGTTTTTGTTTGTCCACCCGTCTCTTGATGATTGACCACAAGTTCTCAATGGGATTAAGATGTGGGGAGTTTCCAGGCCATGGACCCAAAATCTCTATGTTTTGTTCCATGAGCCATTTAGTTATCACCTTTGCTTTATGGCAAGGTGCTCCATCATGCTGGAAAAGGCATTGTTGGGCGCCAAACTGCTCTTGGACGGTTGGGAGAAGTTGCTCTTGGAGGACATTCTGGTACCATTCTTTATTCATGGCTGTGTTTTTAGGCAAGACTGTGAGTGAGCCGATTCCCTTGGCTGAGAAGCAACCCCACACATGAATGGTTTCAGGATGCTTTACAGTTGGCATGAGACAAGACTGGTGGTAGCGCTCACCTCTTCTTCTCCGAATAAGCTGTTTTCCAGATGTCCCAAACAATCGAAAAGGGGATTCATCAGAGAAAATGACTTTGCCCCAGTCCTCAGCAGTCCACTCCCTGTACCTTTTGCAGAATATCAGTCGGTCCCTGATGTTTTTTTCTGGAGAGAAGTGGCTTCTTTGCTGCCCTCCTTGAAACCAGCCCTTGCTCAAAGAGTCTCCGCCTCACAGTGCGTGCAGAAGCACTCACACCAGCCTGCTGCCATTGCTGAGCAAGCTCGGCACTGCTGGTAGTAAGATCCAGCAGCTGAAACCGTTTTAAGATACGGTCCTGGCGCTTGCTGGTCTTTCTTGGGCGCCCTGGAGCCTTTTTGACAACAATGGAAGCTCTCTCCTTGAAGTTCTTGATGATGCGATAGATTGTTGACTGAGGTGCAATCTTTGTAGCTGCGATACTCTTCCCTGTTAGGCCATTTTTGTGCAGTGCAATGATGGCTGCACGTGTTTCTTTAGAGATAACCATGGTTAACTGAAGAGAAACAATGATACCAAGAACCAGCCTCCTTTTAAAGTGTCCAGTGATGTAATTCTTACTTAATCATGACTGATTGATCGCCAGCCCTGTCCTCATCAACACCCACACCTGTGTTAATGGATCAATCACTAAAACGATGTTAGCTACTCCTTTTAAGGCAGGACTGCAATGATGTTGAAATGTGTTTTGGGGGTTAAAGTTCATTTTCTGGGCAAATATTGACTTTGCAAGTACAGTAATTGCTGTTAAGCTGATCACTCTTTGACATTCAGGAGTATATGCAAATTGCCATTGCAAAAAATGAAGCAGTAAACTTTGGAAAAATTACTATTTGTCTCATTCTCAATACTTTTGGCCATGACTGTACTTTATCACTGATGACCTGCCCTCAGGATAGATCATCAATGTCTGATCGGCCGGGGTCCAACACCCGACACCACTGCCAAATAGCTGCTACCAGTGACCACGTGTTCACACTAGTCTTTTTTTTTATGCAAATTTTCAGCTGCCTTACCAGGTAAGTCTGAGATTTCAGAAATCTCATGCACACACCTTGTTTTTTTTCGTCCTCATTATTTTGTGCTTTGCATGTTTTTTTTGCACAATAGAGCATGTCACTTCTTTCAGCGTATTTCACCCATTGAAAGCAATGGATGGTTCAAAAAACGCCTAGTGTTAACGTTTTGCTGCGTTTTTAGTGAAGAAAAGTTTACCATATTGTCTTGGTGACCTGAGATGGCAGTTTGGATTAGTGCAGTTTAATTAAATTAGTGATGCATATAAAGTAAACATTGGCTGACGAAGGTGTGAGATTGATCAATACCTATGGCTGACCAGGGTGTGAAATGGAACACTGAGCAACTCAATGACAGACCAAAGTGAGAAAGTAAACAGTGTCCTACAAACTCAATGCACTGCCAGTATCTTAGGTAAACTATTCCAGACCAATTCACCTCCCCCTTGCTGTTATGTAATGTATATTTTTTCATGATCATATGTCTTGTGTTGGTGACCTGAGTTCATATTTCTGTGGTGGAAGAAAGCTGAACTTTGGTATCCTGAAAACCACAGCGAAAAAAATGCACCAAAACCTGCGTTTTTGACGTGGCTTCTTTCCTGCCAAGCGATCAAGTTTTGCTGCCGTAAAAAAGCTTAGTGTGATCATAGTCTTAGAAGACGGAGCAGCTCCGCAATTGAGCACTTCTTGTCGACGGCCGCCGACACAGATGATAGCTGATCGGTGGGGGTGTCGGACCCTGGCTGATCAGACATTGATAACCTACCCTTAGGATAGGTCATCAATGAAATAGTAGTGGACAACCTCTTTAAGTGTTGAGAGAATTTTTTTAGGAATTTGAAAAAAAAAAAAAACAGCTTGTCACCATTTTTCAAAGCCCATAACATTTTTATTTTTTCTGTCACTGAAGTTGTGTGAGAGCTTGTATTTTGCATGGAGACCTGTTGCTTTTATTGATACTATTGTGGGGTAGATGTGACGCCTCTTGTTGCATCTTTTGTGGAGTTGCGGCAACCATAAATCTGAAATTTGGGGATTTTGATTTTTTTCTTTTCTAGTTTTTACAGATCGGATTAATTAATTTCTATTTTTGTAGATCAGACTTTTCTGAAGACGTAGATACCAAATATGTGTTGTTGTTTTTTTACACTTTATTGTGGAAAAGGGAGTGATTTGAACTTTTATATATTTTTTTTTACTTTTTAAAACTTTTTTTTCTTCTCTTTTTTAGTCCCCTTGGGGACTTGATGCTGCAGTCATTTGATCGCTTGTGCTTTCCCCTTCACTGTAAGTCTGAGTCACCCTTGACTCTGTGCTTTTCTTCAAACCGCACATCCAAGCCTTTACAGGTGCATCTCACAAAATTAGAATATCCTCAAAAAGTTAATTTATTTCAGTTCTTCAATACAAAAAGTGAAAACTCATATATTATATAGAGTAATTACAAACCGAGTGATCTATTTCAAGTGTTTATTTCTGTTAATGTTGATGATTATGGCTTACAGCCAATGAAAACACAAAAGTCATTATCTCAGTAAATTAGAATACTTTATAACACCAGCTTCAAAAATGTTTTTAAAATCCGAAATGTTGGCCTACTGAAATGTATGTTCAGTAAATGCACTCAATACTTGGTCGGGGCTCCTTTTGCATCAATTACTGCATCAATGTGGCGTGGCATGGAGGCGATCAGCCTGTGGCACTGCTGAGGTGTTATGGAAGCCCAGGTTGCTTTGATACCAGCCTTCAGCTCATCTGCATTGTTGGGTCTGGTGTCTCTCATCTTCCTCTTGACAATACCCCATAGATTCTCTATGGGGTTAAGGTCAGGCGAGTTTGCTGGCCAATCAAGCACAGTGATACTGTTTGTAAACCAGGTATTGGTACTTTTGGCAGTGTGGACAGGTGCCAAGTCCTGCTGGAGAATGACATTTCCATCTCCAAAAAGCTTGTCGGCAGAGAGAAGCATGAAGTGCTCTAAAATTTCCTGGTAGACGGCTGCGCTGAGTTTGGTCTTGATAAAACACAGTGGACCTACACCAGCAGATGACATGGCTCCCCAAACCATCACTGATTGTGGAAACTTCACACTAGACCTCAAGCAGCTTGGATTGTGTGCCTCTCCACTCTTCCTCCAGACTCTGGGACCTTGATTTCCAAATGAAAATTAGAACACTGGGACCTTGTGGAGTGTCAATGACTGCCTACTGGACATCTGTCAAGTCAGCAGTCTTCCCCATGATTGTGGAGCCTACTGAAACAGACTAATGGACCTTTTTAAATGCTTAGGAAGCCTTTGCAGGTGTTTTTTGTTAATTATTTTAATGTACTGAGATAATGACTTTTGTGTTTTCATTGGCTGTAATCCATAATCATCAACATTAACAGAAATAATCACTTGAAATAGATCACTCTGTTTGTAATGACTCTATATAATATGAGTTTCACTTTTTGTATTGAAGAACTGAAATAAATTAACTTTTTGATTATATTCTAATTTTGTGAGATGCACCTGTACTTTCCCCAATTCAAAAATATTTCCAGAGCTCATCCCTTCCTCAACCTTGAATCTATTAAAATGTAAGTTTATGCCCACTCGGTTCAAGGAAAAAATCAAGCATGTGTGAAAAACACAGATAACACTCATACATGAAAATCAGAAGTCTGAATGAGGCCTAAGGGCTTTTTCACACGTTACTGTGTCCGGTACGTGTGGTGACAGTTTCCACACGTACCGGAGACACTGACACCTGCAGACCCATTCAAATCTATAGGTCTGTGCACATATCAATGTGTTTCCACGGACCATGTGTTCTTGTGATCCACACGTAGACATGTCCGTTTTCGGCTGTCAGCACAAATCACATGGACCCATTCAAGTCAATGGGTCTGTGTAAACACGTACCGGCACCTGGGAATCAGTGTACAGTTAGCACTGTTCCCAAGCGCCCGATGCTGAATGCTGCCCTCATCATTGTCTCCTGCCAGCACTGTGATCAGCACCAGCAGGGGACCATGACCATAGTATTAATTTGCTCCCAGTGTCTCCACCTGTAAAAATAAGAATAAAATATAAAAAAAAAAAACCTTATACTTACATGTCCTAAGTGTCCCCCGCTATAATCCATGTGACTGCTCAGCAGAGTAGCCTGAGAGAATGACTCCTGCAGGAGTCATTCTCTTTGGCGTGAGCGGTCGCATGGATTACAGTGGGGAACACTTAGGACAGGTGAGTATATGTATTTTTTTTATTTTATTCTTATTTTTACAGATGGACACTGCGGGAGCAGACACTACTACTCTCATCATTGTCCGCTGCTGGTGCTGATCACAGCACCGGCAGGGAACTATGATGAGGACAGCATTCAGCACCTGGCACTTGGGAACAGTGCTACCTGTACACTGATTCCCAGGCGCTGGTACTTGTGCTCCTGATGCGGCACACGGTTGCCACACAGGACACGGATATCTCTGTTACTGTTTTTTGCGGTACCAGAAATGTTGGGACGTGAGAAAGAGCCCTAAGACTGTGAGCCCACGATGAGTTTTGGGTGAGTTTTGACACTTTGTCAAACGCAGCGTCTTACATTTCCAGCAAAGTGGATGGGATTTATAGAAGTCTGCCCACTGTTTTTTTTTATCTCATATACAGTACAGACCAAAAGTTTGGACACACCTCATTTAAAGATTTTTCTGCATTTTCATGACTTTGAAAATTGTACATTCACACTGAAGGCATCAAAACTATGAATTAACACATGTGGAATTATATACTTAACAAAAAAGTGTGAAACAACTGAAAATATGTCTTGTATTCTAGGTTCTTCAAAGTAGCCACCTTTTGCTTTGATGACTGCTTTGCACACTCTTGGCATTCTCTTGATGAGCTTCAAGAGGTAGTCACCTGAAATGGTTTTCACTTCACAGGTGTGCCCTGTCAGGTTTAATAAGTGGGATTTCTTGCCTTATAAATGGGGTTGGGACCATCAGTTGTGTTGTGCAGAAGTCTGGTGGATACACAGCTGATAGTCCTACTGAATAGACTGTTAGAATTTGTATTATGGCAAGAAAAAAGCAGCTAAGTAAAGAAAAACGAGTGGCCATCATTACTTTAAGAAATGAAGGTCAGTCAGTGCGAAAAATTGGGAAAACTTTGAAAGTGTTCCTAAGTGCAGTTGTAAAAACCATCAAGTGCTACAAAGAAACTGGCTCACATGAGGACCGCCCCAGGAAAGGAAGATCAAGAGTCACCTCTGCTTCTGAGGATAAGTTTATCCGAGTCACCAGCCTCAGAAATCACAGGTTAACAGCAGCTCAGATTAGAGACCAGGTCAATGCCACACAGAGTT
Source organism: Phyllobates terribilis (assembly GCF_046119375.1). NCBI lineage: Eukaryota > Metazoa > Chordata > Amphibia > Anura > Dendrobatidae > Phyllobates > Phyllobates terribilis. The sequence goes on along the minus strand of NW_027362769.1, from coordinate 63,636,731 downwards.
CTAGCAGCAGACACATCTCTGCAACAACTGTTAAGAGGAGACTTTGTGCAGCAGGCCTTCATGGTAAAATAGCTGCTAGGAAACCACTGCTAAGGGGACAGGCAACAAGCAGAAGAGACTTGTTTGGGCTAAAGCACACAAGGAATGGACATTAGACCAGTGGAAATCTGTGCTTTGGTCTGATGAGTCCAAATTTGAGATCTTTGGTTCCAACCACCGTGTCTTTGTGCGACGCAGAAAAGGTGAACGGATGGACTCTACATGCCTGGTTCCCACCGTGAAGCATGGAAGAGGAGGTGTGATGGTGTGGGGGTGCTTTGCTGGTGACACTGTTGGGGATTTATTCAAAATTGAAGGCATACTGAACCAGCATGGCTACCACAGCATCTTGCTGCGGCATGCTATTCCATCCGGTTTGCGTTTAGTTGGACCTTAATTTATTTTTCAACAGGACAGTGACGCCAAACACACCTCCAGGCTGTGTAAGGGCTATTTGACCAAGAAGGAGAGTGATGGGGTGCTACGCCAGATGACCTGGCCTCCACAGTCACCAGACCTGAACCCAATCGAGATGGTTTGGGGTGAGCTGGACCGCAGAGTGAAGGCTAAAGGGCCAACAAGTGCTAAGCATCTCTGGGAACTTCTTCAAGATTATTGGAAGACCATTTCCGGTGACTACCTCTTGAAGCTCATCAAGAGAATGCCAAGAGCATGCAAAGCAGTCATCAAAGCAAAAGGTGGCTACTTTGAAGAACCTAGAATATAAGACATATTTTCTGTTGTTTCACACTTTTTTGTTAAGTATATAATTCCACATGTGTTAATTCATAGTTTTGATGCCTTCAGTGTGAATGTACAATTTTCATAGTCATGAAAATACTGAAAAATCTTTAAATGAGAAGGTGTGTCCAGACTTTTGGTCTGTACTGTATACTTTGCATAAAGTGACCTGCGCTGCATTTTTCAAAACATCTTCCTGCTTCACAAACCACTCTATAAAGCTAGACAGGCGTCCTTTCATATGAGACCAACAATTCTATTATTTTGTTAAAGGGTTATTCCCCAAATCACAAATGATCCCCTTTTTATGGAATAGGAGGTGACTTGTTGATCTCTAGAGGTCCGGCTGATGGAACTCAGAGCGATCCGGAGATTGAGGCTCCGAAGAGCTGAGAATGGGGCTCTGCAGAACCATTTTGAATGAATCGTAGATTCATATACTCAGCTTCCACTCCATTTACTGCCAACAGGACTAGCAGAAGCAGCTGAGTACAGCACTCGGCTTTCTCCGACAGCCCCACTGAAAATGAATGAAGCAGAGGTCAGTAGGCGCACCTCTGATCCATTCAAAACAGGGCTGCAGCAACACGTATCCAAGGGATATCGGGTACAAAGTGTTATGGACGCTTCCTTTACAGCATGAAGCATTTTCCACAGTATCCTTCCGCTGTAGTCTACTCCAGGGCTAGTGAGGCACACTGTCTCTCCCTATTTCACCACAACTGCGCTGCAGTGCTGATCAGAAAGTCTGCTTACTTGCTCTTCGGTTTCGCATACTATTTCTTCCACTACTGGCGCCCTCGAACCCTTGACTCCCACCAATCCATCATATTCAGTCCAGCTTAGGTGTTACCTTCTGTGTTACAAACTTTGGGGTCCGTAACTCGGCGTTCAATCCAAGGACATGTCTCTGGAAGGCCACTCTGTCTCGTAGGTCCAAAAAAGCCAACACACTGCATGGCCGCCTCATATGGAATGAATGGAGCAGCATTTGAGCATGCGCACCACCGCTCCAATCTAAAGGGGATAAAAGTTCCTCTAGATTGGAGCTTGTTTTCAAGGGACAACCCCTTTAATTGTTCACACAATGTTTCTGCATTTAAGTCTAATTTTTGGTAAATAATTGATGACCTGGTGTAATTTGTCATGTGTTGTTCACCTGAGGTTGTATTGACCTCATTTTATAACTTCTAAGGACCAGACTTTTTAATATATCCTGAATAAAACACAATAGAATTGTATGGAAAACATTATTGTGTTCTTCACAATTCAAGGTACATTGCCCTTATGAGATCTTTTTCCTGAAGGTATGTGGCCCTCAGATTCTTTATCACCAGGCAATCTGAAGAGCCAACTTAGACTAAGAATAGCCACCACTGGACATACACCATGGTGCAGCAAGGGCTAGCAATTTGTCCCTCCAATTTTGTGGGTACTTATTGTTTAAGGAATTCTGCTTTTTGAGAGGGTTTGCTGCATTTACATCTCTGGGCCCGAAGAATATTAACCTGGTGTTACTGCATTCCTGCTGTTCCAAGTTACAAGCACATGGTTTTCTTATGGCGACAGTATCCTTGTTTAAACCCACTTAGACTTGAATTGTAAAGGCCACTGGTGGACCAGGACACTGGTTGTGTACGGTGATGGTGGCATGCACGGTTTCTACGTACGTGTCTGTGTGTAGTCAGGAAAGAATTTTAGTGGTGGCCTAATAACTGCAAGGACCAACGGAGGTGCTGGACAAAGGTAAACGAGTGGCTGCAGAACAGTTGATAAATGTGGGCCATTTCATGCGATTAGTGGCCACTGATGACTGAGGCCTCCCTCCTCGTTTGGTCCTGGAGCCCCCTGGCCACTTGTTGAACCTCTTTCCTCTGTTTTTTACTTTTACACAAGACCCTGTGACTCCTGTATCCTGCGTCTCTGTGTCCCGGTCTTCACTCTTCTTTCTGTAGTATGATGAGTAGACGTCCTGTATATAACGTTAGTGCCCCCATCACAGACTGAACCCCATAACAATTGTAATGTAATTTGGTACCAGAGTTGACATTATGACATCTGCTCTTTGTGTATGGAGCCCCATATACTTCCACGTCTAGTTGTGGAATATTCAGGATATTTTGTGATTGCTCCCATCATTCTCACTGTGTAAGGTGAAATCCAGGCAAAAAACACACAACACAATAAATATATATATATATATATATATATATATATATATGTATATATATATATATATATATATATATATATATATATATTTAATTATTTTTTTTTTATTGAAATAGCAATAAGCAACATTGTAATGAAAATATTACTGGTCCTTTAAGAAATTAAACTATGGTCACAGTCACTCTCAGATTGGCCCCGGTGGAGACCACAAAACAAGCTGCGGTCATTGGTGACCACCTGAGAGCCACTGGGACCCAAAGATCCAGAGGAAGGCAAAGAAATTCCCCAAAAGAATTCTGCTTCGGGGGGGGGGGGGGGGGGATTCCTTCCTGACCCCATTGCAGGCGATCGGATATTTCCCTGGATCTCGTGTGTCCTGCTGCATATTGCTGTATATAACATCGGCTTATGTCATGTGGACAATGGCCAAATAGCTGTTGGCCGAGCACTCGTCCTATATGATAAAATCTGCAATGGAGGCTCCTAATAAGGCTTCCAACAAAGATGAAATTAGCCAAATGTGTATAAGAACTAGCAAGAGATAAAGAAGACAATGGCTGGTAGGTAATAAATTACCTGTCTGCCAATATCTTGTTCTGGAAGACTTCATGATATCATGTATTAAATATTACATATTATTTTGGAAGATCACCATGTAATACCACATGTGTCCTGGAGAGGCCACTACTTCTTCCAGCAAAAAACAGCTGAATACTGAGGTGTTCACTGCCATTCAGTCCCCGACAATCAACTGATCGCCAGCAAGTACTCATTTGGGGACTGGAGTTGTTCACACTTGGCATATTTTGTGATTCATCAGGGGAGGACAGTAGCTGGATATAGATAGACATTTTCTATAAAGTCAGGTTAAAGGGTATTGGGGATTTTTTTTAATATATAGGAGGTTACCAGTGGTAGCAAAACACACAGAGCTTTACTTTCTCCCTGCTGCTCCAGCTCTGAATCTTCAGCACTTCCGGTGGTCTATTTTGACAGGCTGCAGTGGTGATGGCTCAACTTCAGCACACATCATTGCTGCAGCTAATCACTGAGCTTAGAAGCGCTATCAGCATGGGCCACTGAGCCAAGTGATTGGCTGCAGAACTGCAGTCATGATGTCACCCTTGAGGCCAGTGACTAAAGATCAGCGGCAGCAATGGAGTGCTGGAACTGGAGCAGCAGGAGGTAGTAAAGCTTCATTTGTTATATTTAAGTGATGATTTCTAGGATTTATATTTAAGTGATGAAAAAAATTCAGAAATTTGTAAAAATAAATTTGTTTGTGTCACCAGTTTGAGAAAGCCATAACGTTTTCAGTTTTCGGGAATGGGGCTGCGTCAGGGCTTGTGTTTTGCCCCACGAACCGATATTTATATTGATATCATTTTGGGATATATACAGTGTTTTGATCTCCTGGTATTATATTTTTTTTTTTCTCTTCTTGCATCGGCTGAAAAACTAATTCTGGCATTTTACTTTATTTTCTACTTACGCCGTTTACTGGTTGGATTAATTTATTTTATATTTTGATGGATCTGACTTTTACAAAAGCAGCGATACCAAATATGTGTATTTTTAAAATTTTTATATTTCTTAATTTTTAATGGGGAAAAACTGGGATGATTTGAACTTTTATACTCTTTTAATTTTTTTTTTTACTTTTCACTGTATTTGTTAGTCTCTTTAGGGGACTTGAACCTGCAATCATCTGATTGCTTGTACTATATACAGCATTGCTATGTATAGCAGAAATCATGGTCTCCTATGAACACTAGCCACAGGCTGCCTGTCACAGGAATACAGTGATGACAAACACAGGGATCTTCAGTAATCAAGTCACGGGTGCGCTGATGAGGAGATAGAATGGTGCGCCCCCTGCTGGCGCACATTAAATGCCGCTGTCACAGACTGATGGTGTGATTTAACAGGTTAACAGTCGTGGGCAGAGCTCCGCTCAACTCGCGACTGTTAGAGGCATATGATTGCTGAATGACTCAGCCATCATCTGCCGAGAAAGATGCAGGCTCGGCGTGTGAGCCCGCAAGAAAGGCGGGGAGCCGACTTATGACGGATATAGTCCGTCATAAGTTGTTAAGAGGTTAAGATGCATTTCTTAGTTAAAGAGTGACCGTCATTAACTGTATATTCTAGACTATATGATGCACTATTTAACAACAAAAAATCTTTCTCAATATTGTGAGCGTCTTATAGACCAGAAAGGCGTCCTATCAAGTATGCTGATGATGTATCTGGCAACTGCCGGAGCAGATTTCAGCTGATCATGGGGGTGTGTTGGGGGTGACAATGACCCCAAACACACCTCCAGGCTGTGTAAGGGCTATTTGACCAAGAAGGAGAGTGATGGGGTGCTACACCAGATGACCTGGCCTCCACAGTCACCAGACCTGAACCCAATCGAGATGGTTTGGGGTGAGCTGGACCGCAGAGTGAAGGCAAAAGGGCAAACAAGTGCTAAGCATCTCTGGGAACTCCTTCAAGATTGTTGGAAGACCATTTCCGGTGACTACCTCTTGAAGCTCATCAAGAGAATGCCAAGAGTGTGCAAAGCAGTCATCAAAGCAAAAGGTGGCTACTTTGAAGAACCTAGAATATAAGACATATTTTCAGTTGTTTCACACTTTTTTGTTAAGTATATAATTCCACATGTGTTAATTCATAGTTTTGATGCCTTCAGTGTGAATGTTCAATTTTCATAGTCATGAAAATACAGAAAAATCTTTAAATGAGAAGGTGTGTCCAAACTTTTGGTCTGTACTGTACGCACACACACCCCTTCAGTGCTGCAGTGTTGAGGACACAAACACACACCACATTAGTGCAGGGACACGCAAACCATCACACTGCCATCCCCTTTATTTATGGGGTCACAGACACACGTCCCTTTAGTGCTGGGGTCACACGAACACACATACACCTTCAGTGCTGGGGCCACACGCACACAGTCCTTCAGTGCTGCATTTCAGGGGACATGTACACGTCTGCCTCCGCACACTTCCCTTCAGTGCTGCAGTGTTGAGGACACAAACACACACCCCATTAGTGGAGGGACACACAAACCATTGCACAGCCACCCCTTTATTGATGGGGTCACAGACACACGTCCCTTTAGTGCTGAGGTCACACAAACACACACACACACACACCTACAGTGCTGGGGCCACACACACACAGTCCTTCAGTGCTGCATTTCAGGGGACATGTACACGTCTGCCTTCACACACACGCGCACACACCACAGGGTCACAAAAACTGGGGTCACACAAACACACACACACACACAGCCCTGGGGTCCATTGCACGTTCTGTATGCTACTGCTGTTACATATCTACATAGCCATACATATCAGGGCTATTTTTTTTGCTCTTAATCCTGATTATTTGCTTAAAAAGCAATACAGTACACCATTTTACTGTTCCATTTGCTTGTTGGTAGAATACAGCCGTATTGTTTTGATTTTATTCGCATTGCGGTATTGTGGAAGCAGAGAAACTTTTCCATCATCAGACGTGATACCATGTTACAGTAGTAATCCGGACATTTTGTGGAGTGTGCCAAATATTACACTGCATTTAAAGTCAGTTGAACCTATTCATACTTGGTCGCTGACACATACCATACTACAAGGCCAGTGCCCTAAACCGTGGTCATCAGACGTGATCCCATATTACTGCGGTAATAATCCTGAAATTTTTGGGAGCGTGTCAAATATTATACTGCATTTAAAGTCAGCCAGCTGTGTGTTGTTCAAAACTATTCACACTTGGTCACTGACCAATACCATACTATTAGGCCACTGCCTAAAACCGTAGTCATCAGACGTGATCCCATATTACTGTGGTAATAATCCTGAAATTTTTGGAAGCGTGTCAAATATTATATTCCATTTAAAGTCTGGCAGTTGTGTGTTGTTACAAACTATTCACACTTGGTCGCTGACAAATACCATACTACAAGGCCAGTGCCTAAAACTGTGGTCATCAGACGTGATCCCATATTACTGCCTTAATAATCATGACATTTTGTGGAGCGTGCCAAATATTACACTCCATTTAAAGTCAGCCAGCTGTGTTTTGTTGAACCTATTCACACTTGGTCACTGACTAGTACCATACTATTAGGCCACTGCCTGGTTATCAGACGTGATCCCATATTACTGTGGTAATAATCTTCATATTTTTTGGAACGTGCCAAATATTACACTCCACTTAAAGTCTCCCAGTTGTGTGTTGTTCAAACCTATTCACAGTTGGGCGCTGACAAATATCATACTAATAGTCTACTGCCTAAAACCGTGGTCATCAGACGTGATCCGATATTACTGCGCTAATAATCCATAATTTTTGGGGAGCGTGTCAAATATAACATTCCATTTAAAGTCTGGCAATTGTGTGTTGTTGTAACTTATTTACAGTTGGTCACTGTGACCATATCTGTGAACAATGTTGTCAGAGTATTACGCCACTTTTACATACTGAATACACATTTGAAGAGACATAAAAAAAATAAATAAAATTTAGAAACACAGCAGAATCTTTAGTATAAAAACCATACTCACCAATGTAACCTCAATGTAATCACATCGTACAGCTCCTGCACCTCCTCCTCTTCGGCCTCCATCTCCGAAATGACCACATCAGTCACAAGCTGGAAGCAGTGCAGCACTGCCTTGGCCAAGCAGCAACAGGCTGTGCTGAAGATAACATTCTTAATGCTTAATTGACAAACCGCCCAGCGCTGCAGAGTTGTTAAAATCTGTTACACAGCAGGCAGATCTGTGGCTCTCATCACTGAACATACAGCCAGGCATGGTTCCTTTCTTCAAAAGGAACCTTCACAGCAGTGACCTGGGAGTCAGAGATGCTTCCAGGGATCTTCCCCATGCTGTCCCCATGTCATTTGAGCACTGTTCCCATCGATTTGGGCAATTTTTAGGCCTCTGGGGAGGGGGGGGGGACACCAGAAAAATGCTTGAGTTTCCCATTGAATTACATTGGGCTCGTTGCTCAGGTCGAGCACCCAAGCATTACAATTTTCTCAACCCGAGCAATGAGCACCTGAGCATTTTATTGCTAGCTCATCACTAATGCTTATCAAATTTCAAGGTGGTATCAGATATTGCACTTAGCCTTCAATTGTTAGCAAGGAAGTTCACTTCCTGACAATACTCTTCAACCTGTATTGAGGTCATAGATATTCCACTTTGCCCTGAAATATTCATAAGTGATATCATTACCTAATTGCAGGCCCGGCATCAGCACCCGACGGACCCGGACAAGTGCCGGGGCCCTGAGCAAGCGTGAGGGGGGCCCACTCACCGTCGGAGACACTTGCGCGCTATGGGACCCATGACTCAGGGAAGCGCGGTGCAAGCGCCCACAAGTGGGCCCCCCCTGCTTGCTCAGAGCCCTGGCACTTACAATACTTACCTCTCCCCGTTCCTCCGCAGGTCCTGTCTCTTCCACGTCTCCTGACTATGACGTCTCAGGGCAGAGGGCACGAAGACGTCACTGCAGTGCGCCCTCTGCTGAGCAGTCATAATGCAGAGAGTGAGCGGGAAGACGGCGAAGCGGAGGAGTCCAGAGTAGCAGCCAGCAAGGAGAGGTGAGTATTTTTTTTTTCTGTATGAAGCAATATCTGGGGCCTATAATGTATGGACATTATATGGGGGCTATAATATATGGAGTATCATATGGGGCCCATACTGTATGGAGCATTATATGGGGCCTATAATGTATGGAGTATTATATGGGGCCTATAATGTATGGAGCACTATATGGGGTCCATTATTCTATATGGAGCATTATATGGGGCCCATTATCGTGTATGGAGCATTATATGGGGCCCATAATGTATGGGGCCCATTATTCTGTATGGAACATTATATGGGGTCCATTAGTTTATATGAGGCCCATTATTCTGTATGAAGCATTATATGGGGTCCATTATTCTGTATGGAGCATTATATGGGGCCCATTATTCTGTTTGGAGCATTATATGGGGTCAATTAGTCTATATGGAGCATTATATGGGGCCCATTATTCTGTATGAAGCATTATATGGGGCTCATTATTCTGTATGGAACATTATATGGGGTCCATTAGTTTATATGAGGCCCATTATTCTGTATGAAGCATTATATGGGGCTCATTATTCTGTATGCAACATTATATGGGGTCCATTAGTTTATATGAGGCCCATTATTCTATATGAAGCATTATATGGGGCCCATTATTCTGTATAGAGCAATACATGCGGCCCATTATTCTGTATATATATATGGGGTCCATTATTTTGTATAGAGCAATATATGGGATCCATAATACTGTATGGAGGACTATGTGGTGCCCATAATACTGTATGGAGGACTATGTGGTGCCCATAATACTGTATGGAGGGCTGTGTGGTGCCCATAATACTGTATCGAGGACTATACTGTCAGGTCTAAAATGATAACTTTTTACTCCCCCCAGGTCACGCACTGTGTGCTGCAAGGATTTTCCAGTTTCTGAGCTATTGTAGAATTTACAATAGATATCACTCATGTAATGTAAGTGAAATCTTTGGCCTTGTACTATACCCAGGGGCGTCGCTAGCGTGAAAGATCCGGGGCCCCTGCCCTGAACGTTTAGTCCAGAGCCCTGGATCTCCTGCCAGGCTGCAGTGAGAAGGACAGCGAGTCAGGTGAAAGTTACTCCGTTCACTGACCGCTGCCGTCCCACTGCCGTGATCCCTGCCTGGCATTATATTTCCCTTGCTGTGGGGGAGAGGAGCCCGGCTGCCTGCAGACAGGAGAGAAGAGGACCCGTGTGCCGTACAGTGCAGCCTCCTTCCTCAGTGAGTGATCAGCCTCTAGTGTCCGCTCAGGAGGGGGAGGGGCTGAAGCCACAGGAGAGCAGAGCTCAGGAGGATGAGACTGGAGGCTGTGATCTGCCCAGTGTGGGAGGTCTGATTTAGAAGGTGAGTGTGTATGTCATTGTGTAGGTCATTGTGTGTGTGTGTATATAAGTGTATATCAGTGTGTTTTTCTGTGTATGAGTGTATATCATTGTGTGTGTATATGAGTATGTGTGTTTTTATATGTGAATGTGTGAGTGTGTGGATTTATGGTGGCATGTAATGGGCAGAAGCACATGTAATATGTGTAAACACCAGTCCTTAACGACCGCCGATACATCTGATTACGGCGGTCATTAAGGGACCTTAATCCTCAGCTCCGTTTTCTCATGGCACAGAGGATCAAGTGTAACGCACCCATCAGGGGGCGAATATCCCACGGTGACAGCCATATATGACAGCTGACACCCTGCGTCAAACCCGTAAATGTTGCTGTTAATCACGACAGCAACATCTAAGTGGATAAAAGGGGGTTAAAACGCCTCCTTTAACACCATCGTTCCCCCGCGATCTTAATCACTGGTGCTTATTATCTGATGACCCCAGGGTATGGTGGCCTGTTAGACCCGGCTATAAGCCAGTTCTAACAGGCTGAATCAGTATAGAATTGACAGGTCTCAGGCATTGCAGTACACAAGTACTGCAGTGTATGAGACCAGCGATCTAAGTAAAAAATATTCATGTCTCACAGTGAGACTAAGTGAAAAAGTAAAAAGAAGTTAAATAGAATATGAAAAAAAGTAAAAAAAAAAATACGCACAAAAATCACCAAAGCTGTTTCACCACTAAAAACGCAGCCTTTGTGTTAAAATAAATATAAACAAAAAATGTACAAATAATTGGAATCGACACGTCCGAAACGACCCCACCTATAAAGTATCATGTTATTTATTCCATACGGAGAAAAGGTTAAAAAAAAACACTCCATAAATGTCACTTTCATACTGACACACAAAAAAATAATAAAAAGTGATCAAATAGCCATGTATAAAAAAAAAATAGTATGCATGAAAACACCAAATTGTCCTGCAAAAAACAAGCCCTAATATGGCTCATTCAGAAAACAAAAAGTTACAGCTCGCAGAATATGGTAATGCAAAAACAATTATTTTTTGTAAAATAATGTTTTTTAGTGTGTAGAAGTAGCAAAGCATAAAAAGTATGTAAATCTGGTATCACTGTAATTGCACTGACCTGAAGAATAGAGCCACCTTATCCCTTTTACCGCATGGTGATCTGTGCAAAAAAATTAAAAAATAATAATAATAGAATTGCTGGTTTTTATTAATTGTGTGTCTGAAAAATCTGGATAAAAAGTGATAAAAAAATGTTATGCGGTGCATAACATTTTTTGATCATTCTTATTCTGATTTTTCAGATGCACAATGGTACCAATTGAATCTTCAACTAGTTGCGAAAAATAAGCCCTCATACGGGTCTGTTTACCAAAAAAATAAAAAAAGTTTCAGCTCTCAGAATATGGAGACGAAAATACAGATTTTTATTAAAAAAAAAGTATTTTCACTGTATGACACTAGCAAAAGAATATAAATCTGGTATCGCTGTAATCGCATCGACCTGAAGAATAAATCCATCTTATCACTTATACCGCATGGCGAACCGTGCAAAAATAAAAATAAAGACTATTCTTGTACTGCTGTCTATTTGTTCATTCTACCTCCCAAAAATCGTAATAAGTCTCAACTCACATTTGTCCTATACTTTCCATTGAGCGCTTACATTGGGGTTTCTGTGTAAATCCCAAAAACCACGAATCAGACAAAACCCCTGACGGAACCACTCACTTACAAGGCTTATGGAGTCACTTTGGAAGGGTCCCAGTTCCGGCAGTGTCCCATCATTTTAGGCGTCTTTCTAGCACACAAGTGTGGGTGACTACAGATCTTTGAACGCCTAAAAAGATGGAGACCACCAGAGCAGATTCCAAACGGAGTCCAAAGTGTCTCCATCTTCCTCATTATGGTGGGTGGTTCTGTCAGGGGTTTTATCTGAATTGCATTTTTGTGGGATTTACATGGAAACCGTACGACATACATGCTCAGTGTTGAACACAAGAAGATCCAGCTTTATTCTGGAAGCGATCAAAAAATATTATGTACCCCAGAATGTTGCCAATAAAAACCCTCATTTATCCCACACAAAACCAGCCCCCACTCACATCCGTTATCAGGTATGATGTTCGCTTTAACCCCTTCCCAACATTCGTCATGCATGTACTGTGTAAGTCGGGAGCAGGCTCTCAGGCTGAGCCCGCGTTATAGTGCAGGCTCAGTCCAGTTGTAGATGTTGTCCAGTCTTATGCTAAAAATCTATAGTCACTCTATGTGACTGTAAGAGGGTGACCGGGATGGCCATGTGCTTCTTCCTTGAGTAGGAAAACAGGTATAACTTATGTATTAGAAAGTGTTATGCATTCTGCATCAAACCTTATAAGCACTAATTTACATAGTTAAGGTATTGCTTTAACCCCTTTCCGACCCAAGGCGTACTAATACGTATCTGTGCCCTGGGACTTATGGACCAGATACGTATTAGTACGCCCTATCTTTAAAGCGGCACCGCAACCGAAGTCGCGGTGATAAAATTAAAATTCCGGTGCCATCTTACCTCAGGGTAGATGGCGCCGGCATCTCGGGGGGTGGCGCCGCCCCCCCGCACCCACGATCGCTGTGATTGGCTGTTCAATTCTGAACAGCCAATCACAGCATTTCTCACTGTTTCCGGCAATCAGATTGCCGGAAACAGTGCTGTGCAGCCTAGGATCGGTGCTCCTAAGAGCACCGATCCTAGGCTGTTGCCTAGTAACCCCAGCCCTCTCCCCAAACTGCTAGGATCGGTGCGATCGCCGATCAAATCGATCGCACCGATCACAGCGGGACCGCGCGGTAACAGGGCGGTCACGGGGCGGTGACTGGCTTGTGACCTGCCTGTCACCTCCCCATGACCCCCTGTGAAGTCATACAAGCCTCCAGCCAGCTCTGATTGGAGCGATCGATGATGACATCGATACTGACCCCATATGGACCTCGCCCCCCCGGAAATTTTGAGCCATTGATTCCTGATTTCGCGGCGGAATCAGGAATCAAGTTTGACACAACCGGCCTCACAGAAATAGACTTTTTCAAAGTCTTTTTCTCTGAGGATTTTATAAACCTCATGGTGGGCCAAACTAATGTGTACGCTCATCAATTTTTGGAACAAAACCCATCTTCATCATTTTCTGACTGGTCTCCTGTAGACGCAGAAGAAATGATAAAGTTTTGGGGCCTGGTCCTTCATATGGGGATCCTGAAAAAAACAGAGATTCGGCAATACTGGAGTGTTGACGTTTTGTATAACACTCCAGTGTTCCGAATGGTGATGATCCGGAAACGTTTTGAGGCCATCCACAAGTTCTTGCATTACAACGATAATGCAAGGTGTCCTGCACGCGATGACCCGAACTTTGATCGTCTTTTCAAAGTTCGGCCGGTCATCGAGCACTTCAACAACAAGTTTGGTGAAGTGTACGTGCCCCAAAGGGACATCTGCGTGGATGAGTCCTTAATTGCTTTCAAGGGGCGGCTTGGATTCCGGCAGTACCTGCCCAGTAAAAGGTCCAGGTACGGGATCAAGCTGCATAAACTTTGTGAGAGTACCTCAGGGTACACTCACAAGTTTAGAGTTTATGAAGGGAAGGACTCCCGGATTGAACCCCCTGAATGCCCCCCTGTTCTGGGAGTGAGTGGGAAAATTGTGTGGGACTTGGTGCACCCACTGCTGGATAAAGGTTATCACCTGTACGTAGATAACTTTTATACAAGTATCCCACTCTTCAAGTCCCTCTCTGCGCGACATACCGCAGCTTGCGGTACTGTCCGCAAAAATCAGAAAGGCCTCCCAAAGACGCTAATTGGGCAGCTGCTCAGAAGGGGTGAGAGCAGAGCCCAATGTAGCAACCACCTGTTGGTGGTCAAGTACAAGGACAAGAGGGATGTCCTTCTCTTGACCACCATACATGGTGATGGCAGCACCCTCAGCACTGAAAGAGGTTCCACTACACAGGTCGCCAAACCAGACTGTGTAGTGGGGTACAACAAGTACATGGGGGGAGTTGATCTCTCCGATCAAGTCCTCCAGCCGTACAGTGCTTTGAGAAAGGCCAAGGTATGGTATAAGAAGCTGGCCGTGCACATTGTTCAGATGGCAATGCACAACGCTTTCCTTCTGTCTCAATGTGCAGGCCAGACTTCGGCATCGTATCTTCACTTTCAGGAGACAGTTATCAAGGCCCTGATATTTGGCAGTGGTGGCGGAGCGGGTCCCACTACTTCTGGAACTGAAGGACCTCGAATTGTACCGGGCCAGCATTTCCCGGGGCAGATCCCTCACAGCGGAAAAAAAGGTAAGTCACAAAAGAAGTGCCGAGTGTGCTACCGAAGAGGAATACGCAAGGGCACCATTTACCAATGTGACACCTGCCCCGACAAACCTGGCCTCTGCATGAAAGACTGCTTCAGAAGATACCATACCTACATGGACTACTGAATTAATTTCTGACGTATGAGAACCCACGAACACTACACAGCTGACGTAGTGTTCGTCAGGTTGTCATACTTCAGTTGTGTAGTGTTTGTCAGGTTGTAATACACAACTGGCATATAACACTACATAATAAAATTGACAAATCAGGAATCCGTTCCAAAAAGGGGGCACTTGTGGGGGAGCTCCAATGTTTAGGCACACAGGGGCTCTCCAAACGCGACATGGTTCCAATTTGTTAGCAGACACCATGTCGCGTTTGGAGAGCCCCTGTGTGCCTAAACGTTGGGGCTCCCCCACAATTGACCCCATTTTGGAAACTAGACCCCCCAAGGCACCTATCTAGATGCATAGTGAGCACTTGTAACCCCCAGGTGCTTCACAAATTAATCCATAAAAATGAAAAAGTGTTTTTTTCCACTTTTTCATTTTTACGAATTAATTTGTGAAGCACCTGGGGGTTCCAAGTGCTCACTATGCATTTAGATAGGTGCCTTGGGGGGTCTAGTTTCCAAAATTGGGTCACTTGTGGGGGAGCTCCAATGGTTAGGCACACAGGGGCTCTCCAAACGTGACATGGTGTCCGCTAACAATTTGAGCCGATTTTCCATTCAATTTGTTAGCGGACACCATGTCGCGTTTGGAGAGCCCCTGTGAGCCTAAACATTGGAGCTCCTCCACAAGTGACCCCATTTTGGAAACTAGACCCCCCAAGGCACCTATCTAGATGCATAGTGAGCACTTGGAACCCCCAGGTGCTTCACAAATAAATCCGAAAAAGTGGAAAAAAAAACACTTTAATTTTTATGAATCAATTTGTGAAGCACCTGGGGGTTCCAAGTGCTCACTATGCATCTAGATAGGTGCCTTGGGGGGTCTAGTTTCCAAAATGGGGTCACTTGTGGGGGAGCTCCAATGTTTAGGCACACAGGGGCTCTCCAAACGCGACATGGTGTCCGCTAACAATTTGAGCCGATTTTCCATTCAATTTGTTAGCGGACACACTTTTTCATTTTTATGGATTAATTTGTGAAGCACCTGGGGGTTCCAAGTGCTCACAATGCATCTAGATAGGTGCCTTGGGGGGTCTAGTTTCCAAAATGGGGTCACTTGTGGGGGAGCTCCAATGTTTAGGCACACAGGGGCTCTCCAAACACAACATGGCGTCCGCTAATTATTCAAGCAAATTTTACAATCAAAAAGTCAAATGGCGCTCCTTCCCTTCCGAGCCCTGCCGTGCACCCAAACAGTGGGTTTTCCCCACATATGGGGTATCTGCGTGCCCAGGGGAAATTTCCCATCAAATTTTGGGGTCCATTTTTTTTTGTTACCCCTGCGAAAATAAAAAAAATTGGGTCTAAAGTAACATTTTTGTGAAAAAAGTTAAATGTTCATTTTTTTCTTCCACATTCCAAAAATTCCTGTGAAGCACCTGAAGGGTTAATAAACTTCTTGAATGTGGTTTTGAGCACCTTGAGGGGTGCAGTTTTTAGAATGGTGTCACTTTTGGGTATTTTATGTCATAAAGACCTCTCAAAGTGACTTCAAATGTGATGTGGTCCCTAAAAAAATGGTTTTGTAAATTTTGTTGGAAAAATGAGAAATCGCTGGTCAACTTTTAACCCTTATAGCTCACTAATAAAAAAAAAATTTTGTTCCAAAATTGTGCTGATGTAAAGTAAACATGTGGGAAATGTTATTTATTAACTATTTTGTGTGACATATCTGTCTGATTTAAGGACATAAAAATTCAAATTTTGAAAATTGCAAAATTTTCAAAATTTACGCAAAATTTCCGTTTTTTTCACAAATAAACGCAAGTGATATCGAAGAAATTTTACCACAATCATGAAGTACAATATGTCACGAAAAAACATTCTCAGAATCAGGGGGATCCGTTGAAGCGTTCCAGAGTAATTACCTCATAAAGTGACAGTGGTCAAAATTGTAAAAATTGGCCTGGTCATTAACGTGCAAACCACCCTCGGGGGTAAAGGGGTTAATATGCATTCTGATAAATGTATAATGTGTTCATGTGTCAGATGTAGGGAAAGGATAGAGATTAGTACATAAGACCTAGGTTAAGATATAGCTAAAAGTTATGTATGGGACAGTGCAGAGGTAGGCACTATAGGATAGGAAGTATGTAGTTATAAGTTAGTAAATAGTTAATGGGTTTAGGAGCTGCTCCAGTGTGGGAGGAGCAAGTTGACTGAAGAACTGGAACACTTCCTGTTCAGAGTTAGTTAGAGTCAGAGGGAGAAATGTGACACATCAGTGGTTTGAGGTCCAGGGGGCACCAGGAGCACTGGCTGTCCAGCAGGCAAGGAACGTCTGCCAGAAACTCTAAAGCAGATATTTCCTTATCGTTCGGGGCCTACGATCCACAGGAGCCACAGAGTGGTGGGTTTCCAAAAATCTTCCGAAACGGGAAAGTCGGACGGGAATAGCACAGAGAAGACAGTAAGGAACTCTTAAGACTGCCGAGCGTCTCAAAGGCCAAAAGGGTCAGCTAAGGAAGGGACAGCTCAGGACAAATGGACACTAAACATCACTACGTGCTGTACCATGGACTTTGAAGATGGAAAAGTATGTACCCATTACTGCATGCTTCGCATGCTTCATTATGTTGAATTCGGATACTTAAGTAAAGTTCTTTTTTATAAAATGGAGTTGAAGTCCCTTATTGTTTGTGCACCAGTCACTGAAGTAGATGAACCGTAGAGAGCAGAGATCTGAAACCAAAACGTGAGTGTTGTGCACCACACACACAGCACAGCAGAAATGGGACATTGTTCTTTGTCAGGGAGCCAGGGTGTGGGAACTCAGCAGCAGTCCCTCGCCACCACTACCACCCTGAGCCCCTCACATAACTATAGACTTCTGAATCCTCACAACGAGCATCACCCGCTGTGAGGATTCTCCCGTGTTGACGGTAAGAGTGGGCAGTCATGTGACCATAACTATGTGATTTCTATACTTCCGGCCACATTCCAGCTAGACATGTATTGAGCAATGCCATGCACGTCTAGTCAGAATATGGCCGAAAGCATGGAAATCAAATATTGCCCACTCTTGTTGTCGACACCGGAGAATCCTCACAACATGTGCTGCATGCGATTAAATGATTAAGAAGTCTGCAGTCACATACAGTCACTGCAGAGTTTTAGCAAAAAGCCTGGACAAGCCCTTTAAAAATGTGCGCCCATCGGCCGCCTTGCGACGTGCTCGTGGGGCTCTAATGATTTGCTATGACAGGTGGGAATCTGTTGAAGACCCCCATGCCTGCCTTCACAGAACTCTGTTGAAACTCATCTGTGTCTGGGCTTCAAAGCAGACTTTTGCTCTGTACAGCAGTACTGAGGTATCACAGCATATAGCACAGGCGGTCAGACAAACGCTGGTTCAGGTCACCTAAGGGGGCTAATAAATACAGTAAAAAAAAAAAAAAGTTTTAAAAAACATAAAAAAAAATAAAATCATCCCCCATTTCCCCATTAAAAATATAGATATTACTAAATGGAGAAAAATACACATATGTGATAACGCCGCACCCATAAAAGCCCAATCTATCAATGTATAAACTTAAAGCACCTCTTCGGCATTTCTTTTTTTAGTGCAGTGCTGGAGTGGTGCCACTAATCTAAGCTCCCTGCCCCTCGTTTTACCAACGTCTGTTTTCATCTGTTCCCAGTGCCGCTCCTTTCTGTCTCCAGCAGGTTGTGACCTGCCGGATCGCTGCAGTATTTGCTGGCCGATCCAGAGGTCACAACTCATTGTAAGTCTATGAGAGGCAGAACGAGGCCAGAACGAGACTCTCATAGACTTACATTGAGCGCTTGTGACTGTTACCTCTGACTTCCAGTCAGAGGTCGCGGTCACAAGATGGTGGATAGGAGCGGCATCGGGAAGAGCAGAAGACAGCGGCTGGTAAGTATAAGACCAGGGGCAGGGAACGTACATTAGCAGCACCACTCCAGCACTGAAAGAAAGAAAAAAATACTGGAGTTGAGCCTTAACTAACCTGAAAGGTAAACATCGTGAATGTAAAAAAAATGTTTTGGTCTTCAAAAAGCTGCAAAAAAATACAGTAAGGAGTGATCAAAATGTCATATCTATTCCAAAATGGTATGAAAATAAACATGGTCTTGCACCACAAAAAATATGGAATCACACAGCTCCATCCACTGAAAAATAAAAACGTTAAGGGTCTCTGGAAATAGTGACACAATAAAAACAAATATATAAAATATGTTTTAGAAATTTAAAATTTTTGTTTTCACAACAAAAATATTTAAGAAACTGCACAAGTTTGGTATCGCCATAATCATAGTTGCGGAGACATATATATATACTATATATAAGGGGGTGTGGGTGCCATCATATTATATATAAGGGGCTATGGGGGTCATCATACTATATATAAGGCAGATTGGGTGCCATAATGTAGTGTATAAGGGGCTGCGGGGGCGTACAAACAGTATATATGGGGCTGCGGGGGCCATTCTGCAGGATATAGGGAGTTGTAGGGGCCATCATACTGGATATAGGGAGCTGTGGGGACCATTATACAGGGTATAGAGAGCTGTGGGGACCATCATACAGGGTATAGGGAGCTGTGGGACCATCAAACAGGGTATAGGGAGCTGTGGGGACCATCAAAGAATGCATAGGGAGCTGTGGGGACCATAATACAGTGTATAGGGAGCTGTGGGGACCATCATACAATGCATAAGGAGATGTGGGGACCATCATACAATGCATAGGGAGATGTGGGGACCATCATACAGTGTATAGGAAGCTGTGGGACCATCATACAGTGTGTAGGGAGCTATGGTGACCATCATACACTGTATAGGGAGCTGTGGTGACCATCTTACAGTGCATGAGGAGCTGTGGGGACCATCATACTGTGCGTAGGGAGCTGTGGGAACCATGGATGCCTTTCTTGAAAAGTATAATATTACAGGTTATAAATACTAGATTCCTTGATAGGGCGTTGATCCAGGGAACTAGTCTGATTGTCGTATGGAGTCGGGAAGGAATTTTTTTCCCCAATGTGGAGCTTAGTGTTTGCCACATGTTTTTTTTTTGCCTTCCTCTGGATCAGCAAGTTAGGCTATGGGTTGGACTTGATGGACTTAGTCTTCCTTCAACCTTAAAAACTATTTTATGTTACTATGTTATATCATACAGTGTATAGGGAGCAGTGAGGACCATCATACAGTGTGTAGGGAGCTGTTGGGACCATCATACCGTGGTGATGCATGCGCCACTTCTGGTTCCGGGATGTGCGGCAATTGGTCCAGTGCCCTGTTTTAACCTTCATATTTCCCTTGGTTTGTACCCCCTGACGAAGGCAGGTCCAAAACACGTGTCGGGGTGGCGCTTGTGTACTAGGGCCCTTGCATGTGCAAGTGTCCATAACAGGTAATGAATCTAGATTATGCTGTATGCTAATACCCTATTATATACATATATGATGACTCTTGCCCCCACTGGGATACATGCGGTTTCTATTTTGGGATATGTATGTATACCCCTGATGATACTATATACCATTATACCTGGCATTGCCCCTTCCTTGCGTGCATTGTATTTTTTGCTCACATGTATAACAATCACATATGTGTTGTGTCCCCTTCCCCCATCATCCTATTTTTCTATTGCTGAATAAATATTATATATATTATATTTCCTGGACTCCTTTGATCGTCTTTTACCCTGTGGGGTTTTCCTTCATATGTGTACTCACTGTGTAGTGGTGATGGTGGTGGACAGTGGTGTATAGTGTATTTTAGGTTAGCAACAGTGGTATTCTGTAATTATATATGTATAGATCCTCTTTTAAGTGGCGGGGCGGTTGTATGGGGAAATATGTACTTTTGGGGCTTGGGCCCCTGATCGTTTAGGACCCTAGCAACGCCCCTGCCTATAATTGCTGTGGGTCTCTGTGGTTGGACCCCCAAAGATTAACAAATGATCTGGATTGGAAATAACTTGTGATTTTGGGAATAATGCTTCAAGTCCAGAGTTGATGCTGTTGCTGTACAGTAGTGTTCAAAATAATAGCCGTGTGTTCAAAAACATGAGTTAAGCACAAAATCTTTATACTAGTTTTTATTTCCATGCATTGGGAACATTGCACACTGTTTTCTAATTCAAAACATGAAGAGAAATCTATATAATTTTTAACTACTTTACAGAAAATAACAAAAGATGAACATTGGGCTGTTCTAAAAAAAAATAGCAGTGCCAGAATTTGTCTTTACAAACTCACAATATGTACTCTTTTTCTGAGAATTTAGCATTCGTGTGAATCACTAATCAAATATTTAGTTGTATACCCACAGTTTTTTTAGAACTGCTTCACATCTATGTTGTATAGAGTCAACCAAATTCTGTCACCTGTTGTTCCAGCCCAGGATGCTTTGACTACATCCCACAATTTTTTGGCATTTGTTGGCTTTTCCTGAGAATCTGCATTTCTGATGTCACCCCACAAGTGTTCTATCGGATTAAGGTCTGGGGATTGGGCTGGCCACTCCATAACCTCAATTTTATTGGACTGGAATCAAGATATTGCTCATTTACTGTTGTGTTTAGGGTCGTTGTCTTGTTGAAACACCCATTTCAAGGGCATAACCTCTTCAGCATAAAGCGACATGACCTCTTCAAGTATTTTAATATATGCAAACTGGTCGATGATCCCTGGTATGCGGTAAATACAGTGGGTACGGAAAGTATTCAGACCTCTTTAAATTTTCCACTCTGTTTCATTGCAGCCACTTGGTAAATTCGAAAAACTTCATTTTTTTCTCATCAATGTACACTCTGCACCCCATCTTGACTGAAAAAAACAGAAATGTAGAAATTTTTGCATATTTATTAAAAAAGAAAAAAAGGCTTCTTCCCTTCTGAGCTTTGCACTGTTCCTCAAAAATAGTTTTTGACCACATATGGGGTATTGGCATATTCAGGAGAAATTGCGTAACAAATTGTACTGTTCAATTTCTCCTATTATCCTTTTTGAAAATTGAAAAATTCTCATTCCATGCCTAGATGAATTCCTCAAGAAGTGTAGTTTCCAAAATGGATTCTGCTGTTTTGGCATGGCATGGGCTCTTCAAATGTGACATGGCATCCTCAATTTATTCCAGCCAAAATTGCGCTCCAGAATTCAATTGGCTCACCTTCCCTTCTGAGCCGTGCCGTGTGCCCAAACATGGGGTATCAGCGTACTCAGTAGAGATTGCACAACGATCTTTTGTGAAAAGAAAAAAATTCAGGCTAAAGCAACATTTTTGCCGACAAAATTATTTTTTAATTTTCACAGCTCAGCGTTATAAAATTCTGTGAAGCCTTTGTGGGTTCAAGCTGCTCACCACACCCTAGATAAGTTCCTTGAGGGGTGTAGTTTTCAAAATGGGGTCACTTGTGGGGGGATTTCACTGTTTTTTGGCACATCAGAGGCTCTGCAAACGCAAGATGGCGTCTGCTATCTATTCTAGACAATTTTGTGCTCCAAAAGTCAAATGGCGCTCCTTCTCTTCTAAGCCCTGCCTTTCCTCCAAATAGTAGTTTTCCACCGGATATGGGGTATCGGCGTACTCAGGAAAAATTGTACAACATATTGTGTTATCCATTTTCTCCTGTTACCCTTTTAAAAATGCAAAATTTGGGGCTAAAGAAATATTTTTGTGGGAAAAAGTAAAATTTTCATTTTTTCCTTTCATATTGCTTTCATTCTGGTGAAGCCTTTTATAGGGTTTAATAAACTCCTTGTATGTGGCTTTGAACACCTTGATGGGTGCAGTTTTTAGAATGGTGTCACTTTTGTGTATTTTTTGTAATATAGACCACTCAAAGTCACTTCAAATAGGATGTGGTCCCTGAAAAAATTGGTTTTGTAAATTTTGTTGGAAAAATTTGAAATTGCTGATAAAGTTTTAACTCTTCTAATAAATAAAAAATAATGTTTAAAAAATTGTGTTGATGTGAAGTAGACATGGTAAATGTTATTTATTAACTGTTTTGTGTGACATCTCTCTGATTTAAGGGCAGAAAAATATCAAAGTTTAAAAATTGTAAAATGCTGGGGATCCAACAGAGAACCGGGGTTCTGGACAGCCCTGTGTGAATGGAGCGGTGGTCAATTATATACATTGTTGCTTTGTTGCTACATTCATCCTTATGGCTATCTCGGAGGGGAACCCAGCCATTGCCCTATCTATTTCCAACTTCCACATCTTCAGAATATCCCTTTAAGGCTGTGTGCCCACGTAGCGTTTTTCAAGCGTATATGCTGCGGAATTTCCGCAGCGTAAACGCTTGAAAAACGCATGTAGATCCGCACCCCATGGTCCCCAATGGCATTCCGCAATGTCAATGCCCATGCTGCGGATTTTTCCGCAGCGTATATGCTGCAGTCAAAAATCCGCAGCATGTTCATTAATTTTGCGGAAGCGCTGCAGAATCAATGTGCGGATGGTACCCAAGTCTGGAGGAGAGGAGACTCTCATCCAGACCTGGGTACCAAAGAACCTGTAAAAAAAAGAATAAAATAAAGTTTATACTTATCTTCTGATGTTTTCCCTCCGTCGCGCTGTTGTCTGAAGGACCTGCCACGTCATTGAGTCATGTGACCCACCACATGACTCAATGACGTCACCGCAGGTCCTGCACACAACAGCGTGAGCCGCTCAAGCCTCCGGACGGGGCAGAGAATGCATCAGAAGGTGAGTATAAAGTTTATTTTTTTATTTTTTACCATTCTGAACAAGTTGTCAAGCACTTTTCCAAGTGATGCTTGGAGAAGTGCTTGATAACCCGCATGCGGAAATGCATGCAAAGACGCCTCACAAACGCTTCTACCTGGCGGGAAAACCGCATGTAATATCCGCATGCGATTTTCCCGCCAGGGAGAAGCGTAAAAAATATGCTTCAGGTCCGCAACGTGGGCACATAGCCTAAGGCTGTTCCTGATTAGTGCATAGGTTCCAAGAAGATATTTTTATAGCTCCTCCTAGTGGATGAAATGAAAATATGCACATTTTACACTGCAACTCTCCCGAGTTATGAGTTACATTTGTTTCTTGGATGTATTTGATGGTAGAAAGTTTCATCTATTACGAAGCCCCACATATCTACCTCAGCACAACATTCAGGGGACAAATGCCTTTTCTCCTGCTGATAGAGAAGTATATTGGTTTTTGGCAATAAAACTGTAACTGCACTGCAATGTTTTTCTTTGCTTTTGTACCTTTTACATGATCTATTTGGTGACCATTTTGCAGATAGCTTTTCCTATTGACTTTTGGAAAGTTCATCGATCCCATTCTTGCACGTATTTCCTCTTGTTCAAACTTGCTGACATAACCCCATTCTCAATGGTAAAAAAATCGTAACGATTCATATGCTGCTCACGGCCAATCCTTCCCAAATATTATTTATTGTTACAGCACCATTTATTCCATGGCACTTTACATGTGAATAAGGGGTATACATACAAAAACAATTACAATGATCTTCAACAAAACGTGATGGCGACTGGTACAGGAGAGGACCCTGCCCGCGAGGGCTCACAGTCTACAAGGGATGGGTCAGGATACAGTAGGTGGGATATGCCCTTCATCTCTAAACTGGAAGAAGAGTGGAGCATCCAGTCTGGTCTTCCATGGCCGCGTGTCTTCACTACGACGTCCTGGGCCCCTCTGCTGATGTACAACACGGAGCTTAGAAGAGCCCACGGAGAACCAGATGGGGTGCCACAGTAGCGAAGCACAAATCCCATTGCTCATTGTGCCTGCAGTCTTGGAGATATACTCATGCCATCCACCCTGTACTCACTGTGGTAATGGCCAAAGTTCTTATTGAGGGTCCATTCAGACAAGCATATAATACAGACATGTCTGCGTAAAAAATCCAACAGTGCACTGATCAGTGTAACTCAGTAGGCCGTTCAGATGACATTGCAGCATGCGCTAAGCTCTTCCGAGTCTCAGATCAGACTCGCCCATTCCAGTCTATGGGTGCATAAGAGAAAATCAGATTCCGCATTGATCATTTGTATTGTACCCGATTTTTATGGATACATTTCCATTATTAACCTAGGAAACAGTTTTTTTTGATCATGTACATTTTTAAATGTGTAGCAGGAAAAGATTTTTTATTTACATGTCTGAACCCAGCCTAAGGCCAAGTTCATATGTCGCAGATTTGTGGTGTGGATTCTGCACTGCAAATCTGCAATTACAGTACAATCCAAGTAAAGTGTTCTTACAAAATGCCATTTACACATTACTGGGAAAAATCTGCTTGAAAATAAAAGCATGGGATGGATTCACATCTGCAGTAAACACAGGCTTAAAGCGGTTGTCTGGCACTTTAATATTGATGGCCTATCCTTAGGCGGTTATCAGCATCAGTTCAGTGAGGATGCGACGCTCTGCACCCCGCAGAGCCGCTGTTCCTGGTGGCAGCCAGATGTGCCTAGCTGCATAGTGGCCACAGCAGGTACTGCAGATACATCCCTATTCATTGAATAGGAGCTGATAGGGAGTATCCGGCCACGGCCACTATACAGTTGACGCTGTGCAGCTCCGCAACTGATTACATCCCGCCGCCACCAAGAACAGCTGATCGGCCGGGTGCAGAGTGTTACACTAGTACAGATCTGATATTGATGACCTATCCTAAGGATGGGGGCGTTATCAGTGTGAGATATGCATTTCAGGAGAACATAAGGTCAGTCATTACATGTCTCACATTGAAAACGCCCCTTTCATTTAAAATAAGCTCTGGAGGCAGATTCTCTGGGAGATCAGTGTCCGGCCCATAGTCCTGAAGAGCTCAATTTCATGCAAGAAAAAGATTGATTTCTATGGAATAAGACATCAGATCGCAGATTTCGAGGTATCATTTTATTTTACTTTCTATGATCTCCATAGAGATGGCTTAGGAGGGTTAATCTTACGGTTAGATTTTGTTTAAATGCCTTTAGGATTATGGGGAGCCTGGCTTTAGGATGCTCTGCATTATTACCCTGTGAGCATAGCCCCTTGGTAAATATCAAATTAGCACCAAATAAAAAAGGCCCATATCTCAGGAACCGCAGCGGGTATAAAGAAATAGCAAAATCCGTCCACTTATGACCTGGTGTTAGTCACCCTTTAATTAAGAATTTTGCACTTTATATGTAATGAGTTCACATACAGCAGGAAAGTAAATTTTGTAAAACCCCTTTCAATTTTGGTACATTGTGCTGTGCTTGGCTGTGAGGAAACTGCAACAAATACACTGTTCATGATCTTAAAGGGACTCTTGTCAGCACAGAATGACTTTTCAAACTAAGTCCTGCTACAGCCAATCATTTGCATACACCTTCCCACCTGCTTGATTTCCTCCATCTCCACCTCCCCTCGTCTTTGATTGACAGCTCTGGCTTTATAGAGCCAGAGAAGGGCAGAGATAGATGGAAACATGTATTGAAATGATTGGCCCCATGAGGTGCTGAGCGCTTGTACTTGGCTTTAACAGTCAGTCATTCTGTCCTGACAAGAGTCCCTTTAAGGCCCTGATCAGAATGGTTAGAGGGTTGTTGATTTAGGGTCAGGAATCACCGTCCACACTCCAACCATGAAACTCAGATGTATGAAACCAACCTTAAAGGGACTCTGACAGCACAGAATGACTGTTCAAAGCAAGTACAGGCGCTCGGTGCATCATGGTGGGGCCAAGCATTTATATACACCTTCCCACCTGCTTGATTTCCATCTCTCTCTGCCCTTCTGTTTCTATGGTGTCAGAGCTGTCAATCAAAAAAGGAGTGGAGATAGAGGGAAAACCAGCAGGTGGGAAGGTGTGTATAAATGATTGGCTCCGCCGTGAAGCACCGAGTGGCTGGATTTTGTTTCTGTGCTGACAGCGTCCCTTTAAAATGGGTTGTTCAAAACATAATAGTTAAATATTAAATGTCTAACAATTTAATTTTAAAAACTATTAAGCTCTTGCAGGATTGTCACTTCTCTTTATAGTCGGCGGGGGAGCGTACTGTCAGTGCACATTGAAAGTAATAGGACGGTGAGCAGGGACTAGCCCAGTGCCTGCAAATGACATTACTAAAGACATCCTGTTTCAGCATGGTGCCAGCAGTTGTGGCAGTGACTGCAGCGCTGCCCCCTGATAAAGTGCATGCTGGGACACAAACTAAATGTCAACGAAAAAAAACACAGATCGTAAGCTAGAAAACAGAGGGTATGGTAGGGAATTTTTAAATTATGTACATTAGAAAAGTTAATTTTCTGAAATTAAATTGTTAGATATTAACCCCTTCGCAACCTTGGGTTTTGTAGTTTTTGCTTTTTCGTTTTTTGCTCCCCTTGTTCCCAGAGCCATAGCGTCTTTATTTTTTGGACAATATGGCAATGTGAGGGCTTATTTTTTGCGGGACAAGTTGTACTTTTCAACGCCATTACTAGTTTTACCATATCGTGTACGGGAAAACGGTAAAAAAATTCCAAGTGCGGTAAAATTGCAAAAAAAGTGCAATACCACAGTTGTTTTTTATTTATTTTTTTTTACCACGTTCACTGAATGCTAAAACTGACCTGCCATTCTTAGTCTCCAGGTCATTACGAGTTCGTAGACACCAAACATGTATAGGTTATTTTATATTTAAGTGGTGAAAAAATATCCAAAATTTGGTAAAAAAAATTAATAAAAAATAGCGCCATTTTCCGAGACCTGTAGCGTCTCCATTTTTCGGGATCTGGGGCTGGGTGAGGGCTTATTTTTTGCGCGCCGGGCTGACGTTTTTATTGATAACATTTTGGGGTAGATCCGATGTTTTGATCGCCCGTTATTAAATTTTATTGCAATTTTGCAGCGACCAAAAAACGTAATTCTGCCATTTAGAATTTTTTTCTCGCTACATCGTTTACCGATCGGATTAATTCTTTTTTTATATTGATAGATGGGGCGATTCTGAACGCGGCAATACCAAATATGTGTATGTGGTTTTTTTTTTTTTATATTTTATTTTGAATGGGGTGAAAGGGGGGTGATTTAAACTTTTATATTTTTTTTATATTTTTAAAAACATTTTTTTTTCCACTTACTGCATGCTTCAATAGTCTCCATAGGAGACTAGAAGCAGCAGTTGTCTGATCGTCTCTGCTACATACAGGGGACGAGCAGGTCCCCTGCATATAGCAGAAATGGTCCTGTGCTATGAGCGCCGACCACTAGGTGGCGCTCATAGCGACGAGATCATGACAACCACAGGCGTCTGCTGCAGACCCTGGGTTGTCATGCCCACCCATTGGTGACCCGCGATCACGTGATGGGGTCGCCGGTGGGCGGGGCTTATGACGCGCAACCCGGAAGCGTGCGTTAAATGTCGCTGTCGGAGATTGACAGCGGCATTTAACATGTTAACAGCCGCGGGTGGATCGCGATTCCACCCGCGGCTGTTGCGGGCACATGTCAGCTGTAAGAATCAGCTGACATGTGCTCGGTTCAGTGCGGGCTCAGCGCCGGAGCCCTCACTGAACCGGGGGTATGCAAATGTGTGTACTAATACGGCAAGGGTTGGAAAGGGGTTAAAGAGGCACTCTCGTCAATGGTTTTACTTAAATATATTGCACTCATCATATTATATAGCACTCTGTACTTACAATTGCTCATTTTGCCTTTCTATCCAGATAATTCTTCTCTTTTCTCTTCTCTATGTAGTAACAGGAATTCTCTTTTCCCTGCCTGAATCATTCACCTCTTCAACTCCTGACCCAGCTGCTCCCTCCTCCTACAGGGACTTTTGCAGTGACTTATGACTCACCCAGGGAAAATTGACCTCCTGTTTCTAGAGAGCTTAGAAGGATTCAGCTAGTCAGTTTATAATCACATTATGTCTTAGACCTAATGGAAAAAAGAAGAATTAGCTGGGTAGAAGCACAAAATGAGCAATTGTAAGTACACAGTGCTATATAATATTTCGACTGCACTATATTAAGGGCAGGGCTGTGGAGTTGTAGTCCGTGTCCATTTTGGGGGGAGTCAGAATCGGTATAAAATGGACAGACTCAGACTCCTAAAATCTATAATAAATTGGGTACAGTAGTTCAATGCAGTTTGTTGGGAATATTTTTTCATAAGAATTTGGGAAAGTTATGAAATGTCCTATAAATGTCTGTCCTATTCCTGATCTAAGGGTCTAAACCTTTATCTGAGATTAATCTGTGCTACAGTAAATTTATCACTTAAACATGAGCCATGTATGAGGGAGTCGGAGTTGTGGAGTCAGTGTCATGGATATTGAGGAGTCGGAGTTGGAGGTTTGGCTTACTGACTCCACAGCCCTGATTAAGGGGACAACAATTTTGATGGGAGGAGGAGACTTCATTAATATTAAATTAACTGTTCGGTTTCGGACAACCCCTTTAAGTTCATCTCAATCCATGACGAGCTAGGAAGTGGGTCTTATATGCTAGGTGGAAAACAGATAGCCTGAGCTACACATACAGTTATATGAAAAAGTTTGGGCACCCCTATTAATCTTAAGCTTAATGTTTTATAAAAATTGGTGTGAAAAAAGATGGAGGCCGCCCTACTGAGAGAGTCTGCTGCTCATATGTCATCAGGATCGCCAAGCTTGATTAGGGTCATTAACAAACCTACACACAATAAAAAGGCAGGAGGCAAACGGTCAGAAAAATCTGATTGTACGCCCCCAGGCTTTGGACTTTTAACTTTGAGTGACTATATCTAACCTTCAAGGACAGTAAATGGTGTTCAGGAACAGCACAGCAAAGTAAGGCTATGTTCACATGTCCAGTTAGAACAGATCCAGCAGCAATCAGTTGACAATAAATGTCTGGCTAAAAGAAAAAAAGAAAACGGATTTTAATTGTATCCGTTTTTCTAACGTTGAAGTCTATGGAAAACAGATCCGTTAAATAGCCATTAGTTTTTCTTTCATGTGAAACTGATCCAGAAAGAAAAATGGATGGCTTGTTAAGATATCCATTTTCCATAGACTTCATTGTTAAAAAAAAACAGATCCAGTTCAAATCAGTTTTTTTTTTTTTTTTAGCTGGACAAAAAAGTTATGTCTGCACAACATTTTTTGTGAACGGATTACTGCTGGGTCCGTTCTAACGGACGATTACGGGACGTGTGAACGTAGCCTAAATCCAATATTGGCGGGTGCAGGCATCGAAAGGGTTAACCCAAGCAGGTAGCTTAGAATAAACTATTTTCAATGTACCCTTTGTAAAATGTCTTGTGGTTCACCAAACCGATGTCTCCAGTGCAGAAACCTCCAAAAACCCGCAAAGATACATCATTATACTACATGCTAAAGAACGCCACAAAAGCAAAACCACGCTTCTGTTTCTCTTTGCTTTAATGTTATGTTAAAAATCAATATTTTAGGATTCAAGTAAAACATTATCTGAAGGTGCAAATACAAAAGTTATGTTCGGAGCACGTTCTATCACTTTGTTGTCTTCCTTACGATGAGAGAATAATGTACACTTGTGTCGGTGAGGGTAGGGCGAGGAGGCTGAAAAATCGGTGTTTTCAGGATAAATACAAATGGATGGAAGGTAAAGTGCAAAGAGGTCCACAGTGTTTTATTCTTCCGCAGAGGAGGGAGGCCAATCACATCAAAGTAACAGAACAGCCATGGTGGGATGAGGAGTGGGGAGATGCAGCAAGTCTCCTGATCGGCAGAGGCCAGTCTTACACGCAGCTTCTAGGTTGTATTTGTAAAACTGTACATGTCATTAGCTGCTTAGAAACCTCATTAGTGCTGAATAGTCCATCAGCTTCACAACTGTCCAGGTTCAGCAACATGCAGGTCGCAGATGATTTCCTTAAGTGCTTGCAGAGTATTGCTTCAGACATGTATTCTTGATGCAGACAGCAGAGCTCGGGGTGCACAGGTCTGTGTCCTCTAAAGACTCCAGATTGTGACAGCGGGTTATTAACAGTCAACTGGACATGCTTAGAGAAAAGCATAGAGGACGTCACACTGCCAGTCGTCCGGCAAGGATAGTGACCAGAGCAGAAAACTAGCACTGGTTTCCTGGAAAAGCCGGTTTTCTTTTTTTTTTTTTACAGTTTTGTGGTTTCTTACTTTTAACACTATGATAAAAAGAAGAAAAAAAAAACAAGAGCCAAATTCCCACCAGCTGTAAAGATACAGAGGCAGCGTCCTACACTGCGTTCACAAGAATTTGCGTAGAAAATGCATACTGGAGAGGCTTCTTTTTGTTAGTCTTAGGATCAATTGCTGCAGCACCCGCTTCTTGGCTGCTGGTCCGATCCCTGGAGATTCACACCTCTATTACGGGCAGCATGAGTTGGGTTTTGGGCATCAGATTTGGGCATTTTCTTTGCTGCATGCAAAAAAAAATATATAATTAGGTTATTTAGGAAAGAGTTTAAACAACATTGCTAGTATTGTTCATCAGCTTGTCTTGACAATTTACAAATACCCTTTAGGACTGATCACTAAGATTAACCCAGTCCCAAATTACATAAGTGGGCATGCAGATCTTTGAAAGCTAAATCCATCAACACCTTTACATCTTCTATTTGTTGCTGCATTCTCCACAACTTAGTGTTTTCATTCATATGCAAATGAGGTGTTACAGACTATGGGTGTGATGGAGCACTTCCTGTGGTTATTTCCGCACTCAGCACTAGTCTGTCACTTTAGCTTTATTGATAACTCACTGCCTGTGTGTCAGGCAAGACAATCAGATGGTGAGGAAACATGACAAGGCTGAGAGTTGGAAAGTGCTCTGTCTCACCCAAAGCACTTAACACCTCAATGGCGCATTAATCAAAATGCTGATTTCTTGGGAATGCAGCAACAGATAGAACATATTAAATGAGTCGATGAAGTAAAATACTACAACTAATATTTTATAGGTTCCTCGCATGCCACCAAAAGACCTCTCTGAGGTGTCAATGCACGGACCCTACAAGATCTTTTAAGGTATTCTGTGCTACCCTGCACCAAGACATCAGCAACAGATCCTTTAAAGGGAATCTGTTGGGGAGAATTTAATTACATTTTAGAATTTAAAACTAAAAAGGTATGGCTGTATAGTTGCTGTTACCCTGAGTAAATATCAATACCTTTCTAATAGAAATCCACCCTGCCACTGCCGAGACATTCACCATTGTAATTATATGCAAAAGCAAATCTGTAAAGTGCTTTGAGGAATGTCAAAGCACTTCCAGCTATCCACCAGGTGATAGAGGCTGGAGTGACCTATCAATCAAATGTAGGTTCTAAGTGTGTGTTGAGGAAGTGCGAGGGCCAGAAATCTGAAAGTGCTCGGACACGTCCCAAAGCACTTGCAGCTAATTTGCATATAAATTCAACAGTGGATTTCTCAGCAATGGTACGGCAGATTTCTACAAGAAATGTATTAATGTATTCACGGCATTAAAGATCTGTAAGACGTGAGGTGCGGTCTCCATGGATAAGAAATGTTTTTTTCCAGCATATCTCACAGACACTGATCAGCTCAAGATGTGAGGGATTTGGACCTTGAACTCTAACCAGGATTTTGACAAATCACAGCTGTCATCAACCAAAACTACCATTACCCCAATTGCCACCACATCAAAATTGGGGAGAGCAGGGCAAAGAGATAGAATTGGCACATCTAATGTGATGCGCCAATTCTGGGGTGGTTGCAGGCTGGTATTTTTTTAGGTCCCAATAACCAGGGACCTTCCCAGCCTGATAATATAAGCCTGCAGCTGTCTGCTTTACCTTGGCTGGTTATCAAAAATAAGGGGGACACCACGTCAATTTTTCTCATTAGGTTAATACCTTTCTGACGTGTGACCTAATAGTACGTCTTGGTGACCTGGGCTGATTGGACCAATAACGTACTATTAGGTCATATGGCAATCGCGTCCGCACACAAGCGGTGCGATCACCGTCGGGTGTCAGCTGTGACAATCAGGCACATTAACCTCCTCAATGGTGCGATCGAAGTCGATCGCAGCATTGCGGGGGCAAGGGAAGGTGATCGCAATACTCACCTCCTCTCCCGGCCTCCAGCGATGTCTGCCTCGGCTTCCCGGATGTTGCCATGACGACCTGATGTCGTCATGACAATATCCGGGTCACCAGACAGCAGGAAGATATTTTGGTTATGCGCAGTGCATGACCAAAATATCTTCTGCATCTGCAGCACTGACAGTCTGTATAGCACAGGGATGGTGCTGCATTCCTGTGCTATACAGGCGATCAGAATAAAAAAAGTGGAAGTCCCATAGTGGGACACAGAATAAAAGTCCAAAAAGTCTTAAAAAATAAAAAAAATTGTAAAAATATTAAAAAAAAAAAACCCCACCAAAAATAAAATATAATGTACCAATCAATAAATATTATGAAAAAAAACAAAACAAAAAAAACGTATACATATCTGGAATGATAATAATTTCCACAATTGGATGTGTTTAAATAAAATGTTCCTGTGCTGAGATAATCTTATATATGTGCCCCTGCTGTATACTGTGTAATGGCTGTGTCTGACCGTACAGGAACATGGTCTGATCATACCACAGCTCCTGGGCAGGGAGGAAGCAAGAGAGTATACAGACATTACAGCAGGGGATTCACAGCTGATTTTTTCTGTGAGGTAAAACATTTCCCTGCCTGTTTTTAAACAATGTTTTACTTCAAAGAAAGAATCAGCTGTGATCCCGTGCTGTAATGTCTGTATACTCTCTTGCTTCCTCCCTGCCCAGGAGATGTGGTATGATCAGACCATGTTCCTGTATGGTCAGACACAGCCATTACACAGTACACAGCAGGGGCACATGTATAAGATTATCTCAGCACAGGAACATTTTATTTAAACACATCCAAACCAGGGGAGGAGTCCTGAGGAGATAATTTGCATATTCCCACTGCATTTTGGGGTAAGTGAAGAGTCTCCGCGAGCTCAAAGAACACTGGATTTTGGCTGTTGGAGCTGAAAAGAGGACATCGGTAAACCAGGGGAGGAGTCCTGAGGAGATAATTTGCATATTCCCACTGCATTTTGGGGTAAGTGAAGAGTCTCCGCGAGCTCAAAGAACACTGGATTTTGGCTGTTGGAGCTGAAAAGAGGACATCGGTAAACCAGGGGAGGAGTCCTGAGGAGATAATTTGCATATTCCCACTGCATTTTGGGGTAAGTGATGAGTCTCCGCGAGCTCAAAGAACACTGGATTTTGGCTGTTGGAGCTGAAAAGAGGACATCGGTAAGCTTTTTTTTTTTAAGCTTTTTTCACTGTTTTCAGAACATTAACAATAAGAACATGGGAGAGTCCAGGAGCCATTTGGTGAGCTGCATATCCTGCTACATGTTCACAGACTTGCCAGTGGAAAAGCCAAACTTCACATGCCAGAAATGCAAGCTTGTGTCCCTGTTGGAGGAAAAGTTGCGAAATCTAGAAGAGAGGTTAACTACCTTGAAAATCATTAAGGAAGGTGAAGAGTTCTTAGACAGAGCAGAATTATCTCTTCATGATTCAGAAAGAGAAGAAATTCGAACTGCACCTGAGGAAACAGAGGAATGGAAGCATGTGACCCACAGAAGCAGGAGGATCGAGAGGCAGTCAGCACCCATACTGCTCAGGAACCAGTACCAGGCTCTCACGCAGGAGAACCATGAAGAAATACAGCAAAATAAGACTTTGCCAGCAATGGATAACCTTGTAAGCCCTCAGAATCCTCCTGGATGGAGAAAGAAGAATGTTGTGAAGAAAAAACGGAGAGTGGTGGTCATGGGGGATTCCCTGTTAAGAGGAACAGAGGCCGCTATCTGCAGACCAGACATAACCTCAAGAGAAATGTGCTGTCTTCCAGGAGCAAAAATTAAAGATGTGTCTGACAGGATATCAAGACTCCTCAGACCTACAGATCACTACCCATTCCTGCTAATACATGTGGGGACAAATGACACCGCAAGAAAGGACCTGGAAACCATCTGCAGTGACTTTGAAGACTTAGGCAAGAAAGTGAAAGAATTGGGAGCGCAGGTGGTCTTCTCATCCATCCTCCCAGTGGATGGCCATGGAACAATGAGGTGGAATAAGATTCTACAGGTGAACAACTGGCTACGTCGATGGTGCAGTCAACAAGGATTTGGATTTCTGGATCACGGAATGAATTACCTATACGATGGACTACTTGCTAGAGATGGGGTGCACCTTACGAAGACTGGAAAACATGTATTTGGAAGTCGCCTTGCTACACTCATCAGAAGAGCTTTAAACTAGAACAATGTGGGAAGGGAAGCAAAAGGCCAGAAAAAGCCATACAGCTGACAAATACTATTGAGATCTCTGCTACTGGAAGTGGAAAGGAAGAACAAAGACAAAACAATTTAAATAATAAAAATATGGGAGGAAGAGAAACCAACCACAAACTAAAATGTTTTTATACAAATGCACAAAGCATGGGCAACAAACAAGGAGAATTGGAACTACTAATGCAGGAAAAGGAATATGATGTCATTGGAATCACTGAAACTTGGTGGGACGATACACATGATTGGAATAAAAGGCTAAAAGGATACAACTTATTTGCAAGAAACAGACTTGATAAACGAGGAGGAGGTGTTGCATTGTATGTTAGAAAAGCGTATATCTGCACAGAGATTGAAGCTTCAGAGACTGGGAGTTCTGTGGAAACTGTTTGGGTAAGAATACAAGGAGAGAACAACGGAAAGGACACCATTGTAGGCATTTACTACAGGCCACCTGGGCAAGCTGAAGATATGGATGAACTCTTTATGTATCAAATGACCAAGTTCTCCAAAAAATATGACGTAGTGGTCATGGGAGATTTCAACTATCCAGACATTTGTTGGGAATCTCTCTCAAGTAAAACTAACAGGTCAAGCAAATTCTTATCCTCTCTTGCTGACAACTTTATCTTCCAAAAGGTAGGGGAGAAAACAAGGGGATCTGCTACTTTGGATCTAATCCTTATAAACAGGGAGGAAATGGTTGAGGAGGTAAAGGTGGCTGGGACGCTAGGAGGCAGCGATCATGCTATTATAGAATTTTGGATAACTAGAGGAGGAAGACATGTGAAGACTCAGACTTCAAGGTTAGATTTTAGAAAGGCAGATTTTAAGAGACTCAGAAAGAGAATAGGAGGGATCCAATGGCTGGATGTCCTTAAGGACAAAAATGTCCAGGAAGGATGGGAAATTTTTAAAAATGAGATTCTCAAAGCACAATCGTTAACAATCCCGAAAAGTAGGAAGAATGGGAAGCATTTAAGGAAACCAGGATGGATGAACACAGAACTTAAACACATGCTAAAAAGAAAGAAAGAAATGTTTATTAAATGGAAAGAGGGAGGCATATCTAAAGAAGATTATAATGCAGTCTGCAGATCCTGCAGGGCACGTATCAGGTTAGCTAAAGCTGACAATGAATTAAGGCTTGCAAGAGATGTCAAAAGCAATAAAAAAGGATTTTGGGGGTATGTCAAAAGTAAAAGAAAAGTCAAAGATGCTATAGGATTTTTACAGGATGAAAATGGAGAAATGGTAAGAGAGGATGTTGAGAAGGCCGAACTTTTAATTCCTATTTTGCATCTGTTTTCTCTCAGAAAGAAAATGTAACATCAACTGATCTTCACTGTCCTTTTAAAGGAATAGAGGAATCCAAGTTATCTGTAAACAGAAAGATTGTGAGGGAATATTTAGCTAACATAAATGAGTTCAAGTCTCCAGGTCCAGATGAATTACACCCCAGAGTACTGAAGGAGATCGTAGAAGAAATTTTAGAACCACTCTCCATAATCTTTGAAAATTCTTGGAGAACAGGAGAAGTCCCAGAAGACTGGAGAAGAGCAAATGTTGTTCCTATCTTCAAAAAGGGGAAGAAGGTGGACCCAGGGAACTATAGGCCGGTGAGTCTGACTTCTATACCAGGAAAGATCTTTGAACAAATTATTAAACAACATGTATGTAAGTACATGGATAAGAATGAAGTGATTAACCAGAGTCAGCATGGGTTTGTAACTAACAAGTCATGTCAGACTAACTTAATTTCCTTCTATGACAGAATCACTGACTGGGTGGATCAGGGAAATGCTGTAGATATAGTATATCTTGACTTCAGCAAAGCATTTGACAAAGTATCTCACACCATCCTTATTGAAAAAATGACCAAGTATGCAATGGACCAGGCAACTGTTAGGTGGATTCATAACTGGCTTAGTGATCGGACTCAAAGGGTGGTTGTAAATGGCTTCACATCCAGCTGGATGAATGTCTCAAGTGGGGTACCACAGGGCTCCGTCCTGGGACCTGTATTGTTCAACATCTTTATCAATGATTTAGATGAAGGAATTGAGGGTAAACTGATTAAATTTGCTGATGACACAAAGCTAGGAGGGATAGCTAATACTAGAGAAGAGAGAGAGAGGATTCAAAAAGACCTAAATAAACTGGAGCAGTGGGCAGCAACCAACAGAATGGTTTTTAACAGGGAAAAATGCAAAGTACTACATCTGGGCAATAAAAATGAAAAAAGCATATACAGAATGGGAGGAATAGAGCTAAGCAACAGTACATGTGAAAAAGACTTAGGTATACTAATAGATCATAGACTGAACATGAGTCAACAGTGTGATGCAGCAGCAAAAAAGGCAAATACAATTCTGGGATGTATTAACAGAAGCATACAGTCTAGATCACGTGAAGTCATTATCGGTCTTTACTCCTCTTTGGTCAGACCTCATCTGGAATACTGTGTACAGTTTTGGGCACCACATTTTAAAAAAGACATAGACAAACTGGAGCAAGTTCAGAGAAGAGCGACCAGAATGGTGACTGGTCTGCAAACCATGTCCTATGAGGAACGGTTGCAGGATTTGGGAATGTTTAGCTTGCAAAAAAGAAGACTGAGAGGAGACTTAATAGCTGTCTACAAATATGTCAAGGGCTGTCACATTGTAGAAGGATCATCTTTATTCTCATTTGCACAAGGAAAGACTAGAAGCAATGGGATGAAACTAAATGGGAGGAGATACAGATTAGATATTAGAAAAAACTTTTTGACAGTTAGGGTGATTAATGAGTGGAACAGGCTGCCACGAGAGGTGGTGAGTTCCCCTTCAATGGACGTCTTCAAACAGAGGCTGGACAGACATCTGTCTGAGATGATCTAGTGAATCCTGCTTTGAGCAGGGGGTTGGACCAGATGACCCAGGAGGTCCCTTCCAACTCTACCATTCTATGATTCTAGGATTCTAATTGTGGAACTTATTATTATTCCAAGATCTATTGATTAAAGAGGTTGTGCGGTACTTTATATTACCCCCCCAGGTCCCTAAGACTTTTTGTAAATACCTTCCGCTGTTGAAAATGCCTGTGAGCGGCACTATCGGATGCCAGGTGTGACGCAGGGGGTAACCCCGCCCACAACCCAGCAGACACCGCGGGGACCCCAGCGCTGAGTCATGCCTCAATTGCGTGACGTCGGTGCTGGGGTCACGTGATGCCTGTGAGTGGACACCAATAGCACTGCTCACAGGCATTATCAACAGCAGAAGGTAATTACAAAAAGTCTTAGGGACTTGGGGGGGGATACATGGGGAAGGAATCTAAAGTACCCCTTTAAAATGAACTTTTGCTCGTGGGAAAACCCCTTTAACGCATGTACAGTAAACTACACTCACGGAACTAATTATACATCTCACAAATATCTTTCCATCTACCCACCCCATATCTATCCATCTACCCACCCATCTATCTAGCTATCTCTTTGCACATCTAATCTAACATACCAAAGGGAGACAAAAAAGCAAGGAAAAAAGCAAGTGAGCAGAGGAGCGGAATTCATGCGGAAATTCAGCTGCATAAAAGCCTGAACAAACACTGATCGTGGGAACATACCCCAAGACGAAGGTGCACATACAATTTTTCATCTTCTAACACTTTGGAGATGTGATGAGTATCTTTTCCCATGACCTTTTAGTAGGCCTCGCTTCACTCTAGTCCTGCACAAATACATATGTGACGTGATGCTCTCCCATGCAAAACATACGTTTTACAAATGCCCTTATAAAAGGATTTGTGCTTGTGATGGTATATTCTGTGTATAAGCGCAGAGTATTGTGATACCTGAAGAAGGAGCTAGCTCCGTTCTGAAACGCGTTGCATTTTTATTGTAAAAAATATGTTATATTATGTTTCGTGAAGAACATGATCTACATGGGCATCCTGCGTGACATCCTGCCTCCTGGCATGCACTGTGCATTTATTCATTTGCCATTGGAATAATATATGTAAAAAGAAGGGGAATCACTCAACTTACCAATTGCTAGAAACAATTCGTTTACATTCATAGCGGTTTTCGCTGACGTTTCCATGAATAATAGTCCGGTGTCTTCTGCATATGTCTGCGCTTCCTGTGGGAAAATGTACACAATTTTATCATGAGAAATAAAAATGGAAGCACCAGGGTAAATTCCCATATACAATCTATCCATAGGTGATATATGTAGGACCGCCATGGCTCCAAGCAGTGGGGCCCCCAACAATCTCGAACGGGGGTCCCATGTTTGAGTAGATTCAGTAATGCATATTTACAACTACTGCTCCATTCACTGTCTAAGGCAGGGTTCCCCAACTCCAGTCCTCAAGGCCCACCAACAGGTCATGTTTTCAGGATTTCCTTAGTATTGCACAGGTGATGGAATTATTGCCTGTGCAGGTGATGCAATTATCACCTGTGTAATACTAAGGAAATCCTGAAAACATGACCTGTTGGTGGGCCTTGAGGACTGGAGTTGGGGAACCCTGGTCTAAGGGACAGATGGAGATAACCAAGGAGGGCGCTCTCCCATAGAAGTGGATGTACACTACAGCTCTATGCAAATAGCCTGTTTACAGAAGAGGAAAGGGTCTCTAGTGCCACTTATTGAAGATCGCAATCCTAAAAGAAAACATTAACCCTTAAGAGCCTTGCTACAAGATTTAGGATCTAAATACAAACCAGAATATTCTACAAAACTCCATTTGCAGACAGCTGTAACACAGATTTCTTGCCCCTTACAGGTT
This sequence comes from Phyllobates terribilis, assembly GCF_046119375.1. NCBI lineage: Eukaryota > Metazoa > Chordata > Amphibia > Anura > Dendrobatidae > Phyllobates > Phyllobates terribilis. The sequence goes on along the minus strand of NW_027362769.1, from coordinate 63,597,218 downwards.
CTCTCATTGACAAGGGGCAAGAACCATTCCCCTCCCACCCCCTGCTTCCATCAGGTGGCACAATAGAGTTCTAGTCCGCTCTCCTCCACAGCTCCGAAAGGGCCCAACTTACGGGTTGTGGGATCCCACGGCAGAAACTAGTGCTGCGCATACCTTACTAAGCTGTTAACAGATGGTGATGCCAGTGACTGGCACTTATTTTATTTTTATTGGCAGTTCTTTTTGACGGTCTGGATCATATGGCATTTTGTGTTGGGCTGACATTTTTATTGATACCATTCTGTTGTACATACAATGTTTTGATCACTTTTTATAGCTTTTATCTTTTTTGCTAAGCTATGGCAACCGAAAAATGGCATTTCTGCCTTTTCAATTTGTCTTTTTTGCCCTATGGCGTTTACCATACGTTAAACAATTTCATATTCGGAATTTTATGGACGCTGCAATATTGAATATGAGATTTTTCAAATATTTTTACATATAATATAAGAAAGTTTTATCTTTAAAAACTTTATTTTGTTCTTACTTTTTACTACTTTTTTTCCCCCTAACAGGCCCCCAGCAGCCATGGCAAACCATCGGCTCCCCGAGATGGCATTGTGCAGGGGAGGTGGAGCATGAAATGGCACGAGCCACGCCATCTTTGCGCCTTAAATGATGCTGTTAGAGATTGACATTTAAGAGGTTAACAGAAATGGGATCTCCTGCTACTCGTACAGGCAGATGCTTGCTGTGCTACACAGCTGGCATCTGCCGCTTATGGTGCGGGGTCAGCTCCCATGCCACCACACCCAACATGCGCCATACATGTAAGGTGAATATCAGGAAGCGGTGAATGCACCTTGTTCTTGAGAACACTAGGATTTCATTCTGGAAATAAGCTCATATAATAAGGCAGGGAGACACGGACTGGATGCCACTGCTACATAGGCCGATCACACTCACTCAGAGTGCCCTTTAGATATAAACTCCACTTAGTGTAAACGTTCCATAGGGGGACAATGCATGACACGGACAAGCTTCCCTTGGTGCTCTCTAAATTATTCAGGACCTGTTCTCGGCATAACACAGTGTAATATTTTGCCCATAGTATGTCTTTAAGGATTTTACTGGTTTCTCGGTTATTCAGACAAGAATCATTGACAAAGTAACCCACCTCAAATTCCACCATCCGCTTCTCGGATAAGTCTGACTTATTACCAGCCAACGCAATCACAATGTTAGGACTGGCTTGCCGTTGTAATTCTTTAACCCATGCTTTTGCCCGGTCAAACGTTTCCTAGATCAGGAAATAAAGACAAAGATTTAATAAATTATGGAAAAATTATTATTGTAAGTATTTTGTATGATATTCACAATTCTGTGCTGTGACCTATATACAGAACATCTCTCTCCACTCATTCTCCGCTGGGATGTGGTGGCACATGGGTGCAGAGCCCAAAGGTGGGACCCATCATCTAGGGGACATTTATGCCATATCCTGTGGGTATCTTAATACACCAGTCAGAATTTGGGTCTGCTGATTATATTCCCTTCTTGAAAGAATCAGCTACTTTGTATCTATGGAAGTTCATAATAAAATGTAATTTTATTTGCTCATTAAAATCCACTTTAGCTTGTGTCCCAACCATCTTTGGACATCAGACAGACCTTATTACGCTAGGTTACCACCTCCTCACCCATCACCAACTCCTTGTTAGGGGCCTCATCAGGAGCAGGACATGGGAAGGAATGAAGAGATTATTCATTCGGCACATCTGAATCACAGTAAAGGGTAGGGTCACACGACCGTTTTCTCCACATCCGAGAAAAAGGACCATACTGCGGACGTTGAGAAGAAAAAAAAAAAAAATCTCCACCTACTCCATTCTATTAGTCAGTGAAAATCAGTAAGTGAAAATCAGACCACACTCAGATGTCATCCGAGTGCAGTCGGATTTTTTCATGGACTCATACACTATAATTACTGATTTAGATCTGATACTCTGATCAATATCAGACACGTCTCAGATTTTCACTCGGTCCGAGGAAAGGAAAAAAAAAAAAAAAAAAAAAAAAAAAAAAAATCGGACATATGTACAGCCCCACAGAATATCTTGGGTATGAGTGCTATCCTCGAAAAACCACGCATGGCAATCGTAAGAGAAAATCAGTTGTGTGCACGAGTCCTAAGACTGCTAATTTCTTGCTTGTTTTGGAGCTTCTATACAACATTATCAGCATTGGTTCAGTGTCCTCTGATGTTTTTCCTGAAAAAATAAATGTAACATTTTATTATGCATTTGCACTGATTCAAAACATCCTATCCTGTGGATATGTCATAAATGGCCAAGATGGGAATACCTCTATAAATATTTTGCTTTTAAAGTGCATAGTACATAATAAAAAAATATCTTACTCTGACATTTTCACTCCTTATTTTATCTAGGTATAAAACTGGATGATAAGAATTGTTTTATATCAAATATTTCATAGATTTCTATGAGTGGGTTGTGAGCATGTACTGTGACATGTGCAGAGGTCAAAGTGCAGAGAGCACAGGGCTGGGTTGTCCCCTTTCAGAATTTTTTTTCCTATAAGCTCTGTTTGTAGTAAAAAAAAACATGCTTAACTCACCCTCCCTAGGTCCCATCTGCCCGAATCACACTGGAGTCTTTGTGAGAGTCAGACATCGCTTTTATAATGTTAGTCTAAGGTGTCTTGTACTGAAACTCCATAGGTTTACACTGTAAAAGTCACGTCCGGGTCACACAGACCCCAGTGTGATCCAGCAAATTGGACTAGCCGTCACGTGACCGAGGAGAGGAGCGGAGTAGTGCTGGAAACTGCAATCGGTAAGTATATTACCATACTTACAGTACATATACACAAGACCTGTCTTTTATACAACATCTGCAGCCTCCCCAGAGACTTCTCTTTCTAATTTCAACATTTAGCGCTGTATGAGCTTGAACACTTAACACTATAATCTGTCAGACACCTCTTACCATTCTACATGAAGAATGAAATGCAAAAAGGATTGAGTACATTTACAAATTTGATAGCTTACTTATTTTATACGGGTGCCGATCTCCAGCCTTTATAATACTCCAGAGCTGTATTCACAATGCTTCAGAGCTGAAGTCTCCCAGCATTCTTTGTAACTGAATGGCTCACATTTTTAAGGTCCGTGTATCCTAAAAAATATCTGTTGTTGATGGTTTCCAGTGACAATCAGCAGAACTGGGAATGCAGCTCTGGACTATAATATAGACTGTAACCAGGGGACTTGTAAGGTAAGCAATACAATGCATTTGCCAAGTAACTATGTGGAGTATATCTACAAATACCTAAACTTTAATCCAGAAAGAACATATAGTACTACATTGATATCAAGCACCATCAGGAAACATCGAGAAGGGAAATTACCGGAAATAATTGGCCTAAAAAGCGGCAGATCCTTACCGGTTTAGTGATGTCAAACACCACGATGGCTGCCTGTGCTCCTCTATAGTACATGGGTGCGAGACTGTGATAGCGCTCCTGTCCAGCAGTGTCCCAGATTTCAAACTTCACTGTTGTATCGTCCAGACATACAGACTGAGCCAAGAAGGCAGCTAGTGACATGGGAAAAGGAAACTGGGTTAACGCATTACTTTGCTAAAGGGAAAAAAAAAAAAAAGGAACGTGTCAGCGGGTTTTTGCCACCTAATCTGAGAGCAGCATGATGTAGGGGCAGAGACCCTGACTCCGGTGATGTGTCACTTACTGGTCTGCTTGCTGCTGTTTTGATAAAATCATTGTTTTATCAGGAGGAGATCATCACTAAAAGGACAAGTAAACCTGCAGCCAAGTACTCCAAGCCCACCCCCAACACTGTCATTTTCTGCCTATGCAGTGTACACAGAAGGCTGCCAATCAGTGGTGGGGAGGGATTATACACAGCTCCGCATTCCCAGAGATGCTAGATCTGCAGCAGATATCAATTATATTAATAATGCAGCATGCTGCCCAGTAAGTGATATAATCAGGGTCTCTGTCTCTACATTATTCTGCTCTCAGGTGGGATAGAATAAACTTGGTGACAGATTCCCTTCACATTAGTGATGAGAAATACACAATTAATAATTTAATTGAAAATTAACTCAGCCCCAGATGTCAGAATTAAAGCGATCACATACTATTTTTGTATTTGTATACATCACAGCTGTAAAACGCAAACTAGAAAAATGACCTTCTGTGGAGCTTAATACCCATCTCTGCCAAGTAGTCTGCAAAAATAACTACTAGAAATCTGAGGTTAAATACTGAAAAATCAGGCAATAGAAGATTGGTTTTCAGGCTTTAAACAGGTTTTCTACTACTGAGCCAACCTTTCTTAATAGCTTCAGAAAGCTGCACAAAATAAACCTGTAAATTTACCTCCCGGACCGGCAACGCTCCTCCGGTGTCACGGCTGTGTCTCCTGGAGGTCGCATGATGTTACATCAATCTGTGGTCAGTGATGGCAGTTCACATTAAAGTATGTTTTCTGTTCCACCAGGATTTACCCTTAGAGGGTATTGGAAGCTCTATAACAGCCTCCTAATACGCTCTTTAATGATGCCAGTATTAGCCAGAAGTGTTAAATGTCAGGGTTTACAAATAAACTTTATTATTTCTGTTCTCGCTGCCTGTAGTTAGCGGACTAGTCTGGGTCAGCGTCAGCCAATGTCACTGTGTGGGGGAAGCATGCCCACAGTGGTATAACAGACAGGCCAGCGAGTGCAACGTGAACAAACAGGAGGAGAAGCCATCCTTCTACTCTTCCTCCCAGCATGTTGGGTATACTGCAGTGGGATGACTAGTAAAGGAGGAAGGTCGCCAGGCACTTCTCCTCACTCCCTATACAGTCACATGTTGAGAAACATATCAGGGGCGCGTGGTGGGGGAAAGCCACCAGAAATACGAGAAGCATAGTCCCCAGTCGGCTTTTCAAAGTAGGTTTTCTCTGAAACGCTGTAGCATTTCTGGGTAGGGCTAGGGCAGGTGTGGCATCTTCTCTAATGATTTACTGTGGCGTCAAACAGCAACTACAGCAGCCGCACAGCGCTGTAAAAGTTTCCAAAAGTATTCGACAAATTGCACAAGCGTTTTTATACTTCTACTTATTCTGTATGATGACCGCTGGCAGCTTCTCCCATCAACAAATCAGAGAAAAATAGACCGTGCACATGTTGGATCCGCAAAAAAAGGATGTAATCACTTGAATGGGTGAGTTTGATCCACACCATCAGATCAAAATCTGCCCCCACTCCCCCCAAAAAAGCACATGGAAAGCCTAAGACTATGAAGGGTACGTGTTTATCTGCAAAAATAACAGGTACCCAAAAATTGGACAAGCGTATGGGCCCTTACACATGCAGTTATTGAGGCTGTTTTACCCATGAGACCATCTTTTTTTTTCTTACTTACGTCCGTGAATTTTTAAGCTGAAAGACATTTGTTATTTTTTTTTTTTTTTTTTAGAAAACAAAACAAGAAAAATATTAAAAATTTAATTTGCAGTTTGCGTTCTATTGCCAGCTGGGCTAAATGAGGATCTGTCAGTGAGCTCATTCTCACAGCCCAAGGGGAAAGTTTGTAACTGTTATCTTATCTTTTCAAACTCCTTTCTGCCGATTTATGACTGTTGACCACACCAATACTGAATGTGCAGGGAAATAAAAAGCAAAATAGTTAATGAAACTCAATGGCAAAAGTTATTTTTAGCCCCAGATACATGCAGTTAAGAAAAAAAAAAAAAGGCACATTAGAGACTGGTAACGTACAACAATGTAAGTTTATGCTTCATTTAGGGTTTGCAAAAACTAGGGGCACTGCCACAAGCCCAGGGGCACTGCCACTAGTGCAAGTCTCCAAGCATATTGGTAAGAAGCTCTTTGTACAAGTATATGCTGAGCTAATGGAACAGAACCTGTGCCAAATAAGAGTCAATGGATATTTTGCAATCCCATTAGCAAGTACTTTACTTTCGTCTTCAAAACGTGATCAGTAAATTTAGCCCTCAGTAGAAGGAGAGTAAGGATGGCACTTGTGTGTTGCAAAATACAAAGCAGCGTGATCCAACAGGGAGGGGAACGCTGCCGCCCTTGTCTGCAATCAGGAAATCTGCCAAGCTTATTTCTGGTTGTAAGCATGTGATGTATTGCAACAGTAGTGATGTCTGGGCTAACGTTTCCCACCATCCTACGCTGGTGACAAGGTGAAATGCAGTCTCAGGGCCATTATATCTTTTTGCCAAGACAGCTAATCTAGAATATACCTGTACATACAGGGTGGTCCAAAAGTAGGTGGACAGAAAGTGTAAGAAGGTTATGAAGGGGGAGATTTATCAAACATGGTGTAAAGTGAAACTGGCTCAGTTTCCCTTAGCAACCAATCAGATTCCACTTTTCATCCTCACAGACTCTTTGGAAAATGAAAGGTGGAATCTGATTGGTTGCTAAGGGCAACTGAGCCAGTTTCACAGATCTAGTTTTCACAGATAGATCTCACCCAAATCGGTTTTCTTTTCAGATAATTCAGATAACACATAATGACAAATAATTTAAATACAGATCAAAGAAAATGGATTTTAGCAGAGTATTGGAAATCTCAAAATGCTGAAACCGTTAGAGCAAATTGGGTTGAAACATTTGGCACTCAAGCCCCAAAGAGACAAACCATTTACCGCATTCGTGACAAATTCAATGCTACTGGCTCCATCCTTAATGCTCCAAAAACTGGTCGACCCAAAACCGTCTGTACAGAAGATAATAAACAACTTGTTGCTGAAACATTTGTTCAGAGTCCAAAAAAGTCCACAGAAGAACCTCTTTGGAATTGGGAATTTCAGGAGCTTCTATCATGCCAATCCTGAAATCTATTGGGTGGAAAGCTTATCGTCCACGTCTAATTCATGGTTTATTGGAGGATGATCCAGACAGGCGGCTGCAATTTAGTGTTTGATAAATCTCCCCCTTCATAACCTTATTACACTTCAATCCACCTACTTTTGGACCACCCTGTATAAGGCTACATTCCCATGATGAGTATTTGGCGAGTTTTTGATGTTTCAGATTTTCTGCACCTATTAGGTAAATGAGGTTACGTGCGGGTTTTTTTCATTGCATTTTTATTGTGTTTTTGTGTCTTTTTGTGTTTCATGTTTTAAGTAAAGCTGCTTTGTTGCTAGCAATGTTTCACTATTTTGCTTTGATATAGTCCGTTTTTGCAACAGAAATGCACTAGAGACGCATAGGTGTTTGTTTGTTTTTTATCTGCGGATTTTCCACCTTTAGGCTGTTTGCCCACTATGCGTTTTTCAAGTGTTTTTGCCGCAGAATTTCCACAGCAAAAACGCTTAAAATACACTTGGTAATACGTGCCCCATGGTCCCCAATGATAATCCGCATGTGCTCTGCACATGCTGCGGAAATGTCCATTAATTTTGCGGGAACGAAGCGCAATTGCCGCCATTGACTTGCATTGAACCATAGAACCTGTTAAAAAAAGAATTTAAAATAAAAAATAAATATTATACTTACCTTCTGATGTCCCCCGGTCTCCTCAGGGATGCGTCCTGTCTGTTGTATGGGTCGCGGTGGTGTGAAAGAACCTGCCATGACCTGTCACATGACTAAATGACGTCATGGCAGGTCATTTCACACCACCGCGACCCATACAACAGACCGGACGCAGCGGAGAAAACACTGGGGGCCATCGGAAGGTAAGTATAATCTTTATTTTTTACCATTCTTATACTTTTTTTTTTTTAAACTATTACTTGGTCACACTATATAAATCCATGCCGGTTGCATGGATTTATATAGTGTGACCAAGTTGTCAAGCACTTTCCAAGTGATGCTAAAATCGCTTGGAAAGCGCTTCATAACCCGCATGCAGAAATGCATGTGAAGAACGCTTGACAAACGCTTCTACCTGGCAGGAAAAAAGCATGTACAATCTACATGGTCTTATAACCTTTACCTTTTAACATGCTTGTCTATAATTTTTTTTCTAATCTCCTGAGACAACTCTTTCCTTTGCTTCCTCTGGTCCATGTTGAGTGTGGTACACACCATGTCACCAAACAGCACAGTTGAGTATCTGTCGCCCTATATACAGGTCCACTAAGAAAAGTGATAGAAAAGGTAAATCTTTATGGAATGCCCAAATATTTCACGCCAGCTGGCGAGCCACTAGTGAGAGGGCGCTGCAGCATACAGTACGGTGCTCTGATTTTGTAAAGTCTGCACAGCTCTACCCGTGCCAAAGGGAGAGGTCAATTGACGGCCTTTCCAAAAAGTGACAGTTTTTATAGGATATAATGGAGCTAAAAATTCGGTCTGGATGAGGGGTTTCAAGAAACAATTTTTTTAAAGAAGCGTTTCAAATAATTTTATGAATTAAAGATTCAGAATATTAAATTGTAGCAAAAATAGTGAATTCTCAGGTCCAGTTGAGAAGCACTCCTCCTCCCATCAATTTGTTTATCCTCTTAATATATTGCAATCACTATATTATACAGCACTGTGTACTTACAATCGCTCATTTTCCCCTTCTACCCAGGTAATTCCTATATTTTCTATTAGGTCTATGACATCACATGATTAAAAACTGACTAGCTAAATCCTACTATGCTCTATGTAGAAACAGGAGGTAAATTTTCCCTGTATGAGTCAGTCACTGCAAAAGTCAATGGCAGGAGGAGGGAGCAGCTGGGTCAGTTATTGAAGAGGGGAATAATTTCTGCAGGGACAAGAGACTTCCTATTTCTACACAGAGCAGAGAAAAGAGAAGAATTAGCTGGGTAGAAAAGCAAAATGAGCAATTGTAAGTGCACCGTGCTATATAATATGATGACTGAAATATGTTAAGAGGATGAAAACTTTGATGGGAAGAGGAGTGCTTCTTTAATGGACTCACATTGCCAGCATCATTTAATTTGTGATCACAAAAGGTAGGTAAATCAGGCCGGATCCGACTCTGTTCAAGTCAGTGTTGTGGTGTCCAATCTGCCATACAACAGGTACCAGCAACGCCTGCGATACTTAAATGGGAACCGGTCAAACTTTTACTCCCAAAAACCATTAATATTAAGCAACCCTTTAAAAGATAAACCAGTTGCTCCTTTTACCACCTCAAAGTACTGATCCGGCAGCAAAAAAAATAATCACATTTTGAAGTTGAGCCTGGATGTGCACTAGGGCGTGACGCTGCACTTACAGCTTCTCAGCCTCACGCTGTATGTCCTGCCTAGCAGAACCCTCCCTTGGCTGATTGACAGCTCGTTTTCTCTAGTACATGGCCACTGACCTGTCCATCAGCCAGCGGAGGACACTGATAGGTAGAAACTACAGTGCAAGGCTGAGAAGCTGTAAGTGCAGCGTCACTCCCCAATGCACTTCCAGACAACTACAAAACACAATTCTTTGATGCTGGAGCAGTGCTTTGGGGTCATTAAGGCATCGACTCGCTTAGCTTTTAAAAGGCTACTCAGTCATATAAATGATTTGGAAGAATTTATAGTCTGTGACCGGATCCTTTTAAAGGTGCGATGAAATTGAAAGTAAGACCAGACATCTGCAGAGGATTTCTTCAATGTAAATTATAAGTACAGGCAAAGATCATAGGCCAAGATTTATTTTACTAGTATGGGAACATCTTTTCCGATTCCTTTCTAGTAAAAGACAGCCATGCTTGACTCAAGCCTCAAACAATTGTTTTAGGATTTTCAATGATTTTCCCTTCAACCCTTCGTAGTTAGTAAGCGGAGCACTTAGGCACGAGAGCACTACTTCCTCTAAGTAATCCTATAGTAACCCTATAGTAATCCAAATAGTAACCCAAACGGCAGCAAGTAAATATTGCCATACACAGTGTCAAATAATTAGATAGGGTGGATTATTTGTATATGATAACATTCCTGGGGACTAGGATAAAGAATAAGTTACTGTCATCATACTCGGGAGAAAAAGTGAAAGTCGGCCTCTCTGGTTAGATGGGACAGAGGAGTGAATATCGGCATCCCTCGTGGTCTAGGTTAGAGAGAATGTCAGCCTCTCATGGTCTGGGGCTGAGAAGTGGATGTCAGTCTTCCTGGTAGTCTGGGGTAGAGGAGTGAATGTCAGCCTCCCTGGTGCTCTAGGTAATAGACAGTGTGAATGTCAGCCTCCCTGGTGCTCTAGGTAATAGACAGTGTGAATGTCAGCCTCCCTGGTGCTCTAGGTAATAGACAGTGTGAATGTCAGCCTCCCTGGTGCTCTAGGTAATAGACAGTGTGAATGTCAGCCTTCCTGGTGCTCTAGGTAATACAGTCATATGAAAAAGTTTGGGCACCCCTATTAATCTTAAGCTTAATGTTTTATAAAAATTGGTGTTTTTGCAACAGCTATTTCAGTTTGATATATGTAATAACTGTTGGACACAGTAATGTTTCTGCCTTGAAATGAGGTTTATTGTACTAACAGAAAATGTGCAATCTGCATTCAAACAAAATTTGAAAGGTGCATAAGTATGGGCACCCTTATCATTTTCTTGTTTTAAATACTCCTACCTACTTTTTACTGACTTACTAAAGCACTTTTTTTGGTTTTGTAACCTCATGGAGCTTTGAACTTTATAGCCAGGTGTATGCAATCATGAGAAAAGCTACTTAAAGTGGCCACTTGCAAGTTGTTCTCCTGTTTGAATCTCCTCTGAAGAGTGGCATCATGTGCTCCTCAAAACAACTGTCAAATGATCTGAAAACAAAGATTATTCAACATAGTTGTTCAGGGGAAGCATGCAAAAAGCTGTCTCAGAGATTTAACCTGTCAGTTTCCACTGTGAGGAACATAGTAAGGAAATGGAAGAACACAGGGACAGTTCTTGTTAAGGCCAGAAGTGGCAGGCCAAGAAAAACATCAGAAAGGCAGAGAAGAAGAATGGTGAGATCAGTCAAGGACAATCCTCAGACCACCTCCAGAGAGCTGCAGCATCAACTTGCTGCAGATGGTGTCACTGTGCATCGGTCAACTATACAAGGCACTTTGCACAAGGAGAAGCTGTATGGGAGAGTGATGCGAAAGAAGCCGTTTCTGCAAGCACGCCACAAACAGAGTTGGCTGAGGTATGCAAAAGCACATTTGGAGAAGCCAATTTCTTTTTGGAAGAAGGTCCTGTGGACTGATGAAATCAAGATTGAGTTATTTGGTCATACAAAAAGGCGTTATGCATGGTGGCAAAAAAACACAGCATTCCAAGAAAAACACTTGCTACCCACAGTAAAATTTGGTGGAGGTTCCATCATGCTTTGGGGCTGTGTGGTCAATGCTGGCACTGGGAATCTTGTTAAAGTTGAGGGACGCATGGATTCCACTCAGTATCAGCAGATTCTTGACAATAGTGTTCAAGAATCAGTGATAAATATGAAGTTACAAAGTGGATGGATCTTTCAGCAAGACAATGATCCAAAACACCGCTCCAAATCTACTCAGGCATTCATGCAGAGGAACAACTACAATGTTCTGGAATGGCCATCCCAGTCCCCAGACCTGAATATCATTGAACATCTGTGGGATCATTTGAAGAGGGCTGTCCATGCTCGGCGACCATCAAACTTAACTGAACTGGAATTGTTTTGTAAAGAGGAATGGTCAAAAATACCTTCATCCAGGATCTCATTAAAAGCTACAGGAAGCAACTAGAGGCTGTTATTTTTGCAAAAGGAGGATCTACTAACTATTAATGTCACTTTTCTGGTGAGGTGCCCATACTTATGCACCTGTCAAATTTTGTTTGAATGCAGATTGCACATTTTCTGTTAGTACAATGAACCTCATTTCAAGGCAGAAACATTACTGTATCCAACAGTTATTACATATATCAAACTGAAATAGCTGTTGCAAAAACACCAATTTTTATAGAACATTAAGCTTAAGATTAATAGGGGTGCCCAAACTTTTTCATATGACTGTAGACAGTGTGAATGTCAGCCTCCCTGGTGCTCTAGGTAATAGACAGTGTGAATGTCAGCCTCCCTGGTGCTCTAGGTAATAGACAGTGTGAATGTCAGCCTTCCTGGTGCTCTAGGTAATAGACAGTGTGAATGTCAGCCTCCCTGGTGCTCTAGGTAATAGACAGCGTGAATGTCAGCCTCCCTGGTGCTCTAGGTAATAGACAGTGTGAATGTCAGCCTCCCTGGTGCTCTAGGTAATAGACAGTGTGAATGTCAGCCTCCCTGGTGCTCTAGGTAATAGACAGTGTGAATGTCAGCCTCCCTGGTGCTCTAGGTAATAGACAGTGTGAATGTCAGTATCCCTGTGGTCTGTGGTAGAGGACTGAATATCAGTATCCCTGATGGTCTAGGGCAGAGGAGTGAATATCAGCATCCCTGGTGGTCTAAGGCAAAGAAGTAAATGTTAGCCTCCCTGGTGCTTTAAATAAGAGATACTGTGAATGTCAGAATCGCTGGTGGTCTGGGGTAGAGGACTGAATATCAGCATCCACAGTGGTCTGGGGTAGAGGACTGAATATCAGCATCCACAGTGGTCTAGACTAGACACAGCGTGATTGTCAGCCTCCCAGGTGGTCTGGGGTAGAGGAGTGAATGTCAGCATTTCAGTTGGTCTAGAGCAGAAAAGGAGTAAATGTCAGGATCCCCTGTGGTGTAGGATAGAGACGTGAATGTTAGCCTTCCTGGTGGTCTGAGGCAGAGGATTGAATGTTAGCCTCCCCTTGTGGTCAAGGTTAGTAAAGTCATACTTTCCAGATTTCCTGGTGATCTAAGGTAGTGAATCGTTTACTGGCAAGATCCCTGGTGTATGCTATATATCTGACTAATATGCCATAATAGATTGGCACGATTCAAATTTCTTATAGAATCGAAAAATATATTTCACCCTGGCACACTGTCCTCCCGGCAGCGCAGTTTTCTGCTACTGGTGGAGCGGGCACTGTAGGAGGAAGAGGAAAGCTACTGAGCTCCATGAATGGTCCGAGCAGCTCAAGCCTCAGCGGAGAAAACCAGCAGGGAGCACCGGCACTGTGGTGTGCTACCAAGCCACACAGACACCGCCTGCACTAACCCCCTCCATGCCAAAGCACTGCTCGAACAGCTGTTTAAATACAGGGAGAGCAGCAAATACGTAGTTGTTGTAGTTGCTGCATCTCCTTGCAACGTCTCCTCACAGCTCAGGCTTATAGGAGGTAAAGTAGAGCAATACCCCTGGTGTCGACTACATGCTTTCAAGGATAAAATTTTATAAAAAAGAATTAATAAATGATAGTATATCTCAGGTATGATCAGAAATCTACTCCAGCTATAAGCTGCCTACAAACTGGAGAATACTTCTATAGGTTACGTCACTTTCTGGTGTAGGTTGTAGTACATTTGCTGTGCTGTGATTGCCCAACTCCTTCCAATTAACCCTCAACCACAATAAAAAAAAATAAAAAAAAACAAAAGATTAAAAAGAAGTTTGAATACAATAAAAAAAAATCATCAAGATTTTATTTTTTACAAATTGCCCAGCCCTGGCATCCAAATAGTTGTCTAAAGATGAAGCAGAATACGTCAGCGCCGTGCCTGATCTATAATAAAAGGACTCTCTGTGTATAGTGGGAGCAGCGATTGTAAATCATGTAAAGCAATCGTAGAAGAGATACAGATGCCTAGTAAATTCCCCATAGGTGTGTAGTAAACAGGTTTATGTCGGCGTGCTTTCATCAGTGGTGCAAAACACCTCTTCACTCCTCCTATAACTGTAAGCAAACCTGTTATTACTCCAAGAGTGACTCCCAAGCAAAAACAACAGTGGCCGGTCTTGTCGCACAGATACAAAACTTTATAGGGCGACGACGGCCATCATCACCACATATCAATGGACTAAACAAATGGGGGAAAAATAAGGGTGCATTGCTTCTTACCTCCAATGGTGGTCTCTTGAAACTCATCAAACTGACCCTTGACAAACCTCAGCACTAGGCTGGATTTTCCTACAGCCATATCTCCAAGCAGCACCAGTTTGAACTGGCAGATTTTCGTCTGGCCCGCTCCATTAGCCCTTGTACTTCCCCGGTTAGCCATGGTGTCGACTGTCTCCAGTAATCGGTCTTCTCCAGTCCTCTGAAGGAGAATATTGGTTGCTCAATCGTGAAATCCAAAGGAACCTTCAGGAAACACTCTGCCAGGAAAGAAAGCAGCAAGTTGAGATTTCTGGTTTGCTCACAAGTTAGATTATCCAAATACGTAAGTACTTGGGAGTGAGCGGCACCGCGTGGCCAGCAGCTATGTTTGGATAACCTGTTTGATTAGCAAATATATACCAAGTGGAATTTCCTAATGTTACAGTGGTAAAAATGCCAGTGCAAGGACATGACACCATTGATTTTACCATACAGTGTACTGGAAAACGGGAAGAAAATTCCAAGAGCAGTGAAATTGCATAAAAAAGTGCAATCCCTTCATTGTTTTTTCGGGTTTTTATTTACCATTTTTAATAATGGTAAAATTGACCTTGCAATGTGATTCTCCAGGTCACTACGAGCACGCAGATACCAAACATGTATAAAATTTTCTTTAATTTAAGTAGTGAAAAAAAAAAAAATAAAATTTAGGAAATTTGTTTGAAATATTTTTTTTTGCCTTTGTCGCCATATTCCAAGACATGTAGCATCTTCATTTTTCGGGATCTGGGGCTGGGTGAGCGCTTATTTTTTGCACCCTGAGCTGATGTTTTTACTGATATCATTTTGGGGTAAATACGATGTTTTGATCGCCTCTTATTGCATTTTATTTTAATGTTGCAGAAGCCAAAAAACGTAATTCTGGCGTTTTTAATTTTTTCTTTCATTACTCCATTTACTGATTGGATTAGTTTATTTTTTTATTTTGATAGATCGGACATTTCTATAGGCAGCGATACCCAATGTGTGTATTTTTTTACGAGGCGATTTGAACTTGTATTTTTTATTTTTCTATTTTTAAATCCTTCTTTTCACTTTTTACTTCATTCAATAGTCCCCTTAGGGGAGTTGCAGCTGCAATCATTCGACCGCGTGTGCTATACATAGCAGTGCACCAGATAAAATGCCTTACAAATAACTGTTAATTTGAGCCTGACATAAAATAATGCCATACCAACCTCTATAACAGAAATAAAAGCAAAAAGACCTGAACTACATTATGGTTGACTAAAGAAAAGCGGGAAATAAATGCCCAGGTGCCCGACACGTGTCGCCACGCACAGTGGCTTCCTCAGGGCACCCTGGTCCCTATTTATATAGCATGTGTCCTTTTCTGTTTTTCACATGATTGTGTGACATCCTCCACGACCTGCTGCTATTGCTGTCACTTTCCAATTTGGCAAATCTGATCAAGTATTCAGCAACATGAATAACCTGAAAACCGAGCTCTGATAGTCTGCTATGACAGTGGACATTCATACTATAAGACAGAAGTCTCCCCAACACCTGACTCCGTTGTGTGGCACGTCTATACCAGTGCTGTCATTATTAAAGTCCCAACCCTCGTAAATTACCAATTATTTGTTGCCCTCAAATTAAAATGGCTGGACATTTCTTTGTGAAGACACTCAAGCCTGTTATAGCTGGCAACAACAACAATGGTTTTCACTTGCAAACAATCTGCACTGCGAAAAATGCAGTCAACCTCTACATTGGCGCGCTCGTTGTCAGCGTCCTGATGGGTATCATTGGAAGTGTATTAACAAGAATTGTGCGTCATCGTGGGGATCCATCAGTAAGGGAACTTTCTTTGAAAAGTCGCGCATCTCTCAGAAAAAGTGGCTACACCCTGCTTATCAATGGTGTTTGGAAACCTCTGAAAACCAACCTGCACAAGTGACTGTCCGAAAGCACCATGGGTGACGCTTATGACTTATTGTGAAGTATGTAACGTTTATGTTTGGGATCCAGTGAAGATCATATCCCCCAGATTAAACATTTGTAATAGTTTACCAACTGTCTAAACAGTCTGCATGAAAGATGTCCCATTACCTTGCTGCTTTAGAGCCACTGTAAAGGCCACCAATACAGATTACACAAGTGTCAGCCGAACCCACCGACATGTTCAGCTGGCAGTCTAATGTGTATGGCTGTGTCGGCCAACTGATGGTCGGAGGAGATAACGATCGTTGATGCCCGATTTTGGACTGCCAAACTCTTTGTTCTCCCGGAGATAAGTCAATGGACGATATTTCAGCTGGCTGCTTTCTCATAGAGAACACAGGAACACTCCCATACACGGCAGCATGCGTTCGGGCCGAGAGACGACTGAACAATCGGATGAAGCATCTTTAGCCGTCTTCCATCTTATGTGTATGGCAGGATAAGTCCTTCACCTAGCCAGCCGGTCTACAAATTCACTAGAGATCTGTGCAGGAGCTATTTGCCTCTTGCACATTGATAAACATTGGTCAGAGTCCGGTCCGTGTCTAGCCCCTTGTGCGCAAGAATACTGACCCAAAAATATGCCAACTTTAGAGATAGCAGTAGAGAAGAGGAAAGCTATTGTAACGTGGGGAACAAGGATGGAAATCTTTCAAGTTAGAGACGGCAGCTCACAAAGGCTTAGATTGGGAATAATCCTTCATGAGCTGTAGAGGAGGAAATCACCCCAGAAATGAAGATGTGCTGACACAAGAGAGCAAGCGAAGCAGCAGCATCCTGGACACACAGACCTCACATCCAGCATGTATTACTGGGAGGATCACATCCACATGACAAGAGTCTGAAGCTAAGAGTAGGCCGCATATCAGAGGGTTTGACATTTCTTTTTTAACTAAAAGTTAAATAACTTAAAGTTAACAGTACAGAGCAGTAAGCTATGGAATTCAACCCTGGTGCTAATGATGAAAGGTTCCACGCTAGGAATGAACAAGTCTGCTGTCATATAAACACGGCACATTTCTAGGCAAATTTATAACTCATGAGCCTTTTACATAAGAATCTAGTGAGGATAAATGGGCTGACATTGCGGAAAAAAATCCATCATGTGATATGAAAGAGTAAAGTCAGGCTTGTGCTGTGACAACAATTACTGATTGATTTGTTTGCTCATGCACTAGGCAGCCCTTTCCTATTCTCCACACTAAAACATTTCTAAATGAGAGCAATGCAATCAGATTAGTAAGGAAAAGAAGGCGACATACAGATAAATATCTCCCACATACCTTGTTCTCAAGGACTTTGCAAAAAGAAAAAGATCTGCTGTGTTATACCTTGCACAGGGCCTGACCGGGTGCATGATTTTTCTGTAATTCAATTAAACTAATTATTTTTTTTTATCTTGCATGGTGAATGGCATTAATAAAAGTACAAAATAAGTACACCGCTATCCCTGTAGAGCAAAATGACATGGTTTCATCACGGGCAGGTTGCAGCCAAGCAGTGGCCGCCCGTCAGATGCAGCTCATCAATATTCCATCATGGCGGACATCTGCTCTGACGAAACAGGCTGCAGCCAATTAGCCACTCTGAATAGGGTCCTACAGAGGAAAGGTTGGGGCTCCTGGTATATTCATTTCCAAGAACCAAGCCTCACTCAGATGGCCGTTTTTCAACTACATGTTCTGTGTTTATTGCAGACAGAACATGCAGGGGTGTGGAGTCGGAGTCGGTATAAAATGGACTGACTCGGACTAAAATATATAATAAATTGGGTACAGTAGTTCAATGCAGTTTTTGGGGAATATTTTTTCCTAAGAATTTGGGAAAGTTATGAAATGTCCTATAAATGTCTGTCCTATTCCTGATCTAAGGGTCTAGACTTTTATCTGAGATGAATCTGTGCTACAGTAAATTTATCACTTAAACATGAGCCGTGTATGAGGGAGTCGGAGTTGGAGTCGGTGTCATGGAAATTGAGGAGTCAGAGTTTTGGATTACAGACTCCACAGCCCTGAGAACATGTACCCATAATATTCTATGGAGCGGATGACAAGTCCCAAATAAAAAGGGGACATGTCCCATCCTAGTCACAGACCAAACTCAATTCAAGTCTCTGAGTCCGTGAACTACTTAGCCAGCACACTGGTAGTATCGTACTGCAGTCCGATTTTCACCGACCGACAGGAAAAGAAATCTGGAGTAATCTGATGTAGAATACTGATGAAAGTTGGTCAGTTTTTCAAGTGTGGAAAAAAAAAATAGAAATCTGAATGAGCTCAGCATATCATTAGGTCATAAACTATGTGCTGAATGGATATTGAAATTAAAACCACTGCAAGCTCAAAGCCTGTGAGAGAAAATGGCACCATACAGTGCCATGCAAGGTGCCCACAGCTCCAAAATGACATTGTATGGACTCCATGTGCCATGGTGCTTGCTCAGTATACATGAGGCCTTAGTTCTTTTGTGATTGGTGTCTATACTTTGACTAGGCCCCTACGACGTTTCTCCATCATAAGAGCTTGATTTTGTAGGGTACATAACTTTCTGATCACATGAGAGTCTTTTTTTTTCAAACAGAGCAAAATAATGAAATCAATTTCTTGTTCCCATTGTTATGGATGCGGCAATACCAATCAATTGTGGTTCTTTTAACCCGACCAGTGTAAAATTGACTGGCAGCAAGATAGGCTTCAGTACATTACAGGCCGGGGGGTCAGGCCATTGTTGGATCCCTAACTGCCACAGCAATCGCTCTGTCTACCTAAGTAACCAATTAGATGTCGCAGTCAGCATTAATAGTAGAATCTAAGGGGTTAAACAGAATCAGAGTTACCTCCGATCCAGGGATTTAACTGTCAGCTGTCAAAGCAGTCATCACATCACAGGTCCTCCGTACTGTAATGACATGGGGTGGGAAACAGCCATCATGGCCACATATTTTGTTGTGGCGCCGGATATATGATCTGCCACAAAGTGAAATGGTAACCATGCTGGACACAGAAGCCGTCCGTGAAGAACCAATGCAAACATGGAATATTAGTAAAAGGGGTATTCTGGTTTCAGGTTATTTATTTCATGAGTTCTTGTTCAGTTTACAAGATTTCTGATAGCCGCCATCTTATACAATACAAAAGTAACAGACACTGGAAAAAGACATCAGAATCCAAAATTGGAAGGATTTCCCAGTACAATGTATATACGCCATAATCACTATGTGATGAGAAGTTCTAATAAACTTGTTTTTCATTTCAGCATGTCTGCTTACTGACGGTGAACAAATACATTTTGCGTCCATCTCCAGAGGCTATAAAGCTGTGCTGGTCTGGTCAGCAGCTACGCAGCTCATTAAATGAAAGCCCCCCCCCATAATGTTCTTTATGGGCTCCTCAACAACAAAGCAAAACTCTATTCAATGCAATGACAGCAAGCAAACACCAAACAAAACTTCTTTATATTAAGCATTGATCCTGATCGTACCCATCACCAAGTAACAGGTGGATATCTGTATACAAGGAAGGTACTATTAGTATACACCACTCCCTGTGCCAGGAACCAGTCACTGTACCTTAATGGAATTCCCCTGTACCTGGACTTGACAAGAATATAGAAGAAAAATCTTTATGACCTTGGAGGAGGCCATAGTACATAATATCAGCAGAAGTAAACGTTCTACTACATATGATCTATACTAAAGGTCACCTGTACAATCAGGAGCCGTGTATGTAACATAGACGCGTCACCTGTAGGATCAGGAGCCGTGTATGTAACATAGACGCGTCACCTGTAGGATCAGGAGCCGTGTATGTAACATAGACGCGTCACCTGTAGGATCAGGAGCCGTGTATGTAACATAGACGCGTCACCTGTAGGATCAGGAGCCGTGTATGTAACATAGACGCGTCACCTGTAGGATCAGGAGCCGTGTATGTAACAGATGCGTCACCTGTAGGATCAGGAGCTGTGTATGTAACAGACAAGTCACCTGTACAATCAGGAGCTGTGAATGTAACATAGATGTTTCACCTGTATGATCAATAACTGTATGTAACAGAAGGGCAGCACATCAGCCTTGCAGCACTGAGGACCTGGGTTCTAATCCCACTCCTCCCCCAGGACAACATCTGCAAGGAGTTTGCATGTTCAACCCGTGTTTGCGTGGAATTGCCTGTTTGTTAGGGAATCCTCACATGTGTTCAGGCTGTTTAACAGCCATAAATCATGAAGAGGCAAGGACTCGAACATAATATACGAGCACACCGAAGATACTCAGTAAGCACCCGAGCACACTGGCTCATCACTAGTGCTCTACTAAGTACTAAATACACGTGTCATCATAACGCTGCAGTGGTCAGTAAGAGGCATTATGTGCTGAATTTGGAGAAACCACCTGTTAGTTGTGTTGAGGCTACATTGTTCTGGTCTCACTGATCCATCTCAAGTGAACTGCCCGCTGACACTGGCATTGCTGCACACACACAGTCGCTGCAGGCCGACCCTGGCATTGCCGCGCGCACACAGTCGCCGACCCTGGCATTGCCGCGCGCACACAGTCGCCGACCCTGGCATTGCCGCGCGCACACAGCCGCCGACCCTGGCATTGCCGCGCGCACACAGCCGCCGACCCTGGCATTGCCGCGCGCACACAGCCGCCGACCCTGGCATTGCCGCGCACACAGTCGCCGACCCTGGCATTGCCGCGCACACAGTCGCCGACCCTGGCATTGCCGCGCACACAGTCGCCGACCCTGGCATTGCCGCGCACACAGTCGCTGCCCGCTGACCCTGGCATTGCTGCACACACAGTCGCTGACCCTGGCATTGCTGCACACACAGTCGCTGACCCTGGCATTGCTGCACACACAGTCGCTGACCCTGGCATTGCTGCACACACAGTCGCTGACCCTGGCATTGCTGTACACAGTCGCTGCCCGCTGACACTGGCATTGCTGTACAATGCGGTGGAGAATAATGAGGCTCAGATACTACAGCTGTGACACTACCGGGAGAGGAGCGGGGTCTACACCACTGACCGCCTCTTATTGGGGCTCTGGCTCCTGCCCTAACTATAGAAGACGCGCACACAACAGCAGGACGTATAATCACGTCCCAGCAGCTGGACACTCAGCTGCACGTACTCCCGGAGCTCGGAGCATTGGCCGGTGACTGGCGGCACCGGTTATTTACACTACCGGTCCCGGCACGTACTAGTCACGTGTGACAACAGGGAGAGACACAGGACACCAGAGAAGCCGCGCTGCACAGCCGGTGACGGGCAGGACGGATAGTTACCGGCACCAGGCAGGGATCACTGACAGCTCCGCTCTGTGGCTGCTGCGGCCTCTGACAGAGTCTCCGGAGGGGGAGAACATCCTCCACACACCGGAAATGCTGGAAGCCACAGCTGAGTGGTGGACGGGAGGTCACGTGATGGGACAGGAAGAGGCGGGGCGTATACATAGTACTCAACAATACAGACCACCACACACCAGGAGGAGGGATCCTGGGGTGAGCGTGGGGCGTGTGTATGTGCGGGCAGTACTTGAACAATAGCACCGTGCGCCAGAGGTGCTGTCAGGTGGAGACTATAGTGTGACATGGAGGACAGACCCTGAGTCAGACCACCCCCGTTACTACTACGGCCTCCATCGTTCTCTCGCTGAGAGTATCACCAGTGTGCGCTGCTCCTGCCTATGATACTGGATGTGCTATCCACAAGTCTCGTGTAGTCTGCTGACGGTGCGTCCACAATAAGAATCACAGACGTGTCCGTTTTTAATCCGAGTCGTGGAACAAACTCGCCCACACCAGTCAGTTTATTATCGGCCGAAGAGAAGCTTTGCAAATTCTATATATTTTCTTTTGCACAGGAAGAAATCACTGATGGTAAAAACAGACACGGACTGATCACTGGTGAAGGTCTGATCTAAGATCTGTACAAGACAGGTGTAGTGTGAACTGCTCCAGGACGCAGGCCTTGGGGAGGGGGTTTTCATACAGTACAGACCAAAAGTTTGGACACACCTCATTTAAAGATTTTTCTGTATTTTCATCACTTTGAAAATTGTACATTCACACTGAAGGCATCAAAACTATGAATTAACACATGTGGAATTATATACTTAACAAAAAAAGTGTGAAACAACTGAAAATATGTCTTATATTCTAGGTTCTTCAAAGTAGCCACCTTTTGCTCTGATGACTGCTTTGCACACTCTTGGCATTCTCTTGATGAGCTTCAAGAGGTAGTCACCGGAAATGGTCTTCCAACAATCTTGAAGGAGTTCCAGAGATGCTTAGCAC
The DNA here is from genome assembly GCF_046119375.1 of Phyllobates terribilis. Classification (NCBI taxonomy): domain Eukaryota; kingdom Metazoa; phylum Chordata; class Amphibia; order Anura; family Dendrobatidae; genus Phyllobates; species Phyllobates terribilis. The sequence goes on along the minus strand of NW_027362769.1, from coordinate 63,575,021 downwards.
TTGTTGGTCCTTTTACCTTCACTCTGCGGTCCAGCTCACCCCAAACCATCTCGATTGGGTTCAGGTCTGGTGACTGTGGAGGCCAGGTCATCTGGCGTAGCACCCTATCACTCTCCCTCTTGGTCAAATAGCCCTTACACAGCCTGGAGGTGTGTTTGGGGTCATTGTCCTGTTAAAAAATAAATGATGGTCCAAGTAAACGCAAACCGGATGGAATAGCATGCTGCTGTGGTAGCCATGCTGGTTCAGTATGCCTTCAATTTTGAATAAATCCCCCAACAGTGTCACCAGCAAAGCACCCCCACACCATCACACCACCTCCTCCTCCATGCTTCACGGTGGGAACCAGGCATGTAGAGTCCATCCGTTCACCTTTTCTGCGTCGCACAAAGACACGGTGGTTGGAACCAAAGATGTCAAATTTGCACTCATCAGACCAAAACACAGATTTCCACTGGTCTAATGTCCATTCCTTGTGTTCTTTAGCCCAAACAAGTCTCTTCTGCTTGTTGCCTGTCCTTAGTAGTGGTTTCCTAGCAGCTATTTTACCATGAAGGCCTGCTGCACAAAGTCTCCTCTTAACAGTTGTTGAAGAGATGTGTCTGCTTCTAGAACTCTGTGTGGCATTGACCTGGTCTCTAATCTGAGCTGCTGTTAACCTGCGATTTCTGAGGCTGGTGACTCGGATAAACTTATCCTCAGAAGCAGAGGTGACTCTTGGTCTTCCTTTCCTGGGGCGGTCCTCATGTGAGCCAGCTTCTTTGTAGCGCTTAATGGTTTTTGCAACTGCACTTAGGGACACTTTCAAAGTTTTCCCAATTTTTCGCACTGACTGACCTTCATTTCTTAAAGTAATGATGGCCACTCGTTTTTCTTTACTTAGCTGCTTTTTTCTTGCCATAATACAAATTCTAACAGTCTATTCAGTAGGACTATCAGCTGTGTATCCACCAGACTTCTGCATAACACAACTGATGGTCCCAACCCCATTTATAAGGGAAGAAATCCCACTTATTAAACCTGACAGGGCACACCTGTGAAGTGAAAACCATTTCCGGTGACTACCGCTTGAAGCTCATCAAGAGAATGCCAAGAGTGTTCAAAGCAGTCATCAAAGCAAATGGTGGCTACTTTGAAGAACCTAAATATAAGACATATTTTCAGTTGTTTCACACTTTTTTGTTAAGTATATAATTCCACATGTGTTAATTCATAATTTTGATGCCTTCAGTCTGAATGTACAATCTTCATAGTCATGAGAATACAGAAAAATCTTTAAATGAGAAGGTGTGTCCAAACTTTTGGTCTGTACTGTACCTTATAGTTGTTTTTACATCCAGTCTTCTGATTGGACGTTGCCCAGTTTGGAGCGTTTTCCACCAGGAGTCACTTCAAAGAAGCTTTTCAGAACCTAAGGGTACGTGCGCACTGTCCGGAGCCGCCTAGGGTACGTGCGCACTGTCCGGAGCCGCCTAGGGTACGTGCGCACTGTCCGGGGCCGCCTAGGGTACGCGCGCACTGTCCGGGGCCGCCTAGGGTACGCGCGCACTGTCCGGGGCCGCCTAGGGTACGCGCGCACTGTCCGGGGCCGCCTAGGGTACGCGCGCACTGTCCGGGGCCGCCTAGGGTACGCGCGCACTATCCGGGGCCGCCTAGGGTACGCGCGCACTGTCCGGGGCCGCCTAGGGTACGCGCGCACTGTCCGGGGCCGCCTAGGGTACGCGCGCACTGTCCGGGGCCGCCTAGGGTACGCGCGCACTGTCCGGGGCCGCCTAGGGTACGCGCGCACTGTCCGGGGCCGCCTAGGGTACGCGCGCACTGTCCGGGGCCGCCTAGGGTACGCGCGCACTGTCCGGGGCCGCCTAGGGTACGCGCGCACTGTCCGGGGCCGCCTAGGGGACGCGCGCACTGTCCGGGGCCGCCTAGGGGACGCGCGCACTGTCCGGGGCCGCCTAGGGGACGCGCGCACTGTCCGGGGCCGCCTAGGGGACGCGCGCACTGTCCGGGGCCGCCTAGGGTACGCGCGCACTGTCCGGGGCCGCCTAGGGTACGCGCGCACTGTCCGGGGCCGCCTAGGGTACGCGCGCACTGTCCGGGGCCGCCCAGGGTACGCGCGCACTGTCCGGGGCCGCCCAGGGTACGCGCGCACTGTCCGGGGCCGCCCAGGGTACGCGCGCACTGTCCGGGGCCGCCCAGGGTACGCGCGCACTGTCCGGGGCCGCCCAGGGTACGCGCGCACTGTCCGGGGCCGCCTAGGGTACGCGCGCACTGTCCGGGGCCGCCCAGTGTACGCGCGCACTGTCCGGGGCCGCCTAGGGTACGCGCGCACTGTCCGGGGCCGCCCAGTGTACGCGCGCACTGTCCGGGGCCGCCTAGTGTACGCGCGCACTGTCCGGGGCCGCCTAGTGTACGCGCCCACTGTCCGGAGCCGCCTAGGGTACGTGCGCACTGTCCGGAGCCGCCTAGGGTACGTGCGCACTGTCCGGAGCCGCCCTGTCCTGTCTGCCTTCACCTTCTGCTCTGTTCTGCTCTGCTTGTTCACCGCACGGCGGTTCCACTCAGCTCCGCTTGTTTACCGCACCTGCGGTTCTGTTCTGTTCTGCTTGTTCACCGCACCTGCGGTTTTGCTCCGCTCTGCTTGTTCACCGCACCTGCGGTTTTGCTCCGCTCCGCTTGTTCACCGCACCTGCGGTTTTGCTCCGCTCCGCTTGTTCACCGCACCTGCGGTTTTGCTCCGCTCCGCTTGTTCACCGCACCTGCGGTTTTGCTCCGCTCCGCTTGTTCACCGCACCTGCGGTTTTGCTCCGCTCTGCTTGTTCACCGCACCTGCGGTTTTGCTCCGCTCTGCTTGTTCACCGCTCCTGCGGTTTTGCTCTGCTAGTCCACCGCACCTGCGGCTCTGTTCCTGTATCCCAGTCTGTACTGGTCCCTATCCAGCCTGCGTTCATACCTGCCAGTATCTTCCTGTCTGCATTCCAGCCGTGCCTGTCAGCACCCGCCTGTCTGCATACCAGCCGTGCCTGCCAGTACCCACATGCCTTCATACCAGCCGTGCCTGCTAAGTACCCATCTGCTGTCATACCAGCCGTGCCTGCCGGTACCCACCTGTCTGCATACCAGCTAACCTGCCTACCAGCTAACCTGCCTGTTCCTGCATTCCCCGGTGTGGGTCAACAGCTGTTACCGGAGTCTGACCTGGAATAGCACCTGGTCCCTCTGCTCGGTTCCTCCCTGGTTCACGGAGTCAACTGAACTTCCGTGCGACCTTGGTCGGATCGGGTTGATACTTAGTTACGCCCCTCCAGGCACTCCTCGGTTCATGGTACAGTGGAATCACTAATCACGCTCACGCCAGTCAGTCCGGGCGCGAGTGTAACAGTTTGCTCAGGCCATGGTTCCCGTTGAGCCCCACGGCCCTTCGCTCTCAGAGACATTTGAATCCTTGTCTGGCGAATACGTGCACCAAGAAAAATTTTTTTTCTCAAGCTGAGGTCCAGGTGATTTACTCACCAGCCCAAATGGAGCTATCAGCACTCGTTCCTGCGGATCCACCACGGTACTATGGGGATCCAAAACCAAGCCGTGCATTTGTGGAGTAATGCATGCTGCATTTCAAATTCTATGCTCACTATTTTCCTACCGATCGGGTTAAAGTAGCATTCATGATGTCCTACATAGCGGATGATGCCTTGAAATGGATCACCCCCCTATGGGAAGCATGGGATCCTATCGTCTCTGACCTGCAGGCCTTCCTGGTGGCCTTTCTAATGGTCTTCGATGACCCTAATCCTGAGGCTTCTGCTAAAGCTTCCCTTCCCAGTATCCTGGATCAGCCCCGATGGGTAATATGTGTAGGTAGCCTACCAGTTCTCCAGCCTGAAGAGACTGCTGCCCACACAGAATCCACACAGGATGACAATGCTCCACAGAATACTTCTCTTCCCAACCTCAAGAGGCAGTCCAGACGTGCAAGGTGTAGAGGTAAACCGTCACGCCAGGTTCTGTCCTCCCAAAGACCTCCTGTTCCCCAGCCTGTAGAGCAGGGGTGGGCAATTAATTTTCCCGAGGGGCCACATGAGAGACTGTGACTGTTGGGGAGGGCCGAACCAATAGGCTGAAATTAATTCTGCTCAATATTAATATTAACATATTAATTCTAATTATTATTATTAATGATTACATAAATATGAATTGTGTAACTTAATATTGAGCAGAATTAAGTGTGCTGACATCCCCCTATATACAGCTTGAGCCCCCACACAGCCTCTCTATATACAGCATGAGCCCTACACAGCCCCCCATGTCCATTATGAGTCCCACACAGCCCCACAAGTCCAGCATGAGCCCCACACAGCCCCCCCATGTTCAGCATGAGCCCCACACAGCCCCCCCGTGGCCAGCATGAGCCCCACACATCCCTCCCGTGTCCAGCATGAGCCCCACACAGCCCCCTCATGTCCAGCATGAGCCTCACACAGCCCCCTCATGTCCAGTATGAGAGCCCAAGAGCCTCCCCAGTGTCCAGCATGACAGCCCTCCCCAGTGTCCAGCATGACAGCCCTCCCTAGTTTCCAGTATGACAGCCCTCCTTAGTGTCCAGCATTAAAGCCTCCCAGTGCCCAGCATTAAAGCCCCCCAGTTTCCAGTATGAGAGCACCCCTGTGTCCAGCATGACAGCCCTCCTTATTGTCCAGCATGAGAGCCCCCCAGTGTCTCCAGCATGACAGCCCTCCCCAGTGTCCAGCCTGACAGCCCTCCCCAGTGTCCAGCATGACAGCCCCCCCTGTGTCCAGCATGACAGCCCCTCCTGTGTCCAGCATGAGAGCCCCTCTGTGTCCAGCATGAGAGAGCCCCCTGTGTCCAGCATGAGAGCCCCCCCGTGTCCAGCATGAGAGCCTCCCTGTGTCCAGCATGAGAGCCCCCCTGTGTTCAGCCTGAGAGTACCCCCCCCTGTGTCCAGCATTAAAGCCCCCCTTCGTCCAGCATGAGAGTGCCCCCCCTGTGTCCATCATTAAAGCCCCCCGTATGTCCAGCATATACTTACCTCACTCCCTGTTCCCCTGGCGCTCCTGTCTGAGAAGCACTGACTCTCCGCAGTGCACAGGCTGACGCCATCGCGTCAGCTGTTTCTAATGCTGATTGATGGAAGAGCGAGGTAGCGGCCCCTCCTCCACCAATGCATTCACAGCGGATTGAGACAGCGGTGACGGCGTGTGGGCGGGCAGTGACGGCGGGCAGTGACGGCATGTGTGTGAGCTGGGAAGGGCATAGTGCGGCCCGTGGGCCACTGTTATCAGCCCCTTGGCAGTCTTGGTCCACGGGCCGGACTGAAACAGCCAGAGGGCCGAATGTGGCCCGCGGGCCGCACTTTGACCAAGTCTGCTGTAGAGGCAGCTTTCCGCATAGGATCCATGAAGGATGACTATGTTCGTCAGGCAAAGCAGAAGCCAGAACTCTGTCACAAAATCGGATTGCGGTCCCGCTGCTGTTGTTTGGGACCCCCTGACGGTCTTTGTCCAGCGAAGGTTGGAGAATCCCAAGACATTAGGCCTGTAGGAGAGGCTGCCCTTGGCGTTAGTGTTTCCTCTCCACAGATGACCATGACTGTCTCCGTGGCAAGTGAAGGCCTCGGATTAACCGGAAGTTTCGGGCTTAAAGCCTTGAAGAGTCGGTGTCTGATTCCTGTCCGACAACTCCAGAAGCTGGTTTGGGCATTGTCAGCAGAAGGACAAGCCCTACTCAGAAACAGTCAAAATATGTCTGTACAAATTAAGCTCCAGATTGGAGCATTACACATGAAGAAGTTCACATTCTAGGTGCTGTCTGGTTTACCCACAGGTCGTCCAGAGCCGAGAGATTTAGTGCCCGCTCAGGTCTGGAGATCCTGCATGGTGTTTCCTGGGGGACTGCTGAGGTGTAAGGGGTGTCCAGTCCCCATATCTTCAGGACAGTCAGCAGTTTCTTCTTCTTCTTCACCAGCTCTGCTGGTCGCTGACTTGCTGTGCGCTGAAGTCTCCGAAGGAAGGGAAGCGGAAGCATTGTCCCCACACAGTCTCGACGATTGTATCAATGATCTGGCTTTAGGCACCGCCTCGCCTCGCAGACGTGTCATCTCAGAAACCAGACTGAGGTTGGTCCCTAAGCAAGGATCCTCCATCTCTAACAAATCTGGCAATAAGTCCATCAAGGCGGTGGCTACCTCCAAGTCTCTGCACCCCTCCAACCAGGCGGAGGACTTCCAATTGTCTCCTGAATCCTCCGGGGTGCTACCTGATAACAAATGGAGAGAGACTTTTCTGCACCCTGTACCTGGTACTTCGCCCACTTCATCCAGTAAGCTTGGCAAAGTGTACGTCAAGGCGGTGGTTACCCCTGAGTCTCTGCACCCCTCCAACCAGGCGGAGGACTTCCAGTTGTCTCCTGAATCCTCCGGGGTGCTACCTGATAACAAATGGAGAGAGACTTTTCTGCACCCTGTACCTGGTACTTCACCCACTTCATCCAGTAGGCAAAGTGCACGTCAAGGCGGTGGTTTCCCCCCCGAGTCTCTGCACTCCTCCAACCCGATGGAGGATCTCCAGTTGTCCCGTGAATCCTTTGGGGTGCTACCCAATATTAATAAGTGGAGAGAGACTTTCCTGTGTCCTGTTCCTGGTACCTCGCCCACTTCATCTGTTGCTGAGGATGGCCCAATGGAAGGAAGCATCCTAGTTACCAAGATGATGAGACCAGCTTTGTTCCCTCTAGTGGACAGAAGAGGAAATCTTCTTGAGAAGGATCGGCCTCCAAATTCTTTGCTGAAAATCCTTGCTGGCTGGAAGAAGAGGGGGCGTAAAGGGGCGGGTACTCTAACATCCCTGGCGGCGTGCTTGCATGGTGCACCACCTCCCACCATGCAAGACCGCAATCTTACCTGTCAGTCCATGCTGCACTCTTTGCTCCAGTACCTGCTCTGTTCATGTCTCTTATCTGATTGCTTAGGGCGTCGGCGCGGCTTTCTGCTTGTTTCTTATAGCTACTGTGTGCACAGTCCTAATGCGTCCCCAGCCTATTGCTGTGAGTCACTGGATACTTAAACCCCCTCCACCCAGTAGGAGGTGCCTGAGCAACACTTTCACTCAGTTTGTCTTTTGCAACTGAGTTGCCAGGTCCTGTCCTGTATCTAGTCTGTTCTGCCACCCTGGGGGCTGAGTACCCAGGGCCGCTACCTGTATCTCTGACTTCTACTCTGTTTCCGCCACCCTGGGGGCTGAGTTCCCAGGCTCGTTCCTGTATCTTGTTCCCGGTTCAGTTCCTGTCTGAACAGTGTCCTAGCCCGTTACTTGTTTCTCTCTATGTCCGTACCTTCCCTTTGCCTGCAGTGTCTGAACCTGCACCTAACTCCAACTCGATGTCTCTGTACTTCTGTTTGTGAAGTTTTGTGTCCACTCGCTACTTCATTGTAAGTACCTTGTGTGTATCTGGTTCTGCTTGTCCCCTTTCCCTGCCTCCGTATCTACCTCCTGTGTTCTAACCATCTTCCTGTATTTTCCAGTCTGTTACTTGTGAACAGAGCCCTGTCCTGTCTGCCTTCACCTTCTGCTCTGTTCTGCTCTGCTTGTTCACCGCTCCGGCGGTTCCGCTCGGCTCCGCTTGTTTACCCCCCCTGCGGTTCTGTTCTGTTCTGGTCGTGCACCGCTCCGGCGGTTCCGCTCTGCTCCACTTGTTTACCGCACCTGCGGTTCTGTTCTGCTCTGCTTGTTCACCGCTCCAGCGGTCCCGCTCTGTTCCGCTTGTTTACCACACCTGCGGTTCTGTTCTGCTCTGCTTGTTTACCGCACCTGCGGTTTTGCTCCGCTCTGCTTGCTCACCGCACCTGCGGTTTTGCTCCGCTCTGCTTGCTCAGCGCACCTGTGGTTTTGCTCCGCTCTGCTTGCTCACCGCACCTGCGGTTTTGCTCCGCTCTGCTTGCTCACCGCACCTGCGTTCATACCTGCCAGTATCTGCCTGTCTGCATTCCAGCCGTGCCTGTCAGCACCCGCCTGTCTGCATACCGGCCGTGCCTGCCAGTACCCACCTGCCTTCATACCAGCCGTGCCTGCTAAGTACCCACCTTGAGCAGTGTATATATATATATATATATATATATATATATATATATATATATATATATATATATATATATATATGCAACTATATGTCAACAGGGACTGAGTAACTACTTTTCCCAGAGCTTCAGTGTCCCCCTCTCGGCTCCCAGCTCCTCACTGGCTGTAATTATATGTGGTCAGCTATTTACTCTGGTGATTCAAAGGGAAATTGTCACGTCCATGAACGCTAGTTACCTGCGGATATAGAGTTAATCTGCAAGTAAATGGTGTTTAAAGAGACTGACTGTTCAAACTAAGTCCCGCCGCTCAGTGCTTCACTGCGGAGCCAATCATTTATATACACCTTCCCGTCTGCTATCTCCCCTCTTCTTTGATTGACAACTGTGGCTTCATAGGGACAGAGGAGGGTGGAGATAGATGGAAACCAAGCAGGGGGGAAGGTGTATATAAATGATTCTCCCCACCATGAGGCAACAAGCACCTGTACTTGGTTTTAACAGTCGTTCAGTGGTGACAGAGTCCCTTTAAATCCTGTATAGCCAGTTAATTGGAGCAGCAGCTATAGGGAGATAATTTAATTAGATTCTCCCCCTATAGCCGGGCGGTTCAGGGCTGTTGCAGCCACCACTCACTACGCAGTGAGTGTGCTGTAATCACTTCTCGGCATAATGATTGACAGCCTGCTCCCCAGTGAGTGTGTCGCTCAAAGTGGGATGTGATTACACTATGTAGTGAGTGGTGGCTGTAACAGCCTCGCTCCGCTATGATGACTGAAAGTGAGCATCTGCAGGGAGAATATAACTTAATTTTCTCCCTGTAGCTGCTGCTCCAGTAAGTCGGCTACACAGGATTTTAACACTATTGGTCCCATTCATCATATCCTTTTTTTTTTTAAGTCGCTTTTCTTTTTTGACTTTTGGTTTCCACTGATGTTCTTTGTGCCAAATTCATCAAAATGGTATAAACGATTTATGAATTCTGCACAAAAAAAAACAAAATTGACTTTTTTTTCTGCTTTTAACAGGTTGTGTGAGCTTTTTAGTTCAAAAAGTTGCAAAAAATGTGACTTTTTAACTAGCATACATAATATCATTCCGGGGGGACTGGAGTATAGTTATGCCAAATTTTCTGACTATTTCAAAAAGTTGCATTTGATGAATCTGTCTACAACATCTGGAAAAGCCACATTGATGTGGACATCAGAAAATTAAACAACAAAAGACAACTTGGGGGAAAAAAAGCGCAAATTATTTGATTTTGTTGCAAATCAAAAAGTCACTAATTGAGAATTCATGGAAATGCAAAGATGAATCAGGCTCCATTTACCTGCAGAATACCACTAAATCTGCAGGTAAATAGCATATCTGGACATGACAGATTCCCTTTAAATTGTACTGGCAGATGTAACCAGCTACAAAATTTAATTTGTGGGAGGTTACTAGAGAAGATGTATTGATTTTAGCTGATTCAGTGTATTTGCATTTATTAATGGTTGTACACATAGAGCACATTGAGGGAAATATTTTAATTGTAGGAATATCCCCATAACCATTCATTCAATGTATTCAGACGTTTGTAAAGATCGGTCCGAGATCAGAATGTAATGCACAGACCGGCTGCAGGTCTCCCGACCCAAGCGTGACAGCTTCATATATTGAGATGGTTGTAACTCAATTTTTGTTCCATTTCTGTATCACTTTTGCTACAGTATTCTGACTGATTTGTACTAACTTCTGCCATATGGTCTTAAATGAATTTGGTGTCCTATTCTGTATAAGTATGTGACTCTTCAGATTTTGTGGTATACTATGCCTGATGGAGAGACCTGAGTAGTCTGGAAAGCTTGCAATTTGTTACCATCTTTTCAGTTAGCCATTAAAAGGTATCAAACACTGAGGACTCTCAAATCTAAATTTTTTTTAGGAAAATAACTTTTTTAAGTGTGCAAACTAACAAATCTTGTTTGCAATCAATGCCTCACATTTGTGGGAGTATTTTGTAGTAGTGTATCCCATAGAAATTGTTGATTCTGAAAGAAAACTATAGGTTTTCTGACAGATCTTTTGGGGTGTACTCATTTCTGACATTTATGCTGAGCACCGTGTGCTTTATCTATATATCTATATTCTATATAAATTAAAATGTAAATTTTTGTTTGTTCAAAATCTTAAATCTCTGAAATCTTTTCACCAATTGCTTTGAAATTTTGACACAGCGTTGCATTCTAATACACACATGTTTTTATATGCCTACTATGTTTATATATACCAGCTGTTGGACATAAAAGCAACAGCGAGAGGGGGGTGTTACAAGCTCAGTCCCAGGCTGACTCTCCTCGGCCGCCCGGCATTCTCACCCCCTTAGTGACAACTCATTCATAAACCCTTCTCCCTCTTCTTCATTTGCCCCAGCCGCTGCCTGTGCTCTGCTTCTTTCGTGTCCCCCGTGGGGGTTGGGTGAAAGGGAAATGATGAGACCATCTGTTCGAGGCCGAAAGACGCTGCTGCTCATTACCACCACCGCCTGAGAGGCGGCCGCCCCTGCTTCCGGCACCGCTGCTGCTGCGGCTTCTTCTCCGGCTAATGAGTCTTATTTCCAACTGCGCAACAACAAGCGGGGTAGGGGAGGAGAGAGGGAGGCTGCACGGAGAGGCGCAGACGGCCGTCTCTGCTCTGGGCGCTGAGCTGGGCCCGAGCCTCGCAGCAGTGGGAGGATAGCAAGCGAGTGCAAATCCCACTGCGCCACCGGCGGGAGCAGCGCTGTGATCTGGCCGGTACCGGGTGTTATGCCAAGTTTTTAGCAATAAGGTTTGGATACGGCTTTAAAGAAGGCAACCCTTTGCGATATAACGCAATTTTATTTATAATAGTTGATTTAAAAGGTAAAATACATAATTAAAGGAATAGTATGATATGATGATATTGCATACACTTTTGTATATGTTATAATACAAAGGTTAAGTATATATATATATATATATATATATATATATATCTCACTTCGTCACCAAGAAGCTTTTAAACATCATCCGTCTGGAACATCAGAGAAGCAATTTCACCAAGACAGAGAGACCCCTGGAAGTCTTCACAACACTGCATGGGCAGGTACATACAACACTACACATCAGTGCAGGTATAACTTATGGCTTCTTCATCTAGGAGTTTATGAGCATCATCTGTCTAATTGACAGAGAACCCCTGAGAAGTCTACACAAGAAAGCTTCTGTCTGTATCATGATTCCAGTGACTTTTATAAGGTTTAGACAATGGAAGCATAAAGCTGGTTAATGTTTATAAGTATGATTCGTCGATAATACAGAATTGGCCAGGTTCTGTAATCTCGAGAAGTTTACCTATAAACATTGTTTTAGACAATAGATCTGTGTATTTCTTATGGAACATAATGGTAAGTGTACATACATTATCTGAATCAGTATTTTGGTTACAATAACACTATTTGTCAAAGCAAATATAACACTGGTCACTTGTGTACAAATCAGGATAATGAATCTTTGAAACACACAACTTCATAGACCATAGAACAATTAACATTGTATTACTGCATTGACACCTAGCAAACACTTTGTGGATAGCATGCATCAAGGACAGTTCATGTGAAAGAACTACTTTATCAGTATCAGAGTATATCAATGATATTACACTGCAGTATATTGCAATATATTCCACACTTGGTCTAATCACCACACTTTATCAAAGCATATAAACAATATGTTACAATATGTAGGCTATAAGATATCCATATTTTTATTAGCACTACACCGGGACATGTCAAGCGGACCACCCCCTTCTCCGCCGACTGCCTTCATCTCTACGCCCCCTCCTGTCACATTCCCTCTGTACTAGGGAATTGCATAACTAGCAATCCCTGACATGACCGACTCCATTGTGACACCTGACCGACCTCTTTATTGACCTGTGCAGAGTACAGGCCTGCAAGGGTCACAGGGTACAGGCTGCCACCATGCCTGCCTGATGGGCACAACTATCAACAGTGCCAGCATTGCCCCATCTGATATATATACACACACGTGGCCAAAATTGTTGGTACTTCTCATTTAATGAAAGAAAAACTCACAATGCTCACAGAAATAACTTGAATCTGACAAAAGTAATAATAAATAAAAAATCTATGAAAATGAACAAATGAAAGTCAGACATTGCTTTTCAACTCTGCTTCCACAGAATTTTTAAAAAAATGTAACTCATGAAATAGGCCTGGACAGAAATGATGGTACCCCTGAAAATAATGTGACAAAAGGGACATGTTAAATCAAGTTGTGTCCACTAGTTAACATCACAGGTGTCTACAATCTTGTAATCAGTCATTGGGCCTGTATATAGGGCTACAGATACTCACTGTGCTGTTTGGTGACATGGTGTGTACCACACTCAACATGGACCAGAGGAAGCAAAGGAAAGAGTAGTCTCAGGAGATTAAAAAGAAAATTATAGACAAACATGTTAAAGGTAAAGGTTATAAGAACGATTCTGACCAAGTGTGTATATAAATAAAAATATATAGGGCAGCATGGTGGCTCAGTGGTTAGCACTGCAGCCCTGCAGCAATGGGGTCCTGGGTTCAAATCCCACCAAGGACAACATCTGCAAGGAGTTTGTATGTTCTCCCTGTGTTTGCGTGGGTTTCCTCCGGGTTCTCCGATTTCCTGCCACACTCCAAAGACATACTGATAGGGAATTTAGATTGTGAGCCCCAATGGGGACAGTGCCCATAATGTCTGTAAAGCGCTGTGAAATTAATGGCGCAATATAAGTTAGTAAAATATATATAATATATATTCTCATTCCGCTTTGAAATTGCCATTGAACATGCAATTCATTGAAACTCCCACGTGCAACATTTCCAAAGCATCTGGCATGGGAAAAGTATTACATAAATGCAAACTTATTGTTTGGGATGAATGCACAATTGTGCACAAAAAATCGCTCGAGGCTCTTGATCGATCATTGCAAGATTTCAGGCAAATATTACCTGTAATTCCTCGATCGACACCAGCGGACGAAATACATGCTTGCCTGAAATACGCTACTTTGTGGCGACACGTAAAGTCGTTAAAATTAACTACAAATATGCGTGTCCAGCTGCAAAACGATCAATCAGCTGAAAAATTCTCACATCGATTGTGGAAATTGGGAACAGAAAGGTGCCGGTTGATCTGACCTCAGGACAAATTTCATAGCCTCATAACTTCTGCAATTTAGTGACGTCAAAAGAACAATTGGTTGAAAAAATATTTCCCAATATTTAAACCAATTATAAGAATCACGATTGGCTAAGTGAACGAGCTATTCTTGCATCCAAGAACAAAGACGTCTACGAACTTAACAATATTATTCAGTCTAAGATTCGAAGCGAGGCAGTCACATACAAGTCCGTCGACCCTGTTGTGGAAGCAGATGAAGCTGTTAATTATCCAACAGAATTTTTGAATTCACTCGATCTGCCAGGGATGCCACCGCACGTATTGTAATTGAAAATCGGTGTGCCAATTATCATGTTGCGAAATATCAAGCAGCCAAAGCTTTGCAACGGCACGCGGCTTACAGTAAAACAATTAATGAGCAACGCCATTGAAGCAACAATCTTCACAGGACCTTTCAAAGGTGAAGATGTCCTCATTTCCCGCTATGATTCCAATAAATATGCCATTTCAATTTGAGGGATTACAATTCCCAATTCGATTGGCGTTTGCAATCACCATCAACAAAGCTCAGGGCCAATCTTTTGAATTGTGCAGTTTAAATCTAGACACAGATTGCTTCTCACATGGACAATTATATGTTGTGTGTTCTAGAGTTGGCAAGCCAGACAATCTGTATATCTACACAGACAATGGAACAACAAAAAATATTGTATACCCACAAGCATTGTGAAATTAAAGATTTTAGAAACGTGCGCTCTCTCTTTTCTCTCTTTTCCATTTAACCAGACTGAGCCACAGCAACTCGTAGCCGGGTACAGCTAATATATAATGTAAATATTTTAGACACGTGTGAAAAAATTCGGCAAAGTAAGTGTGACGCCTCTACTCGTAAAGCCCGCGTTTTACCCTGGGTGTTGGGGGACTCGGTGTCAGGCCCTGTGATGGAGAGGTGGGATGCAGCCGTGGCCCGGACCCGACCCGTGCTCAGGGCCGTCACAGTTAAAAGAGATGGTGAGGGCTCGTCCGGGTTGAGTGGCTATTTAACGACTACGCCACCTGTGGTGCCTGGTGAGTGGCCACCAGCGCCGCTGCAGTCCACTGAGGCATGGTGTAATGGCGTCCAAAGTTCTTACTACTCCCCACAGGCGGAGCAAGGCCTCAGGGCAGAGGGACAGGAGGATGGGGGTAGTAGCAGAGGGAGACAGGCTCCGCGTCCGGCGGTGCGGAGCAGAAATAACAGTCCGGAGGCCATAGGGGTGAACTTCCAAGGCTTTATTCACGTAGATGGCAAAGGAAGGCGACTCCCTGCTCCCCACGGAGTCCTGCGGTTACCAGGGACTGGGGTCCGACAACCTCCGAGTAAGTCCAGCATTCAGTCGCGACCCGACAGCGGAGTGTTCCTGAACTACAGACCAATTCCCCTCCTGTCCGTGTGTGTGCAAATAGGCCGGGTCTCCCTCTGAACTCCTCTCAGAACAAGGGCACGGGGGCAGCTCCGCTCCGTCCGATACCCGGTGGGATCCTCTGGGCCTAACCGGGCTTTCCCGTCCAAGACGTAGAGTAACAAGGTCGGTTGTCGGGGGCTGGTACCCCTTTTGCAGCCGGAGTCCCTCTGAATATATCAGGTTGGCGAGGACAGGTGGCGTACACCGCTCAGTCTGCATCCTGCCTGGGATCCATTTGCTATGGAGCCACACTCTTAAGCTCCGGGCCTTCTTGATCATGGTCCTTGGCCGGGTTGAGACATTCCTGGTCTACAACCTACCTCTCGTCCCAAGGCTGGGGTACGAAGGCTATGTCCCTTGCCGGTGCAGGCCCACACAGGATCTGCGCTCCCGGAGGGAGGTCACATTACACACAGTACATGACAGCACAGAGAACAGCCGAAGAAGAACCAAGATCAAAGATGGCTTTGAATTAAATATGAAATCTAAAGTGTAACTAACTTGTAAGTCCTCCACCCTCACCCACTAACTGGTTCCCCTCACTCTTGGTTCCCCAGTCTCCCTGTAACCAGGGGAGCAGCACCTAGTGTATACTAGCTCCCTCTGGTGGAGAAATGTGGTGTTGGATGCAAGGGCTGGGTCACAACTATCACACTGGCCTTACCTCAGAGGAGGAACACTACACTCCATTAAAGAAGTGCAGCATCCCTGTGGCGGTCGAACCCTCAGGGGCGCCACATAAGAATACGTTAAAAATACAAGAGTTAAGTTTATTTTTCTCAATTAACAAAATGCAAAGTGAGTAACAAAAGAGAAATGTAACTAATATTTGGTGTGACCACACTTTTTAGCTTTAGGTAACTTTGCACAAAAGTCAGGGATTTTGTAGTATTATAGTCATGTGTATGAGTAACCAATTATACCAAACCTTTATCATTTTCACAGGGGAATGATCAGCTGTCATGTGCCTCTAACCGCCGCTGGTCGATCCGAGATTCACCCGCGGCTGTTAACCAGTTAAATGCCGCTGTCAGTCACTGACAGCAGCATTTAACTTGAGCCGCCCGGAAGCGTGTCACAAGTCCCGCCCATCAGCGCCCCTGTCACGTGATCACAGGGCACCGATGGGTTGTCATGACAGCCGGGGGTCTACAGAAGACCCCTGTGCCTGTCATTGTGAATCTCCTATGAATGCTGGCTCGTGATCGGTGTTCGTAGGAGATCGTGATTTTTGCTATACATAGCAGAGCTGAAGCCCTGCTATATGTAGCACAGGTGATCGGATGATCACATCTTCAAGTCTCCTAAGGGGACTACTGAAGTCAGTAAAAAGTAAAAAAAAAAAGTTTTACCAAAATAAAAAAACACCAGTTCAAATCAACCCCCTTTTGCCCCATTGAAAGTAAAACCATTCAAAAAAATACACGTTTTTTATCACTGCATTCAGAATCGCCTGATCTATCAAAATATAAAGTAAATTAATCCGATCGTTAAGCGGCGTAACGAGAAAAAAAAACGAAACGCCAGAATTACATTTTTTTTGCCGCCGCAACATTGTAATTTAATGCAATAACAGGCCATTAAATCATCATATGTACCCTAAAATGGTATCAATAAAAACGTCAGTTAGTGGCGCACTACTTGTCTTGGAGAATGGCGACATAAGCAAATTTTTTTTTGTTTTTTGACAGACTTCGGATTTTTTTCCACCACTTAAATAAAAAGGAAGCTATACATATTTGGTATCTGCATACTCGTACTGACCTGGGAAATCATATTACCAGGTCAGTTTTAGCATTTAGTGAACATTGTAGCTAAAAAAAACAGTTGTGGAATTGCACCTTTTTTGCAATTTCATCACACTTGGAATTTCTTTCCCGTTTTCCAGTACATTATATGGTAAAAGCAATGGTGTCATTCAAAAGTACAACTTGTCCTGCAAAAAACAAGCGCTCACACGGCCATATTGATGGAAAAATAAAAAAGTTATGGCTCTGGGAAGAAGGGGAGCAAAAAATGGTGAACTGACCAGGATGATTTGTCATGGAGGTATGTCACTGATGGCTTCTCCCCACTTAAGTAGACTAACGGGTCACTCCATATCTGCACACACAATCTAGCTGATGGGGGACATACCTCTGTGATTTGACTTCTTGGTCACATTGACCACAACTCGGTTTCAAAATATGTTTTCTCCGAAACATTTGCAGTACGTGGTGTAGGCATCGTAAATCATCTGATACTTCTAAAATGAACCTATGTCATGAGGAAGGAGAGCCATCAAACATAACCATGCCCCTTACTTTTCCCATACATAAGTAGTCACAATTTTTTTGACCACAGACTCAAGCACTCCATAAGTGCCTCAGATGCCCCGTTATAATTGCGATTCTACCAGTCAGATCCCCAAAAATACATGATATTTGGGGTCTCCAGATCACAGCACATGGTTACATCCTATTGGGAAACGTAAGGATATAATGGATCCTGGGCTGCATGAAAAATGTAGCACTCTAAGCAGTATAATAAGCCCTAGCTACAATATTGGCTGAAGAAAAAATCCAATATTGTGTGATGCAGCACGAATTGTGTTTTGGGCTATGACAATTTTTGGTCATCCCATGTTCATTTGATTGATATGGCTTTCTTTAGGATGCACAGAGTTGCACATGCAGCAGATCGCTCAGCTTTTTTTTTATCACAACCCCAAATACATCCAGTATGTTTAGTGCAGATATCCATTATCAGAACCAAGGTTGGGGCATAGATACCGAGGTCACTACATCGATGCAGTTCTGGATTTACTGCAAAGATGCTCTAACAGAACCAAGCTCCTTTTAAGCATATGGACATTCGACAAGCTTTCTTATTTGGTATCTCTGTATTTGTAGAATAAAGGTAACAAGCTGAACAGTAAACAGCTTTAAAAATGTCAGAATAACTTTTTTTTCCATTCTATCCCCATAAAGAGTTAATACAAGTTGTACAATAAGTTTTATGTATCCCAAAATGGTACATTTAAAAAAATACAGAAGCCCTCATACAGCTATATCAACAGGGAAGGAAGGGGGAGTGAGGTAAAGCTCTTAAAATACCCCCCCCCAAAAAAAACTAAAAAAAATTGGTTGCTTTTTAAGGTATAAAACTTGTTTGGTATTAAAAGGGTTAAAATGACGCCGTTATTTTGACATAACCTTCTGATTGATAGTAAGGAGAGGATTGATGGGGGGTATCGATGCTCCGAGCAGTGCCCCTTTTGTAGATCTTATACCAGCAGAATGGTACATAGGCCCAGAGCTTAGCTGACTACCACTGCATTCATTTCAGCGAGTTCTCAGCACGCGGACCACCAATCATTACTCCTGAAATGACACGATGAGGTGTCTTAAGATTAGATTATACAGCGACAGGTTCACGGCTTGTGAAATATATGATCTGCGAAACAGAATAAAAAAATAATCACTGAGCATGTGATAGTGTCTGTGATCCTTTTTTGACACAAGGTGGCACTGTGGAAGTGCATAAGTTTGGACAATGCGGCTCGCCATGCTTTTACAGGGTCTTTTCTAGCTGAGTACGAGGTAAACACGCTTGTATGAATAATGAAGAAGTGTCGTGTTTATAATGCATGCATCCTTCTCCTGATATAGTACCAGCTGGATACACAATAATACATTTATTATCCTGGCCATTTCTGCACATGATCATTGCGCTTGTTATGTTCCTTATGTAACCTGTGTGTGTCTGCAGCTGCACCTTGTCCTGGTGGTGGGGAACCTGTGACTTATACTATACTTATATATACTTATGTGAGCTTATACTTCAATACTGGTAAGAAATAGGACTGAGCTAAAAGAGCATTAGACATAAAATGACACATTTTCTAGTCAATCGACGTCTAATATGAACATTTAGGCTGTGTGCCCACGATGCGTTTTCTAAGCGTTTCCGCAGCGGCAATTCTGCTGCAGAAACGCTTAAATAATGCATGGTAGAAGGCCTGCCATGTTCTCCAATGATAATCCGCATGTGCTGTGCACATGCTGCGGAAATTTCCGCTGCGGATTATCATTGCGGAAAAATACGCAGCACTACCAATTATTTTGCGGAAGCGCTGCGTTTTTGCCGCCATTGACTTGCATTGGAACGCATGGATTACGCATCACTGCATCTGTAAATGCGCATTCCACGCGTTTCAATGTGCGGATGGTACCCGGGTGTGGAGGACAGGAGACTCTCCTCCGGACCCGGGTACCATAGAACCTGTGAAAAAAAGAATAAAATAAAAAATAAATATTATACTTACCTTCTGATGGCCCTCGCTGCGCTCCTCCTCCCTTGCCGGCAGCTCGCGATGGAATGAAGGACCTGCGCTGACGTCATAGTCATGTGACGGCAGGTCCTTCAGTGTACCGCGATCTGCCGGCAGCCAGGACGGAGCGAAGCAAGACTGCGGGGGCCATCGGAAGGTAAGTATAGATTTATTTTTTTATTTTTTACCATTCTTTTACGGTCACACTATATAAATCCATGCTGTTTGCATGGATTTATATAGTGTGACCAAGTTGTCAAGCACTTTCCAAGTGATGCTAAAATTGCTTGTAAAGCGCTTGACACCCGTATGCGGAAATGCAAGTGAAGAACGCTTCACATCCTCATGTCCCTGGCAGGAACAAGCGGATGTACAATCCGCATGCGTTTTTTTTGCCAGGGAGATGCAGAAATGCTCAGGAGAAAATCCTGAGCATTTCTGCATCGTGGGCACATAGTCTTAGGCTGTATTCATATCTGCATCGGGACTTTATAGCAGATTCCAGCAGGTTTGATGGGAAAGTTAACATTGCATGCAGCACTATTGCTGTCAACAAACCTCTGAAATTACAACAGACCCCATTATAAATCAATAGGGTAAGTCCAATGTGCGAGGCATGTGCCACATAATGGCTCCAGGACTAAACAGCACAGAAACCCTTCAGTCCTGGTTTCCATCATGGGAAGGATCTGGCACTGCCTTTAATACCCCATTCAGAAGTCTGTTTTTCACGTATTCTCTGTGTTTTTTCATAATAATCTATGGAGCTGTATTTTGGCGAGCAACGGATCCAATTAATTACATCTGTGGTTGTGAACGCCAGTCTAAAGGAACGGGACCGTTAGAGTGAGATGCGCCTAATTAACTAAGAGGGGCACGTCGCTTAATGAAACAGGCGCATCTTACAAATGGCGTGTTCCTACGCTAGAAATGTTACTCCTGTCAGGGACTGGAGTACATTTCTGGCTCAGCATCGATAAAATGTCATTTTATTACTTCTTTCAAATGCTTTCTGGCAGTGACGTATCTAGAGTCTGATTTGCCATGGTGTAAAATTTGGACCTGGGTCCCCACCTACAGTGGGGAAAATAAGTATTTGATACACTGACGATTTTGCAAGTTTTACCACCTGCAAATAATGGAGAGGTCTGTAATTTTTATCGTAGGTACACTTTACCTGTGAGAGACAGAATCTAAAATGAAAAAAACAAAAAATCACATTGTATGATTTTTAAATAATTAAATTGCTATTTATTGCATAAAATAAGTATTTGATCACCTACCAACCAGCAAGAATTCTGGCTATCACAGACCTGTTAGTTTTTCTTTAAGAAGCCCTCCGACTCTGCACTCATTGCCTGTATTAATTGCACCTGTTTGAACTCATTACCTGTATAAAAGACACCTGTCCACACACTCAGTCAATCACACTCCAACCTCTCCACAATGGCCAAGACCAAAGAGCTGTCTAAAGACATCCAGAACAAAATTGTAGACCTGTACAAGGCTTGAATTGGCTACAGACAATAGGCAAACAGCTTGGTGAGAAGGCATCATCTGTTGTCACAATTATTAGAAAATAGAAGAAACACAAGATGACTGTCAATCTTCTTCGGTCTGGGGCTACATGCAAGATCTCGCCTCATGGGGTAAGGATGATTCTGAGAAAGGTCAGGAATCAGCCCAGAACTACACAGGAGGACCTGGTCAATGACCTAAGGAAAGCTGGGACCACAGTCTCAAACATTACTGTTATTAACACACTACGCCATCATGGATTAAAATCCGGCAGGGCACTCAAGGTCCCCCTGCTCACACCAGCACATGTCCAGGCCCATTTAACGTTCGCAAATGACCATCTGGATGATCAAAGGAGGCATGGGAGAAGGTCATGTGGTCGGATGAGACCAAAATAGAATTTTTGGTATCAACTCCAATCGCTGTGTTTGGAGGAAGAAGAAGAATGAGTACAAACCCAAGAGCATAAATGGTAGAGAGGGGACCCAGCACCACCATATAAATAAACCTATGCCTGTGCCAAAAAAAACCCAAACAGACAAATTGAGAGCAAAACCCAAACAAACCCAAGAGCACCGTCCCAACTGTGAAGCATGGTGGGGGAAACATCATACTTTGGGGAGTGATTTTCTGCAAAGGGGACAAGACGACTGCACTGTATTGAAGGGGTCATGTATCGCAACATTTTGCCCAACAACCTCCTTCCCTCAGTAAGAGCATTGTAGATGGGCCATGGCTGGGTTTTCCAGCATGACCCGAAACACACTGCCAGGGCAACTAAGGAGTGGCTTGGTATGGAGCATTTCAAGGTCCTAGAGTGGCCTAGCCAATCTCCAGACCTGAACTCACTATAAAATCTTTTGAGGGAGCTGAAACTTAATGTTGCCCAGCGACAGCCCCAAAACCTGAAAGATCTGGAGAAGATCTGTATGGAGGAGTGGGCCAAAATCCCTGCTGCAGCGTGTGCAAACCTGGTCAAGAACTACAGGGAATATCTGACCTCTGTAATTGTAAATAAAGGTTTCTGTGCCAAATATTAAGTTCTTTTTTTCTATTGTATCAAATACTTATTTGCAATAAAATGCAAATTAATTATGTAACAATCATACAGTGTGATTTTCTGGATTTTTTTTAAGATTCTGTCTCTCACAGGTGAAGTGTACCTACGATAAAAATTACAGACCTCTCCATTCTTTGTAGGTGGGAAAACTTGCAAAATCGTCAGTGTATGAAATACTTATTCTCCCCACTGTACATATTGGTCAGATGAATTAGCCCTTGTAGCATTCTAAATCCTATAAAGACATATGTGTTGGCCACCCCCATAATGTAATAATGTCCCCTATCATGTAAAAATGTCATTCATCCAGGGCCCCTTCAAGTAATAATGTCCAATATCCTGTGCCCCTTCAAGTAATAATGTCCAATATCCTGTGCCCCTTCCAGTAATAATGTCCCCCATCCTGGGGGGGCCCTTTCTGGCATAAGTTTCCCCATCCTGGATACCTTCCAGTAATAATGTCCCCTATCCTGGTGTAATGTCCCCATCCTGGACCCTTCCAGTAACATATGACCTCCATCCTAGGCACCTTCCCAGTATAGTGTCCCAGCTCCTAAGCCCATTCTGTAATAATGTTCCCCATTATGTCACTGTTCTCTAACACATGCAAAAAAATAAAAAGATTGCTTTCCCCTTCCGCCGCTCCCACGATGTGCTGCTTCCTCTTCTATAGCCGGCAGCTGACTTAGGCGTGCAACTATAGGTGACACATGATGTCACTGGCATGTGCCGCCTGTGACTGGCATCGCCAGCTACTGATATGCTGGCGGCATATATTGAAGTACAAGGACCCAGCGGATCTCTGCGCCTCAACATATTTCAGCTGAATGTGCGTCTGTGGACACACTTCCAGCTGAAGTAGTCGCTGGCGTCGGCGGGCTACCCTCCTGCATGGGCCCCTCTGCGTCCACGATCTTTTCGCCCCTGCTTCCGGGTTCGGAAACCCTGGAGCTATTAAAAGAACTTCTGCTCAGAAGTCACCCTCTCTTAATGCAGATATATGGGAAAAGACGATGGCTTCGGAGCCTAAAGTGGCTCTGCTTGGGAAAACTCGACTGCTGAGCTGGCGTCTAAAATAATAATAATATAATCATTTTTATTTCTATAGCGCCAACATATTCCGCAGCACTTTACAATTCAGAGGGGACTTGTACAGACAATAAAGACATAACAGTGTAACACATAATTCTAGAGATACCAAGAGGAGCGAGGGCCGTTCTGCTCACAGGCTTACAATCTAAAAGACACCGTGTCCATATAGCCACCGTAGCCAAATCTTGAAAGTCCACAAAATCTTGGAGTTTATGCTCACGTTTCTGATTTGAAAGCTCAGCAAATAGATTCTGTGTGCACATGGCCTAAAGTCACATTCACACGTTCAGTATTTGGTCAGTATTTTACATCAGTATTTGTGAGCTAAAACCAGGAGTGGAACAATCAGAGGAAAAGTATAATAGAAACACGTCACCACTTCTGTATTTATCATCCACTCCTGATTATGGCTTACAAATACTGAGGGAAAATACTGACCAAATACCGAACGTGTGAACGTGGCCCAAAAGTTTCCTGTAGGGTCTGATATTTATTTTTTACATACTTTAATTAGCTGCAAAGTATTTTTACGCCATTAACTAATGCATAATAAATGCTGCATGTCTTTATGCTTGTTTTTTCCAGAGCATAATGACATCTCGCAAATTTGGAAAGAGTTTAGTAGCTTGCCTGTCAAATGTTTCTGAAGCCAGGAATAAAAATAATATTCAGAAAATAGCAGAAGCTGCTTTATTTAATAGTTGTGGTAAGTACAGTATAACAGTCTCATTTACAATATCTCTACAGGAAGGGAAAGATAGGAATCTCTCAGGTTTCCTGTAGGTCCCTTTTAGCTTCTTACTGTCCTGATATTACTCATCTAATCAGAAAAAGGAGAAGTCCAGAAAATAATCATTGCTGTTAAAGTGCTGTACGTTGAAGGCCATGTACCTGTGTTTTGACACTAATTAGGTGGACATGTGAAAAGGTCAGATATACAATTTAATTGCTTTAGCATATAGATCATAATGTCTTTCTTATGTACCCCATACAGTCTCAGAAGGGAAATCTTGACTGCAGAATGGCTGACCTCTGGACCAAAATACCCCGCCCCAATAACCTACACCTCCCATAACTCCCCTTCCTGTTAACTCCACTTACCGCTGTTCCCACAATAAAGACAGACATTGTGACTTGAATGAAATGGCCACAGCAGCCTTTATTGAACAACATTAACATATTAAATTAACCTATAAATTAACATATAAATGACCTGAAAATAAGAAAAGGGTCTTTGGAAGCCACTACATTGAAAACCTGTCATCATCAGCTCCTCCTCTATTGCCCCCTGTCACGGGTGTGTCAGAGGTGACAGACAGTCACCCTGCAGTTGGTTGCAGGAGATCTCTACGTTTGGAATTACAGACATATTCTTAGATGCTGGCTGTCTCTAGGACCCAGCGGCTACCTCCCTCTGGCTAATTAGCTCCCTGGCCTGGGTGTATAAATACCTGGTGTGTCTGAGAGGGAGGTGCCGGCGATATTTATTACTACTTGTGAGGCTTTAGCAAGAGCAGTACTTCGTCCTCTCTGGAGCTTGAGGCCGTGTGACACCCCCAACCGCAACGCACGAATTCGGGGGCTCTCCTGCTGAATGGTGCCATCCAATTTCCCTCTGAGACCATAGCCCAGTAGGGGCCCTTATTATTTCTTGACATCTGCCAAAAAAGGAGAAAGGTGACCATCCCAAAACATGGTCTTCCCCCCTACCTCTTACCATACCACCAATTAGCTTTCCAAAGACCCGATCCCGTCTGCTGCCATGACATGATGCTGCCCCTCCAAGCATGAATACACTTAACACACTTTACTTGAACAAATAATAGCATGCACCGGGATATGGTTGTACAAGTCAATCAGGTCTGGTAGCTTCTCCGGCCACAGGCTGCGTTCTTCCAGGGGCAACGTCTTGAGGAGATCAATGACGATATTGTTCATTTTCTCACACAGCCCGTTGGTTTGCAGGTGGTAAGGCGTCGTCCGAATCTTCCTACAGCCGTAGAGGTTGCAGAACTCCTGGAATACTTCAGCCTCAAACGCTGGACCTTGATCTGTCAAGACCTGTTCCAGATACCCGTGTGGACGGCAGAAGTGTTGCTGGAAGGCTCTGGCCGCTGTTTGGGCTGTCAGGTCCACCACCAGGAACCACCACCAGGAACCGGGAGTAATGGTCCACAATCATGAGGGCATAGATGTAGCCGGACCGGTTTGGAGTCAACTTCACATGGTCCAGGGCTACCAGCTCAAGAGGCTGCCTGGTAACGATGGGCCTCAAGGGTGTCTTCTGGCTGGTACGGTCCTTCCTCCTGAGGTGGCATTGGCCGCAGTCCCTGCTCCACTTCTCTATGGCCCCTCTCATACTGACCCAGTAGAACCACTCTCTCAGTAGGAACTCCAGTTTCTTCCACCCGAAGTGTCCCGCTCTGTCATGGTAGGCCTCCAGGACCATTGCTGCATCTCGCCTTGGGACCACTACCTGTCAGGTCAGCTTGTGCATCCGGTGGTTGACAAGCCTTCTGCACAGCTTACCCTCGTAGAGGAATAGCCTGCTTTTCTCCTTCCATAACTGCTTGGCTTCCTCTGGAGCGTCCGGGCCAGGGCTAGCGTCTGCCTGGGTTAACATGTCTTTCACCAAGTGAATCGCAGTGTCACTATCTTGCGTTTTATCCCAGCCGTGGTGGGGTAAGGGGTTGAACATGACGGTGGTTAGGTCTTTGTCTCTTACCCAGCTCTACTTCCTCCAGCTCTTCCGAGTCTTCTTCTCCTTCAGGTAGGTGGGGCATTCTTGATAGGGCGTCTGCGTTGGCGTTGGTTCTGCCTGCCCGGTATTTGATGGTGAAGTCATAATTGGATAGCCGGGCCATCCACCGCTGTTCTAGGGCACCTAGTCTTGCATTGTCCATGTGTGTCAGCGGGTTGTTGTCCGTGTACACAGTGAACTTTGCGGAGGCCAGGTAATGCTTAAATCGTTCTGTGAAGGCCCACACCACTGCCAAGAATTCTAGCTTGAAGGAGCTGTAATTCTCCGGGTTTCTTTCAGTGGGCCTCAGCTTCCGGCTGGCGTACGCGATCACCCTTTCTCTGCCCTGTTGGTTCTGTGACAGTACGGCTCCCAGCCCAACATTGCTGGCTTCTGTTTGGAGGATAAAAGGCTGGCTATAATCGGGGTAGGCCAGGATCTCATTCCCCGTTAGGGCCATCTTCAACTGGCGGAAGGACTCCTCTTCCGGCTTGTCTCACTTGAAGGGTGGCTTTAGACTTCTGGTCTTGGATTGACCTATCAGGAGGTCCTGCATTGGAGCTGCCATCTTTGTGAACCCGGGGATGAACCTTCGGTAGTAACCTACCAACCCGAGGAACTGCCTCACTTCTTTGATGTTTGAGGGGCTTGGCCAGCTCTTGATTACTGTGACCTTGTCGGGGTCAGGGGCTACTCCTTCTGCACTCACCACGTGTCCTAAGTACTGGACCTTCAGTTTCAACAGGTGACACTTTGAGGGTTTCACCTTCAGGCCATAGCCTGCCAGGGCTTCGAACACCTCGGCCAGGTGCTTTAGATGGTCCTCGTAAGTCTTCGAATAGACAGTCACGTTGTCCAGGTAAAGTAGGACCGTCTCGAAGTTTCGGTGCCCTAGACAGCATTCCATCAGCCTCTGGAAGGTCCCTGGTACGTTGCAGAGCCCGAAGGGCATACAGTTGAATTCGCTCAATCCCATCGGGGTGGTGAAGGCGGTCTTCTCCTTGTCAGCCTCTGCCACAGGAACCTGCCAGTACCCGCTAGTAAGGTTCAAAGTAGAGAAGAAATTAGCTGATTTTAGAGCTGCTAAAGACTCCTCTATCCTACGTAACGGGTACGCGTCTTTATGGGTGATACGATTGATTTGTCTATAGTCCACGCACATTCTCATGGTACCGTCTTTCTTTTTTACCAGAACCAAGGCGGCTGCCCAGGGGCTACAGCTGTCTCTAATGACCCCGGCTTCTTTCAATTCTCTCAGCATGCCCTTTGCGTTCTGATAATGTGCAGGGGGTACAGGTCTGTGTCTCTCTTTTATTGGTGGGTGGCTCCCCGTGGGGATGTGGTGTTCTACTCCCTTTACTCGGCTGAAGTCTAGCGGGTGCTTACTAAAAATTCTCTTATACTCCTGAACCACCCGGTAGACTCCTTGTTTTTGGTGCAGGGGAGTGGAGTCAGCACCCACATGGAGTTTCTGGCACCAGTCCTTGTGTTGCTGGGAGCCATTACCCTCCACCGGGGGAGATGGAGGCAAGGGTTCCACGACCCTGATAGCATTGTGCTAGACGGCAAACAATTTGGCTAGTATAGCGTACCGGGGCAAGTGTACTTCCCTTTCCCCGATGTTTAAGATCCGGACGGGCACCCTTCCATGGCGGACATCAACCACCCCCCGGGCTGTCAAAATGGTGGGCCTGCTGTCTGAGTACACGGGTTCTACCATGGCTTGGTAGTCTCTCCCTCTTAACCCGATTGCAGTCCGACACCAGATCATCATTTCGCTTTTGGGAGGCGTGGCAATGTGAAACGGGTCGCTCATCCTCACGCTACCGATCTCACCACCAGACAGTTCTACCTGTTGCAGTCTCATCAGGGCTCTTATCTCTTTCTGGAGGACTCTCTGTTGGCTGGAGCTCGCATTCATCGCCACCTGCTGCAAAATCACAATTACTTCTGAAAGACAGTTTTCAATCACATTAGTACCCAAGGTTATTTTAGGGTGACTTTCACGACGGTCAATGTCCACAATGATCACTCCCTGTGCCGGCAGTTCAACCTTACCAATCTTGATAGTCATCTCTCTGAACCCCACCTGCGGCACGGGCTGGCCATTGCTGGCGATGATGCTCAAGTCACTGTCTGGATAACGTGTTATATCAGTGTCACTCCAGTACTGCTTGAAAAGTACATAGGGGATGGTAGTCACTTGAGACCCGGTGTCCAGTAGTGCACTCATGGGGATACCGTCCAGCACTATGGGTAAGACCGGGTTTCCCCCCACGTACTTATCACGCCAGTTAGACGGGCCTGATGACCTTATGCCTGGGGGTTGGCCCTCTGCCCCAGGTCGGACCCATTTAAAGTACAGTACCTTGCTATGTGTCCTGGCTGACTGCAACGGCGGCAAATCTGCTGTCCATCCTCAGTGTAACGGTCGGCGGACCTCCCTCTGAACGACAGGATCCTCCTCTGTCGACGCCACGGGACATCCTCCGGACTGGAAGCCAGCTTGATTGGTCTTGACGGTTCCACCTGCAACGACTGTACGGTCCTGGTCAATGCAGCCACACTCTTTGTTAGCTCTTGGACCTGATGGTGCAGGTTTGCAGGCTGGGATGGATTTAGGGCCTGTGCATCAGCCCCCACAAGGTCTGCGGGGTAGGGCGCCGCCCCCTGGTGGTAAGTGATGGCAGGGTGCCGGGAAACTACAGCGCCACCTGGTGCGGGTTCTCGGAGCACCCGGATGGCCCTATCTTTGAACTGCGCAAAAGTCAATTCGGGGTTCTGTAGCGCCATGAGGCGCAGCTGGGTTCTGTGGGCACTGGACAGCAGACCTTCTATGAACTGGTCAGTCAATAGTTTATCGGTGTCCTGCACGCTGCCAGGGTCAGCTTGCTTGATTGCTCCCAGAGCTTCTTGCAGGTTCAAGGCATAGTCTCTGATACTATCTTGGGCTCGCTGCTTACAGCCATAGAACCGCATTTTGATTTCTGCTGAGGTACGGGTATCAAAGGTACTCCGCAGCCGGGTCAGAATGTCCTTTACAGTCCTTTTCTCCTCATCTGACCATGATTTCACTTCCCGCTGGGCTGCATCGGTTAGCTGCCCCGTCAGAATACTCACTTTCTGTTCTTCTGTCAGGGGATAAACTTTAAATAAACTGTGCAGCCTTTCCTTAAAGTCAGTTAATGTATGGGATTCCCCTGAGTATTGGGGCAGCCAGGCCGCTCCAGGGATTTAGGGCATGGAGAACGGCATCACCGCTGCTGCAGCCACGCTGGTGGTAGAGGGTCCCTCCGCGTCCATCATCTCCCCCCCCCCTAGTTAAGCGTGGCCTACCTTCCGACGATCCTCTTCTGTAGGCCGCGGCTCCGCTGGTGCTGCTCCGGGTGAGGACCTTGCGCAGCGTCGGTGCGTAGGGCGGGGCTTCAGGTCTCGCGCGGTTTGGACGTCCACGCCCCTCTTCTTCCCGCGCGGCGTCCCGAAGATGGCGTCCGATGTCGGGAAAAAGGCTGTTGATGGCGGGAAAACGGCTGAAGATGGCGGGAAACGACTGAAGATGGTGGGAAATCTCTTTTTAAGGTATGTGTACAGTCTTATTCAGGCACGCAATACCCGTTTGTGGCGGGTTGGTCACAATCCTGCCGACTACGCCAAAGCTGACTCGCCCCCTGGGCCGTGGGGCACCCGGAACCAGGCTTCAGTGCAATGATGGGGGTAGTAGTGGCAACCCGATCCCGTGGCTCAGGGTGGTCAGACCAAATGCTGTGGCAGTCTATTTGTAGGGTTATGAATGTCTGACTACGCCACCCGTGGATTGCGGTCAGGGATGACTGCCGCTGCAAGGCAGACCGCTGAGGCTGATGTTGGGGTGCAGCACAGGGATAGGATAACTCCCCACGGGAAGAGTGTAGCCTCAGGGCAATGTAGGTGGATGCTGGGTGTGATGGTGTAGGCCGCAATAATCAGAGTTCAGAGACCGCTTCAAACAGTCCATAGTCTTTATTGCAGGTATTTCTAATGACCCAACAGGAGTACTGGGTAGGAATTGGCCTGGGTGTCTGAGAACATTCGGGCGAGCCCCACTGGTCAGGGTGAGTGTGAAGGCCTACCGTTCTCTCTCTGCCCTTGCTGACTATCCCCCTTTTTGTGGTATGATAGCCCACGTCCCTGAGCTGTCCGCGTACTTCGCCTGTATGGCTTGCGACTCGGGCCTTAGGTACTTGTTACTTCTCCGTGCTGTACTGGTCCCTCTGTGTGGTGGAGCCTCCAGGCTTCTTAGGCCAAGGGACCTGAAATCCCTTTGCAACCCTGACAGCCTAGGACCCCAGTGTCCGGTAGTGATTCTCTCAGCCAGGACCGGCTCTCGTCGCCTCTGTCCCTGGCTTGCAGATCCTCCTCTGCCTCACAGACTCCTCAGCTGCAGCTGAACTGTCCCTGCTTCTCTGGGACCAGTCTCAGTCCTGAGCTAGGTCGTCCAGTTCTCTCTAACCCTGCCCCCAGTTCCAGCTTTTATAGGGGCAGCCAGCTCCCCCTTCTGGCCTGGGACAGGAGGTGCTGTATGCCAATTGTCCCTGACCAGGGAAGCTCCCTCCTGCTCTCAGACACAGCCTTTAATATTTGTGGCATCCAGGCCTGGAGTGACACATAAACTTATCCCCCCTGACATAAAGTAACCCCCTAAACTGAGTGCTCTGGTATACATCCCAGTCATGGGTCCATCTCTTTTAGACTCTTTGGTGCGCAGTCCGGGACTTACTTGACTGCAGAATGGCTGACCTTTGCATCTGGACCAAAATACCCCGCCCCAATAACCTACACCTCCCATAACTCCCCTTCCCATTAACTCCACTTAGCCCTGTTCCCACAATAAAGACAGACACTGTGAGTTGGATGAAATGGCCACAGCAGCCTTTATTGAACAACATTAACATATTAAATTTACATGTAAATAACCTGAAAATAAGGAAAGGGTCTTTGGAAGCCACAACATCGAAAACCTGTTACCATCAGCTCTTCCTCTATTTCCCCAAACCACAACCCGCCGATTTGGGGGCCCTCCTGCTTAATAGTGCCCATCCAATTTCCCTCTGAGACCTTAGTCCAGTAGAGACCCTGATTATTCCTTGACAAAGGCCAAAAAAGGAAGGAGGTGACCATCCCAAAACAGGGACTCCCCCCTACCTCTTACGATACCACCACTTAGGTTTCCAAAGACCCGATCCCGCCACGACATGCATGGGTGACATCTCATGAATGCATGACCCTTCCCACCCTAACAGCCTTTTCCAGGCCCTCTCTCAAACCCAGTGCCCCAATATCAATCCCTATGGGAGACAAATATACCCCATCCCGAAGCAAATGTTCCCGGGAAGGGACCTCTAAATCATGGTGCCTCACTACAATGGCCCCATTCCTGGAAAGAAAACGGGATACTTCTCTATTGACATTTGCCCGAGCTTTATTCAAATGGTCAGTGGAGCGACCGTATTTCCATGTCAGTCGGGCGACAATTTCCGACCAGACCAATACTAGACGCAGGTGTGAGGACATGATACGTATGCAATTGAACTTGATGTTCTGGTAAAGTTCCTCAAGGTCCTAACGCCTAGGTCGTTCCCTCCCGTGTGTATTAGCAAAATATCCGGAGGCTTGTCCAAACTGGCATGGAAGTAAAACTCGCGCATAAGTCTGGTTCATAGCTTCACACTGACACCGATCCAACACCCTGTCGCTTCTTTTCTACATAGTCCGAACTGATGGCTATCTGACCTCATATCAGCCCTTAATGCTCCCCCATGCCACATAAGAGTGGCCTATAACCCAAACCAGCAGTGGGCCATCTGAAAAAGAAAAGGATAAATACAAAACGCTGCCCACAGTACTATTCTAAAATAAACTCTGCATTCTCCCTCTCTTTTTGTTTTTCTTTTTTATGACATATTTGGACGCACATACAAACAGAATCGCGACTCTCATCTCCCGATTCTCTTCACCATATCAGGAGATAAACCCCATCTAGATGTCTCAGTGGCCGACTCTATTCTAAATGAATGTGACCCCTAATTCGACCTGTCTAGCCTATTCTGCATCAGACATCTCTTAAAAACAGCCACGAACTGAAATCGTGACACTAAACCGTTTTCATGTACCAATACCCCTCGTATCCTCCCTCATACACTTCACTGGGCATTCATTCAGGCCTTCCACAGCACTCAACTCAATTACACGGCCTCTACCCTCAGAATCCATCTTGAACTTTCTCAAAAGGCAACGAAATGCCCCCTCCTCCGAAAGAACGTCCCCGTATTGCAGTCCATCCTAACTATGTACGTTATTACTCACGAATTCGCTAATTCTGGATGCCCCAAAAAAAGCTAATGTAAAAGCTATCCGAAACAAAACAACTTTGTATGTTGAAGAACAACCCCTCTCCAGTACCGCTAAAAGTTTCCCTAATAACTCAAAAGAGACCGGCTTCCTTCAGTCCCTAACCACTCGACCCTTCCTATAACCCTTAAGTGCCTGTCTAAGCATAAAATCCTTCGTAGCATCTTTCTTCCTGGTCAGTTTAAACAGGAATGCTAAGGTAGTCATGTGACCGTTCAACACAGACACCGATATTCCATCCTCACTCGCCTGACCTAACATATGTAACAACATGCCCACTCTCTCTTCATCTGACCGACACACACCTCTCTCTGCCTCCAAATGCTGCCACCATTCCCACACTGCCATATACTTAGTCCATGTGCCCGAAGCCACCGACTCCCTGACCAACCTCAGTGCTGATCCAAGACCAAATCCAATAGTTCCAGAGGCCAGGAGGCTCCGTGCTGCTCCGTGCCAGGTGCCAGCTCCCGGAAACCGCCCCCACTGAAAACAAGAGAGAGCGTCCGCTATGGAATTAGTGACCCCAGGGACATGAACCACACGCAGCCACATAATCTGCTCCGGACAGCATAACACCAGATGCCGCATCAAGCTTACCACAGGAGGAGATTGAGCTGACAGATTGTTGATACTCTGCACCACAGACATGCTGTCACACAGAAACTTCACTTTCTTGTTCCTCAAGTATTTTCCCCAAATCTCCACTGCCACCACTATCGGAAACAATTCCAACACGGTCAAGTTTTTAGTCAAGCCATTATTTCTCCAAGCCTCAGGCCATTCTCCCGTTCACCATTTTCTTCCAAATATGCTCCAAAACCTTGTGAACCTGCCACATCTGTAACCAACTCCAAATCCACATTGGAGATCACGATGTCCATCCACACCTAGCGACCATTGTAGTTTGATAAAAATTGCGCCCACATGTGTAAATCAGCTTTCTGGCCAGCATTCAAGTGGATAAAATGCATTGGGCGAGTTAAAGAAACGGTCGAATACGCCGATCTTCTAGAAAAGAGCCGCCCCATCGGCAAAACCCTACATGCAAAGTTCAATTTGCCTAACGATGATTGTAGCTGACGCAGGCAAATTTTCTTTGGTGCAAGAGCCTCCTTGATACAACTCAGCAATTCGTCCAGCTTGTCCCTTGAGAGATGGGACTCCATCAATATAGAGTCCAGCTCAATTCCTAAAAAACTTGAAACCGTCGTCAGGCCGACTGTTTTGTCCAGAGCCAGAGGAATGCCAAAATCCCTGGCTACCTGTTCCACTGTTTGCAGCAGTACAGCACAAACCGGAGACTGGGGTGGACCAATACATAGAAAGTCATCCAAATAGTGCATGACAGATTGTAATCCCGACTCCTGTTTCACAACCCATTCCACGAATTAACTAAATTTTTCAAAATGCGCACATGAGATAGAACATCCCATAGGCAAACAACATTCAACAAAAAATGTACCTTCCTAACAACAGCCTAATAAGCAAAAACTCTCTGGTTGAACTGGTAACAAACGAAACGCAGCTTTAAAATCTGTTTTTACTAACAAGGCTCCTTTTCCAAAACGTCTGACCCATTCAATATCGAAAGAGACATATGACACTGAAGCTAAATCCGTATTAATCCCATCATTCACCGATGACCCCTCTGAGTATGACAAGTGATTGATTAAGCGGAACTTATTGGCCTCCTTCTTTGGCACCAAACCTAATGGAGAAATCCCCAAATTACGCAATGGGCAATCTGTGAATGGCCCCACCACCCTTCCTAATTCCACTTCCTTTGCCAACTTCTCCCGAACAATATCCGGACGAACTAAAGCGGATTTTAAATTACGGGCTGGGGTGAAAACATGTTGAACAACGGAGGGAATCTTGAAACCATAACGAAAACCGTCCCTCCAGAAAACTGCAATTTCCTTATCAAATGTGATTCCATCCGCTGTACTCTCACCGACGTCATCCCTCTTACAGTTTCTCCAAACTTACCTTTTCCTTTTTTGAAGCATTTGGAATGACTATGGGATCCCTCGCATCCTGGACACTCGCGCTTGAACTGGCACAACATCCCAAAGCTACATTCTCTGTCGTTAAACCGCCAACACAGCCCCTTTTGTATATTTGCCGAAGATCCCCCTGAGTTAGCAACACCTCCGACAACCCCGGGAAAGGACTGTGACCCGGCTCTCGGCGCTGTCATCAACCTAATCCATAAGCTAATTTCCTTATTTTCCCATCGCAAAGAAGGCCTGCCCGCTTTTCTCTGTCTTAATTGCTCATCGTATCGTAACCAACCCAAACCTACGTACGTGCGATAAGCTTCACCCATCCCATCAAGATAATAGAAAAGGCCGAGCAATTCTCAGGCGCCTTCTCCGTCTACTGCTTTAAATGGGCCCCCAACGACCCATAAAAGCAAACATATATGTCCACTTGTGCTCTATCGTCCATCTGTACTATATCCACAGTCATCGAAGACGACGCTGCGGGAGTTCTCGAAGCTTGCACCACGGCCGCCTGGGCAGCGCTCAAGCTCTCAACCACAACCGATGATGACTCCGTATCACTCCCTGCCGGCACCACAGCCAACCCACTGCCCTGCCATACAGACACTGGGCTCGATGCAACCGGACCAATCAGCTCCCTTACAACCCGCAACAGCTGTGACACGGCACTCTCTCCCACATGACCTTCACTCCTGTCACCATCAGCTGCAGCCTGACGCCTCACTTACACACCATCTGACACAGCCTGACGTCTCACATCCACATTCCCGCTACAACACCCAGCCATACAGTGACCAAGTTTCTTACCAGACTGACTGCGAGGTCCACTTTTAACAGCCGGTGCAGGTGTCCCCTGATGCTCCACGTCTGCCTCTTCATCAGATTATGCCTTCTTCGTTGTGGTCTCCATCACAAGCAGCCTGGATGCCTCCAGCTGCGGTCGCACTGTCATGTGGATGTTGATGGCTGTGCTGTGGATGTGCATGGTTCTTCAGTTCTACTAAAGCCCTGCATGCCTCCTGCGACTGATGAAGCCGACCTAGTCCTAGATTTGTGGCAATGTTCGACGACCAGGACATTATCTATGTCCAAGAAATTTTGAATTTTGCGCGCCAAAACGCGGCCGAAAGTCCCAGCCGCGCAAGGTGGTCACGTAGCCGCGCCTCTGGAAGTGATGTTATAGCCACTTGTCACGGGGACGCAGCTGGGTGAACGTGCAGGGGGTTGAGCGCCACCCTGGGTCTACTCACTGATGGTGCAGTGCGCCAGTGCGGATTCCTCCCAGCGCGCTGAGATGCTGGCCGGTGTCAGCCGCATTGTCGGGGTTGCCTCCGGACTTGTCTTATCAGGAGGCCGAGTCATGACTAAGGGTGGGCTGCCACCCGAAACGCGTTGATGTCGCATTTCTACTAGCTGTACTGCTGATCATGTCCTCTATCATGCACGTTGTGTGAATAAAAGTTTATTCACGGTTTGTTGAGCTGGATTAACTTCATTTTTCAATTGCTCCACTCCTTGACCCGATGTTTCTGTCTCCGAACACCTTCTTAATGCAATTTGACCTTTAGAAAAACTGAAGCAGAAAACTTTTAAAAAACTTTTCAAAAATGTCTCAAAACTTTTGACTATTACTGTACACTAGAAAAAGCTCTTGGGTTTTATGTAAAGTGTATCCCTTAGGTTGTGTCCCTTTGGCCCTTGTTAGGCTGGTGTATTTATTTTTGCACTATGGAATGGCCTAATAGACTGCCCTATTCCATACAAACGTATAGTATACTATAAAATAAAACACTCTTTGGGAGCTTTTCCTGGTGTATAAGTCAAAAACAGGCACAAAATATTTCAGTAAATGAGTTGTACAGTTAAATGATATTATTGACCTATCCTTGGGATTCCAAACACCTTCTCCAGTCAGTGATTATTAGCTCGCCACTGCCGAATACTGAACATCATGTTCTATTCAAGAGAAAAGAAGCTGATTTTCAGTCCCCAACAGCGTCCGCTACACATTGAATGGAGCTGCACAGTGCGAGCCTATTCAATGTTCACATCTGGCCACTTGCAGCATGTGTAACAGCTCATTCGTGGGGGTGCCAAAGGATAGGTCTCTTTAACTCGCATATAACAAATTTTTCCAAATTCCTGTTTCTTAGTTTTTTTCAAAAGTGATGCAATCATATTTGCTATCATCTCATAGAATAAATCTTACTGTTTGATATATATTTTTTTGTGTTTTTGAACGGTATAGTAGCCAAAGGTTTTTAGTACAGTCAAATAAATAGATATACAGAAATAATCTATAAAATGTATTCCTAAAAAGGCACGTCTGCATGAAAGAGGCTCATGGTTGATTTGTATACATTGTGACAAAGACAATAGCAAAGTACTGGTGGGGAGATATGTAGTACTGAGATTGTTAGCTCCAGTAATATAAACATATAAAAAATGTTACAGCACACAAAGTGATGAGAGGGGTTAATCAGCCATGTTTAGTGCTAGGGTGTTTAAACATCTGTAGAGAGGGAGGGGTTCAGAGGATAAATTTCCAGCCTTTTAGAGCATTTGTGTGGGGTGGGTCTGAAGGCAGAAGCTCTGGAACTGTATTGGCATGGGAAGGAAAGCCTTGGGTTCTTTGTTCCTGAAGCGAGCGGTTACCCATAGCAACAAGTTCTGTGCCATCGGTATGTTTTGTTTTTCCTGTTAGACCGGAAAGGCTGAGGTTTTTTTTGGTAACATTACCGTGGTTTATGCAGCTCCCTTAATAAGCAATCGAAAGTTTTAAAGAGACAGTGTTCCTGTGTCTACCTCCATGTGCAGCAGAGTGAACCGATCTACCACAACATTTACAGTGGACCTGGCTGCACCCACAGCCGATAGACGCATCCAACTCACCGGCACTGGCCTGCACTCTGTCACATTGTGCAGAAGGGAGACACCCTCTCTTCCTCTACACTTTGCTGAAACCAATACTTTTTTATAAGCATCCCAGGTCTTAGGGGCTGCACCCGTCTACCCCTTACTCCGATTAAGTGCATATGACCACAGGCACACCCCTTGTTCCCTTAGGACTTTACCCCTGATGAAGCCACAGGTCTAGTGGTGATACGTGTGGGGATTTCTCCCTCCGTCCTCTGCCTCAACTTACTGGTCTTTCCTATACCCATTATCTCCTCATGGTCAACTATGCTAATTTTTTCATGACAGGACTTTAATGCTGCTTTACCCATTATAGGGTTTATTATCACAATTGTGTTACATGCTCTTGTTATTATCTCTGATATTATATTTTTTATTATACCTAGTATTTTATTTGTTATATTGAGGTATCCTTACATGACCAGATTTTTGTTTATTGCTTGATAGTTTATACATTGTTTGGAACTGGCACTTACAGGTTCTTTGAGTCAATACTTTATTTCATTTTAAAGGGTACTCTGTTTTGTGACACATTTTTGGTAGAGGGAGTAAGTTGTTACCCTATTGACGGTACATTGTACTGATTGCTGCCTATGGGCTTTTTAAGTATTTTTATCTTTGTCCTTATTTGCTTAATAAAATTATTTGTACTTATGGAGATCTCTTTCTCACGTGCATACTGCTTTTTATTTTTGTCTTAAATGGTTAATCACTAAGTATGCTTTAGGTTGATCTCCTTATTAGTGGTGCTCCCTTAGTTTCCATTTATGTATACCCTGTCCTCTCAGCAACACATGTCTGCGCTATTAACAATCACCATTCATACAATTTATATCCACTTAACGACATTCAGAAGGTCATGTGACTAGAAAGTCCTGCTGAAAGTAATATAATACAATTCATACTGCAGTTTGACCACTGGGTGGCAGCGCAACATAAGGATTATACACTATAGACAAAAGTATTGGGTCACCTTCAGATTACACTGACAGGAGAAGAGATGAGCAGTTCTTTTGAAATTCAAATTTGCCGACTTTGCATAATTTTCACCAAAAATTTGATTTGCGCCCAAAAAAAAATCACGTAAATCTCAATACCAGAGCCAGGTTTCGGACCGCGACCGATCAGACATTGATGACCTATACTAAGTAGTGGACAAGCTCTTTAATATGGAGTTGGTCCCCATTTTGCAGCTGTAACACCACTTTTCCAGGAAGGCTTTCTAGTAGACTTTGTATGTGTCTGGGAATTTTTACTTATTCTTTAAGGAAGAGCATTTGTCAGATCAGACACTGATGTTGTACGAGAGCGGTCGGGCTCACAATCTCTGTTCTAGTTCTTCCCAAAGGTGTTTGATGAGGTTGAGGTCATGACTCTGTCTAGTTCTTACACACCAACTCCCCCAACCATGCCATTATGGACCTTGATTTATGCATTGGGGCACAATCATGGGGAACAGAAAAAGGCCTTCCCCAAATGGTTCCCATAAAGTTGGAAACATATAATTGTTCAAAATATCTTGGTAGTTGAATAATTAAGATTTCCCTTCGCTAGAATTAAGGGTCCCTGTAAAACAACCCTTTCATCTTAAAGGGGTTTCTACTACTCGGACAACCCCTTCTCAATCCCTATGTTTTCCCCCCAGTAAAATAATAACACTTATACTCACTTCCAGTGCCAGCGCCATTCCAGCGGTGTCTGCACTGTTTATCCCGGGGCTTGCATGACATTTTTATGTCACACTATCCCTGCATTCAATCAGCGTTGGCTTCACTCTCTCCTCTTCTTTGGACATATCAGACATCTGAAAAAAGTCAGGGCTGCGGCTGCCATCTCATTTCAATTACATCCATAGCAGAGGAGAGTGAAGCCAGCAGTGATTGAGCACAGGGACATAACACGGGGGAGACACCTCTGGAATGGTGCTGACACCGCAGGTGAGTATAAGTGTTATTATTTTACTGGGGTGAAACATAAGGATTGAGAAGGGGTTGTCAGTGTAGTAGGCAACCCTTTTAGTCCCTCCTCCACCAAGTTTTACAGTTGACACAACAGGTTATGTTCTTCTGTCATTCAAGAAACCCAGACTTGTCCATGAAACTGCAAGATAGTGAAGTATAATGTGCCACTCCACATAGGCTTCCACTGCTCCAGAATCCAACTTAGGCGGCTTTATACCACTCTATCCGATGGTGGTCATTGTACTTGGTGATGTAAGGCATGAATGCAGTTGCTCAACCATGGAATCCTATGACATGAAGTTCCTGGTGTACAGTTTTTAAGTTGATGTTAATAATAGAGGAGGTTTGGATCTCTGCAGTTACTGAGTCAGCAGAGCATGGGAGACTATGTGCCTCCCCACCCAGGGACCCCTCTCTGTAACTTTACGTAGCCTGCACTTCATGGCTGAATAGCTCTGGTTTCTAAACACTTCCTCTCTCCAATAATACCACTCACAGTTGATCGTGCTGGGCATCCTATAACTGTTCTTTACTCGCATTTGTTAAGCTCTTTAGAACAACCCATTCTTTCACAAATGTTTGTGCAGGCAAACTGCATGTAGAGTGGATTTTATACGCCTGTATCAATGGGATTAAATGAAAAACTGAATTAATTAAGACATTTGTAGACACTTTGGAAAGTGCTCTGCGTGTGACAATGCACTTCCCAAGTCTCTACATTTAATTCCTCATTTGCATATGATTAACAATGCTAATTACTCAGGAATGCAGCAACAGATAAAATATTTAAAGGTGTTGGTGGATTTACAGTGCGAAGACTTGCTTGATCTTACTGACAGAATCCCTTTAAGGTATACTTTTAAAGAAGCTGGCAGGGAGAACATTTTAAGATTTTGTGTTACACAGTCGCATAGTTTGAGGGAACCACAGGAATGGTTGCCCTGAGCATTAGACTCTTAGGGGCGCAAGATTTCAAAAGAAAAAATTGTAAGTATTTTTTTCCTTTCGAAATTTTTGCACTTATAAGAATTGGTATTGCTACAGCTAAAGATCAATACATAGGTCTCAGACTTGTTGCCGGGTGCACTGGATCTCCGGGTCAGAGTCACTTTCATATAGTTGGATCCTATGGTGTAACAGAGAGCCATAGACTCTCTGCCCCACCTCTCTCTGTCCTGTAGGCTGCAGGTTGCTGTACACCTACGGAATACAAAACGTCCCTACACAGTGACGTCGCTGCAGTGTGCTGCCTGTGCCACCATGCTTTGTGTGCTGAGGATGTCGAAACTCTGATTAGGTGAGTATAAACTTTACTTATTCATGGGTAAGGTGGCACAAATGCAGCATAATGACAATTGGAGGGGGCATCTAGGGTATCATTAATACTTTCTAAAAGGGGCATTGTTTAAAGGACATTCATGGGCATTATTATTAGGTTAGGTAGGTGCAATACCTACCTTTCCCAGGGCCCTGACAAGCCATATCATGGCACTGGGGTCACATTTCCAGTTCACATATGACCAAAGTCTTTATGGAATGGCTGATGGCATAAAATTTTGATGCAGTTTTATCTCTATAATGTAGTAGTGACTTCCTTCCTCAGAAAGCGATTGCTATTGTGTTGAACTTTTGTATTGCCCATAAGTTTTTATGGAAGCCAGATTGACAGAATCATTGCCTCATCACTCACAAATTAGATCCTCTCATTTAGAACATAAAGAAACATCATAAAGAATATTTGCTGCAAAACGCCTCAGGCTCTTAATTTTTAGAATTTAACAATTTTTTTTAATGGTGTAAATTCCTGCTCACTGGTAACAGACTGCTTTTTTTTCCGCTGAGCTGGGGACTACAAAGAAGCTCAGAAGTCAATATGGGTTGTGTCGCATTTGGATGTTAAATTCCCAAAGTCTGGATATCTAGATTCCCATTTAGTCCTGCACAAATGTAGAATTTCTATGGCGAATTAACATATAATTTAATATCTTCATATACATCAGTTGTAGGATGATGAGTTATGTTAATCTTTACACAATCAGCCTCCTGACACTAATTTAGAATAGTGCGGAATATCTATTTATGTAGAGAGCCGGGCGACTCTGCGGACTTGAGTTTAGATCTGACTGTAGAAGTATCTGCTTCTCATATGCCACAAACATTTTGACTGTAATTTTTCGAGCAATGCATAAAATATATGTATTAACGCAGCACAGGGTTCATGGTTTTACCTCTGTGGAGCCATTCTATTTTGATATCATTTTGCAATTCTGGCATTTCCTACTACAGAACAGGCTCCGAGTCAGCTCTGACCTGTCCTATGCTCATCCTATAGGGGGCACATCTTACTTCAACCATGAAACACCCATTTTAACCCCTTAGTGACAGGACCAATTTTTTTTTAAATCTGACCAGTGTCACTTTATGGCAAAAATTGGAAGCTGGCACGTTTAGGCGAGCTGCGATGCAGGAATGAAGAGGCTTGGGATTCCAAGACGGTTTTTATTAACACCAACGCGTTTCTGCGCCGGACCGACGCCTTTCTCAAGGTATAAAAACCAAATGTCCTTGTCATTTGGTTTTTATACCTTGAGAAAGGTGCCGGTCCGGCGCTGAAACGCGTTGGTGTTAATAAAAACCGTCTTGGAATCCCAAGCCTCTTCATTCCCGCAGCGCAGCTCGCCTAAACGTGCCAGCTTCCAATTTTTGCCATTACCTCTGGAAGAACCATTTCCTCCAGCCACGGGGCAGCAGGAGCGGCTTTTGATGCATTTATAAGTGTTGTGCCTGCACGCAACACCTTTAGGTGAGCGCTACCATTAATTATACCTACCCCTTGCCAGACGGTATTGCCCTATTTTGTGTGCGCTTTTGTCCCCCTCCAGAGCTTCTCAGTGTCACTTTATGTAGTAATAACTCGGGAACACTTCAACATATCCCATTGATTTTGAGACTGTTTTTTTCGTGACACCTTATACTTTACAATAATGGTAAATTTAGGTTGGTACGTTTTGTGTTTATTTATAAAAATATCAGAAATTTGATAAAAATTTTGTAAAAATTAGCAGTTTTCAAACTTTGAATGATTATCCCTTTAATCCAGATAGTCATACCACACAAAAACATTAATAAATAACATTTCCCTCATGTCTGCTTTACATCAGCACCATTTGTAAAATGTTGTTTTATTTTGTTAACATTTTAGAAGGTTTAAAAATGTAGCAGTAATTTTTCATTTTTTCAAGAAAATTTACAAAACTTATTTTTATATGGACCTGTTCAGTTTTTAAGTGACTTTGGTGGTCTTATATATTGGAAACCACCCA
This sequence comes from Phyllobates terribilis, assembly GCF_046119375.1. Lineage (NCBI taxonomy): Eukaryota > Metazoa > Chordata > Amphibia > Anura > Dendrobatidae > Phyllobates > Phyllobates terribilis. The sequence goes on along the minus strand of NW_027362769.1, from coordinate 63,532,986 downwards.
AAAGTGATACCATTTAAAAAATAGCACCCCTCAACGTATTTAAAATTGCTTTCAGGTAGTTCATTAACCCTTCAGGCGCTTTTCAGGAATTAAAGGGAATCTGTCACCACTTTGGAGTTATCAGACCTCTACTATGGCTATACAGGGTATAGAAAAGTAAATCTATACATACCTGTATGGCCCATAGTAGAGGTTTGATTGCAGAGAAATCTGTTTTTATAAACTCCTTTTTTCACAGGCTTGGCGTTCGGGGGATTCCAAGCAATCCCCGCCTATGTGCTTATTATTCCCCCAAATCTCTGCCTATATGCTTATTTATCATATTCCCCCCTCCGCTGCACGTCACAGGGCCCTGTGACGTGCACTGTGCTCCCTGACTTCCCGGACATGCGTAGAGCGCCGCTTTCTTAGAGTTGGGGGCCCTCATACATATTAGACTCTTGGTCAAACCCATCGATATCGGCGGTTTCAGCCAACGTCAGTCTAATCTGTATGGGGGTCTTAAGTCAGAGGGAAACATTTAGCTAATAGCCAGAAAGTTATTTTTTATAATGGTTATTTTTGTATTCAGCATTTCTCTATATAAATAGTGGGTAGGATGAGAATTATCTTGGTCTATTGGATCCACAAGGAAAGGCTGTTTTAAAAGTTAAAGATCTCTTACCTAAAAGGTTAAAACAGGTCCTAAAGCCCTAGAAACAATTTTCCAGAACCTTATATTCTTGTTTTACATCTGCACATTGAAGAACACAATTTTCTTTGAGTTAGATCTGACATTTGTTTTTGACTAACTTTTGGCTTCTGCATCCAAACGTGACCCCAGTTTTTCTCTATCACAAAAACTTTCTAAGCTACAGGATACCCTCCCTTTGTCTCCAAAACCATGCAAAATGTGCATACAATGGAAAATAATGCCAAAAATAACCTGATTGTAATGTTTAGTAAAAGCTTTTTTGTTCATAAAAAGGGTATATTGTTACTGTAAGTCAAATTGTGTGAAAGTAGTAAAGTTAGGTAGCAGTTAAGGTGAAAATTTACGCTTATAGCTTTTCCTGGAGTCTTCAATCTGCAGACAATCCGCCTGATGCTCCAGCAATAGTCAGCCATCATATGTACATCCCCTCTATCCTGATACCATCCCTCCATGACCTTCAAATCTTGGTGAAATCATTTACCTTGCTCATCACTGAGTGCAGCAAGGTTTTCAGGGAAGCTGGGAAGATGGCTATGCAGAAAATCAGGGCCGGTTTTAGACAAAGTGGGGCCCTGGGCAAAAGTTTAAACTGGGAACTTTAATGCTCACATATTGCACCATCACACAGAACCATTTCGGTTGTATTTACATCCGCTGAGTTTAGTCTGTTAAACGCATGTGATCGACAGTATTAAAGTCATTCGACGCTTGTTTCCCGGCCTCTTTACTCCAGCTGAGGAAGGATGGGCACAGAACGATCACTGGTAGATCAGTCTGTTCGCACACAGTATCATGTTATCAGCAGCACATCTGCAGGTTACACTGGCAATGTGCTGCTGAGAACAATGATTTCTGTGCCGGCATAAACAATCCAATCACCCGATGAATAGGCAGCATTTTGCTTGTTTAGTATAATGCACCCCATAGTCCTCCATATAGTATAATGCACCCTATAGTCCTCCACATAGTATAATGCACCCCATAGTCCTCCACATAGTATAATGTTCCCCATAGTCCTCCACATAGTATAATGCACCCCATAGCCCTCCACATAGTATAATGCACCCCATAGTCCTCCATATAGCATAATGTTTCCCATAGTTCTCCACATAGTATAATGTTCCCCATAGTTCTCCACATAGTATAATGTTCCCCATAGTCCTCCATATAGTATAATGAGCAACATAGTCATCCATATAGTATAATGCACTACCCATAGTCCTCCATACAGTATAATGCACACCCCATAGTCCTCCATACAGTATAATGCACACCCCATAGTCCTCCATATAGTATAATGCACTACCCATAGGCCTCCATACAGTATAATGCACTACCCATAGGCATCCATACAGTCTAATGCACCCAATAGTCCTCCATACAGCATAAGAACTCCCTATAGGTCTCCATACAGTATAATGCACTGCCCATAAGCCTCCATACAGTATAATGCACCCCATAGTCCTCCATACAGTATAATGAACTCCTTACAGGCCTCCATACAGTATAATGCACTCCCCATAGGCATCCATACAGTATAATGCACTCCCTATAGGCCTCCATACAGTATAATGCACTCCCCATAGGCATCCATACAGTATAATGAACTCCCCATAGGCCTACATACAGTATAATGCATCCCATAGTCCTCCATAGAGTATAATGCACTCATTATAGTCCTCCATAGAGTATAATGCACTCCCCATAGGCCTCCATAAACTATAATGCTCCCCATAGTTCTCAATAGAGGGTATAATGCAGTCCCCACAGGGTATACTGCAGCCCTCACAGGATATAATGCATTATGGCCACCACGTCCTTACTGATTTGAAAAAAAAAATACAATATTCACGGCTCCTTGTTCCCTCTCTGCTTTGGTCTCTGCAGCGCGTCTCCTCACCTCAGCAGCTCCACTGTCTGACACAGTGGAGTGCAATGAAGTGACGTCATTGCGCCTTCTGCATCAGACGCAGAGGGGGAATGATGGTTTCAACTCTATTGGCATCTATGATGCCCATACAGTTGAATGTGCAATGTGCTGGTGGGAGGGGGAGCCAGCGCTTGCGCTGGGCCCCCCTGACTCACGGGCCCCATAGCGGCCACTGGCTGGGGCCCCTGGGGGAGTGGGGTCCTAGGCAAATGCCTAGTTTGCCTGCCCCTAACGCCAGCCCTGCAGAAAATGCACCTTGATACTCATGTCGCAACCAAGCATTTTGTAGCTCTCAGTGTAATTCTTTGCTTGTGTATTTCTAAGAAAGTCCTTAACAAGGTCTTTAAATGATAACCAAGCATTTTTTTGGAGTTCAGACATTGTCCTGATGAAATGTTCATTTGATGAGCTGCTGAATCTGTGGGCCATCAAACACATCAGCCTTTATTTTTTCAAATGACAGGCTGGGAAATGACAAAATGAGCTACTTGAAACAGTCTCCTTCTGATGGCAAAGCTTTAACGAATTGCTTCATGAGACCTAGTTTCATGTGCCGAGGAGGGAATATAATGTTCTTTCTGTCAGCAAGTGGCTCATGTAGAATGTTTGCACCATCAGGTTTGAAGTGAGATGTTGGGAGGCCAATTACTCATCACCTAATGCTTTTCATGAGCTCTGCTGTCCCACATGCACAGAAAACAAGGATACTTGGCGTATCCTCATTGTTGACCAAGAAGTAAGCATAGCATTTTAAAGTCAACACGGATGATCCAATTTTGTTTGTGATATTGCAACAACTCAATGTCACAGGTTTACCTCGACAGAAAGCAGGAAGACTGAGTAGTCCGATTTCTCCTACTCCTGCACTGAGTAGAAGCACTTTTCCTTCAGATTAAATGGTACAGGTTTCTTCTAGCAGTGCAGGGGTTATTCTGCTCAGTTGAGAGCTCATGGAAGCTTACCTGCATTAAGGCTCTCAGCTGTCCACTGTTGGCCACTCCCCTCTCCTATACTGGACTCTGGCAAGCAGGCATTGCCAGAGCTAGCTTCATTGCTGCATGGTTCAGGAGTGGTGGAGAGTTGTTGTTTGAGAAGGCGTTTGGTGGATTTATCTAAGACTGTTGCATGGTTTTGGTTGTATGAAAATCCTCTCCTCTTACTTTGGTTTTCCCCCATCCTCCACTCCCCGGTGTTCCCTTCTGTTGTTGTGAGAGCATATCTGTATGATTGGTATTTTCCTTTATCCCTGTTTGTATTACCTTGTTAGTGTGGTTGGTGTATTGCCATACACCACTACTCCCTCTTCCGTGGGTGGGGGGTGGGAACAGACTGAGGGCAGATTCAGGAGCTCAGCAAGGTACGTGGACCCGGCATCTTCACTATTAGAAGTCATCCAGGGGAACAGGAATAGCTAGGGTGCCCCTAGCGTTAGGGGCAGGAAAGGAGTCCCTGGTACCGGGATACCCGACAACAGAGTCGTGACATTCAATAACACTCTGTATTCTTCACAAAGAGATACCGAATAGCAAATTGGGACTGCACCAAATAAATTGCCATTATGGAGAAGGATTCACTTTATGCTCCACTTTGAGGTACCGATGAACAATCGCCATTCATCTGAGTTATAGATTGGACTTTGCAATTCCTCAATGAAACCATGTATGCTATGCTAATACACAAAGCCACTGTCACTTCTAAAGTATTTTAGAAATGCATTCTCTGGATTGAAAGTAGGAAACCTTTGTTCCTTTTTCAAGCAAGTTTTTCTCATGCAGTCTTGATGGGAAGAGTTCTGAAGCCTTTTTTGATAGTCCCAAATCTAGTGCCAAATCGTTCAACTCATGCTGGTCAAATCCCTTATGAACTGAGACATCTTCAATTTCAAAATCTTCATCATTGCTGTCACTTTGTTCTTCATCATAATACTGTTTTTAAATAGAGGGTAGTTCAAGGAAAACTGGCACTGGGATGTCAGCTGAAGGTGGCACTGGATGAATAGCTGATGGTAGACTAGGATGCTCTATTTTATATTTATTTTTCTTTTTATAACCTGACGTTTTTATTTTACAAAAGTAACAGTCACTGGAATGATATCTTGGCTCTCACCAAACCATAGGTATCCCAAATGGCATGTTATAACATGTTCCCTTCATCCACATCCATAAACTCTCGACACACTGCTTGCACACCTTGTGAGGGGCCCAAGATTTGATTACCAATTTTACTTTGAAATATGCAAAATAGGTTTGCTTGGCACATTTGTGACATTTGTCCTTTGACTGAAAATGGTGAAACTGCCACAGATTTAACAAAAGGAATCAGGTGTCATGGCTGTGTCAAGTGTGACAGACAGTCGCCCTGCAGTTGGTTGCAGATGATCTCTTCGTTTGGCATTACAGACACCTTCTTACATCTGTTTCACTCTAGGACCCAGCGGCTACCTCCCTCCTGCTAATTGACACCCAGGCCTGGGTGTTTAAATACTTTTTGTTTGCTACAAGGAGGTGCTGGTGATATTCACATGTTCTCTTGTGAAGGCTTGGAGTTTTTGCAGTCTGCTTACTTCCTCTCAGGTGCTAGGAGGATATGTGGTGTAATCTGTCTGAAGTCGGCTCAAGCTAAGTTACTTTTCCCTGTTTTTGTCTTCCTTGTTGTCTTTAGTTGTTAGTGGGGACTGACTAGTGCTCACGCCCCCTTCTCTATCCAGGGCCAAGCTCTAGGGAAATACAGGGTTTAGGTTCCTGTGTGGCGATTGGTGAGGAACCAATATAGGAACGATAGGGGAGACAGGGTGATATCAGATCAGCCTAGGAGGTTTCCACTCCTCTTTTCCTAGTATCTGGGCTCCCTTCCCCTCTTCCCTTCATGTTGCACTTAGTCTTTTCCACATCTTGCGGGACATCAGGGCTGTTTAGGCACTTATGGCGAAAAATAGCAGAGACAGACATGATCCGAAAGAAATGAAATAAGTGTGTAAATAAAATAAAAAAATCCCTTGCATATAGACTTTCGGAATATGATTTACTATATAGAGTCGAACCAGCTTCTGATTGGGGTGCCAAGGACAAACCAGTTACCAAGCCCCACTTTCAGCCCCATACAAATGTGACTTTATCCTCAGTCACAAATTTATATAACAATGAACTGGGTAGATTGTTAAGTGAATAAGATGCTTCATTTGTCTGTACATAGTGATTCAAGTATATTGCGCCAAGTACTGCTCATATAAGAGGGTGGTGGCCACTCTTGCACATGGGGCCCACCAGAGGATTCTCCTGTTCTCCTGTAGGCCAGTCCAAGCCTCAGCGGCACACAACCTCTTGCCACACTGTCTCAAATGTAACTAGAGAAGCCTAGAGAAATCGCATTAAGATAAGTTGTAGAGAAAAAACCTGATGTGATAGAAGAAAACTAACTGCAGTTTAGAAAGCAGCATGCCTATTTTAGTATAGATCGGCAGAAAAATTGAAATCAACAAAAATTATCTTCAAAATTGTTTCTCGGTGTAATTAATTGCGCATGAAACCCCCCCTACATTTCTAAGGTTATGTGCACACATTCAGGATTTGTATCAGCACATTCTGCTGCAAATCCTGATTTGTTGGGAGGAAAACACAATGTATATATGTATATATACGTTTTTGCAGAGGGTTTGACATGCGCTTTTGTCGAGGATTTTTCCCCTCATATTATTATGGGTGAAATGCGGTGCAAAAACGCTGATAGAATTGACATGCTACAGATTTAACCCCTTTCTGATGGGGCAATTTTCGTTTTCACATATGAGGGACTAGTTGCACTTTTGAATGACGCCATTCATTTTATCTTGTGATGCACTGGAAAGTGGGGGAACAAATCCAAATACATTGAAATTGCAAATAAAGAGCAATTCCACAATAGTTTTTTTGTTTTTTATTTACCATGTTCACAATACGGTAAGGCTATGTGCCCACGTAGCAGATTTGATGCAGAGCGTTTTTGCCTCTCTCTGGCAGAAAAAAACGCATGCAGATTTACATGTGTTTTTTCTGCCAGAGAGAAGCGTTTTTTCAGCGTTTTTACATGCGTTTTCGCATGCGTTTTTTCAAGCACTGTTCCAAGCGATTTTGAGTATCACTTGGAAAAGTGCTTGACAAGTTGATCACACAATATAAATCCATGCAACCGGCATGGATTTATAATGTGTGAACAACTTAGATGCTTTAAAAGCAGCATCTATAGTAAAAAAAAAGAATTAAAACGTTAAAAAAAAACAAAAAAAACTGTATATTCACCTCTCCGGCGGCCCCTGGTCTGCTCTCCGGCGGCCCCCAGTCTGCTCCCGGCGGCGTCCTCTCACTTCGGCGTCCCGCAGTGTACTGTCAGGACCTGCGGTGACGTCATTTAGTCACCTGATGGTCACGTGACCATCACCTGACCGCCGACGTCAGCGGTCGCGTGCCCATCAGGTGACTAAATGACGTCACAGCAGGTCCTGACAGTACACTGCGGGACGGCAAGGAGAGAGGACGTGGCCGGGAGCAGACCGGGGGCCGCCGGAGAAGTGAATATACAGGTTTTGTTTATTTTTAACTTTTTTGTTTCTTTTTTCCACCACGTGGTAGCCGGGATGAAGAGGAGTTGTAGTTTCCTCTTCATCCTGGGTACCACACGCACCGCGATTATGCTGCAAATTCGCGGCCATTGAATTTAATTGAAACACAGCAAATCCACATATACCTGTAGGTTTGCTGCGTTTCAATGTTCCTCAATGGCCGCAAATTTGCAGCGTAATCGCGGTAGAAATGGTCATTCTGCGTTTTGCAAAGCAATGCGAATTTGGCGCGCAAATTAGCGCATCATGTGCACAGCACATCCGAATTCACATTGCTTTGCATGGCAGACGGTTTTACAAACGTTTTCACGGAGGTAAAAACGCTGCAAAAACGCAACAAAAACGCTACGTGGGCACATAGCCTAAGGGTATGTGCGCATGATCGGTATTTGCTTGCAGAAATTTCTGCAGCGTTTCTGCAAGGTTCTGCACCTCTTGGCAGCAAAAACGCAGACATTTCTTTCATTTTTGATGCGTTTTTGGGTGTTTTTCTTCCAATGCATTGTATAGGAAAAACGCTGGCAAATCCGCACAAAGAATTGGCATGCTGCATATTTAAACGCACATGAAATCCTGTCAGGAAAATTCCTGATCATGTGCACAGATCTTCCAAATTCTCCAAGGAAGTGCTGGGATAAGGATTACAATGCGTTTTTGGCCCATTTCTGCTCGGAAAAAATGCACCACAAACGCACCGTGTGCACATAGCCTTAAACTGACCTGGCAATATGATTCTCCAGATCAGTATGATTACTCAGATACCAAATATGTATAGGTTTTTTTTTTTATTTAAGTGGTGAAAAAAATTTGGAAATTTGTAAAAAAATAAAATAAAATAAAGTTGCTATTGCCGTTTTCTGAAACCCGTAACATTTTAAATTTTCTGGATCTGGGGCTGTGTGAGGGCTTATTTTTTGTGTTATGAACTGACATTTTTACTCATACTGTTTCAGGGTAGATACAATGTTTTGATCGCCTTTTATTGCAATGTTGTGACGTCCAAAAAAAAAAGTAATTCTGGCGCTTCAATTTTTTTCTTGATCAGATTATTTTATTTTATATTTTGATAGATAGTACTTTTACGAATGCAGTGATACAAAATATGTGTATTTTTTTATTTATTTTTAATTGTTTTATTTTAAATGGGGCAAAGGGGGGGTGATTTGAACTTTTGTGTTTTTTTTTTTTTTTTCATATTTTTAAACTTTTATTTTTCACTTTTTACTGTATTTATTACTTGAACCTGCGATCATCCGATCGCTTGTACTATACATAGCAGTGCATCAGCACTGCTATATATAATGAAAATCACGATCCCCTATGTACTCCAGCTAAACGCTGGCTTTCACAGGATCAGGGCGCTCCGCGAACACGTCATGGGCGCGTGGAGTGACTCACTCCCCAGCCGGTTGGTGTTAAATGATTCTCCACCCACGACTGTTAATGGCACATGTTGGGTGATTAAATCAGCCATCATCTATCGGGAAAGATGCGGACTCGGCGTGCGAGCCAGCATTAAAGGCAGGGAGCTGGCATATGACGTAGCAGTACGTCATACGTCAGTAAGGGGTTAAATCTGTTGCAAATATGTTCCTTATCCTGGGCCCCAACCTGGTATATATATCTCCCATCTCGGTATATGTCCCCCATTCTGCCGCTGTTCATTAAAAAAATAAACCATTATACTCACATACATAGTGGCGTACATAGAAGTCATGGAGCTCCATTGGAGAAGTATACTGCACCAACCATAGTCCTCCATATAGCATAATGCACAGCTCATAGTCCACCATAAAGAATAATGCACAGCCCATAGTCATCCATAACGTATAATGCACAACCCATAGTCATCCATAAAGTATAATGCACAACCCATAGTCATCCTATAAATTATAATGCACCCCATAGTCCTCCATACAGTATAATGCACCACCACAGTCACCCATAAATTATAATGCACCCTCATAGTCATGCATGAAGTATAATGCACCCCCATAGTCATCCGTAAAGTATAATGCACCCCATAATCATACATAAAATTAATGAACCCCATAGTTATCCATGTACTAGTATCGCCACTGATTTAAAATAAATACTCACCTTCTTATCCATAAAGTATAATGCACCCCCATAGTCATCCTATAAAGTATAATGCATCCCCATAGTCCTCCATACAGTATAATGCACCCCATAGTCATCCATAAAGTATAATACACCTCGTAGTCATCCATAAAGTATAATGAACCTCATAGTCATCCATAAAGTATAATGCACCCCCATAGTCATCCATAAAGTATAATGCACCCCATAGTCATACATAAAATTAATGAACCCCATAGTTATCCATGTACTAGTATGGCCACTGATTTAAAATAAATACTCAACATCCCTTCGCTCCCTCGCTGTGCAGTGTGCTCCTGTGAAGCCGGCAGATGACTTCGGCATGCGACAGGAGCTCATGAAGTCACTGCCATGCGACCCGTCACTTGCACACCGACGTCAGCTTCTGGCCTCTGACTGCCTGGCAGAGTGCACTGTTGCGCATGACCGGGCCGGACCCGCAGGGTCGTTATGCCCCTGTCAACATGTGCACATAGCCTAAAAGTAGGAACATGTGTTTAGACTGCCTTGAAGAATCCTAAGATGTATGGTTGCTGGGGGCATGTCATCGATATGACAAAATCACAAAGCTGAATTATTAAAATTGGACAGGGTACAAAAAGGTTTCCATTATGGTCACCATGTGGATTTGGTAATATACTTGCTTAGACTGCATTGGTAGATAACATGAAAAAATATTATGGAAGGAATAATAGCCCAGGACATATTTTTCAGTGCGTCTGGTTGGCAGCAGAAAACATCATGGGTATTCAGCAGTGCGCCATATTATTCATTACATTTTGTAGTTTACTTAACACAACTTCACTGCCTGGCAAAAGCAGTGGAGGCCAATCTTTTATTTCCTTGGCTCCTTAGTGGTTTTATGGGATTAGGTTATCAGCCTAGTGATTAAGTGATTGCACCCAGCAATCTGCCAGCCTTGTGCTGGTGGGATACCCTGGGCCTTAGATAAACGTTTTGCAGTCTTATTAGTGACTTTGGTTCAAGTGAAATTACAGCTATTATACTCCATTACGCAGACAAAACAATTTACCTCTGCAGAGGATCACGCTGACAGCATATTCTGCCTGCAGTTATTCTATTCATTCTTGTTCTTTTTCCAGGATGGAACCTGAAATTGTCAGAAAACGTGTTTTCTTTTCTCAGAATTACTCTGAGCACATCATAAACTGAAGTCATGTGGTTCATGAGTATCTATATTGGTCCTTTGTGTTCTTGGTGGTCAGGATGCCTTTTTCACTGTTTCTAGTAATACAGTACATATCTGATACAGGTAGTGGCACAATACGTACAGTGATCACAAGTGTGGAGTCTCACGCTGATACCATGTACTAAATTACTGCTCGTTCTCTTTTGTTTTGTTTCTGGCTAAATTATAAATTTTAGCTGTGTGTAAAATACATACATACATTATATATATATATATATATATATATATATATATATATATATATATATATATATATATACACACATACATACATACAATTGTGCTCATGCATACAGAGCCCCTGATTTTCCATTTGTTAATCACAGTTTGAATGCTGCTGACTGGCATTAGTCACATCAGTGGCTGGATGAAAGATGAAAGAGTCTTTCTGGATCCCAGAAACTCACTCAGCTTTCATGCACACACACTGATTACAAGCAAACAGGTCACAGGTGAGGATGTTACCTTTAGTAGCCATTCAATCCCATTTGTGTCAAATTCTGTGCATGTTATCAGGCCAAAATCACCAGGGTATGTGAACTTTTGGATGTTTTGGTTGTCATTAAGATTGAAAAAGAGAAAACACAGTAGTTTGACAATAAATGGCTTCACCCAACTAATAACCATGAGTGGAGAAAAAAGTTTTTTTTGTTATCATTCATATTCTCTGAAACAAGGCCAAGAAAGGAAAAATTCTGACGGGGTATGTAAACTTTTGAGCACAACTGTATATATAGTGGGTGAAATAAGTATTGAACACGTCAACAATTTTCTAAGTAAATATATTTCTAAAGGTGCTATTGACATGAAATTATCACCAGATGTCGGTAACAACCCATCCAATCAACACAGGAAAAGAAATCGAACCATAAATTAAGTTATGTGTAATAATGAGAAATGACACAGGGAAAGAGTATTGAACACACTTACTGAAATGTATTTACTACGTTGTACAAAAGCCTTTGTTGTTGATGACAGCTTCAAGACTCCTCCTGTATGGAGAAACTAGTCGCAGGCATTGCTCAGGTGTAATTTTGGCCCATTCTTCCACACAAACACTCTTCATATCCTGAAGGTCATGTGGGCTCCTTCTGTGAACTCTGAGCTTTAGTTCCTTCCATAAATCTTCTATTGGATTCAGGTCAGGTGATTAACTGGGCCATTCTAGCAGCTTTATTTTCTTTCAAAGCAATAGAGAGTTTCCTTGGTTATGTGTTTTGGGATCATTGTCTTGCTGAAATGTCCACCTTTGTTTCATCTGCATAATCCTAGTCGATGGTAGCAGATTTTTATCAAGAATGTCTCAGTATATTTGTCCATTCATCCTTTCTTCAATTGCATGAAGTTTGCCAGTGCCGTATGCTGAAAGACAGCCCCACACCATGATGTTCCCACCTCCAAATTTCACTGTTGGAATGGTGTTTTTGGGGTGGTATGCAGTACCTTTTGGCCTCCAAACATGGTGTGTATTATGGCATCTAAAGAGTTCAAGTTTGGTCTCATCTGACTAGATTATTATGCCTACTATTTTAAATACTACCTATGTAATTGTGGTAGAAATCAAGAAATTTGCCTGAAGCAAAATGGCCCCACCGTCTGCGCATGCGCAGTAGCATCTTTCGGTTGCCGAGAGATGCTACTGCGCATGTGTGGCCGGCGGCACCATATTGCACCATGTGCAATAGCATCTCTCACTTGCCGATAGATACTACTGCGCAAGCGCTGCTGGCGGCACCATTTTGCTGGAAGAAAAAGAAATTTGCCTGCAGCAATATGGCGCAGCTGGCTGAACTTGTGCAGTAGCATCTCTCGGCATATGAAAGATGCTACTGGCTACTGCGCATGCACCGGTGGCGGGGCCATTTTGCTGCAGGCAAATTTCTTTATTTCTACCACAATTACATAGGCAGTATTTAAAATAGAACGCAGGTCACTGAAGGCACAGTGACCTGTCAAAAGCCATAAAGTGGAATACATAAGCAGAGCACCAGATAAAGCCCCTCCCCAAAGGCCTGCCCCAAAGCACAAGCATCTCATTATCTCAGAAATGAAAATAAAGATTTAAAAAGAACCACGGGACGGATTTCATCAACCAAGGTATCATATTAATCAGTGTAACGGCACCCACCTGACAGTGTATGTGGTTTACTTCGCACAATCCTGCTGACACCGCTTTAAAGATGGCAGCAACACAGGTGCAAAATACTGATGAGACAACCACTCACAACCTACCAGTTCATGGAGGGGGTGATTGCTTAGTATTACCATTGCACACAAAATACGGCTTGTATAGGGTGCTGGTCACACACAGGTAGTGCACAGTGTCTGTCTTACAGCCTATTAGTGACGCCCATACTATTAGATTAGGGGGTGTCTGTCCTCATGGGGTGCACTTATATAGTGCTGGGCAGCCCGCCTAATCTAATAGTATTGGCAGGTCTGCTGCCTTTTTTTGATGTGTTAATTATTGTCTAAATGTTGTTGTAAATGCGTTTGAACATGCTTTTTGTTAAGCAATGGAGTCTTACGTGGTGAGCGTGCATTCAGGCCATGGAGTCTGAGTGCATTACTTATAGTGTTATTTGAAGCAATTGTACCTGCTGATTCCAGGTCTTTCTGTAGCTCTCCACAGGTGGTTTTTGCCTCTTGGACAACTCTTCTAATAATTATTTTCACTCCACTTTCTGATATCTTTCAGAGCGCACCTGGTCATAGCCGGTTTAAGGTGAAATGATGTTCTTTCTACTTCTGGATTATGACCCCAACATTGCTCACTGGAGCATTCAGTACTTTAGAAATCATTCTGTAACCAATGCCATCAGTTTGTTTTGCAACAATAAGGTTGCAATGGTCTTGAAACAGCTCACTGGTTTTACCCATCTTGAGATGTTTCTTGTGTGGCACCTTGGGAATGGGACACCTTTTTATAGGCCAGCAGTTGAATCAGATGATATTATTTTTCACTAAGTGACAGGATTGCTTTCTAATTACTGATAGATACTGGTGTCATGATTTTCCATGTCTTTTTGCACCTCTCTTTCTTCAGGTATTCAATACTTTTTCCTTGTGTCATTTCTCATTATTACACATAACTTAATTTATGGACATCCGTCATCTATGGTTTGATTTCACACAAGGCCCTGTAGGTTTGGATTTCTTTTTCCCTTAATAATAAAGACCTTAATTTAAAAACTGCATTCTGTGGTTACTTGTGTTATCTTTGTCTAATATTTACATTTGTTTTGTGATCTGAAACATTTAAGTGTGACAAACATGCAAAAGAATAAGAAATCAGGACGGGGGCAAGCACTTTTTCACACCACTGTATATGTATACATATATATACATAGAGTTGTACTGAATGTTTTTTCCCTCCGGTGCTTCTATTTAATAATTGCATACTGTATGTTCCCACAGTTCTTACCTGTTTTCTCCCAGGCTTTACAAAAGAATTCCCTCTACTGAAACGAAATTAAAGAGTGAACGTCATTTTAATTTTTATTTCATCAATCAATAGTACACAGGAAAATAAGCAACTTTGTAATACACCATATCAGGGATATCTGCTTCTTTCTTTTCCTGGACTAATCATTTACTCTCAATTCATGGGTAAAATCTGTAAAATTTGTATTCAGTGAAGACAGATTTTCCCATTGCTGAGACAGGAGATGGCAGTTGGTGCTTACATTATTCTATGTTGAGAAAAGGGGTAGGAGGAGTAAAGAGCTAGAGACAGGCACGCTACACCGTTAGGACTTCATTCCTTAAGGTTGATATCCTTAAGCCATATGGAAGAGGACAAGGTAGGAAAAGTAAGTCATAATGTTATTGTACAATTCCCCTGTAATATTAGGCTCTATGAAATGCCTTTGTATATGAATGGATTAGATAACGTTTCTGCACCTTGTTTCTGCTCCATGTCTCCAGTGTCTGTTCTTTGCAGATCTGAAAAATGTACACTAATTTACCAGCTAATGATTGCACACATGATTTACATGATAAAGTATCATTATTGGAAATTTTTCGCAGAAGAAAAGTAATTTATTTTCTTATGACAGGTCAGAAACATCCAGATACATCTGTGCTGAATGTGTTTTCCAACTATGACTACAACAGGTCGGTTCTTACCATCGTTTCTACCACTGAACAGATAGGTAAGTGAAATGTTCATCAAGTTGTAGCTTGAAGTACAAAATTAAAGAAGCACTCACATCAAAGTTTTTATCCTCTTAATATATTGTAGTCAAAGCAATAGCTAGGGGTTTGCTTCAAGGGGGGCGAAACTTCTGAGTGGTCCCCTAACCATGTAACCCTGATTACAGCTATGGTGGCGCACCCCAATAGTGGATGCAGGAGAACCTCTGCAGATGACCACGCTGTTACTAAAAGAAATCGCTATACAAAGACCAACACTGATATTATCGCCATATGGTGACCATATAGTGGTAGATAATACCAGTCCTGCAGAACATAGCAGGGATTACAGTACAATTATAGATGGTAACTTACAGCTGATGTTCTTTTTGGTGGAGTTTTTCACTTTTCCCGTCTTTTCCATCTGGCCCAGACCGACACAGCAACTTCTCCAGCCAGGACTCAGCTGCAGAATTTACAACAAAGACACCTCTGACTTCTCACATTTCCTGCACTGTCTCCATTTGTCTCCAGCCTGCACAAACTCCTTATCCTGCTGATACCCCAATACTGAGCCGCTGCTGCTGTATGTGTCCCTATTACTGCACCTACTGTGTGCCCTCTAATTTTCTGCCTACTGGAGCCCTAGATTCCCTTTCATTGCATTCGTAAAGTATGATGATCCTACTGAACCCCACCCCTCAACTACCCCAGAAAAGTATTGTGACCCCAACACCGTATGGTCCCACAACTGTGACCCCCACACAGCCCTCCATGCATTATAATGGGTCTACATACAATATAATGACCCCCCACCTCTCCACACGGTATAATAGCCCCCACACAGCATGATGAACCCCACACAAACCTTCACACTGTATAATTGCTTGCATATAGTTTAAAGGCCCCCACATAGTCCTCCATACAGCATAATGAACCCCATAGTCCATACTGCGTAATTCACCCCATAGCCCATACAGTATAATGCACCCCATAGCTCATACAGTATAATGCACCCCCATAGCCCATACAGTATAATGCACCCCATAGCCCATACAGCATAATGCACCCACATAGTCCATACAGTATAATGCACCCCACAGCCCATACAAGTATAATGCACCACTATAGCCCATACAGTATAATGCACCTCATAGCCCATACAGTATAATGCACCCCCATAGCCCATACAGTATAATGCACCTTATAGCCCATACAATATAATGCACCCCCATAGCCCATACAGTATAATGCACCCCATAGCCCATTCTGTATTATGCACCCCATAGCTCATAGAGTATAATGCACCCCATAGCCCAAAGAGTATAATGCACCCCATAGCCCATTCAGTATCATGCACCCCCATATAGTATAATGCATCCCCATAGCCCATATATTATAATGCACCACCTATTGTATAATGCACCCCCACAGCCCATAAAGTATAATGCACCCCCATACAGTATAATGCACTCCCCATAGCCCACAGTATATTGCACCCCATAGTCCTCAATACAGCTTTATGGCCACCACAATGTTATAAAAAAAAAAATACAATACTCACCTCTCCTACTCGTTCCCCGCTGTTCCGGTCGCCGCAGCTTGTGTTCTAAGCGTCGCACATCTCAACGTAGAGGCGTCATCGCGCTGAGACGTCAGACGCCGAGGAAGAATGATGGGTTAGGAAGAGTCAGCTCCATCCTCTATCGCTTTCAACTGTATCGGCACACACAGATACAGTTAAAAGTAGCGCAGCCCCGGGTGGGCCCCTCAGAGCGTGGGTCCCCGGGCGGTGGCACCCTTTGCCCCCCGGTAGCTACGTAACTGATTGCAGCCATCATAGTATATAACGCTGTGTACTTACAATTGCTCATTTTGCCTTTCTAACCAGCTAATTCTTCTCTTTTCTCTCCTCTACATACAAACTGGAAGTCTATTGTCCCTGCATTTATCATCCCCTCTTCAACTCCTGACTCAGCTGTTGCGCTCCTTGCCCCTGCCAGGGACTTTTGCAGTTATTCATGATTCATACAGGGAAAATTGACCTCCTGTCTCTAAATAGAGCTTAAAAGGATTTAGTTAGTCAGTTTTCAATCACGTGATCTCATACACCGAATGGAAAAGAGAAGAAATAGCTGAGTAGAAAGGCAAAATGAGTGATTGTAAGTACAAAGTGCTATATAATATGATGATTTTAATATACTAACAGGATAAAAATTTTGATGGAAGTGCTTCTTTAATAAAAGCTTGGTGATTCACTAAAAAATTGTTGAAGAGGCCCAGGATTTCTATGCTAGAGCCCTTTAAATTAGAGCAACTCTACCTGTTCTAGGAAGCTAACGTACCCACCCTAAGGCTCCTAACTAGTTCTGATGAGTGTCCAATTTGACATGTTTTTATAATGTCGCCTCTGTTTTAATGGAGTCATAATTTATCAATGAAAACATCTTCCAGCAAAGGTACCTCCTGCTTATATTAATGAGAACAAGAGCTGGGAGGGCTAGATTGCTTCCATGAGAAGTACTTTACATGGGTGAAGGGGGCACTTATATGAGGATTATGGGCTGCATTGTGCATTAAGGGCATGTGGCTGTTCTCTTCATGGGATGCATGGCTGCACTCAGGGGGAAACATATGGCTGCACTCTACATGGAGAAATATGACTTCACCTAAATGGTTTGTCCCATAAACAACATGTCCTATCCATACCTATACCTATCCATAACATAGATGATAAATATCTGATCACTGAGTAGTGAGCATATGTGACTGTCACTACTATAGACAGTGAATGGAGGAGTGGAGCCATGGCACCATCTTCCCATTTATATAGTGGACTTTCCTATTCCTTTTTTATGAACAATGTATCCACAGTGGTCATATATTTATCACCTATCCTATCGCTGTATTTGTGAAATTTGAGATTATCACTGAATTTTGGGAAAGGTAGACTATTTTGTGCTGTGGGGAAAATTAACATTTAGCTATATGTGCAGTCTTTGGACATAGTCAAAAGGGACACATCTCAGGTCCCCCTTTTGTAGTAGGTAGGCTACACCTTATTTTGGATGCTTCCAATGAGACTATTAGTGTCACATGAGCTTTTTTGACATTAATAAATGGAGAGGATAGCTCTAGATCATACATGTCAAACTCTGGCCCGCAGGGTGATTATATTTGGCCCACGACACCAGAACAGTCATCCCTATGTGGGGCCCATTATTCTGTATGGAGGACTATGTGGGGCCGATTATTCTGTATGGAGGACTATGTGGGGCCCATTATACTGTATGGAGGACTTTGTGGGGCCCATTATTCTGTATGGAGGACTATGTGGGGCCCATTATTCTGCATGGAAGACTATGTGGGGCCCATTATACAGTATGGAAGACTATGTGAGGCCCATTATAATGTATGGAAGACTATGTGGGGCCCATTATTCTGTATGGAAGACTATGTGGGGCCCATTATACTTTATGGAGGACTATGTGGGGCCCATTATTCTGTATGGAGGACTTTGTGGGGCCATTATTTTGTATGGAAGACTATGTGGGGCCCATTATTCTGTATGGAGGACTTTGTGGGGCCATTATTCTGTATGGAGGACTATGTGGGGCCCATTATTCTGTATGGAGGACTTTGTGGGGCCATTATTCTGTATGGAGGACTATGTGGGGCCCAGTATTCTGCATGGAAGACTATGTGGGGCCCATTATTCTGTATGGAGGACTTTGTGGGGCCATTATTCTGTATGGAGGACTATATGGGGCCCATTATTCTGTATGGAGGACTTTGTGGGGCCATTATTCTGTATGGAGGACTATGTGGGGCCCATTATTCTGCATGGAAGACTATGTGGGGCCCATTATACAGTATGGAAGACTATGTGAGGCCCATTATAATGTATGGAAGACTATGTGGGGCCCATTATTCTGTATGGAAGACTATGTGGGGCCCATTATACTTTATGGAGGACTATGTGGGGCCCATTATTCTGTACGGAGGACTATGTGGGGCCCATTATTCTGTATACTGGTTGGCCCGCTATTTTGTCCAATTTTTTCATTTTGGCCCTCTGTCTGAGTTTGACATCCCTGCTCTAGAGGTAAGCAGTGTAGGTGTATATAAGAGTATGAAGTGTGTGTAATTATATATATATATATATATATATATAAAGTTTATATATGAAAATGGAACTCACTTAGCTTTTTCCTCCTTTGCTCTTTTGACTTGTCTATGGGTGTGCCCCCTCCCTGCTCTTGAGGGTACCCTGTTTTGTATGCAGATTTTCCCCATAGAATTGCATTAAAGGCAGAGAATCCGACAGTTAAAAACGCATGTAATCAGTACATGACTGTACCGATAAAGTTTTGTCAAAGCCAAATACCAAACTTTTGCATCAGCCCATTTTCCTTTTTATAATTTTTAAAATGTAAAAATGATCATATATATGCATTTTGGAAACAAATCCTATGGACCGATGAGGTTAAAATAGAACTCTTTGGCCACAATAATCACAAGTATGTGTGGAGGAAAAAGGGCACAGAATTTCAGGAAAAGAACATCTTGCCAACCATTAAGCATGGGGGTGGATCAATCATGCTTTGGGGTTGTGCTGCAGCCAATTGCACAGGGAACATTTTACGGGTAGGCTGAAGAATGGATTCAATGAAACTTCAACAAATTCTTGATGCAAACATAACACCATCTGTAAAAAAGCTGAAGTTGAAAAGAGGATGGCTTCTACAAATGGATAATGATTCTAAACACATGTCAAAATCCACAATAGACTACCTCAAAAGGTGCAAGCTGAAGGTTTTACAATGGCCTCACAGTCCCCTGATCTGAACATCATTGAAAATCTGTGGCTAGACCTCAAAGTAGCACTGCATGCAAGATGACCCAGGAATCTCACAGAACTGGAAGAATTTTCCAAGGAAGAATAGATGAAAATCTCTCAAACAAGAATTGAAAGACTCTTGGCTGGTTACAAAAAGCGTTTACAAGCTGTGATACTTACAAAAGGGGGCGCTACTAGATACTAACCATGCAGAGTGCCCAAACTTTTGCATCTGCCCATTTTCCTTTTTGTAATTTTTTAAATGTAAAAGATGAAACTATTTTTTTTGCCTAAAATACAAAGGAAATGTGTCATGTTTAACTCTAGTCCTTTTAGAGATCATTTCATCTTCAACTTGCTTAACTGTTCACAACAACAGTAATTTTGACCAGGAGTGCTCAAACTTTTACATGCCACTGTAAATCAGAAGAGCAGACTGTCAGTCATTACATGTCTCACACTGGTAACGTACAGTCATTTAGAATAATCTCTGGGGGCAAATTCTCAGGGAGATCAGTGTCCGGCCCATAGATCTTAACAGCTCATTTACATATTAAGAAAAACCTGTATTTTTCTGGAATAAGACATCGGATCGCAGATATAAAGGTATCATTTTATTCAGCTTCCTATGACCCAAATGCTCATAGAGACGGCTTAGGAAGATTGATCGTACTGACAGATTCCCTTTAGGCTTAAAGCATAGGATGTGACGTCAGAATTTCTAGATTTTCTCAGTACTAGGGATGCAGTAGTGATCATGGGCGCAGAATTGTATTTTGTTACTTATTCCAAGACACTACAGCCTGTCTACAGGTTATAATAGATTGTCTGGGTTGAAATTATGCTAAAATCATTACTGATACTACTCATTACTGTTTGCTAACATTGTGTGGAACGGATCAGCATCTTTATTATAATAGTACTTAATATCATTTAACTAATCATCTCTCCTATTGACTCATTTGTATTCATTATTTGGTTATATTGCATAGTTATTGCTTCCGTTGATTGCAAAGCGCTGCAGAACTTGTAAACATTATATATAACAATAAAAAAGGTCATTATTATGTACCAATCAACTGTCAGAGGGGCCTTGGAGTTCAGCTGAATGCTGTGTCCTCTTTATTCCTTACATTGCTTAATTTTTTTTTTAGTGTCACTTTTAATGGGGCCTGGGCTGGGTATTACCATACTATTCCATTTGTTTTGAATGGGACAGCACTATAGAGTACCTAGCACAGCCACTATTAAAAAGCTACCATCATTTTAATTTTGATTTGATCAATCAATAGTACACATGAAAATAAGAAACTTTGTATCTTAATAGGGAAATTTTCTTTTTTCTCTTCCTGGTCCGATCTTTCACTCTCTATTAATGGGTAATATTTTTATTAATTGAAGACAGATTTTCCCATTGCTTAGATAGTAGATGACAGTTGGTGCTTTTAACATTCTATAGAGGAAGCGTCAGTTACAAATCTCCATAGAACTTTATGATCACCAACTGTCATCTCCTATCTCAGTAATGTATAAATCGGTCTTCACTAAATACCGATTTTACCTGTGAATTGAGAATTTTCAGAATAAATGATCAGTTCAGGAGGAGAAAGAAGCAGATTTCTCCTATGAGATATAGTACAAAGTTTCTTATTTTCATGTGTACCATTGACTTATGAAAAAAATGAAAACGATGATTACTCTTTAAAGAGAATCTGTCATCAGGTTTTTGTGATTTAATCTGAGGACTGCATGAGGTTGGGGTTACAAAATTTCAACAATGTGTCACATGTCAGGCTGTGTTCTGTTGTTTACTTACAGTGAAGGTTTTATCATTATCTGGACTATAGCAGCGCTTGCAAGCTAGTCCGACTCCTCCTCTTTCTTTGATAAGCAGCTCACTGTCTATAGTCTATGTACATAGAGAGCCCGTTATGGGGGATGGGTTCAGCTGTTGTGGGCGGGGTTAGCTTTCTCAGCTCTGCTGCATTGCTAAATCTAAAAATTCTGATTGTATCACAACTGCTGCACCCAGTAAACAAAGTGACACATTGTTGGATTCAAGGTCTTTTTTCATACATTATGCTGCTCTCAGATGAGGTAGAAAAAACCTGCTGCCAGTTTCCTTTAAGTGTACTATATGTAGGTAAACTAAGAATTTTAAACAATAAGGCAGCCGCAAGGGGTCACATAAATAACTGAGATTGTTGTGGAAGGCTGAACCATTAAAGGGGTTTTCCCACAAACAAAAGTTAATTTTAATCAATAGATCTTAGAATGATAATAACTTACACAATTGGATGTGTTTAAATAAAATGTTCCTGTGCTGAGATAATCTTATAAATGTGCCCCTGCTGTGTACTGTGTAATGGCTGTGTCTAACCATGCAGGAACATGGTCTGATCATACCACATCTCCTGGGCAGGAGAGGAAGCAAAAGAGAGTATACAGACATTACAGCAGGGGATCACAGCTGATTCTTTCTTTGAAGTAAAACATTGTTTAAAAACAGGCAGGCTAATGTTTTACCTCACAAAAAGAATCAGCTGTGACCCCCTGCTGTAATGTCTGTATACTCTTTTACTTCCTCCCCTGCCCAGGAGCTGTGGTATGATCAGACCATGTTCCTGTACGGTCAGACACAGCCATTACACAGTACACAGCAGGGGCACATTTATAAGATTATCTCAGCGCAGGAACATTTTATTTAAACACATCCAATTGTGGAAGCTATTATTATTCCAAGATCTATTGATTAAAATGAATTTTTGTGTGTGTGAAAACCCTTTTAACCCCTTAACAACATTAGACATACTAATACGCGTCTGTGCCCTGGGACTTAAGAGCCAGACCCGTATTAGTACGTCATGGCGATCACGCGCGCACACAGGCTGTGCGGGCGCGATCGCCGCCGGGTGTCAGCTGATTGTCACAGCTGACACCCGGTACTATGTGCAGGGAGCAGTCACGCACCGCTCCCAGCACATTAACCCCCTCGATGCTGCGATCGAAGTCGATCGCAGCATTGCGGTGGCAAGGGGAGGTGATCGCAGATACTCACCTCCTCTTCCGGCTTCCAGCGCTGTCTGCCGTGGCTTCCAGGATGTTGCCATGACGACCCGATGTCGTCATGACAACATCCGGGTCACCAGACAGCAGGAAGATTTTTTGGACATGCGCAGTGCATCTCCAAACAATCTTCTCCCTGTCCAGCGCTGACAGCCTGCATGGCACAGGGATGGTGCTGCATTCCTGTGCCATGCAGGCGATCAGAGAAAAAAAAAGTGAAAGTCCCATAGTGGGACAAAGTAATAAAGTATAAAAACTATCAGAAAGTGAAAAAAAAAAAAAAAATTGTAAAAATATAAAAAAAAAATAAAAAAAATAATCCACCAAAAATAAAAATATAATGTACCCATCAATAAATATTATTATAAAAAAAAACAAAACAAAACAATAAAAGTACAGATATTTGGTATCGCCGCATCCGGAACAACCTGACCTATAAAACTGTCCCACTAGTTAACCCCTTCAGTGAACACGGTAAAAAAAATAAATAAATAACGAAGCAAAAAACAATGCTTTATCACCATACCGCCAAACAAAAAATGGAATAACACGCGATCAAAAAGACAAATATAAATAAAAATGGTACCGCTGAAAACGTCATCTCGTCCCGCAAAAAACAAGCTGCCATACAGCTCCATCAGCCGAAAAATAAAAAAGTTATAGCTCTCAGAATAAAGCTACGCTAAAAAATAATTTTTTCTATAAAATTACTTTTATTATATAAAAGAGCAAAACATAGAAATGCGATATAAATGTGGTACCACTGTAAACATACTGACCCGAAGAATAAAGCTGCCTTATCAATTTTACCACACGCGGAACAGAATAAAAAAAAAAAAAAAAAAAAAAAAAAACAATTCCTGAATTGTTGGTTTTTGTTTATTCTGCCTCCCAAAAATCGGAATAGAAAGCGATCAAAAAATGTCATGTGCCTGAAAATGGCACCAATAACAACGTCAACTCATCCCGCAAAAAACAAGCCGTCAAATGACTGTCTGCCAAAATCTGGAAAAATTATAACTCTCAAAATATAGCGATGCAAAAACTAGATTTTACAAAAAATGCGTCTTTTAGTGTGTGACAGCTGTCAGTCATAAAAACCCCATATGATTCTGGTATCGCTGTAGTCTCACCGACCCGAAGAATAAAGTCGTCTAATCACTTATACCGCATGAGGAACGGCGTAAAAAATAAACTCTCAGGTTAGGCTTGTGCTAGGGTTAGGGTTGTGCTAGGGTTAGGGTTGTGCTACGGTTAGGGTTGTGCTACGGTTAGGGTTAGGGCTGGGGTTGGGGTTAGGGTTGGAGTTAGGGTTGTGATGTGGTTGGGATTTTTTTCAAAAGTAAGAAAAAAAGATGACGATATGGTGACTAGTGTTGAGCGCAAGTGCTCGCTACTTGAGTTTGCATCGGGTGTTCTGGCATGCATTGAGTATCGTGGGTATTTCAGTGACATTCTCGAGTCTCCGCCCCATATGCTTCACGGCCCAAAAAACTTTGCGGGGATTGCCGGCCATGCACGAGCGATCCCCGCATGTTTTTTTTTGGGTGTCTAATAACCGTGAAACATCCGGGCGGGGACTCGAGCATGTCATTCGAGCACACGCAGTACATGGTGCATACCTGAGTACCCGATGCAAACTCAAGTAGCGAGCACTTGCGCTCAAGACTAATGACAACTTATTCAATATGATGACCTAATGTTATCAAATTCTGTGTCGTACCTCTGGGTTCAAAATGTTCACTATACACCTTAATAAAATCCTTGAGGGGTATAGTTTCCAAAATGGGGTCACTTGTGGGGGAGCTCCACTCTTTAGGCACATCAGGGGCTCTCCAAACGCGACATGGTGTCCGCTAACAAATTGAATGGAAAATCGGCTCAAATTGTTAGCGGACGCCATGTTGCGTTTGGAGAGCCCCTGCGTGCCTAAACTTTGGAGCTCCCCCACAAGTGACCCCATTTTGGAAACTAGACCACCCAAGGCACCTATCTAGATGCATAATGAGCACTTGGAACCCCCAGGTGCTTCACAAATTGATTCGTAAAAATTAAAAAGTGAAAAAAAAACACTTTTTCATTTTTACGAATCAATTTGTGAAGCACCTGGGGGTTCCAAGTGCTCACTATGCATCTAGATAGGTGCCTTGGGTGGTCTAGTTTCCAAAATGGGGTCACTTGTGGGGGAGCTCCAATGTTTAGGCACACAGGAGCTCTCCAAACGCGACATGGTGTCCGCTAACAAATTGGAACCATGTCGCGTTTGGAGAGGCCCTGTGTGACTAAACATTGGATCTCCCCCACACGTGACCCGATTTTGGAAACTAGACCACCCAAGGCACCTATCTAGATGCATAATGAGCACTTGGAACCCCCAGGTGCTTCACAAATTGATTCGTAAAAATGAAAAAGTGAAAAAAAAACACGTTTTAATTTTTACGAATCAATTTGTGAAGCACCTGGGGGTTACAAGTGTTCACTATGCATCTAGATAGGTGCCTTGGGGGGTCTAGTTTCCAAAATGGGGTCACTTGTGGGGGAGCTCCAATGTTTGGGCACACAGGGACTCTCCAAATGCAACATGGTGTCCGCTAACAAATTGAATGGAAAATCGGCTCAAATTGTTAGCGGACACCATGTTGCGTTTGGAGAGCCCCTGTGTGCCCAAACATTGGAGCTCCCCCACAAGTGACCCCATTTTGGAAACTAGACCCCCCAAGGCACCTATCTAGATGCATAGTGAGCACTTGGAACCCCCAGGTGCTTCACAAATTGATTCATAAAAATGAAAAAGTGTTTTTTTTTTCACTTTTTCATTTTTACGAATCAATTTGTGAAGCACCTGGGGGTTCCAAGTGCTCACTATGCATCTAGATAGGTGCCTTGGGTGGTCTAGTTTCCAAAATGGGGTCACTTGTGGAGGAACTCCAATGTTTAGGCACATCAGGGGCTCTCCAAACGCAACATGACGTCCGCTAATTATTCAAGCAAATTTTACAATCAAAAAGTCAAATGGCGCTCCTTCCCTTCCGAGCCCTGCCGTGCGCCCAAACAGTGGTTTTTCCCCACATATGGGGTATCTGCGTGCCCAGGGGAAATTGCACAACAAATTTTGGGGTCCATTTTTTCTTGTTACCCCTGTGAAAATAAAAAAAATTGGGTCTAAAGTAACATTTTTGTGAAAAAAGTTAAATGTTCATTTTTTTCTTCCACATTCCAAAAATTCCTGTGAAGCACCTAAAGGGTTAATAAAGTTCTTGAATGTGGTTTTGAGCTCCTTGAGGGGTGCAGTTTTTAGAATGGTGTCACTTTTGGGTATTTTCTGTCATAAAGACCTCTCAAAGTGACTTCAAATGTGATGGGGTCCCTAGAAAAATGGTTTTGTAAATTTTGTTGGAAAAATGAGAAATCGCTGGTCAACTTTTAACCCTTATAGCTCCATAACAAAAAAAAATTTGGTTCCAAAATTGTGCTGATGTAAAGTAGACATGTGGGAAATGTTATTTATTAAGTATTTTGTGTGACATATCGCTCTGATTTAAGGGCATAAAAATTAAAATTTTGAAAATTGCAAAATTTTCAAAATTTTTGCCAAATTTCTGTTTTTTTCACAAATAAACGCAAGTGATATCGAAGAAATTTTACCAAAATCATGAAGTACAATATGTCATGAAAAAATAATCTCAGAATCAGGGGGATCCATTGAAGCGTCCAAGAGTAATTACCTCATAAAGTGACAGTGGTCAGAATTGTAAAAATTGGCCTGGTCATTAACGTGCAAACCACCCTCGGGGCTTAAGGGGTTAAACTGAACTTAATTCTTCTCAATATTAATTTTATAAATTATTATTGAGCAGAATTAAGAATATGGGTTAGCTGCTACTCCTAATACATGTTAAAATAATCCTAACGTGTTATTACCAGTGGCAGCTAATCAAAACCATATCATTTACTGCTCTATAAAGTTTATAGAAATCAAATCCTACTGCTTGTATTATTTAGCCTTATGTATAACTATTACTATTTAATATGTTTGCATATTTAGTGCTATTAATTTCCACAGCGCTTTACAGACATCATCATCATGACTGACCATTCGGGCGCACAATGTAAATTCCCAATTATTATTTCTTTGGAGTGTGAAGAAAATCAGGACCACGGTGCTGGAAAGCAACAGTGTTAACCACTGAGCCACCCAGCTGCCAATACACTAAGCCCAGACATACCTTGATTGGCTGCAATTCTTACAATTATCTCTCCCACGGTCTCAATCCTTAGCACAATCTCTGTCTTTAGCATGGTACTAATCTTTGTCTTTATCTCTATTTTTGCTTTTATTGCAATCCTGCTCATTTTTTTCCTTCTCCCACGCTTTGTCTTAGGCTACATTTACACGTTCAATATTTGGTCAGTATTTTACATCATTATTTGTAAGGCAAAACCAAAGGAAAAGTATAATAGAAACACGTCACCACTTCTGTATTTATCGCCCACTCCTGGTTTTAGCTTACAAACACTGATGTAAAATACTGGCCAAATACTGAACATGTGAATGTGGCCTTATTCTCATTTTTGCTCTTTTCTCTCTTTTGCTCACGTTCCCTCTGCCTTTCCCTCCAGTCTCCATTGTTTTGGTGCACCTGACCTGCGCTTACTCAGGTTATGTGCACTGTACATCTGAGCAGCCAACGCAACGGATTTGGTCGGTAGGTGGAATTTTTCCTGGTTCTGGTTTAGGCGATCGGTAGTATCATCCTAGGAAAGACCATGTGATTCCCTAAATGAATTTTTAAAAAAATTAATAAAAAATATAAAAAAAATAATAAAACTAATAAAATAAAAAACACTAATTTCCTTTTATATCACAGTGAGTCTATGCATCTGTACGTTCACATCATGGTGACCTTAGAGCAATAGATCATTACAGGATTTCTCCAGAAATATAGACTATAAATGTATGATTTCCAACCAAATATGTAGGGGAACCTATGCAGCATCTTCCAAGATACAATGGTATTGTACAATTTGTAGAATAAAGGCTTTCGCTTACCGTGCAGCGCTGAACCAAAAGTCACGAGATGTAATGAATAGGCCATAAAAGGCCTCATGACATCCCATGATTTAATAAATATGCTCGCTGTTGCTTTAAGATCTCAACATCATTTGTGAACATTATTTTAGCTGAGCAAGTGAAAAAGAGATCCCAAGGGAATTAAAAAAGCTGTTAATTAAATTACTTCATTTGCTAGGGAAATGAAGAGCCTATAAAATGTTTAACGCTTTGTCTGGACACATGAATTTGTGCATGTATTTTTTTATTTTTTATTCATTTTACATTTTTTGTTTAACCCTAATATTGGCAAGGATAAAGAATTATATTGTTGTGTACTAATGAATCATGTGTGCATAGTATACAGTGTTTTATTCTCGTAGATAGCTTATATGTGTCCCAATCTTAGACATACCTAGCATGGCCTAATATCACACGCTAATTCTTATATGGAGTTTGGAAGATAATTTTGTCTGGGAGTATGTTCCCGTTTTCACTGTCTATAAACATATTGTGGCTTTGGCAAAGTCCAGTTAATTTCTGCCTTTCTTTAAGCAATGGGGTCCTCTTTGACCTTTGCCCATAGACTCCAGATGTCTCCAGCAGAGTGTGAAGTTCTTTGGGTGTTGTGCATGGTTTGTGTAGGGACTAGTGATGAGCGAGTATGTTTTGTTAACCCTTTTGCCAAGTATTCTCGGGCAAGCACCGAGTATTTACAGCTGCTCGGTGATATGTTTGAATCACTCCCGTGTGCATGACTGTTTGACAGCTTTAATATATGTGAGGAATGTCTATTTCTTACACATACCTCACATGTATTAAAGCTGTCAAACAGTCGCAAATCATGCACACGGGAGTGATTCAAACATATCACCAAGCACGCTGTAAATACTCTGTGCTCCATCTTCTCCATTGTCTGTGTCCTGTAAATCCGAGTCTGTATGGTCCAATTATCGGATGCACTCGCAGAATGCTTTTTTTCTCATGTCGAATTGCCATGAGAAAAAAAGCGCTGGCCGGCACTGCTCCACAGTATAACATTAGACCGAGTGCTAACCTACAAAACATCGTATAGTTTTATACACTCGTGTGAGCGAACCCTTATTTGTAGTCTGACTGAACACACTAGAAGGCTTTGCCTGCTACTACTAAACCCTTTAGGCCACGTGCACACGCTCAGTATTTGGTCAGTATTTTACATCAATATTTGTAAGCCAAAATTAGGAGTGGAACAATCAGAGAAAAGGTGTAATAGAAACACGTCACCACTTCTGCATTTTTTTACCCACTCCTAGTTTTGGCTTACAAATACTGCCACACCCATCAGCCACTGGACCACTATTAAAGAGCTTGTCCACTACTTTTACATTGATGCCCTATCCTTGGAATAGGTCATCAATGTCTGATCGGCTGGGGTCGGACACCCGGCACCCCCGCCGATAACAGCTGTTATCGGCGGCCACTGGCCAGAAGTACTTACTTGCGGAGCTGGCCATCTAATTGTAGTGGCCGCCATAGGGTACTACACATCCTCCTCCTATTCAAATCAATAGGAGGCGGATGTGTAGTACCCTGCCTTTGCCACTACAAGTAGACGGCCAGCTCCTTAAGTAAGTACTTCCGGCCAGCGGCCGCCGATACCGATAACAGCTGATCAGCGGGGGTGCTGGGTGTCCGACCCTGGCCGAACAGACATTGATGACCTCTCTTAAGGATAGGCCAAGCAATGTAAAAGTAATGGACAACTTCTTTAATGCATAAGCACTGGATGTTACATATACACAGTATTTTAGTACTTACAGCTACTAGTTCAATTTTGTTGTAAATTACTCTGTACATTTAGCACAACTGCACCACCACCCCACTGGTGTTTGTGAGATTCATGTAATTTTTAGGAGCTACTTACGGTGTTTAGTTTTAGTATATTTATTTTACAGCTCGCTCATAATGGAGAGCTATATGCAAATGACCCTCACCTCAAACTCCTCTGCGAACGTGACCCAAGTGTCATTTTACTGTGGTCCGATTCTCTTTCATGTGAGATTCGGATCACAGGTGCGGAGAAGATGAAAAACTTGTGAACTGGTGGGGAGTGTGTTCCCTTTTATCACTTATAGATTTAGTATGCTTTCATGCACCAGCCTTTTAATTCATTTAAAGACCATATTCTTCCTATTTTTGTGAATATGCTCTATCCTTGTGTTGTATTATAAGATCGGTAAAATCTCAGATGTCATAATTGAGCTCTGGAGGAGAGAATTTCCGAGATAAAAACGCACAAGGCCTCAAATGCGTTAGAGTGGTGGAACTCTGGGAGAGCACCGTTCCCACCACTACCTCAGAGGCATACACTTCCACCACAAGAGGCTTACTGACATCAGGCTGATCCAAAACTGGAGCAGAGGAAAAGGCCTTCTTAAGTGGATTAAAGGCTTTAATGGCCTCCCGTCCCCAATTAGACATGTCTACCCCCTTATGAGTAAGATCGGTGAGAGGTTTCACCACCTTGGAAAAACCCTTAATAAACCTCCGGTAATAATTGGCAAAACCCAAAAAAGGCTGCAATTCCTTGAAGTTAACCGGTTGTGCTCACTCCAACACTGCCCTCACTTACTCGGGATCCATCCGAAACCCCATTGGGGATCAGAATGAGTCCCAGGAACCCCAACTCCTGCACTTATAAAACACATTTTTCTTTTTTGACAAGAAGAAAATGCTCCTCCAATCTTTTCAGGATGGTGCGCACATGGTCCCCATGTGCAGCCATGTCCCTGGAGGAAATGGGGATATGATCTATGTAAATGTGAGCGTGTGAACTGTGATAGCAGGAGGAGAGCATTAGGACCCAGTGAGTTTTGCCTGGCTGAGCTCAGAGCAGGGGCAGATCAGGAGACCCTGTGTGTTCCGAGGTCTGTCTACTGTGTGAGACGCTGGACGGGGCGTCTGAGGAGAACTATGAGGACGGAACTGCAACAAGACTCTCTCTCTACAAGCTTTCCTATGGGGGTTGATAACCCCTGGCCCTGGTGTAGCTGTGCTCCTGCTTAAGAACGAGTGCTGAGCTGGGGAAAGCTGTGTGGCTCTTTGGAGTTTTGTGGAAGTCCATGCTGAGTGACTAGAGACTTTGTGCTGAAGGAGCCAAGTGTCGAGTGAGAGGGAAAGAGACTGAGGATATCATCTCTGTGACGGAGCGCGTGGTCGGTGGTCTGGAAAACAGTGAGTGACTGCGAGAGGAGAGAAGGGTCCGGTGCCATTAACATTGAGAGGATACTGACAAGCCTGGTGAAGAGTTCTTCCCAGACCTTAACCTGAGGCTACAGGACTAAAGTCCCCGGCGTGTGGGCTCGGCATCGGCCGACAAGACAAGGAACCTTTGCTGTTTTTGTGAACGTTGCTTTTTATTTGACGCCAAAGTTTTCCCGGGACTAGCTGCAGCCACCGCGATTCACAGGCCTGTGATAGACCACATCTGAGGTTAACGGTACCGTAACTTTAAGATACCTGGGTATCCCTATACTAGGGGAATAAGAGCAATTGGTATAGTTTCATACATTGTTATTGTTAATAGTGGTAGGATTGTACTCAGTGTGCCATCTCAGGGATCCCTATTAGAGATGAGCGTTGTTCTACTCGAACTGTTCGCCAATCTCAAATTCGAGCTGTTTTGGGCGGTGTTCGAGCCGTTCGGCGAACACGAACAATTTGAGAAAAATTCGGCTGTTCGAGGTTATGTTCGATAACTGTTCGTGCACCAAAATCATAACTGGATTTTTTCTCAGTAATGATGAAAATTAATGTTAATACGCAGTTTGAGTGTACAGCGGGGTGGGGGGAGGGGCAGGGGATGGATCTCTGCAGGAACAATGAAGATCTCCATTTTTTTTTCTCTTTCCCGCATTTACAGTGGGGAGGTGCAATCTGTCAGCCTATCAGCAGCGCACACACGGAGCGAAGTGCTTTTTTTCACACAAGCAAGGGCATGTGTCATTGGCAGTGTATGTCACATGTCCTTGCCCTATAAGACCAAGCCATTTTCCCCGTCGCCACCATTTTCTCACTGCTGCAGCTGCGTGTTAGACGGCACCGCTGTTGCTGTGTGCGCTATACCTTGTTAATTTCAAGCCAATTGTCGTACAAATCTACAGATAGCTTGGGAGTAGGGAATAGTTGTGATTGCAGTCCTTTTAAGGACTAGGTTACAGCATTTCCTACGACTTTTATCAGGCAGGTCTGTGCTCTTAAATAGATAGATTGTGGGAGTAAAGACTAATTGTAATTGGAGTCCTTTTCAGGACTAGGTTACATCAGTTCCTATCAGTTTTTACCAGGCAGGTCTGTGCCAGTGCTGTGCAAGTTTTTTTCACAGCATTTGGCTGAATCTAGCAAAGCTAATCCTTTTTGGCCTATTGCAGAGTGTGTTAGTCAGTGGAGTAGCCTATCTGTGTTGCAAGATATACCACCTGTGTATAGAATACCAATTTTTTTACTGCACCTAGTGAAGTAAAATCTTTTGGGCATAGCATCATTCTATTAGTCCATATATACTGACCTCCATCAGGTTGCAAATTGAATATAATTTTTTTCTGCATCTAGCTCTGAAAAAATATTGGGCTTCTAGCTGTGTGTGGGACTTGTTGTATTAGTCCATCTATACTGACCTCCATCAGGTTGCAAACTGAATATATTTTTTTCTGCATCTACCTCTGAAAAAATATTGGGCTTCTAGCTGTGTGTGGGACTTGTTCTATTAATCCATCTATACAGACCTCCATCAGGTTACAAACTGAATATATTTTTTTCTGCATCTACCTCTGAAAAAATATTGGGCTTCTAGCTGTGTGTGGGACTTGTTGTATTAGTCCATCTATACTGACCTCCATCAGGTTGCAAACTGAATATATTTTTTTCTGCATCTACCTCTGAAAAAATATTTGGGCTTCTAGCTGTGTGTGGGACTTGTTCTATTAATCCATCTATACAGACCTCCATCAGGTTGCAAACTGAATATATTTTTTTCTGCATCTACCTCTTAAAAAAATATTGGGCTTCTAGCTGTGTGTGGGACTTGTTGTATTAGTCCATCTATACTGACCTCCATCAGGTTGCAAATTAAAAATAATTTTTATCTGCATCTACAGTACCTCTGAAAAAATATTTGGGCTTCTAGCTGTGTGTGGGACTTGTTCTATTAGTCCATCTATACTGACCTCCATCAGGTTGCAAATTGAATATAATTTTTATCTGCATCTAGCTCGGAAAAAATATTTGGCCTTCTAGCAGTGTGTGGGACTTTCTCTATTAGTCCATCTATACTGACCTCCATCAGGTTGCAAATTAAAAATAATTTTTATCTGCATCTACAGTACCTCTGAAAAAATATTTGGGCTTCTAGCAGTGTGTGGGACTTGTTCTATTAGTCCACCTATACTGACCTCCATCAGGTTGCAAATTCAAAATAATTTTTTGTCTGCATCTAGCTCTGAAAAAATATTTGGCCTTCTAGCAGTGTGTGGGACTTTCTCTATTAGTCCATCTATACTGACCTCCATCAGGTTGCAAACTGAATATATTTTTTTTCTGCATCTACCTCTGAAAAAATATTGGGCTTGTAGCTGTGTGTGGGACTTGTTCTATTAATCCATCTATACAGACCTCCATCAGGTTGCAAACTGAATAAAAATTTTTTCTGCATCTACCTCTGAAAAAATATTTGGGCTTCTAGCTGTGTGTGGGACTTGTTCTATTAGTCCATCTATACTGACCTCCATCAGGTTGCAAATTGAATATAATTTTTTTCTGCATCTAACCCAGCCAATAGTTTTGGCCTAATACCACAGTTTGGCCACTCAGCTCTGCTCGGTTCCCATCCATTGTTTTTTTGTGCAAACAACTCCAGAGTTGTGAATTAGTTAACCACCAAAATGAGTGGAAAAAGGCCTGCTGCTGGTGGAAAGGGGAATAGGCGTGTTGGGAAGGGGAAAAAAGGTTGTGTCCGTGGGGTAGGTGTTAAAGCAACAGTAACATCTGCAGAAGAAAGACCATCTTCCAGCCAAACTAAAATGTCTACTTCTTTTAGCGGACAATGTGATAAGATCCCTTTCTTACGGCCACGCCAATTGCTACAAATTCCAGATGAGGCACAAAAACAGCAGGTGCTTCAACGGATATCAAGTGCTCCTTTAAGTGGGCTCTCCTCCACATCAACTTCAACATCACAAACACTCCAGTCCTCAAAGGTGTCACCCCAATCGCACTTGTTTCCTCACAGCTCCCAAATCTCCAGCTGCCCGTCTGAGTATGAGGTAGAACAGATGGTTGAGTCTGCAGAGCTGTTTACTCATACTATAGCCTGGGAATCAGAGGTCGACTCCAGCGCTTCTGTGAATCCAGACGAGGAAATGATCTGCACTGATGCCCAGAATCTTTATGAGTCGGATCCAGGACCAGACGCAGAAGGTTCTGACCATAATGTAGACCCTCATTCCCAAACTGTAACTCCTGTTGGTGGAGACAATAAGGAAGGCGATGATAAGACTCAAATACCTGATTGGAGCGACAACTTTAGTTTTTTGTCAGGGCAGGAACAGATTGGCTCTGAGGACGACGGGTGTGATAACGCACAGGGTGATGATGATGAGGTTGGAGATCCCACTTACTGTCAACCCACAGTCAGCCAAGAGATGAGGTCAGCAGAGGAGGTGGAGGAAGATGCTAGTGACGACGAGGTCAGGTTGTGCCTTCCTGGACAGAGACGTAGTACTGGAAGCACGTCAACAACTGCATCCTCAAACACAACTCTGCCTCTCACCACAAGTCGTGGTGGCTCTTCAGGTCGCATGGGTGCTAAGCCTTGCATAGCCTGGGCATTTTTTCAGATCGATAAAGATGACCCAACTCGTGTTATCTGTAACATTTGTCAGCAAAAGCTAAGTAGAGGCCAAAAAATACATAGTTTGAGTACTTCATGCATGAACCGGCACATGGACATGAAGCATAAGTTGCAGTGGGAAGCTCAGTGTGCTACAATGCGGCCTAGCCGGCCGGGCCAACCACCGTCTGCCATATCTTGTGCATCCGCGGCCTCTTCATCCTCTGTGACTGGGGGGACAGCAGTCACACCTGTTTTGGGGCGCAGACCTGCCACCTCTTTACCCGCAACAGCCAGCGTGATTGGCAGGTCATCATTTTCTTTGGAGGTGGTAACACCAGCTGGTGTTGAGCGCTGTCCGACATCGATAGCACCACCTTTGGATCAAGGCAACCTAACATGTCCGCCTGCATCTTCCTCACAGACCGGCAGTTTGCCGGGGACACCCTTATCAACCCCGTCTAAGCACAATAGCCAGCCCTCGGTCCCTCAGATGTGGACAAGTAAAAGACCATTTCCTCCTAGCCATGAGAAAGCTAAGAGGTTGAATTTCACCATCTGCAAGCTCTTGGCTACAGAAATGCTGCCTTTCCGCCTGGTGGACACAGAGGATTTTCGAGACCTTATGTCCGTCGCAGTGCCCCAGTACCAGATGCCCAGTCGGCACTACTTCTCAACGAAAGGTGTGCCTGCGCTCCACCAGCATGTCGCACACAACATCACCGCTTCTTTGAGAAACTCTGTGTGTGACAGGGTGCATTTCACCACAGACACTTGGACGAGTAGGCATGGACAGGGGCGTTACATGTCGCTGACTGGGCACTGGGTAACTATGGTGACAGCAGGACAAGGGGCTGCTGTCCAAGTCTTGCCGTCCCCACGAGTTGTGCGTCAATCCTCTTTATGTCAAAGTTCCTCCACTGCTTCTGCCTCCTCAACCTCCTCTCGGTCTTCCACCTGCACCCAAAGCCTGTCTGGTCATGCCACAAGCTTTCTAACTGCGCAGAAGGGATCCTGCACACCTCCTTACTATGCTGGCAGTAGGGCTCAACGTCATCAGGCGGTTTTTACATTGAAATGTCTGGGAAATGTGAGTCACACAGCTGAGGAGTTGTGGTCAGCTCTGGAGAACCAATTTCATGAATGGTTGTCTCCACTGGACCTGAAACCAGGGAAGGCCGTGTGCGACAATGCTGCAAACCTGGGTGCGGCCCTTCGCCGGGGCAATGTCACACACGTGCCTTGTATGGCTCACGTGTTGAACCTGGTTGTCCAGCAATTTTTAGCCCACTATCCCAGACTAGATGGCCTTCTGCAGAGGGCACGGTCGCTGTGTGCTCACTTCCGCCGTTCGCATCCCGCAGCTCAGCGACTTACATCTCTACAGAAGTCGTTGGGCCTGCCACTTCACCGGCTAAAATGCGATGTGCCTACCCGGTGGAATTCAACTCTGCACATGTTGCAGCGACTGTGGCAGCACCGACAAGCCCTGGTGCAATACGTTCTGACGTATAGCCTGGGCCAACGAGATCCAGAGGTGGGGCAAATCACGCTGGAGGAGTGGTCTCAGATCAGGGACCTATGCACCCTTCTGCACAGTTTTGAAATGGCGACGAAGATGTTTAGTGCTGACGATGCCATTATCAGCATGACTATTCCGGTGATTTACATGCTGGAGCACATGTTAAACAGAATTCGGAGTCAGGTGGTGGCACAAGAGGAGGTGGAGGAAGTAGAGGAGGAGGAGTTATATGCGGAAGGGCTAACATCTGCAAGGTCCAGACGGTCGGCAGCACCAAGGCGGCAGGCATGTGAGGGTGGGGGAGATGGTTTTACCAGGGCGCATGGTAGCAGCCAAACTAGTGAGGAAGGTGCAGGAGCCCAGGAAGAAGTGGAGGACGAACTGATGGAAGACTCATCAGATGAGGGAGACCTTGATCACATTTCTGTTGTGCGAGGTTGGGGGGAGAGGACAGAGGAAGGAAGCATGATTGTTACCTCGCCACCAACACAACAGGGACTTGGTGCTCCTGGATGCGCAACACACATGAGTGCCTTCTTGCTGCACTACCTGCAACATGACCCTCGAATTGTGAGAATTAGAAATAATCCTGACTACTGGGTTGCCACACTGTTAGATCCCCGGTACAAAAGTAAATTTGCAGAAATTATTCCTGCCATAGAAAGGGATGCACGCATGCAGGAGTATCAGCAGAGACTGTTGCAGAATCTTACATGTGCTTTTCCACAAAACACCAGTGGTGCACGTAGTGAATCTCACAGTTCCAACTTGCCAACCGTGGGACCGTCAAGTGTTCAGCACTCAAACCGTAACAGAACCACAGTATCTGCTGGTAACATCAATTTTGCGGAATCATTTCACCACTTTTTTAGCCCATCCTTTGCAAGGCCACAGGAGACAAGAAGTCTGACACATAGTCAACGCCTAGAGACGATGGTACAGGAGTATCTCCAAGTAAACATTGAAGCCATGACTGTGTCACTGGACCCTTGCTCTTTTTGGGCTTCCAATCTGGATAAATGGCCGGAGCTAGCCACTTACGCCTTGGAGATCTTGTCATGCCCCGCAGCCAGCGTTCTGTCTGAACGTGTGTTCAGCGCTGCTGGTGGTGTGCTGACAGATAAGCGCACGCGGCTCTCCACTGATAATGTAGACAGACTCACGTTCATAAAGATGAACAAATCATGGATCCGAAACGACTTTTCTACCCCTGTGTCATCCTGGGGAGAGTAAAAGCTTGATGATTGGTTAAAATCACCCTACCAACCGTTTTAAGCTTTCAAATTACTAATCATGTTTATCTGTATCTTGGCTGGAAAATAATTTGGGCTTTGTAGCAGTGTGCAGCACTGATTCTATTAGGCCATCTATAATAAGTTCCACCAGATTTAAAATTACTAATCATGTTTATCTGTATCTTGACTGGAAAATAATTTGGGCTTTGTATCAGTGTGCAGCACTGATCCTATTAGGCCATCTATACTAAAGCTTCACCAGATTTAAAATTAATAATAATTTTTAGCTGCATCTAGCCCGGAAAATAATTTTGGGGCTCCGAGATGCGCAAGACACATAAGTGCCTTCTTGCTGCACTACCTGCAGCATGACCATCATATTGTCAGAATTCGAAGTAATCATGACTACTGGGTTGCCACACTCTTAGATCCCCCAAACTTTTCGATCAACCTTTTCATTTTAATAAAGACCAAAAAAATGGTCATTTTTGAAATTATAAGCATTAGCAGGTTGTTAGAAACTGAAATCAAACAGTTTTCAACTCAAAACTTTATTCTAGGTGATGTTACATTTTCACATAGGACCCCTTGTTCGAAAGGAGCTTCTGAACTCTCTCGTCCATTGAATTTGTCAGGTTTTGGATGGTTTCTGCTTCAATTGTTTTGCATGAGGACAGAATACCCTCCCAGAGCTGTTGCTTAGATGTGAACTGCCTCCCGCCATCATAGACACTCCTTTTAATGATGCTCCAAAGGTTCTGAATGGGGTAGAGGTCAGGGGAGCATGGGGGTCACACCATAAGTTTGTCCCCTTTTATGCCCATATCAGCCAGAGATGCAGATGTTTTATGTGCAGCATGAGATGGTGCATTATCATGCAAAAAAATGATCTTGCTGTGAAATACACGGTTCTTCTTCTTGAACCATGGCAGGAAGTGCTGTTTGAGAAAATCCACATACATTATGGAGTTCATCTTTAGCGCCTTCAGGGATCCTAAAGGGGCCGACAATCTCTCTCCCCATGATTCCAGCCCAAAACATTACTCCACCTCCTCCTTGTTGGCGCTGTAGCCGTGTTTGCGTGGGGTGTCCATCAACCAGCCATCCTCCACTCCATCCATCTGGACCATCGAGCGCTGCACGGCACTCATCCGTGAACAAAACAGTTTTGAAATCAGTCTTCATGTAATGTTTGGCCCACTGGAGCCGTTTCTGCTTGTGTGAAGTGGATAGAGGAGGTCGACAGGATGGCGTATGCACAGCTGCAAACCTCTGAAGGACCCTGCATCTTGTTGTTCGGGGGACGTTGGAGGCACCAGCAGCTTCAAAAACTTGTCTGCTGCTATGACAAGGCATTTTTGCCGCTGCTCTTTCAACCTGACGTAATTGCCTGTAGGAAAGAGTCCTCAATTTGCCCTTATCAGCACGCACACGTGTGTACTGTGAATCAGCTACATACTTCTTGATTGCCAAGACACTTCATCCTGATCATCGCACAATGTTGATTGTAGTCATGCCTTGACCTAAACATTCCACAATTTGTTGCTTCTCAGCAGCCGACACATCCTTTTTCTTTCCCATTTTGGCAGAAAATGTAGGCTGCTTAATAATGTGAGACAGCCTTCTTAAGTAGTCTTGCCTTTCATTGGACACACCTGCCAAACTAATTAGCACAGGTGTCTGCAATTGCTTACAGTGATATAAAGAG
This sequence comes from Phyllobates terribilis, assembly GCF_046119375.1. Taxonomy (NCBI): domain Eukaryota; kingdom Metazoa; phylum Chordata; class Amphibia; order Anura; family Dendrobatidae; genus Phyllobates; species Phyllobates terribilis. Next base: position 63,494,014 of record NW_027362769.1, on the reverse strand, counting down.
CCCTGACACACATCACCATCAATGAGTTTAACTGACAAACAAACAAATTCTTCCCTTATCACTCCTAAACACTTTTTGCATAATAATTTGGAACACAGTGTACATGTGCTTTTCCACAAAACACCAGTGGTTCACGTAGTGAATCTTACAGTTCTAACTTGCCAACCGTGGTCTGTATGGAGTTGTTCAATAAAGGGCCCAAAATTAAGATAACATAGATGGGAGAGGTCTCTATGAATAGGAATTCCTAAGTATTTGATACCCTGTGAGAGCCAGGCAAAGGGAAAGTTGGACTGGATGGAATCCTATATGGATTTGGGGAGGGAGACATCGAGGGCCTCAGACTTCGCTGCATTGATTTTAAAATTTGACCATGTAACAAAGTGATCTATTTCAGCCATAACAGCATGGATGGATATATGTGATTGAGTGATATATACTAGGACATCATCAGCAAATAGAGAGCACTTGTACTCGGTGCCTCCCACCTCAATCCACCTAATATTGGGGTTATGGCGAATTGATGAGAGCAGGTGCTCCGTCACTAGGATGTATAAGAGAGGGGACAGAGAACATCCCTGCCTTGTCCCATTGGTGATTGTGAAAGGTGATGAAAATGTTCTGACGTGCCCCCTGGGCCTTGTGACACCCGGAGCCGGACCCTTTTTGGTGGATGCTGGTGGTTGTAGTCTCCGTGGATTGCGGTCAGAGTGAACCGCCGCTCCAGGGCAGACCGCTGAGGCTGGTATTGTGGGTGCAGCAGAGCGTAGCATAACTCCCCACGGGAGGAGTATAGCCTCAGGGCAGTGTATGCGGAGGATGGGGGTGATGGTGCAGGGCAGCAGCAGTAACGACACGGAGTCAGTGATGCAGTCCAGGGCCTTTACTCACAGTTCTTATTATCCAGACCACGTCTGCAGGTAACGGCTGCCCACGTCGTACTGTGCTCACCAGGTGAGGGGCTCAGACAACTCCCAGATAACTTTGGAGCGCTTCACAGGACCCCCTTTGTGTGTCCTTTGTCTGGCCTTTCTTACCAACCCTTCTGTCCGGCTGCCTCGGGCCTCCTATTGGTAAACTTGCCGCCAGTTTCCCTGACCCTATGTGGTGCCTTCCTAGCGGGTGTAGCGAGGGGCTGCGCCACATAAAATGTCACAGCCTCCTGTTTCTAGCTGAGGGTCGTTTCCTGCCTCCACTAGTTTCGGGGACCGGTCTCCCCCTTTGGCCTGACCCCTCCACGCAGGTGGATTCGGGCGTGCGGTGGTGACTTGCCCCGTCCGCACCCCTGGGATCCCTTCGTTCCTCGTTCCTGGAGCCTTCTCCGCTCCTCTTCCTTCCTTCTCCCTCTTCCAGTCCTGGGCCTCTGTTACTAGGCCCGCCTCCGGAGCAGAGCTCATGCAGAGCCCCTGCTCCCTGCCACTTCTGCTCAGACTTCTCTGCACTGAACTAAGATGGTGCCCACCTTTTATACTCCCTTCTCAATGCACCCAGGAACTGCTTCCTCCCTGCTCCTGCACTACAGGGTTCCCCTTCCTCAGTGTTCCCTCCCCCCACTCCAGCCAGGGACAGGGACTGTCGTGCCCATCTCAGGGGCATATTGGTCGCCCTGCCCCACGGCAATGTGGTGTAATGCATGCAGGTGTCGGGTCCTGATCCACACTACATCCTTACCTGAGAGTGAGATATCACACCTCTGGGTGAGGTGCAATACCTCTGTAGCAACCGAGCCCTCAGGGTGCTACAGTTCCATTTATCTTCAGCCTAGGTGACGTATTGCGATACAGGGCCGTGATTTTGGCTATAAAAGGGTCCCCTAGACCCCTACCCCAAGCTTTTTAAGAGAATCATATATGGCGTGCCAGGAGACTCTATGGAATGCTTTCTCAGCATCCAACGAGAGTATCTAATTACAAATTTTTAACTGCATCTAGCCCAGGAAATACTTTGTGCCTAGTAGCAGTGTCTGCTAGTCAGCGGATTATCCCAGCTGTTAAGCAAGCTACACCACCTGTAGTTTGGACACTTAATTTTTTCAAAGGAAATGCTTCGGGACCACGGGATACTCAGTGAAGAGCATCAGGAGGCACCCCAAGGCATGGGGGCTGGGACTGGCAGTAGGATGCCTTGCGGTGGACAGCCGAGCTCGATCCTTATAAAAGCTTTTTAACTGCAGCAGCTTTAGTGGACGCTACTGGAGCTGGAATTACGCGGCTGCTGGCATGAGACTTGCCCTCCAATAGATCCTTGTAAATGGATTTAAAGTGTATTCATTCAAATTAGAGAGACAATTTAAATTAAAAAGCTTAGAGCTGCCTCCACCACAGGGGGGCTCGCTCGACCCACCAGCGGACAGGCACCAGTATTGGGAGAGGGGGGCTGGCCGTCAGGGTTCACCGTGGCTCTGGCACAAACCCGGCGACGCGGAGGTGGCACGGGCAGGAGCGGACTGAACGTGTCGGCTTCTCACTTTTTGGATTTTAGAAGGGCATGACATGCCTATATCTGTGTCTCCCCCTCCTTTTACTCCTCCACCTCTTTTCTTTTCGCATGACTATATGTACTTGTCACTTTTCCATGTGTTAGTTGTGTCTTCTGAGCAGTTTGTCAGCTTTTGGACACCTTTGAAGGTGTTTTCTATGTGTTTCTATGTGTTTTTGTTTGCCTGCCATTGGTTTTAACGGTGTTCGAAGGTGTTCGACGAACAGTTCGACGAACAGTTCGGCGAACACACGTGTGTTCGACGAACCGAACCGAACTCGAACACTACGGGGGTGGCTCAACACTAATCCCTATAGAACACCCTCACTAGATTGACACAGTGTTTAGGTAAAATTGTTTCAGATCTTTAGAATAATTCACATAAACTGGAAACCTTGAGATTGGCACATTGATTTCAGCTTTTGCTGATTGTGTGTATTTAGTAGAGACAGTGTCCCAGGTAGAACCTGAGACTGATTCATGCAATTTTAGTCTAATCCCTGTTTTAGTAAAGAAAGTGTTGTTTATTTCTGTCTCTGTCTCAGTTTGTGACTCACTGGATCTCTCTCGGACCTCCGGTCATTACATAAACAATAACACAAATACCCAAAAGATCATGGAAAGTATCATTTACAAGTGTTTCAAACACAGCTGGAGCATTACAGAGCCCAAAAGACATGACACAATACTCATAATGACCCTCGCGGGTATTGAAGGCCATATCCACTCATCTCCCCTCTTTGATGCAAACAAGATTATAAGCTCCCTGGAGATCCAGTTTAGTAAACCAACTTGCCCCCACCAGTTGGTTAAAGAGGTCAGGGATGAGTGGGAGAGGGTACTGATTACATACAGTTATGCAATTGAGCTCACGATAGCCAATACACAGTCTTAATCTGCCATCTTTTTTGGCCACAAAAAAGAACCCTGCTCCAACTGGGGATTTAGAAGGGCGGATAAACCCATTTTTCAAATTTTCCTGAATATATTTTCTCATAGATTGACTTTTGGGTTCTGAAAGGTTAAAAATTCTGCTCTTAGGTAACTTTGCACTCTTAATGAGCTGGATGGAACGGTCATAAGTTCTATGTGGAGGTAATTTCTGGGAGGCCTCTTCAGAGAACACCTGTGGGAACTCTGCAACATACCAAAGGACCTGGGAGGTGGAACCTACTACCTTATGAGGCTTGATAATACAAAGGCATTGGCAGTTGGAGGACCACTTAACAATATCCCCCTTTGCCAGTCAATTATAGGGTTTGAGTGCGAAGCCAAGGGAGACCTAACACCACAGCAGTAGGAAGATCCTGTAAAATAAAAAAGCATGCCTCTTTCTTATGCAGACAACCTGTGGTGATAGACACTGGTTCAGCGGTGTGATACCCAATACTCTGGGCAATGGGAGGATTATCAAGAGAAGATAATGTTATAGAAGCATCCAAGGAGATAAGAGGAACCTCCTACTCCTTGGCCTTGGCAGCATTTACAAAATGTATCTCAGCTCCGCAATCAACAAAAGCATAACCCTCCACACTGTTACCGCTAAACGTGATAACAATGGGTAAAAGTAATGTCTTTGCTAGGGGTACCTGAGCACCTAACTGGGGATCCCCGAACCCAGCTAGGCGCAGTTTTTTCCCGCCGGCTCCAGACATGGATATTCACAAACCAGATGGTGCGAGGAACCGCATAAAAGACACTGCCGCTCACGCCATCTTTGCTGCCTTGACTCTCGGAAAGGTACCAACTCCACCAAGCTGCATGGGTTCTCCCTTAGCCTCAGGACCGGTAGAGGGTATGGATGAACTCAGCCCGAGGGACAATTTTTCCTGTCTTCTCCGATCAAGTCGCACAGCTAAAGTCTTGGGGGCCTCCAACGATCAGGAAGGAGAGTGGTGCACTACCATATCTTTAATATGTTCATTAAGGCCAGATGGAAAAGTACTACGAAGAGCGATATCGTTCCACCCAGTCTTTATGGCCCACCTACGAAACTGGGAGCAGTAGTCTTCCGCAGTGAGGTCCCGCTGACACAGTGCCTTAAGATGGGATTTTCATCATAAATCTGCCCCATAGCCTTAAAAAACTCATTTACTGACGAGAGTATGGGTGACCCTGAGGGTAATGAAAATGCCAAAGACTGGGGATCCCCTCTAAGAAGGGAAATAACAAGACCCACCCGAGTACCTTCACTCCCGGAGGAAACGGAGAAGTTGGAAATATAATTTGCACCCCTCCTTAAAATTATTAAACTGTTTCTAATCTCCTCCAAAAAAATCAGGAAGGAGCACCTTAGGTTCTATGGGACTGACCCCCACTGCAGGACTGGGGTTAGAACTTGCCTGTGTCGGGGGGAACCTCTGAGCCAGGGTTTGGCTATGGTGGTTCACGGTGCACGCCAAATCCTGGAACATTACCAAAAGACCTTGCATCTGGTCAGTAAGCTGCTTGACTGGATCCATTTTTTATATATATACATATATATATGGCTGTGTATTCTGCTATGCGCTTTGCAGAGGGACCCAGCAAGATTGGCACCAAACCAGCAAAGACGCAACCATACAAGCTGCCCAGCTAGGCAAGCCCTTGAGGGCTGGAAATACTTTTCACCCAGCTCCCAGTAAATGGAAGGGGGACTTTAGCAGAGCCCTTCCCAGGCCCACTGTTGCCGGACAGCTGGCATCTGGTGACGTGTCTGGTGCCTAGCTAAGAACCAGGTAAGTATCTCTGCAAAAACCCCAGGAAGTGAAACCAGAAGAGAAAATGAGAAAACCCCTGAAAAGATAGTAATACTAATGCTAGCACCACTCACCACCAAGCACACAGGCAACTGCAATAAACAGAAAAGGACTGATCAGGGAGCAGGATTATATAGCCTGATTAATGATCCGGTGTTGATTACGTCGCCATTAATGACGCCGGGCAGGACACGTGACCCCAAAATAAACTATTTATTGGACAATCATCCACATACTGTATATACCTCCATCAAACCCTATTAGGATATGCCCCCTGAAGAAGACAAGGGTGAAACGCGCGTAGGGGCGGCAGGGTGGGCAGTGCTTATTCCCTAACCATCTAACACAAGGTAATATTGACTTGCAATGACTATATAGCTCGGTATTATGTTAATTTGCACATCTCACTAGCGGCACTTTATTAGCCTTAGGGATGCACTGTCACTTTACAGAGACGGTCTGAGCTACATGGTACTCAAAGCACTTTATCAAAGTGAAGTTAAAACTGTCTGCCTATGGTTTGAGATGGCGTGTTAACTTGTACTAATATGGGCCCTAGTGAGATGGCCAGAGTATTATTTGTATTGCTGCTATATATTCCCTGCTTTTGTGGTGTGCACTCGCACTTATTTTTATGATTATTTCTAATCATAAAGATTATTTGTTTGGCAAAATACTCTGTTTCCTTAAACGTAATGGGTTTGAGGGGCACAATGATGTACTTATTATAAAAGGCCTGATCGGGCCGAGTGAGAGCAGTGATTCGCTTATCAAGGACTTGCAGCCTAGCGGGAAATATCGGTGACCCCGGGCCAGTATAACGATCAGAGGTGTTTGTAGAGACTACAACGGGGACTGGCCTAGTACTGAGAGTGACACCCGTGAAGTTGAGACATAAAAGCATTAACAGTCGCTTAACTGCTAGATAACAAGAATGGTGTATGTAATAGAACATTGCACAGACACTGTATTTAGTCGTATTGCTGTGTCATAATATACTGTATTGACCCTGTTACTGTACCGGCAATATAGGGCTTGCCTGTGTCTGTGTGTGTATGTGTATATATACAATACAGACCAAAAGTTTGGACACACCTTCTCATTTAAAGATTTTTCTGTATTTTCAAGACTGAAAATTGTACATTCACACTGAAGGCATCAAAACTATGAATTGGCATTCTCTTGATGAGCTTCAAGATGTAGTCACCATCTTCCAACAATCTTGAAGGAGTTCCCAGAGATGCTTAGCACTTGTTGGTCCTTTTACCTTCACTCTGCGGTCCAGCTCACCCCAAACCATCTCGATTGGGTTCAGGTCTGGTGACTGTGGAGGCCAGGTCATCTTGCGTAGCACCCCATCACTCTTCTTCTTGGTCAAATAGCCCTTACACAGCCTGGAGGTGTGTTTGGGGTCATTGTCCTGTTGAAAAATAAATGATGGTCAAGCTAAACGCAAACCGGATGGAATATTATGCCTCTGCAAGATGCTGTGGTAGCCATGCTGGTTCAGTATGCCTTCAATTTTGAATAAATCCCCAACAGTGTCATCAGCAAAGCACCCCCACACCATCACACCTCCTCCTCCATGCTTCACGGTGGGAACCAGGCATGTAGAGTCCATCCGCTCACCTTTTCTGCATCGCACAAAGACACGGTGGTTGGAACCAAAGATCTCAAATTTGGACTCATCAGACCAAAGCACAGATTTCCACTGGTCTAATGTCCATTCCTTGTGTTCTTCAGCCCAAACAAGTCTCTTCTGCTTGTTGCCTGTCCTTAGCAGTGGTTTCCTAGCAGCTATTTTACCATGAAGGCCTGCTGCACAAAGTCTCCCCTTAACAGTTGTTGTAGAGATGTGTCTGCTGCTAGAACTCTGTGTGGCATTGACCTGGTCTCTAATCTGAGCTGCTGTTAACCTGCGATTTCTGAGGCTGGAGACTCGGATAAACTTATCCTCAGAAGCAGAGGTGACTCTTGGTCTTCCTTTCCTGGGGCGGTCCTCATGTGAGCCAGTTTCTTTGTAGCGCTTGATGGTTTTTGCAACTGCACTTGGGGACACTTTCAAAGTTTTCCCAATTTTTCACACTGACTGACCTTCATTTCTTAAAGTAATGATGGCCACTCGTTTTTCTTTACTTAGCTGCTTTTTTCTTGCCATAATACAAATTCTAACAGTCTATTCAGTAGGACTATCAGCTGTGTATCCACCAGACTTCTGCACAACACAACTGATGGTCCCAACCCCATTTATAAGGCAAGAAATCCCACTTATTAAACCTGACAGGGCAGACCTGTGAAGTGAAAACCATTTCTGGTGACTACCTCTTGAAGCTCATCAAGAGAATGCCAAGAGTGTGCAAAGCAGTCATCAAAGCAAAAGGTGGCTACTTTGAATAACCTAGAATATAAGACATATTTTCAGTTGTTTCACACATTTTTTGCTAAGTATATAATTCCACATGTGTTAATTCATAGTTTTGATGCCTTCAGTGTGAATGTACAATTTTCATAGTCATGAAAATACAGAAAAATCTTTAAATGAGAAGGTGTGTCCAAACTTTTGGTCTGTACTGTATATATACTTATAAATAGATTTTCCTTGTTGTGTTAGTTAAATAAATAGTGTAGGTTAAGTACCACTGTCTCCTCATTGGCTGCGTTGTTGCATCCAAGTAACCTGCTTACAGTTTCTTAGTTCTACCGTTCTTAAGGAAAGGAATGACAATGGATATGTTCTCACATGATTTTTCTTCTAATTTTAGTAGGAAGCCTTGTGTGAATATTGAATATACTCCTTTCTGAGCTACTTTGCTTAAAAATTCTGAAGACTGTATGCCTGCAATGACCCCCCTATATATAAAAATTATGCCACCTGATCACTCCATATATACTAATAATGGCCTCTGGTTTCCCACTATATACTAATAATGGCACCTGATCCCCTTATATATACTAATTATGCCACCTCGATCCCCCTTTATTTATCAATTATGCCCCCTGATGCCCCCATATATACTAATTATGCCACCTGATCCTCCCACATATACTAATAATACCATCTGATTCCCCAATATATATACTAATAATGGTCTCTGATCACCCGATATACTAATAATGCCATTGAGTTCCCCCCACAAAAAAGTTATAGTGCGGCAGAACAAAAAATAAAAAGAATCATATACTATACACAGTAGGGCAAAGCATAGTCTACAGGCACGAGCCGCAATTTCTTTGCGCAGGTGCAAGATTTCGCCCAGCAGTGTGGATGACGCGAACCATCATCCACATCAATTAAAGAAGGAGGGCGGAGAGCAGCAGCCGGGTAGAGGGATGGAGAGGCCCGAAACCACGCCTATCGGACCAAACCAGATTATCATGCAGTTCTGGAGAATTTAAAAAGGTTTTTGGGGGGTTTACAGTGGGAGACAGGGGGTTGTATGGGCATTTATGGAATGCAGCAGAGGCGCTGCATAAGCTGATAGTTTTAGGTCATATAGGAAAAAAGCTGGTTCCCTTTAATTAGACAACATGAAAATAAATTTTCAATTGACTTGCTTTTTCTATCTGTTGTCATTTTCCTCTAATGTGAGCTTTTATATTACTTAGTGTACAGTTGCTTCCATGTAGCTCAGCCAACAGTGCCTGCCCAGACCCTGGCCAAGTGTTAGCAGTAGCTACATTCAAGGAGAGAAGTTAACTCCTAACATACCAACCACTTCTCTCCAGCCCATTGATTTACATACAGTAGTTAGCAGCACACCTACCTCCCCCTCCCTTTCTGTTCCTGACAAGCTGTTATAAATCTTGCAAAATCCCTAGCCCAGTACTGACTTCTTTCAGAGCAGGTCTCTTAATCATGGCTCTCACTTTCCTGAGCCATGTGCTTGTTCAAATGCCCTGTTTTCTCTATGTGTAACTATAGTGATAACAATGTAGACTCAGAACAAGCCACTGACAGCTGAATGTGCTAACACAGGTAAGAGTGACGGTCACACTGAGTAGGCCCTACCATATGAGTGGGCCCAGTGCAACTTCCCCCTCTGCAACACCCATAGCTATGATACTGTGTACAACGGGTATGTAAATGCAGTTTTTAAAAGGGTGAAATGTGCAGCAAATCTGTAGCATTTCTACAGTGAAATTCTGGATTTCCTTGGACTTTCTGCCACTAAAATTCCACAGTATAATTGTCACACTTGAACATACCCTTAAATGGGATGTGAGTGAATTCATATAGCTCCGACTGGTAAATAATACGCAGTTTATTAAGCCATAAGGTCCGCTATTGACAGAAGTTCACTGCTTCTTGCCTCCTGTCTTTCTACAGAAAATAGGAGAGTTTTATGTATGATATAAAATATTTAATGCTTTAATGCTAATTTTATTAGCTGGAATATGTGTTAATGTACTAGTAATGAAATCAATCATGTGATATAATTCTACCATTTATTAAGGTACGTCTGTTGTGTCTTCCTGTGTGGAAGGTTTCTCATGTATTGACCATTCCCAACATGATGGTGTACACCCCTGTCTTGGAGCCATTGACCTGGTACCCATCTATCCTTTATCAGAAGTTACATTAGAACAATGTGGTAAGATTGCGAGGTATGTCTTTCTAAACTTTCTATAACAGCATTAAGATTTTAACATTTGTACTTACTATTTAAAGATGATGACAAATGATAATGCCAGGTAAAGTATTTAGAGGTGATTGTCAGTACATGGCAGCAGTCAACAGCGTTCAGAGCTGTAGTGTTCTGCTTTGTACACTGCTTACATACGGCCGCAGCAGGAGCTGCCGAGAACTGGTTGGAGGTTTATGGGGGGTCGGAACCCCCCCACCCAATCAGATATTGATTCCTAACCTAATGATAAGTCAATATTATAGTAGTAGAAACCCATTTTGAAGGTTTTATTCAGTTATTTTATCTTATTAGCACCAAAACAGCAACATCCATTCACTCTAATGGCAGTACCATTGTTGCACCATAGAGCTGGTGGAGCAGCAGAGGGATAGAGCTGGTGGAACAGCAGATAGACAGAGCCAGAGGAACAGCAGATAGAGCCGGAGGAACAGCAGACAGATAGAGCCAGAGGAACAGCAGACAGACAGAGCCGGAGGAACAGCAGACAGATAGAGCCGGAGGAACAGCAGACAGACAGAGCCGGAGGAACAGCAGATAGACAGAGCCGGAGGAACAGCAGACAGAGCCGGAGGAACAGCAGACAGAGCCAGAGGAACAGCAGACAGAGCCAGAGGAACAGCAGACAGATAGAGCCGGAGGAACAGTAGACAGATAGAGCCGGAGGAACAGCAGACAGATAGAGCCGGAGGAACAGCAGACAGATAGAGCCGGAGGAACAGCAGACAGACAGAGCCGGAGGAACAGCAGACAGACAGAGCCGGAGGAACAGCAGACAGACAGAGCCGGAGGAACAGCAGACAGATAGAGCCGGAGGAACAGCAGACAGAGACGGAGGAACAGCAGACAGATAGAGCCGGAGGAACAGCAGACAGACAGAGCCGGAGGAACAGCAGATAGACAGAGCCGGAGGAACAGCAGACAGACAGAGCCGGAGGAACAGCAGACAGACAGAGCCGGAGGAACAGCAGACAGACAGAGCCGGAGGAACAGCAGACAGACAGAGCCGGAGGAACAGCAGACACACAGAGCTGGTGGAACAGCAGAGAGAATGAGCTGGTGGAACAGCAGACAGAAAGAGCCGATGGAACAACAGACACACAGAGCTGGTGGAACCGCAGACAGACATAGCTGGTGGAACCGCAGAAGGACAGAGCTGGTGAAACAGCAGACACAGAGCTGGTGAAACAGCAGACACACTGAGCTGGTGGAACAGCAGACACACTGAGCTGGTGGAACAGCAGACACACAGAGCTGTTGGAAAAGCAGACAGACAGAGCTGGTGGAACAGCAGAGAGAATGAGCTGGTGCAAGAGCAGACAGAAAGAGCTGATGGAACAGCAGACACAGAGTTTTTGTAAGAACAGACACAGAGCTGGTGGAACAACAGACACACAGAGCTGGTGGAACAGCAGACACACAGAGCTGGTGGAACAGCAGACACACAGAGCTGGTGGAACAGCAGAAACAGAGCTGGTGAAACAGCAGACACAGAGCTGGTGGAGCAGCAGACACACAGAGCTGGTGGAACAGCAGACACAGAGCTGGTGGAACAGCAGACAGACAGAGCTGGTGGAACAGCAGAGAGAATGAGCTGGTGGAAGAGCAGATGGAACAGAAGACACAGGGTTTTTGTAAGAACAGACACAGAGCTGGTGGAACAACAGACACACAGAGGTGGTGGAACAGCAGACACACAGAGCTGGTGGAGCAACAGACACACACAGCTGGTGGAACAGCAGACACAGAGCTGGTGGAACAGCAGACACAGAGCTGGTGGAACAGCAGACACACAGAGCTGGCGGAACAGCAGACACACAGAGCTGGCGGAACAGCAGACACACAGAGCTGGCGGAACAGCAGACACAGAGCTGGTGGAGCAGCAGACACAGAGCTGGTGGAACAGCAGACACACAGAGCTGTTGGAACAGCAGACACACAGAGCTGGTGGAACAGCAGACACACAGAGCTGGTGGAACAGCAGACACACAGAGCTGGTGGAACAGCAGAGAGAATGAGCTGGTGGAACAGCAGACAGAAAGAGCCGATGGAACAACAGACACACAGAGCTGGTGGAACCGCAGACAGACATAGCTGGTGGAACCGCAGAAGGACAGAGCTGGTGAAACAGCAGACACAGAGCTGGTGAAACAGCAGACACACTGAGCTGGTGGAACAGCAGACACACAGCTGGTGGAGCAGCAGACACACAGAGCTGTTGGAAAAGCAGACAGACAGAGCTGGTGGAACAGCAGAGAGAATGAGCTGGTGGAAGAGCAGACAGAAAGAGCTGATGGAACAGCAGACACAGAGTTTTTGTAAGAACAGACACAGAGTTGGTGGAACAACAGACACACAGAGCTGGTGGAACAGCAGACACACAGAGCTGGTGGAACAGCAGACACACAGAGCTGGTGGAACAGCAGAAACAGAGCTGGTGAAACAGCAGACACAGAGCTGGTGGAGCAGCAGACACACAGAGCTGGTGGAACAGCAGACACACAGAGCTGGTGGAACAGCAGACAGACAGAGCTGGTGGAACAGCAGAGAGAATGAGCTGGTGGAAGAGCAGATGGAACAGAAGACACAGGGTTTTTGTAAGAACAGACACAGAGCTGGTGGAACAACAGACACACAGAGGTGGTGGAACAGCAGACACACAGAGCTGGTGGAGCAACAGACACACACAGCTGGTGGAACAGCAGACACAGAGCTGGTGGAACAGCAGACACAGAGCTGGTGGAACAGCAGACACACAGAGCTGGCGGAACAGCAGACACACAGAGCTGGCGGAACAGCAGACACAGAGCTGGTGGAGCAGCAGACACAGAGCTGGTGGAACAGCAGACACACAGAGCTGGTGGAACAGCAGACACACAGAGCTGGTGGAACAGCAGACACACAGAGCTGGTGGAACAGCAGACACACAGAGCTGGTGGAGCAGCAGACACACACAGCTGGGGGAACAGCAGACACACAGAGCTGGTGGAACAGCAGACACACAGAGCTGGTAGAACAGCAGAGAGAATGAGCTGGTGGAAGAGCAGACAGAAAGAGCTGATGGAACAACAGACACACAGAACTGGTGGAACCGCAGACACACAGAGCTGGTGGAACAGCAGACACACAGAGCTGGCGGAACAGCAGACACAGAGCTGGTGAAACAGCAGACACAGAACTGGTGGAGCAGCAGACACACAGAGCTGGTGGAACAGCAGACACACAGAGCTGGTGGAACAGCAGACAGACAGAGCTGGTGGAACAGCAGAGAGAATGAGCTGGTGGAACAGCAGACAGAAAGAGCTGATGGAACAACAGACACACAGAACTGGTGGAACCGCAGACACACAGAGCTGGTGGAACAGCAGACACACAGAGCTGGTGGAACAGCAGAGAGAATGAGCTGGTGGAACAGCAGACACACAGAGCTTTTGTAAGAGCAGACACAGAGCTGGTGGAACAATAGACACACAGAGTTGGTTGAACAGCAGACAGGCAGAGCTGGTGGAACCGCAGAAGAACTGAGCTGGTGAAACAGCAGACACACAGAGCTGGGGGGACAGCAGACACACAGAGCTGGTGGAACAGCAGACACACAGAGCTGGTGGAGCAGCAGACACACAGAGCTGGTGGAGCAGCAGACACACAGAGCTGGTGGAGCAGCAGACACACAGAGCTGGTGGAAAAGCAGACAGAGCTGGTGGAACAACAGAGAGAATGAGCTGGTGAAAGAGCAGACAGAAACAGCTGATGGAACACCAGACACAGAGTTGTTGTAAGAACAGACACAGAGCTGGCGGAACAACAGACACACAGAGCTGGTGGAACAGCAGACACACAGAGCTGGTGGAACAGCAGACACACAGAGCTGGTGGAGCAGCAGACTCACACAGCTGGAGGAACAGCAGATACAGAGCTGGTGGAACAGCAGACACACAGAGCTGGTGGAACAGCAGACACAGAGCTGGTGGAGCAGCAGACACAGAGCTGGTGGAACCGCAGAAGGACTGAGCTGGTGAAACAGCAGACACACAGAGCTGGTGGAACCGCAGAAGGACTGAGCTGGTGAAACAGCAGACACACAGAGCTGGGGGAACAGCAGACTCACAGAGCTGGTGGAACAGCAGACACACAGCTGGTGGAGCAGCAGACACACAGAGCTGGTGGAACAGCAGACACACAGAGCTGGTGGAACAGCAGAGAGAATGAGCTGGTGGAAGAGCAGACAGAAAAAGCTGATGGAACAGCAGATACAGAGTTTTTGTAAGAACAGACACAGAGCTGGTGGAACAACAGACACAGAGCTGGTGGAACAGCAGACACACAGAGCTGGTGGAACAGCAGACACACAGAGCTGATGGAGCAGCAGACACACAGAGCTGGTGGAGCAGCAGACACACACAGCTGGTGGAGCAGCAGACACACACAGCTGGTGGAGAAGCAGACACAGTGCTGGTGGAGCAGCAGACACACACAGCTGGTTGAACAGCAGACACACAGCTGGTGGAACAGCAGACACACAGCTGGTGGAACAGCAGACACACAGAGCTGGTGGAGCAGCAGACACACAGAGCTGGTGGAACAGCAGACACACAGAGCTGGTGGAACAGCAGAGAGAATGAGCTGGTAGAACAGCAGACAGAAAGAGCTGATGGAACAACAGACACACAGAGCTGGTGGAACCGCAGACAGACATAGCTGGTGGAACCGCAGAAGGACAGAGCTGGTGAAACAGCAGACACAGAGCTGGTGGAACAGCAGACACACAGAGCTGGTGAAACAGCAGACACACAGAGCTGGTGGAACCGCAGAAGGAGAGAGCTGGTGGAACAGCAGACACAGAGCTGGTGGAACAGCAGAGAGAATGAGCTGGTGGAACAGCAGAGAGAATGAGCTGGTGGAACAGCAGACACACAGAGCTTTTGTAAGAGCAGACACAGAGCTGGTGGAACAATAGACACACAGAGTTGGTGGAACAGCAGACAGACAGAGGTGGTGGAACCGCAGAAGGACTGAGCTGGTGAAACAGGAGACACACAGAGCTGGGGGAACAGCAGACACACAGAGCTGGTGGAACCGCAGACAGACATAGCTGGTGGAACCGCAGAAGGACAGAGCTGGTGAAACAGCAGACACACAGAGCTGGTGAAACAGCAGACACACAGAGCTAGTGAAACAGCAGACACACAGAGCTGGTGAAACAGCAGACACACAGAGCTAGTGAAACAGCAGACACACAGAGCTGGTGAAACAGCAGACACACAGAGCTGGTGAAACAGCAGACACACAGAGCTGGTGGAACAGCAGACACACAGAGCTGGTGGAACAGCAGACACACAGAGCTGGTGAAACAGCAGACACAGAGCTAGTGAAACAGCAGACAGACAGAGGTGGTGGAACAGCAGACACACAGCTGATGGAACAGCAGACACACAGAGCTGGTGGAACAGCAGACACAGCTGGTGGAACAGCAGACACACAGAGCTGGTGGAACAGCAAACACAGAGCTGGTGGAGCAGCAGACACACAGAGCTGGTGAAACAGCAGACACAGAGCTGGTGAAACAGCAGACACACAGAGCTGGTGGAGCAGCAGATACACAGAGCTGGTGGAGCTGCAGACACACAGAGCTGGTGGAATGGCAGACAGACAGCGCTGGTGGAACAGCAGAGAGAATGAGCTGGTGGAACAGCAGACAGAAAGAGCTGATGGAACAGCAGACACACAGAGCTTTTGTAAGAGCAGACACAGAGCTGGTGGAACAATAGACACACAGAGTTGGTTGAACAGCAGACAGACAGAGCTGGTGGAACCGCAGAAGAACTGAGCTGGTGAAACAGCAGACACACAGAGCTGGGGGGACAGCAGACACACAGAGCTGGTGGAACAGCAGACACACAGAGCTGGTGGAGCAGCAGACACACAGAGCTGGTGGAGCAGCAGACACACAGAGCTGGTGGAAAAGCAGACAGAGCTGGTGGAACAACACAGAGAATGAGCTGGTGAAAGAGCAGACAGAAAGAGCTGATGGAACACCAGACACAGAGTTGTTGTAAGAACAGACACAGAGCTGGCGGAACAACAGACACACAGAGCTGGTGGAACAGCAGACACACAGAACTGGTGGAGCAGCAGACTCACAGAGCTGGTGGAGCAGCAGACACAGAGCTGGTGGAACAGCAGACACACAGAGCTGGTGGAACAGCAGACACAGAGCTGGTGGAGCAGCAGACACAGAGCTGGTGGAACCGCAGAAGGACTGAGATGGTGAAACAGCAGACACACAGAGCTGGTGGAACCGCAGAAGGACTGAGCTGGTGAAACAGCAGACACACAGAGCTGGGGGAACAGCAGACTCACAGAGCTGGTGGAACAGCAGACACACAGCTGGTGGAGCAGCAGACACACAGAGCTGGTGGAACAGCAGACACACAGAGCTGGTGGAACAGCAGACACACAGAGCTGGTGGAGCAGCAGACACACAGAGCTGGTGGAGCAGCAGACACACACAGCTGGTGGAGAAGCAGACACACAGTGCTGGTGGAGCAGCAGACACACACAGCTGGTGGAACAGCAGACACACAGAGCTGGTGGAGCAGCAGACACACAGAGCTGGTGGAACAGCAGACACACAGAGCTGGTGGAACAGCAGAGAGAATGAGCTGGTAGAACAGCAGACAGAAAGAGCTGATGGAACAACAGACACACAGAGCTGGTGGAACCGCAGACAGACATAGCTGGTGGAACCGCAGAAGGACAGAGCTGGTGAAACAGCAGACACAGAGCTGGTGGAACAGCAGACACACAGAGCTGGTGAAACAGCAGACACACAGAGCTGTTGAAACAGCAGACACACAGAGCTGGTGGAACAGCAGACACACAGAGCTGGTGGAGCAGCAGACTCACACAGCTGGAGGAACAGCAGACACAGAGCTGGTGGAACAGCAGACACACAGAGCTGGTGGAACAGCAGACACAGAGCTGGTGGAACCGCAGAAGGACTGAGCTGGTGAAACAGCAGACACACAGAGCTGGTGGAACCGCAGAAGGACTGAGCTGGTGAAACAGCAGACACACAGAGCTGGGGGAACAGCAGACTCACAGAGCTGGTGGAACAGCAGACACACAGCTGGTGGAGCAGCAGACACACAGAGCTGGTGGAACAGCAGACACACAGAGCTGGTGGAACAGCAGACACACAGAGCTGGTGGAGCAGCAGACACACAGAGCTGGTGGAGCAGCAGACACACACAGCTGGTGGAGAAGCAGACACACACAGCTGGTGGAGAAGCAGACACACAGTGCTGGTGGAGCAGCAGACACACACAGCTGGTGGAACAGCAGACACACAGAGCTGGTGGAGCAGCAGACACACAGAGCTGGTGGAACAGCAGACACACAGAGCTGGTGGAACAGCAGAGAGAATGAGCTGGTAGAACAGCAGACAGAAAGAGCTGATGGAACAACAGACACACAGAGCTGGTGGAACCGCAGACAGACATAGCTGGTGGAACCGCAGAAGGACAGAGCTGGTGAAACAGCAGACACAGAGCTGGTGGAACAGCAGACACACAGAGCTGGTGAAACAGCAGACACACAGAGCTGGTGGAACCGCAGAAGGAGAGAGCTGGTGGAACAGCAGACACAGAGCTGGTGGAACAGCAGAGAGAATGAGCTGGTGGAACAGCAGACAGAAAGAGCTGATGGAACAGCAGACACACAGAGCTTTTGTAAGAGCAGACACAGAGCTGGTGGAACAATAGACACACAGAGTTGGTGGAACAGCAGACAGACAGAGGTGGTGGAACCGCAGAAGGACTGAGCTGGTGAAACAGGAGACACACAGAGCTGGGGGAACAGCAGACACACAGAGCTGGTGGAACCGCAGACAGACATAGCTGGTGGAACCGCTGAAGGACAGAGCTGGTGAAACAGCAGACACACAGAGCTGGTGAAACAGCAGACACACAGAGCTAGTTAAACAGCAGACACACAGAGCTGGTGAAACAGCAGACACACAGAGCTAGTGAAACAGCAGACACACAGAGCTGGTGAAACAGCAGACACACAGAGCTGGTGAAACAGCAGACACACAGAGCTGGTGGAACAGCAGACACACAGAGCTGGTGGAACAGCAGACACACAGAGCTGGTGGAACAGCAGACACACAGAGCTGGTGAAACAGCAGACACAGAGCTAGTGAAACAGCAGACAGACAGAGGTGGTGGAACAGCAGACACACAGCTGATGGAACAGCAGACACACAGAGCTGGTGGAACAGCAGACACAGCTGGTGGAACAGCAGACACACAGAGCTGGTGGAACAGCAAACACACAGAGCTGGTGGAGCAGCAGACACACAGAGCTGGTGAAACAGCAGACACAGAGCTGGTGAAACAGCAGACACACAGAGCTGGTGGAGCAGCAGACACACAGCTGGTGGAGCAGCAGATACACAGAGCTGGTGGAGCAGCAGATACACAGAGCTGGTGGAGCTGCAGACACACAGAGCTGGTGGAATGGCAGACAGACAGCGCTGGTGGAACAGCAGAGAGAATGAGCTGGTGAAAGAGCAGACAGAAAGAGCTGATGGAACACCAGACACAGAGTTGTTGTAAGAACAGACACAGAGCTGGCGGAACAACAGACACACAGAGCTGGTGGAACAGCAGACACACAGAGCTGGTGGAACAGCAGACACACAGCTGGTGGAGCAGCAGACACAGAGCTGGTGGAACAGCAGACACACAGAGCTGGTGGAACAGCAGAGAGAATGAGCTGGTGGAAGAGGAGACAGAAAAAGCTGATGGAACAGCAGACACAGAGTTTTTGTAAGAACAGACACAGAGCTGGTGGAACAACAGACACAGAGCTGGTGGAACAGCAGACACACAGAGCTGGTGGAACAGCAGACACACAGAGCTGGTGGAGCAGCAGACACACAGAGCTGGTGGAGCAGCAGACACACAGAGCTGGTGGAGCAGCAGACACACAGAGCTGGTGGAGCAGCAGACACAGTGCTGGTGGAGCAGCAGACACAGTGCTGGTGGAGCAGCAGACACACACAGCTGGTGGAACAGCAGACACACACAGCTGGTGGAACAGCAGACACACACAGCTGGTGGAACAGCAGACACACAGAGCTGGTGGAGCAGCAGACACACAGAGCTGGTGGAACAGCAGACACACAGAGCTGGTGGAACACCAGAGAGAATGAGCTGGTGGAACAGCAGACAGAAAGAGCCGATGGAACAACAGACACACAGAACTGGTGGAACCGCAGACAGACATAGCTGGTGGAACCGCAGAAGGACAGAGCTGGTGGAACAGCAGACACAGAGCTGGTGAAACAGCAGACACACAGAGCTGGTGGAACAGCAGACACACAGCTGGTGGAGCAGCAGACACACAGAGCTGTTGGAAAAGCAGACAGACAGAGCTGGTGGAACAGCAGAGAGAATGAGCTGGTGGAAGAGCAGACAGAAAGAGCTGATGGAACAGCAGACACACAGAGCTGGTGGAACCGCAGACAGACATAGCTGGTGGAACCGCAGAAGGACAGAGCTGGTGAAACAGCAGACACAGAGCTGGTGGAACAGCAGACACACAGAGCTGGTGAAACAGCAGACACACAGAGCTGGTGGAACCGCAGAAGGAGAGAGCTGGTGGAACAGCAGACACAGAGCTGGTGGAACAGCAGAGAGAATGAGCTGGTGGAACAGCAGACAGAAAGAGCTGATGGAACAGCAGACACACAGAGCTTTTGTAAGAGCAGACACAGAGCTGGTGGAACAATAGACACACAGAGTTGGTGGAACAGCAGACAGACAGAGGTGGTGGAACCGCAGAAGGACTGAGCTGGTGAAACAGGAGACACACAGAGCTGGGGGAACAGCAGACACACAGAGCTGGTGGAACCGCAGACAGACATAGCTGGTGGAACCGCTGAAGGACAGAGCTGGTGAAACAGCAGACACACAGAGCTGGTGAAACAGCAGACACACAGAGCTAGTTAAACAGCAGACACACAGAGCTGGTGAAACAGCAGACACACAGAGCTAGTGAAACAGCAGACACACAGAGCTGGTGAAACAGCAGACACACAGAGCTGGTGAAACAGCAGACACACAGAGCTGGTGGAACAGCAGACACACAGAGCTGGTGGAACAGCAGACACACAGAGCTGGTGGAACAGCAGACACACAGAGCTGGTGGAACAGCAGACACACAGAGCTGGTGAAACAGCAGACACAGAGCTAGTGAAACAGCAGACAGACAGAGGTGGTGGAACAGCAGACACACAGCTGATGGAACAGCAGACACACAGAGCTGGTGGAACAGCAGACACAGCTGGTGGAACAGCAGACACACAGAGCTGGTGGAACAGAAAACACACAGAGCTGGTGGAGCAGCAGACACACAGAGCTGGTGAAACAGCAGACACAGAGCTGGTGAAACAGCAGACACACAGAGCTGGTGGAGCAGCAGACACACAGCTGGTGGAGCAGCAGATACACAGAGCAGGTGGAGCAGCAGATACACAGAGCTGGTGGAGCTGCAGACACACAGAGCTGGTGGAATGGCAGACAGACAGCGCTGGTGGAACAGCAGAGAGAATGAGCTGGTGAAAGAGCAGACAGAAAGAGCTGATGGAACACCAGACACAGAGTTGTAAGAACAGACACAGAGCTGGCGGAACAACAGACACACAGAGCTGGTGGAACAGCAGACACACAGAGCTGGTGGAACAGCAGACACACAGCTGGTGGAGCAGCAGACACAGAGCTGGTGGAACAGCAGACACACAGAGCTGGTGGAACAGCAGAGAGAATGAGCTGGTGGAAGAGGAGACAGAAAAAGCTGATGGAACAGCAGACACAGAGTTTTTGTAAGAACAGACACAGAGCTGGTGGAACAACAGACACAGAGCTGGTGGAACAGCAGACACACAGAGCTGGTGGAACAGCAGACACACATAGCTGGTGGAGCAGCAGACACACAGAGCTGGTGGAGCAGCAGACACACAGAGCTGGTGGAGCAGCAGACACACAGAGCTGGTGGAGCAGCAGACACAGTGCTGGTGGAGCAGCAGACACAGTGCTGGTGGAGCAGCAGACACACACAGCTGGTGGAACAGCAGACACACACAGCTGGTGGAACAGCAGACACACACAGCTGGTGGAACAGCAGACACACAGAGCTGGTGGAGCAGCAGACACACAGAGCTGGTGGAACAGCAGACACACAGAGCTGGTGGAACACCAGAGAGAATGAGCTGGTGGAACAGCAGACAGAAAGAGCCGATGGAACAACAGACACACAGAACTGGTGGAACCGCAGACAGACATAGCTGGTGGAACCGCAGAAGGACAGAGCTGGTGGAACAGCAGACACAGAGCTGGTGAAACAGCAGACACACAGAGCTGGTGGAACAGCAGACACACAGCTGGTGGAGCAGCAGACACACAGAGCTGTTGGAAAAGCAGACAGACAGAGCTGGTGGAACAGCAGAGAGAATGAGCTGGTGGAAGAGCAGACAGAAAGAGCTGATGGAACAGCAGACACACAGAGCTGGTGGAACAGCAGACACACAGAGCTGGTGGAACAGCAGACACACAGAGCTGGTGGAACAGCAGACACACAGAGCTGGTGGAACAGCAGAAACAGAGCTGGTGAAACAGCAGACACAGAGCTGGTGGAGCAGCAGACACACAGAGCTGGTGGAACAGCAGACACACAGAGCTGGTGGAACAGCAGACAGACAGAGCTGGTGTAACAGCAGAGAGAATGAGCTGGTGGAAGAGCAGATGGAACAGAAGACACAGGGTTTTTGTAAGAACAGACACAGAGCTGGTGGAACAACAGACACACAGAGGTGGTGGAACAGCAGACACACAGAGCTGGTGGAGCAACAGACACACACAGCTGGTGGAACAGCAGACACAGAGCTGGTGGAACAGCAGACACAGAGCTGGTGGAACAGCAGACACAGATCTGGCGGAACAGCAGACACACAGAGCTGGCGGAACAGCAGACACAGAGCTGGTGGAGCAGCAGACACAGAGCTGGTGGAACAGCAGACACACAGAGCTGGTGGAACAGCAGACACACAGAGCTGGTGGAACAGCAGACACACAGAGCTGGTGGAACAGCAGACACACAGAGCTGGTGGAGCAGCAGACACACACAGCTGGGGGAACAGCAGACACACAGAGCTGGTGGAACAGCAGACACACAGAGCTGGTAGAACAGCAGAGAGAATGAGCTGGTGGAAGAGCAGACAGAAAGAGCTGATGGAACAACAGACACACAGAACTGGTGGAACCGCAGACACACAGAGCTGGTGGAACAGCAGACACACAGAGCTGGCGGAACAGCAGACACAGAGCTGGTGAAACAGCAGACACAGAACTGGTGGAGCAGCAGACACACAGAGCTGGTGGAACAGCAGACACACAGAGCTGGTGGAACAGCAGACAGACAGAGCTGGTGGAACAGCAGAGAAAATGAGCTGGTGGAACAGCAGACAGAAAGAGCTGATGGAACAACAGACACACAGAACTGGTGGAACCGCAGACACACAGAGCTGGTGGAACAGCAGACACACAGAGCTGGAGGAACAGCAGAGAGAATGAGCTGGTGGAACAGCAGACAGAAAGAGCTGATGGAACAGCAGACACACAGAGCTTTTGTAAGAGCAGACACAGAGCTGGTGGAACAATAGACACACAGAGTTGGTTGAACAGCAGACAGACAGAGCTGGTGGAACCGCAGAAGAACTGAGCTGGTGAAACAGCAGACACACAGAGCTGGGGGGACAGCAGACACACAGAGCTGGTGGAACAGCAGACACACAGAGCTGGTGGAGCAGCAGACACACAGAGCTGGTGGAGCAGCAGACACACAGAGCTGGTGGAAAAGCAGACAGAGCTGGTGGAACAACAGAGAGAATGAGCTGGTGAAAGAGCAGACAGAAAGAGCTGATGGAACACCAGACACAGAGTTGTTGTAAGAACAGACACAGAGCTGGCGGAACAACAGACACACAGAGCTGGTGGAACAGCAGACACACAGAGCTGGCGGAGCAGCAGACTCACACAGCTGGAGGAACAGCAGACACAGAGCTGGTGGAACAGCAGACACACAGAGCTGGTGGAACAGCAGACACAGAGCTGGTGGAGCAGCAGACACAGAGCTGGTGGAACCGCAGAAGGACTGAGCTGGTGAAACAGCAGACACACAGAGCTGGTGGAACCGCAGAAGGACTGAGCTGGTGAAACAGCAGACACACAGAGCTGGGGGAACAGCAGACTCACAGAGCTGGTGGAACAGCAGACACACAGCTGGTGGAGCAGCAGACACACAGAGCTGGTGGAACAGCAGACACACAGAGCTGGTGGAACAGCAGACACACAGAGCTGGTGGAACAGCAGACACACAGAGCTGGTGGAACAGCAGAGAGAATGAGCTGGTGGAAGAGCAGACAGAAAAAGCTGATGGAACAGCAGACACAGAGTTTTTGTAAGAACAGACACAGAGCTGGTGGAACAACAGACACAGAGCTGGTGGAACAGCAGACACACAGAGCTGGTGGAACAGCAGACACACAGAGCTGATGGAGCAGCAGACACACAGAGCTGGTGGAGCAGCAGACACACAGAGCTGGTGGAGCAGCAGACACACACAGCTGGTGGAGCAGCAGACACACAGTGCTGGTGGAGCAGCAGACACACACAGCTGGTGGAACAGCAGACACACAGCTGGTGGAACAGCAGACACACAGAGCTGGTGGAGCAGCAGACACACAGAGCTGGTGGAACAGCAGACACACAGAGCTGGTGGAACAGCAGAGAGAATGAGCTGGTAGAACAGCAGACAGAAAGAGCTGATGGAACAACAGACACACAGAGCTGGTGGAACCGCAGACAGACATAGCTGGTGGAACCGCAGAAGGACAGAGCTGGTGAAACAGCAGACACAGAGCTGGTGGAACAGCAGACACACAGAGCTGGTGAAACAGCAGACACACAGAGCTGGTGGAACCGCAGAAGGAGAGAGCTGGTGGAACAGCAGACACAGAGCTGGTGGAACAGCAGAGAGAATGAGCTGGTGGAACAGCAGACAGAAAGAGCTGATGGAACAGCAGACACACAGAGCTTTTGTAAGAGCAGACACAGAGCTGGTGGAACAATAGACACACAGAGTTGGTGGAACAGCAGACAGACAGAGGTGGTGGAACCGCAGAAGGACTGAGCTGGTGAAACAGGAGACACACAGAGCTGGGGGAACAGCAGACACACAGAGCTGGTGGAACCGCAGACAGACATAGCTGGTGGAACCGCAGAAGGACAGAGCTGGTGAAACAGCAGACACACAGAGCTGGTGAAACAGCAGACACACAGAGCTAGAGAAACAGCAGACACACAGAGCTGGTGAAACAGCAGACACACAGAGCTAGTGAAACAGCAGACACACAGAGCTGGTGAAACAGCAGACACACAGAGCTGGTGGAACAGCAGACACACAGAGCTGGTGAAACAGCAGACACAGAGCTAGTGAAACAGCAGACAGACAGAGGTGGTGGAACAGCAGACACACAGCTGATGGAACAGCAGACACACAGAGCTGGTGGAACAGCAGACACAGCTGGTGGAACAGCAGACACACAGAGCTGGTGGAGCAGCAAACACACAGAGCTGGTGGAGCAGCAGACACACAGAGCTGGTGGAGCAGCAGACACACAGAGCTGGTGAAACAGCAGACACACAGAGCTGGTGAAACAGCAGACACAGAGCTGGTGAAACAGCAGACACACAGAGCTGGTGGAGCAGCAGATACACAGAGCTGGTGGAGCAGCAGACACACAGAGCTGGTGGAGCAGCAGACACACAGAGCTGGTGAAACAGCAGACACAGAGCTGGTGAAACAGCAGACACACAGAGCTGGTGGAGCAGCAGATACACAGAGCTGGTGGAGCAGCAGAGAGAATGAGCTGGTGGAACAGCAGACACACTGAGTTTTTGTAAGAACAGACACAGAGCTGGTGGAACAGCAGACAGACAGAGCTGGTGGAAAGCCTGCCTTCTGTTTTTAGTTGCTTAGCCAAAAACCATCTGGTCTAAGCCACAATGTATCACAATGAGTTCAACTCAAAGCATTGACTTCACCTTAAGGCCACGTTCACACAATTAGTATTTGGTCTGTATTTTATATCAGTATTTGTAAGCCAAAACCAGGAGTGGAACAATCAGAGGAAAAGTATAATAGAAACACGTCACCACTTCTGTATTTATCATCCACTTCTGGTTTAGACTTACAAATACTGATGTGAAATACTGACCAAATACTGAACGTGTGAACGTGGCCTGAGGCTCATTTGCATGGACTGATAATCAGCAAATGAGTTCATTCTCGATCATTTTCCCACGTAAACATGCCATCGATCAACTATAGAACAAGCAAAATACTAGTTTGTCAGGTGATCAGATTGTTTATGCCCTCATAAAAATCATCATTGTTGGCAGCACATCGCCCCATGCCAACAGAGGAGATGTGCAGCCGACAACATGCATGTTGTATGGTGACAGAATGATCATACTAAGGCCACAGTCCCACTATCAGTATTTGGTCAGTATTCGGTCAGTATTTTTTCTTAGGAGTGGGAGCCAAAACCAGATGAGGAACAATCAGCGAAAAGGTATAATAGAAACAAGTCACCAATTCTGCATTTATCACCCACTCCTGGTTTTGCTCCCACTCCTGAGAAAAATGACTGACCGAATACTGACCAAGTACTGATAGTGGGGCCGTGGCCTTACAATTGTTCTGCCCCCATATGGATTTGTTGGCCTATGTGAATGGGTTAGTAATTGAGCAATGATCGGCTTATATATAGCTAATCAGCAGGCAAGTACGAGCTGACTCCATCATGCTCCTATAGGTCTCTTCAATAGTATTCTGTTTTATAGCTCGGCACATGCCACTGCTTTATTGTGTCCTATTGTTATATGTTAAAGAAATCCATATTCTTTATGTTAAAGAAAATCAAAAGTTACATACAGGCAAAAACATATAGAAAGCTATTGCAGTAGAGGATACATTTTATGACTTTTTTACTGTATGCAGCTCATAGCCACAAGATGTCAGTGTCGTATCTCTGTTTCATCAGCTGTGTATACGTTTGCCTTTAATGTCTTGCAGGGAGGCAATTACATACAGAATTAACCCAGACATAACACAAGGCCAAGTGCATTAATCAGCACTGGTAGTTAGTACTTACTAGCTCTAAAAGCCGGCATAAAGCTAGAGCTCAGCTAGTCAAAGAGTTGCTGGCTGCACTATAGTAGGGCAAAATAATTACAATAAAAATAACACATACTGAAATGATTCATAGAAATATAGAAATACATTTTACCTCCAGTATTATAAAATAAGACTTTGGAATTTTTGAAGCTAGTTACCTAGAAGCTAAGAAGTTTGATTGGAAATGTTGTTACAGTACTTTGTTTCCTTTAATTTTCCCTATAATAGAAACAGTTGTCTCTCAGGCCTTAGCAAGTTGTGTGCACAGGGCCTGAAGATGGCAAATGCAGCCCCCACATATACTTTACACACCATATATTCTCCCCGAGAAGAACATTTTACTAATACCTTAATAATATGGCATCTGATGTATCATGGCACATTTCTTTTTGTATGAAGCCTAACTTTATAGTAATTGACCTGACTTAATATGTATTACAATTGTATACAGCAAACATGCTGGGAGAGAAAATTTACAATGGCTGAGAATCAGTGAAATGGTGTTCATAAGAACATATAAAAATGTAGTTTCATCCAGATAAGGCCACGTTCACACGTTCAGTATTTGGTCAGTATTTTACATCAGTATTTGTAACGGAAAACCAGGAGTGGGTGATAAATACAGAAGTGGTGACGAGTTTCTATTATACTTTTCCTCTGATTGCTCCACTCCTGGTTTTGGCGTACAAATACTGATGTAAAATACTGACCAAATACTGAACGTGTGAACGTGGCCTAAGTGTGACAATTTTTTTTCTCGCCTGTCATCCGTATACAATCCATTTCTTTATAGCCGCAGCTATTAATCTTTTACAGGATCATTTAGAGTTTCCTATCTTACAGAATTGCAATGTATCCATTAAAATCGGATGCTATCCTGTCTATCTGTACGGCATCCAATTTTTTTTAACACGCCCATAGACTGGAATGGGTGAGTCTCATCTGATTTACGGTAGAAACTAGTGCATGCTGCAATTTTTTCACACGCAGATTCACTAAGTGAAAAAAAAAATCGTTTATCACACTGCCCCATTGAATTACATTGGTTCAAGTGTTGTCCATTTTTTTCAAAGACAGCATTCAGACCAAAAATACAGTTGTGTGAACAAGCCCTTAGAATGCTTTTGCCTGATTGTCATCCCATGTAAACCTACTTGCGATCGGGTGATTCCGGCATGAAAATCATTGTTATCGACAGCACATCACCCAGTGTAAGGTCTCATTCAGACGTCCATGTCGCACACATGTGTTCTATCTGTGGTATCCATTACTAGTTTCTGGGACTATTCACATGTCCATGTTTTTTTGCCAACAGTGTGTCAATGCGAAAGTAATAGAGATGTCCATTTTTTATCAGCGTCACAGATGAAAAGTACCAATAGAAGTCTACGGGTCTGTGAGAATCCTGCAAAGCACAGAGATGGCACCAGTGTGCTGTCAATGATCACCTTTGTCATGAATAGGAGAAGCTTTATAATTTATTTATTTATCCATTTGTGAAAATCGCTGGTGAAATGCTGATGATAAAAATTGACCAAACTCTGATTACACTCCTTCCATTTTTTTTCATATATAAACAAACAGGAACATCTGAATGAGGCCTATATGGGATTTACTGCTGACAACACGATGCTATATATGGACAGAGCAATTGTATTAACCTTTGTAAACAGACTAGCAAACGAGCGCCGAACGACTTGGGTAATGACGATCAGTGCTGGTGAACAGGCCAAAAATTGGAAAGCACTCGGCCCAATGTTATACTATGAAGCAGTGCCGACCTGCGATTAGTTTCTCATGCTGAGTCGGCATTAGAAAACAATCGCAGCATGCTGTGAGTGGCTCCAATATTTGGATCACACGCACCCATACAAGTCTATGGATATATCTGAAACATCGGACTGCGCTTAGAAGACATACATGTACATGTACTCGCACAGAGACAATGGAGAAGATGGAGAAATTAAGTTCTCCATCTTCTCCGCACCTGTGCTCATGAGAGAGAATCTGATCACACTCACATGGCACTCGGATAAAACTCTGACAGAATTTGAGCCCAGTGTAATTAGCATAATCATCCCTATTCTCCCGCAAGAGAGAATGAACGCTAGTATGAGCGAGCCCTTGGACAGTAGATTTGCATAGGTTGGGTTTAAAGACAGTCTGTCTGTACAAAATTGTAGAACACGGCCATAATAAAACTCATACCTTTAGTGTCCAATTCCACCGCTGTGTATGCTAGAAATCGTCCTTTACATAAATATACTAATGAGTTGCTGAATGCACCTCTTGACGTAGTCAACCATTCCAGTGTGACTTCCAATGTACTTGTTTTCCATCTATCTCTGCCCTCTTCTTATTTGATTGACAGCTCTGGCTTTACAGGTGAAGATAGATGGGAAAACAAGTAGGTGCGATGGATCACTGAACTGCTCAACTAGACATATGTAGAAAAAAAAAAAAAAATTTTAGCAAACGCAGTAACAGATTTGGATTGCATCATTTTTATTAGAGCTACAGTGGGTACAGAAAGTATTCAGACCCCTTTAAATTTTTCACTCTTTGTTTAATTTCAGCCATTTGGTAAATTCTAAAAAGTTCATTTTTTTCTCATTAAAGTACACTCTGCACCCCATCTTGACTGAAAAAAAATGTAGAATTTTTTGCAAATTTATTAAAAAAGAAAAACTGAAATATCACATGGTCATAAGTATTCAGACCCTTTGCTCAGTATTGAGTAGAAGCCCCCTTTTGAGCTAGTACAGCCATGAGTCTTCTTGGGAATGATGCAACAAGTTTTTCACACCTGGATTTGGGGATCCTCTGCCATTCTTTCTTGCAGATTCTCTCCAGTTCCGTCAGGTTGGATGGTGAACGTTGGTGGACAGCCATTTTCAAGTCTCTCCAGAGATACTTAAATGGGTTTAGGTTAGGGCTCTGGCTGGGCCAGTCAAGAATGGTCACAGATTTGTTCTGAAGCTACTCCTTTGTTATTTTAGCTGTGTGCTTAGGGTCATTGTCTTGTTGGAAGGTGAACCTTCAGACAAGTCTGAGGTCCAGAGCACTCTGGAAGAGGTTTTCATCCAGGATATCTCTGTTCTTGGCCGCATTCATGTTTCCTTCAATTGCAACTAGTCGTCCTGTCCCTGCAGCTGAAAAACACCCCCATAGAATGATGCTGCCACCACCATGTTTCACTGTTGGGATTGTATTGGGCAGGTGATGAGCAGTGCCTGGTTTTCTCCACACATACCGCTTAGAATTTTCACCAAAAAGTTTTATCTTCGTCTCATCAGACCAGAGAATCTTATTTGTCATAGTCTGGGAGTCCTTCATGTGCTTTTGAGAAAACTCTATGCGGGCTTTCATATGTCTTGCACTGAGGAGAGGCTTCTGTTGGGTCACTCTGCCATAAAGGCCCGACTGGTGGAGGGCTGCAGTGATAGTTGACTTTGTGGAACTTTCTCCCATCTCCCTACTGCATCTCTGGAGCTCAGCCACAGTGATCTTGGGGTTCTTCTTTACCTCTCTCACCAAGGCTCTTCTCCCACAATTGCTCAGTTTGGCTGGACAGCCAGGTCTAGGAAAACTTCTGGCCGTCCCAAACTTCTTCCATTTAAGGATTATGGAGGCCACTGTGCTCTTAGGAACCTTGAGCAATGCAGAAATTGTTTTGTAACCTTGGCCAGATCTGTGCCTTGCCACAATTCTGTCTCTGAGCTCCTTGGGCAGTTCTTTTGAACTCATGATTCTCATTTGGTCTGACATGCACTGTGAGCTGTGAGGTCTTAAATAGACATGTGTGTGCCTTTCCAAATCAAGTTCTATCAGTTTAATTAAACACAGCTGGACTCCAATGAAGGAGTAGAACCATCTCAAGGAGGATCACAAGGAAATGGACAACATGTGACTTAAATGAGTGTCTGAGCAAAGGGTCTGAATACTTATGACCATGTGATATTTCAGTTTTTCTTTTTTAATAAATTTGCAAAAATGTCTACATTTCTGTTTTTTTTTTCAGTGAAGATGGGGTGCAGAGTGTACATTAATGAGAAAAAAAATTAACTTTTTAGAATTTACCAAATGGTTGCAATTAGTGATGAGCGAGCACTAAAATGCTCGGGTACTCGTTGCTCGGGTCGAGCAAATTGGAATACTCAGGTGCTCGACCCGAGCAACGAGCCCAATGTAAGTCTACGGGAAACTCGAGCATTTTTCAGGCGGCTCCCCCCGGCGGTCTGCAGAGGGCCTAAAAATTGCCCAAATCGATGGGAACAGTGCTCAAATGACATGGGAACAGCATGGGGAAGACCCCTGGAAGCATCTCTGACTCCCAGATCACTGCTGTCAGCAACGCTGTCAGAGTATTACACCACTTTTACAGACTCACAATAAAACATACAAAAACGAAACCAAAATGGATTTTCCTGGGAAATATGTTAAGGAACATCCTTTCCAGGGTAATGACTTGTATATGAGGCAAAATAAATAACCAAAAACAAAAATACTCCTCCACAACTTGGGCTATGTTCACACGTAGCGCTTTGATGCGTTTTTGCACTTTTGAATTGCTTTCAACCAAGACAAATGCATTCAACAGGAAATTACATTTTAACATTTTACAACCTTATCTGGCCATGTGGTGTGTGACACATCATCAGACACATGCATACAGTGCTGAAAAGACATGGGAACAGCATGGGGAAGACCTCTGGAAGCATCTCTGACTCCCAGGTCACTGCCTAAAAGTGTGCCCATCATAAGTGATCCTTGGCGCATGCGAAGATGCCTCCCGCCATGCACCTGTCGTTGCAGACTTGCAACAATCACCGTCCACGTCCTTGTCCCACTGCAGCGTTCAGTTGTCCCTACCCCATTCCTTGGAATGCAAGCGCAAGTATGCAGGCAGCCACCCACCCACAGGCTGCAATACTATACTGCCAAATTTTTGACAGCTGCTTGCACTTGAAATGTGGCCTTCTAGGCTCGCAGAGGCGGAAGCTTTTCACAACCTCATACCGGAGGCGGCCGAGTGTCCATACTCGGTCCCCAGCCGCCACTATATTTCCCGGTATTGCCTCCGCCTTCCACATGCATGGGTCCCACAACATTACCCGTGCCCTCCCCAGTGCACTTACTGGGAAGGACCGCCTAATCACAAACACGTGGACAGGTGAATGTGGCCAGGGACGGTACGGAGCCAGTCCACAACTTTTTTTGCTAAGAGTTGTATTTAGCTCGGTGAAAGGACTGGCATAGAGGAAAACCGTATCTACCCTGCATATCATTTCTCCCAGGAAGTCCTGTAATTGAGCTTGTTGCAGAAGCAATGGCAGCTCATCCAACATCAACTCGCACTAGTCGGTGGTGCTTTGACACACACACACATCTTTCTTTCCGCATTTAATTTCTTGAATACAGAGTTGGACAATGGCCTGATCTGTAATGCGTTTTGAGAAATAACATGCATAAGCATGGCCGATCCACATTAAAAAAGCAGCCATAGAGTGTCCGGGAACCTTCCCCCACACTTTTCTTAGCCAGGGTTGCTTTTCGGCACGGTTGGACGGGCCCACCAGAGAACCGGAGACTCCTCTGGCGGGCCCTGGCTTCTCCTTCAGGAGAGTTCATAGTGTGGAGGTGAGGCCATGATGATGTTAGAGGCCACCATCTGCTTAGTTTTCTGTTACTTGGAATGCAAGTGCAAGTATGCAGCCAGCCACCCACCCACCCACAGGCCGCAACACTAAACTGCCAGATTTCTGGGCAGCTCTTTGCACTTGAAATATGACCTTTTAAGCTTTTCACAACCTCATGCCGGCGGCGGCCGGCTGTCCATACTCGGTCCCCAGCCGCCACTATATTTCCCGGTATCGCTTTCGCCTTCCACAAGCACAGGTCCCACAACATTACCCGTGCCCTCCCCAGTGCACTTACTGGAAAGGACCTCCTAACCACAAACACGTGGACAGGTGAATGTGGCCAGGGACGGTACGGAGCCAGTCCACAACTTTTTTGGCTGAGAGTTTTATTTAGCTTGGTGAAAGGACTGGCATAGAGGGAAACCGTATCTACCCTGCGTGTCATTTCTCCCAGGAAGTCCTCTAAAGCTGCTTGCACTTGAAATGTGGCCTGAACATTACTGCTGGTACTTTTCTGTGGGAATTTGCTTGCCTCCTACCAGCCTGGAATATTTCCAGCAAACTATGGTACGACGCCATGGTATTAGCACTGTCCCTAGTACCAGTAGCGGAGCCATCCCCAATTTCCTTCTCATGAATTTTATTTGGCAGACTGAGTGGCTGCCCAAATACATTTTCTCACAAAGGAGCTGAAGATAGAGTGGCAGTAGGTGCAAGTTTCTCCAGCCTGTTAGATATTAGAGGGTGAACGGCAGCACATTGGATCAGTGGTTAGCACTGAAGCCTTGCAGCGCTGGGATCCTGGGTTCAAATCCCAGCAAGGACAACATCTGCAAGGACTTTGTATGTTCTCCCTGTGTTTGCGTGTGTTTCCTCCTCAGTAAAAAAAGCAGCCATAGAGTGTCTGGGAACCTTCCCACACACTTTTCTTAGCCAGGACTGCTTCTCAGCAGGGTTGGACAGTCCCACCAGAGAATCCTCTGGTGTGCCTTGGCTTCTACCTCAGGAGAGTTCATGATAGTGCTAACTTTGCAGCTGCTATGGGGCTCTTGAGCGGGTGAGAAAGGTTAGCCCTCAGAATCAAATCCTCTGGTGGGCACAATGTTTTTCAATCTGAAACAGCTTCTCAGTGGGAGTTGTATTTCACCACAGCCATATATTTTAGCTTGGCGAAAGGACTGGCATAGAGGGAAACAGTATCTACCCCGGCTGTCATTTCTCCGTCACCAGGTTCCACCCATTGTCACACATGACCATGCCTGGCTGTATGTTGAGAGCCACAGATCAGGCTGCTGTGTTACAGCTTTCAACAACTCTGCAGCGCTGGGCAGTTTGTCGATTAAGCATTAAGCATGTTATCTTCAGCACAGCCTGTTGCCGCTTGGCCAAGGCAGTGCTGCAGTGCTGTCAGCTTGTGACTGATGTGATCATTTCGGAGATGGAGGAGGAGGTGCATGAGCTGAACAATGTGATTACATTGAGGTTAAATTGGTGACGCTGTTTTTTTATACTAAAGAAAGATCCTGTTATTTTTTAAGACAAATGCATTCACCGGGAAATGTCATTTTAACATTTTACAACCTGATCCGGCAATGTGGTGTGTGACACATCTTCAAACACATCCTTTTTTATTTATGATGGAGGGACTCTGAAAGTCATAAAGCCTATTTTTACAGGGACATCAGACGGCCCTTACTATTCTTAAAAGGCCAGCAGTCGGCTGTAGCTATTGTTAGAGAGCCATCTGCCGGCTATGCTTTGTTGTTCCCATTATTAACAAGTGGGTCTCCTATACTGTTATTGCGTATCCAGTGACTGCAAGGGCTGCCAAAAATTTGGACGCAACCCAATAACCCTTTGAAGAGACATAGAGGAGGGTCTCAGTAAAAAAAATGTTCCCATTATAAAGGAGCGGGTCTCCTAATGCCCATGCTGTGACTGCAAGGGCTGCCAAAATTTGGGAAAAACCCCACTAAGAATTTAAAGACACATAGAGCAGGGCCACAGTAACAAGGTACGACATGTTCCCATTAGAAAGGAGAGGGTCTGCTATACAGTTATAGGGTATGTAGTGAGTCCAACGGCCGACCAATTTTAGGAAAAACCCCACTAAGAATTTAAAGGCACACAGAGCAGGGCCACAGTAACAAGTACGACATGTTCCCATTAGAAAGGAGAGAGTCTGCTATACAGTTATAGGGTATGCAGTGAGTCCAACGGCTGACCAATTTTAGGAAAAGCCCCACTAAGAATTTAAAGACACACAGAGCAGGGCCACAGTAACAAGTACGACATGTTCCCATTAGAAAGGAGAGGGTCTGCTATACAGTTATAAGGTATGCAGTGAGTCCAACGGCTGACCAATTTTAGGAAAAACTCCACTAAGAATTTAAAGACACACAGAGCAGGGCCACAGTAACGACAAATTCCCATTAGAAAGGAGAGAGTCTCCCATAGTGTTGGCCTATGCAGTGAATGCAAGGGCTGACAAAAATTTGGAGCTACTTCAATGGCCCTTGGAAGAGACGTGGAGGAGAGCCTCATAAAAAAATGATCCCATTAGAAAGGAGCGGGCCTCCTATACTTGTAATGCCCATGCACTAAGTGTATGGGCTGACAAACATTTACCCCTGGGGGGTATACATGAACATACTGTATAAAAAAAAATTTTCACGGCATCATAAACACCCTTTAAAAAAATTATGTGGATGTTGCATCACGGACCACGGTCACCCTGGTGATATGGTGGTGGAGAATGAGGAGAAGGAGGACAAGAGCAAATAGACAAAATCAAGAAGCGTATACCCATGTGTGGGTGTGAAAAGGTGCATGGGAATACACCTCCCAAGAAAAGACACTGGATTTGAGTTTATGTTACGCTGCTATCATTCGGTGGTGTTGAGAAGTCTGGCCCAATCCAGCCATTGTTCATTTTTATAAGAATCAGCCTGTCAGCATTTTCCGTTGACAGGCGGATGCGCTTATCAGTTATAATTCCACCAGCGGCACTAAAATCCCGCTCTGATAAAACGCTGGCGGCAGGGCAGGCCAGGACCTCCAAGGCATAGAGAGCCAGTTCATTCCACGTATCCAGCTTGAATACCCAAAAATTATAAGGCACAGAGGAATCACGGAGGGCGTTGGTACGGTCGGCAAGGTACTCCCTCAGCACCTTCTCAAACTTTGCACTCCTTGTGAGAGTACCCCACGCCTCAGGGCCTGTGCGATGGGAGGTTCTAAGAAAACTCTCTCAGAACTTTGACAGTGTTCCACTGCCTCTACTGGATTGAAGTTGTGTCTCTCTCGCCTGTACTCCTTGGTTGTCCAACGAAGTGTGCCCTCTGCCGCCAGCGTTTTCAGATGGGAATTTTTTTAATAGTTCCGCAACAAGGGCCTACTGGTACTGCCCCATTTTTGTAAACCTGTCCGCCTCAGGAATAAAAGATATAAAGTTCTCCTTGTAGCGTGGGTCTAGAAGTGTCACCAACCAATAATGACTGTCACCCAAAATTTTGAGAACGCGAGGGTCATGGGAAAGGCAGCGTAACATAAACTCAGCCATGCGTGCCAGACTACTAACAGGCAAGACTTCCGTGTCCTCACCAAGATGATGACTGACCATGCTCTCCTCCTCCTCCTCCTCTCTGTCCTCTGGCCATCCACGCTGAACAGACTGTATGACAGCTGTGCAGGTAGTACCGTCTATAGTGCATGAAACTAGCTCCTGTCCTTCCTCCTCCTCCTCCTCTTCCTCATTGTCACCAAATCCACGTTGGGATGAGATGAGGCTTGGCTGTGTGTAATCACCCTGTATGGTTCCTTGCTCCATCTCATCGTGCTCCACCTGCATCCTCTTTGATTGTGAGCAGAGAGCATTTCAGAAGACAGAGATGTGGGATGGTGATGCTAATTATGGTGTCATCGCCGCTCACCATCTTGGTGGAGTCCTCAAAGTATTTGAGGATGGTACACATGTCTGACATCCATGTCCACTCCTGAGGTATTATGTGTGGACTCTGAACTGAATAGCGACGGCCTTGTTGATGCTGGTACTCAACAACTGCCCTCTTCTGCTCACAAATCCTTCCCAACATCTGCAGTGTAGAGTTCCAATGCGTGGGGACATCACACACCAGTCTGTGAGCCGGAAGCTGCAAACGCTGCTGAAACACTGCAAGGGCAGCTGTAGCTGACTTTCTAAAATGGGCACACAAGTGGCGTACTTTAACAAGCAGATCCGGCAGCTCCGGGTAGAATTTGAGAAACCGCTGAACCACGACGTTAAGTACATGGGCCAGGCATGGTACGTGTGTGAGCTCGCCTTGCCTCAGAGCCGCCGCCAGGTTCCGGCCATTGTCACACACGACCATGCCTGGCTGTAGGTTCAGCGGTGTGAGCCACAGATCTGCCTGCTCTTTCAGAGCTGTCCACAACTCTTCAGCATTGTGCGGTTTTTCACCTAAGCATATTAGCTTCAGCACAGCCTGTTGCCGCTTGGCCGAGGCAGTGCTGCAGTGCTTCCAGCTTGTGACTGATGTGGTCATTTCAGAGATGGAGGCTGAAGAGGAGGAGGAGGATGAGGTGCAGGAGCTGTAGACCGTGGGGGCAACCCTGATTGACCTAGGGCCGCAATCCGTGGCGTCGGGAGGACATGTTCCGTCCCAAGGTCCGACTGGGTCCTGGCTTCCACTATGTTAACCCAGTGTGCCATCAGCGAGATGTACCATCCATGGTTAGGTCGACTTTACCGGTAACTGCGTTGTTGAGAGCACAGCTAATGTTTTGGGACATGTGCTTGTGTAATGCGGGGACGGCACATCGGGAGAAATATAGAAATATTGGCGGCTGGGGACCTAGTACCGAGGGACGGCCGCTGCCATCAGGTTGTGGAATGCTTCCGTCTCCACGAGTCTAAAAGGCAACTGTGGCGCCCCTGAGGGTTCGACCGCCACAGGGATGCTGCACTTCTTTAATGGAGTGTAATGTTCCTCCTCTGGGGTAAGAACAGTGTGATGGTCAGGACCCAACCTCCACATCCAACACCACATTTCTCCCACCAGAGGGGACTAGAATGCACTAGGTGCTGCCCTCCTGGCTGCCGGGAAACTGGGGAACCAAGAGATAGGGGAACTATTTTAGTGGGTGAGGGTGGAGGAATCACAATTTAGTTACACTTTAAATTTCATATTTAATAATAAAGCCATTTTGGTTCTGGGTCTTTGTATTGTGATCTCCCTCCCTGAGCGTGGATCCTGTGTGGGCCTGCAGAGGACGGAGACACGGCCCTCGTACCTTAGCCTTGGGTCGAGGGGCAAGTTGCAGACAATGAATGTCTCAACCCGGTCAAGGACCATGACCAAGAAGGCCCGGAGCTCAGGAGTGTAGCTCCACAGCAAATGGATCCTAGGGAGGATGCAGATGGACCGGTATATGCCACCTGTCCTCGCCAACCTGATATATTCAGAGGGATTCCGGCTGCAAGAGGGGTACCGGCCCCCGACACCTGACCTTGCTACTCCACGTCCTGGTCGGGAAAGCCCGGTAGGCCCTGAAGATCCCACCGGGTAACGGAAAGAGCAGAGCTGCCACCCGTACCCTTGTTCTGAGAGAAGTTCAGAGGGAGACCCGGCCTATCCACACACACACAGACAGGAAAGTCTAGGAACACACTAATGCAGGGTCCTGATTTAACACTGGACTTACTCGGAGGTTGTCGGACCCCCTTCGTCTCTGGTGACCGCAGAACCCCGCGAGGAGCAGGGAGTCACCTTCCTACTGCCATCTCTTTCGTGAGTAAAGCCTTGAAAGTTCACCCCTATGGCCTCCGGACTCTTTATTCTGCACTACACCGCACTACGCAGCACCAGGTCTCCTCTACTACTACCCCGTCATCCTGTCCCTCTGCCCTGAGGCCTTGCTCCGCCTGTGGGGAGTAGTAACATCTACGGCTGCCATAACACCATGCCTCAGCGGACTGCAGCGGCGCTGGTGGCCTTCACCAGGTGCCACAGGTGGCGTAGTCATAATCAGCCACTCAACCCGGATAAGCCCGTACCATCCTTTTTAATGTAACGGCCCTGGGCACGGAGCGGGTCTGGGCCATGGCTGCACCCCGTCTCTCCATCACAGGACCCGACTCCGAGTCCCCCTTCTCCCAGGATAAAGGGGCTTACAGGAGGCTTTGAGGCATCACACAACATTTCGAGCGCAAGCAGTCGTGAAATGTGAGGATTTAGTAGTGTGGCCTGTGGGGCGTTGGCTGCATATTTGCGCTTGCATTCCAAGGACTGGGGTATGGACAACTGAACGCTGCGCTGGGACAAGGACATGGACGTGCTTACTGATGCTGCTACTTGAGAGTGTGCAACGACAGGTGCAGGGCAGGAGGCATCTTCGCATGCACCATGGACAGGGGATTGGCTTGCATGCACAACAGCGGAAGAAGCAATGGTGCCACCCGCAGACACTGTTCCTGGACCCTGGGGTTCGGCCCACAAAGTCGGGTTCTTTGCTGCCATGTGCCTGATCATGCTGGTGGTGGTCAGGCTGGTCGTTTTGCCACCCCTGCTGATGCTGGCCTGGCAGGTGGTGCAAATGGACTTTTTGGGATTATCGGCAGAGTCTTTAAAAAACAACCAGACTCGGGAAGACTGGAAACTTCCTTCATGTTGGTGTTACGGGGAACGGTTGCCTGCCTTCTGTCTGCGGCCACCACACTGCTTCTTCCTGCCTGTTGAGGTGCTCTGCCTCCCCCCCCTGTGTGCTGCTGTCCTCGCTCTGCATGTCCTACTGCCAGGTTGGGTCAGTTACTATATCGTCCACCACCTCGTCTTCCACTTCCGCACCCTGGTCCTCCTCCTGACTTTCTGGCAATTGTGTCTCATAATTGTCCACCTCTTGTGACACTTTCCCAACGT
This sequence comes from Phyllobates terribilis, assembly GCF_046119375.1. Classification (NCBI taxonomy): domain Eukaryota; kingdom Metazoa; phylum Chordata; class Amphibia; order Anura; family Dendrobatidae; genus Phyllobates; species Phyllobates terribilis. The sequence continues at coordinate 63,455,294 of NW_027362769.1, read as the reverse complement.
CGTCTTCGTGTGACCTTGGCTGCTCAAATATTTGGGCAACGCTGCACGTGATCTCCTCATGCCCCGCTTCAAGTGGACTGGGCGAGAGGCCCGAATCTATAAATGGAAAGGTAAACAGCTCTTCAGAGTGTCCAAGTGTGGGATCAGTTGTCTCTGGGTACTAGGCATGGTGGGAGGAAGAAGGATCAGGGTGAGGAGTATGCGGTCCAGACTCATGACTACTGAGACTTGACCGTGTGGAAGACAGGGTGGTGGTGGTGGCTAAGTGACTGGAAGCATTAACCGCTATCCAACCAACAACCTTTTGACAGTGCTCTGGGTTCAATAGTGATGTGCTGCGGTCCCCTAGAAATTGGGACAGGAAGGTCAGGTGAGAAGATGTGGGTGTTTGTTGTGGCACAATTTCGGCTTGTCCTCAGCCTCTGCATGCACCATTACCATCACGTCCAGTTCCCCGTCCCTTGCCACGTGCCTTGCCCATTTTAAATGGAGGACAGTATCTTCCATGCTCACTACAAATGACTGAGTTTGGAGCGAACTTATATGTGATCCATGTGATAGAGAAAACAGAGTTTTAAATACCTGGCCTGTAGGTAAGTAGTTTTAACAGCAAACTGCGGTGAATTGCTTCAATGACACACTGAAGGAAATTTTTAATGGAGGCCAGAAATGGCAGTATTTTCTGACAATGTATATGTGATCCGTTTGACGGAGAAAACACAGTTTTAAATACCTGTCCTGTAGGTAAGTAGTTTGGACAGCAAACTGCGGTGAATTGCTTCACTGACACACTGAAGGAAATTTTTAATGGAGGCCAGAAATTGCAGTATTTTCTGACAACGTATATGTGATCCGTGTGATGGAGAAAACACAGTTTTAAATACCTGGCCTGTAGGTAACTAGTTTGAACAGCAGACTGGTATGAATTTCTTCAATGACACACTAAAGGAAATTTTTAATGGAGGCCAGAAATGGCAGTATTTTCTGACAACGTATATGTGATCCGTTTGATGGAGAAAACACAGTTTTAAATAGCTGGATTTCTAGCGCTCTAATATGGAAAGGACCTGGCTGTATTCCGCAGTGCCAACAAGCAAATGGCGCAGAAAAAATGGTGTTCTCTGGATTGCTTTTTAAGCAAATAATGAGGATTAAGACTCAAAGAAAAGTATTCCTGAGACCTGGGCCTTTGTATAGAAATATCTAACAGCAGCAGAAGGCAGAATTGGAATGGAGCCTCTTGTGCTATATGCGCTGCAGTCTGCTATATACCCTGCCTGCCTATATACACTGCCTGCCTATACACCCTGCCTGCCTGATATCTCTGCAGATAGATTAGTCCTCAGAAGGACTGTTTTTTAAGATGGATATGTGTAATGTACGGTTTTTCTCCCTACACTACCTAATACACAAGCAAATCTGTCCCTGACACTGCAGCACCTCTCCCAAAACAAGCAAATGGTGCAAATTCTCTGGATTGCTTTTTAAGCAAATAATGAGGATTAAGATCCAAAGAAAAGTATTCCTGGCCCCTGAGACCTGGGCCTTTGTATATAAATATCTAACAGCAGCAGAAGGCAGAATTGGAATGGAGCCTCTTGTGCTATATGCACTGCAGTCTGCTATATACACCGCCTGCCTATACACCCTGCCTGCCTGATATCTCTGCAGATAGATTAGTCCTCAGAAGGACTGTTTGTTAATATGGATATGTGTAATGTACGGTTTTTCTCCCTACACTACCTAATACATGATCAAATCTCTCCCTGACACAGCAGCAGCTCTTCCTACACTGTCTGATCCAGAGTGACTGTGACGAGCATGGCGGTGCCAGGTCTGATATAGACCTGATGACGCTGTGCGGCCAGCCAATCACTGTAATGCCCACAACCAACATGTCTACGGCATTACAGTGCATGGCAGGCAATCCCTGCATGTTCATTGGCTCTCTAAAGAGCACCAAACATGCAGGGAGGGGACCCGAGTTCCTTACCGAGCAACCCGGAAATACTCCTCGAGCACCGAGCATCTCGAGCAGTGAGATGCTCGGGCGAGCTCCAAGCAGTAGCACGCATGCTCGCTCATCAGTAGTTGCAATGAAACAAAGAGTGAAAAATTTAAAGGGAATACTTTCCGTACCCACTGTATGTCTTCCTACCAAATGCTTTGCTTAGTTCGAACAGTCATTTTCTGCTGAAAGTCTAATGTATATAGTCCATGCTTTACAAATGGTTTCCTATGTTTGAATATGTCAATTGAGCTAAGTTCACACTTCTGTAATGGAAAAACATCAATTATTATAATGTTGCTATGAACATACACAAAGACACAAAGCCCACGGGATCCTAGAACATGAGAATATTTCCTGTGCCTCTGTCTGTTCACCTTTTGTCCCAGAACTGCACCTCCACTATCACTGTACATGGTAGGTATAGATATACAACTGACGCTCATGTACTATAAAATTAATTGTGAATTAGGATATGTTCACACACAGCATCTTTTTTTTTACACTGGCACAAGGTCACTAATAATTCTGTTTTAGGTATTGCTGAGGAGCTGGTCAAACAAGTGCCAGGGTGCAGTATGTTTCTTTTTGGATATGCAGACGTACCAGAGATGAGAACTCTAGCGGATAAAAGGAGAACTCTGGGTTGGTTTAGAAAAAAATCGGATGTGGATCCAATAAAAGCCGATGTTGGAATGATACTATCAAAAAATTATGGAATAACAGGTTGGTATGTATTGATACACCAGTAATTATGTTAATGAATACATTCTGTGCGACCTATAGAAGACTTTATATGAATAAAAGGGAACAGAAATCACACCAAGGTGTTAAATGTCCCTGGACATCTCTTTTTACTAGATATTTCTTATAAAATATTATATCTGAATCATCTTTCCTTGGAATTCTGTATTGAAACTCTACTATTCCTCTGTTTTTCTTCCTAAAAATGTATGAATATATTGACGGCTGGGTGTTACTAGTTGGGGTGGTGTCTCTACACTGTCCAATCAGTGCTGAATGTGTAGTGACATTGATATCACCAAGTTGTCAATTTATTCCTACATTTTGAAGAGGAATAACAGAGGAACCACACAGCACAGAATTAGGGCTCAGTTCACATAAATGTTTTTAAACACAGGCCTATAGTCTGCGTGTAAAAATCACAGCATGCACTACTTTGATCCGTATTCGGGATCAGACTCAACCATTATAAGTCAATAGGTGCGTAAAAAATAGATCCCACTAAGAGTTACCATCCATATGTCATGCGTTTTTCATGAATACATTAAAATGATAAAGATAGGAAGCTGTATTGTTTATTTAATTATGCATATAAAAACGGATGTCATATGGATGTAAAAAACAGACACACGAATGGCATACAGATGGCAATACGGATAAAAAATTCCAAGTTTGGACTGGCACCTGCACTGGAGGTGAGTATAAGGTTTTTTTATTCTCTGCGGGGTAATATTGTAATTGACAAGGGGTTGTCTGAGTAGTAGACAACTCCTTTAAAGAAGACCTTTCACCAAATTTTCATTTTCAAATGAACACATGATATAATAGTTGTGCAGAGCGTAATAAAACTTTTTAGTTTTTTTTTATTTCACCACTCCATTGTCGGAGGGATTAGCAATCAAAGTATTTGGCACCTAATGAGTTAATTTTTGTTAGTTAAAGGGAACCTGTCATGTCATTTCAAGCATTTAAACTGTCCCCAGTGCATTGTTAGTGATGCAATGTGCATCACTAACACATTATTTTCATTAAAAACGCCACTGTAATGATGTTTAAAAGCACTTTGTATACTTATATACTTATATAGTACCTGCTCGTTTAGTCATAGGGGTGTGATTAATTTTCTGTTCAGTCACGGGCTTCACCACACACTCAATTTGATTGACTTCTCTGGTTGCGCTGACCTCACTAGAATCCCACGTTTGCGCAGTGTGGCGCTTGGAGCCGCATTTGCGCAGTGTGTAGTGTGGAGCCGGCCACGCTTGCGCACTGTCAAGTGGGGAGCCGCTCGTCATGGCGCATGAGCAGCTTCCCAATCGACACTGTGCAAGCATGGCTCCCCGCACAACACTGTGCAAGTGCGGCCGGCTACACGCTACACACTGTGCAATCGTGGCTCAAAGCACCTCACTGCGCAAATGTGGCTCCAAGCGCCACACTGTGCAAGCGCAGGATTCTAGTAAAGTCAGCGCAACCAAGGAAGTCAATCAAATTGAGTGGGCGGCGATGCACACTGAACAGAAAATGAATCACACCTCTATGACTAAACGAGCAGGTACTATATAAGTATATAAAGTGCTTGTTATACATCATTACAGCGCCATTTTTAATGAAAATAACGTGATAGTGATGCACATTTCACTTAGTTTAGATGTTTGAAATTACGTGACACGTTCCCTTTAAGTCAAAGTGGGTGTTATCAGAGAGTTTTCACTAGGGGTGTGTACTTCTTCCCCTGAATGATCTTGCCCAATCATAAGCAGGCAGTGACACTCAGGATAAAGAAGAACACCCCCCAAACAGTAGCTTAGAACAGGTTTCTCAGTGTGTGAGGTGTATGACAGACAGTCCTGATCTCCTTGTCTAACACCCTGCATGATTAGAAAGTTCTGGGCGTACAGCACAATTGACTAACACCTTTCAGATAAGGTTACAGCAGTAATTGTGAGGAGAGGGGCAGCACAGCTGAGTATAGCTGTGTCACATTACAAACCATTCCTTCAGTTTTTTCCTCTCATAGCACTGTTACTTCTACTGTACTGCCCCTCCTCCCAGACAGCCTGCCTGAAAATGAGTGTTCAAAGGGGTCCATAATTACACTCAGGTCTGTTGTGCTCACAGCAACTTGAAATCACTCTGCAGTAAGAGCTGGTTGTCAATTTATTTCACACAGGGGTAGCTTTTTCTGAGCTATGGTGGGGTCGTTTTCTTTTTCAGGAGGATACAGGAGGAAAAAGTACATGCTTCTAGTGAAAACTCTCTGATAACCACTTGGACTTTACGAAAATTAACTCATTAGGTGCAATAAACTTTGATAGCTAATATCTGCGCAAGTGAAAGGAAAAATGCTAAAAAATAAATAAAAAACCCATTTTATTGTGCTCTGTCTACTCTGCAGCCATTATTATGTCGTGTCTCCAGTTCAACATGAAAAACGTGGTGAAAGGTCGTCTGACAGCTCCCCAAACCACCACCGTATATTAACTCTATGATCCATATTACACAAAGGCATCTCATAAGTTCTAACAATATGGCATATTCTCCAAAGCATATTGTATATGGTTTTGTTCAATAATATGCCATAAAAACTTTGCTATAGGAGTATATGGCGCCCATTGAGGTGAATGGATGCCCCACACACAGGCACACGGAGGGCAATACAGATCATTATTAGTCAATGATGTAAATTCATATTATGATCCATGTACTACCATATATATCTTTGCACAGCATGTAGTAATAGAGTACAGCGATACCCCCACTCTAGTACTGGTAACTGTCTATAGGAGCTAAACTGCTGGTGGTCCGTCATACATGACTTTAGCCCTTGACCTTAGTCTAGATATTGGCCCCGATTCATCAAGAATGGCGATTTTCCCGAAAGTCTTGATGAAGGGACGTGGTGGAGTCAGAAGTTCCTGATTCATTAACAGACGCCCTGTAAATACACTGAGTGTTGAATCTGGTCAAAATATGAAATTATTGGAAAAGTAAAAAAATAAAATGAATGAAATGATACACATTCATTAGAATTATCACAAGATATATAAATACATAACTCCTCACTCCCTACTCCTGAAGTGTAAACCATACTGCTGATATTAATTTAAAGGTCAACAGAATACAGATTTGTGGAGTAGACTAACCCTCTGGACGGGAATGGGTTAAGCACTTAGACAAATAATGATTAGATCTGGATGCTTGAAACATTTTTGTTTACAAGTGTTTCTATAGAAAGAAGCCCAACATGGGCCGTTCTGCTATTAACATCTATGTCGAGGATGTTTGCGGTGCAGAATATTATTGGAGTCATATACACAGAATCAGAGGAAGACAAAACAAAGATGAAGAACACAACCAGAAACAGAAGGCTGGAAGTGGGACCCGGAGACATATAAATAAGCTGTTTTATTGTCCCCTCATAACAAAATCTCCCACTATCAAAATCAATTGTACATCAGGGCTAAATAATTAAAAGAATAAGCAACTTTTTCTCCATGGAAGATGATGAGATTAGCTCCACATGCGTGTTCAGTTTCTGGGCCACCACACAGGAAGGATGTGAGCTTATTTACAGCTGGGAGGAGGACACGCTGTTTTTTGACTAGCAATGGAGAAAATGATTAGGACATGCCAGGGAAAGATTAGATCAAAAAGTGAGATTTTGGAAGTTCCAAGGTGTCTATTATTCTTTAGTAACAAAACACATTGTAATAAAAAAGTAATAAACATCCACTCATCTGTGGCCACTAATCAATGCTTGGGGCTCCTGCGTTCAGCCCGTACGTGGCTTAATTCTGGCTTCTGCAGGTTAGTCTACAGCTCATCAGTGGGTGTGTCAGGTGTCAGACCCCACAATCTCATATTGATTACTAGGGATGAGCGGACCCGTGGAAGTTCGGGTTCTGGTACCCGACCCGAACTTTATTCCAATGTTCAGTTAGGGGACCAGAACTGTACTCGAACTTGAACCACAACCAGAGTTGAAAACATTGGAGACCTGAACTTTCGATCTGGAAAATTCTCTCTCTTTCAGACTTCCCCCAGAACTCTGAACATTGCAACGGACTTCCGGGAGAAGTCAGTGTTTGGTGTTTTAAGTTCAGGTTCGCAAATCTCTTGATGACCCATCCATTGAATATATCATCAATCATCAAGACCCGAAGAACTCCTTTAAAAGGGTTCTCCCCTCTCTAGCAGTTCCATACTTGATGACACTTTGGTTTGGGCACGCTGTGGGGCTCAGAAGGTGGCCCATTAGCTATGGGAGTGTGATTTTACTGGGCTGGATTTTAGAAGCAATGTTGATTTTCTAGAGCCTTTTAGCTACAGAAAAGAATAGAAAACATCTATTTTTCCATTTTCTGAATACGGACTTTTTGTGGGATGAGTTGAAGTTTTTATTGATACTGCTTGTCGCTACATAATATTTATTAAATGCATTTTATTCCTATTTTTTGATGTCCTGTGCGGGATCTAATTTTTTTATGCACCCATAGGTTTGAATGGGTAAGTCTCATCCAAGACTGAGAAAAGAATAGTACATGCTACAATTTTTTTGTCTCACGAACATGATAGTTTCACACAAGTATAAAAATCATTCTAAGTTTCAACCAGAAAAGTGGGAAGATTCTTTTCTCACTTGTCCGAGTGCAAATAGTTTTTTTTTACAGTAGCAGTCATGAATTATTTACAAGATCATTTACAGTTTCCTATGTCACCATATAGCAATATATACATAGAAATTGGATGCTGTACAGTAGGTCCGTATGGTTTCCGAATTTTTCTGTGTTTGTGACGCGCCCCCTGGGCCAGTGTTGTTTGGGGAATACCCGGAGCCGGATCAGATGGGGGTTGTAGTCTCCGAGTGGCTGTGACCCGGTCCGTGCCCAGGGTGTCAAGCTCAGTGTGTGGCAGTCCTTACTGATGTTACTAAAGTTCTTTATGTCGACTACGCCACCCGTTGAATTGCGGTCACTACGGCCGCCGCTGCAGCAGGGTCCGCTGAGGCTGATGGTGTTTGTGCAGCTCAGGTAGTATAACCCCCAACGGGAGGGGTATAGCCTCAGGGGGTCAGGTGCAGAGGATGGTGGTTGTGGAAGTGCAGGGATGATGGTAATGAGAGTCAGAGTCGGGTTGTGCAGTTCAGGGTTCTTTACTTACTGCAGATGTTCCGGTCACTCCGGCCTTGAGTGACCACCCGAGCCGTGCTGCGTCCACCAGGTCCTGGACTCGGCCAACCCCCAAGTAGTTCTGGAGCGTGGTTCTGAGCTCCCGTTCTGTCCTGTCCTCGTCTCTGGCCTTCCCCACCAGGGATCCACCTAAGTCCGGCTCCCTCGGGCCTCTTGTTGGCGAACCCTTGCCTCTGGGTTCCCTGACCCTATGCGTGGTCTGCCTTCTGGGTGGATATGGTGGGTGGCCGTGGCAGATGCTGCCCACGGCCTCCGGTCTCTGGCTGAGGTATGCTGTAGCCCCCACCAGTTTGGGATCCGGTACCCTGTTGCCAACTCTTCACCCTGTGATTGTATTTGGGCTCTCAGAGTTCCTTCTTTCTCCCCCTCTGGGTCTTTCGTTTTCCTCTCTCACTCTTGCTCTGGGGCTGCTCTGCTCCTCTGCTCTCTTCCACTGCTCTGCAAAGTCTGATGTCTCACTGACTTCTCACAGACTGACCCTGATCTTAGATGGTGCCCACCTTATATACTCCCTCTATGTGTGAGCTCAGGTGACCAGCACCCAATGAGCTCCTATCTTTACCCAGGCTGCTCCCCCTATCTGCCCCTACACTACTGGGATGTACCACCCCCCTCCCACTCCAGCCAGGAACAGACTCGGTCGTACCTGCACATTTCTAAGTGGGAGTACCGTTGGTCTGTTCCTCGGAAATGGGATGTGTGTAGTGCATGCAGCCTACTGAGCTCAGTTCCACACTCCATCCTTACCCGGGAGTGGAATATCACACCTCTGGCTTGAGGTGCAATACCCCTGTAGCAGCCGAATCCTCAGGGTGCTACATATGTATAGACTTGTTTGGGTGAGTCTTATCTGATTTACAGAGGAAACTAGCGCCATGCTGTGATTTTTTTTTTCACACGCAGTTTCGGTCAGTGAAAAAAATCACTCATATACGCTGCCTCATTAAATAACATTGGTCTGAGCCCGGTCCGTTTTTTTCATGGAAAGCACTCGGGCCAAAAATACGGTCGTGGGAAAGCGCCCACAGTCAGACCGTGAGAAAAATCGGTCATTTGAGCAGCTCTTTTGAATAACATGGGTCAGTTGTTCAGTCCGTGTGATATCTGATCGGAAGCATACATCCGATTTATACACTCATCTGCATGAGCCATAAGACATATAAATTCTCTTCTTAAAGCATCTAGCTCATTTTAATCACATTTCTGGTTCTTCTGTAGTACGCCATCACCGCTAATGCAATTGTAATAAAATCTGCTTTCAGCAGAATCATCATCACTCAGACATTGTGGGGGAATGAATTGTTGTCTTCATCATCGCAACATGGAGAATTGTGACACACACAACACTGAGAGGTCATACAGTACAGTGCAGAGAGGAAATGCACACATTAACAAACTCCAACATTTCACAGAGCACCAACTGTTGCTATTGCTCCAACAAATAATGCTAACGTATAGTTGTTAGGTTTCTGAGCTGTTTTTTTTTTTTATAACTGTAATTTTTATTAAAATTTTTCGCATATTTTAGCAAACATAGAACACAGAAAAGTCATTCACATTTTCATATCAGAGAAAACACTTAGGCCTCCAACAGGCCGGCCCATTAGAGATCACTTTAAAGCTTTCAAATTCAAATATCTGATATGACATCCATTTTAAATAACAGTCCATGAAACACAAAGAAAAAAAAAAGAAAAAAGACAACACAGAGAGAAGGAAGGGAAAGGAAGAACGATATAGACAAAAGATCAAGAAGCAGTTGATCATTCACTACGCTGCACCCAATAGTAGTCCCATGGGGCCCATACTGTCTCGAACAGGTCCATCTTTGCATTAAGACTTGCGGTCAAGGACTCCATCCGCCTCACATCACAGGCCCTAGCGTAGTACTCTTGTCTAGAGGGTGGTGAGTCCCTTTTCCAGTGAAGAGCAATCATGCATCTCGCTGCTGTCAACAAGTGGAGGAGCAATTTGGAAGAATGTCTACCCATTCCACCAGGGGTCACATTGAGAATGAAAACAGAGGGCTCCAGAGAAATCTCTGTAAATAGCACCTCCTGAACAAGTTTTCTTATTGTTTCCCAAAAGGGAACTATTTTGCTGCAGGACCAGAAAACATGTGTCAGAGTGCCGACAGATGATCCACATCTCCAGCATATACTCGGGACCTGCGGGTTCATTTTATTCAGGACATCCGGTGTGTGGTACCAATGCATTAAAATTTTATATTGGTTCTCCTTGTATAGGGTACAGATTGATGTCTTAGCTGCTTTAGACCATATTGTCTGCCATGTCTGAGGGGAAAGCCTCCTTCCCAAGAATCCCTCCCACTTAGACATATAGGGGTGCTGGAAGATGGGTCCACCCACCGGTGAATTGATTATTTTATATATATCCGAGATCAACCCCTTGGTAGAGGGACCTCTCCTGCACAGCCTCTCAAACTCCGTGGGGATGGACACTTTATATGAGCCAAGCAGGGATCTTGCAAAATACTGAATCTGTATGTACTGATAGAATTCCCGGTTAGTGATGTTAAAACTTTCTTTTAAATCATAGAATCATAGAATGGTAGAGTTGGAAGGGACCTCCTGGGTCATCTGGTCCAACCCCCTGCTCAAAGCAGGATTCACTAAATCATCTCAGACAGATGTCTGTCCAGCCTCTGTTTGAAGACGTCCATTGAAGGGGAACTCACCACCTCTCGTGGCAGCCTGTTCCACTCATTAATCACCCTAACTGTCAAAAAGTTTTTTCTAATATCTAATCTGTGTCTCCTCCCATTTAGTTTCATCCCATTGTTTCTAGTCTTTCCTTGTGCAAATGAGAATAAAGATGATCCTTCTACAATGTGACAGCCCTTGACATATTTGTAGACAGCTATTAAGTCTCCTCTCAGTCTTCTTTTTTGCAAGCTAAACATTCCCAAATCCTGCAACCGTTCCTCATAGGACATGGTTTGCAGACCAGTCACCATTCTGGTCGCTCTTCTCTGAACTTGCTCCAGTTTGTCTATGTCTTTTTTAAAATGTGGTGCCCAAAACTGTACACAGTATTCCAGATGAGGTCTGACCAAAGAGGAGTAAAGACCGATAATGACTTCACGTGATCTAGACTGTATGCTTCTGTTAATACATCCCAGAATTGTATTTGCCTTTTTTGCTGCTGCATCACACTGTTGACTCATGTTCAGTCTATGATCTATTAGTATACCTAAGTCTTTTTCACATGTACTGTTGCTTAGCTCTATTCCTCCCATTCTGTATATGCTTTTTTCATTTTTATTGCCCAGATGTAGTACTTTGCATTTTTCCCTGTTAAAAACCATTCTGTTGGTTGCTGCCCACTGCTCCAGTTTATTTAGGTCTTTTTGAATCCTCTCTCTCTCTTCTCTAGTATTAGCTATCCCTCCTAGCTTTGTGTCATCAGCAAATTTAATCAGTTTACCCTCAATTCCTTCATCTAAATCATTGATAAAGATGTTGAACAATACAGGTCCCAGGACGGAGCCCTGTGGTACCCCACTTGAGACATTCATCCAGCTGGATGTGAAGCCATTTACAACCACCCTTTGAGTCCGATCACTAAGCCAGTTATGAATCCACCTAACAGTTGCCTGGTCCATTGCATACTTGGTCATTTTTTCAATAAGGATGGTGTGAGATACTTTGTCAAATGCTTTGCTGAAGTCAAGATATACTATATCTACAGCATTTCCCTGATCCACCCAGTCAGTGATTCTGTCATAGAAGGAAATTAAGTTAGTCTGACATGACTTGTTAGTTACAAACCCATGCTGACTCTGGTTAATCACTTCATTCTTATCCATGTACTTACATACATGTTGTTTAATAATTTGTTCAAAGATCTTTCCTGGTATAGAAGTCAGACTCACCGGCCTATAGTTCCCTGGGTCCACCTTCTTCCCCTTTTTGAAGATAGGAACAACATTTGCTCTTCTCCAGTCTTCTGGGACTTCTCCTGTTCTCCAAGAATTTTCAAAGATTATGGAGAGTGGTTCTAAAATTTCTTCTATGATCTCCTTCAGTACTCTGGGGTGTAATTCATCTGGACCTGGAGACTTGAACTCATTTATGTTAGCTAAATATTCCCTCACAATCTTTCTGTTTACAGATAACTTGGATTCCTCTATTCCTCTAAAAGGACAGTGAAGATCAGTTGATGTTACATTTTCTTTCTGAGAGAAAACAGATGCAAAATAGGAATTAAAAAGTTCGGCCTTCTCAACATCCTCTCTTACCATTTCTCCATTTTCATCCTGTAAAAATCCTATAGCATCTTTGACTTTTCTTTTACTTTTGACATACCCCCAAAATCCTTTTTTATTGCTTTTGACATCTCTTGCAAGCCTTAATTCATTGTCAGCTTTAGCTAACCTGATACGTGCCCTGCGGGATCTGCAGACTGCATTATAATCTTCTTTAGATATGCCTCCCTCTTTCCATTTAATAAACATTTCTTTCTTTCTTTTTAGCATGTGTTTAAGTTCTGTGTTCATCCATCCTGGTTTCCTTAAATGCTTCCCATTCTTCCTACTTTTCGGGATTGTTAACGATTGTGCTTTGAGAATCTCATTTTTAAAAATTTCCCATCCTTCCTGGACATTTTTGTCCTTAAGGACATCCAGCCATTGGATCCCTCCTATTCTCTTTCTGAGTCTCTTAAAATCTGCCTTTCTAAAATCTAACCTTGAAGTTTGAGTCTTCACATGTCTTCCTCCTCTAGTTATCCAAAATTCTATAATAGCATGATCGCTGCCTCCTAGCGTCCCAGCCACCTTTACCTCCTCAACCATTTCCTCCCTATTAATAAGGATTAGATCCAAAGTAGCAGATCCCCTTGTTTTCTCCCCTACCTTTTGGAAGATAAAGTTGTCAGCAAGAGAGGATAAGAATTTGCTTGACCTGTTAGTTTTACTTGAGAGAGATTCCCAACAAATGTCTGGATAGTTGAAATCTCCCATGACCACTACGTCATATTTTTTGGAGAACTTGGTCATTTGATACATAAAGAGTTCATCCATATCTTCAGCTTGCCCAGGTGGCCTGTAGTAAATGCCTACAATGGTGTCCTTTCCGTTGTTCTCTCCTTGTATTCTTACCCAAACAGTTTCCACAGAACTCCCAGTCTCTGAAGCTTCAATCTCTGTGCAGATATACGCTTTTCTAACATACAATGCGACACCTCCTCCTCGTTTATCAAGTCTGTTTCTTGCAAATAAGTTGTATCCTTTTAGCCTTTTATTCCAATCATGTGTATCGTCCCACCAAGTTTCAGTGATTCCAATGACATCATATTCCTTTTCCTGCGTTAGTAGTTCCAATTCTCCTTGTTTGTTGCCCATGCTTTGTGCATTTGTATAAAAACATTTTAGTTTGTGATTGGTTTCTCTTCCTCCCATGTTTTTATTATTTAAATTGTTTTGTCTTTGTTCTTCCTTTCCACTTCCAGTAGCAGAGATCTCAATAGTATTTGTCAGCTGTATGGCTTTTTCTGGCCTTTTGCTTCCCTTCCCACATTGTTCTAGTTTAAAGCTCTTCTGATGAGTGTAGCAAGGCGACTTCCAAATACATGTTTTCCAGTCTTCGTAAGGTGCACCCCATCTCTAGCAAGTAGTCCATCGTATAGGTAATTCATTCCGTGATCCAGAAATCCAAATCCTTGTTGACGGCACCATCGACGTAGCCAGTTGTTCACCTGTAGAATCTTATTCCACCTCATTGTTCCATGGCCATCCACTGGGATGATGGATGAGAAGACCACCTGCGCTCCCAATTCTTTCACTTTCTTGCCTAAGTCTTCAAAGTCACTGCAGATGGTTTCCAGGTCCTTTCTTGCGGTGTCATTTGTCCCCACATGTATTAGCAGGAATGGGTAGTGATCTGTAGGTCTGAAGAGTCTTGATATCCTGTCAGACACATCTTTAATTTTTGCTCCTGGAAGACAGCACATTTCTCTGGAGGTTATGTCTGGTCTGCAGATAGCGGCCTCTGTTCCTCTTAACAGGGAATCCCCCATGACCACCACTCTCCGTTTTTTCTTCACAACATTCTTCTTTCTCCATCCAGGAGGATTCTGAGGGCTTACAAGGTTATTCATTGCTGGCAAAGTCTTATTTTGCTGTATTTCTTCATGGTTCTCCTGCGTGAGAGCCTGGTACTGCTTCCTGAGCAGTATGGGTGCTGACTGCCTCTCGATCCTCCTGCTTCTCTGGGTCACATGCTTCCATTCCTCTGTTTCATCAGGTGCAGTTCGAATTTCTTCTCTTTCTGAATCATGAAGAGATAATTCTGCTCTGTCTAAGAACTCTTCACCTTCCTTAATGATTTTCAAGGTAGTTAACCTCTCTTCTAGATTTCGCAACTTTTCCTCCAACAGGGACACAAGCTTGCATTTCTGGCATGTGAAGTTTGGCTTTTCCACTGGCAAGTCTGTGAACATGTAGCAGAATATGCAGCTCACCAAATGGCTCCTGGACTCTTCCATGTTCTTACTGTTAATGTTCTGAAAACAGTGAAAAAAGCTTAAAAAAAAAAAGCTTCAGCTCCAACAGCCAAAATCCAGTGTTCTTTGAGCACGCGGAGACTCTTCACTTACCCCAAAATGCAGTGGGAATATGCAAATTATCTCCTCAGGACTCCTCCCCTGGTTTACCGATGTCCTCTTTTCAGCTCCAACAGCCAAAATCCAGTGTTCTTTGAGCTCGCGGAGACTCTTCACTTACCCCAAAATGCAGTGGGAATATGCAAATTATCTCCTCAGGACTCCTCCCCTGGTTTACCGATGTCCTCTTTTCAGCTCCAACAGCCAAAATCCAGTGTTCTTTGAGCTCGCGGAGACTCTTCACTTACCCCAAAATGCAGTGGGAATATGCAAATTATCTCCTCAGGACTCCTCCCCTGGTTTACCGATGTCCTCTTTTCAGCTCCAACAGCCAAAATCCAGTGTTCTTTGAGCTCGCGGAGACTCTTCACTTACCCCAAAATGCAGTGGGAATATGCAAATTATCTCCTCAGGACTCCTCCCCTGGTTTACCGATGTCCTCTTTTCAGCTCCAACAGCCAAAATCCAGTGTTCTTTGAGCTCGCGGAGACTCTTCACTTACCCCAAAATGCAGTGGGAATATGCAAATTATCTCCTCAGGACTCCTCCCCTGGTTTACCGATGTCCTCTTTTCAGCTCCAACAGCCAAAATCCAGTGTTCTTTGAGCTCGCGGAGACTCTTCACTTACCCCAAAATGCAGTGGGAATATGCAAATTATCTCCTCAGGACTCCTCCCCTGGTTTACCGATGTCCTCTTTTCAGCTCCAACAGCCAAAATCCAGTGTTCTTTGAGCTCGCGGAGACTCTTCACTTACCCCAAAATGCAGTGGGAATATGCAAATTATCTCCTCAGGACTCCTCCCCTGATGTATTACTAAGGTGTTTCTGTCCACTATATCCGCAAATCTAAACAATCCCGCGTTGATCCAGGGATGAGCCATCGATGATTCTTGGCTCTGAGGGAGCAAAGGCTGAAAGACAAATGATATCATCGGGGAGTGTTTAGAAGAAAGAGGAAATCTCCTCCTACAGGTGTCCCATATGTCTCTAGTGAATTTCATAGGGCCCAGTAAAGTGGTTTGGAGTTTAACAGATTTCTCAGACCACAGTAGTGAATTTGGATGAACTGGGGCTATCCATAATTTTTCAATTTCTGTCCACTTGTTATATGCCCAAAGGGATGACCACGAGGGAATCCTTCTCAAGTGAGCCGCCCAATAGTATTTAACCACATCCGGGACCGATAACCCCCCCTGCTCCCTCCCCGAGATCAGTACCTGCTTGGAGATTCTATGCCTCCCATTATTCCATATAAACTTCATTATACAGGATTGGAGAGCCCTCAACTCCCCCATAGGAACCCCAACTGGCAGAGTTTCAAAATAGTAGTTGAGTTTAGGAATAAGGGACATTTTCACCGCCGATATACGCCCCAAAAATGAGATATGAAGATTGGCCCATTTGACCATAAGACCCTTCAATTCTTTAAAAAGGGGCGGAAAATTATGAGCAAACAGGGTCCCATAGTCTGACGTTATGTTAATCCCCAGATATTTGATACTCTCTGACTTCCACCGGAATTTGTAATTTAGCTTAAGATGATCTAATTCTTCATGGGGAAGGTTTAGTGGAAGTGCCTCTGTTTTTTTAGAATTAATCTTATATCTTGAGATCATGCCATATTCCCGAAGTGTCACTTTAAGATTAGGGAGGGTGATATGCAGATTCGTGAGGGTCAGTAGCTCATCGTCTGCAAATAGGAAAATTTTAAATACTTTACCCCTTACCTCCACCCCCGATATGTCAGGATTAACTCTTATTGCTGCCACTAGAAGCTCGATACACATGGCAAACAAGAGTGGGGATAAAGGACAGCCTTGCCTTGTACCATTTGCTATAGAGAAACTGGGTGATACACAATGGGGAAGTTTAATGGATGCCGTGGGAGAAGAATAAAGGGCCTTTAGTGCTGTTAGAAAAGCACCTGATATCCCAAAAGTCTTCACTGTCTCAAACATAAAGGGCCAATTAAGGTGATCAAAAGCCTTTTCCACATCAAGACTGAGGAGAAGCGCCCAAGACTTATTCCTATTGACCACATCCACCAGGTCCACAGCCCTCCTTGTGTTGTCTCCTCCCTGCCTGTAGGGCACAAACCCCACCTGATCCTTATGAATCATGTGCGGGAGCCAGACATTCAGTCTATTTGCAAGGAGACGGGTAAATATTTTTAAATCCGAGTTCAAGAGGGCTATGGGCCTATAGTTGGCGCAGTCAAGGGGATCTCTACCAGCCTTATGAATTAACACCAAATATGAATGAGACAGCGAGCTAGGAATCGGGGTTCCCATCAGGAAGGAGTTAAAAAGGTCAACCATATAGGGGAGTAGTATATCCGCAAAAGTTTTATAATATAGATAGGTCAAACTGTCCGGGCCTGGTGACTTACCTAGGGGCAAATCTTTCAAAATGTCAGTTAATTCCTCAAGAGTGATCTGTTTGTTAAGGGACTCTTGTGCCTCCGTTGAAAGAACTGGCAGACTAATCCTCCGAAAAAAGCTGTCTATCTCTGATCGCCTATATTCTGGATTGCCTGCCAGTGGGTCCTGAAGATTATATAATTTCTTATAAAATTTAGAAAAGATATTTGACAATTCCCCCGGGTCATAGTGGGTAGTTCCCTCATCGTCTCTAAGAGCCTGAGGAGCCGCGGCCACAGAGCGATCCTGCAGTTGCGTAGCCAACAGGGTATGGGCCTTGTTCCCTTTTTTCATAATATCTCTGTTTTGAAAATACAAGCATCTTCTCCACTTTACGGATGGAGAGATCCTTCAATTTGTCCCTAGTGGCCAACAGCTTCCTCAGAGTCCCAGTCGAAGGAGAAGAGGCAAATCTACGTTCCAGAAGGCAAATCTGAGAATTAAGAATCGAGAAAAGTTGCCTTGAATTTTTTTTAAGCCTCGCTCCCTCTGCAATACAACACCCTCTTATTACCGCCTTATGCGCTTCCCACAAAATAGGAAGGGAGGGCACAGATCCCAAATTTAGTTCAAAATACTGGGTTAAATGATTTGATAAAGATTTTTGAATACAGGGATTCTTTACCAGAAATTCATTCAGTCGCCAGTGACAGGCTCTGGAGGAACTGAGACCCAACTTTAAATTTAATATTACCGGCGCATGATCCGACCATGTTATGGACCCCACCTCCATATTCTCTAGCATTCAAAGTGTGACAATATTAGCAAACAAGTAATCGATTCTGGTATGAGTCTGATGTGGATTTGAATAAAAAGTGTAAGCTTTTTCTTTGGGATGATCTATTCTCGACATATCAAAAAGGGAATTTGCCCGGATCAATTTTCAAAATTCCAATGATAATCGGGACGAACCAGCAGATGGCGGGTTCCCCCTCAAAGCAAGCCTATCACTTATTTCTGAGAACGGGATATTAAAGTCCCCCCCCCACCAACAATGCCCCAGGCTGCAGCCGTCGAAGGCTAGTTAGAACCTTGCGAATAAAGGGTATTTGGCCCGAATTTGGGGCGTAAATGTTGCACAATATTATTGCTTTGCCCTGAAAAAAGCCCTCCAGTATCAAGAATCTACCTGCCGGGTCCCCATGAGTTTTAGAGATTTGAATTGGACATAAAGATGATATAAGTATGGCCACTCCACCCTTTTTATTATTATTATAGGCAGAGTAGGCTGAAGGGTAATGATGGGCCGCAAATCTAAACGTCCCACTCCGGTCATAATGGGTCTCCTGTAAAAAGGTAATGTCCGCTCTCTGAGCCTTCAACTCCTGCAGTGTGAGCCTTCTTTTTCTAGGGGAATTAAGCCCCTTTACATTCAAAGTGATCAACTTAACCATTACTAGTGAGAAAAGGTGAACTACTGCTTATAATCATACTCACTGACAATCGTTGCAGCCTCCCGCCCCATAATGACCTGCCATGGAGCTTCATGAATGACCCCTGCTCTCTTGATAAGGAAAAGAAAAGGTAAAAAGGAGGGAGGGTAAAGACAATGGGATGTGGGGGAGACACAGACTGAAGCAAACCAACATTAAGATAAAACACGTACAAATATCAAAACAGATCAGAACAATTTTCCCAAGAGTAACTCTTGGAGAAGGGTTGTTACCGTGGCACAAGGTGAGCCCACTAAGTTTCAAAAACGTACTATGCAGTTAAGTTCACAATGTCCTTGCTGTCCAACAACCCTTTGGAAAAATATATTGGAGGGAGTCAAGAAAAAGGGAAAAAAAAACCCTTCCTGTGAGAAGAGAAACAATAACCAAAATCCTTGTCCCAAAACCCAAGGAACCCTACTGAGCATTTATAAACAGGTTGTCAAAGTGACACTTTAAAATATTCATTCATTTAAGGCATAGAAAAATATCAAACATAAGTATTTCAGAACTTGACGTCGAGTACCGGCTTGTAAGTGAAAAAGAGCGATAAAGACAAAAAGTAAACCCTCAAGCGAAGCCGCTTATGCTCCGGGTTTTACAGTCAACCATAGTTATTCTTATGCACTCCAGAGGACAGGCCCTGCTCCCCAGGCCTGCGAGGTGTCGTTCCCTCTTTGCCCCGCCTCCCCACCTTTTGCCATACGGGAGGTGGAGCCTCCGGGGGGAGAAGATAGTCCCATTCCGGAATGTTCGGTGCTGTTAGTTGGAGGTCCCCACAAAACTTGGCCAAATCACCCATAGAGCAGAGCACTGCCGACACCCCATCTCTGCGAGCCATTAAAGCAAAGGGGAAGCCCCACCTATAGGGAATCTTCTTATCCAGGAGCATGCTGAGCAGAGGTTTAAGATGCTTTCTCTTCTGCAGGGTAATTCTAGACAGGTTCGGGAAGAGCTGGATGTCCGCCCCCCTATACTTTATGGCTTTCTGGGCCCGTGCCTTGGCCATTATCTTTTCTTTCAGCTCAAAGTAATGCAAGCAGCATATTACATCCCTCGGAAATGCTGTAGTACCTTTTGGCTTCAAGGCTCTGTGAGCTCTATCAAATTTGATCGAGGCAGGCTGACTATCACCCAGGATAGAGTTAAAGATCTCCTGAAGTATAGCTCTGAGATCCTCCACCCCCTCCAACTCGGGGAGACCCCTCACCCGTATATTGCTCCTTCTTCCCCTATTATCAAGATCTTCAATGTGGGCATGCATATCCTGCATCACTGATTTTTGCTGGGTGGTCACTTGTTGTAGTTTGGTTACATGAGCTCTAGTAGTATTATGATCATCCTCCAGTATTTCTATACGATTTGCCAAGTGCCTCAGGTCTTGTCTCACACAAGCAATCTCTGACCTGCAGGTATCCTTGACTTCCTTTATAAGGTTTTTGAAGTCTGTCTTGGAGGGTAAATGCTCTAGGTAACTCTGCCATGCAGGGGCACAGGGCTGCAGGCTCCCGACCCCCCATTCATCCTCAGTACAGCCAGGGGAAGAGGACAAGTCTCCACCCCCTTTACCATGGACAGTGAAAATATTCCCCTCTCCCTCAGTCTCCCCGGCTGCCTCTCTGTCTTCTGATTGGGGCTGGGGATGATCAGCAGCACATGCTGTTATCTGTGCAATTGTCTGTGGGGAGGAGGGGGAGGGGGGCTCTGATGTGCACCTCCTGTGAGCTGTAACAGTCTTATTTGCAGAGGAGACGACTCTCACAGCTCTGCCTCAGCTTTTTGCTGTTAGGTGCCCCTGCAAATCCACATCAGCAGGGGCCGCAAGCTGAGATTGGTTCCCACTCCCCTCACCTCTGTGCTCTGTCTGAGGCCGCTGCAGCCCGGTCTGTTCCAGCCAAGATGGCTCCGGGACACCATGAGGTGCTGAGTCCTTCTGAAGAAAGGTGTCCAGTGCGGTCGCTATCACTGGCCCTGGAGTGGATGCCGGTGTCCTAGCACCTCGTGGCCCCATGTGTGCTGTAATTGAGGTGCAAATGCTGGCACTCAGCCTCTATTGTGTTCAGCTCAGCAGGAGCTCCTCACACACACTTCTTCTCACATTGAGGTCCTGGCCACGCCCCCGTCTGAGCTGGTTTTAAAGTAACAAAAATGCTGTGTAGAAAACAAAAAAATTAGGCTCTGTTCTTGTCATTTTGGGAGACTATTTGGAAAATAAACAACATTTGCCATATACACCATATGTATCCATAGGGCTCCATTTACCCAAAGTAGCCAAAAGAGTAGTAGCATTTTGGTGTTTGTTGAGTCAGTATACATCAGTATAATTTTTTCACGATATGGAATAGTAAAGTAGGTGCGACTTTAGGTATATCGTAATATAACATATTATACACATTATATATTTCTTTACACTGGGAGCCTAAGGATGACATACCCCATTGCATGACTATACAACAGGATCATTTGCAGCCTTCTGCCTGAGTTATTCACTAGGAGCTCCATATCTCTAGCAAACATATGAAACAGGGGTGGACATATCATTGGTGCAACCCGCACAAGGGTTCAAGAGGTAAGGGTGCCCACTTCCACCTCCAAAGTAGGTGGGACTTTGCATTATGATAAGCTATTGGACTGGAAGGGCCCATATGCTGTTCTTGCACAGGGGCCCTTTTCTATCTGTGTGATGTGTGAATAGAGCCTTATACTATTCTGTGACTCAAATAAAGAATAATGTTCTTATTGTTATAGGTGTTGGTGCCAGCCCTTATGTAATGAACTGTAACGTCACCCTTGACTCACAGGACTTGACGTCAGGAAAAGCTATAGCCGCTGCTGTGTCACCCTGGCCTGGATGCCACAAAATGTAATAAAGCTGTGTCTGAGAGCAAGGGGGAGGTTCTCTAGTCAGGGGAACATTAGCATGCAATGCCTCCTGTCTCAGGCCAGTAGGGGGAGCAGGCTGCCCCTATAAAAGCTGGTACTGGGGGCAGGGTTAGAGAGAGCTGGACGACCTGTCTCAGGATTCAGGTCCCAGAGCAGAGCAGGGACAGACAGTTTTGTATTGCACCTAAGAGGAAGTGTGGCAGGAGGAGAGAGCCACAAGCCAGAGACAAGAGGCGAAGAGAGCCTGTCTTGGCAGATAACGGACTTAATTTACCAGACTTTGGTGTCTGAGGCTGGAAGGATTCCACATTCTCCAGCAGATAACCAGTCCGCAGGGGACTGTATATTCCTAGGCCTAAGAAGCCTGGAGGCCCTGCCACAACAGAAGGGACCAGCGAAGCCGTACCAGGCCGGAAGCAGAAAGGAACCCACGTCGCAGGCCATACAGGCGAGAGTACACGGAGAGCTCGGAAGCGTGGGCTGTTATCCCATAAGGAGGAGATAGTCAGAAGGAGCGCAGAAAGCACGGTAGGCCTACACCCTCACCCTGACCAGGGCCAATTTCCCCATTGCTCTCAGACATCCAGGTCCCCTCCTAGCTGGGACTGTTTATGGGTCAGTTTACCTGCTTTAGTAAAGACCCTGGACTGCAACCTGTTGTCTGTGTGCTCCTTTGCTCCTCCAGCACTATCAGCACTGGGACTCTCACTACCATCACTCCCACCATCCACTACACTGCCCTGGGGCCGCACTCTTCCCGTGGGGAGTCACACCATCCCAGCTGCATACATCATCAGCCCCAGCGGTCTGCCTTGCAGCGGCAGTTCCTAATGACCGCAAATCCACGGGTGGCGTAGTCGGACATAATCATCAGCACATAACGGACTACCACTGGCCTGACCACCCTGAGCCACGGAACCGGGTTGCCACTACTACTCCCATCGTTCCCCTACTGCCCGGATCTGAGTGCCCCATGGCCCAGGGGGTGAGTCACTGCCATTCGTGAAAGAACAGGAGGACTGAAAGGAGTGCAAGCAATGGCTTTCCCAAATAAAGGTCTGGTAGAAATAGCATGTAATGTTGAGAGCTTCAGAGACATCCCCCACAGCATCTCTAGAGCGGAAGATGATAAATATGTATCATATTATATATGTGGAGATACATTTTCTTACATTTCCCCTCAACATATTGAAGCTGAAGTTCAAAAATTGTCAGCTTCTAGAGGTATAAAGACAGCAGGAACTGCTCTTGTTGGATTTACACCCCAGGAGTGCCGATTCACAGCAGAATATGCCATATCACATGGAATAAATGAATTCTGGAAAAGAAGACAAGGATCTTTTATGTGAAAAAGTTTACTAATAAAGTTTGACATACAACTTGTTCCAGTGGTCTCATTCTCCTAAACATCCTATATGAATATCCCCGATAGTATTAAAGGGAATCTGTCAGTAGGATCAACCTTCCTAAACCGTCTATATGGGCATGTAGGTGATAGAAAGCGGAATATAATGTTTCCTTAATTTCTGCGAACTGATGTCTTATTCCAGAGAAATCCATGTTTTCTTATATGTAAATGAGCTGTTAAGATCTATGGGCCGGTATCTGCCTGAGAATCTGACTTCAGAGATTATTATAAATGGAAGGAAGCATTACCAGTGTGACAGATGTAACTAACACAGAACAGTAGAACTGAACTTTGTCTCATAACAAACACATTAGCAGCTGCAGCTCTCACAGCTCTGCTGTATTGTAACACTGTGAGCTTGAGAGCTGGAAGCTGAAGTTGAGAGGAACCCTCAGATGTGTCAGGTATAATCACACACAACTCTGCAGTGAGATCAGGGGAGCAGAGATCAACCATTACACATCACACTGGTAATGATCCATTTTATTTAAAATAAGCCATGGAGACAGATTTTCAGGCAGATCTATGTCCGGCCCATAGTCCTGAACAGCTCATTTACATATAAGAAAAACATGGATTTCTCTGAAATAAGACATCAGATCGCAGATATCTAGGTATCATTTTATTCAGCTTCCTATGAACTACATACCCATATAGACAGCTTGGGGGGGTTGATCCTACTGACAGATTCACCTTAAGTGCTGGTGGATGCTTATTCCCACTGCCTGAATGCTCCTGTACATGGACTATGGAGCAATGTCAGCTATTGTGCCCTCCAGCCAGTAAGCATCACTGCCTTCCAAGTGGTTCCTCACTTGCACTAGTCAGATTAGATAGACCCTGAAAGTATTAGGTCACGTTCACACGTTCAGTATTTGGTCAGTATTTTGCATCAGTATTTCTAAGCAAAAATCAGGAGTAGAACAATCAGAGGAAAAGTATAATAGAAACACCTCACCACTTCTGTATTTTTCACCCACTCCTGATGATGTAAAATACTGACCAAATACTGAACGTGTGAACGGGGCCTTATATTAGTAATAACACATTGCATTCACTAATAGCTTAAAATAGAGGGGCTTAAAACTGCGTCTCATTGACTTACTCACATTATTCTTTTCAAAGTTGTTGTCTGGGTTTGAGGGATCAAGTATTACAGATGTAGCAAACATTACTTTGACAAGTAACACAAACCGTGATGCTGCATACATTATTAGACCTTTAAATATGTCAGCTCCATCATGCTCATGATCTCATAATGAGTTTAATGTCAACTTAAATGGTCACTGTTGTTTCAATTAACTTTACATAGAACAATACTACAGGAGAATATGAGAACCTGCTTCTTTCTCCACTTATAAACCAGTTCCCCCAACCACCACCCTTTCCTCCTGAATTCGGCAATCGCTCAGAAAAACAGCTCAAATCCAACTTGGTCAAAGAAAGATCGATTGTCATTAAAGAGATGTCAGGTTAGACAGTCTATTAAATTCCATGGAGAGAGGAAGGGAAGGACGAGTGAGGAGCACTCAGCACAGTGCCACAAAGAGAGACTTGTGCTGCAGCTTTACACTTTTCTACAACCCCTGGCAAAATTATGGAATCACCAGGCTCGGAGGATGTTCATTCAGTTGTTTAATGTTGTTGAAAAAAAGATCACAGACATGACACAAAACTAAAGTCATTTCAAATGGCAACTTTAGGGCTTTAAGAAACACTAAAGAAATCAAGATTTAAAAATGTGGTACTCAGTAAGGGTAATTTTTTTCAGACCAAGCAGTCACCTGAAATGAGAGGTATGTTAACAATTGCAACATCCGTACATGTTTCATACACAGTACCAATATCTTTTTCCAGCAAACACCTTTTAAGATGATAAAAAACTTGATTTTGTAACATAAGTCAATCTTGTAAGTGACATCCATGGAACAAATTTCCTTATATAAACTTCCTAGAGATATGAGGTTATTAAAGGGGTTGCCCACTACTCCGATAACCCCATTTTAATCTCTATGTTTGACCCCAGTAGAATAATAACACCTATACTCACCTCCAGTGCCGACACTGTTCTAGCACTGTCAACACTGGCTCTCCTGGAGATTGCGTGACATTGTTATGTCATGCAATCCCTGAGATCAATCAAAGCTGACTTCACTCTCCCCTGCTTTGGACAAATCACATACATCCAGAGGAAGTGACAGCTGCAGCTCTCAACTTCCACCCGATGTATGTGATACATCCAAAGGCTGGGAGAGTGAAGCCAGCATTGTTTGCCTGCAGCGATTGTGTTATATAACAACATCACGCGATCCCCTAGAGAGCCAGTGCCAACACCACTGCAACAGCACCGCAGCGGGGGTGAGCATGGGAGTTATTTTACTGGGGGGCAAACATAGGGATTAAGAAGGGGTTGTCCGAGTAGTGGACAACCCCTTTAACTCAGTCAAACACCCCATCTGTCTGTTTTATCGTAACCTATTCATGGACACCCCATGCTATGGAGATCCGAGGTAGTAGAGGGAAAGGACTATGGAGATCTGAGGTAGTACAGGCGAAGGACATATGCACAAAAAAACTAACTTCTTCCACTTTGAATAGCTGCCAATCCTTCATAGTCTGAATGGTGACCAACTATAAAATCATTGTAGTAAATATGGATCCCATTATCCCTCGTTCCTACTGCCAGGAGTCCCTTCAGTATTTCCACCAAACCAAACATTGCTTTTCTGAAAGATGAACAAGAACAATATATGATACATGCGTCAAAAGCTGGAACACGGGTTCCCATGTCTATAATGAGTTGCACACATATAGCTGTCTGTCTCTATGTGCCGTCCCACCACATCACACATTGTGTAAAGCCAAAACAGTGTTGGGCAGTATAAAGAATCAGCCATTCTATCTGAATAATGTAACTATCTATTTGAAAACTACTCATCAATTGTGCCGGCTTCACAGCTTTTTAAGTAGGGCCCTTAATGTGCTCGAATAAAAACTGGCGCCCATTTCACCAATGGTGTTGTGTGCGAGTACATGCAAGTGTATATATCACTGTTGCCGCAGGCTCAGCAGTCATGTGTGTAATTGCATTATTTCTAGATCAGACGTTCTCGCAGCCTCTCAAAGTAAAACAAGGCAGTCTGGAGGAAGGCTTTTTTTCTTTGGAAGCAGAATGGTAGATCATTTTTTAATATATTTTGCTTTAGCTTTTGGACTTATTCTATATTTGCCATTATTGTTATGCATTTTTACACTCCGTCAAGTTCAAAGTGAGCGGCCAAGCATGTCACAAGAAAATACGCCACTTCTGGGACCCATAGCTGTATGGAGAATGGTTCTCCGACTCGCACCACTGTGAATGGAGAAATGGTTTCTCATCCACGGCTCTTTCTACTTACTTCTTTCAGAGTTCTGAAAGTCTCAGACAGACATCTCTCAGGCATGACAGAAATTGAGTAAATTGTGTCAAGTTTATCAAAATCGCAAATATAATATAATATACTTGAACAACTTATTAGGCACATTAGACAAGTTTTCTCACTAAGTGCTAGCAAATATATATAGTAACATTTTGCACCAAAATTGGCACACTTTTTTTGTAAGTTTGATGCAATTTATGACTCTTAACTCATGTGGTAAGATTCTGGTGAATTCTATTTAACACTAGAACTACTGATGGAGTCATTTTGACTCCTTTCGTTTTTTATTTCTCTTCTGTGAATACATTTTTCAGAATTCCGGCTTGAAACTCGGTGACTTTTCCTCAAATATGATGTGAAAAAAGATTTTGTGAGAATAAATAATTTTGGTGAAAAATTTGCGCGTTTTTTTCAAAATTTACCAAGAACTACTGAAGGGAGTCATTTTGACTCCCTACTATATTTTGAGGTCCTTTTGTCACTAAATGTTGCTATAAAGTTTTGTGCATAATTTTTTCACTCTGTCTTATTTACCCTGATGTTCATATAGATGTAGTTCAATTTACATGTCAACTTTTCACATTTTCCTTGTGTTTTACCTGCTTGTATTACTGTGTAATGCTGAACAAAATAGCTTGTTTACTCTAGGCTCTTATCTTATGCTAATGAAGGGTGGTGTTTTTCTAAGGTCCTAGCAGGAGACAGTATTCTGGATAGTAACTTTACCTTCAGTTCAGCTGAAGAGACAAAGAGAACAGACGCAGACATACGAGCTCTGAAGACTCATACAGGTATGAATTGTTATGAAATAGTTTAGCTGTCTGTCAACTGATTCAGCCCACCTACTTTTGAAGGTGGCAGAACAGTTATTATTTCTTTTAGTTTTCATTTCATTTCTATTTTTCAGCAGGGAACTATATAGAATTATGGAATTTGTGAGGAATATGGAGAGAAGACGTTTGATAAAGCCTCAGGATATTCTGGCTACAATCCATACCGGAGGATGAATCGGAATCTGAATTGCAGGAACATGTATTTGATTCTGACAGTGATGAAGATTTCATTCCTCAGAACATATCAAGTGAATCTGAAGACTCAGAAGGAACAAATCCAGAAGGTAAGTAGTTATGTGTATTTATTTGTTCTTCCACACACTGAGTTAGGGCCTGTGCACACTAGCAGAATTCTGGCTGAATAGTCATCTGGATATTCTTGCCGCAATACAGGCCGTACCTGCCCGCTCATGCCTGAAGCTCCGCTCCGAACCCTGGGCTGGAGCCGCTGTCAGGGACAGAGCAGCGCTTGCTTACGCGCGAGCACGGCTCCGTCCCAGACAGCGGCTCCAGCCCGGGGTTCGGAGCGGAGCTTCAGGTATGAAACTCCGCTCTGTACCTGAGCGGGCAGGTACGGGCCGGATTGTGGTGAGAATATCCGGTCGGATATTCCGCCGCTAATCCAGCCAGTGTGCACGGACCCTTACAAAACAAAAATTCTAAATATTCATCAACTTTTTTACAGATATTCCAAGCACATCAACTGGGGATCGGGCTCATGCAGTTATGTTGCCTCGTGACCATCCTCCTGGTCGTGGACAGAAAAAATCAGCAAAACGTCCCAGAAATGAAAGAACAACAGATAACGATGGCGGCGAAGGTAATGCAACAACAAACACCAGAGAAGGCGAATCTGAAGGAATACTAGTTTCAGCGGATGGTATTCAATGGAAACCTGTTGAAATTGGAGAACACTTGCCTGGTAGGCGTGACAGCCAAAATATTCTTCGAGAAGCACCTGGCCCTACAGGATACGCCAGAAGAAATATCATTATCGATAGTCCTTTGAGCGCATGGCGTTTATTTTTTGATTCATATATATTGACACATATAAAGAACTGTACGCTTGCAGAAGCATGCAGGAACAATAATTTACAGTTTACTCTATCTGATGAGGAGCTAGATGCATTCATTGCGATATTCTATGCTCGTGGAATATCTGGCACGAACCGTCACTCGATTAGCAGTATTTGGTGTAATGACTGGGGAATACCGTTTTGCAAAGCGACAATGTCTAGGGACCGCTTTGTTGAAATTATGAGGTTTCTCAGATTTGATGAGAAATCTACTCGATCGGAGAGACTGCAAACGGACAAGTTTGCTCTATTTTCTACTGTGTGGGACAGGTTTATTGAAAATTGTATTGCGTGTTACAAACCTGGCCCATACATAACGGTGGATGAGCAACTTTTCCCAAGCAAAACTAGGTGTCCATTCACGCAGTACATGCCTTCCAAACCAGATAAATATGGCCACAAATATTGGCTAGCTGTTGATAAGAGGAGCAAATATCTGGCAAATGGCTTCCCTTATCTAGGCAAAGATGACACACGCCGTGCTGAGGACCGTTTAGCTGACCATGTGGTAATGAAGTTATTGGACCCGTTTTTGAAAAAAGGTCGCAATGTTACAACCGATAATTATTTTACTTCAGTAAAATTAGCTAAACAGCTAAAAAGCAAAGGAACAACCATCGTGGGAACACTGAACAAGATAAGGCGAGAAGTGCCTAAAGAAATAAAATCCATGAAAGAGGAATTGTACAACACTAAAGTGTTTAGAAATGAAGACAATTTTACACTTATAGTATATCAAGGAAAGCCCAACAAAAATGTTGTCATTTTGAGTTCCGTCCATCCAGATGTTGTTGTTGCGTCTGATTCCGCTAAAAAAACTCCAGAAACGGTAAAGTTTTACAATGAAACAAAATATGGAGTAGATGTAGTGGATCAGATGGCACGAAAATATACCACACGAACATGCACAAGGAGATGGCCTGTTCATGCATTTGAAAATGCCTTAGACTTTGCGGGTATAAATGCATGGATAATATTCAAGGAGATTACCCACCAAAAAATGTCACGCAAGGCATTTTTGCAAACGCTTGTGAGAGAGTTGAGTGGTCCTTATGTCACAGATAGGGAAAAGGGTTCCACGTCCCAAGTTTCTACATGCTCAGAAGTGATGGTTCAAACAAAATTTTGCCAGATCAAAGAAAAGTGCAAGAAAAATAGATCTCTCGGAAATTGTAAGACTTGTGGTAAGTCTTTGTGTGGGCAATGTACTGCCATAAATCAAAGGCAATGCCTAAAATGCGAAACACCAAATGTTTAGAAGGTGAATTCTGCGCCATATTTTCATTTTTATGCTCCTCCACCTACATTTTCTCTGCTTTTTGTTCTTCAGTTGTTGTTTATATGTGTGCACTTGAATAAAAAAAAATGTTTGAAAAACGTCTATTATAATTATTGTTATTTTCTGTAGAAAAATAAGAAAAGCAGAAAAAAAACAATCAAAAGCATTACTGTTGGATCTCACAATAATAATACATTACAAAAAATATAATTATTAATAAATAACCACAAATGAAACTCTAAAAATAAACGAAAACAAGCAAGGAGTCAAAATGACTCCTTTCAGTAGTTCTAGGCGGGGTCACGAGTCCAGTAGTCCTAGTGTTAAAGGGACTTTGTCAGCTCAGAATGACTGCTCAAACTAAGTCCTGCCGCTCGGTGCTTCGCGGCAAAGCCAATCATTTATATACACCTTCCCACCTGCTTGGTTTCCCTCAGTCTCCACAACCCCTTATTTGATTGACACCTCTGGCTTCATAGAGCCAGAGAAGGGCAGAGATAGAGGGAAAACAAGAAGGTGGGAAGGTGTATATCAATAATTGGCCCCCCCATGAAGCACTGAGCGACTGTACTTAGTTTGAACAGTCAATCTGTGCTGACACAGTCCCTTTAAAAATTTCTCCGATGTGTTCATCTCAATGTATTTAGCAACCACCAAAAATTTGCATCAGGTGACAACTTTTATGACCACCAACATCCTCATATCGATAGTTACAAAGGACAGAAGTAAATGGAATCTTCAACAAGAAGCGACAGAAACAAGCTCCCGTCATATTTTGGAATTTCTCAGTGATATGTAGATGTTTCTGGATTTTTCTGAGATCACACTTATTTTAATGAAATTGATTTTCTAGCTTCTTCACTCCACTGTTGAAAAACATTAGTCCTTTAAGGGGTGGTCCAATACCTATAAAGCCTTTATAAATACTTTCTTTAAGCCCTAAGCACTTTTATAATTAGCTTTGTTATCAAATTTCCTACACTTTTTTCTATACTGCTATTTCCTATTTTTGTTTTTTCTTTTACTTCCTGTGATGTTTTGTTTGAGTGGAATCTCAAACTGGATGTCACAGAAGGCTGGGGCTACACTCACTTCTCTGCAGCGTCTGTCATCCCTCCTGAAGCAGGACATTATCATCGGGGGTGCTGGGATCACTTACCACAGCTACTGTCACCCCCATCAGCTGATGGCTGACACGGGTGTATTAAGTGTGACAGACAGTCGTTCTGGATCTGGCTGTTGAAGGTCACTGCGCTTGGCATTGCAGACGCATTCTTGATCCTCTCATCTCTGTAGTGTAGTGATATCCTGCTCCCTTTAGGACGCATCAGTGACCTCCACCTCCTGCTGCTAATTGACTCACCCTTGCTTGGTAGTTAAAAACTCTCAGTGTCTCCAGAGAGTCGCCGGTGATAGTTCTATGTTCCTCTGTCCATGCCTGGAGTACTAGTAGTTGGCTAGTTTCTTCTTGGGCTTCCTTGGAGGACTATTGGCATTATTTCTCTGGTGTCTTCTCAAGCTAAGTGTATCCCCTTTGTTTGTTTACCTTGTTCTCTTTAGTTACAGTGGGGTCTGACTAGTGTTCACCCTGTCCCCTCCCTACCTAGGGCCTAGCTCTAGGCACATTCAGGGATTAGGTTTCCTGCTCGGCGATAGGTGCGGGACCTATTTAGGGATGATAGGGTAGTCAGGGTGATATTAGATCTGCCTAGGGGTCTCCATTCCCCCTTTCCCTAGTTGTTGGGCTCCCTCCCCCCTCTTTCCATCGTTGTACACTTGTTCCGTCCCTCATCTTGTGTGACAATGACACCCTGCTTCAGTACAGTCGATGTAGAAGCGACCACATCTTCAGTCACCGCCAGTCACTGCTTCTAACACCGCAAATTATCTTCAGGGGTGGTATAGAAGCAGTGTGAGTGACACCAGTGTTGGTCCCTCGTGACGGTTTGTTTGAGCGCAGTGAAAGAAGCAGAGTGAGTGATAGTAGTGCTGCCCCACAGCTTCTCTCACCACCCTTAATTTTTCATCAGGGCTCAGCAATTTTGGTACTAACACAGCTTCTAACACCACCCCCTGATGACAATTTGTTTCAAGCAAACAGACTGCTGTAGCGACAGAATCTGTGGTCACTTCTCGATCACCTCTACTGAACCAGGATGTCATCAGGGTGCGGTATTATGGTCACTTACCACAGCTACTGTCACCGCTGTCCCCTGATGACGTCCTCTTTCAGGAGGTTTGATAGACGCTGCAGCGAATTGAGTGCTGCCCCAGCCTCCTGCTATCTAAGGACTTAAAGGTAGGTATTTATAAAGGGCTTTATAGATATCAGACCACCCTTTTAAGGCCTTCCTACACACTAGATTAATTTTGGCCAAATCCAATGATTTTGGTGGAATCTGCTGACCCTAGAGGGGCTTCCTGCCAGATGCTGTCAGGGTAAAGAAGGGTTGAGCATGTTGAATTTCAATACCCAAATCTTTTATTCCCATGAGAGATAAGTTATCAATAGAGGTGTTTGGCAACAGCTTATTCCCTTCCTCCCATTCAGAATACATGCACAATATACCAAACCGAGCATGCATATGCATGAGGAGGTCAAGAAGGATAGCTGTAAGGGTGAGATCAGCTGATGCTCTGATGTGTATCCTGCCAGATATTCTCAGGTAAAATAATGTCAGGGTAAATAATTTCAATACCTAGAACTTTTGTGCCTTACACCTCTTTCCACTCAGAGCACATGCACGCTATACGAAACTGATCATGCATACAGTCAGGACTGCCACCAGGAATTTTAGGGCTCCATAGTGGCAAAATTTTAGGGCCCCCTTGAAACTCCGCCCAGGCTCTACCCCAGCTCCGCCTCCATCCCTCGAATCTTCCACAGTCCCACCGCCCATTCTTGGAAAAACTCTACTTTCTGCACCACATCTTCATCAATCACACATTAACAGATCCAATCGAATACCAGATCACATACATAGCCAGCAGCTTTTGTTTTGGCCAAAAGATTTTTTAAGCTGCCACCACAACAAGGAGACTCTTCTGGCCGGGCCCTACTCTATTCTAACCTATTAAACATTTATTATAATACCCAATATTCTTTTTAGGTATATTTTTATTTAAGGGAATGTGTCACATACTGGTATGCCAAGTTTTTAGCAATAAGGTTCGGATGCGGCTTTAAAGAAGGCAACCCTTTGCGATATAGCGCAATTTTATTTATAATAGTTGATTTAAAAGGTAAAATACATAATTAAAGGAATAGTATGATATGATGATATTGCATACACTTTTGTATATGTTATAATACAAAGGTTAAGTATATATATATATATATATATATATCTCACTTCGTCACCAAGAAGCTTTTAAACATCATCCGTCTGGAACATCAGAGAAGCAATTTCACCAAGACAGAGAGACCCATGGAAGTCTTCACAACACTGCATGGGCAGGTACATACAACACTACACATCAGTGCAGGTATAACTTATGGCTTCTTCATCTAGGAGTTTATGAGCATCATCTGTCTAATTGACAGAGAACCGCTGAGAAGTCTACACAAGAAAGCTTCGGTCTGTATCATGATTCCAGTGACTTTTATAAGGTTTAGACAATGGAAGCATAAAGCTGGTTAATGTTTATAAGTATGATTCGTCGATAATACAGAATTGGCCAGGTTCTGTAATCTCGAGAAGTTTACCCATAAACATTGTTTTAGAAAATAGATCTGTGTATTTCTCGTGGAACATAATGGTAAGTATACACACATTATTTGAATCAGGATTTTGGTTACAATAACACTATTTGTTAAAGCAAATATCACAGTGGTCACTTGTGTACAAATCAGGATAATGAATCTTTGAAACGCACAACTTCATAGACCATAGAACAATTAACATTGTCTTACTGCATTGACTCCTAGCAAACACTTTGTGGATAGCGTGCATCAAGGACAGTTCATGTGAAAGAACTACTTTATCAGTATCAGAGTATATCAATGATATTACACTGCAGTATATTGCAATATATTCCACACTTGGTCTAATGACCACACTTTATCAAAGCATATAAACAATATGTTACAATATGTAGGCTATAAGATATCCATATTTTTATTAGCACTACACATACATTTTTTAAAATGACCAATAATACCACATACAAGGGACAAATACAATCACACCACGAGCAGACCACTTTTTACCACCACATAGTGACTGAATAATACCACAAACAAGGGACAAACACTGTCACACCGTGACCAGACCACATGTTACCACCACATGGTGACTGAATAATGCTATATACAAGAGACAAATACCTCCACACCGTGACCGGACCACATATTACCACCACATAGTGACCAAATAATACCACATACAAGGGACAAATACCACCACACCGTGACCAGACCACATTACCACCACATAGTGACCAAATAATACCACATACAAGGGACAAATTCCATCACACCATGACCAGACCACATATTACCACAACATAGTGACCGAATACTACAATACTGATCATTAATACAAAAACAGAATAGTAATATTACCATAAGTGCCATTATACACAGGATCTCTGTGTATAGTATACGGTGTATAGTGTCAGTGTACAGAAAACCCACTGACTCACCAGTTGAAGTCCTTCATCTTTGCTTTTCCTCTTCACCCAGCGCAGACAGGCATCGCTTCTTCTAGCTAGGACTCATCTCTGCATAAAATAACACAGTTATCTAGAGCAGCTTCCAGAGCACAAGGTGACATAGTGTCGCTCTACACAGTAACAGGAACCCCCCCCCCACTGAAAACAGTATCCTCAAAAATAAAATACATCACAGCACTAATAATATCTATAATTAGCCCCTACAGTAATAATGCCCCACATCCTGCCCCATGTCTCCATTCTACCCCAATGTCTCCATCCAGCCACCAATGTGTCCATCTTGCCCCCAATGTCTCCATCCTGCCTCCATTGTGTCCATCCTGCCCCCAATGTCTCCATCCTGTCCCCATTGTGTCCATCCTGCCCCCATTGTCTCCATCCTGCCCCCATTGTCTCCATCCTGCCCCCAATGTCTCCATCCTGCCCCCAATGTCTCCATCCTGCCCCCAATGTCTCCATCCTGCTCCCTATGTCTCCATCCTGCCCCCATTGTCTCCATTCTGCTCCCATTGTCTCCATTCTGCCCCCAATGTCTCCATTCTGCCCCCCTGTCTTCATTGTGCCCCATGTCTCCATTCTGCCCCCCCCATGTCTCCATTCTGTCCCCCCATGTCTCTATTCTGCCCCCATGTCTCTCCATTCTATTCCCATGTCTCCATTCTGCCTCCATGTTTCTATTCTGCCCCCAATGTCTCTCCATTCTGGCTCCATGTCTCCATTCTACCCACTTGTCTCCATTCTGCCCCCCTGTCTCCATTCTGCCCCATGTCTCTATTCTCCCACCATGTCTCTATTCTGCCCCCCATGTCTCACATTCTATTCCCTTGTCTCCATTCTGCCTCCATGTTTCTATTCTGACCCCAATGTCTCTATTATCTCCCAATGTCTCCCCATTATGTTTCCATGTCTCCATTCTGCCTCCATGTTTCTATTCTGCCCCATGTCTCCATTCTGCCCCCGTCTCCAATTCTGCCCCCAATTTCTACCATTCTGCCTCCATGTTATCCATTCGGCCCCCCCATGTCTCCATTCGGCCCACCAATGTCTCCATTCGGCCCCCCAATGTCTCCATTCGGCCCCCATTGTCTCTTCATCCTGCCCTCATTGTCCCCCATCCTGTCCCCATGGTGTGGCTTTAAAAAAAAAAAGTTTCTTACCTTGCCGCACTCCAGCACCCGGCTCTCCCATCACCGGAAGCACGATTGCTGGTGCATGACAGTGACGTCATACGCCAGCGACGTGAGCGCTGACATCAGCCACCGGCCTGTAATTGGTGAAAGGTCCTCTTTAAATGGTTGACGTCTGCATTGGGAGCAGATATCTGCCTGGACAGTTGTATGATCAGCAAGTATTCATTAGAATAGGACACTTGGCAAGTTTCCATCAACTTCATCAGCTTTACTCACCTGATGCAGAAGAGCACAGCACTGGACAACTTCTTTGAAACTTAATATTTTGGATAATAATTGTAATAATAATAATAATATTTGTTATATTCAAGTAGAATAATAACAATAATATTATTATTTATTTATTTTTAAACACCATTAATTCCAGGGTGCTGTACATGTAAAGGGATTTTACATATATATAATACATATATAAAATACAAGAAAGTACAATGAACATAAACTAACAGTAACTGAAGTGGTACTGTGGGAGAGAGGACCCTGCCCTCACGAGTTTATAACTTACAGGGTATTGGCTGAAGGAAACATAAGGGTAAAAGGAATCTGTTAGTAAGATCTACCCCACCCTGACCACATTCCGACTAGATGGTTGTGGCCTCACTCAATGCAAATGTATTGTGAAAGGCCGGAAACAGTCTAGTCGGAATGTGGCTGGGAGTATTCATAGCGCTTACTTGCGGTCACATGCCTGCCCACTCCCGGCACCGGAAAATCCCCACAGTATGCAGTGCGCTCGATGTGAGGATTCACAAGTCTGCAGTCACATAGAATGCTCTGGACATGTGCTCCTAAGTGCTCTGGACATGACCGAACACTTCCTGAGCCTCTGCCTCCCCAGGTTGTTTCCCACCCAGGACCAGCCTCTGATTTCCTCACCTGGTGCCTGAGGTCACATAGTGAGCTATCAATCAAGTGGAAGGGACTGGTGCTAGGCGGAGAAACAATCCTAGGAGGAAGAGAATTGGGAAGAGCTATTCCATTCT
Organism: Phyllobates terribilis; assembly: GCF_046119375.1. Classification (NCBI taxonomy): domain Eukaryota; kingdom Metazoa; phylum Chordata; class Amphibia; order Anura; family Dendrobatidae; genus Phyllobates; species Phyllobates terribilis. Next base: position 63,419,127 of record NW_027362769.1, on the reverse strand, counting down.
CAGAGCATCTAACGCTTCATTTGCATATGCACAAAAAATGCAGATTTTTTGGGTCTGCAACATCTGATACAAGATATAAACGTATCAGATATACAGATTCCCTTTAGAGGTTGTTCCAGCTTAGGTAATAATGATGTAGCAGTGGGTTTATTGCTGGTTGAAGGCTTTGCTGAAGAGGTGGGTTTTGAAGTTGCATCTGAAGTCTTTAATCGTGTAAGACAATGTGAATCGTGGAAGGAAATTCTATAATAGAAATACATAACAGACCTTATTTAGGAGGCCATAATGCAGCCTCATTTAAAGGAATCTGTCATTAGATTCATGCTGCCAGAACCGCTTTGAAAAATCGGCCAAGGACTTTAGGGAGAGACAGGTTTAGTACAATGACGTCCATATATACACATGCGAGAGACCTGTTAATAAACTGGGGCTGGAGTAATAGAATGCACTAATATTAAACTTTGGAGGAGTAGAAATGGGTTTGACATCACATTCACACGATCTGAATTGGGTGGATGGACAACAAACACTATTTGTTTCTGAACGCATAGTGAAAACTAAGGGTTAATAGTTTGTTACCATGGATTGGGCTAGGACACTTAAACAAAATGTGTCATAAGAAAATTACTTATTGTATAACTCAGGTTTTATGTTAAATGTATATGTAAAAAATGATTGATTTTTTTTTATTCTTCATATAACTGTCTAGCCAAATAGAAGCAGAAATTGACTGACTCAGACTCTTTGCTTGTATGGAAGCATTATCTGGGCATTCCCTAATCTAGGCAAGGGTCATTGTGAAAGGCTGGGAGGGGTGGGGGTAAGATATGACCATCACTATTTGTGAATAATAATAATACCCTATTATCTGTTGTATATAGAGGCTTTATCTGGTATTGTATAGCTGTCTGTGATAATGAGACTGCTGAAATGTGATTTGTACAGAACAGAAAGTATCAGTCTGTTATAAGGCCTAATGGCCTGTGTCAAAATTGCACGATTTCTGATTTTTTTTTTTTCAATATAGTCAAATAGAAAATTGAAGAAAAAAACGTTATTAAAATTGTTTAAAAATAAATTTAAAATATAAACCTGATTTATGCTAAAAGTCACAAAATGATCATGATACATAGAGAATTACTGTCTAGAGTTTTGGGTGCATCGAGTATTTTGACAATCATTGGGGTGAGTCCCTGTTCTGTGAAGTGAATCCCTGCAGTCATGATCTGAAATTTACCGTAAACCCTTTCCAGGGAGAGCGGAGGTTGTTATAGCTGCAAAAAAAGGGATCAGCTCCATGTTTCTACCCTGGATATTGGAAGTAGATGTTTAATAAACACATATGGAGTTGATATTCTGATGTCCACATACTTTTCGCCATGTAATGCGCATAGGTATGTGTGAGTGAGTATAGATTACTTTCATGCAACCAGTAAAACCAGAAAAGAAGTAGATCTGAAAGAATGTGACAGATTTTGACTTCTTTTTTAAGAACTTTTCTTAAATACTCCTCTAAGTGAGTTTTACTTTAAAGTGGAATGAACGCTGTGGCGAGTTGCCATTCTTGCATTTATACAATCTTCATTTGCTGAGCATGTACTACACTTTACTGAGCTTTATTCTGCATATAGCACTTAGTAAAACTATCTGCGACAGAGCTGGCAGTAAGCTGGTGTTATTTATGTAACAATTTCTATTGATATTGACAATAGATGAAACACATAATGATACATTATTCTGTCCAATGTCTGTGCTAATAATACTGTGGCAACGCTTTCAGTGTTAGTGCCAGAACCACAGCCTGAGACACCCCCATTATCTTATGAATTGTGCCCCTAGGGTACACATTAAGTTATAGCCAGGCTTCTGTAAGTGCTACCATCTTGAACACATCACAGCACAACAATAGTCCTCAGCTCTCCATAACCACATGCTACTAAACCAGAAGGAAATTGGACAGCTCACTTTGCTAGACATTGTAATGAATCCCAAAGCTTAAGTGTCAATGATTTGGAAAAAAAAAAGTTTAAAGAAGATCTCAAGTGGTTGGAGATGAGAAGAAGTAATCTCAGAGATCCTTCTACACCAAGAGTTTATCCCTAGATTAACTGTTCTCCTAAATAATCTATATCCAGCTATAATTACTGATTATGACATGAAAGGTATTTTATATAGGAAATAAAACTATTCTCAGGATTAAAAATTCTAGTTGAAGATGATCATTAAAACCAACGTACAAAATAATATGCAAGGAATATATCTGCTGCCATGATAGATACAGATCCAGGCTTAAAGGAAAAGTCCACACAAAAAAATCAGTCATGTAAAAAAATAACATCAGATTCATCATCACCACCACAATACCACTGCGAGCTGAGACCTCCACCAGTGATCAAAATCATAGGGGACGCAGCAGTAAGTAATGCCCTAAATTCCGTTTGAGGTCCTCCTTTAATTTCCATAATGAAAGTCAATGATTTATAGTTGCATGAATCTATATAACATACAATCCTCATTTGGCGTTCCCTGCATATATGAGATCTGGTTATAAGTTGCCTTTCCCCTATTGATTTCAGCTCTGCTGTGGTTTTTGACATAAATCAGTCTCTTGAACCAGTCTTACTGATGTAAAGGGGTCGCTAGCTGCATTAGCGTCAATGTAAAATGTCTTCAATCTATGAGAATTATGGAAACTGATTAACTACTTATGTAAAAAACCACTGCGCTAGTATACTGAGAAGGATATGATTATAAATGGAAGAGTAAACAATAATGGATATAAATTGTTATTTTATTTTATTATAAATCACTCTTATAAAACGTTCTAGATGCATGTTTGCATACAATCAAGGGTTAAAAGTGGAATGACTGGTAAGTCCTCCAGGGATCCAGAGCTTTTGGGACCTGTAATGGAATAGATAAGGACTAAAATTACTGACCTGTATTAAGTGGATTGGCTATAGAGCTACTGTGCATGTATTTACCTGGGATGGCAGGAAGATCGTTAGGAGATGAAGAGGATAATATGTACAGAAGGGTATGGACTTCTTGTTAGATAGAATGTAGAAGCTGATGGTGTTCGATATCACAGTTGCAGAGGCAGAGAGAAGTGTATGTGTTACACTTGGGTCCTATTAATCAGAAAGAACCCGTGCACTAGAGTCCTTGGGCAGGCTCCCTAGAGTTCCCTAGAGTTCCTTTGGTAACTGTACCACCCAGTATGAACTAGTATCCCCCCATATCCTATGTAAGATAAGTGAAGAGATAACGAAGATTGTCTTTCAAATGAATATTCTTTAAAAAAAATTGTGCGGAAAGCCATTTTTAGCCATTTTTTTTGTTAAATGATTGCTTCAGTGTTCATTTTCATGGACATTCCAGAATTATAGAAATGCTAGTCATCTATTTTAATTCGCTACATTTTTTTCTTGAAACATTAGAATACCTTTTTAAGTCCACATAGCTTTTAAGATTCCTTCAAAGTTTATAGCAGCAGCCCTCATGTCTTGCTCTGTGTGGTTTTCATGCAATGTCTACAGCAGTCTTTTTCCTTTTTCTGACATCACACCATCCCCAAAGCCCTGATCTGGATCCTTGATGAGGATGTATGAACAGTGTTGTATACATATCCTAAGAAATCACCAGTCGCACGGTGCGCTGTATCCAATTACCCTCACTCCCTTGCTTGTTTACCGATGTGTAATCTAATAAATCATGGCCAATAAATCAGCTACGAGAGGCTTGTTATTATCCGTCCTTTACTCAACCAAATAATTATTTCTCTATTTAATTTGACAGGCAAAAGAGTAGAGAAGTTGGGTGCTGGTTTTGTTAAAATGGAAAATATTCCTACACTAGGGAATAAACCTGATTATGGTGTGTATTTCAAAGGTCATTTATCTAATGGGAATAATGTACATGCTCCAGTAAACTAAGAATGCTGTAATCCATTTAAGAGCGTGTACATAATCAAGAGGCTACAAACCACCATAAATGTCATAACTGCGCTCCTGGACCCCAATGAAAAATCTGTAGAATTTACAGTTCTGGGTCTTCTTATGTAGCAGAAGGGTTTCTAGACTAACCTCAGGCACCATGTCTTGGGTTTGACTCCTGCCTCTTTACCCTCTATAGCTTCACATGGCATATTTTATTGCAATGCACCATATGTGCTGAACTATATAAATATGACATTTTATCTACTTTCAAAATTGGAATAGTGGGGTACTAGTTGAATCGGTAATAGCACTATGTGGCAATCTGGGCATAAATTTCATCCACCAAATTAATCAACTGATCAAATTAATGCATTATCCCTGCAGTGTCTACTATGGGAGAAATGTAGTATTACATTAGTATTACGATATACAAAATGTAGCTTTATTGGTGAAATTGCTATATAGTAATCATCTTGTCCTCCAGTGAAGATCTAGTAATGTGGGGCATATTTGAATTCACCTGAGGTTCCAGCGTTCATCTCTTATGGTCAAATTTTTTGCAGTATTTACATCAATATAAGTGACTACAATATATAGTGGTGTGAAAAAGTGTTTGCCTCCTTCCTGATTTCTTATTCTTTTGAATGTTTGTCACACTTGAATGTTTCAGATCACAAAACAAATTTAAATATTAGACAAAGATAACACAAGTAAACACAAAATGCAGTTTTTAAAAGAAGGTCATTATTATTAAGGGACAAAGAAATCCAAACCTACCGGGCCCTGTGTGAAAAAGTGATTTCCCCCTAAACCTAATAACTGGTTGGGCCACCTTTAGCAGCATCAACTGCAATCAAGCGTTTGCGATAACTGACAATGAGTCTCTTACAATGCTCTGGAGGAATTTTGGCCCACTCATCTTTGCAAAATTGTTGTAATTCAGCCATATTGGAGGGTTTCCGAGCATGAACCGCCTTTTTAAGGTCATGCCACAGCATCTAGATCGGATTAAGGTCAGGACTTTGACGGGGCCACACAAAGTCTTGATTTTGTTTTTCTTAAGCCATTCAGAGGTGTACATGCTGCTGTGTTTTGGATCATTCTCCTGCTGTATAACCCAAGTGCGCTTCAGCTTGAGGTCATGATCAAATGGCCGGACATTCTTCTTCAGGATTTTTTGGTAGACAGCAGAATTCATGATTCCATTTACCACAGCAAGTCTTCCATGTCCTGAAGCAGTAAAAAAACCCATGACCTTCACACTACCACCACCATATTTTACTGTTGGTATGATGTTCCTGTTCTGAAATGCTGTGTTACTTCTACGCCAGATGTAATGGGACATACACCTTCCAAAAATTTAAACTTTTGTCTCGTCAGTCCACAGAGTATTCTCCCAAAAGTTATGGCGATCATCAAGATGCTTTCTGGCAAAACTTACAAGCCTTTATAGTCCTTTTGCTCAGCAGTGGTTTTCGTCTTGGAACTCTGCTATGCATGCCACTTTTGCCCAGTCTCTTTCTTATGGTGGAGTCATGAAAACTGACCTTAACTGAGGCAAGTGAGGCCTGCAATTCTTTAGATGTTGTTGTGGGGTCTTTTGTGATCTCTTGGATGAGTCGTCGCTGCACTCTTGGGGTAATTTTGGTAGGCTGGCCACTCCTGGAAAGGTTCACCACTGTTCCATGTTTTCGTCATTTGTGGATAATCGCTCTCACTGTGGTTCGCTGGAGTCCCAAGGCTTTAGAAATGGCTATATAACCTTTTCCAGACTGATAGATCTCAATTACTTAATTTCTCATTTGTTGTTGAATTTCTTCGGATCACAGCAGGATGTCTAGCTTTTGAGGATCTTTTGGTCTACTTCACTTTGTTAGGCAGGTCCTATTTAAGTGATTTCTTGATTGAGAACAGTTGTGACAGTAATCAGGCCAGTGTGTGGTTTGGGAAATTGAACTCAGCTTCCCAAAGATGTGATAAACCACAGTTAATTTATGTTTTAAGGTGGGGGGAGGGGGCAATCACTTTTTCACCCAAAGACCTATGGGTTTGGATTTCTTTTTCCCTTAATAATAAAGACCTTCATTTAAAAACTGCATTTTGTGTTTACTTGTGTTATCTTTGTCTAATATTTAAATTTGTTTTGTGATCTGAAAAATTTAAGTGCGACAAACATGGAAAAGAATAAGAAATCAGGAAGGGGGCAAACACTTTTTCACATCACTGTAGAGCATGCATATAAAAAATATACTTGATATAAACGTAGAACAAAGCTGTACTTACAAATGACTTGTTTAAAGGAATTTATTCCTTACACAAAGCCAGTGATATCCGGGACAGGTGTGTAACACTATTTATCAAGCAACAGCTATTTCAGGTCCGGAACTAGTGTGAGTACATGTGATACAGCTGTTGACCGATACCTTATGTTACACACGTGTCCTGGGTATCCAGGGCTCTGTTTCCTTCCCCTGGGTCCACTGCTCTCCGCTGTGTCCACATTTGGTTTTGCAGGTTGCCTGAAGTGGATCAATGACATCATCTGATTGACCTATTTAAGGCCAATTTAGATACAAATCTGTGTCTTGGTATTGAGACTCTAGGATTACATATTTGATTTGCTCCATTACCTGTGCTCGCTGTGTTTTCAACTTGCATCCATCCCTGCCTGGGTTCCATTCCATTAATCCAGCTACTCTTGAGATTCTTGTATCTACCAAGTCCTTGCTACCCACATGCCTTTAATTGCATCCCCCACAAGGGAGGCAAGAAGAAGCTCCCTAGGCGGGTGCCTTTCCTTGCCTGCCTGTTGTCCTGGCCCTACTCATAAGGTCATAACGTTGTGAAATGCCAAAATGGGAAAACCTTACAAATTGTGCTCTCACCTTAGAATTTTGTGTGGAGAACACCTACAGAAAGTGATAGCATATCCAGCTGCTGCTGCGGTTCTTGCATGGCTAGAAGGATCCACTTTGGCTGTACATGTACAGAGTAGGAATGCCAATGGAGATAGGATGTTCCGGCTGCACTGCTCATGTAGAATGATCCAAGGGACCAAGGTCTATGCATTGAACCATTATTGTGATATATAAAACTGCGCATTTCGGCAATGAACTGGAAAGGAACTGATTCCTTAGGACGGCACTGGTTCTTTGCTATATAGATTAGTGCATAGACTTTTGTCCCTTGGATCATTCTACACAAGGAGCGCAGCCAAAACGTCCTATCTCTATGCAAGCTGATGGATCAGACTCACATAGTACATTAGGATCATACACTGCTCAAAAAAATAAAGGGAACACTTAAACAACAGAATATAACTCCAAGTAAATCAAACTTCTGTGAAATCAAACTATTCACTTAGGAAGCAACACTGACAATCAATTTCACATACTGTTGTGCAAATGGAATAGACAATAGATGGAAATTATTGGCAATTATCAAGACCCACTCAATAAAGGAGTGGTTCTGCAGGTGGGGACCACAGACCACATCTCAGTACCAATGCTTTCTGTCTGATGTTTTGGTCACTTTTGAATGTTGGTTGTGCTTTCACACTCGTGGTAGCATGAGACGGTCTCTACAACCCACAGAAGTTGCTCAGGTAGTGCAGCTCATCTAGGATGGCACATCAATGCGAGCTGTGGCAAGAAGGTTTGCTGTGTCTGTCAGCGTAGTGTCCAGAGGCTGGAGGCGCTACCAGGAGACAGGCCAGAACACCAGGAGACGTGGAGGGGGCCGTAGGAGGGCAACAACCCAGCAGCAGGACCGCTACCTCCGCCTTTGTGCAAGGAGGAACAGGAGGAGCACTGCCAGAGCCCTGCAAAATGACCTCTAGCAGGCCACAAATGTGCATCTGTCTGCACAAACGGTTAGAAACCGACTCCATGAGGGTGGTATGAGGGCCCAACGTCCACAGATGGGGGTTGTGCTCACAGCCCAACACCGTGCAGGACGCTTGGCATTTGCCACAGATCACCAGGATTGGCAAAGTCACCACTGGCACCCTGTGCTCTTCACAGATGAAAGCAGGTTCACACTGAACACATGTGACAGACGTGACAGAGTCTGGAGACGCCGTGGAGAGCGATCTGCTGCCTGCAACATCCTTCAGCATGACCGGTTTGGCAGTGGGTCAGTAATGGTGTGGGGTGGCATTTCTTTGGAGGGCCGCACAGCCCTCCATGTGCTCGCCAGAGGTAGCCTGACTGCCATTAGCTACCGAAATGAGATCCGCAGACCCCTTGTGAGACCATATGCTAGTTAGGTTGGCCCTGGGTTCCTCCTAATGCAGGACAATGCCAGACCTCATGTGGTTGGAGTGTGTCAGCAGTTGAAGCTATGGACTGGCCTGCCCGTTCCTCAGACCTGAATCCGATTGAGCACATCTGGGACATCATATCTTGCTCCATCCACCAACATTGCACCACAGACTGTCCAGGAGTTGGCGGATGCTTTAGTCCAGATCTGGGAGGAGATCCCACAGGAGACCTCATCAGGAGCATGCCCAGGCGTTGTAGGGAGGTCATACAGGCACGTGGAGGCCACACACAATACTGAGCCTCATTTTGACTTGTTTTAAGGACATTACATCAAAGTTGGATCAGCCTGTAGTGTGTTTTTCCACTTTAATTTTGGGGGTGACTCCAAATCCAGGCCTACAATGGTTAATATATTTGATTTCCATTGATGATTTTTGTGTGATTTTGTTGTCAGCACATTCAACTTTGTACAGAACAAAGTATTCAAGGAGAATATTTCATTCATTCAGATCTAGGATGTGTTATGTGAGTGTTCCCTTTATTTTTTTGAGCAGTGTATATTATAGCTTTATACCATGGAAAGTAAATGGTTCCAGCGTGAAAGTGTGGAGGAAAAAACATAACATTTCTTCATCTACCTACAGCGAATAGCAGTGAGGTATACACAACACGTATATCTCATTTTTCACTTATTTAATTAAGAACCTCTGACATTAAAATAATTCTATTTACTCTGTTTATTCCCTGGCAGAAATGTCCTCATTTGGTGCTGAAGATTTCGCTCCAGAAAAAAAAGCTAATAAGACTGTGTTAAAAATGTAATTGTTTTTATGGACGCATGGGGCACTTAATTAGAAATGACCTGCTGCACTTCGTAAGCAAGAAAACTCGTTTTTGTTAATGCTGTTTTGTTGTAGCGGCTGTTGTGATGCTTAATTATTCATGATATTAGCATGTTTCTTTCTTTTATTTTTAACATTTAGTTCACCCTAGAGCCAATTCAGAAACTTAATGGGATTACATTAGGAATTGCAGACCTGTCATTCTATCGCGTCGCACGAGATACAATATATGCCTTATTATTTTCCTCTTCAGGAAGTCAGTTATGCTCTACCAGCTCCATTAACCCTCATTGATTTCATCATTGTCATCGCTAATTTCGGAACGATCCCTAAACAGCGCCATTCTCAGACACATTATAGGACACATTATTTAAAAAAATGTTTATATTTGTTAAGGGAGAGTTCAGTTTTTTCCAGTTCATTCATTTCTGGAGAGATAATCAAAATGTGAAGCTTGTTTCATGATCAGTGATTCACAGGCGACCATGACATTACTCATCCAGGGCCCGTACCGAAGGGCATAGCACCGACCCGGTTTAGATAAGTGTATCTTCTGTTTTCATCCCGAAAACAGTTTTTCATCCTTATTCTCTTCTGTATGTTACTTGTATGTCCGTTTTTGACATCTATATGACATCTGTATAGCATCCATTTTAATACATCGACTATTAACATTTTTCACAATGCCAAATACTATTTTTTTATGTCAATAAGCACAATGGATGTGGAACGGATGGGGTCCATATGACATCTGTTTTTTTCTTACGCCCTCGTTGAGTTTAATTGACAAGTCTGATACAGAAAATGGCTCAGAGTAATGTATCATGCAATCTTTTACATGTGGACCATAATGTTCATCTGAACTTCATGTGGGAAGCACGGTGGCTCAGTGGTTAGCACTGAAGCTTTGCCGCACTGAGGTCCTGGGTTCAAATCCCACTTACGGCAACATGTGTATGGAGTTTGTACGTTCTCCCCGTGTTTGCGTGGGTTTACTCCCACACTCCAAAGACATACTGATAGGGAATTTAGATTGTTAGCCCCAATGGGGACAGTGATGATAATGTATGTAAACTGCTGCGAAATATGATGGTATTGTATAAGCAAAGCATAATAATAACTATCCCATTCACTTGGACATGATGTATTTGACAAATGGACAGCACTCATGTCAAACATATGCTCATCTGAATGAGCCCTAAGGGTCCTTTAAAATGAGTCCATTAATTACTCTGTTGAACTCCATGTGCTATTCCTCTATAGAAACAAAAAATCTTGGAGACAGTATCTCTATACAAATGATAAGCAGAACATATCATCATTTTTCATATCCTGTTCATGAGAAGAAACATTTTTATGCCTCTTTACGTCATCAGTGGCATACAGATGTACAGAAAAGGACTTATGCAGAGCTGTAGCTAGGCTTTCCTTCCCTCTGAGCAAAGAGTAAAATTTACTGCCCTTACACTGTACCTAAATATCTTGGTCTAAGCAAAGTGGCTTATTGGTGTTCCCCAGACACCCAGCACCCTGAGCACATGCCCCATTTGCCCTCCTAAGCCACTGTGTTATGCACCTTTATGGGGAATGCTATGACAAAGTTATCACAGTTTCATACCTACATGAACTCTACTTTTTTGGTCCTACACAAAAAATTCCATCTTTCACCCAAATAAGTGTTCCGATACCTGCAGCTTAAACATTTCATCACCTCTCTGCTGAAGAATGCACCTGCACCATATTCCTTTACTCCTTTTCAACAAAATTACTGAATAAATCCCCATGCGTCAGGAAACATCTCTCTTCTCCACAACCATCTAAACCACACTACCCATAGACGCCACCTTACCTACACCTCCCACTGGGAATCTGATATTGGTACTACTTTATCTGATGCAGAGTGGTCTCAGATCTGGTCTTTAACCACATGTGGCCTACTTAATACTGTGATGCTGGAAACAAACTACAAAGTAATGAGATGGTAATTGACTCCAGCCAGAGTGGCCAAAGCTGTCCCTAATTATTCTCCTCAGTGTTTCTGAGGATGGTGTTCTGAGGGTGACATTTATCACATACAGTGGCTTGCGAAAGTATTCACCCCCATTGGCTTTTTACCTGTTTTGTTGCATTACAACCTGGGTTTAAATATTTTCATAACCTCATTTGTGTGGGATGCATCAGCACTAAATAGTCTAAGTTAGTGAAGTGAGAAAAATATAGGCATAAAATATGTATCAGTATCTACACACCTTTCTGAAAGACCACAGAGGCGGCAACACCGTTAAGCAAGAGGCACCACTAACCAAACAACACCATGAAGACCAAAGAGATCTCCAAACAAGTCAGGGACAAAGTTGTTGAGAAGTACAAGTTAGGGTTGGGTTATAAAAAAATATCCCAATCTTTCATGATCCCTGGAGCACCATCAAATCCATTATCATCAAAGGGAAAGTACATGGTACCACAACTAACCTGCCAAGAGAGAGTCACACATCAAAACTCTCAACTCGGGCAAGGAGGGCATTAACCAGAGAGGCAGCACAGAGACCAAAGAAAACCCTGAAGGAGCTGCAGAGTTCCCAAACAGAGACTGGACTATGTTCATATGATCACAATAAGCCATATAGGTTGCCTTTATGGAAGAGTGGGCAGAAAAAAACCTTTAATTACACACAAAAATTGTAAGACTTGTTTTGAGTTTGCCAAAAGACATGTGGGAGACTCCTCAAATGTATGGAGGAAGGTGCTGTGATCAGATGAAATCAATATTTAACTTTTTGGCCACCAAGGTAAATGCTATGTCTGGCACCAAACCAACACAGCTCATCACCCCAAGAATAAGATCCCCACAATGAAGAATGGTGGTGGCAGCATCATGCTGTGGGGATGTTTTTCAGCAGCACGGACAGGGAAAACGGTCTCAGTCAAGGGGAAGATAGATGGTGTGAAATACAGGGATATTCTTGAGCAAAACCTTTTTCAGTCTGTCAGTGATTTGAGACTGGGACGGAGGTTCACCTTCCAACAAGACAATAACCCAAAGCATACTGCTAAAGCAACAGTAAAGTCCAGCCTTTAATCTAATTGAAAATCTGTGGTCAGACTTGAGTATTGCTGTTCACCAGAGGAAACCATCTAACATGAAGGAGCTGGAGCAATTTTGCCTTGAGGAATGGGCAAAAATCCCAGTGGCAAAATGTGGAAAGCTCATAGAGACTTATCCAAAGTGACTTGCAGCTATAACTGCTGCAAAAGGAGGCTCTACAAAGTACCGATTTAGGAGGGTGAATAGTTATGCACACTGCGTTTTCCAGTTATTTTGTCCTATTTGTTGTTTGCCTTACAATAAAAAGAAAACCAAATGTTCACAGTTGTAGGCGTGTTCTTTACATGAACTGATGAAAACCATCAAAAAAGGTAGCAAAATACAAAATATGCCAAAGGGGGAATACTTATACAAACGACTGTATGGTGGCTTTGTCCCAAAGAGCGTAGACTCTGGATCAGAGTTTACTTCCTAATTCCCTCAGTCACGGGCCACAATCTCAAGAAAAATCCCTGGGAGGCCTTGCTTAATAAATGTATCCCTAATATTCCAATGCTCTAATTTTCTTTATATTCCTGGCTACTAAACAGACCATATCCTCAAGCTGGAGAAAACCATGATTTGACTTGATAGAAGTAAAGAACCGGATCTCGTGATAAATTATTAATGAACAATTGTCAGCCATATTGTCTGATAAGTTTGACAAATTCAATAAAATAGGAGCCCAGTGGGCAGGCTACAGTAATCATACCACCGGTATGCAGACAGGGTTACACAACATCTGATGCTCCTTAACAAATTCTTCCCTTTTCTGCCAACTAGGATCCCTTTTTCTCCTTGGGCATACTACCCTCTCACCCCTATTTCCCACCCTCCCCATTCTTTCTCTAGCTGCCCCCCCACCCCACATCCCTCACTTGTATTGTTATTTTTTTTCCTATGATCATAAGTCTGTACTTTTATAATTTTGTAATGTTATTTCTTTGTCTGACCCAAAATTGGCAATAAAAATTTACCGTTAAAAAAAATGATAAAATGTGTGCCAAATTTTTAGTTTACTATGACTGCACCTCTCCATATGTATGAAATGTCACACTTTGATGATACAGTTGGTGCAAGATGCACCAGTGTAGCTTTCCTGCATGGTAGTACAATTACCAAAGTTACATAAAAGTGGGAGACCAGGCTGCAATGATCTCTTCTTGCTCAGTGCGTCACAGACCGCTCCTGCTGGAGATTCTCCTGCTTCCTACGACATCATATCGACAGAGCAGTTCCTTCTCTGTAGATGGGGGGTGACAGCTGCCTCCTCGCTGCCTATCTGCAGGGAGCCAGCTGTCAATCAGCATGATATCGGCAGTGATGCCCTGTCAACAAAGCAGACTGGAAGAGATACTATGTTGGTGTGAGGTCAAATAAAGCCGGAAAATCGCCACTTGAGCCGGAACAGATCGTCGATGGGTGGAACATGCAGTTAGTTAGCTACTACCTGCTGGTAAATTCTCAGCCCCATAGGCAAAAACCCCCAAAGTCCTGGATATCCCCTTTAAATGTTGTATCATTTTTGTAAATCACAACTTTTTTGATACATATAAATTGTTTCACTTCTTAACCTTAGAAAAGAGCAGTAGATCAATTTGTCAAATGTATGTGTAGAAATTTTCACAAAGTACGACCTTTTTTCAATGTTAAAAATGGTTGCAACATAACTATTTATTCTACCCCTTTTTATGTCAGTTATGGCCTGTATAGAATATGCAACTTTTTTTCAACTTTTACATAGAAATGCAATCATATGTTATACTCAATGTCAAAAGGTTAACCATGTTCCCTTTTTCTGTGATTTTAAGCTTTGGTGCAGAGTCTAAAACTGGTGTAATAAATGGAGTAAAATATCGAGAAATTTGCCATAGGAATTTCCAACAATGAAATTTCGTAATTTGCAAAAATATTTTGGCGCAAATGCAATGATGAATCTTCCCCACATAGTCCGGTGGAGAAATGATTAGCATAAAGTTAAGGCTTTAAGTTCTACAATGAGAGTCCAATTACAGCTATATAATAATGGCAGCTGTTATAGATGTGTGAATCAATTTTACATGAACCAAATTCGAGTCAAATTTATAGGAATTTGCTGAACCCGGCAAATTTTAACTATTTTTGATTTTATTTGCACAAATTGTCTAAAATGACCAATGCCATTCTACACATTGCAAAAGATTGTATCAGAGAAGGCTCACATGATTTCGGGTGTGGCTGAATAGGCTCACCCATAATGTCTGCTGCTATCATATTTCATAGCACAGCCAATCAAGAGAGACCATCATAGCCTGTATAAAAGCAGAGGCAGGGAATGCAACAGCCATTTTGTGGTGAATCTAGATAGTGAAAGGATGTCACAGATCACAGCTTAGCCATAGAGATAGGGAGAGAAAGACATAAATACTGAATAAACATTACAGATAATGTGTGACAGCACAGTAGTAAAGAACAGTTACCATCCATTTGCACATACACATACATCTTGAGGTCACTTTGACTTTACTAAGGGTGTATGTGGTAGCGCCGGAGCCCCTGCGTTATCCCCATCCTCCTCTTTCCCAGCAGGGACACTGACTTACCGCCCTGGCCCTCTGCCCACCCTTCCTCCTGCTGCTGCAGGCTCACGGGCTCTGCACACTGTTGGCAGATCCCCTGTCACCACACTTAGGGCATGCGCATGCATGCTCCCGATATCTTAAAGAGACTGCGCGCAGCATCCTAAAGTATGAATTTGGGAGGACACCAAGGCCACATTGGTGAAGTCTTCAGAACGGATGAAGAGACACACAGACGAGAGGCATTTGGACTCGCCTCTGTTTCATTCTGGGGACAAGGTTTGGCTTTCTTAGAAGTTTGTCCGTCTCAAGCTAGCTTTGAACAAGTTGGGTACTCCTTTTATGTGTCCTTTCTAGGTTTTCAAACAGATTAATACTTTATCCTACAAGCTCAACCTCCCGGCCTCTTTACGTATCCCCAACTCATTCCACATGTCTCTCCTCAAGCCTGTCATCTTAAGCTCCTTCGTCAAGGGGTCGGGTACCAATCCTGCTCCATCCGGCTCTGCGGATGTCTTCGAGGTAGAGAATATTCTGAACACTAAAAGGGTAAGAGGAAAAACCTTCTTTTCTAGTGGATTGGAAATAGTTCCATCCTGAGAAGAGGTTGTGGGAGCCCAAGGAGAAAATCCATGCCCTTCTCCTCCTGCAGAGATTTCTTATGGGCTTGAAGAAGAGGGGGCATAAAGGGAGGGGGGCACTGTAGCGCCAGTGTCCATGTGTTGTCCCAATCCTCCTCTCCCCTGGCAGGGATGCCCACTTACTCACCACCCCTGCCCTTGGCCTGTGCTTCCTCTTGCTGATGTGGGCCTTCGGGGTTTGCACATGGCTGGCAGATCCCTGGGCACTGCACTTACGGCACGCGCTCCCGGTCTCTTAAAGAGACAGTGCGCACCATCCTAAAGTGGCCCAAGCCAATGGCTCGGAGACACTTATTATTTAAGGCACCTCCACCTGTTGGGAGGTACCTGAGCAACATGTTCACTCTGCTTGTTTGCTAGTTCTCAGGTCCCCTATTCTAGTATACTAGTCTGTACCTGCCTGCACCTGCCGTGCCTGCCTGTATACCAGCCGTACCTGCCAGCACCTGCCATGCCAGTCTATATATCAGCCGTACCAGCCAGCACTTGCTGTGCCAGCCTGTATACCAGCCGTACCTGCCAGCACCTACCATTCCTGTATATCAGTCGTGCCAACCTGTACCAGCTGAGCCTTCCTATTCCTGGCCGTTCCAGCTTCTTGCCCCTTTGGGGGTCAACTGCCGTGTGTCCGAGGTCTGGAGTGGCACCAGGCGTCCATCTGGAGCAAAGTCTAACCACAGTTTTAGGGGCTCTAGCAAAGAGTCAGGTGTTCACCTAGTCACGCCCCTCTATGTAGTATTTTCAATTAGTCAAAAATAGATTTGCTGCTAATTTTTTTTTTGCCAAGTTTGAATTTCAAAAGATTGGCTCATCTCTAGCAGGTGTATTGTGACTATGGGATGAAGAAGGTATCACTGATACTGTGATTTTTGGCATGTAATGGGTTAAAATCAAATACTGTCATGGGCAGTGTCATGTGTCTTTTGGTATGAAGGACCCAAAATAGAAATGCACAGCGCTCAGACCCTTGATGCTGTTGGTGACAGTGCTGATACCAGCTGGCTTCTATTAGGACATTTTGTGTGGTCTGTAATTTAGTACAAGTGGAAAGGTCTGCTTTATACACAAGTGCAGTCCTGATGCCATTTAACCCTTCTCCTTCAAAGCCTGTTTATCACAGCATTGGTGGGACACAAAGGAAAAGATCTCATATATAAAAAGCATCAGAGGTGGGAAATGAATGTCATTCCTTAAGTATGAAGTGTATGTATGCATGAAGGCAGTCTGACATATTTCTACGTCTGACAGCAAATAGTGGTGAAGTGATCACAAATGCTACAGATGAGTGGTCCTTTGGGCATTTGGGTTACTGGCTTTTTAAATTTCGCTCTGCTTTCTCTTCTCACCTCGTTGCCTGCCACCGTCCCCTTCTTGTGTATTTCCTGCTCGTGGATAAACTACGTAAGGCTATGTTTACACGCTGCATTTTTATGCTTTTTTACAGTTGCATTTTTATGCAAATTAAAAGCTGATTTTTACAGCATCAGCAAAAGCTATGAGATTTCATAAATCTCCTGCACTAGTCACAATGCTCCTTTCATGTGGTGCTGGTGCAGTGTGTCGGCCATTGTTGCTGTGGTTTTGTGCTTGTGGGGCGTCGTGGCCTGGAGTCATGGGGACTCGGTCTTGCAGCATAGATGCTGTGAGGCACCGGGCCGCCCGCCCTGCTGGTGCATTGTCGCTGCGGCGGTGGTTGGCGCACGGCTCCGCTCCCGTTCAGGCAGGAAATGTTAGGACCCACTACGAGGTTTGCCGTGACGTGGCAGTGGGCTTCATACAGTCTGATCAGAATGTTAAACTAAGAACCTCATGTTCAGCTATATATATTTTTGCCAAGAGGCATTAGATCAAATGTATGATTTTTTGTAGGCGCTGTTCATGCTCCTTTTTTTGCATAACATGTAGGTAAAGCTGACGCATGCGCACTACGGAGCTTCACTCTGCCCCTGGCAGGGAAGAGAGGAGTGTGCCTGTGCAGGAGCGCGATGGGGGACACCGTGATGATGACGTAGGATGCGTCATCCACACAAAGCAAAGAAGGGGTACAGCACTCGTAAGAAGAGGGGAGGCGTTGGATCAAGACGCACATCAGATCGGACCACGCCATCTGTGGGTATAATAAAAGCTATTTTCTGTGCCTTGCATAGGGGATTGGGGACATATATACAGCATACCAGTATACTGTACCAGAGGGCTAGATAGGTGCTGGCTGTATTTTTATATGGGGAAAACCTTTAAAGCCAGTCTCTTCTCTTGATAGTGATCTGTTGGTAAGAGCGAGCACAGTCTCACATCAGGTCACCTCTCTGCGCTTGCGCACCCACACTGGAGGAGCACAGCAGCACATTCCAAGTGTCAGTGCAGGTGTGCACACTATGTGGCTGCTTTCTGATGTGTGGATCCTGTCTGTCTACGGCTGCCACTCGGTGCACCTGGAAGAAGTGAGCGAGCGGCTTCAGTGAGGAGGGGACAAGGCGTTGAAGTGAGCAGACAGCACATCACAACGCCCTTCCTCCTCATTGAGTCTGCAGCCTAAAGCAGGCAGCAACCAGGCATCAGAACGAACCTGCAGTCACATTGTGTGTACGTTCACACTGACACTCGGAGCGCTACTGTGCTCCTCTAGTGTCAAGACACAAGCACAGAAATGCAAAGTTATTTTAGACAGCACTTACTCTCACCAAAGGACCTCTGTCAATTATAACAAGGGAATGGCTTTAATATGCAAATAGGAAGGTGTAACGGTGCACCAAGGCATAGGCCATGCCAAGGGTGCACAGATGCGCCCTCATTTGCATATAAAAAAAATAAAATATTAATAAATTATTAATAAAATATTAAAACTATATACCTAGGCTATGTCCCATATATAAATGTGTATGCAGAATTGGCATTTTGGCATTGAAAGACTCCTTTTATATATTATTATTCTCAGCAACACATTCTCCTGTGTACACATGTGCTGCTGAGAACAATGCTTTTCTATGTGCACAGGACCATGTGGCGCCCCTGAGGGTTCAGTCGCCACAGAGGTACTGCACCTCACCTAGAGGTGTGGTGTCTCCCTTCTCTCAGGTAAGGAGGGAGTGCTGCACGGAACCCCAAAACACCTGCATCCAACACTACACTGCTCCAGGCCAGCTGGAGGGGCAATATGCAGAGCGCAGCTGCTGAGCCCTGACCCTGGCTGGAGTGGGGGGAACCCAAAGGTAGGGGGAACCAGTATTGGGTGTGGGTGGAGGAAGTAGTTAGAGGGAGCACTTTGATGGAAGTATAAATAGGATAAGCCATCTTAGGGTGGCAGGTCAGTTCTAGGGAGCAGTTCAGAAGAACAGCTCGGGACAGTTCAGAAGAACAGTCCGGGAGCAGAGTCTCATTAGGAGATCTGGTCCACAAGAAGGGTCAAGTCAGGAGGCCCAGGAGGGGAGCAGGGAGTAGGCTCCGTTCTAAGAAAGGATCCTAGGGGGTACGGCGTGTGCAGGACGGCACCCATACTCCCCGCATCTGTCAGAAGACAGAGGGATAGTAGCCGCATTCTAGTCCCCTGAGGGTCAAGCAAGTCTGTGTAACTCCGACGGACAGGAGGGACTTCAGAGTACCCGAACAAGACTGATAGTGGGCAGTGCAGAGCAGGAGGGAGAAAGACCAGTGTGAAGACGGTCAAAATAGGAACACGAGAAAGTGGGGTTCTGCCAAGTATTCCCAAGTTGCCTGAGGAAGGATTGAACCCCTGCCCGGTGAACGCAGCGCGACGCGGGAGGCCTTTACCTGTACAGTGCACCTGTGAAGTGTCTTAAGAACTGTGAGTAAAATCTCGGATGACTGCACTGTGTAACATACCTGGCGGCGTCTTTGCATAGTGGTCCATCTCCCACTGTGCAAGAGCGCGCACTTGATCTCCAATACAGAATGTCTCTCTGGCTTCGCTCCATGCAGTCTGTTTGCTTCTCTTTCTGCTGCTTAAGGGCGGCGCAGATCACTTCCTGGTTCTTGTACCTGCTGCGGGCACACCCCTTGTGCGTCCTCAGCCTATTGCTGTCTGTCACCTGGTATTTAACCCAGCTGCTCCAATGAATCCCTGCCTGAGCATTGTGTTTCATTCAGTGTGCTCTTTCACTCTGAATGTGCCAGGTCCCTTTCTGTGTTTGCTTGCTTGCCTTTCTTGTAGGCTGTATTTCCAGTTCTGTCTGAACACGCTCCTTGCCTGTTCGTTCCACCTTCTTGGGGCCGCATACCTAGACCCGCTCCTGTATCTTGTCTGTCCTGTCTGAACACGCTCCTAGCCTGTTCCTCCCGCCTTCTAGGGGCTGCATACCTGGACCTGCTCCTGTATATTGCTACTGTGTCTGTTCTTGTCTGTATACTCTTCTAGCCTGTTTTCTGTGTTTCTCTATGTCCGTACCTTTCCTTTTTCTGCAGAGTCTGAACTCGTACCTAACTCCTGCTCGTTGTCACTGTACTCCCGTTTGTGAGTTTGTGGTCCACTCGCTACTTCACAGCAAGTACCCTGTGGGTATCTGGTTCTGCCTTTCCCTTCCTGTCTGTTCCGTGTGAACAGAGCCCTGTCCCCCCTGCTCTGCCTTGCTCACCGCTCTGGCGGTTCTAGCCTGCTCTGCCTTTGCTCACCGCTCCGGTGGTTCTAGCCTGCTCTGCCTTTGCTCACCGCTCCGGCGGTTCTAGCCTGCTCTGCCTTTGCTCACCGCTCCGGTGGTTCTAGCCTGCTCAGCCTTTGCTCACCGCTACGGCGGTTCTAGCCTGCTCTGCCTTTGCTCACCGCTTCTGCGGTTCTAGCCTGCTCTGCCTTTGCTCACTGCTCCGTCAGTTCTAGCCTGCTCTGCCTTTGCTCACCGCTCCGGCGGTTCTAGCCTGCTCTGCCTTTGCTCATCGCTCTGGCGGTTCTAGCCTGCTCTGCCTTTGCTCACCGCTCCGGCGGTTCTAGCCTGCTCTGCCTTTGCTCACCGCTCCGGCGGTTCTAGCCTGCTCTGCCTTTGCTCACCGCTCCGGCGGTTCTAGCCTGCTCTGCCTTTGCTCACCGCTCTGGCTGTTCTAGCCTGCTCTGCCTTTGCTCATCGCTCCGGTGGTTCTAGCCTGCTCTGCCTTTGCTCACCACTCCGGCGGTTCTAGCCTGCTCTGCCTTTGCTCACTGCTCCGGCAGTCTCGCTCCGCTCTGACTCCTTTGCTCTCTGCTCCGGCAGTCTCGCTCTGCTCTGACTCCTTTGCTCACTGCTCCGGCAGTCTCGCTCTGCTCTGACTCCTTTGCTCACTGCTCCGGCAGTCTCGCTCTGCTCTGACTCCTTTGCTCACTGCCCCGGCAGTCTCGCTCTGCTCTGACTCCTTGCTCACTGCTCTGGCAGTCTCGCTCAGCTCTGACCCTTTGCTCACCGCTCCAGGCGGCCTTATCCTGCTCTACTCTTGCTCACCGCTCCAGGCGGCCTTGTCCTGCTCTACTCTTGCTCACCGCTCCAGGCGGCCTTGTCCTGCTCTACTCTTGCTCACCACTCCAGGCAGCCTCGTCCTGCTCTACTCTTGCTCACCGCTCCAGGCGGCCTCGTCCTGCTCTACTCTCACTCACCGCTCTAGGCGGTCTCGTCTTGCCCTGCTCTCGCTCACCTCTCTGTGCGGCCTCACTCTGCTGTGTTTGTCCGCCACATCTGTGGTTCTGTTCCTGAGTCCCAGTGTGTACTGGGTCCTATCCCGCCTGTGTTCCTACCTGCTAGTGCCTCCCTGTCTGCACTCTAGCCGTGCTTGCCTGTACCCCCCTGCCTGCATACCCGCCTGCCTGCATACCAGTCGTGCCTGCCTATACCCACCAGTCTGTGTGCCAGCCTAACCAGTCTGTTCCTGTATTCCCCTGTGTGGGTCAACAGCCGTGTCCGGAGTCTGTCCTGGAGTAGCACCTGGTCCCTCTGCTCGGTTCCTCCTTGGCGCACTGGCGTCGTATGCCGTCGTGCGACCCTGGTCGGATCGGGTGAATACCTAGTTACGCCCCTCCAGGCATTCACTCTCCGGCATGGTCCAGTGGAATCACACGCACACGCCGCTCAGCCCGGGCGTATGCATTACAGCATGCTCAGGCCATGGTTTCCGTTGAGCCACACGGCCTTCGCTCTCTGAGACGTTTTCCAGCGAATACGTGCATTAAAAATAAATAATTTTTTTTTTCTCTAGCTGAGTTCCATGCGAATTACGCACCCGTCCAAATGGATCTATCAGCTCTCGTTCCTGCGGATCCGCCACGTTACTATGGGGATCCAAGACAGAGTCGTGCATTTGTGGAGCAATGCATGCTATACTTCAAGTTCTACCCTCTTTGTTTTCCCACCGATCGGGTTAAGGTGGGATTCATTATGTCTAACCTAGCGGGTGATGCCTTGGAATGGATCAACCCCCTATGGGAAACACAGGATCCTATCGTCCTGGACATAATGGCCTTCCTGGTGGCCTTTCTAATGGTCTTTGATGATCCTAACCCGGAGGCTCCTTCTGAAGCTTCACTTCCCAATATCCCGGAGCAGCCCCGATGGGTAATGTGTGTGGGTAGCGCAATAGTCCTCCAGTCCAATGAGAATACTGCCCACCCAGAATCCTCACAAGGTGACTACGCTCTCCGGAATACTTCTCCCAACCTCAAGAGGCAGTCCAGACGTGCTAGACGTAGAGGCAAGCCGTCACGCCAGGGTCTGTCCTCCCTGAGACCTCCTGACCCCAACCTTGAAGTCTCTACTGAAGCTTCATCTCCCTGTATCCCGGAGAAGCCCCAACGGGTAATGTGCGTGGGTAGTGCACCAGTTCTCCTGCCCGAAGAGACTACTGCCCATCCAGACTCCACACAGGAGAACTTCCTGCACCCGGCATCAGATACTTCACCCACTTTAACCAGTGTGCATGTCCAAGGATGCTCCGAAGCTGTGATTACCTCCGAGTCTGTGCACCTCTACTACCTGGCGGAGGACCCCCTGTTGCCTCCTGAATCCTCCGGGATACCACTCGATGACAAATGGAGAGAGACTTCTCTACACCCGGTGCTCGATACTTTGTCCGCTCCGTCCTGTGAGCCTGACAATGGATACCCCAAAGTGGTAGTTACCCCCGAGTCTCTACACCCCTCCGACCAGGCGGAGGACCTCCAGTTGTCTCCAGAACCATTCGGGGTGCTACCTGGTAGCGAAAGGACAGAGACTCTCCTATACTCTGTACCTGATACCTCGCTCGCTTCGTCCAGCGAGTCCGACCTAGTATACTCTGAAGCAGAGGTTACCCATGAGTCTCTACACCCCTCTGACCAGGCGGAGGACCTCCAGTTGTCTCCAGAACCCTTCGGGGTGCCACCTGGTGGTGAATGGACAGAGACCTTCCTATACTCGGCACCCGATACCTTGCCTGCTTCGTCCAGTGAGTCCGACCTAGTGTACTCTGAAGCAGATGTTTTCCCCGAGCCTCTGCACTCTTCTGACCTGGCGGAGGACCTCCAGTTGTTTCCTGAATCCTCCGGGGTACCATCAGATAACAAAGAGACAGTGACTTTTTCTCACCCTGTACCTGATAACCCATCTATTTCTTCCTGTGAGTTTGACAAGATGTACAGTACAGACCACAAGTTTGGACACACCTTCACATTTTAAAGATTTTTCTGTATTTTCATGACTATGAAAATTGTACATTCACACTGAAGGCATCAAAACTATGAATTAACACATGTGAATTTATATACTTAACAAAAAAGTGAGAAACAACTGAAAATATGTCTTATATTCTAGGTTCTTCAAAGAAGCCACCTTTTGCTTTGATGACTGCTTTGCATACTCTTGGCATTCTCTTGATGAGCTTCAAGAGGTAGTCACCGGAAATGGTTTTCACTTCACAGGTGTGCCCTGTCAGGTTTAATAAGTGGGATTTCTTGCCTTATAAATGGGGTTGGGACCACCAGTTGTGTTGTGCAGAAGTCTGGTAGATACACAGCTGATAGTCCTACTGAATAGACTGTTAGAATTTGTATTATGGCAAGAAAAAAGCTGCTAAGTAAAGAAAAATGAGTGGCCATCATTACTTTAAGAAATGAAGGTCAGTCAGTCCAAAAAATTGGGAAAACTTTGAAAGTGTCCCAAAGTGCAGTTGCAAAAACCATCAAGTGCTACAAAGAAACTGGCTCACATGAGGACCGCCCCAGGAAAGGAAGACCAAGAGTCACCTCTGCTTCTGAGGATAAGTTTATCCGAGTCACCAGCCTCAGAGATCGCAAGTTAACAGCAGCTCCGATTAGAGACCAGGTCAATGCCACACACAGTTCTAGCAGCAGACACATCTCTACAACAACTGTTAAGAGGAGACGTTGTGCAGCAGGCCTTCATGGTAAAATAACTGCTAGGAAACCACTACTAAGGACAGGCAACAAGCAGAAGAGACTTGTTTGTGCTAAAGAACACAAGGAATGGACATTAGACAAGTGGAAATCTGTGCTTTGGTCTGATGAATCCAAATTTGAGATCTTTGGTTCCAACCACCGTGTCTTTGTGCGATGCAGAAAAGGTGAACGGATGGACTCTACATGCCTGGTTCCCACCGTGAAGCATGGAGGAGGAGGTGTGATGGTGTGGGGGTGCTTTGCTGGTGACACTGTTGGGGATTTATTCAAAATTGAAAGCATACTGAACCAGCATGGCCACCACAGCATCTTGCAGCGGCATGCTATTCCATCCGGTTTACGTTTAGTTGGACCATAATTTATTTTTCAACAGGACAATGACCCCAAACACACCTCCAGGCTGTGTAAGGGCTATTTGACCAAGAAGGAGAGTGATGGGGTGCTACGCCAGATGACTTGGCCTCCACAGTCACCAGACCTGAACCCAATCGAGATGGTTTGGGGTGAGCTGGACCGCAGTGTGAAGGCAAAAGGGCCAACAAGTGCTAAGCATCTCTGGGAACTCCTTCAAGATTGTTGGAAGACCATTTCCGGTGACTACCTCTTGAAGCTCATCAAGAGAATGCCAAGAGTGTGCAAAGCAGTCATCAAAGCAGAAGGTGGCTACTTTGAAGAACAAAAAATATAAGACATATTTTCAGTTGTTTCACACTTTTTTGTTAAGTATATAATTCCACATGTGTTAATTCATAGTTTTGATGCCTTCAGTGTGAATGTACAATTTTCAAAGTCATGAAAATACAGAAAAATCTTTAAATGAGAAGGTGTGTCCAAACTTTTGGTCTGTACTGTACCTCGAAGCAGAGATTACCCCCAAGTCTCTGCTCCCCTCCAAACCAGTGGAGGACTTCCAGTTGTCTCCTGTACCCTCTGGGGTGCCACCTGAAAATATATGGAGAGAGACTTCCTTGTGTGCTGTTCCTGGTACTCCACCCATTTCTTCTGTTGCTGAGGATGGCTGGATAGGAGGTAGCATCCTAGCTACCCAGAGGAGACCAGTTTTTCCGGTGGACAGTGGAAGTGATCTCCTTGAAGTGAAGGATTGGCCCTCGAATTCCCTGCGGAACATTCTGGCAGGCCTGAAGAAGAGGGGGCATAAGGGGGGGGGGGTACTGTAACATACCTGGCGGCGTCTTTGCATAGTGGTCCATCTCCCACTGTGCAAGAGCGCGCACTTGATCTCCAATCCAGAATGTCTCTCTGGCTTCCCTCCATGCTGTCTGTTTGCTTCTCTTTCTGCTGCTTAAGGGTGGCGCCGATCACTTCCTGGTTCTTGTACCTGCTGCGGGCACACCCCTTGTGCATCCTCAGCCTATTGCTGTCTGTCACCTGGTATTTAACCCAGCTGCTCCAATGAATCCCTGCCTGAGCATTGTGTTTCATTCAGTGTGCTCTTTCACTCTGAATGTGCCAGGTCCCTTTCTGTGTTTGCTTGCTTGCCTTTCTTGTAGGCTGTATTTCCAGTTCTGTCTGAACACGCTCCTTGCCTGTTCGTTCCGCCTTCTTGGGGCCGCATACCTAGACCCGCTCCTGTATCTTGTCTGTCCTGTCTGAACACGCTCCTAGCCTGTTCCTCCCGCCTTCTAGGGGCTGCATACCTGGACCCGCTCCTGTATATTGCTACTGTGTCTGTTCTTGTCTGTATACTCTTCTAGCCTGTTTTCTGTGTTTCTCTATGTCCGTACCTTTCCTTTTTCTGCAGAGTCTGAACTCGTACCTAACTCCTGCTCGTTGTCACTGTACTCCCGTTTGTGAGTTTGTGGTCCACTCACTACTTCACAGCAAGTACCCTGTGGGTATCTGGTTCTGCCTTTCCCTTCCTGTCTATTCCGTGTGAACAGAGCCCTGTCCCCCCTGCTCTGCCTTGCTCACCGCTCCGGCGGTTCTAGCCTGCTCTGCCTTTGCTCACCGCTCCGGTGGTTCTAGCCTGCTCTGCCTTTGCTCACCGCTCCGGTGGTTCTAGCCTGCTCTGCCTTTGCTCACCGCTCCGGTGGTTCTAGCCTGCTCTGCCTTTGCTCACCGCTCCGGCGGTTCTAGCCTGCTCTGCCTTTTCTCACCGCTCCGGCGGTTCTAGCCTGCTCTGCCTTTGCTAACTGCTCCGTCAGTTCTAGCCTGCTCTGCCTTTGCTCACTGCTCCGGCGGTTCTAGCCTGCTCTGCCTTTGCTCACCGCTCCGGCGGTTCTAGCCTGCTCTGCCTTTGCTCACTGCTCCGGCAGTCTCGCTCCGCTCTGACTCCTTTGCTCTCTGCTCCGGCAGTCTCGCTCTGCTCTGACTCCTTTGCTCACTGCTCCGGCAGTCTCGCTCTGCTCTGACTACTTTTCTCACTGCTCCGGCAGTCTCACTCTGCTCTGACTCCTTTGCTCACTGCCCCGGCAGTCTCGCTCTGCTCTGACTCCTTGCTCACTGCTCTGGCAGTCTCGCTCAGCTCTGACCCTTTGCTCACCGCTCCAGGCGGCCTTGTCCTGCTCTACTCTTGCTCGCCGCTCCAGGCGGCCTTGTCCTGCTCTACTCTTGCTCACCGCTCCAGGCGGCCTTGTCCTGCTCTACTCTTGCTCACCACTCCAGGCAGCCTCGTCCTGCTCTACTCTTGCTCACCGCTCCAGGCGGCCTCGTCCTGCTCTACTCTCACTCACCGCTCTAGGCGGTCTCTTCTTGCCCTGCTCTCGCTCACCTCTCTGGGCGGCCTCACTCTGCTGTGTTTGTCCGCCACATCTGAGGTTCTGTTCCTGAGTCCCAGTGTGTACTGGGTCCTATCCCGCCTGTGTTCCTACCTGCTAGTGCCTCCCTGTCTGCACTCTAGCCGTGCTTGCCTGTACCCCCCTGCCTGCATACCCGCCTGCCTGCATACCAGTCGTGCCTGCCTATACCCACCAGTCTGTGTGCCAGCCTAACCAGTCTGTTCCTGTATTCCCCTGTGTGGGTCAACAGCCGTGTCCGGAGTCTGTCCTGGAGTAGCACCTGGTCCCTCTGCTCGGTTCCTCCTTGGTGCACTGGCGTCGTATGCCGTCGTGCGACCCTGGTCGGATCGGGTGAATACCTAGTTACACCCCTCCAGGCATTCACTCTCCGGCACGGTCCAGTGGAATCACACGCACACGCCGCTCAGCCCGGGCGTGTGCATTACACACTGCACTCCCTTCGTCCATTCTTTCATCGGCGCCATTGTTCCTCCCTGCACTACAACGCCCAGCGCAACCCACTCTCTACTACTACACTGCCCTGAAGCCTGCTCCACCTGTGGGGAGCCGTCCCATCACAAGCTGCCCTAACATCTGCCTCAGAGGACTGTTGCAGCGCTGGTGTTCCTCACCAGACACCACAGGTGGCGTCACAAACTTTCCAAATCCCCTATATAATCCCCCCTTTTACTGACCGCCCTTGGTCACGGACCGGGCCAGCCACCGTGATATTCCCCGGCAACCGGAGGCCCGGCTGCCGAGTACCCCACGGCCCAGGGGGCGCGTCAACCATGTTAACGATCGCTCTGTGCACATGAAAGTGAAGCCACATCCTGTAAACAGGTTATTAAGCAGCTGCTGATTGGCTTCATATAGCAGCTCAGTGGTCGATTATTGCAACTGACCAATGTACTGTACAGACCAAAAGTTTGGACACACCTTCTCATTTAAATATTTTTCTGTATTTTCATGACTATGAAAATTGTACATTCACACTGAAGGCATCAAAACTATGAATTAACACATGCGGAATTATATAGTTAACAAAAAAGTGTGAAACAACTGAAAATATGTCTTACATTCTAGGTTCTTCAAAGTAGCAACCTTTTGCTTTGATGACTGCTTTGCACAATCTTGGCATTCTCTTGATGAGCTTCAAGAGGTAGTCACCGGAAATGGTCTTCCAACAATCTTGAAGAAGTTCCCAGAAATTCTTAGCACTTGTTGCCCCTTTTGCCTTCACTCTGCGGTCCAGCTCACCCCAAACCATCTCGATTGGGTTCAGGTCTGGCGACTGTGGAGGCCAGGTCATCTGTCGTAGCACCCTAACACTCTCCTTCTTGGTCAAATAGCCCTTACACAGCCTGGAGGTGTGTTTGGGGTCATTGTCCTGTTGAAAAATAAATGATGGTCCAACTAAACGCAAACCGGATGGAATAGCATGCCGCTGCAAGATGCTGTGGTAGCCATGCTGGTTCAGTATGCCTTCAATTTTGAATAAATCCCCAACAGTGTCACCAGCAAAGCACCCCCACACCATCACACCTCCTCCATGCTTCACGGTGGGAACCAGGCATGTAGAGTCCATCCGTTCACCTTTTCTGCGTCGCACAAAGACACGGTGGTTGGAACCAAAGATCTAAAATTTGGACTCATCAGACCAAAGCACATATTTCCACTGGTCTAATGTCCATTCCTTGTGTTCTTTAGCCCAAACAAGTCTCTTCTGCTTGTTGCTTGTCCTTAGCAGTGGTTTCCTAGCAGCTATTTTACCATGAAGGCCTGCTGCACAAAGTCTCCTCTTAACAGTTGTTGAAGAGATGTGTCTGCTGCTAGAACTCTGTGTGGCATTGACCTGGTCTCTAATCTGAGCTGCTGTTAACCTGCGATTTCTGAGGCTGGTGACTCGGATAAACTTGTCCTCAGAAGCAGAGGTGACTCTTGGTCTTCCTTTCCTGGGGCGGTCCTCATGTGAGCCAATTTCTTTGTAGCACTTGATGGTTTTGGCAGCTGCACATGGGGACACTTTCAAAGTTTTCCCAATTTTTCGCACTGACTGACCTTCATTTCTTAAAGTAATGATGGCCACTAGTTTTTCTTTACTTAGCTACTTTTTCTTGCCATAATACAAATTCTAACAGTCTATTCAGTAGGACTATCAGCTGTGTATCCACCTGACTTCTGCACAACACAACTGATGGTCCCAACCCCATTTATAAGGCAAGAAATGACTACCTCTTGAAGCTCATCAAGAGAATGCCAAGAGTGTGCAAAGCAGTCATCAAAGCAAAAGGTGGCTACTTTGAAGAACAAAAAATATAAGACATATTTTCAGTTGTTTCACACTTTTTTGTTAAGTATATAATTCCACATGTGTTAATTCATAGTTTTGATGCCTTCAATGTGAATGTACAATTTTCAAAGTCATGAAAATACAGAAAAATCTTTAAGTGAGAAGGTGTGTCCAAACTTTTGGTCTGTACTGTACATGCACCTTAGATCATGACTTCCCACAGCCACAGCTCATCTCTGCAGACTTCCTTCTTCTCCGGTCTTCTGCAGCATATCTTAAAATGGTGCCCTTAAAAATAACAGCGTTATTATAATGTTCCTGAATAAATACTGTGCCCCTCCTTCTCATGCTCTCCATACCGTGCTCCCCCCTTCTCATGTTCTCCATACTGACCTCCCCCCTCTCATGTTCTCCATACCGTGCTTCCCCCCTTCATATGTTCTCCAAACTTTGCCCCCCCTTCTCATGTTCTCCATACCGTGCTCCCCCCTTCTCATGTTTTCCATACCGTGCTATCCCCTTCTCATGTTCTCCATACTGTGCTTCACCCCACTTCATGTTTTCCATGCTGTGCTTCACATGCCCCTTCATGTTTTTCATACTGTGCTTCACTCCCCTTCATGTTTTTCATACTGTGCTTCACTCCCCTTCATGTTCTCCATACTGTGCTTTACCCCCCTTCATGTTCTCCATACTGTGCTTCACATCCCCCCTTCATGTTCTCCATACTGTGCTTCACACCCCTCTATCATGCATTCCATACTGTGCTTCACACCCCCATCATGTTTTCCATACTGTGCTTCACCCTACTTCATGGTTTCCATACTGTGCTTCACACCCCCCTTCATGGTTTCCTTACTGTGCTTCACACCCCCTTCATCTTTTCCATACTGTGATTCAACCCCCTTCATGTTTTCCATACTGTGCGTCACACCCTCCTTCATGGTTGTCCATACTGTGCTTCACACCCCTCATCATGTTTTCTATACTGTGCTTCACCCTACTCATGGTTTCCATACTGTGCTTCACATCCCCTTTCATGGTTTCCTTACTGTGCTTCACACCCCCTTCATGTTTTCCATAGTGTGCTTCACCCCCCTTCATGTTTTCCATACTGTGCTTCACACCCTCCTTCATGGTTTTCCATACTGTGCTTCACATGCCCCATCGTGTTTTCTATACTATGCTTCACCTCCCTTCATGTTCTCCATACTGTGATTCACCCCCCTTCATGTTTCCATACTGTGATTCACCCCCCTTCATGTTTCCATACTGTGCTTCACCCCCTTCATGTTTTCCATACTCTGCTTCACACCCCCATCAGGTTTTCCATACTGTGCTTCACACCCCCCTTCATGTTCTCCATACTGTGATTCACACACCCCATCATGTTTTCTATACTGTACTTCACCTCCCTTCATGTTTTCCATACTCTGCTTCACACCCCCATCAGGTTTTCCATACTGTGCTTCACACCCCCCTTCATGTTCTCCATACTGTGCTTCACCCCCATTATGTTTTCCATACTGTGCTTCACACCCCCGTCATGTTTTCTATACTCTGCTTCATCCCCCTTCATATTTTCCATACTGTGCTACACCCCCAATCATGCTTTCCATACTGTGCTTCACTCGCCCCTTCATGTTTTCCATGCTGTGCTTCACACCCCCTTCATGTTTTCCATACTGTGCTTCACACCCCCTTCATGTTTTCCATACTGTGCTTCACACCCCCTTCATGTTTTCCATACTGTGCTTCACACCCCCTTCATGTTTTCCATACTGTGCTTCACACCCCCCTTCATGTCTTCCATACTCTGCTTCACACCCCCTTCATGTTTTCCATACTGTGCTTCACCCCCTTCATGTTTTCCAAACTGTGCTTCACCCCCTTCATGTTTTCCATACTCTGCTTCACACCCCCATCAGATTTTCCATATTGTGATTCACACCCCCCTTCATGTTCTCCATACTGTGCTTCACACGCCCCATCATGTTTTCCATACTGTGCTTCACACACCCCATCATGTTTTCTATACTTTGCTTCACCTTTCCTTCATGTTCTCCATACTGTGCTTCACACCCTGTCATGTTTTCTATACTCTGCTTCACACCCCCTTCATGTTTTCCATACTGTGCTTCACAACCCCTTCATGTTTTTCATACTGTGCTTCACCCCCCTTCATGTTTTCCATACTGTGCTTCACACCCCCCTTAATGTTTTCCATACTGTGCTTCACACCCCCCTTCATGTTCTCCATACTGTGCTTCACACCCCCATCAGGTTTTCCATACTGTGCTCCACACCCCCCTTCATGTTCTCCATACTGTGCTTCACACGCCCCATCATGTTTTCTATACTGTGCTTCACCTCCCTTCATGTTCTCCACACTGTGCTTCACACCCCTTCATGTTCTCCATACTGTACTTCACACCCCCCTTCATGTTCTCCATACTGTGCTTCACACGCCCCATCATGTTTTCTATACTGTGCTTCACCTCCCTTCATGTTCTCCACAATGTGCTTCACACCCCTTCATGTTCTCCATACTGTGCTTCACACGCCCCATCATGTTTTCTATACTGTGCTTCACCTCCCTTCATGTTTTCCACACTGTGCTTCACACCCCTTCATGTTCTCCATACTGTACTTCACACTGCCCTTCATGTTCTCCATACTGTACTTCACACACCTCATCATGTTTTCCATACTGTGCTTCACACCCCTTCATGTTTGCCATACCGTGCTTCACACCCCCATCATTTTTTCCATACTGTGCTTCACACCCGCATCATGTTTTTCATAATATGCTTCACCCCCCTTCATGTTCTCTATACTGTGCTTCACACCCCCCTTCATGTTTTCCATACTGTGCTTCACACCCACCTACATGTTTTCCATACTGTGCTTCACACCCCCTTCATGTTTTCCGTACTCTGCTTCACACCCCCTTCATGTTTTCCATACTGTGCTTCACCCCCTTCATGTTTTCCATACTGTGCTTCACACCCCCCTTCATGTTTTCCATACTGTACTTCACACTCCCCTTCATGTTTTCCATACTGTGCTTAACACCCCTCTTCATGTTCTCCATACTGTGCTTCATCCCCATCATGTTTTCCATACTGTGCTTCACACCCCCGACATGTTTTCTATACTCTGCTTAATCCCCCTTCATATTTTCCATACTGTGCTACTCCCCCAATCATGTTTTCCATACTGTGCTTCTGACGCGCCCCCTGGGCCATATTCTTTAGGGGAATACCCGGAGCCGGATCAGATGGGGGTTGTAGTCTTCCGAGTGGCTGTGACCCGGTCCGTGCCCAGGGTGTCAAGCTCAGAGTATGTGGCAGTCCTACAGATGTTATAAAGTTCTTAATGTCGACTACGCCACCCGTTGTATTGCGGTCACTATGGCCGCCGCTGCAGCAGGGTCCGCTGAGGCTGATGGTGTTGGTGCAGCTTTTGGTAGTATAACCCCCAACGGGTGGGGTATAGCCTCAGGGGGTCAGGTGCAGAGGATGGGGGTTGTGGTGGTGCAGCATAGATGTTAAGTGAAGACAGAGTCGGGTTGTGCAGTTTAGGGTATTTACTCACTGCTGATGTTCCGGTCACTCCAGCTTCAAGTGACCACCCGAGCCGTGCTGCGTCCACCAGGTCCTGGATTCAGCAAACCCCCAAACAAGTCCGGAGCGTGACCCTGAGCTCTCCTTCTGTCCTTTCCTCGGGCCGTCCCCACTAGTGATCCACCTAGGTCCAGCTCCCTCGGGCCTTCTGTTGGGAGACCCTTGGCCTTGGGTTCCCTGACCCTCCACGTGGTTTGCCTTCGGGGTGGATGTGGTGGGTGGCCGTGGCAGACGCTGCCCACGGCCTCCGGTCTCTGGCTAGGGTGTGCTTTTGCCCCCACCAGTTTGGGATCCGGTACCCTAATGCCGACTCTTCACCCGGGGATTGAATTTGGGTTCTCAGAGTCCTTGCTTTTTCCCTCTCTGGGTCTTTCCTTCTCTGCTCCACTCTCTCTCTGCAGGCTCATCTGGACCTCTGCTTCTTACTGACTCTGACAGACTGACCCTGATCTTTGATGGTGCCCACCTTATATACTCCCTCTATGTGTGAGCTCAGGTGACCAGCACCCAATGAGCTCCTATCTTTACCCAGGCTGCTCCCCCTATCTGCCCCTACACTACTTGGGATGTACCACCCCCCTCCCACTCCAGCCAGGAACAGACTCGGTCGTACCTGCACATTTCTAAGTGGGAGTACCGTCGGCCTGTTCCTCGGAAATGGGATGTGTGTAGTGCATGCAGCCTACCGAGCTCAGGTCCACACTCCATCCTTACCCGGGAGTGGAATATCACACCTCTGGGTTGAGGTGCAATACCCCTGTAGCAGCCGAATCCTCAGGGTGCTACATTCCCCCCTGGTAAATCACAGCACGCCCTCGGGCTGTAAGAACAAAACACCACAAAACATACAAATTTTTTTCATATAAACAACATAGTAAAAACATATAAAATATCATATATATATCAGAAAACTTTTCATATAAATAACATTCTCGTCGCCTCTGGCTCCTCCTCCGGTCACTGTGCAACGTGTGACCGGGTAAAGTGCGACAGTCTTTTCTTGAAAAACTCGTGGCTTTCCTGTAAAACCAGTAGGGAGCGCTTTAGGACGCGCAACTATATACAGGGATATGGCCGCTCTCAGTCCTCGGCCAGGTATAAGGGAGGAATGACCGCTCTCAGTCCTCGGTCAGTGGGATTTAAGGGATAAACGGGTAAACAGTTCACACATGCTGGTCCCAACGGGGACTATATTATCAGCAACAGTTTCTTTGGTACCCCGACAGGTAACTATGTACAGCTTCTACTCTGCCGTACTTAACGACGACGTCCTCCTGCTCTTTCTTTGTGGTTACCTTTAGCTTCAGACCCGTCCGGGTCCTCTTGTTCTTCCTCCTCACACCGCAGCTCTTCCTCCGTCAGGCGATGCACATGGAGGGCGTAGGGTCCTTTGGCACACTTGTGCCGGGTAAAGGTGACCTCGTCCCCGATGTAAAGGTCACGACCTCTGTGTCCCTCCGGTAGGTGGGATTCAACGTCTCTCCTGGTTACGAAGACGTCGCCTGGGGTGCGGTGGTCTCGGATGAAGCCCCACCCATGCTGCATGTTAAACTTGATCACAGTCCCGGTGGTGCGGGGACTATGCGCTGCACGGGGGTCTCTCCTGGCCCGGCTCTTCTGCTCCGCGCTCC
This sequence comes from Phyllobates terribilis, assembly GCF_046119375.1. Lineage (NCBI taxonomy): Eukaryota > Metazoa > Chordata > Amphibia > Anura > Dendrobatidae > Phyllobates > Phyllobates terribilis. The sequence continues at coordinate 63,385,151 of NW_027362769.1, read as the reverse complement.
TTATTTGAGCTTGCTGTTCCCGGACCCGCCTCTCTCTCCGCTCCCTCTCAAAGACCTCGAGCTGCTGGCGGCAGCACTCAGCACGCTCCGCTGCAGCTGCCCGAGTCTCCTGAGTGAACCCCATGAGATCTTCTCCGGTGGGGTCCCACTCAAATTGGGCCTCTTCTAGCGGGGGCGAGATCCTCTTTACGGGCTTTGGAGCCGGGATCAGGGGTGCACACATGGCCCCAGCCTTCCTCTGCCGTTCCAGTTCATGATATTCCTGGGGCCAGATGAAAGGCTGCCCATCCGGGCACGTGTGTTGGGTAAACAGGTCCTCTCCCAGATGCGGCACTCTTGGTCTTATGGGCGCAGTGGTGTTAGCGCCCGGGTTGCCCGGGCCTTGCGGCCAGGCCTGGGGTATCTGGAAGGTGAAGGGCACCGTAAGGACGGCGGCACCCTGGGCTACTTGGCCCTGCGACCAGGCCGGTGGCTCCGCGGAGGTAGGGGGCGCTGTTGGTATTGCGGCGCCCGGGGGTACTAGGCCTTGCGACCAGGCTGGTGGTACTTCCTGCTTGGTCACGCTCAGGGTCGAGGCGTGTGACGTCACAGGGGTCGCGGCTGCGGCTTCCGGTTGAGGCCTAGTCTGTGGCGGTGACGTTGCGGTTACGGGCACGGCAGGGGGTACTTCGGGCTCTGCGACGGGGAGCTGGGGCAGGTGCGCGGTTTCCCGGTTTGGGGTAGAGACGTCCCCTTTACCTGCCTCCTTTCGTTCGGCTCCCTTCTCGGCGCCGTCTCCGGCCTTCAGTCCTCCTGCGCCATCCTCAGAGGCGGTCTGTCTCCTCATCTCGGGTGGCGTGCTCCGCTGACGAGTCTCGGTCCGCTGGGCCATCTCACGGCTCCACTCCGCCAACGTCTCTCGCTGCACCCGGGCCATCCTCCTTGCGAGGCCCTCCAGAGCGGTCTGTGCACACTCCCGGTCTCGGGGGAGCTGTGCTAGGACCTCCACTAGGCCTAGTGGGGTCGTTGCTTCCAGCAGGCTCCTGACCAACGGGTCGGTGCTGCTCTGCTCTCCTTCTGTTGTCTCCAGCAGGCTCCTGGCCAGCGGGCCGGTGCTGCTCTGCTCTCCCTCCTCTGTTTCTAGCAGGCTCCTGGCCAACGGGCCGGTGCTGCTCTGCTTTCTCGCCATCTCCGGGTAAGCTCCTCCGATACTCTTCTCCAGGCTTCTTGCCTCCGGGTGCGCTCGCTCCAGACTGCTCCAAGCGACACCCATCTTTGTTCTCTCCTTTCGTCTCCTCCCACCTCGAGGGCGGTCCCGGGGCCACTTGGTGATTGTCAGCTCCAGGGGCTGTTCTTTCACGCTGACAGACACCTCTAGCATCACAGTCTCTGTTGGTGGGGGCGGTTTCCACTTTTGGCGCCATTTTCGGTCCTGGCCCACGATGGGAGGTGGCCTCTCGCCACCCTCTGGCACGCCCATAATGGCGTCCGCTCTTCCAAGGCGGGAAACCTTCGGAAATGGCGGGAATCGTCTCCCAGTGGCGGGAAACTCTGCAGATGGCGGGAAAACGCTGTTAATGGCGGACAACCGGCTGGAATCGACCTGTGATGGGGTCCGATGGCGGGGACCCTCCGGAACCGGCAGGAGACTTCTTTTTGAGGTAAACTCGTTCTTATCTTCAGGCACGCAGTACCCGGGTGTTGCGGGCACGTAATCCTGCCGACTACGCCAAAGTTGACGCGCCCCCTGGGCCATATTCTTTAGGGGAATACCCGGAGCCGGATCAGATGGGGGTTGTAGTCTTCCGAGTGGCTGTGACCCGGTCCGTGCCCAGGGTGTCAAGCTCAGAGTATGTGGCAGTCCTACAGATGTTATAAAGTTCTTAATGTCGACTACGCCACCCGTTGTATTGCGGTCACTATGGCCGCCGCTGCAGCAGGGTCCGCTGAGGCTGATGGTGTTGGTGCAGCTTTTGGTAGTATAACCCCCAACGGGTGGGGTATAGCCTCAGGGGGTCAGGTGCAGAGGATGGGGGTTGTGGTGGTGCAGCATAGATGTTAAGTGAAGACAGAGTCGGGTTGTGCAGTTTAGGGTATTTACTCACTGCTGATGTTCCGGTCACTCCAGCTTCAAGTGACCACCCGAGCCGTGCTGCGTCCACCAGGTCCTGGATTCAGCAAACCCCCAAACAAGTCCGGAGCGTGACCCTGAGCTCTCCTTCTGTCCTTTCCTCTGGCCGTCCCCACTAGTGATCCACCTAGGTCCAGCTCCCTCGGGCCTTCTGTTGGGAGACCCTTGGCCTTGGGTTCCCTGACCCTCCACGTGGTTTGCCTTCGGGGTGGATGTGGTGGGTGGCCGTGGCAGACGCTGCCCACGGCCTCCGGTCTCTGGCTAGGGTGTGCTTTTGCCCCCACCAGTTTGGGATCCGGTACCCTAATGCCGACTCTTCACCCGGGGATTGAATTTGGGTTCTCAGAGTCCTTGCTTTTTCCCTCTCTGGGTCTTTCCTTCTCTGCTCCACTCTCTCTCTGCAGGCTCATCTGGACCTCTGCTTCTTACTGACTCTGACAGACTGACCCTGATCTTTGATGGTGCCCACCTTATATACTCCCTCTATGTGTGAGCTCAGGTGACCAGCACCCAATGAGCTCCTATCTTTACCCAGGCTGCTCCTCCTATCTGCCCCTACACTACTTGGGATGTACCACCCCCCTCCCACTCCAGCCAGGAACAGACTCGGTCGTACCTGCACATTTCTAAGTGGGAGTACCGTCGGCCTGTTCCTCGGAAATGGGATGTGTGTAGTGCATGCAGCCTACCGAGCTCAGGTCCACACTCCATCCTTACCCGGGAGTGGAATATCACACCTCTGGGTTGAGGTGCAATACCCCTGTAGCAGCCGAATCCTCAGGGTGCTACACTTCACACGCCCCTTCATGTTTTCCATACTGTGCTTCACAACCCCTTCATGTTTTTCATACTGTGCTTCACCCCCCTTCATGTTTTCCATACTGTGCTTCACACCCCCCTTAATGTTTTCCATACTGTGCTTCACACCCCCCTTCATGTTCTTCATACTGTGCTTCACACCCACATCAGGTTTTCCATACTGTGCTCCACACCCCCCTTCATGTTCTCCATACTGTGCTTCACACGCCCCATCATGTTTTCTATACTGTGCTTCACCTCCCTTCATGTTCTCCACACTGTGCTTCACACCCCTTCATGTTCTCCATACTGTACTTCACACCCCCCTTCATGTTCTCCATACTGTGCTTCACACGCCCCATCATGTTTTCTATACTGTGCTTCACCTCCCTTCATGTTTTCCACACTGTGCTTCACACCCCTTCATGTTGTCCATACTGTACTTCACACTGCCCTTCATGTTCTCCATACTGTGCTTCACACACCTCATCATGTTTTCCATACTGTGCTTCACACCCCTTCATGTTTGCCATACCGTGCTTCACACCCCCATCATTTTTTCCATACTGTGCTTCACACCCGCATCATGTTTTTCATAATATGCTTCACCCCCCTTCATGTTCTCTATACTGTGCTTCACACCCCCCTTCATGTTTTCCATACTGTGCTTCACATCCACCTACATGTTTTCCATACTGTGCTTCACACCCCCTTCATGTTTTCCGTACTCTGCTTCACACCCCCTTCATGTTTTCCATACTGTGCTTCACCCCCTTCATGTTTTCCATACTGTGCTTCACACCCCCCTTCATGTTTTCCATACTGTACTTCACACTCCCCTTCATGTTTTCCATACTGTGCTTAACACCCCTCTTCATGTTCTCCATACTGTGCTTCATCCCCATCATGTTTTCCATACTGTGCTTCACACCCCCGTCATGTTTTCTATACTCTGCTTAATCCCCCTTCATATTTTACATACTGTGCTACTCCCCCAATCATGTTTTCCATACTGTGCTTCACACGCCCCTTCATGTTTTCCATACTGTGCTTCACACCCCCTTCATGTTTTCCATACTGTGCTTCACACCCCCTTCATGTTTTCCATACTGTGCTTAACCCCCCTTCATGTTTTCAATACTGTGCTTCACACCCCCCTTCATGTCTTCCATACTCTGCTTCACACCCCCTTCATATTTTCCATACTGTGCTTCACCCCCTTCATGTTTTCCAAGCTGTGCTTCACACCCCCTTCATGTTTTCCATACTCTGCTTCACACCCCCATCAGATTTTCCATACTGTGCTTCACACCCCCCTTCATGTTCTCCATACTGTGCTTCACACGCCCCATCATGTTTTCCATACTGTGCTTCACACACCCCATCATGTTTTCTATACTTTGCTTCACCTTCCCTTCATGTTCTCCATACTGTGCTTCACACCCTGTCAGGTTTTCTATACTCTGCTTCACACCCCCTTCATGTTTTCCATACTGTGCTTCACAACCCCTTCATGTTTTCCATACTGTGCTTCACAACCCCTTCATGTTTTTCATACTGTGCTTCACCCCCCTTCTTGTTTTCCATACTGTGCTTCACACCCCCCTTAATGTTTTCCATACTGTGCTTCACAGCCCCCTTCATGTTCTTCATACTGTGCTTCACATCCCCATCAGTTTTTCCATACTGTGCTCCACACCCCCCCTTCATGTTCTCCATACTGTGCTTCACACGCCCCATCATGTTTTCTATACTGTGCTTCACCTCCCTTCATGTTCTCCGCACTGTGCTTCACACCCCTTCATGTTCTCCATACTGTACTTCACACCCCCCTTCATGTTCTCCCTTCTGTGCTTCACACACCCCATCATGTTTTCGATACTGTGCTTCACACCCCTTCATGTTCGCCATACCGTGCTTCACACCCTCATCATGTTTTCCATACTGTGCTTCACACCCACATCATGTTTTCCATACTATGCTTTACACACCCTTCATGTTCTCTATACTGTGCTTCACCCCCCCTTCATGTTTTCCATACTCTGCTTCACACCCCCATCAGATTTTCCATACTGTGCTTCACACCCCCCTTCATGTTCTCCATACTGTGCTTCACACGCCCCATCATGTTTTCCATACTGTGCTTCACACACCCCATCATGTTTTCTATACTTTGCTTCACCTTCCCTTCATGTTCTCCATACTGTGCTTCACACCCTGTCAGGTTTTCTATACTCTGCTTCACACCCCCTTCATGTTTTCCATACTGTGCTTCACAACCCCTTCATGTTTTCCATACTGTGCTTCACAACCCCTTCATGTTTTTCATACTGTGCTTCACCCCCCTTCTTGTTTTCCATACTGTGCTTCACACCCCCCTTAATGTTTTCCATACTGTGCTTCACAGCCCCCTTCATGTTCTTCATACTGTGCTTCACATCCCCATCAGTTTTTCCATACTGTGCTCCACACCCCCCTTCATGTTCTCCATACTGTGCTTCACACGCCCCATCATGTTTTCTATACTGTGCTTCACCTCCCTTCATGTTCTCCGCACTGTGCTTCACACCCCTTCATGTTCTCCATACTGTACTTCACACCCCCCTTCATGTTCTCCCTTCTGTGCTTCACACACCCCATCATGTTTTCGATACTGTGCTTCACACCCCTTCATGTTCGCCATACCGTGCTTCACACCCTCATCATGTTTTCCATACTGTGCTTCACACCCACATCATGTTTTCCATACTATGCTTTACACACCCTTCATGTTCTCTATACTGTGCTTCACCCCCCCTTCATGTTTTCCATACTGTGCTTCACACTCCCCATCATATTTTCCATACCGTGCTTCACACGCCCCTTCATGTTTTCCATACTGTGCTTTACACCCCCATCATGTTTTCCATGCTCTGCTTCACACCCCCTTCATGTTTTCCATACTGTGCTTCACCACCTTCATGTTTTCCATACTGTGCTTCACACTCCCGTTCATGTTTTCCATACTGTGCTTAACACCCCCCTTCCTGTTCTCCATACTGTGCTTCACCCCCATCATGTTTTCCTTACTGTGCTTCACACCCCCATCATGTTTTCTATACTATGCTTCATCCCCCTTCATATTTTCCATACTGTGCTCCCCCCCTTCATGTTCTCCAAACTGTGCTTCACACCCCCATTCATGTTTTCCATACTGTGCTTTACACCCCCGTCATGTTTTCTATACTCTGCTTCATCCCCCTTCATGTTTTCCATACTGTGCATCAAACCCCCTTCATGTTTTCCATACTGTGCTTCACATCCCCTTCATGTTTTCCATACTGTGCTTAACCCCCCTTCATGTTTTCCATATTGTGCTTCACACCCCCCTTCATGTCTTTCATACTCTGCTTCACACCCCCTTCATGTTTTCCATACTGTGCTTCACCCCCTTCATGTTTTCCATACTGTGCTTCACACCCCCTTCATGTTTCCATACTGTGCTTCACACCCCCCTTCATGTCTTCCATACTGTGCTTCACACCCCTTTCATGTTTTCCATACTGTGCTTCACACTCCCTTCATGTTTTTCCATACTCTGCTTCACACCCCCCTTCATGTTTTCCATACTCTGCTTCACACCCTCCTTCATGTTTTCCATACTGTGCTTCACACCCCCTTTATGTTTTCCATACTGTGCTTCACACCCCCCTTCATGTTATCCATACTGTGCTTCACCCCCTTCATGTTTTCTTTACTCTGCTTCATCCCCCTTCATGTTTTCCATACTGTGCTTCACCCCCCTTCATGTCCTCCATACTGTGCTTCACACCCCCTTCATGTTTTCCATACTGTGCTTTACACCCCCTTCATGTTTTCCATACTGGGCTTCACACCCCCGTCATGTTTTCTATAATCTGCTTCATCCCCCTTCATGTTTTCCATACTGTGCTTCACACTCCCCATCATATTTTCCATACCGTGCTTCACACGCCCCTTCATGTTTTCCATACTGTGCTTCACACCCCCCATCATGTTTTCTATACTGTGCTTCACACCCCCTTCATGTTTTCCATACTGTGCTTCACACCCCTTTCATGTTTTCCATGCTGTACTTCAACCCCCTTCATGTTTTCCGTACTGTGCTTCACACCCCCAGTCATGTTTTCTATACTGTGCTTCACACCCTCTTCATGTTTTCTATACTGTGCTTCACACCCTCTTCATGTTTTCCATACTGTCCTTCACACCCCGTCATGTTTTCTATACTGTGCTTCATACCCCCTTCATGTTTTTCATACTATGCTTCACCCCCCTTCATGTTTTCCATACTATGCTTCACACGCCCCTTCATGTTTTCCATACTGTGCTTCTCACCCCCGTCATGTTTTCTATACTCTGCTTCACCCCCTTCATGTTTTCCATACTGTGCTTCACACCCCCTTCATCTACTATATAATTGTCTTATCCCGTCTGTCTGTCTGTCTGTCTGTCCAGGAAATCCCGCGTCGCTCATTGGTCCGGCAGCAGCCAATCAGCGCCGCGGGATTTCAGAAAAAAGATGGCGGCCGTTAGCGGCTCATCTGCGGGACGGAGGTCAGTGGCGTTTCAGCCGGGAGATGAGCGCCGCGAGGCGCTCATCTCCCGGCCGGTAACAGCAGAAGGACCCTGACCGCCGGACCCATCTGCGGGACGGAGATGCAGCCGGGAGATGAGCGGCGCGAGGCGCTCATGTTCTGGCCGGTAGCAGCGGAAGGACCGCCGGCGTCGCTGACATCCATGCGGAAGGGAGGACCGGGGAGCGGCGCTGCGGGTCGGGATACTTCTGCTGCGAGCGCCCGCTCATGTCCCGGGTTCTCGCAGCGGAAGTAGTCGTACAGGCAGCGCCGCTCCCCGGTCCTCACCAAGACGATTCGATGATTGGTCGCGGTCTTCGGACCCGACCAATCACTGATCTTAGCGCAAAAGTTAAATACCGCTGTGCTGATTGGTCGCGGACGCTGCCCGCGACCAATCACCGGTTTGGGCGCCAAATTTAAATATCGGCCGTGACCAATCAGCACAGTAGTGGTTAACTTTAGCTGCAAGATCAGTGATTGGTCGCGGGCCAAGACCGCGACCAATCACCGATTTGTGCGGCACATTTAAATAGCGGCCGCGACCAATTGGATGTCAGCGCCGCTCCCCGGTCCTCCCTTCACACCCTTGCCGCATGGATGTCAGCGGCGCTGCCTGTGCGGATACTTCCGCTGCGAGAACCCGGGACATGATCGGGCGCTCGCAGCAGAAGTATCCCGACCCGCAGCGCCGCTCCCCGGTCCTCCCTTCACACCCTAGCCGCTGATGTCCCCACAGTATCCGCATGGTGTTACAAAGATCCGGACATTTGTGTTAAGAATCGCTGATTGGTCGCTGGCGGTGCCCGCGATTTGGGCGCCAAATTTAAATATCGACCGCGACCAATCACCGATCTTGGCTCCACATTTAAACACCGCTGTACTGATTGGTCGCGACCGCTATTTAAATGTGGCGCCCAAATCGGTGATTGGTCACGGGCAGCGGCCGCGACCAATCAGCAGAGCGGTGTTTAACTTTAGCGCCAAGATCACTGATTGGTCGCGTGCGGAGAGCCAAGATCAGTGATTGGTCGCATCCGATATTTAAATTTGGCGCCCAAATTGGTGATTGGCTGCCCGCGACCAATCAGCGATTTTTAACACATGTCCGGACCTTTGTAACACCATGCGGATACTGTGGGGACATCAGCGGCTAGGGTGTGAAGGGAGGACCGGGGAGCGGCGCTGCCTGTGCGGATACTTCCGCTGCGAGAACCAGGGACATGAGCGGGCGCTCGCAGCAGAAGTATCCCGACCCGCAGCGCCGCTCCCCGGTCCTCCCTTCACACGCTAGCCGCTGATGTCCCCACAGTATCAGCATGGTGTTACAAAGGTCCGGACATTTATGTTAAAAATCGCTGATTGGTCGCGGGCGCTGCCCGCGACCAATCACCGATTTGGGCGCCAAATTTAAATATCGGCCGCGACCAATCACCGATCTTGGCTCCACATTTAAACACCGCTGTACTGATTGGTCGCGGACGCTATTTAAATGTGGCGCCAAAATCGGTGATTGGTCGCGCCCAGCGTCGGTGACCAATCAGCACAGCGGTGTTTAAATGTGGAGCCAAGATCGGTGATTGGTCGCGGCCGATATTTAAATTTGGTGCCCAAATCGGTGATTGGTCGCGGGCAGCGCCAGCGACCAATCAACGATTTTTAACACAAATGTCCGGACCTTTGTAACACCATGCGGATACTGTGGGGACATCAGTAGCTAGGGTGTGAAGGGAAGACCGGGGAGCGGAGCTGCGGGTCGGGATACTTCTGCTGCGAGCAGTCGCTCAAGTCCCGGGTTCTCGCAGCGGAAGTAGCCACACAGGCAGCGGCGCTCCCCGGTCCTCACTAATACGATTCCGCTCCCCGCTCCTCACCAATACGATTCGCTGATTGGTCGCGCTCTCCGCACGCGACCAATCAGTGATCTTGGCGCTAAAGTTAAACACCGCTCTGCTGATTGGTCGCGGCCGCTGCCTGCGACCAATCACCGATTTGGGCGCCACATTTAAATAGCGGACGCGACCAATCTCCGATCTTGCCGCCACATTTAAACACTGCTGTGCTAATTGGTCGCGGACGCCAGCCGCGACCAATCAGCGAGCTTGGCGCCATATTTAAAAAAGCGCTCTGCTGATTGGTCGCGGACGCCAGATGCGTCCAATCAGCGAGATTGGCGCCAAATTTAAACAACGCTGTGGCGATTGATCGCGGCCGCTGGCTGAGATCAATCAGCAGTATTGGCGCAAAATTTAAACAACGCTTTGCTGATTGGTCGCGGCCGTCAGCCGCGACTAATCAGCGACTTTGGCGCCAAATTTAAACCCCGCTCTGCATCGCTCTGCTGATTGGTCGCGGTCGCCGGCTGCGACCAATCAGCAGTATTGTCGCCAAATTTAAAGACCTCTTTGCTGATTGGTCGCGACCAATCAGCGATTTTGGCGCCAAATTTAAACACCGCTCTGCTGATCGGTCGCGGCCGGCGACCAATCAGCGATTTTGGTGCCAAATTTAAACCCCACTCTATATCGCTCTGCTGATTGGTCGCGGTCGGCGGCCGTGACCAATCAGCAGTATTGGCGCCAAATTTAAACACCGCTCTGCTGATTGGTCGCGACTAATCAGCGATTTTGGTGCCAAATTTAAACACGCTCTCCAATCCTCACTAACACGGTTTGCAGATTGGTCGCGGCCGCCGCCCGCGACCAATCACCGATATTGCCGCCAAATTTAAACACCACTTTGCTGATTGGTCGCGGTTGCCTAACGCGACCAATCAGCGATTTGGGCGCCAAATTTAAACGCCGCTCTGCTAATTGCGCCCCGTCGGCCGCATACCTATTCTAGAATACCCGATGCGTTCGAATCGGGCCACCATCTACTGTTTTTCATACTCTGCTTCACACCCCCTTCATGTTTTCCATACTCTGATTCACACCCCCTTCATGTTTTCCATACTGTGCTTCACACCCCCCTTCATGTTTTCCATACTGTGCTTCACACCCCCGTCATGTTTTCCATACTGTGCTTCACACCCCCCTTCATGTTTTCCATACTGTGCTTCACACCCCAGTCATGTTTTCCATATTGTGCTTCACCCCCCTTCATGTTTTCCATACTGTGCTTCACCCCCCATCATGTTTTCCATACTGTGCTTCACACCCCCCTTCATGTTCTCCATACTGTGCTTCACACCCCCCTTCATGTTTTCTATACTCTGCTTCACCCCCTTCATGTTTTCCATACTCTGCTTCACACCCCCCTTCATGTTTTTCATACTGTGCGTCACACCCCCGTCATGTTTTCTATACTCTGCTTTATCCCCCTTCATGTTTTCCATACTGTGATTCACACCCTCCTTCATGTTCTCCATACTGTGCTTCACACACCCGTCATGTTTTCTATACTCTGCTTTATCCCCCTTTCATGTTTTCCTTACTGTGCTTCACACCCCCTTCATGTTTTCCATACTGTGCTTCACCCCCCTTCATGGTCTCCATACTGTGCTTCATACCCTCCTTCATGTTCTCCATACTGTGCTTCACCCCCCTTCATGTTTTTCATACTGTGCTTCACACACCCCTTTAGGTTTTCAATACTGTGCTTCACACTCCCCTTCATGTTTTTCATACTGTGCTTCACACCCCCTTCATGTTTTTCATACTGTGCTTCACACTCCCCTTCATGTTTTCCATACTGTGCTTAACCCCCCTCTTCATGTTTTTCATACTGTGCTTCACACCCCCCTTCATATTTTCCATACTGTGCTTCAGCCCCCTTCATGTTTTCCATAATGTGCTTCAAACCCCCGTCATGTTTTCTATGCTCTGCTTCATCCCCCTTCATGTTTTCCATACTGTGCTTCACACCCCCTTCATGTTTTCCATACTGTGCTTCACACCCCCCTTCATATTTTCTTTACTGTGCTTTACACCCCCTTCATGTTTTCTATAGTCTGCTTCACACCCCCCTTCATGTTTTCCATACTGTGCTTCACACCCACTTCATGTTTTTCATACTGTGCTTCACACCCCCTTCAAGTTTTCCATACTGTGCTTCACACCCCCTTCATGTTTTTCATACTGTGCTTCACACCCCTTTCATGTTTTTCATACTGTGCTTCACACCCCCTCCATGTTTTTCATACTGTGCTTCACACCCCCCTTCATGTTTTCCATACTGTGCTTCACCCCCCCTTCATGTTTTCCATACTGTGCTTCATCCCCATTCATGTTTTCCATACTATGCTTCACACCCCCCTTCATGTTTTACATACTGTGCTTCACACCACCCTTCATGTTTTCCATACTCTGCTTCACCCCCCCGTAATGTTTTCCATACTGTGCTTCACCCCCCCGTAATGTTTTCCATACTGTGCTTCACACCCCTTCATGTTTTCCATACTGTGGTTCACACCGCCCTTCATATGTTGCATACTTTGCTTCACACCCCCCCCCTTCATGTTTTCCATACTGTGCTTCACACCCCTCTTCATGTTTTTCATAGTCTGTTTCACACCCCCCTTCATGTTTTTCATACTGTGCTTCACACCCCACTTAATGGTTTCCATACTGTGCTTCACACCCCCATCATGTTTTCTATACTCTGCTACACCCACCTTCATGTTTTCCATTCTCTGCTTCACACCCCCTTCATTTTTTTCATACTGTGCTTCACCCCCCTTCATGTTTTCCATACTGTGCTTCACACCCCTTCATGTTTTCCATACTGTGCTTCACACCGCACTTCATATTTGCATACTGTGCTTCATACCCCCCTTCATGTTTTCCATACTGTGCTTCACACCCCTTCATGTTTTCCATACTGTGCTTCACACCACCCTTCATATTTTGCATACTGTGCTTCACACCCCCCTTCATGGTTTCCATACTGTGCTTCACACCCCCCTTCATGTTTTCCATACTGTGCTTCACACGCCCCTTCATGTTTTTTACCATACTCTGCTTCACACCCCTGTCATGTTTTCCATACTCTGCTTCACACCCCCTTCATGTTTTTCACACTCTGCTTCACACCCCCTTTTTGTTTTCCATACTGTGCTTCACACCCCCTTCATGTTTTCCATACTGTGCTTCACACACCCCTTCATGTCTTCCATACTGTGCTTCACCCCCATCATGTTTTCTATACTGTGCTTCACATCCCCGTCTTTTTTTCTCTACTCTGCTTCACCCCCCTTCATGTTTTCCATACTGTGCATCGCACCCCCTTCATGTTTTTCATACTGTGCTTCACACCCCCCTTCATGTTTTCCATACGGTACTTCACACCCCCTTCATGTTTTTCATACTGTGCTTCACACCCCCTTCATGTTTTTCATACTGTGCTTCACACTCCCCTTCATGTTTTCCATACTGTGCTTAACCCCCCTCTTCATGTTTTCCATACTGAGCTTCACATCCCCCTTCATGTTTTCCATACTGTGCTTCACACCCCTTCATGTTTTCCATACTGTGCTTCACACCACCCTTCATGTTTTCCATACTGTGCTTCACACCACCCTTCATATTTTGCATACTGTGCTTCACACCCCCCTTCATGGTTTCCATACTGTGCTTCACATGCCCCTTCATGTTTTCCATACTGTGCTTCACATGCCCCTTCATGTTTTTTACCATACTCTGCTTCACACCCCTGTCATGTTTTCCATACTCTGCTTCACACCCCCTTCATGTTTTTAACACTCTGTTTCACACCCCCTTTCATGTTTTCCATACTGTGCTTCACACCCCTTCATGTTTTCCATACTGTGCTTCACACCCCCTTCTTGTTTTCCATACTGTGCTTCACACCCCCTTCTTGTTTTCCATACTGTGCATCACACCCCCTTCATGTTTTCCATACTGTGCTTCACACCCCCTTCATGTTTTCCATACTGTGCTTCACACCCCTTTCATGTTTTTCATACTGTGCTTCACACCCCCCTTCATGTTTTCCATACTGTACTTCACACCCCATTCATGTTTTTCACACTGTGCTTCACACCACCTCCATGTTTTTCATACTGTGCTTCACACCCCCCTTCATGTTTTCCATACTGTGCTTCACCCCCCCTTCATGTTTTCCATTCTGTTCTTCATCCCCATTCATGTTTTCCATACTATGCTTCACACCCCCCTTCATGGTTTCCATACTGTGCTTCACACCCCCCTTCATGTTTTCCATACTCTGCTTCACACCCCCGTCATGTTTTCCATACTGTGCTTCACACCCCCCTTCATGTTTTTCATACTGTGCTTCACACCCCCCTTAATGGTTTCCATACTGTGCTTCACACCCCCGTCATGTTTACTATACTCAGCTTCACCCACTTTCATGTTTTCCATTCTCTGCTTCACACCCCCTTCATGTTTTCAATACTGTGCTTCACACCGCCCTTCATGTTTTCCATTCTCTGCTTCACACCCCTTCATGTTTTCCATACTGTGCTTCACACCCCCCCTCATGTTTTTCATAGTCTGCTTCACACCCCCTTCATGTTTTTCATACTGTGCTTCACACCCTCCTTCATGTTTTCCATACTGTGCTACACACCTTCTTCAGGCTTTCCATACTGTGCTTCACACCCCCCTTCATGTTTTCCATACTGTGCTTCACACCCCCCTTCATGTTTTCCTTACTTTGCTTCACACCCCCCTTCATGTTTTCCATACTGTGCTTCACACCCCCCTTCATGTTTTCCCAACTGTGCTTCACACCTTCTTCATGTTTTCCATACTGTGCTTCACACCCCCGTCATGTTTTCTATACTCTGCTTCACCCCCTTCATGTTTTCCATACTGTGCTTCACACCCCATTCATGTTTTTCATGCTGTGCTTCACACCCCCCTTCACGTTTTCCAAACTGTTCTTCACACCCCCCTTCTTGTTTTCCATACTGTGCTTCACACGCCCCTTCATGTTTTCCATACTCTGCTTCACACCTCCCTTCATATTTTCCTTACTTTGCTTCACACCCCCTTCATGTTTTCCATACTGTGCTTCAAACCCCCCCTTCATGTTTTCCATACTCTGCTTCACACCCCCCTTCATGTTTTCCATACTCTGCTTCACCCCCTTCATGCTTTGCATACTGTACTTCACACCCCCTTCATGTTTTTCATATTGTGCTTCACACCCCCTTCATGTTTTTCATACTGTGCTTCACACTCCCCTTCATGTTTTCCATACTGTGCTTCACACCCCCGTCATGTTTTCCATACTGTGCTTCACACCTCCCTTCATGTTTTTCATACTGTGCTTCACACCCCCCTTCATGTTTTCCATACTGTGCTTCACCCCCCCATCATGTTTACTATACTCTGCTTCACCCTCCTTCATGTTTTCCATTCTCTGCTTCACACCCCCTTCATGTTTTCCATACTGTGCTTCACACCCCTTCATGTTTTCCATACTGTGCTTCACACTGCCCTTCATATTTTGCATACTGTGCTTCACACCCCCCCCTTCATGTTTTTCATACTGTGCTTCACACTCCCCTTCATGTTTTTCATAGTCTGCTGCACACCCCCCTTCATGTTTTTCATACTGTGCTTTACACCCTCCTTAATGGTTTCCATACTGTGCTTCACACCCCCGTCATGTTTTCTATACTCTGCTACACCCACCTTCATGTTTTTCATTCTCTGCTTCACACCCCCTTCATTTTTTTCATACTGTGCTTCACACCCCCCTTCATGTTTTCCATACTGTGCTTCATACCCCTTCATGTTTTCCATACTGTGCTTCACACCGCACTTCATATTTGCATACTGTGCTTCACACCCCCCTTCATGTTTTCCATACTGTGCTTCACACCCCTTCATGTTTTCCATACTGTGCTTCATACCCCTTCATGTTTTCCATACTGTGCTTCACACCGCACTTCATATTTGCATACTGTGCTTCACACCCCCCTTCATGTTTTCCATACTGTGCTTCACACCCCTTCATGTTTTCCATACTGTGCTTCACACAACCCTTCATGTTTTCCATGCTGTGCTTCACACAAACCTTCATGTTTTCCATGCTGTGCTTCACACCACCCTTCATATTTTGCATACTGTGCTTCACACCCCCCTTCATGGTTTCCATACTGTGCTTCACACCCCCCTTCATGTTTTCCATACTGTGCTTCACATGCCCCTTCATGTTTTTTACCATACTCTGCTTCACACCCCTGTCATGTTTTCCATACTCTGCTTCACACCCCCTTCATGTTTTCCATACTGTGCTTCACACCTTCTTCATGTTTTCCATACTGTGCTTCACACCCCCGTCATGTTCTCTATACTCTGCTTCACCCCCTTCATGCTTTCCATACTGTGCTTCACACCCCCCTTCATGTTTTCCATACTGTGCTTCACACCCCCCTTCATGTTTTCCATACTGTGCTTCACCCCCCCGTCATGTTTCCATACTGTGCTTCACACCCCCCTTCATGGTTTCCATACTGTACTTCACACCCCCCTTCATGTTTTCCATACTGTGCTTCACACCCCCGTCATGTTTTCCATACTGTGCTTCACACCCTTCATGTTTTCCATACTGTGCTTCACACCCCTGTAATGTTTTCCATACTGTGCTTCACACCCCTTCATGTTTTCCATACTGTGGTTCACACCGCCCTTCATATTTTGCATACTGTGCTTCACACCCCCCCTTCATGTTTTCCATACTGTGCTTCACACCCCCCTTCATGTTTTTCATACTCTGCTTCACACCCCCCTTAATGGTTTCCATACTGTGCTTCACTCCCCCGTCATGTTTTCTAAACTTTGCTACACCCACCTTCATGTTTTCCATTCTCTGCTTCACACCTCCTTCATTTTTTTCATACTGTGCTTCACCCCCCTTCATGTTTTCCATACTGTGCTTCACACCGCACTTCATATTTGCATACTGTGCTTCACACCCCCCTTCATGTTTTCCATACTGTGCTTCACACCCCCCTTCATGTTTTCCATACTGTGCTTCACACTCCTTCATGTTTTCCATACTGTGCTTCACACCACCCTTCATATTTTGCATACTGTGCTTCACACCCCCCTTCATGGTTTCCATACTGTGCTTCATACCCCCCTTCATGTTTTCCATACTGTGCTTCACACCCCCCTTCATGTTTTCCATACTGTACTTCACCCACCTTCATGTTTTCCATTCTCTGCTTCACACCCCCCTTCATGTTTTCCATTCTCTGCTTCACACCCCTTTATGTTTTCCATACTGTGGGTCACACCGCCCTTCATATTTTGCATACTGTGCTTCACACCCCCCCTCATGTTTTTCATAGTCTGCTTCACACCCCCTTCATGTTTTTCATACTGTGCTACACACCTTCTTCAGGCTTTCCATACTGTGCTTCGCACCCCCCTTCATGTTTTCCATGCTGTGCTTCACACCCCCCTTCATGTTTTCCTTACTTTGCTTCACACCCCACTTCATGTTTTCCATACTGTGCTTCACACCCCCCTTCATGTTTTCCCAACTGTGCTTCACACCTTCTTCATGTTTTCCATACTGTGCTTCACACCCCCGTCATGTTTTCTATACTCTGCTTCACTCCCTTCATGTTTTCCATACTGTGCTTCACACCCCATTCATGTTTTTCATACTGTGCTTCACACCCCCCTTCACGTTTTCCAAACTGTTCTTCACACCCCCGTCATGTTTTCCATACTGTGCTTCACACCCCCCTTCATGTTTTCCATACTGTGCTTCACACCCCCCTTCATATTTTCTTACTTTGCTTCACACCCCCTTCATGTTTTCCATACTCTGCTTCACACCCCCCTTCATGTTTTCCATACTGTGCTTCACACCTTCTTCATGTTTTCCATACTGTGCTTCACACCCCCGTCATTTTCTCTATATTCTGCTTCACCCCCTTCATGCTTTCCATACTGTGCTTCACACCCCCCTTCATGTTTTCCATACTGTGCTTCACCCCCCCGTCATGTTTCCATACTGTGCTTCACCCCCCCGTCATGTTTCCATACTGTGCTTCACACCCCCCTTCATGTTTTCCATACTGTACTTCACACCCCCCTTCATGTTTTCCATACTGTGCTTCACACCCCCGTCATGTTTTCCATACTGTGCTTCACCCCCTTCATGTTTTCCATACTGTGCTTCACACCCCTGTAATGTTTTCCATACTGTGCTTCACACCCCTTCATGTTTTCCATACTGTGGTTCACACCGCCCTTCATATTTTGCATACTGTGCTTCACACCCCCCCTTCATGTTTTCCATACTGTGCTTCACACCGCCCTTCATGTTTTCCATTCTCTGCTTCACACCCCTTCATGTTTTCCATACTGTGGGTCACACCGCCCTTCATATTTTGCATACTGTGCTTCACACCCCCCTTCATGTTTTTCATACTGTGCTTCACACCGCCCTTCATGTTTTCCATTCTCTGCTTCACACCCCTTCATGTTTTCCATACTGTGGGTCACACCGCCCTTCATATTTTGCATACTGTGCTTCACACCCCCCTCATGTTTTTCATAGTCTTTTTAACACAAATGTCCGGACCTTTGTAACACCATGCGGATACTGTGGGGACATCAGTAGCTAGGGTGTGAAGGGAAGACCGGGGAGCGGAGCTGCGGGTCGGGATACTTCTGCTGCGAGCAGTCGCTCAAGTCCCGGGTTCTCGCAGCGGAAGTAGCCACACAGGCAGCGGCGCTCCCCGGTCCTCACTAATACGATTCCGCTCCCCGCTCCTCACCAATACGATTCGCTGATTGGTCGCGCTCTCCGCACGCGACCAATCAGTGATCTTGGCGCTAAAGTTAAACACCGCTCTGCTGATTGGTCGCGGCCGCTGCCTGCGACCAATCACCGATTTGGGCGCCACATTTAAATAGCGGACGCGACCAATCACCGATCTTGCCGCCACATTTAAACACTGCTGTGCTAATTGGTCGCGGACGCCAGCCGCGACCAATCAGCGAGCTTGGCGCCAAATTTAAAAAAGCGCTCTGCTGATTGGTCGCGGACGCCAGATGCGTCCAATCAGCGAGATTGGCGCCAAATTTAAACAACGCTGTGGTGATTGATCGCGGCCGCTGGCTGAGATCAATCAGCAGTATTGGCGCAAAATTTAAACAACGCTTTGCTGATTGGTCGCGGCCGTCAGCCGCGACTAATCAGCGACTTTGGCGCCAAATTTAAACCCCGCTCTGCATCGCTCTGCTGATTGGTCGCGGTCGCCGGCTGCGACCAATCAGCAGTATTGTCGCCAAATTTAAAGACCTCTTTGCTGATTGGTCGCGACCAATCAGCGATTTTGGCGCCAAATTTAAACACCGCTCTGCTGATCGGTCGCGGCCGGCGACCAATCAGCGATTTTGGTGCCAAATTTAAACCCCGCTCTATATCGCTCTGCTGATTGGTCGCGGTCGGCGGCCGTGACCAATCAGCAGTATTGGCGCCAAATTTAAACACCGCTCTGCTGATTGGTCGCGACTAATCAGCGATTTTGGTGCCAAATTTAAACACGCTCTCCAATCCTCACTAACACGGTTTGCAGATTGGTCGCGGCCGCCGCCCGCGACCAATCACCGATATTGCCGCCAAATTTAAACACCACTTTGCTGATTGGTCGCGGTTGCCTAACGCGACCAATCAGCGATTTGGGCGCCAAATTTAAACGCCGCTCTGCTAATTGCGCCCCGTCGGCCGCATACCTATTCTAGAATACCCGATGCGTTCGAATCGGGCCACCATCTACTGTTTTTCATACTCTGCTTCACACCCCCTTCATGTTTTCCATACTCTGATTCACACCCCCTTCATGTTTTCCATACGGTGCTTCACACCCCCCTTCATGTTTTCCATACTGTGCTTCACACCCCCGTCATGTTTTCCATACTGTGCTTCACACCCCCCTTCATGTTTTCCATACTGTGCTTCACACCCCAGTCATGTTTTCCATATTGTGCTTCACCCCCCTTCATGTTTTCCATACTGTGCTTCACCCCCCATCATGTTTTCCATACTGTGCTTCACACCCCCCTTCATGTTCTCCATACTGTGCTTCACACCCCCCTTCATGTTTTCTATACTCTGCTTCACCCCCTTCATGTTTTCCATACTCTGCTTCACACCCCCCTTCATGTTTTTCATACTGTGCGTCACACCCCCGTCATGTTTTCTATACTCTGCTTTATCCCCCTTCATGTTTTCCATACTGTGCTTCACACCCTCCTTCATGTTCTCCATACTGTGCTTCACACACCCGTCATGTTTTCTATACTCTGCTTCACACCCCCTTTCATGTTTTCCTTACTGTGCTTCACACCCCCTTCATGTTTTCCATACTGTGCTTCACCCCCCTTCATGGTCTCCATACTGTGCTTCATACCCTCCTTCATGTTCTCCATACTGTGCTTCACCCCCCTTCATGTTTTTCATACTGTGCTTCACACACCCCTTTATGTTTTCAATACTGTGCTTCACACCCCCCTTCATATTTTCCATACTGTGCTTCACCCCCCTTCATGTTTTCCATAATGTGCTTCAAACCCCCGTCATGTTTTCTATGCTCTGCTTCATCCCCCTTCATGTTTTCCATACTGTGCTTCACACCCCCTTCATGTTTTCCATACTGGGCTTCACACCCCCCTTCATATTTTCTTTACTGTGCTTTACACCCCCTTCATGTTTTCTATAGTCTGCTTCACACCCCCCTTCATGTTTTCCATACTGTGCTTCACACCCACTTCATGTTTTTCATACTGTGCTTCACACCCCCTTCAAGTTTTCCATACTGTGCTTCACACCCCCTTCATGTTTTTCATACTGTGCTTCACACCCCTTTCATGTTTTTCATACTGTGCTTCACACCCCCTCCATGTTTTTCATACTGTGCTTCACACCCCCCTTCATGTTTTCCATACTGTGCTTCACCCCCCCTTCATGTTTTCCATACTGTGCTTCATCCCCATTCATGTTTTCCATACTATGCTTCACACCCCCCTTCATGTTTTACATACTGTGCTTCACACCACCCTTCATGTTTTCCATACTCTGCTTCACCCCCCCGTAATGTTTTCCATACTGTGCTTCACCCCCCCGTAATGTTTTCCATACTGTGCTTCACACCCCTTCATGTTTTCCATACTGTGGTTCACACCGCCCTTCATATGTTGCATACTTTGCTTCACACCCCCCCTTCATGTTTTCCATACTGTGCTTCACACCCCCATCATGTTTTCTATACTCTGCTACACACCCCCTTCATTTTTTTCATACTGTGCTTCACCCCCCTTCATGTTTTCCATACTGTGCTTCACACCCCTTCATGTTTTCCATACTGTGCTTCACACCGCACTTCATATTTGCATACTGTGCTTCATACCCCCCTTCATGTTTTCCATACTGTGCTTCACACCCCTTCATGTTTTCCATGCTGTGCTTCACACCACCCTTCATATTTTGCATACTGTGCTTCACACCCCCCTTCATGGTTTCCATACTGTGCTTCACACCCCCCTTCATGTTTTCCATACTGTGCTTCACACGCCCCTTCATGTTTTTTACCATACTCTGCTTCACACCCCTGTCATGTTTTCCATACTCTGCTTCACACCCCCTTCATGTTTTTCACACTCTGCTTCACACCCCCTTTTTGTTTTCCATACTGTGCTTCACACCCCCTTCATGTTTTCCATACTGTGCTTCACACACCCCTTCATGTCTTCCATACTGTGCTTCACCCCCATCATGTTTTCTATACTGTGCTTCACATCCCCGTCTTTTTTTCTCTACTCTGCTTCACCCCCCTTCATGTTTTCCATACTGTGCATCGCACCCCCTTCATGTTTTTCATACTGTGCTTCACACCCCCCTTCATGTTTTCCATACTGTACTTCACACCCCCTTCATGTTTTTCATACTGTGCTTCACACCCCCTTCATGTTTTTCATACTGTGCTTCACACTCCCCTTCATGTTTTCCATACTGTGCTTCACACCACCCTTCATGTTTTCCATACTGTGCTTCACACCACCCTTCATATTTTGCATACTGTGCTTCACACCCCCCTTCATGGTTTCCATATTGTGCTTCACATGCCCCTTCATGTTTTCCATACTGTGCTTCACATGCCCCTTCATGTTTTTTACCATACTCTGCTTCACACCCCTGTAATGTTTTCCATACTCTGCTTCACACCCCCTTCATGTTTTTAACACTCTGTTTCACACCCCCTTTCATGTTTTCCATACTGTGCTTCACACCCCTTCATGTTTTCCATACTGTGCTTCACACCCCCTTCTTGTTTTCCATACTGTGCTTCACACCCCCTTCTTGTTTTCCATACTGTGCTTCACACCCCCTTCATGTTTTCCATACTGTGCTTCACACCCCCTTTCATGTTTTCCATACTCTGCTTCACACCACCCTTCACGTTTTCCATACTGTGCTTCACACCCCCTTCATGTTTTCCATATTGTGCTTCACACACCCCTTCATGTCTTCCATATTGTGCTTCACCCCCTTCATGTTTTCTATACTGTGCTTCACACCCCTGTCTTTTTTTCTCTACTCTGCTTCACCCCCTTCATGTTTTCCATACTGTGCATCACACCCCCTTCATGTTTTCCATACTGTGCTTCACACCCCCTTCATGTTTTCCATACTGTGCTTCACACCCCCTTCATGTTTTCCATACTGTGCTTCACACCCCCCTTCATGTTTTCCCAACTGTGCTTCACACCTTCTTCATGTTTTCCATACTGTGCTTCACACCCCCGTCATGTTTTCTATACTCTGCTTCACCCCCTTCATGTTTTCCATACTGTGCTTCACACCCCATTCATGTTTTTCATGCTGTGCTTCACACCCCCCTTCACGTTTTCCAAACTGTTCTTCACACCCCCCTTCTTGTTTTCCATACTGTGCTTCACACGCCCCTTCATGTTTTCCATACTCTGCTTCACACCTCCCTTCATATTTTCCTTACTTTGCTTCACACCCCCTTCATGTTTTCCATACTGTGCTTCAAACCCCCCCTTCATGTTTTCCATACTCTGCTTCACACCCCCCTTCATGTTTTCCATACTCTGCTTCACCCCCTTCATGCTTTGCATACTGTACTTCACACCCCCTTCATGTTTTTCATATTGTGCTTCACACCCCCTTCATGTTTTCCATACTGTGCTTCACACTCCCCTTCATGTTTTCCATACTGTGCTTCACACCCCCGTCATGTTTTCCATACTGTGCTTCACACCTCCCTTCATGTTTTTCATACTGTGCTTCACACCCCCCTTCATGTTTTCCATACTGTGCTTCACCCCCCCATCATGTTTACTATACTCTGCTTCACCCTCCTTCATGTTTTCCATTCTCTGCTTCACACCCCCTTCATGTTTTCCATACTGTGCTTCACACCCCTTCATGTTTTCCATACTGTGCTTCACACTGCCCTTCATATTTTGCATACTGTGCTTCACACCCCCCCTTCATGTTTTTCATACTGTGCTTCACACTCCCCTTCATGTTTTTCATAGTCTGCTGCACACCCCCCTTCATGTTTTTCATACTGTGCTTTACACCCTCCTTAATGGTTTCCATACTGTGCTTCACACCCCCGTCATGTTTTCTATATTCTGCTACACCCACCTTCATGTTTTTCATTCTCTGCTTCACACCCCCTTCATTTTTTTCATACTGTGCTTCACACCCCCCTTCATGTTTTCCATACTGTGCTTCATACCCCTTCATGTTTTCCATACTGTGCTTCACACCGCACTTCATATTTGCATACTGTGCTTCACACCCCCCTTCATGTTTTCCATACTGTGCTTCACACCCCTTCATGTTTTCCATACTGTGCTTCATACCCCTTCATGTTTTCCATACTGTGCTTCACACCGCACTTCATATTTGCATACTGTGCTTCACACCCCCCTTCATGTTTTCCATACTGTGCTTCACACCCCTTCATGTTTTCCATACTGTGCTTCACACAACCCTTCATGTTTTCCATGCTGTGCTTCACACAAACCTTCATGTTTTCCATGCTGTGCTTCACACCACCCTTCATATTTTGCATACTGTGCTTCACACCCCCCTTCATGGTTTCCATACTGTGCTTCACACCCCCCTTCATGTTTTCCATACTGTGCTTCACATGCCCCTTCATGTTTTTTACCATACTCTGCTTCACACCCCTGTCATGTTTTCCATACTCTGCTTCACACCCCCTTCATGTTTTTAACACTCTGTTTCACACCCCTTTCATGTTTTCCATACTGTGCTTCACACCCCTTCATGTTTTCCATACTGTGCTTCACAACCCCTTCTTGTTTTCCATACTGTGCTTCACACCCCCTTCTTGTTTTCCATACTGTGCTTCACACCCCTTTCATGTTTTTCATGCTGTGCTTCACACCCCCTTCATGTTTTCCATACTGTGCTTCACACCCCCTTCATGTTTTCCATATTGTGCTTCACACACCACTTCATGTCTTCCATACTGTGCATCACCCCCTTCATGTTTTCTATACTGTGCTTCACACCCCTGTCTTTTTTTCTCTACTCTGCTTCACCCCCTTCATGTTTTCCATACTGTGCTTCACACCCCCTTCATGTTTTCCATACTGTGCTTCACACCCCCTTCATGTTTTCCATACTGTGCTTCACACCCCTTTCATGTTTTTCATACTGTGCTTCACACCCCCTTCATGTTTTTCACACTGTGCTTCACACCCCCTCCATGTTTTTCATACTGTGCTTCACACCCCCCTTCATGTTTTCCATACTGTGCTTCACCCACCTTCATGTTTTCCATTCTCTGCTTCACACCCCCTTCATGTTTTCCATACTGTGCTTCACACCGCCCTTCATGTTTTCCATTCTCTGCTTCACACCCCTTCATGTTTTCCAT
The DNA here is from genome assembly GCF_046119375.1 of Phyllobates terribilis. Taxonomy (NCBI): domain Eukaryota; kingdom Metazoa; phylum Chordata; class Amphibia; order Anura; family Dendrobatidae; genus Phyllobates; species Phyllobates terribilis. The sequence continues at coordinate 63,360,748 of NW_027362769.1, read as the reverse complement.
ACTGTGGGTCACACCGCCCTTCATATTTTGCATACTGTGCTTCACACCCCCCTCATGTTTTTCATAGTCTGCTTCACACCCCCTTCATGTTTTTCATACTTTGCTTCACACCCCCCTTCATGTTTTCCATACTGTGCTACACACCTTCTTCAGGCTTTCCATACTGTGCTTCACACCCCCCTTCATGTTTTCCATACTGTGCTTCACACCCCCCTTCATGTTTTCCTTACTTTGCTTCACACCCCCCTTCATGTTTTCCATACTGTGCTTCACACCTCCGTCATGTTTTCTATACTCTGCTTCACCCCATTCATGTTTTCCATACTGTGCTTCACACCCAATTCATGTTTTTCATACTGTGCTTCACACCCCCCTTCACGTTTTCCAAACTGTTCTTCACACCCCCCTTCTTGTTTTCCATACTGTGCTTCACACCCCCGTCATGTTTTCCATACTGTGTTTCATACCCCCCTTCATATTTTCCTTACTTTGCGTCACACCCCCTTCATGTTTTCCATACTCTGCTTCACACCCTCCTTCATGTTTTCCATACTGTGCTTCACACCTTCTTCATGTTTTCCATACTGTGCTTCACACCCCCGTCATGTTCTCTATACTCTGCTTCACCCCCTTCATGCTTTCCATACTGTGCTTCACACCCCCCTTCATGTTTTCCATACTGTGCTTCACACCCCCCTTCATGTTTTCCATACTGTGCTTCACCCCCCCGTCATGTTTCCATACTGTGCTTCACACCCCCCTTCATGGTTTCCATACTGTACTTCACACCCCCCTTCATGTTTTCCATACTGTGCTTCACACCCCCGTCATGTTTTCCATACTGTGCTTCACACCCTTCATGTTTTCCATACTGTGCTTCACACCCCTGTAATGTTTTCCATACTGTGCTTCACACCCCTTCATGTTTTCCATACTGTGGTTCACACCGCCCTTCATATTTTGCATACTGTGCTTCACACCCCCCCTTCATGTTTTCCATACTGTGCTTCACACCCCCCTTCATGTTTTTCATACTCTGCTTCACACCCCCCTTAATGGTTTCCATACTGTGCTTCACTCCCCCGTCATGTTTTCTAAACTTTGCTACACCCACCTTCATGTTTTCCATTCTCTGCTTCACACCGCCTTCATTTTTTTCATACTGTGCTTCACACCCCCCTTCATGTTTTCCCAACTGTGCTTCACACCTTCTTCATGTTTTCCATACTGTGCTTCACACCCCCGTCATGTTTTCTATACTCTGCTTCACTCCCTTCATGTTTTCCATACTGTGCTTCACACCCCATTCATGTTTTTCATACTGTGCTTCACACCCCCCTTCACGTTTTCCAAACTGTTCTTCACACCCCCGTCATGTTTTCCATACTGTGCTTCACACCCCCCTTCATGTTTTCCATACTGTGCTTCACACCCCCCTTCATATTTTCTTACTTTGCTTCACACCCCCTTCATGTTTTCCATACTCTGCTTCACACCCCCCTTCATGTTTTCCATACTGTGCTTCACACCTTCTTCATGTTTTCCATACTGTGCTTCACACCCCCGTCATTTTCTCTATATTCTGCTTCACCCCCTTCATGCTTTCCATACTGTGCTTCACACCCCCTTCATGTTTTCCATACTGTGCTTCACACCCCCCTTCATGTTTTCCATACTGTGCTTCACCCCCCCGTCATGTTTCCATACTGTGCTTCACACCCCCCTTCATGTTTTCCATACTGTACTTCACACCCCCCTTCATGTTTTCCATACTGTGCTTCACACCCCCGTCATGTTTTCCATACTGTGCTTCACCCCCTTCATGTTTTCCATACTGTGCTTCACACCCCTGTAATGTTTTCCATACTGTGCTTCACACCCCTTCATGTTTTCCATACTGTGGTTCACACCGCCCTTCATATTTTGCATACTGTGCTTCACAACCCCCCTTCATGTTTTCCATACTGTGCTTCACACCGCCCTTCATGTTTTCCATTCTCTGCTTCACACCCCTTCATGTTTTCCATACTGTGGGTCACACCGCCCTTCATATTTTGCATACTGTGCTTCACACCCCCCTTCATGTTTTTCATACTGTGCTTCACACCGCCCTTCATGTTTTCCATTCTCTGCTTCACACCCCTTCATGTTTTCCATACTGTGGGTCACACCGCCCTTCATATTTTGCATACTGTGCTTCACACCCCCCTCATGTTTTTCATAGTCTTTTTAACACAAATGTCCGGACCTTTGTAACACCATGCGGATACTGTGGGGACATCAGTAGCTAGGGTGTGAAGGGAAGACCGGGGAGCGGAGCTGCGGGTCGGGATACTTCTGCTGCGAGCAGTCGCTCAAGTCCCGGGTTCTCGCAGCGGAAGTAGCCACACAGGCAGCGGCGCTCCCCGGTCCTCACTAATACGATTCCGCTCCCCGCTCCTCACCAATACGATTCGCTGATTGGTCGCGCTCTCCGCACGCGACCAATCAGTGATCTTGGCGCTAAAGTTAAACACCGCTCTGCTGATTGGTCGCGGCCGCTGCCTGCGACCAATCACCGATTTGGGCGCCACATTTAAATAGCGGACGCGACCAATCACCGATCTTGCCGCCACATTTAAACACTGCTGTGCTAATTGGTCGCGGACGCCAGCCGCGACCAATCAGCGAGCTTGGCGCCAAATTTAAAAAAGCGCTCTGCTGATTGGTCGCGGACGCCAGATGCGTCCAATCAGCGAGATTGGCGCCAAATTTAAACAACGCTGTGGTGATTGATCGCGGCCGCTGGCTGAGATCAATCAGCAGTATTGGCGCAAAATTTAAACAACGCTTTGCTGATTGGTCGCGGCCGTCAGCCGCGACTAATCAGCGACTTTGGCGCCAAATTTAAACCCCGCTCTGCATCGCTCTGCTGATTGGTCGCGGTCGCCGGCTGCGACCAATCAGCAGTATTGTCGCCAAATTTAAAGACCTCTTTGCTGATTGGTCGCGACCAATCAGCGATTTTGGCGCCAAATTTAAACACCGCTCTGCTGATCGGTCGCGGCCGGCGACCAATCAGCGATTTTGGTGCCAAATTTAAACCCCGCTCTATATCGCTCTGCTGATTGGTCGCGGTCGGCGGCCGTGACCAATCAGCAGTATTGGCGCCAAATTTAAACACCGCTCTGCTGATTGGTCGCGACTAATCAGCGATTTTGGTGCCAAATTTAAACACGCTCTCCAATCCTCACTAACACGGTTTGCAGATTGGTCGCGGCCGCCGCCCGCGACCAATCACCGATATTGCCGCCAAATTTAAACACCACTTTGCTGATTGGTCGCGGTTGCCTAACGCGACCAATCAGCGATTTGGGCGCCAAATTTACACGCCGCTCTGCTAATTGCGCCCCGTCGGCCGCATACCTATTCTAGAATACCCGATGCGTTCGAATCGGGCCACCATCTACTGTTTTTCATACTCTGCTTCACACCCCCTTCATGTTTTCCATACTGTGCTTCACACCCCCCTTCATGTTTTCCATACTGTGCTTCACACCCCCGTCATGTTTTCCATACTGTGCTTCACACCCCCCTTCATGTTTTCCATACTGTGCTTCACACCCCAGTCATGTTTTCCATATTGTGCTTCACCCCCCTTCATGTTTTCCATACTGTGCTTCACCCCCCATCATGTTTTCCATACTGTGCTTCACACCCCCCTTCATGTTCTCCATACTGTGCTTCACACCCCCCTTCATGTTTTCTATACTCTGCTTCACCCCCTTCATGTTTTCCATACTCTGCTTCACACCCCCCTTCATGTTTTTCATACTGTGCGTCACACCCCCGTCATGTTTTCTATACTCTGCTTTATCCCCCTTCATGTTTTCCATACTGTGCTTCACACCCTCCTTCATGTTCTCCATACTGTGCTTCACACACCCGTCATGTTTTCTATACTCTGCTTCACACCCCCTTTCATGTTTTCCTTACTGTGCTTCACACCCCCTTCATGTTTTCCATACTGTGCTTCACCCCCCTTCATGGTCTCCATACTGTGCTTCATACCCTCCTTCATGTTCTCCATACTGTGCTTCACCCCCCTTCATGTTTTTCATACTGTGCTTCACACACCCCTTTATGTTTTCAATACTGTGCTTCACACCCCCTTAATGTTTTTCATACTGTGCTTCACACCCCCCTTCATATTTTCCATACTGTGCTTCACCCCCCTTCATGTTTTCCATAATGTGCTTCAAACCCCCGTCATGTTTTCTATGCTCTGCTTCATCCCCCTTCATGTTTTCCATACTGTGCTTCACACCCCCTTCATGTTTTCCATACTGTGCTTCACACCCCCCTTCATATTTTCTTTACTGTGCTTTACACCCCCTTCATGTTTTCTATAGTCTGCTTCACACCCCCCTTCATGTTTTCCATACTGTGCTTCACACCCACTTCATGTTTTTCATACTGTGCTTCACACCCCCTTCAAGTTTTCCATACTGTGCTTCACACCCCCTTCATGTTTTTCATACTGTGCTTCACACCCCTTTCATGTTTTTCATACTGTGCTTCACAACCCCTCCATGTTTTTCATACTGTGCTTCACCCCCCCTTCATGTTTTCCATACTGTGCTTCATCCCCATTCATGTTTTCCATACTATGCTTCACACCCCCCTTCATGTTTTACATACTGTGCTTCACACCACCCTTCATGTTTTCCATACTCTGCTTCACCCCCCCGTAATGTTTTCCATACTGTGCTTCACCCCCCCGTAATGTTTTCCATACTGTGCTTCACACCCCTTCATGTTTTCCATACTGTGGTTCACACCGCCCTTCATATGTTGCATACTTTGCTTCACACCCCCCCTTCATGTTTTCCATACTGTGCTTCACACCCTTCTTCATGTTTTTCATAGTCTGTTTCACACCCCCCTTCATGTTTTTCATACTGTGCTTCACACCCCACTTAATGGTTTCCATACTGTGCTTCACACCCCCATCATGTTTTCTATACTCTGCTACACCCACCTTCATGTTTTCCATTCTCTGCTTCACACCCCCTTCATTTTTTTCATACTGTGCTTCACCCCCCTTCATGTTTTCCATACTGTGCTTCACACCCCTTCATGTTTTCCATACTGTGCTTCACACCGCACTTCATATTTGCATACTGTGCTTCATACCCCCCTTCATGTTTTCCATACTGTGCTTCACACCCCTTCATGTTTTCCATGCTGTGCTTCACACCACCCTTCATATTTTGCATACTGTGCTTCACACCCCCCTTCATGGTTTCCATACTGTGCTTCACACCCCCCTTCATGTTTTCCATACTGTGCTTCACACGCCCCTTCATGTTTTTTACCATACTCTGCTTCACACCCCTGTCATGTTTTCCATACTCTGCTTCACACCCCCTTCATGTTTTTCACACTCTGCTTCACACCCCCTTTTTGTTTTCCATACTGTGCTTCACACCCCCTTCATGTTTTCCATACTGTGCTTCACACCCCCCTTCATGTTTTCCATACTGTGCTTCACACCCCCTTCATGTTTTCCATACTGTGCTTCACACCCCTTTCATGTTTTTCATACTGTGCTTCACACCCCCCTTCATGTTTTCCATACTGTACTTCACACCCCATTCATGTTTTTCACACTGTGCTTCACACCACCTCCATGTTTTTCATACTGTGCTTCACACCCCCCTTCATGTTTTCCATACTGTGCTTCACCCCCCCTTCATGTTTTCCATTCTGTTCTTCATCCCCATTCATGTTTTCCATACTATGCTTCACACCCCCCTTCATGGTTTCCATACTGTGCTTCACACCCCCCTTCATGTTTTCCATACTCTGCTTCACACCCCCGTCATGTTTTCCATACTGTGCTTCACACCCCCCTTCATGTTTTTCATACTGTGCTTCACACCCCCCTTAATGGTTTCCATACTGTGCTTCACACCCCCGTCATGTTTACTATACTCAGCTTCACCCACCTTCATGTTTTCCATTCTCTGCTTCACACCCCCTTCATGTTTTCCATACTGTGCTTCACACCGCCCTTCATGTTTTCCATTCTCTGCTTCACACCCCTTCATGTTTTCCATACTGTGCTTCACACCCCCCCTCATGTTTTTCATAGTCTGCTTCACAACCCCTTCATGTTTTTCATACTGTGCTTCACACCCCCCTTCATGTTTTCCATACTGTGCTACACACCTTCTTCAGGCTTTCCATACTGTGCTTCACACCCCCCTTCATGTTTTCCATACTGTGCTTCACACCCCCCTTCATGTTTTCCTTACTTTGCTTCACACCCCCCTTCATGTTTTCCATACTGTGCTTCACACCCCCCTTCATGTTTTCCCAACTGTGCTTCACACCTTCTTCATGTTTTCCATACTGTGCTTCACACCCCCGTCATGTTTTCTATACTCTGCTTCACCCCCTTCATGTTTTCCATACTGTGCTTCACACCCCCCTTCACGTTTTCCAAACTGTTCTTCACACCCCCCTTCTTGTTTTCCATACTGTGCTTCACACGCCCTTTCATGTTTTCCATACTCTGCTTCACACCTCCCTTCATATTTTCCTTACTTTGCTTCACACCCCCTTCATGTTTTCCATACTGTGCTTCAAACCCCCCCTTCATGTTTTCCATACTCTGCTTCACACCCCCCTTCATGTTTTCCATACTCTGCTTCACCCCCTTCATGCTTTGCATACTGTACTTCACACCCCCTTCATGTTTTTCATATTGTGCTTCACACCCCCTTCATGTTTTTCATACTGTGCTTCACACTCCCCTTCATGTTTTCCATACTGTGCTTCACACCCCCGTCATGTTTTCCATACTGTGCTTCACACCTCCCTTCATGTTTTTCATACTGTGCTTCACACCCCCCTTCATGTTTTCCATACTGTGCTTCACCCCCCCATCATGTTTACTATACTCTGCTTCACCCTCCTTCATGTTTTCCATTCTCTGCTTCACACCCCCTTCATGTTTTCCATACTGTGCTTCACACCCCTTCATGTTTTCCATACTGTGGTTCACACTGCCCTTCATATTTTGCATACTGTGCTTCACACCCCCCCTTCATGTTTTTCATACTGTGCTTCACACTCCCCTTCATGTTTTTCATAGTCTGCTGCACACCCCCCTTCATGTTTTTCATACTGTGCTTTACACCCTCCTTAATGATTTCCATACTGTGCTTCACACCCCCGTCATGTTTTCTATACTCTGCTACACCCACCTTCATGTTTTTCATTCTCTGCTTCACACCCCCTTCATTTTTTTCATACTGTGCTTCACACCCCCCTTCATGTTTTCCATACTGTGCTTCATACCCCTTCATGTTTTCCATACTGTGCTTCACACCGCACTTCATATTTGCATACTGTGCTTCACACCCCCCTTCATGTTTTCCATACTGTGCTTCACACCCCTTCATGTTTTCCATACTGTGCTTCATACCCCTTCATGTTTTCCATACTGTGCTTCACACCGCACTTCATATTTGCATACTGTGCTTCACACCCCCCTTCATGTTTTCCATACTGTGCTTCACACCCCTTCATGTTTTCCATACTGTGCTTCACACAACCCTTCATGTTTTCCATGCTGTGCTTCACACAAACCTTCATGTTTTCCATGCTGTGCTTCACACCACCCTTCATATTTTGCATACTGTGCTTCACACCCCCCTTCATGGTTTCCATACTGTGCTTCACACCCCCCTTCATGTTTTCCATACTGTGCTTCACATGCCCCTTCATGTTTTTTACCATACTCTGCTTCACACCCCTGTCATGTTTTCCATACTCTGCTTCACACCCCCTTCATGTTTTTAACACTCTGTTTCACACCCCTTTCATGTTTTCCATACTGTGCTTCACACCCCTTCATGTTTTCCATACTGTGCTTCACAACCCCTTCTTGTTTTCCATACTGTGCTTCGCACCCCCTTCTTGTTTTCCATACTGTGCTTCACACCCCTTTCATGTTTTTCATACTGTGCTTCACACCCCCTTCATGTTTTCCATACTGTGCTTCACACCCCCTTCATGTTTTCCATATTGTGCTTCACACACCACTTCATGTCTTCCATACTGTGCATCACCCCCTTCATGTTTTCTATACTGTGCTTCACACCCCTGTCTTTTTTTCTCTACTCTGCTTCACCCCCTTCATGTTTTCCATACTGTGCTTCACACCCCCTTCATGTTTTCCATACTGTGCTTCACACCCCCTTCATGTTTTCCATACTGTGCTTCACACCCCTTTCATGTTTTTCATACTGTGCTTCACACCCCCTTCATGTTTTTCACACTGTGCTTCACACCCCCTCCATGTTTTTCATACTGTGCTTCACACCCCCCTTCATGTTTTCCATACTGTGCGTCACCCACCTTCATGTTTTCCATTCTCTGCTTCACACCCCCTTCATGTTTTCCATACTGTGCTTCACACCGCCCTTCATGTTTTCCATTCTCTGCTTCACACCCCTTCATGTTTTCCATACTGTGGGTCACACCGCCCTTCATATTTTGCATACTGTGCTTCACACCCCCCTCATGTTTTTCATAGTCTGCTTCACACCCCCTTCATGTTTTTCATACTTTGCTTCACACCCCCCTTCATGTTTTCCATACTGTGCTACACACCTTCTTCAGGCTTTCCATACTGTGCTTCACACCCCCCTTCATGTTTTCCATACTGTGCTTCACACCCCCCTTCATGTTTTCCTTACTTTGCTTCACACCCCCCTTCATGTTTTCCATACTGTGCTTCACACCTCCGTCATGTTTTCTATACTCTGCTTCACCCCCTTCATGTTTTCCATACTGTGCTTCACACCCAATTCATGTTTTTCATACTGTGCTTCACACCCCCCTTCACGTTTTCCAAACTGTTCTTCACACCCCCCTTCTTGTTTTCCATACTGTGCTTCACACCCCCGTCATGTTTTCCATACTGTGCTTCACACCCCCCTTCATGTTTTCCATACTCTGCTTCACACCCCCCTTCATATTTTCCTTACTTTGCGTCACACCCCCTTCATGTTTTCCATACTCTGCTTCACACCCCCCTTCATGTTTTCCATACTGTGCTTCACACCTTCTTCATGTTTTCCATACTGTGCTTCACACCACCGTCATGTTCTCTATACTCTGCTTCACCCCCTTCATGCTTTCCATACTGTGCTTCACACCCCCCTTCATGTTTTCCATACTGTGCTTCACACCCCCCTTCATGTTTTCCATACTGTGCTTCACCCCCCCGTCATGTTTCCATACTGTGCTTCACACCCCCCTTCATGGTTTCCATACTGTACTTCACACCCCCCTTCATGTTTTCCATACTGTGCTTCACACCCCCGTCATGTTTTCCATACTGTGCTTCACACCCTTCATGTTTTCCATACTGTGCTTCACACCCCTGTAATGTTTTCCATACTGTGCTTCACACCCCTTCATGTTTTCCATACTGTGGTTCACACCGCCCTTCATATTTTTCATACTGTGCTTCACACCCCCCCTTCATGTTTTCCATACTGTGCTTCACACCCCCCTTCATGTTTTTCATACTCTGCTTCACACCCCCCTTAATGGTTTCCATACTGTGCTTCACTCCCCCGTCATGTTTTCTAAACTTTGCTACACCCACCTTCATGTTTTCCATTGTCTGCTTCACACCTCCTTCATTTTTTTCATACTGTGCTTCACCCCCCTTCATGTTTTCCATACTGTGCTTCACACCGCCCTTCATGTTTTCCATACTGTGCTTCACACCGCACTTCATATTTGCATACTGTGCTTCACACCCCCCTTCATGTTTTCCATACTGTGCTTCACACCCCCCTTCATGTTTTCCATACTGTGCTTCACACCCCTTCTTGTTTTCCATACTGTGCTTCACACCACCCTTCATATTTTGCATACTGTGCTTCACACCCCCCTTCATGGTTTCCATACTGTGCTTCATACCCCCCTTCATGTTTTCCATACTGTGCTTCACACCCCCCTTCATGTTTTCCATACTGTACTTCACCCACCTTCATGTTTTCCATTCTCTGCTTCACACCCCCCTTCATGTTTTCCATTCTCTGCTTCACCCCCTTCATGTTTTCCACACTGTGCTTCACACCCCCCTTCATGTTTTCCATACTGTGCTTCACACCCCTTCTTGTTTTCCATACTGTGCTTCACACCGCCCTTCATATTTTGCATACTGTGCTTCACACCCCCCTTCATGTTTTCCATACTGTGCTTCACACCCCCTTTCATGTTTTTCATACTGTGCTTCACACCCCCCTTAATGGTTTCCATACTGTGCTTCACACCCCTTCATGTTTTCCATACTGTGCTTCACACCGCCCTTCATATTTTGCATACTGTGCTTCACACCCCCCCTCATGTTTTTCATAGTCTGCTTCACACCCCCTTCATGTTTTTCATACTGTGCTACACACCTTCTTCAGGCTTTCCATACTGTGCTTCGCACCCCCCTTCATGTTTTCCATGCTGTGCTTCACACCCCCCTTCATGTTTTCCTTAATTTGCTTCACACCCCACTTCATGTTTTCCATACTGTGCTTCACACCCCCCTTCATGTTTTCCCAACTGTGCTTCACACCTTCTTCATGTTTTCCATACTGTGCTTCACACCCCCGTCATGTTTTCTATACTCTGCTTCACTCCCTTCATGTTTTCCATACTGTGCTTCACACCCCATTCATGTTTTTCATACTGTGCTTCACACCCCCCTTCACGTTTTCCAAACTGTTCTTCACACCCCCGTCATGTTTTCCATACTGTGCTTCACACCCCCCTTCATGTTTTCCATACTGTGCTTCACACCCCCCTTCATATTTTCTTACTTTGCTTCACACCCCCTTCATGTTTTCCATACTGTGCTTCACACCTTCTTCATGTTTTCCATACTGTGCTTCACACCCCCGTCATTTTCTCTATATTCTGCTTCACCCCCTTCATGCTTTCCATACTGTGCTTCACACCCCCTTCATGTTTTCCATACTGTGCTTCACACCCCCCTTCATGTTTTTCATACTGTGCTTCACCCCCCCGTCATGTTTCCATACTGTGCTTCACACCCCCCTTCATGTTTTCCATACTGTACTTCACACCCCCCTTCATGTTTTCCATACTGTGCTTCACACCCCCGTCATGTTTTCCATACTGTGCTTCACCCCCTTCATGTTTTCCATACTGTGCTTCACACCCCTTCATGTTTTCCATACTGTGGTTCACACCGCCCTTCATATTTTGCATACTGTGCTTCACACCCCCCCTTCATGTTTTCCATACTGTGCTTCACACCGCCCTTCATGTTTTCCATTCTCTGCTTCACACCCCTTCATGTTTTCCATACTGTGGGTCACACCGCCCTTCATATTTTGCATACTGTGCTTCACACCCCCCTTCATGTTTTTCATACTGTGCTTCACACCGCCCTTCATGTTTTCCATTCTCTGCTTCACACCCCTTCATGTTTTCCATACTGTGGGTCACACCGCCCTTCATATTTTGCATACTGTGCTTCACACCCCCCCTCATGTTTTTCATAGTCTGTTTACTTTACTCTGCTTCACCCACGTTCATGTTTTCCATTCTCTGCTTCACACCCCCTTCATGTTTTCCATACTGTGCTTCACACCGCCCTTCATGTTTTCCATTCTCTGCTTCACACCCCTTCATGTTTTCCATACTGTGGGTCACACCGCCCTTCATATTTTGCATACTGTGCTTCACCCCCCTTCATGTTTTCCATACTGTGCTTCACACCGCCCTTCATGTTTTCCATACTGTGCTTCACACCCCTTCATGTTTTCCATACTGTGCTTCACACCGCACTTCATATTTGCATACTGTGCTTCACACACCCCCTTCATGTTTTCCATACTGTGCTTCACACCCGTCTTCATGTTTTCCATATTGTGCTTCACACCCCTTCATGTTTTCCATACTGTGCTTCACACCACCCTTCATATTTTGTATACTGTGCTTCACACCCCTCTTCATGGTTTCTATACTGTGCTTCACACCCCCCTTCGTGTTTTCCATACTGTGCTTCACACGCCCCTTCATGTTTTTTACCATACTCTGCTTCACACCCCCTGCATGTTTTCCATACTGTGCTTAACCCCCCCCCTTCATGTTCTCCAATCTGTGGTTCACACTCCCCTTCATGGTTTCCATACTGTGCTTCACACCCCCCTTCATGTTTTCCATACTGTGCTTCACACCCCTTTCATGTTTTTCATACTGTCCTTTACACCCCCTTCATGTTTTTCATACTGTGCTTCACACCCCTTTCATGTTTTTCATACTGTGCTTCACACCCCCCTTCATGTTTTCCATACTGTGCTAAACCCCCCCTTCATGTTTTCCATAGTGTGCTTAATCCCCATTCATGTTTTCCATACTATGCTTCACACCCCCCTTCATGTTTTACATACTGTGCTTCACACCACCCTTCATGTTTTCCATACTCTGCTTCACACACCCGTAATGTTTTCCATACTGTGCTTCACCCCCCCGTAATGTTTTCCATACTGTGCTTCACACCCCTTCATGTTTTCCATACTGTACTTCACACCGCCCTTCATATTTTACATACTTTGCTTCACACCCCCCTTCATGTTTTCCATACTGTGCTTCACACCCCTCTTCATGTTTTCCATACTGTGCTTCACACCCCCTTCATGTTTTCCATACTGTGATTCACACCCCCGTCATGTTTTCTATACTCAGCTACACCCACCTTCATGTTTTCCATTCTCTGCTTCACACCCCCTTCATTTTTTTCATACTGTGCTTCATCCCCCTTCATGTTTTCCATACTGTGCTTCACAACGCCCTTCATGTTTTCCATACTGTGCTTCACACCCCTTCATGTTTTCCATACTGTGCTTCACACCGCACTTCATATTTGCATACTGTGCTTCACACCCCCCTTCATGTTTTCCATACTGTGCTTCACACCCCCCTTCATGTTTTCCATACTGTGCTTCACACCCCTTCATGTTTTCCATACTGTGCTTCACACCACCCTTCATATTTTGCATACTGTGCTTCACACCCCCCTTCATGGTTTCCATACTGTGCTTCACACCCCTTCATGTTTTCCACACTGTGCTTCACACCCCTTCATGTTTTCTACACTCTGCTTCATCCCCCTTCATGTTTTCCATACTGTGCTTCACCCCCTTCATGTTTTCCACACTGTGCTTCACACCCCCCTTCATGTTTTCCATACTGTGCTTCACACCCCTTCTTGTTTTCCATACTGTGCTTCACACCGCCCTTCATATTTTGCATACTGTGCTTCACACCCCCCCTTCATGTTTTCCATACTGTGCTTCACACCCCCTTTCATGTTTTTCATACTGTGCTTCACACCCCCCTTAATGGTTTCCATACTGTGCTTCACACCCCTTCATGTTTTCCATACTGTGCTTCACACCGCCCTTCATATTTTGCATACTGTGCTTCACACCCCCCTTCATGTTTTTCATACTGTGCTTCACACCCCCCTTCATGTTTTTCATACTGTGCCTTACACCCCTTCATGTTTTCCATACTGTGCTTCACACTCCTTCATGTTTTCCATACTGTGCTTCACACCGCCCTTCATATTTTGCATACTGTGCTTCCCACCCCCCTTCATGTTTTCCATACTGTGCTTCACACCCCCCTTAATGTTTTCCATACTGCGCTTCACACCCCTTCATGTTTTCCATACTGTGCTTCACACCGCCCTTCATATTTTGCATACTGTGCTTCACACCCCCCCTTCATGTTTTTCATTCTGTGCTTCACACCCCCCTTCATGTTTTTCATACTGTGCTTCACACCCCCTTCATGTTTTCCATACTGTGCTTCATCCCCCTTCATGTTTTCCATACTGTGCTTCACACCCCTTCATGTTTTCCATACTGTGCTTCACACCCCCCTTAATGTTTTCCATACTGTGGTTCACACTGTCCTTCATATTTTTCATACTGTGCTTCACACCCTTCATGTTTTTCATACTGTGCTTCACAACCCCCTTCATGTTTTTCATACTGTGCTTCACACCCCCCTTCATGTTTTTAATACTGTGCCTTACACCCCTTCATGTTTTCCATACTGTGCTTCACACTCTTTCATGTTTTCCATACTGTGCTTCACACCGCCCTTCATATTTTGCATACTGTGCTTCACACCCCCCCTTCATGTTTTCCATACTGTGCTTCACACCCCCCTTCATGTTTTCCATACTGTGCTTCACACCCCCCTTCATGTTTTTAATACTGTGCCTTACACCCCTTCATGTTTTCCATACTGTGCTTCACACCCCTTCATGTTTTCCATACTGTGCTTCACACCGCCCTTCATATTTTGCATACTGTGCTTCACACCCCCCTTCATGTTTTTCATACTGTGCTTCACACCCCCCTTCATGTTTTCCATACTGTGCTTCACACCCCCCTTCATGTTTTCCATACTGTGCTTCACACCCCCCTTAATGGTTTTCATACTGTGCTTCACACCCCTTCATGTTTTCCATACTGTGCTTCACACCCCCCTTCATGTTTTCCATACTGTGCTTCACACCCCTTCATGTTTTCCATACTGTGCTTCACACCCCTTCATGTTTTCCATACTGTGCTTCACACCCCCCTTCATGTTTTCCATACTGTGCTTCACACCCCCCTTCATGTTTTCCATACTGTGCTTCACACCCCCCTTCATGTTTTCCATACTGTGCTTCACACCCCCCTTCATGTTTTCCATACTGTGCTTCACACCCCCCTTCATGTTTTCCATACTGTGCTTCACACCCCCCCTTCATGTTTTCCATTCTCTGCTTCACACCCCCTTCAGGTTTTCCATACTGTGCTTCACACCGCCCTTCATATTTTGCATACTGTGCTTCACACCCCCCTTCATGTTTTCCATACTGTGCTTCACACCCCCTTAATGGTTTCCACACTGTGCTTCACACCCCGTCATGTTTTCAATACTCTGCTACACCCACCTTCACCTTTTCCATTCTCTGCTTCACACCCCCTTCATTTTTTTCATTCTGTGCTTCACCCCCCTTCATGTTTTCCATACTGTGCTTCACACCCCTTCATGTTTTCCATACTGTGCTTCACACCGCCCTTCATATTTTGCATACTGTGCTTCACACCCCCCCTTCATGTTTTCCATACTGTGCTTCACACCGCACTTCATATTTGCATACTGTGCTTCAAACCCCCTTTCATGTTTTCCGTACTGTGCTTCACACCCCTTCATGTTTTCCATACTGTGCTTCACACCACCCTTCATATTTTGCATACTGTGCTTCAAACCCCCCTTCATGTTTTCCGTACTGTGCTTCACACCCCTTCATGTTTTCCATACTGTGCTTCACACCACCCTTCATATTTTGCATACTGTGCTTCACACCCCCCTTCATGGTTCCCATACTGTGCTTCACACCCCCCTTCATGTTTTCCATACCGTGCTTCACACGCCCCTTAATGTTTTTTTCCATACTCTGCTTCACACCCCTTCATGTTTTCCATGCTGTGCTTCACACCCCCTTCATGTTTTCCATGCTGTGCTTCACATCCCCTTTATGTTTTCCATACTTTGCTTCACACCACCTTCATGTTTTCCATACTATGCTTAACCCCCCCTTCATGTTCTCCAATCTGTGCTTCACACCCCCCTTCATGGTTTCCATACTGTGCTTCACCCCCCTTTATGTCTTCCACACTGTGCTTCACACCCCTTCATGTTTTCTACACTCTGCTTCATCCCCCTTCATGTTTTCCATACTGTGCTTCAAACCCCCCTTCATGTTTTTCATACTGTGCTTCACATCCCCTTCATGTTTTCCACACTGTGCTTCATCCCCCTTCATGTTTTCCATACTGTGCTTCACACCCCTTCTTGTTTTCCATACTGTGCTTCACACCGTCCTTCATATTTTGCATACTGTGCTTCACACCCCCCCTTCATGTTTTCCATACTGTGCTTCACACCCCCTTTCATGTTTTTCATACTGTGCTTCACACCCCCCTTAATGGTTTCCATACTGTGCTTCACACCCCTTCATGTTTTCCATACTGTGCTTCACACCGCCCTTCATGTTTTCCATACTGTGCTTCACACCCCTTCATGTTTTCCGTACTGTGCTTCACACCCCTTCATGTTTTCCATACTGTGCTTCACACCACCCTTCATATTTTGCATACTGTGCTTCACACCCCCCTTCATGGTTCCCATACTGTGCTTCACACCCCCCTTCATGTTTTCCATACCGTGCTTCACACGCCCCTTCAAGTTTTTTTCCATACTCTGCTTCACACCCCCTTCATGTTTTCCATGCTGTGCTTCACACCCCCTTCATGTTTTCCATACTTTGCTTCACACCCCCTTCATGTTTTCCATACTATGCTTAACCCCCCCTTCATGTTCTCCAATCTGTGCTTCACACCCCCCTTCATGGTTTCCATACTGTGCTTCACCACCCTTTATGTCTTCCACACTGTGCTTCACACCCCTTCATGTTTTCTACACTCTGCTTCATCCCCCTTCATGTTTTCCATACTGTGCTTCATCCCCCTTCATGTTTTCCATACTGTGCTTCACACCCCTTCTTGTTTTCCATACTGTGCTTCACACCGCCCTTCATATTTTGCATACTGTGCTTCACACCCCCCCTTCATGTTTTCCATACTGTGCTTCACACCTCCTTTCATGTTTTTCATACTGTGCTTCACACCC
The DNA here is from genome assembly GCF_046119375.1 of Phyllobates terribilis. NCBI lineage: Eukaryota > Metazoa > Chordata > Amphibia > Anura > Dendrobatidae > Phyllobates > Phyllobates terribilis. The sequence goes on along the minus strand of NW_027362769.1, from coordinate 63,343,963 downwards.
CCCTTAATGGTTTCCATACTGTGCTTCACACCCCTTCATGTTTTCCATACTGTGCTTCACACCGCCCTTCATATTTTGCATACTGTGCTTCACACCCCCCTTCATGTTTTTCATACTGTACTTCACACCCCCCTTCATGTTTTTCATACTGTGCTTCACACCCCCCTTCATGTTTTTCATACTGTGCCTTACACCCCTTCATGTTTTCCATACTGTGCTTCACACTCCTTCATGTTTTCCATACTGTGCTTCACACCGCCCTTCATGTTTTGCATACTGTGCTTCCCACCCCCCCTTCATGTTTTCCATACTGTGCTTCACACCCCCCTTAATGTTTTCCATACTGCGCTTCACACCGCCCTTCATATTTTGCATACTGTGCTTCCCACCCCCCCTTCATGTTTTCCATACTGTGCTTCACACCCCCCTTCATGTTTTCCATACTGTGCTTCACACCGCCCTTCATATTTTGCATACTGTGCTTCACACCCCCCCTTCATGTTTTTCATTCTGTGCTTCACACCCCCCTTCATGTTTTTCATACTGTGCTTCACACCCCCCTTAATGGTTTCCATACTGTGCTTCACACCCCCTTCATGTTTTCCATACTGTGCTTTACACCCCCTTCATTTTTTTCATTCTGTGCTTCATCCCCCTTCATGTTTTCCATACTGTGCTTCACACCCCTTCATATTTTGCATACTGTGCTTCACACCCCCCCTTCATGTTTTCCATACTGTGCTTCACACCCCCCTTCATGTTTTCCATACTGTGCTTCACACCCCCCTTCATGTTTTTAATACTGTGCCTTACACCCCTTCATGTTTTCCATACTGTGCTTCACACCCCTTCATGTTTTCCATACTGTGCTTCACACCGCCCTTCATATTTTGCATACTGTGCTTCACACCCCCCTTCATGTTTTTCATACTGTGCTTCACACCCCTTCTTGTTTTCCATACTGTGCTTCACACCGCCCTTCATATTTTGCATACTGTGCTTCACACCCCCCCTTCATGTTTTCCATACTGTGCTTCACACCCCCTTTCATGTTTTTCATACTGTGCTTCACACCCCCCTTAATGGTTTCCATACTGTGCTTCACACTCCTTCATGTTTTCCATACTGTGCTTCACACCGCCCTTCATGTTTTCCATACTGTGCTTCACACCCCTTCATGTTTTCCGTACTGTGCTTCACACACCTTCATGTTTTCCATACTGTGCTTCACACCACCCTTCATATTTTGCATACTGTGCTTCACACCCCCCTTCATGGTTCCCATACTGTGCTTCACACCCCCCTTCATGTTTTCCATACCGTGCTTCACACGCCCCTTCAAGTTTTTTTCCATACTCTGCTTCACACCCCCTTCATGTTTTCCATGCTGTGCTTCACACCCCCTTCATGTTTTCCATACTTTGCTTAACCCCCTCTTCATGTTCTCCAATCTGTGCTTCACACCCCCCTTCATGGTTTCCATACTGTGCTTCACCACCCTTTATGTCTTCCACACTGTGCTTCACACCCCTTCATGTTTTCTACACTCTGCTTCATCCCCCTTCATGTTTTCCATACTGTGCTTCACCCCCTTCATGTTTTCCACACTGTGCTTCACACCCCCTTCATGTTTTCCATACTGTGCTTCATCCCCCTTCATGTTTTCCATACTGTGCTTCACACCCCTTCTTGTTTTCCATACTGTGCTTCACACCGCCCTTCATATTTTGCATACTGTGCTTCACACCCCCCCTTCATGTTTTCCATACTGTGCTTCACACCCCCCTTCATGTTTTCCATACCGTGCTTCACACGCCCCTTCAAGTTTTTTTCCATACTCTGCTTCACACCCCCTTCATGTTTTCCATGCTGTGCTTCACACCCCTTCATGTTTTCCATACTGTGCTTCACACCGCCCTTCATATTTTGCATACTGTGCTTCACACCCCCCTTCATGTTTTTCATACTGTGCTTCACACCCCCCTTCATGTTTTTCATACTGTGCTTCACACCCCCCTTCATGTTTTTCATACTGTGCTTCACACCCCCCTTCATGTTTTTCATACTGTGCCTTACACCCCTTCATGTTTTCCATACTGTGCTTCACACCGCCCTTCATATTTTGCATACTGTGCTTCCCACCCCCCCTTCATGTTTTCCATACTGTGCTTCACACCCCCCTTTATGTTTTCCATACTGCGCTTCACACCCCTTCATGTTTTCCATACTGTGCTTCACACCGCCCTTCATATTTTGCATACTGTGCTTCACACCCCCCCTTCATGTTTTCCATACTGTGCTTCACACCCCCTTTCATGTTTTTCATACTGTGCTTCACACCCCCCTTAATGGTTTCCATACTGTGCTTCACACCCCTTCATGTTTTCCATACTGTGCTTCACACCGCCCTTCATGTTTTCCATACTGTGCTTCACACCCCTTCATGTTTTCCGTACTGTGCTTCACACCCCTTCATGTTTTCCATACTGTGCTTCACACCACCCTTCATATTTTGCATACTGTGCTTCACACCCCCCTTCATGGTTCCCATACTGTACTTCACACCCCCTTCATGTTTTCCATGCTGTGCTTCACACCCCCTTCATGTTTTCCATACTTTGCTTAACCCCCCCTTCATGTTCTCCAATCTGTGCTTCACACCCCCCTTCATGGTTTCCATACTGTGCTTCACCACCCTTTATGTCTTCCACACTGTGCTTCACATCCCTTCATGTTTTCTACACTCTGCTTCATCCCCCTTCATGTTTTCCATACTGTGCTTCACCCCCTTCATGTTTTCCACACTGTGCTTCACACCCCCTTCATGTTTTCCATACTGTGCTTCATCCCCCTTCATGTTTTCCATACTGTGCTTCACACCCCTTCTTGTTTTCCATACTGTGCTTCACACCGCCCTTCATATTTTGCATACTGTGCTTCACACCCCCCCTTCATGTTTTCCATACTGTGCTTCACACCCCCTTTCATGTTTTTCATACTGTGCTTCACACCCCCCTTAATGGTTTCCATACTGTGCTTCACACCCCTTCATGTTTTCCATACTGTGCTTCACACCGCCCTTCATATTTTGCATACTGTGCTTCACACCCCCCTTCATGTTTTTCATACTGTGCTTCACACCCCCCTTCATGTTTTTCATACTGTGCTTCACACCCCCCTTCATGTTTTTCATACTGTGCTTCACACCCCCCTTCATGTTTTTCATACTGTGCCTTACACCCCTTCATGTTTTCCATACTGTGCTTCACACTCCTTCATGTTTTCCATACTGTGCTTCACACCGCCCTTCATATTTTGCATACTGTGCTTCCCACCCCCCCTTCATGTTTTCCATACTGTGCTTCACACCCCCCTTAATGTTTTCCATACTGCGCTTCACACCCCTTCATGTTTTCCATACTGTGCTTCACACCGCCCTTCATATTTTGCATACTGTGCTTCACACCCCCCCTTCATGTTTTTCATTCTGTGCTTCACACCCCCCTTCACGTTTTTCATACTGTGCTTCAAACCCCCCTTAATGGTTTCCATACTGTGCTTCACACCCCCTTCATGTTTTCCATACTGTGCTTTACACCCCCTTCATTTTTTTCATTCTGTGCTTCATCCCCCTTCATGTTTTCCATACTGTGCTTCACACCCCTTCATATTTTGCATACTGTGCTTCACACCCCCCCTTCATGTTTTCCATACTGTGCTTCACACCCCCCTTCATGTTTTCCATACTGTGCTTCACACCCCCCTTCATGTTTTTAATACTGTGCCTTACACCCCTTCATGTTTTCCATACTGTGCTTCACACCCCTTCATGTTTTCCATACTGTGCTTCACACCGCCCTTCATATTTTGCATACTGTGCTTCACACCCCCCTTCATGTTTTTCATACTGTGCTTCACACCCCTTCTTGTTTTCCATACTGTGCTTCACACCGCCCTTCATATTTTGCATACTGTGCTTCACACCCCCCCTTCATGTTTTCCATACTGTGCTTCACACCTACTTTCATGTTTTTCATACTGTGCTTCACACCCCCCTTAATGGTTTCCATACTGTGCTTCACACCCCTTCATGTTTTCCATACTGTGCTTCACACCGCCCTTCATGTTTTCCATACTGTGCTTCACACCCCTTCATGTTTTCCGTACTGTGCTTCACACCCCTTCATGTTTTCCATACTGTGCTTCACACCACCCTTCATATTTTGCATACTGTGCTTCACACCCCCCTTCATGGTTCCCATACTGTGCTTCACACCCCCCTTCATGTTTTCCATACCGTGCTTCACACGCCCCTTCAAGTTTTTTTCCATACTCTGCTTCACACCCCCTTCATGTTTTCCATGCTGTGCTTCACACCCCCTTCATGTTTTCCATACTTTGCTTCACACCCCCTTCATGTTTTCCATACTATACTTAACCCCCCCTTCATGTTCTCCAATCTGTGCTTCACACCCCCCTTCATGGTTTCCATACTGTGCTTCACCACCCTTTATGTCTTCCACACTGTGCTTCACACCCCTTCATGTTTTCTACACTCTGCTTCATCCCCCTTCATGTTTTCCATACTGTGCTTCACCCCCTTCATGTTTTCCACACTGTGCTTCACACCCCCTTCATGTTTTCCATACTGTGCTTCATCCCCCTTCATGTTTTCCATACTGTGCTTCACACCCCTTCTTGTTTTCCATACTGTGCTTCACACCGCCCTTCATATTTTGCATACTGTGCTTCACACCCCCCCTTCATGTTTTCCATACTGTGCTTCACACCCCCTTTCATGTTTTTCATACTGTGCTTCACACCCTCCTTAATGGTTTCCATACTGTGCTTCACACCCCTTCATGTTTTCCATACTGTGCTTCACACCGCCCTTCATATTTTGCATACTGTGCTTCACACCCCCCTTCATGTTTTTCATACTGTGCTTCACACCCCCCTTCATGTTTTTCATACTGTGCTTCACACCCCCCTTCATGTTTTTCATACTGTGCTTCACACCCCCCTTCATGTTTTTCATACTGTGCCTTACACCCCTTCATGTTTTCCATACTGTGCTTCACACTCCTTCATGTTTTCCATACTGTGCTTCACACCGCCCTTCATATTTTGCATACTGTGCTTCCCACCCCCCCTTCATGTTTTCCATACTGTGCTTCACACCCCCCTTAATGTTTTCCATACTGCGCTTCACACCCCTTCATGTTTTCCATACTGTGCTTCACACCGCCCTTCATATTTTGCATACAGTGCTTCACACCCCCCTTAATGGTTTCCATACTGTGCTTCACACCCCCTTCATGTTTTCCATACTGTGCTTTACACCCCCTTCATTTTTTTCATTCTGTGCTTCATCCCCCTTCATGTTTTCCATACTGTGCTTCACACCCCTTCATATTTTGCATACTGTGCTTCACACCCCCCCTTCATGTTTTCCATACTGTGCTTCACACCCCCCTTCATGTTTTCCATACTGTGCTTCACACCCCCCTTCATGTTTTTAATACTGTGCCTTACACCCCTTCATGTTTTCCATACTGTGCTTCACACCCCTTCATGTTTTCCATACTGTGTTTCACACCGCCCTTCATATTTTGCATACTGTGCTTCACACCCCCCTTCATGTTTTTCATACTGTGCTTCACACCCCCCTTCATGTTTTCCATACTGTGATTCACACCCCCCTTCATGTTTTCCATACTGTGCTTCACACCCCCCTTAATGGTTTCCATACTGTGCTTCACACCCCCTTCATGTTTTCCATACTGTGCTTCACACCCCATTCATTTTTTTCATTCTGTGCTTCATCCCCCTTCATTTTTTCCATACTGTTCTTCACACCCCCCTTCATGTTTTCCATACTGTGCTTCACACCCCGTCATGTTTTCCATACTGGGGTTCACACTGCTCTTCATGTTTTTCATACTGTGCTTCACACCCCCCTTAATGTTTTCCATACTGCGCTTCACACCCCCCTTAATGTTTTTCATACTGTGCTTCACACCCCCCTTCATGTTTTTCATACTGTGCTTCACACCCCCCTTCATGTTTTCCATACTGTGCTTCACACCCCCCTTCATGTTTTCCATACTGTGCTTCACACCCCCCTTCATGTTTTCCATACTGTGCTTCACACCCCCCTTAATGGTTTCCATACTGTGCTTCACACCCCTTCATGTTTTCCATACTGTGCTTCACACCCCCCTTAATGTTTTCCATACTGTGCTTCACACCCCTTCATGTTTTCCATACTGTGCTTCACACCCCTTCATGTTTTCCATACTGTGCTTCACACCCCCCTTCATGTTTTCCATACTGTGCTTCACACCCCCCTTCATGTTTTCCATACTGTGCTTCACACCCCCCTTCATGTTTTCCATACTGTGGTTCACACCCCCCCTTCATGTTTTCCATTCTCTGCTTCACACCCCCTTCATGTTTTCCATACTGTGCTTCACACCGCCCTTCATGTTTTCCATACTGTGCTTCACACCGCCCTTCATATTTTGCATACTGTGCTTCACACCCCCCTTTCATGTTTTCCATACTGTGCTTCACACCCCCTTAATGGTTTCCATACTGTGCTTCACACCCCCGTCATGTTTTCAATACTCTGCTACACCCACCTTCACGTTTTCCATTCTCTGCTTCACACCCCCTTCATTTTTTTCATTCTGTGCTTCACCCCCCTTCATGTTTTCCATACTGTGCTTCACACCGCCCTTCATGTTTTCCATACTGTGCTTCACACCCCTTCATGTTTTCCATACTGTGCTTCACACCCCCCCTTCATGTTTTCCATACTGTGCTTCACACCCCCCCTTCATATTTGCATACTGTGCTTCAAACCCCCTTTCATGTTTTCCATACTGTGCTTCTCACCACCCTTCATGTTTTCCGTACTGTGCTTCACACCCCTTCATGTTTTCCATACTGTGCTTCACACCACCCTTCATATTTTGCATACTGTGCTTCACACCCCACTTCATGGTTCCCATACTGTGCTTCACACCCCCCTTCATGTTTTCCGTACCGTGCTTCACACGCCCCTTCATGTTTTTTTCCATACTCTGCTTCACACCCCCTTCATGTTTTCCATGCTGTGCTTCACACCCCCTTCATGTTTTCCATACTGTGCTTCACACCCCCTTCATGTTTTCCATGCTGTGCTTCACACCCCCTTCATGTTTTCCATACTTTGCTTCACACCCCCTTCATGTTTTCCATACTATGCTTAACCCCCCCTTCATGTTCTCCAATCTGTGCTTCACACCCCCCTTCATGGTTTCCATACTGTGCTTCACCCCCCTTTATGTCTTCCACACTGTGCTTCACGCCCCTTCATGTTTTCTACACTCTGCTTCATCCCCCTTCATGTTTTCCATACTGTGCTTCACACCCCCCTTCATGTTTTTCATACTGTGCTTCACATCCCCTTCATGTTTTCCACAATGTGCTTCACACCCCCTTCATGTTTTCCATACTGTGCTTCATCCCCCTTCATGTTTTCCATACTGTGCTTCACACCCCTTCTTGTTTTCCATACTGTGCTTCACACCGCCCTTCATATTTTGCATACTGTGCTTCACACCCCCCCTTCATGTTTTCCATACTGTGCTTCACACCCCCTTTCATGTTTTTCATACTGTGCTTCACACCCCCCTTAATGGTTTCCATACTGTGCTTCACACCCCTTCATGTTTTCCATACTGTGCTTCACTCCCCCCTTCATGTTTTTCATACTGTGCTTCACACCCCCCTTCATGTTTTTCATACTGTGCTTCACACCCCCCTTCATGTTTTTCATACTGTGCCTTACACCCCTTCATGTTTTCCATACTGTGCTTCACACTCCTTCATGTTTTCCATACTGTGCTTCACACCGCCCTTCATATTTTGCATACTGTGCTTCACACCCCCCTTCATGTTTTTCATTCTGTGCTTCACACCCCCCTTCATGTTTTTCATACTGTGCTTCACACCCCCCTTAATGGTTTCCATACTGTGCTTCACACCCCCTTCATGCTTTCCATACTGTGCTTTACACCCCCTTCATTTTTTTCATTCTGTGCTTCATCCCCCTTCATGTTTTCCATACTGTGCTTCACACCCCTTCATGTTTTCCATACTGTGCTTCACACCCCCCTTAATGTTTTCCATACTGTGGTTCACACTGCCCTTCATATTTTTCATACTGTGCTTCACACCCTTCATGTTTTTCATACTGTGCTTCACACCCTTCATGTTTTCCATACTGTGCTTCACACCCCATTCATTTTTTTCATTCTGTGCTTCATCCCCCTGCATGTTTTCCATACTGTTCTTCACACCCCCCTTCATGTTTTCCATACTGTGCTTCACACCCCTTCATGTTTTCCATACTGTGCTTCACACCCCGTCATGTTTTCCATACTGGGGTTCACACTGCCCTTCATGTTTTTCATACTGTGCTTCACACCCCCCTTAATGTTTTCCATACTGCGCTTCACACCCCCCTTCATGTTTTTCATACTGTGCTTCACACCCCTTCATGTTTTCCATACTGTGCTTCACACCCCCCTTCATGTTTTCCATACTGTGCTTCACACCCCTTCATGTTTTCCATACTGTGCTTCACACCCCTTCATGTTTTCCATACTGTGCTTCACACCCCCCTTCATGTTTTCCATACTGTGCTTCACACCCCCCTTCATGTTTTCCATACTGTGCTTCACACCCCCCTTCATGTTTTCCATACTGTGCTTCACACCCCTTCATGTTTTCCATACTGTGCTTCACACCCCCCTTCATGTTTTCCATACTGTGCTTCACACCCCCCCTTCATGTTTTTCATTCTGTGCTTCACACCCCCCTTCATGTTTTTCATACTGTGCTTCACACCCCCCTTAATGTTTTCCATACTGTGCTTCACACCCCCTTCATGTTTTCCATACTGTGCTTTACACCCCCTTCATTTTTTTCATTCTGTGCTTCATCCCCCTTCATGTTTTCCATACTGTGCTTCACACCCCCTTTAATGTTTTCCATACTGTGGTTCACACAGCCCTTCATATTTTTCATACTGTGCTTCACACCCTTCATGTTTTTCATACTGTGCTTCACAACCCCCTTCATGTTTTTCATACTGTGCTTCACACCCCCCTTCATGTTTTTAATACTGTGCCTTACACCCCTTCATGTTTTCCATACTGTGCTTCACACTCTTTCATGTTTTCCATACTGTGCTTCACACCGCCCTTCATATTTTGCATACTGTGCTTCACACCCCCCCTTCATGTTTTCCATACTGTGCTTCACACCCCCCTTCATGTTTTCCATACTGTGCTTCACACCCCCCTTCATGTTTTTAATACTGTGCCTTACACCCCTTCATGTTTTCCATACTGTGCTTCACACCCCTTCATGTTTTCCATACTGTGCTTCACACCGCCCTTCATATTTTGCATACTGTGCTTCACACCCCCCTTCATGTTTTTCATACTGTGCTTCACACCCCCCTTCATGTTTTCCATACTGTGCTTCACACCCCCATTCATGTTTTCCATACAGTGCTTCACACCCCCCTTCATGTTTTCCATACTGTGCTTCACACCCCCCTTAATGGTTTCCATACTGTGCTTCACACCCCCTTCATGTTTTCCATACTGTGCTTCACACCCCTTCATGTTTTCCATACTGTGCTTCACACCCCCCTTCATGTTTTCCATACTGTGCTTCACACCCCCCTTCATGTTTTCCATACTGTGCTTCACACCCCCCTTCATGTTTTCCATACTGTGCTTCACACCCCTTTATGTTTTCCATACTGTGCTTCACACCCCCCTTCATGTTTTCCATACTGTGCTTCACACCCCTTCATGTTTTCCATACTGTGCTTCACACCCCTTCATGTTTTCCATACTGTGCTTCACACCCCCCTTCATGTTTTCCATACTGTGCTTCACACCCCTTCATGTTTTCCATACTGTGCTTCACACCCCTTCATGTTTTCCATACTGTGCTTCACACCCCCCTTCATGTTTTCCATACTGTGCTTCACACCCCCCTTCATGTTTTCCATACTGTGCTTCACACCCCCCTTCATGTTTTCCATACTGTGCTTCACACCCCCCTTCATGTTTTCCATACTGTGCTTCACACCCCTTCATGTTTTCCATACTGTGCTTCACACCGCCCTTCATATTTTGCATACTGTGCTTCACACCCCCCTTCATGTTTTTCATACTGTGCTTCACACCCCCCTTCATGTTTTCCATACTGTGCTTCACACCCCCATTCATGTTTTCCATACAGTGCTTCACACCCCCATTCATGTTTTCCATACAGTGCTTCACACCCCCCTTCATGTTTTCCATACTGTGCTTCACACCCCCCTTAATGGTTTCCATACTGTGCTTCACACCCCCTTCATGTTTTCCATACTGTGCTTCACACCCCATTCATTTTTTTCATTCTGTGCTTCATCCCCCTTCATTTTTTCCATACTGTTCTTCACACCCCCCTTCATGTTTTCCATACTGTGCTTCACACCCCGTCATGTTTTCCATACTGGGGATCACACTGCTCTTCATGTTTTTCATACTGTGCTTCACACCCCCCTTCATGTTTTCCATACTGTGCTTCACACCCCCATTCATGTTTTCCATACAGTGCTTCACACCCCCCTTCATGTTTTTCATACTGTGCTTCACACCCCCCTTAATGGTTTCCATGCTGTGCTTCACACCCCTTCATGTTTTCCATACTGTGCTTCACACCCCCTTCATGTTTTCCATGCTGTGCTTCACACCCCCTTCATGTTTTCCATACTTTGCTTCACACCCCCTTCATGTTTTCCAATCTGTGCTTCACACCCCCCTTCATGTTCTCCAATCTGTGCTTCACACCCCCCTTCATGGTTTCCATACTGTGCTTCACCCCCCTTTATGTCTTCCACACTGTGCTTCACACCCCTTCATGTTTTCTACACTCTGCTTCACGCCCCTTCATGTTTTCCATACTGTGCTTCACATCCCCTTCATGTTTTCCATACTGTGCTTCATCCCCCTTCATGTTTTCCATACTGTGCTTCACACCCCTTCTTGTTTTCCATACTGTGCTTCACACCGCCCTTCATATTTTGCATACTGTGCTTCACACCCCCCCTTCATGTTTTCCATACTGTGCTTCACACCCCCCTTAATGTTTTCCATACTGCGCTTCACACCCCCCTTCATGTTTTTCATACTGTGCTTCACACCCCTTCATGTTTTCCATACTGTGCTTCACACCCCCCTTCATGTTTTCCATACTGTGCTTCACACCCCTTCATGTTTTCCATACTGTGCTTCACACCCCTTCATGTTTTCCATACTGTGCTTCACACCCCCCTTCATGTTTTCCATACTGTGCTTCACACCCCCCTTCATGTTTTCCATACTGTGCTTCACACCCCCCTTCATGTTTTCCATACTGTGCTTCACACCCCCCTTCATGTTTTCCATACTGTGCTTCACACCCCCCTTCATGTTTTCCATACTGTGCTTCACACCCCCCTTCATGTTTTCCATACTGTGCTTCACACCCCCCTTCATGTTTTCCATACTGTGCTTCACACCCCCCTTCATGTTTTCTATACTGTGCTTCACACCCCCCTTCATGTTTTCCATACTGTGCTTCACACCCCTTCATGTTTTCCATACTGTGCTTCACACCCCTTCATGTTTTCCATACTGTGCTTTACACCCCCCCTTCATGTTTTTCATACTGTGCTTCACACCCCCCTTCATGTTTTTCATACTGTGCTTCACACCCCCCTTAATGGTTTCCACTGTGCTTCACACCCCCTTCATGTTTTCCATACTGTGCTTTACACCCCCTTTTTTTTTTTTCATTCTGTGCTTCATCCCCCTTCATGTTTTCCATACTGTGCTTCACACCCCTTCATGTTTTCCTTACTGTGCTTCACACCCCCCTTAATGTTTTCCATACTGTGGTTCACACTGCCCTTCATATTTTTCATACTGTGCTTCACACCCTTCATGTTTTTCATACTGTGCTTCACACCCCCCTTAATGTTTTCCATACTGCGCTTCACACCCCCCTTCATGTTTTTCATACTGTGCTTCACACCCCTTCATGTTTTCCATACTGTGCTTTACACCCCCTTCATTTTTTTCATTCTGTGCTTCATCCCCCTTCATGTTTTCCATACTGTGCTTCACACCCCTTCATGTTTTCCATACTGTGCTTCACACCCCCCTTAATGTTTTCCATACTGTGTTTCACACTGCCCTTCATATTTTTCATACTGTGCTTCACACCCTTCATGTTTTTCATACTGTGCTTCACACCCCCCTTAATGTTTTCCATACTGTGCTTCACACCCCTTCATGTTTTCCATACTGTGCTTCACACCCCCCTTAATGTTTTCCATACTGCGCTTCACACCCCCCTTCATGTTTTTCATACTGTGCTTCACACCCCTTCATGTTTTCCATACTGTGCTTCACACCCCCCTTCATGTTTTCCATACTGTGCTTCACACCCCTTCATGTTTTCCATACTGTGCTTCACACCCCCCTTCATGTTTTTCATACTGTGCCTTACACCCCTTCATGTTTTCCATACTGTGCTTCACACTCCTTCATGTTTTCCATACTGTGCTTCACACCCCCCCTTCATGTTTTTCATTCTGTGCTTCACACCCCCCTTCATGTTTTTCATACTGTGCTTCACACCCCCTTAATGGTTTCCATACTGTGCTTCACACCCCCTTCATGTTTTCCATACTGTGCTTTACACCCCCTTCATTTTTTTCATTCTGTGCTTCATCCCCCTTCATGTTTTCCATACTGTGCTTCACACTCCTTCATGTTTTCCATACTGTGCTTCACACCCCCCTTAATGTTTTCCATACTGTGGTTCACACTGTCCTTCATATTTTTCATACTGTGCTTCACACCCTTCATGTTTTTCATACTGTGCTTCACACCCCCCTTCATGTTTTCCATACTGCGCTTCACACCCCCCTTCATGTTTTCCATACTGTGCTTCACACCCCTTCATGTTTTCCATACTGTGCTTCACACCCCTTCATGTTTTCCATACTGTGCTTCACACCCCCCTTCATGTTTTCCATACTGTGCTTCACACCCCCCTTCATGTTTTCCATACTGTGCTTCACACCCCCCTTCATGTTTTCCATACTGTGCTTCACACCCCTTTATGTTTTCCATACTGTGCTTCACACCCCCCTTCATGTTTTCCATACTGTGCTTCACACCCCCCTTCATGTTTTCCATACTGTGCTTCACACCCCCCCTTCATGTTTTCCATACTGTGCTTCACACCCCCCCTTCATGTTTTTCATTCTGTGCTTCACACCCCCCTTCATGTTTTTCATACTGTGCTTCACACCCCCCTTAATGGTTTCCATACTGTGCTTCACACCCCCTTCATGTTTTCCATACTGTGCTTCACACCCCTTCATGTTTTCCATACTGTGCTTCACACCCCCCTTAATGTTTTCCATACTGCGCTTCACACCCCCCTTCATATTTTCCATACTGTGCTTCACACCCCCCTTCATGTTTTCCATACTGTGCTTCACACCCCCCTTCATGTTTTCCATACTGTGCTTCACACCCCCCTTCATGTTTTCCATACTGTGCTTCACACCCCCCTTCATGTTTTCCATACTGTGCTTCACACCCCCCTTCATGTTTTCCATACTGTGCTTCACACCCCTTTATGTTTTCCATACTGTGCTTCACACCCCCCTTCATGTTTTCCATACTGTGCTTCACACCCCCCTTCATGTTTTCCATACTGTGCTTTACACCCCCTTTTTTTTTTTCATTCTGTGCTTCATCCCCCTTCATGTTTTCCATACTGTGCTTCACACCCCTTCATGTTTTCCTTACTGTGCTTCACACCCCCCTTAATGTTTTCCATACTGTGGTTCACACTGCCCTTCATATTTTTCATACTGTGCTTCACACCCTTCATGTTTTTCATACTGTGCTTCACACCCCCCTTAATGTTTTCCATACTGCGCTTCACACCCCCCTTCATGTTTTTCATACTGTGCTTCACACCCCTTCATGTTTTCCATACTGTGCTTTACACCCCCTTCATTTTTTTCATTCTGTGCTTCATCCCCCTTCATGTTTTCCATACTGTGCTTCACACCCCTTCATGTTTTCCATACTGTGCTTCACACCCCCCTTAATGTTTTCCATACTGTGTTTCACACTGCCCTTCATATTTTTCATACTGTGCTTCACACCCTTCATGTTTTTCATACTGTGCTTCACACCCCCCTTAATGTTTTCCATACTGTGCTTCACACCCCTTCATGTTTTCCATACTGTGCTTCACACCCCCCTTAATGTTTTCCATACTGCGCTTCACACCCCCCTTCATGTTTTTCATACTGTGCTTCACACCCCTTCATGTTTTCCATACTGTGCTTCACACCCCCCTTCATGTTTTCCATACTGTGCTTCACACCCCTTCATGTTTTCCATACTGTGCTTCACACCCCCCTTCATGTTTTTCATACTGTGCCTTACACCCCTTCATGTTTTCCATACTGTGCTTCACACTCCTTCATGTTTTCCATACTGTGCTTCACACCCCCCCTTCATGTTTTTCATTCTGTGCTTCACACCCCCCTTCATGTTTTTCATACTGTGCTTCACACCCCCTTAATGGTTTCCATACTGTGCTTCACACCCCTTCATGTTTTCCATACTGTGCTTCACACCCCCCTTCATGTTTTCCATACTGTGCTTCACACCCCCCTTCATGTTTTCCATACTGTGCTTCACACCCCCCTTCATGTTTTCCATACTGTGCTTCACACCCCTTTATGTTTTCCATACTGTGCTTCACACCCCCCTTCATGTTTTCCATACTGTGCTTCACACCCCCCTTCATGTTTTCCATACTGTGCTTCACACCCCCCCTTCATGTTTTCCATACTGTGCTTCACACCCCCCCTTCATGTTTTTCATTCTGTGCTTCACACCCCCCTTCATGTTTTTCATACTGTGCTTCACACCCCCCTTAATGGTTTCCATACTGTGCTTCACACCCCCTTCATGTTTTCCATACTGTGCTTCACACCCCTTCATGTTTTCCATACTGTGCTTCACACCCCCCTTAATGTTTTCCATACTGCGCTTCACACCCCCCTTCATGTTTTTCATACTGTGGTTCACACCTTCTTCATTTTTTCCATACTGTGCTTTACACCCCCTTCATTTTTTTCATTCTGTGCTTCATCCCCCTTCATGTTTTCCATACTGTGCTTCACACCCCCCTTAATGTTTTCCATACTGCGCTTCACACCCCCCTTCATGTTTTTCACACTGTGCTTCACACCCCTTCATGTTTTCCATACTGTGCTTCACACCCCCCTTAATGTTTTCCATACTGTGGTTCACACTGCCCTTCATATTTTTCATACTGTGCTTCACACCCTTCATGTTTTTCATACTGTGCTTCACACCCCCCTTCATGTTTTCCATACTGTGCTTCACACCCCTTCATGTTTTCCATACTGTGCTTCACACCCCCCTTCATGTTTTTCATACTGTGGTTCACACCCCCCCTTCATGTTTTCTATACTGTGCTTCACACCCCCTTCATGTTTTCCATACTGTGCTTCACACCCCCTTCATGTTTTCCAGACTGTGCTTCACACCCCTTCATGTTTTTCATACTGCGCTTCACACCCCCCTTCATGTTTTCCATACTGTGCTTCACACCCCTTCATGTTTTCCATACTGTGCTTCACACCCCCTTCATGTTTTCCATACTGTGCTTCACACCCCTTCATGTTTTTCATACTGTGCTTCACACGCCCCATCATGTTTTCCATACTGTGCTTCACACCCCCTTCATGTTTTCCATACTGTGCTTCACACCCCCCTTCATGTTTTCCATACTCTGCTTCACACCCCCTCCATGTTTTCCATACTGTGCTTCACCCCCCTTCATGTTTTTCATACTGTGCTTCACACCCCCGTCATGTTTTCCATACTGTGCTTCACACCCTCCTTCATGGTTTCCATACTGTACTTCACACCCCCTTCATGTTTTCCATACTGTGCTTCACACCCCTTCATGTTTTTCATACTGTGCTTCACACCCCCGTCATGTTTTCCATACTGTGCTTCACACGCCCCATCATGTTTTCCATACTGTGCTTCACACCCCCTTCATGTTTTCCATACTGTGCTTCACCCCCCTTCATGTTTTTCATACTGTGCTTCACACCCCCGTCATGTTTTCCATACTGTGCTTCACACCCCCTTCATGTTTTCCATACTGTGCTTCACACCCCCCTTCATATTTTCTTTACTGTGCTTCACACGCCCCATACTTCTCCCCCCACTGCATCTTCGGCTCTGTGAGCTCCAGGCTCCAGCTTGTTCTCCTCCAAGGCACTCTGTACTGATGTCAGCAACGTGATGGGGTCTCCTCATTGCGCACTGCTGTGACATCGGCGGCATGTGCATGCTGCCGCGGCATGTCGGATCAGGGAGCTGATTGGAGTTCCCCTGAACCCAGCTGTTCCGGCGTGCGGGAGGATCATTTGTATCCACGTCTTAATGACGCAAATACAAATAAATGTGGAGCGCCCCCTACCTCCTCCAGAAAGACTCCGGACTTGTTAATGAGCCTGGAGGAGGGAGAGAGATTTTAAAAAAAGTAAAACAATTTTTTTTTTTAAATCTCGACCCAGGCGCTGCTCCCTGCAACTCGCCGCCCTAGGCATCAGAACCTCGATGCCTAATAGCAAATAAGGGCCTGATCATGGCACCAGTTGGCCTGTAGATGAATAAGGCACAGTTGTCCCTCATGGTCTCTAATAGGCTAATCATCTCGACTCCTTATTCATTTTTTAATGTAGTTGCTAAAACGTTAATATTAATACAGAAGTACTGTCTGTCCTCAAGAGGTTGAAGACTTTATTCAGCTATTTGAGTGAGCAATATCTGTTTTTCTCTCTTGCTGTTTTTTTTTCTTTAAGTTATTTATTTTTTAGCATTGACAAATCTCTAGGTTTTTGCAAGAAATTCAATTAGCGTGCAAGAATTTAGGTAAAAGTTTAAGGACAGCGTTCTTACCAGTAGATGGAGCTATTCTTCTACTAATCTTACAGAGATCTGCACACTATGGAAAGTTTTGCAAAAGAATATTAGTTATGTGGCACGGACATTAATCACAGTTTAATGGGAGCATGGTGTGTGTCACGAAATATAGCTGGATATATCAGAAGACATTTAACATGCCCAGTTAGCAGGAAATAAATGGGTGGAGACATAAACATTTATATACATTATGATTAAGGAATTCAGCATGTACTCTAGTCATGTATATTTAAAGTCAAAAGTGCTAGATTAACGGGTTGACCTAAGAAAATAGACCATGAAAATCATAGGTATAGAATCAGAGCCTTATGACTAAGAGTCTAGCAAAATGAAGACAGTGTTTGATATGGCTCATGATGAATTACAATAACTTGTATTATATCAGAGGTTTTTAACAGGTGTAGAGGTATGTTCACACTGTGTCTTTTTTTCTGTTTTCTGCTGTTTTTTGAGTGGGTCCACTCAAAAAATATGGTGGAAAAAAACACTTATAAAATGTGAAAAAGAACGCTTCTATAAATTAGTAAGGAAAACGACTTGCTGTTCATATGTTCGGCATTTAAAAGGTAATACCATGGTTAAAAAAAAGTAACATGTACATTTTCCGTTTTTTTTTTTCTTTCCAATACAAGTCAGTGCGGTGTCCAGAGCATCTTTTTGAGCATTTTACCAGCAGTTTCACTTGAAAAACGTTTTCATAATTTTGTAGTGAATTAAAAAAAATGCCCAGAAAACGCCAGTAAATAAAACACCCCAAAAATGCTAAAAACCCCACATAGGCAAAAAAATGTAAAACGTTCTCAGGAACAGCGAGCCCCAAAGCTTCTTCTGCTTGAAAAATGGACGTTTATGAGAAAGATGGAGTGTAAACATCATATATGTTAAAATAATTCTGTGTATTAAAGAGATTTTCAACCTGTTTTAATTTACACAAGGCTCTTGTATGGTGTAAAAAACCTGGGATCCCTCCTCTGCTTCTCTATCTCACTTACTAAGATGATGGTTAAGTAGAAGGGAGCTCACTGATGGATTTTACTGTTAATTCATTCTGCAGCCGACTATGTACAGTGATGGCATTGACATCGCAAAAGTCAAATGAACAAACATTTAAAGAGTTTTTCCACCCTTTTATTTTACATTACGTATGACACGTATGTGGTGTAAAAAAATAAATAAAAAAAAGCATAACTTCGTATTCTGTCTCCCGTTATCGACCCCGCCTGTTTACCCGCTCTGTTTGACTTCTCCATCCCTGACTACAGGTTTGTACTGTGAACCTTTGCTGCCTGCCCTGGCCTTGGACTGTCTGACTACGCTTCTGCTTCGCCTTCCTGTACCTTGTACCCGTGTCTCTGATCCTCCGGTCAGCTGCTGCAGTCCTGAGGACTGCCCTGGAGTGGTACATGGTGTCTACCTGCAGCCCAACCTATCCTCACCATGAGATAGAGGCTCTAGTGAAGACCTGGGAGGTAGTCACGCCCCTCTAGGGTAAGCCTGGCCCATGGCACAGTGAGTCCACACCCACCAGTGTTACACATTGTCTGTGCATGACCACAATAGCCAATCAGTAGCAGCAGCAATGACCAAAGTGTCACTGCTGTAGCCCCTGATTGGCTGCAGCGGTCAGGCACAGACAATGGCAGAAGAAATGTAGAGGAAGCAGTCAAGATACTCGGTAAGCAGAATATAGGATCTATAGGTGTGGTATTTTTTTTACAACACTCATGGACCATACATAATTTAAAATTATTATTATTATTTATTATTATTATAGTGCCATTTATTCCATGGCGCTTTACATGTGATAGGGATATACAGTACAGACCAAAAGTTTGGACACACCTTCTCATTTTAAGATTTTTCTGTATTTTCATGACTATGAAAATTGTACATTCATACTGAATGCATCAAAACTATGAATTAACACATGTGGAATTATATACTTAACAAAAAAGTCACCGGAAATGGTCTTCCAACAATCTTGAAGGAGTTCCCAGAGATGCTTAGCACTTGTTGGCCCTTTTGCCTTCACTCTGCGGTCCAGCTCATCCCAAACGATCTCGATTGGATTCAGGTCTGGTGACTATGGAGGCCAGGTCATCTGGTGTAGCACCCCATCACTCTCGTTCTTTGTCAAATAGCCCTTACACAGACTGGAGGTGTGTTTGGGGTCATTGTCCTGTTGAAAAATAAATGATGGTCCAACTAAACGCAAACAGGATGGAATAGCATGCCGCTGCAAGATGCTGTGGTAGCCATGCTGGTTCAGTATGCCTTCAATTTTGAATAAATCCCCAACCGTGTCACCAGCAAATCACCCCCACACCATCACACCTCCTCCTTCATGCTTCACGGTGGGAACCAGGCATGTAGAGTCCATCCGTTCACCTTTTCTGCGTCGCACAAAGACACGGTGGTTGGAACCAAAGATCTCAAATTTGGACTCATCAGACCAAAGCACAGATTTCCACTGGTCTAATGTCCATTCCTTGCGTTCTTTAGCCCAAACAAGTCTCTTCTGCTTGTTGCCTGTGTGGCGCCCTGCTGCGCATTGGTGCCACAGATCCCAGAGGGGTGCATGGACGGACTTCTCCACAAGAGGCCCTCATAGCATTCACACACCTCCACCTTCCACCTCAGACCAGCAGAGGGAGCCCGTTAGGGATATAAAAAGGGAAGGTGGAGCTAGGCAGCTCATTCTGGAGTCGCAGTCTAGAGTCTACAGTCTGTGAGAAGGTCAGTTTGTTAGAAGGTCAGTCTGTTGAGAGGAGCCCCTGCAGAAGCTAGCCTGCAGTGGAGCTCAGTCAGTTCAGTCCAGACTCAGAGAGCTCGAGTTAGTGAGCCTAGGGCGTGCGGACGCCAAAAGAGCGGTGAAGAGAAGCGAGGCCTACTGCCCGTGTGAAGCCTAGTGAGGGCCCCGAGCGTGGCCGAAGGCGAGTGGAGTAAGCAAGCAACATAGGGGGCAGAGGAGCTTATCCAGCTCACCCCAAAACAATTTACCGGACACCGGGTCCACGCCTACAGGGGGCCTGTATCCCCAGCAGAAATGACCGGAACCCCTGGAGAACTATATGTCCCAGGAACACCAAAGGCTGACTGTTATACCAGGGTCAGAAGTCACGGAGGCCCGAGAGACCAGGGAGTGTGATCTCCAGCAGAAGGCCCTACCACCAGGTCAGCAGGTGCAAGACAGAGACTAAGTTAGGTCTAGCTCCAGGCAGGTCAGAAACTTATCAAGGAAAGGCAAGGAACAGGAGGCCCCACACCCGCTCACTGGGGAGAGTCCTGAAATGCACCCTTCACCCTGAAGTACCCTGGACCATGCCAGAAACACCACCAGTAAAGGTACTTTAGTGAACTGTTGTGTGTGCGCCTATTCTTCCTCTGACCCGGCTGGGTCCCCTCTGTCCTGCATCCTTCTCCTACACTGCCCTGAGGCCCCTCTCCACCTGTAGGGAGCCGCGCCAACTAAGCAGCCTCAGAGGACTGTCGCAGTGCTGGTGATCCTCACCAGACACCACAGGTGGCATCACGAACATTTCCTATCCCATATAACTTCCCCCCTTCTTTTAAGAGTGACCCCAGGGTATGGGCCCAGGAGCCGACCACCGCGACATCCCCCAAGATCAGGCAACAACAAGGCCCGGGCGCCGAGTCGTCCCCATCCACTGGGTGCATCATCTCTTCCTGGTGTCAGGAACAGGATTCCGTGCCCGCTGCAACGACGGAGTGTTGTGCCCGTTGTCACCGGGTACTGTGCGCCTTTAATCGGAACTGTGTATTTAACTGTGGTGAAGATCGCCGCCATTGTTGTGCCGCCGAGCGGGAAGAAGGGCGCAACTGCGGGAAACAGAGAGGCGTGCCTGCTGAAGCACGCGAAGCCCATGACACGCCCCACGCCTCGACGTCAAACCAGAAAGCGCCAGGTCCTGGAAGGAGCCCCGGTGAGCGCTCTGACGTAGGACGCAAGCGACGCAGGGTCCTGAAGGAAGACCGTCACCTGCGGAGCTGCGGCCTACCGGAAGAAAAGAAAAGAAGGTAGGCCACGGTTCGCTAGGGGGGAGCCAGAATGTCCGAAGAACAACACAACGCCGGAGTACCGGTTAACAGCCCTGATGATCAACCCACGGCCGGCGCCGAGCAGGCCGGAGCAGACCCTCCACAGCAAGTAGAGCCTGTAAGTGCTTCAGAAGAGCCTGCTCAAGAAGAATGATCCCCGGTTGGAGCAGAGCAAGAATACCCAGCCAATGGTATACTTGCCAGTCCCGTAGAGAGGTTAAGGCAACCCTGCAGTCCCCCAACACTTAGAACTGACAGAATGGGAGGTAGTGCAAATACTAGTGCCTCACGCATCCCAGTGCCAGGTAGGTCGGCACGTAGCACACGAGGTCAGACCCCTGTCAGGTACAGAGAATAGAGAAGGAAACTCTGACAGTGTAGATAGTTGCCCCTGGGGTATTATATTTTGTATTTTCATGTAAGTGTATCTTGATATGTGCTTTGCTTTACTAATGGACAATTTAGGTGATATGGACACTTTTCTTGCTTGCCTCCAACTACCCGTAAGGGTACCTAAAGAACTCTGTGCGCTGAGGACTGTGTGCAGCCCAAAAACTGTTTGCTGTAAATAATTGCACTCCCTGGAGTGCCCCTTTAGGTGACCTCAGAACAAAAACCTGTCTGGTGTGGCACAAGCGGAGGTCCAACTCAGGATTGCCATGCCCTGCAGCCACCCCAGGGCCTACGTGGAGGGTTTGCTTTGGACAGGTCCCTCAAGCTACCAAGTACTTTAACCTGTGAGATGGACACCCTGTCAGGGGACCTCACGGGAAGAGACTTGAATTCTGAGGTTGCTTATTGTATTGTACATATATATTTATTATCTCTAATGTTTTATATGCAACGTTTAAGAAAAGTGCCTCCCATAAAGGGAAGAGTTATTGTTGTTACCTGTTATAAAAAATTACTTCAGTCCGGGAGTACTGAGCTTTGCTAGGGGGGAATGTGGCGCCCTGATGCGCATTGGTGCCACAGATCCCAGAGGGGTGCATGGACGGACTTCTCCACAAGAGGCCCTCATAGCATTCACACACCTCCACCTTCCACCTCAGACCAGCAGAGGGAGCCTGTTAGGGATATAAAAAGGGAAGGTGGAGCTAGGCAGCTCAGTCTGGAGTCGCAGTCTAGAGTCTACAGTCTGTGAGAAGGTCAGTCTGTTAGAAGGTCAGTCTGTTGAGAGGAGCCCCTGCAGAAGCTAGCCTGCAGTGTAGCTCAGTCAGTTCAGTCCAGACTCAGAGAGCTCGAGTTAGTGAGCCTAGGGTGTGCCGACGCCAAAAGAGCGGTGAAGAGTAGCGAGGCCTACTGCCCGCGTGAAGCCTAGTGAGGGCCCCGAGCGTGGCCGAAGGCGAGTGGAGTAAGCAAGCAACATAGGGGGCAGAGGAGCTTAACCAGCTCACCCCAAAACCATTTACCGGACACCAGGTCCACGCCTACAGGGGGCCTGTATCCCCAGCAGAAATGACCGGAACCCCTGGAGAACTATATGTCCCAGGAACACCAAAAGCTGACTGTTATACCAGGGTCAGGAGTCACGGAGGCCCGAGAGACCAGGGAGTGTGATCTCCAGCAGAAGGCCCTACCATCAGGTCAGCAGGTGCAAGACAGAGACTAAGTTAGGTCTAGCTCCAGGCAGGTCAGAAACTTATCAAGGAAAGGCAAGGAACAGGAGGCCCCACACCCGCTCACTGGGGAGAGTCCTGAAATGCACCCTTCACCCTGAAGTACCCTGGACCATGCCAGAAACACCACCAGTAAAGGTACTGAAGTGAACTGTTGTGTGTGCGCCTATTCTTCCTCTGACCTGGCTGGGTCCCCTCTGTCCTGCATCCTTCTCCTACACTGCCCTGAGGCCCCTCTCCACCTGTGGGGAGCCGCACCAACTAAGCTGCCAGAACACCGGCCTCAGAGGACTGTCGCAGCGCTGGTGATCCTCACCAGACACCATAGGTGGCGTCACGGACATTCCCTATCCCAAATAACTTCCCCCCTTCTTTTAAGAGTGACCCCAGAGTACGGGCCCGGGAGCTGACCATCGGGACATCCCCCAAGATCAGGCAACAACAAGGCCCGGGTTCCGAGTCGTCCCCATCCCCTGGGCGCGTCACCTGTCCTTAGCAGTGGTTTCCTAGCAGCTATTTTACCATGAAGGCCTGCTGCACAAATTCTCCTCTTAACAGTTGTTGAAGAGATGTGTCTGCTGCTAGAACTCTGTGTGGTCTCTAATCTGAGCTGCTTTTAACCTGCGATTTCTGAGGCTGGTGACTCGGATAAACTTATCCTCAGAAGCAGAGGTGACTCTTGGTCTTCCTTTCATGGGGCGGTCCTCATGTGAGCCAGTTTCTTTGTAGCGCTTGATGGTTTTTGCAACTGCACTTGGGGACACTTTCAAAGTTTTCCCAATTTTTCGCACTGACTGATCTTCATTTCTTAAAGTAATGATGGCCACTCGTTTTTCTTTAGTTAGCTGCTTTTTTCTTGCCATAATACAAATTCTAACAGTCTATTCAGTAGGACTATCAGCTGTATATCCACCAGACTTCTGCACAACACAACTGATGGTCCCAACCCCATTTATAAGGCAAGAAAGCCCACTTATTAAACCCGACAGGGCACACCTGTGAAGTGAAAACCATTTCCGGTGACTACCTCTTGAAGCTCATCAAGAGAATGCCAAGAGTGTGCAAAGCAGTCATCATAGCAAAAGGTGGCTACTTTGAAGAACCTTGAATATAAGACATATTTTCAGTTGTTTCACACTTTTTTGTTAAGTATATAATTCCACATGTGTTAATTCATAGTTTTGATGCCTTCAGTGTGAATGTACAATTTTCATAGTCATGAAAATACGGAAAAATCTTTAAGTGAGAAGGTGTGTCCAAACTTTTGGTCTGTACTGTACATAGCAAAAACATTTACATAATCTTAACAAAACGAGTCAGCGACTGGTACAGGAGGAGAGAGGACCCTGACCGCGAGGGCTCACAGTCTATAAGGGATGGGTGAGGATACAGTAGGTGGGGGTAGAGGAGGTCATGCAGTAATGTGGTAGGGCGGTGGTTACTGCAGGTTGTAGGCTTGTCGGAAGAGGTAGGTCTTCAGGTTTCTTTTGAAGGCTTCCATGGTAGGCGAGAGTCTGATGTGTTAGGGTAGAGAGTTCCAGAGTAGGGGGGATGCGCAGGAGAAATCTTGTATACGATTGTGGAAAGAGGAGATAAGAGGGGATTAGAGACGGAGATCTTGTGAGGATCGGAAGTTGCATGCAGGTAAGTACCGGGAGACTAGATCACAGATGTATGGAGGAGACTGGTTGTGGATGGCTTTGTATGCCATGGTTAGGGTTTTGAACTTGAGTCTCTGGGCAATGGGGAGCCAGTGAAGGGATTGACAGAGGGGAGAGGCCGGGGAATAGCGGGGGGAACAGGTGGATTAGTCGAGCAGCAGAGTTTAGGATAGATTGAAGGGGCGCAAGAGTGTTGGAAGGGAGGCCACAGAGCAGGAGGTTGCAGTAGTCAAGGCGGGAGATGATGAGGGCATGCACTAGTGTTGCACTAGTGTTTTTGCAGAGTCTTTGCTGAGGAATGCATG
This sequence comes from Phyllobates terribilis, assembly GCF_046119375.1. NCBI lineage: Eukaryota > Metazoa > Chordata > Amphibia > Anura > Dendrobatidae > Phyllobates > Phyllobates terribilis. The sequence continues at coordinate 63,319,157 of NW_027362769.1, read as the reverse complement.
GATCCGGGAGATATTTTTGAGTTGGAGTTGGCAGGAAGTGGAAAGGGCTTGGATATGTGGTCTGAAGGAGAGATCAGAGTCCAGGGTTACCCCAAGGCAGCGAGCTTGTGGGACTGGGGAGAGTGAACAGCCATTGAAGTTGATGGATAGGTCAGATGGGGGATATGAATGAGAGGGTGGAAAGATGATGAACTCTGTTTTATCCATGTTGAGTTTTAGAAATCTGGCAGAGAAGAAGGATGAGATGGCGGACAGACATTGTGGGATTTTGGTTAGTAGGGAGGAGATATTGGGTCCAGAGAGGTAGGTCTGTGTGTCATCAGCATAGAGGTTATACTGAAAGCCGTGAGACTCTATGAGCTGTCCCAGGCCAAAGGTGTAGATGGAGAAGAGCAGAGGTCCTAGAACTGAACCTTGGGGGACACCGACAGATAGGGGGCGAGATGAGGAGGTGGTGCTTGAGTGGGAGACGCTGAATGTCCTGTCTGTTAAGCATGAAGAGATCCAAGATAGGGCCAAGTCTGAGAGAATCAGTAGTAAGAGGGAATGGTCGACTGTGTCGAAGGCAGATCACAGGTCCAGAAGGAGGAGGATGAAGTAGTGTCGCTTGGATTTGGCGGTTAGTAGGTCGTTGGTGACTTTGGTCAGGGCAGTTTCAGTCGAGTAATGCGGTCGGAAGCCAGATTGTAGGTGGTCGAAGAGGGAACAGGAGGAGAGGTGGGAGGACAGTTCAAGGTGGACATGTTGTTCTAGTAGTTTTGAGGCATAGGGGAGAAGTGATAAGGGGCGGTAGCTAGTCAGAGAGGATGGGTCAAGGGAGGACTTTTTGAGGATGGGTGTGATTGAGGCATGTTTGAAACATGAAGGGAAGACACTGGTTGTTAGTGACAGGTTGAAGAGGTGGGATAGGGTTGGGATGAATACTGTGGTAAGGTTACGGATGAGGTGGGATGGAATTGGGTCAAGTTCGCAGGCAGTGAGGTGTGATTTGGAGAGTAAAGAGGAGACTTGACCTTCTGTAATGATGGAGAAGTGGGGCTTGGAGGAGGAAGGTTGAGTAGATGTGAGGAGGGGTTGTGTGGACTTTAGGTAAAAGCTTTTGCCTAATGGTGTCAATCTTCTGCTTGAAGAATGAGGCAAAGCCTTCAGCTGAGATGAGAGAAGAGGGAGGAGGCGCTGGGGGACGAAGGAGAGAATTGAAAGTGTTAAATAACTGTTTAGTGTTGTGAGACAGGGAGGATATGAGAGATGAGAAGTAGGTCAAGGTGTTTGAGGTTTCTGTGAGCGTAATGTGAGGAGGTTATGGTCAGAGAGAGGGAGAGGTGAGTTAGAGAGGTTAGATAGGGAACAGAGGCGGGTGAAGGTGAGGTTCAGTGTGTGGCCATCTTTATGAGTAGCTGCAGAAGACCATTGAGCAAGGCCAAAGGAGGAAGTGAGGGATAGGAACTTAGAGACAGACTAGTGGGAAGTGTCAATGGGGATGTTGAAGTCACCCATTATGATAGTGGGGATGTCAGCGGAAAGGAAGTGAAGCAGCCAAGTGGTGAAGTGGTCTAAGAAAGTGGTGGCTAGCCCTGGGGGTCGGTAAATGACGGCCAGTTGGAGGTCAGAGGGGGAATAGATGTGCACACAGTGCACCTCAAAAGAGGGGAGTGTAACGGAGGGTGGCAGTGGGATTTGTGTGAAAGCGCAGGTATTTGACAGGAGAAAACCTACGCCTCCACCATGTTTGCCCGTTGGGGCGGGGTGTGTGGGAAAGGTGGAATCCGCCGTACGAAAGTGCAGCTGGGGAGACTGTGTCAGAGGGGGTGAGCCAGGTTTCGGTGATGGCGAGGAAGGAAAGTTTGTTAGTAATGAAAAGGACGTGGATGTAGGAAAGGTTGTTGCAGACGGAGCGAGTGTTTCATAGAGCTCCTGTTAGTGCAACTGAAGAAGTGGGGATTAGTTGGATGGGTATGAGGTTAGAAGGGTTGTGACAGTTTGTGGAAGGTCGTGGATAGGAGGTAGAAGTAGCTGTGGGGATATGGCGAGGAGGACCAGGATTTGGAGAGATATCTCCAGCAGTGAGGAGGAGCAGAGAAAGTGTTAGCAGGTGGGAGCAGGAGAGAGCATGAGGTGGCTGTTTGTGTTTGGAGATCCAGGATTGAATGTTGAGGAATAATTCTTAGGAGGAGGTGAGATGGATGGGGAGAATGGAGGGAGAGATGTACAGTTCCTTACTAGGTGTAGGGATTTGAGGGGTTACTAGAAAGTGGAGGACTATAGGGCAAAAAGTGAGAACTAACAGTAACATAGTTAAAAGAGAGTAAGTGGTCAAAGTGTTGGTTACCTGACTCCTGCCCTGACTAACTGCATCTGAAATAACTGCCACTTATCTCCGAATCCACTTTGCACAAGAAGAAGCGTGCACAACCCAACCTGAAATAAAAGACTAAGCGGAACAGAGGAGCTGCAGGGATTCGTAGGTGTGTATGTGGTATTTTTTTTTTTATAGCACACATGGGCCATGTGCAATTTAAAATAAAAAGGTAGAAAATTCCTTTAACCACTTTACAGCCTGTGCCGTATTTGTACTCACAAGGCTGTAACCCCCGGTTCAGTGAGGGCTCCGGCTGATTCTTACAGCTGACATGTGTCCGCAACAGCCGCAGGTGGAATCGCGATCCACCCGCGGCTGTTAACATGTTAAATGCCGCTGTCAATCTCTGACAGCGGCATTTAACATCGCCGCGCCGGAAGCGCATCACTTACCCCGCCCATCGGTGACCCCGTCACGTGACCACGGGTCACTGATGGGTGGCCATGACAACCCTGGGTCTGCAGCAGACTCCAGTGGTTGTCATGAGCTGATCGCTATGAGCGCCACCTAGTGGTCGGAGCTCATAGCACAGGACCATTTCTGCTACACAGAGGTGATCTGCTGATCACCTCTATGTAGCAGAGACGATCAGACAAGTGCTGCTTCTAGTCTCCTATGGAGACTATAGAAACAAGCAAAAAGTGAAAAAAAAATGTTTTTAAAAATATTTAAAAAATATAAAAGTTTAAATCACCCCCCTTTCGCCCCATTCAAAATAAAATAATAATAAAAAAAACACATACACATATTTGGTATCGCCACGTTCAGAATCGCCCGATCTATTAATATAAAAAAAGAATTAATCCGATCAGTAAACCGCGTAATGAGAAAAAATTCTAAACGCCAGAATTACGTTTTTTTGTCGCCGCAACATTGCAATAAAATGCAATAACGGGCGATCAAAACATCGGATCTACCCCAAATTGTATCAATAAAAACTTCAGCTCGGCACGCAAAAAATAAGCCCTCACCTAGCCCCAGGTCTCGAAAAATGTAGACGCTACGGGCCTTGGAAAATGGCGCCATTTTTTTTCTTCTTATCAAACTTTGGAATTTTTTTTCACCACTTAAATAAAAAAGAACCTATACATGTTTGGTGTCTACGAACTCATAATGACCTGGAGAATAATAATGACAGGTTAGTTTTAGCATTCAGTAAACGTGGTAAAAAATTTTTTAAAAAAACATCTGTGGTATTGCACTTTTTTTGCAATTTCACCGCACTTGGAATTTTTTTCCTGTTTTCCTGTACACGATATGGTAAAACGAGTAATGGCGTTGAAAAGTACAACTCGCCCTCACACGGCCATATTGACCAAAAAATAAAAACGCTATGGCTCTGGGAACAAGGGGAGCAAAAAACGAAAATGCAAAAACGGAAAATCCCAGGGTTGCGAAGGGGTTAAATGTTGTCCCATTTGACTTTTTCAGCATGTCATCACTGTATACTGCCGGCTACAGAATGAGTTAACAGTGAAATCCACCAGTGAGCTCTCTTCTACTGAACAATCATTTCTGACTTATCAGGAATAAACTTTTTTTGATGATGAAATCAGAGTTGAACTTTAATCGCAACCACCATAAGTCAGTAATGCTTGTGACATTGTAAGGAAAAGGTGTTTGCTACACCTATTTTTTTTTTTTTATTCCCCAGGTTGGTATAAAATAATAAAAAAAAATGTATACTTACCTACCTATCCTCTGCCGCTCCTTTCCTATTGGTGCCAGGGTTCTCCAGTGGTTTCACGCTTCCTCTGGGGATGTTTCTAGTTGGACTACTGAGCAACAGTAGAGCAAGAAGTCCAGAAAATACATATTGCAAGTCCAAGTCTTTCTGAGAATATATGCAAGATTGATGTGAGATAAATACACTGGTTATACTGCAGTCACCAGCACTACAGTTGTCTACTTTTCTCCTGCACCAGTGTAGTCATGCATAACAGAGTTTCCTGCATCTTGCAGACTTCTGGGAATAAGAGCAGAAGATGGCTACAGTCAAAGATATGGATCATATTTCTGTCAGCTGAATCTTCTGACTACTTTACCATTTTCCCAACATTTAAATCCTCATTTGCAGGACATTTTAAGCCATGACCTAGATTTGCTCAGAAACTCCCACTTTTGGGACACATGGAAATAAGATCTGTCTTCTTTGAGGTCCACTTCAATGGACAATCATTTGAAAAGCGAATGATTGGGAAGTATGGCTTTAGTAATAGCAAACAAATGTAAAACAGCTTGAATACTCCTGCAGAAGTTTTGAATTTTCCTCCTTTAGTACTTTAGTGCAGTTAGTATAGGATGTGAGTTATAGACATAGGGGATGGGATGGGAGATGGGATGGGGGATGGGATGGGAAATTCTCCGGGTTTCAGATTTGTAGTAAGTCAGAGTTTTTTTTCTTTTTGGTAGAAGAGGGTTGTTCTCTTTTAAAATATTATCTCTTAATAAACAGAACCAAGTATGCAATATGTGCCATGCGTTGGATTCACTGCTATAATTGATTTATTTGCTTGCCTATCCAGGTCATTTTAAAATTCTGTCTATTTTTAAACTTGTGTAACAATTCTATAAAAATAGGTTTTAAGCTTTTTTATTAAGAAGCATATACTTATTATACGTACACAGTACATTAAGGGTTATCTAAACATTTTGTCACTAAGCTCATTTTCATTTTGATATAGTAACCCTATAAGCACCCTCTTTTTGTTTTTTTTCCTCTTTGTGATATCTTTGCTTCTATGAAGCAATATACAGTGAAATGGATACTGGGAACGTGCTGAAGTGGGCTACAGTAACTTTACTGTCTAAATGTATGTAACACCCCTTTAGGGCTACCACGGTACACTGGGTGTTATGGGGGGTCTCACCTCTCTAGGGTGCAGTGCCTCCACACGAATCTTGATTGGAGCTCTCTCTCTGGGACTGCACAAGGACTGTTATTTTCTGCCAGGGACTGATTCGGGAAGCCCCTGCCACAGCTCAGTACACACTCACAGGGAACAGGAGTAAAACCGTTTAACAGGTTTATTGCTATGCAGCAGAATTGAGGTGGGTTTAAAGGAATAACATACAATACAAGTAACAGTGCTCTATAAAAGTCATATACACATCACAATCTACTTCTACTCCGACCCTGCAAATATAATGTAGCAGGTTTTCCCTTTTTGTATTAACTCAGTCCAAATGTTGGGGCCCAGTTGCCACGGATGTTGGCGGGCAAATGAGAACCGTTGGTGCACTCAGATGAATATTAATGTCAATAGTCTGGGTTGTAGTGTACTCACTGTAAATAGCGCTGGTAGAACCACAAGTCTCAGAAGGGCACTCACTGTGTGTTTCAAACGGTCAGATGGTTCTCTGGACACCAGCTGGGGGCAGCAGGATTCAGGCCTTTATACGGTGGGAGTGCCGGTAGAACTCTCCGAGTCCTTGATGTAATTTGCTTCAGAGGGTGACAAGACCGCGCTCTCTCCAGCAGCGCGGGTATCTCAGAGGGGGCCGCCACACTCGGCAGCGTAGAGGAATGCAGATCCACACCTCTCCGTCCCTCACAGCAAGCAGCAACGCTCTTTTTTCTCTGAACTTTCACTTTCACTTCCTGCCCAGCTCCCTCCCCCAAGTCCCACCTCATCCAATCCACTCTCTCTCCTTCTATCCTTCCAGGCTGTGTCACCTGACTGAAATAAGGGTCCCTGGGAATTGTAGTCCACTGCAGCTAAGGGGAAAAACGGTTAATGTCTGTAGGTTCCTGTTTAACAGCAGCTGCAAAGCTCTTCTTAGTGTCTGTAAGTTCCAGTATACCAGTAGCTGCCCTGACAATTCCCTGTGTAGGTGTTACATGTATTTCATAAAAAGTTATTTCTGTTACTCTTTAAAAAAATGAATGTTTTATCCTTCGTGATGGTTGTTTTTTTTTCACCGCATTGAGGCTAGGTGCAGATGACTGTATTTTGTCTCATCTGAAAAAATCGGGTCAATTATGCTAATCACACTCTTATCAAACTAAGATCAGAGTTTGATCAGAGTGCGATCATAATGTGATCTGATTCTCTTGCATGGGAGAAGATGGAGAAAAAAATGTCTTCGTCCTCTCCATTGTGTCAGTGTGTGGAAATCGGACTGCAATCTGATGTCATCCAAGTGCAGTCCGATGTTTTCCATAGATTCATTGACTTGCATGGGCAAATGTGATCAGAATATCTTATCAAACTCATGTATGTTTTGAATTTTTTCACCGGACTGACTCTATCTGAGAAAAAAATCAGACCTGTGCACGGCCCCATAGAATAACATTGGCCTGAGTGCAATCCAATGTTTTGTCAGATGTTTGGCAGTGCGAGGCTGCAGCGGGCTCCGGGCTTTCATCAAATGTTGGGAATCCTCTCACTTCCCATCCTTTTCCCTGCGGTGGACTTCAGAAAAATGGCCGCCTCCAGCAGTGCATGTGCAGATTGAGATCTCGCCTCCCGAGATCTCAATCTGTGCATGCACCCGGCCATTTTCCTGAAGTCCACTGCAGGGAAAAGGATGGGAAGTGAGAGGATTCCCAATATTTGATTAAAGCCCGGAGCCCGCTGCAGCCTCGCACAGCTGAACACCCCCTCCTCCCAGCCCGGGATTGGCAGCATCGCCCCACTCCTGCTGCCGCCAGCTTCCTGCAGCAGTGACTCTGCCTCCTGTGACCCCACTCCACCGCAGCCGCCTCACCCGGTAAGCCACGTTCGGATTATAAGGCGTACCCCCATTTTCTCCAAAATATGGGAGAAAAAAGTGCTTCTTATAATCTGAAAAATACGGTAATTCTCTTTTCTGTGCTCTATGTAGAAACAGGAAGTTGCCCGTCCCTGCATTTATCATTCCCCTCTTCAACTCCTGACCAAGCTGCTCCCTCCCCCTCCTGCCATTGACTTTTGCAGTGACTGATGAGTCATACGGAGAAAACTGACCTCCTGTTTCTACATAGAGCTTAGAAGGATTGAGCTAGTCAGTTTTTAAACACCTGATGTCATAGACCTAATGGAAAACAGAAGAATTAACTAAATAAAAGGCAAAATAAGCTACTGTAAGTACACAGTGCTGTATAACATGATGATTGCAATATATTAAGAGGATAAAAATTTTGATAAGAGGAGTAGTGCTTCCATAAGAGTGAAGGCTAGGGCTCCCCTGCAACATGACAGTTGGAGCAGCTAGCTGAAAGTGTGACTGTGTAGGCCCTGATTATAGCTGCGAGGTGGCCACAGACAGAGCCACATTACAGAAGGGGAATCTTAAGCTTATCCTTCTTTGCCCTTATAGATACACTCCTGACTTTGCCTAAAAAAAGACTTCCCAGAACCAGTGTAATAAAATATATAGCCCTTAGGAACAAGACAAATCAGGACCCTTCTGCTTGTAGTTTTAGATGATAATAACGTTTGTCTCATGTATTTAGAATCTCCATCGGCCTCGTGTAGCAAAATGGTTAATTGTAAATTTCCTGGTGGTCTGGTGCAATGAAAGGGTCAATCATAAATTCAAGTTGCTTTTGACAGTCCCATTCATGGGTCGCTGGGTAGAAGGATGGGGCCCTTGGCAATCGCTTATTTTACCACCTCCTAAAAACATCCCTGGCCCTGTCTAAGTGTTAAATGGAATTTAACAGGCAGTTTGGCAAAAAAACAAGGGTTAGATTGAAATGGTTTTTGCTGATGTTACACATGGAGGTCCAAGTTCCAAAAAAAATACAAATCTTATCTGGAAAAGCTCATGTCCCAAGTATTCTGGATAATGTTCTCTATATGAACTAATTAAGTACAATCTTATTATCACAAATTTTGTCAGTTTACGAAAGGTTTTATTACAGCCTGCTGATTATTATCAATTTCTTTATACCATGCTAACAATCATTAATCATTTTCATTCAGACCTAAACAACTGGACTTGTCATCAGATTTAAAAAAAAAAGACGAAACTTCTATTTGGAGCATAATTGATTAATAATTGACTGACTTTATTGAATTAATGACGTCTGCTTCCTTGATACATAGCAGATTTTTGGTACAAAGCACGCAATTCCTGAGCGAGAACGTGGCCTTTCAGTATGTCATATCCAGAATAAATGTTAAAATATAAACTTCAAAACCTGGCCAAGCCAGCATCTAGAATTACAGGGGCAGCGCTGTGTCATGTAATGTTACCCTTCATATGAATGATGTTTTAATAAACCAGGCTGTTTTTCATTGCGTTAGTTAACACTTAAGAGACCAGCTATTTAAAGAAAATTGTAAAATAGTGTGAAGTTTGACGCTGACTCAATATTCCTGGACTTATCTAAAAAATATGCATTTAGCTTAAAGGCACCATGATGTAAATACACTATATATTTCTGCATGAAGCATTTATTTCCCACCTAAGAAAAACATTTGTGAAAACAGAGCTGAAAATTTCCTCACGGTACAAGAAGTTATCTCCCTTTAAAGGTGCTATTGACATGAAATTCTCACCAGATGTCGGTAACGACCCATCAAATCCACACAGGCAAATAAATCAAACCATTGATGTCCATAAATTAAGTTATTTGTAATAATGGAAATGACACAGGGAAAAGGTATTGAACACAGTTACTGAAGTTTATTTAATACTTCGTACAAAAGCCTTTGTTGGTGATGGCAGCTTCAAGACGCCTCCTGTATGGAGAAACTAGTTGCATGCATTGCTCAGGTGTGATTGTGGCCCATTCTTCCACACTCTTCAAATCCTGCACGTTTTGTGGGCTTCTTCTATGAACTATGCGCTTTAGTTCCTTCCATAAATTTTCTGTTGGACTCAGGTCCGGTGATTGGCTGGGCCATTTTAGCAGCTTTATTTTCTTTCTCTGAAACCAGTTGAGCGTTTCCTTAGCTGTGTGTTTGGGATCATTGTCTTGCTGAAATGTCATCCTTGTTTCATCTTCATCATCCTGGTAGATGGCAGCACATTTTTATCAAGAATATCTAGATGCATTTGTCCATTCATCATTCCTTCAATTACATGAAGTTTGACAGTGCCATATGCTGAAAAACAGCCCCACACCATGATATTTCCACCTCCAAACTTCACTGTTGTTGTGGTGTTTTTGGGGATGCCATGCAGTGCCTATTGGCCTCCAAACATGGGGTGTATTATGGCATCCAAAGAGTTCAATTTTAGTCTCATCTGAACAGACTATATATTCTCCAAGTATTTCACAGGCTTGTCTTTGTTAAGCAAATTTTAAATGCACTTGAACATTCTTTGTTCAGCAATGGAGTTTTGCATGGTGAGTGTGCATACAGGCCATGGAGGTTTGAGTGAATTGCTGAATGTGTTCTTTAAAACAATTGTACCTACTGATTCCAGGTCTTTCTATAGTTATCCACAGGTGTTCCTTGGCTCTTGGACAACTCTTCTGATAATTCTTTTCACTTCTCTGTCTGAAATCATGCGTAGAGCAGCTGGTCGTGGGCAGTTTATGGTGAAATTATGTTTTTTCCACTTCCAGATTATGTCTCCAACAGTGCTAATTGGAACTTTCAGTGGTTTTGAATTGTTTTGTAACCAATGCCACCACTAAGTTTTGCAACAATAAGGTTGCGAAGGTCTTGAGACAGCTCACTGGTTTTACCCATCATGAAATGTTTCTTGTGTGGCACCTTGGTAATAAGACACCTTTTTATAGGCCATACGTTGAACCAGCTGATATTATTTTTCACTAAGTAGCAGGATTGCCTTCTAATTACTCATAGCTTTCAGCTGGTGTCATGATGTTCCAGGGCTTTTTGCACTTCTCTTTCTTCAGGTGTTCAATGCTTTTTCCCTGTGTCATTTCTCAGTATTACACATAACTTAATTTATGGACATCTATGGTTTGATTCTTTCTCTGTGTGGATGGATGGGTTGTTACCCACATCTGTTGAGAATTTCATATCAATAGCACCTTTACAAATATATTTACTTAGAAAAGTGGAGACGTGTTTAATACTTATTTCACCCCCTGTAAATAAATAGATAGATATTAGAGTTTGTACGAATCCAGTCACAAGACCGAGTCCAGCGACTGCTTCAGTAATCTATGATGACTGGATAGGTGTCCTGAGAACCACCTCCTACTCCTCGGCATCCACGGCTGCTGTTTTGATTAGCCGATGATGACCTCACACCAGGCTGACTAATCAAAAGAGGGTTGGGGATGTTGGGAGCTAGAACGCTGTTCTTGAGTCTATGGTCCAGCGGCCACAGATTACTGACACGGCCAATAAAACATGTCCTGTGAATAATTTGCGCCAACTCTAAGAGCTTGTGCAGACCGTAAAAACCGGAAGAGTGCTATCTGTCGTTTTGATGGTTAGCACTGGTCCCCATGTAATTCTGTGGGGGCGTGCACATGTCTGATTTTGCTCCTCGAAGATTCAAGGAAAAAAATTGCAACATGCACAAGTTGCATCTGATTATCAGATCGCACATGGCCTTTCATGTGTATGGGTTCGTGGAAAAAATCGGAACACACTCAGATGACATTCGAGTGCGGTCCAATTTTCACAGACTGACAGAATGAAGAAGATGGTGAATTATTTTTTTATTATCCACTCTCATTACACTCTGATCAAACTCTGATCAGAGTTTCATGATAGTGTGATTAGTATAATAGGGCCGATATCTCAGATGAGAGAAAATTGTCATGCTATCCTAGCCTAATACAAGTGCTTCTCACTAAATTAGAATATCATCAAAAAGTTAATTTCAGTTTTTCAATACAAAAAGTAAAACTCATATATTATATAGAGTTCTTCCACCAGAGTGATCTATTTCAAGTGTTTATTTCTATTAATGTTGATGATTATGGCTTACAGCCAATGAAAACACAAAAGTCATTATCTCTGTAAATTAGAATAGTTAAAAAACACCTGCAAAGACTTCCAATGTGTTTAAAAAGGTCCCCTAGTCTGTTTCAGTTGGCTCCACAATCATGGGGAAGACTTCTGACTTGACAGATGTCCAGAAGGCAGTCATTGACACACTCCACAAGGAGGTTAAGCCACAAAATGTCATTTCTAAAGGAGCTGGCTGTTCAGAGTGTTGTATCCAAGCATATTAATGGAAAGTTGAGTAGAAGGAAAAAGTGTGGTAGAAAAAGGTGCACAAGCAACCGGGATAATCGCAGCCTTGAAAGGATTGTTAAGAAAAGGCCATTCAAAAATTTGGGGGAGATTCATAAGGAGTGGACTGCTACTGGAGTCATTGCTTCAAGACTCACCACACACAGATGTATCCAGGACATGGGCTGCAAGTGTCGCATTTCTTGAGTCAAGCCAATCATGACCAATACACAATGCCAGAAGCGTCTTACTTTGGCCAAGGAGAAAAAGACCTGGACTATTGCTCAGTGGTCCAAGGTGTTGTTTTCAGATGAAAGTAAATTTTACATTTCATTTGGAAATCAGGGTCCCAGAGTCTGGAGGAAGAGTGGAGAGGCCACAATCCAAGCTGCTTGAGGTCTGGTGTGAAGTTTCCACAATCAGTGATGGTTTGGGGATCCATGTCATCTGCTGGTGTAGGTCCACTGTGTTTTATCAAGACCAAAGTCAGTGCAGCCGTCTACCAGGAAATTTTAGAGCACTTCATGCTTCCCTCAGCTGACAAGCTTTTTGGAGATGGAAATTTCATTCTCCAGTAGGACTTGGCACCTGTCCACACTGCCAAAAGTACCAATACCTGGTTTAAAAACAACAGTATCACTGTGCTTGATTGGTCAGCAAACTCGCCTGACCTTAACCCCATAGAGAATCTATGGGGTATTGTCAAGAGGAAGATGAGAGACACCAGACCCAACAATGCAGACGAGCTGAAGGCTGCTATCAAAGCAACCTGGGCTTCCATAACACCTCAGCAGTGCCACAAAGCTGATCGCCTCCATGCCACGTCGCATTGATGCAGTAATTGATGCAAAAGGAGCCCCGACCAAGTATTGAGTGCATTTACTGAACATACATTTCAGTAGGCCAACATTTCGGATTTTAAAAACATTTTTCAAGCTGTTGTTATAAAGTATTCTAATTTACTGAGATAATTACTTTTGTATTTTCATTGGCTGTAAGCCATAATCATCAAGATTAACAGAAATAAACACTTGAAATAGATCACTTCGTTGGTAATGACTCTATATAATATGAGTTTCACTTTTTGTATTGAAGAACTGAAATAAATTAACTTTTTGATGATATTCTAATTTAGTGAGAAGGACTTGTATATTAATATATGTGCATATGAGTGAGTGTACAAAGCCATAATGCAGCACCCAATGACTTATATAGGGCTGTACTGTGGTGCACTACTGTAGCTTTGATTAAATACAATTTTTTTTTTTTAAGGAATAATACTAGTGTTGATCGAGCACTAAAATGCTCGGGTGCTCGAAGCTCGGGCCAAGCTCACCGTGATACTCGGGTGCTCGACCCGAGCAACGAGCCCAATGTTAGTCTATGGGAGACTCGAGCATTTTTGCGGCGGCACCCCCGGCAGTCTGTAGAAAGGCTAAAAAGTGCCCAAAACGATAGTGACAGTGCTCAAATGACATGGGGACAGCATGGAGATCACCCCAGGAAGCATTTCTGACCCCCAGGTCACTGCTGTCAACAACGTGGTCAGAGGTATTAAGACACTTTTATGGGCTCACAATAAAACGTTCAAAAACGAAACTGAAACGGTTTTCCTGTGAAATATGTTAAGGAAGTTCCTATCCAGGGTAAAGACTTGTGTACAAGATAAAATAAATAGCCAAAAACAAAAATACTCCTCCACACCTTGGACTATGTTCACAAGTAGCATTTTTTATGCCTTTTTTGCACTTTTGTATTGCTTTCAACCGTGACAAATGCATTCACCGGGAAATGTCATTTTAACATTTTACAACCTTATCTGGCCATGTGCTGTGAGACACATGCATACAGTGCTGAAAAGACATGGGAACAGCATGGGGAAGACCCCTGGAAGCATCTCTGACACCCAGGTCACTGCCTAAAAGGGTGCCCATCAGAAGTGATCCTTGCCGCAACAGAAGATGCAGACTTGCAACTATCCCCGTGCAAGTCCTTGTCCCAGGGCAGTGTTCAATTGTACCTACCCCATTACTTGCAATGCAAGCGCAATTATGCAGCCTGCCACCCACCCACCCCCAGGCTGCAATACCATACTGCTTGCTTGCACTTGAAATTGGGCCTTTTAGGCATGTGGAGGCGGAATATGGCCACCACGTCATGGCTGCATCATGGCTGCGTGGGCAGCAATCTGGCCACCACGTCATGGCTGTGTCGGCGGCCTGGTATCCATAGTCAGTCCCCAGCCGCCCGGCGGCCGGGTGTCCACGCTTGGTCCCCAGCTGCCAGGGGGCGGCCGGGTGTCCATACTCGGTCCCCAGCCGCCCTGCGGCCAGGTGCCCACACACGGTCCCCAGCCGCCTGGGTGCGGCGGGGTGTCCATAAACGGTCCCCAGCCCGCCCCTATTTGAAGGACAGCCTAACCACAAACACGTGGACAAGTGAATGTGGCCAGGGATGGTCCATCTGACTGACGCCGTCACATTGGGTTAATATTGTGGAAGCCAGGACACAGTTGGACATAGAGGATTGCGGGTCCTAGGTCAATCAGGCTTCAACACAAAGTTCAGAAGGTAGACAGCAGCAGTGGTCGGCCTCCTACACAACGAGTAAATTATTCATGATCATGAGGCCATCCATCTCCTTAGCTTTCTGTTCCTTGGAATGCAAGCGCATGTATGTAGTAGCGGCTAGGCCTGAGGTGGTCAGCGTTTTGGCGCAAATCCTACCTCCTCCGAGGATTTCTGGATGTTTTCCTGCTACTATCCCAGTTCTATGACTCCCGTTAAAACAAAGCTTCAGGTGATGAATGATGGATGAGTTGGTGGCAAAGGAGAAAAAGCAGGAGGAATAGGGACCATTCACATTAATATCAGGCCAGTCAACCACACATGTCTTGTAGGATATGTTTCTGTACCAAAAGGAGCGGTTCGGCTACACAGTTATAGGGCCTCCTTGGAAGAGACGTGGAGTTTAGAGTGGTTTAACAAGACAGTTTTAATGCCCCTTGAAAGAGACGTGGAGGTCACAGTAGCTTAACAAGACAGTTTTAATGTCCCTTGGGAGAGACGTGGAGTTCAGAGTGGTTTATCAAGACGGTTTTAATGCCCCTTGGAAGAGACGTGGAGCTCAGAGTGGTTTAACAAGACGGAATTAATGCCCATTGGAAGATACGTGGAGTTCAGAGTGGTTTAACAAGACGGATTTAATGCCCCTTGGAAGAGACGTGGAGGTCACAGTAGCTTAACAAGACCGTTTTAATGCGCCTTGGAAGAGAGGTGGAGATCGCAGTAGCTTAACAAGACGGTTTTAAAGCCCCTTGGAGGAGACATGGAGGTCAGAGTGGTTTAAGAAGACGGTTTTAATGCCCCTTGGAAGAGACGTGGAGGTCAAAGTGGAATAAAAAGACAATATCAATGCCCCTTGGAAGAGTGGTAGAGGTTGCAGTAGCTTAACAAGACGGTTTTAATGCCCCTTGGAAGAGACTTGGAGTTCAGAGTGGTTTAACAAGACGGTTTTTATGCCCCTTGGAAGAGACGTCGAGTTCAGAGTGGTTTAAAAAGACAATATCAATGCCCCTTGGAAGAGTGGTGGAGGTCGTAGTAGCTTAACAAGACTATTTTAATGCCCCTTACAAGAGCCATGCAGTACAGCATATTCAAAACATTATTCCCATTATTGGGGAGTGGGTCTCCCATAGTCTTTGCCTATGCCTTCCAAGCAAAGCTGCCAAAAATTAGGACGGAGGAACTTGCAATGCTGGCAAACAAGAGCCATGCAGTACAGCATATTCAAAACATTATTTCCATTATTGGGGAGTGGGTCTCCTCTAGTCTTTGCCTATGCCTTCCAAGAAAAAGCTGCCAAAAATTAGGATGGAGGAACTTGCAATGCTGGCAAACAAGAGCCATGCAGTACAGCATATTCAAAACATTATTCCCATTATTGGGGAGTGGGTCTCCCATAGTCTTTGCCTATGCCTTCCAAGCAAAAGCTGCCAAAAATTAGGACGGAGGAACTTGCAATGCTGGCAACATGGACCACGGTCACCCTGGTGGTATAGTGGTGGTGGAGGCTGAGGATAAGGAGAAGAGCAAAATACAGCCAAAATGAGGAAGCATATACCCATGTGTGGGTGTGAAGCGATGCCTGGGAATACACCTCCCGAAATAACACAGTGGATTTGACTTTATGTTACTCTGCTGTCATTTGGTGGTGATGAGAAGTCTGGCCCAATCCAGCCCTTGTTCATTTTGATAAGGGTCAGCTTGTCAGCATTGTCAGTTGACAGGCGAGTGCGCTTATCAGTTATAATTCCCCCAGCCGCACTAAAAACACGCTCCAATAACACGCTAGCGGCAGGGCAGGCCAGGACCTCCAAGGCGTACAGAGCGAGTTCATTCCAAGTGTCCAGCTTGGATACCCAATAATTAAAAGGCACAGATGAATCACGGAGGACACTGGTACGGTTGGCAAGGTACTCCCACACCATCTTTTGAAACTTTCCACTCCTTGTGAGGAGTACCCCGCGCCTCAGGGCCTGTAAGCTGGGCGGGTCTCAGAAAACTGTCCCAGAATGTTGACAGTATTCCCCTGCCTCTGCTGGATTGGAGTTGCTTCTCTCTTGCCTGTACGCCTTGGTTGGTCAACGAACTGTGACCTCTGCTGCTAGCGTGTTCAGATGGGAATTTTTTTTAACAGTTCTGCAGCATCGGCCTTCTGGTACTGCCACATTTTTGTAGACCTCTCCACCTCAGGAATAAGAGAGTGAAAGTTCTCCTTGTAGCGGGGGTCTAAAAGTGTCACCAACCAATAGTGACTGTCACCCAACATTTTGACAACGCGAGGGTCACGATTAAGGCAGCGTAGCATAAAGTCAGCCATGCGTGCCAGACTGGTAACGGGCAAGACTTCCGTGTCCTCACCAAGATGATGACTGACCATGCTCCCCCCCCCCCCCCCCTGTCCTCAGGCCACCCACACTGAACCGACGGTATGATAGTTGTACAGGTACTACAATCTACAGCGCATGATACCAGCTCCTGTTCTTCCTCCTCCTCCTCCTCTCCCTCATTGTCCCCCAATGCACATTGGGATAAGATGAGGCTGGGTTATGTGTAATCGCCTGATACGGCTTCTTGATCCATCTCATCATACTCTGGCTGCAATGCCTCCTCTTTAATTCTCTGCAGAGAGCATTGCAAAAGACAGACAAGTGGGATGCTGATGTTAATGATGGTGTCATCACCACTCACCATCTTCGTGGACTCCTCAAAGTTTGTCAGGATGGTACATATGTGAGACATCCAGGTCCACTCCTGAGGTCTTATGTGTGGAGTCTGACCTGAATATCGACAGCCTTGTTGCAGCTGGTACTCCACAACTGCTCTCTTCTGCTCACAAATCCTTTGCAACATGTGGAGGGTAGAGTTCCAACGTGTGGGGACATCACACACCAGTCGGTGTGCCGGAAGCTGCAAACGCTGCTGCAACACAGCAAGGGCGGCGGAAGCTGTACCCGACTTCCGAAAATGAGCTGACAGGCAGCGTACTTTGACGAGCAGATCTGGCAACTCGGGGTACAATTTAAGAAACCGCTGAATCACGAGGTTAAGCACATGAGCCAGGCATGGTACATGTGTGATCTCGCCTCGCCTCAGAGCCGCCACCTGGTTACGGCCATTGTCACACACGACCATGCCTTGATGTAGGTACAGCGGTCTCAGCCACAGATCTGCCTGCTCTTTTACAGCTGTCCACAACTCACAAGCAGTGTGAGGTTTATCACCTAAGCTTATGAGTTTCAGCACAGCCTGTTGCCTCTTGGCTGAGGCAGTACTGCAGTGCTTCCAGCTTGTTACTAATGTGGTGATATCTGAGATGGAGGCTGAACATGAGGAGGAGGAGGAGGATGATGCGCAGGAGCTGTACACTGTGGGGGCAACTCTGACTGACATAGAGCCCGCAATCCTCGGTGTGGGGAGGATGTGTTCCGTCCCAAGGTCCTCCTGGGTCCCGGCTTCCACTATGTTTACCCAGTGTGCTGTCAGGTAGATGTACCTGGCCACAAGCACTTGTCCATGCATCCGTTGTCAGGTGGACTCTCCCAGTAACTGCGTTGTTGATGGCACGCCAGATGTTTTGGGACACGTGCTTGTGTAGTGCGGGGATGGCACCGGGCAAATTAGTGTCGGCTGTGGACCGAGTACCGAGGGACGGCCACCGCCATAAAGTTGCGGAAGGATTCCGTCTCCACCAGCCTAAAAGGCAGCATTTTCAACGCAAGCAGTCGTGAAATGTGCGAATTTAGGACTGTGGCCTGTGGGGCGTTGGCTGCGAATTTGTGCTTTCGTTCAAAGCTCTGGGATATGGACAATTGAACGTTGCGGTGGGACGTGGACGTGGACGTTGATGCTGTTTCTTGAGAAACTGCCATAACAAGTGAAGACTGAGAGGAGGGGGCATCTTTGCATGCAGTATGGACAGGGGATTGCCTTGCACGCACAACAGGGGGTTCTCTTTCACGCACAACAGCGGAAGAAGCAGTGGTGACACCCGCTGACACTGGTCATGGACCCTGGGGTTCGCCCCACAAAGTCGGGTGCTTTGCTGACATGCGCATGATCATAATGTTGGTGGTCAGGCTTGTAGTTTTGTCACCCCTGCTGATGCTGGCATGGCAGGTGGTACAAATGGCCTTTTTGGGGTTATCAGCAGAGTCTTTAAAAAAATTCCAGACTCTGCAAGACCTACTGGTTGTACTGACAACATCCCTCATGTTAGTGTTACGGGGAACTGTTGCCCGCCTTCTGTGTGTGGCCACCACACTGCTTCTTCGTGCCTGCTGGGGTACTCTGCCTCCCTCCCCCTGTGTGCTGCTGGCCTCGCTCTGCGTGTCCTCCTGCCACGTTGGGTCAGTTACTAGATCATCCACCACCTCCTCCTCTTCCACTTGCGCACCACGATCCTCCTCCTCACTTCGTGGCAATTGTGTCTCGTCATCGTCCACCTCTTGTGACAAATTGCCAGCGTCGACTTCCTCTGGCCGTGGCTGTTCAAATATTTGGGCATCACTACATGGGATCTCCTCTTCCACCACTTCAAGCGGAGCAGGCGAGGGGCACAAATATGGAAATGGACCAGTGAACAGCTCTTCAGAGTGTCCTAGTGTGGGATCAGTTGCTGTCTGACGACACTCGGCATGGTGGGAAGAAGGAGCATCAGGGTGAGGAGGAGTATGCGGTCGAGACTCACGGCTACTAAAACTTGACCGTGTGGAAGACAGACCGGAGGTGGTGGTGCCC
The DNA here is from genome assembly GCF_046119375.1 of Phyllobates terribilis. NCBI lineage: Eukaryota > Metazoa > Chordata > Amphibia > Anura > Dendrobatidae > Phyllobates > Phyllobates terribilis. The sequence continues at coordinate 63,300,399 of NW_027362769.1, read as the reverse complement.
AGGTAACTGGAAGTATTATCTGCTATCCAATTAATAACCTGTTCACACTGATCAGTTCGCAATACTGGTGTTGTAGTGTGCTTCCCTAGTAATTCGGTCAAGAAGTGGGAGCGAGAAGATGTGGCTGTTGGTTGTGACACATTTTCACCTTGGCCATGGCCCCGTCCTCTACACGCACCATCACCAGAACGTCCAGTTCCACGTCCCTTGCCACGCGCCTTGCCCATTGTAAATGAAGTAAAATAACTTACACTCGCAGTATCAATGGAAAAAGGGTAATAAAAAGGAGATTATAACCGTGGAAGAGGAAAACCACAGTGCTATTTCTCTGGCCTACACCAGACTCTTTTAAACAGATATATTTGTGTCTGAACAGTCAGGGAGACACTATTACTGTTTTATTTTACGGAAAAAATGCCAAAAGCAGGATAATACAGAGATTTGAACTGTGGAACTACAAAACCACAGTTCTGTTTCTCTGGCCTACACCAGACTCTTTTAAACAGATATATTTGTGTCTGAACAGTGAGGGAGACACTATTACTGTTTTTTTTTTACGGAAAAAATGCCAAAAGCAGGATAATACAGAGATTTGAACCGTGGAACTGCAAAACCACAGTTCTATTTCTCTGGCCTACACCAGACTCTGTTAAACAGATATATTGGTGTCTGAGCAGTCAGGGAGACACTATTACTGTTTTTTTTTACGGAAAAAATGCTAAAAGCAGGATAATACAGAGATCTGAACCGTGGAAGTGCAAAACCACAGTTCTAGTTATCTGGCCTACAGCAGACTCTTTTAAACAGATATATTGGTGTCTGAACAGTCACAGACACACTCAATTTTTTTTTTTTGGGGGGGTGGGAATACCGAAAGGTTAATAAGACGCGTATTTGTACAGTCTGACAGAGTAAAAAAAAAATACAGGATTTATATGAAAAAAAAAAGATTTTTCCTGGCCCCTGAGACCGGGGAATAAGTCTAGCAATATGACCAGCAGGAGCACACAGGACTGTAATGCAGCGTTTGCTGGTATAACCACTGCGTCTCCTATACAGCCTGCCTGCCTGATATCTGGGATGGAAATTAGTCCTGAGAAGGACTGTTTGTTTGATTTGTCAGGCTTTAGAGACCCTACACTAACTATTTTGGAGTATAAATCTCTCCCTAGCTCAGCAGCACTGACCCTACACTGGCTGATCCGGAGCGACTGTGTCCAAGATGGCGGCACCTGGTTTTAAATACTTGAGGTGACGCTGTGCGGCCAGCCAATCACTGTAATGCCCACAAACAACATGGCTGCGGCATTACAGTGACTGGCTGGCAATCCCTGCATGTTCATTGGGTCTGTAAAGAGCGCCAAACGTGCAGGGCGGAGATCTGAGCTCCCGCCTGAGTAACCCGGAAATGCTCGGTGCTCGCCGAACAGCCCGAGTAGTGAGATGCTCGGGCGAGTACCGAGCAGTATCGAGCATGCTCGCTCAACACTAAATAATACAAAAAAATGTGGCATGATGCAACAGACCCCCTTAGAATCATTCTCAAGATTTTCATGTGGATCAGCTGGAATCCCGACCACTGGGACCCCCAATCCCAAAAATGGGTCTCTAAAATGTCCCATTGGAATCAGATCAATCACGTTCAGCACTCGGCTACAGTACCTTTCGTATCTTACATCATTTAGAATTAATATTTATTTCAGTTTTTATTTCTTTCCCAGTGGCTCAGAAGTTTATATACTTTGTAGAATTTTATTTCCTCATAATGCCAACTATTTTGGGAAGTGCACCAGTCCCTCCTTCAGCAAGGCACTCCCACAACAAGATGCTGTCATTCGCGAGCGTCACATTTGGGATGGTGGCCTTTTGCTTTTCTTCATCGTCCTTTATCTGCCTTACATAGAAATGGTCAACATGGCCAGACAGTTCCATTTTTGTTTTTTCATACCAGAGGACATTTCTCAAAAAATAAAGATCTTTGTCCTCATGTGCTGCTCCACAATGTAACCTAGCTTTTTTTATTATCGTTTTGGAGCAATTACCGATTCCTTGCTGAGTGCAGGGTTATGTTACCCATACAGAGAAGCAGCGCAGGTAATAAAAGTATATTTGAAAAGTGATTGTTAAGAAAAGTTAGAACATATGAAAGGGGGTCAAATAGTAGTAGAAAATCTCTCTAAAATTCTGCCATTTTTATACCTCCAATTTACTCAGATGATTCCAATAACCTTATCATGAGCTTCTTAAACCATCACATTGGTTTTCAGAATTTTCCAACCTATTTATAAGCATGGTCAAGTTGATGTTTGCAGATTTCTAACCTATGGAATTTTAAATATAGTGAATTATAAATGAAATTATCTCTTTCTTAACAGTTGTTGGAAATATTGTGTCTTGTTCAAGGTAGAAATCCAAAACATTGATTCTGTGGAGGAATAAATATGAATTTTAATGACTTTAACCTAAGTGTATGTAAACATGTGACTTCAACCTTATCTCTGGTATTCCCATAGAGAATGAACAGAGCTGGGCATGCATGTACCAGCACCGCTCAATTCTGATGGGCAATTCAGAGTCCCATTATCGGGATCAATCCACAAAATATCACCTATTCTGTTGGGAATAACCCTTTCATTCTAGGAGAGAACATTCCACAGTCTTTACAGTAGGGAGCAGCATCCAGCTGCACAAAAAGCACCTAGAGCTTTGTATTCTCCAAAATCTTTGCTACAGTTTTGTTGTTTCAAGAATTTGTATAAAATCGTTAAAACTGTTAAATAGACAATTTTCTCTGTTCTTTTTCATAGCAAGTTTAGCATCCTTTCAACCATTGTTATTCCTGGAGAAGATATCTGGGATTTCTTTTCCGAAACACATATTGAATAAAAACTCCTATAGGGAATAAAGGAGTTGTCTGAATATGGTCTTTCAACACCATCATGAACTACATGTCAGCTGAAATGGAAGAAACTGTTAAGCATGTTTTATTTCGCAGTGAAGAACTGAAAAAGAAAAAAATATTGCTAGAAATATGTTAAGTAAGGACATTTTAGGTTAAAGGGGTGGTCCAAAAGTAAAACCTATTTTAATCCTAAATGCCTATGTACTTAATGTTATCACTTTTCTAATGCACTCTGATTAAAAATCCCTACCGTTCAGTCTCTACTCTGATTTACTCACACAGGTCACTTCTGACGCATGGTAAGGTTTTAATATTAGACAGTGTAGGATCGTTCCGAATAGGATCACCTTGCCGTGGTGGAATGACTTTTATGCTATTTTTGATCAAAAACAGTGTTACTAAGAACCCTATTTTATTTAAATGCGCTTTTGCTTTTTACTTATTTAGTTGCAGTAGGGTTTATGCTCATTTTGCTTCTTGTAGGTTTTGTCTGTTTTATGGCCAACGTGAATATGCGTTTATAAGTTGCATGTATACCAACTCAAATGATAGCTCAATGTGTGGTTTTTTTTTTGTTATTTACTTTTTTTTATTTATCTTTTGTTTTTTTACTACTTCCTCTGATGTTGACGCGCCCCCTGGGCCGTGGGGTACTCGGTAGCCGGGCTGGTCGGTGCCGGGGGTGTCACGGTAGCAGTGACCCGGTCTGTGACCCAGGGCGGTCAATTAAAGGGAAAGGTAGAAGGGGAATAAAGTTTTTCTATATAATGTTCGTGACGCCACCTGTGGTATGCGGCTATATGGGGCCGCCGCTGCGGAGCAGGTCCTCTGGAGCTGATGGTGGCGCAGCAGAGTTGATGCAGCTCTCCACAGGCAGAGCTTAGCTCCAGGGCAGGATATAGTGATACTATAGGGTAGATGTTGTTGGTGCGGTGTAGTGCAGGTGATGTTGCAGATAATGACCAGTCCACAACTTAATGGCAGTTTCCTCTCATCTTTACTTGCGGTTGTTAAGCAGACCGGGGCACGGGTACTAACTGGTAGTAGAGGTCCGGGCGGCCTGGAAGCAAGTTGGGAATCCACCTCGCCAGGTGAAGTTGGAGGCCTTCTCTTTGCGCTAATCTCTTTGGCCCTGCTGTTGATAGCTGTGCTGTGGCCCTCGTCCCTGAGTAAAACATCTTTGTGCTCACCCGTATGGCAGGCAGCTCAGGCCTTCCTGGAATGTCGCTCCCACGTGGCGGTGCTGCTGATGGGGCCAGGAGAACTGCAGTCTCCTGCCTTCCGGTTTCTGCTGCTGGGCATTCAGTGCCCCACAACCTCAGACTCCGGTGTCCGGTTCTTCTGCGCTTCTCTCCTCTGGGGTGAGCTGCCATGCAGCTCCACTCCCCAGGTCCTTCCTTGTCGCTGTTCTGTCTTCAACTCCTCTCAACTACTCTAACTAACCCCGCCTCCAGATTCCAGTTGCTAAGGGGAGGAGCTCCCCTTCCTGATCTGGAGCCAGGAAAGTGTTGTATGCTGGTATACCTGATTAGGGGACCCCTCCTTGCTTCCAGGCATGGCATCACCCCTTGTGAGGGAGGCAATGCCACTGTGGCAACCGGACTCCTGGGATGCCACAATGACGCTTTGAGAATTCCAGTGCATGCTGGGATAGTCAAATGAATCAACATCAGCGGTAGAGGCTGTGGTCGGTCACTACCCCAGCCTGTGCCCCCTCCCTGAAGCAAAGTGTCATCAGTGATCTCCATTTCAGGGGCTTGGCTAGTCCCTGTTCTACTGAGCATACATATGCTCAGTAGATTCTGTTAGTACATTTTGTCACTAGTTCTCCAGTACTGTCACCATTGCTGTTTTCAATCAATTAGCAATTGTAAAAGTTCTCATTCTATTTTGATTTTCAGTAGATTCTGCTACTGTGCAATATGCACAGTGACAGCGCGCTTCCTCGCCAGCTCTGGGCAGAAGTAATGAGCTGACAAGTGAGCGCACTGTTAGTGCACATTGTAAGATTACCCAGCCTTGTGCAGGCACAGCAGAGAACAGTCCTGCACCGCAAGTAACATCACTTGCAGGGGCGGCACTGATCTTTGCTTTTATGCTGGTGCATCTTTAGATTGTGTATTTTAGGTTTACATCTTCTGTCAGCTGGCTCACTTTGTGGTTCCAAAATTTGTGCACATTTCTTGGTGCATGGTGTTTCACATTAGGCCATAACCCTTTCCGCTAAAAGGGCCTTTTTGCCAAGGTGCCGAAAGTGTCTAAAACATATACTTAATATGGTGTAAGGCATGAAAGACAGTTTTTTGTGCAGTGTGCCTGAATTCAGATGCTTTTAGCTTGATAAATCTCCCCCATATTGTTTTGCCTTATTCACACATCACTTTTTTTGGGTCAGTATTTTATCAGTATTAGTAAGGCAAAGCCAGGTTCTGCTGCACAACACAGAACAGGTGTGAACCTGTTTTGATAAATTCACTGTTCTATCAGCTGCAGATCTACCAGTTCGCTGAATGCTGACCTCTCTATAACCCCGCCCACCCCACTGTCAGATTTCTGTGTACACTGTGCATAGGCAGAAAGCTGTCAATCAGTGGTGGTGTCGGAGTTACACAGAGCTCATAAATATGAAGGACTACCTGTCAGATAGTTTACTAGACCTCTAGTGATAACATAGTAACATAGTAACATCGTTTTTAAGGTTGAAAGAAGACTAATTCCACATACGGCAATCAGACTAGTTCCCTGGATCAACGCCCTATCAAGCAATCTAGTATATATAACCTGTAATATTATACTTTTCAAGAAAGGCATCCATGCCCTTCTTAAATTTTAGTAGTGAATCACTCATTACAACATCTGCTGATAAAGCTGTGATTTTATCAAAACTGTAGCAAGCAGTCCAGAAAGTGACACATCACTGGAATCAGAGTCTCTACCCCTACATTATGCTGCTCTCAAATTAGGTGGCAAAAACATGTTGACAGATTCACATAAAAACTGAAACTTTCTTTATATAACCTTATAATAATATTAGTGATTTGCTCAGAATTACAGTGAGATTAAAAGGGGATAATGTATTGTGTGATATTATTATTAAACATTTTTATGCCTATACTGACAGCACTATATTTTAATTATTATACAAGAGCTGAATCAAATGCTGAGTAAATACAGTATTAACAAAGGGTAACATATTAAAAGCTGTTAAACACTATAGTAATGTTCTCCAAACATGTTTCGCTGATATGTAGCAACATCAGGGAGCTGGACATAATATAGTTATCCATAAAATGTCCAACTACCTTGATCATGAACATAAAAGCTATTGATGTGACATATTTTGGCAGTATCGCTGCTGCCATTCAGAGAGTGATGAGGAATAATGGAACATCAGTGCTGGAATGGTAGGGTATTATCGTTTATATCTTGCTTTCGTGATCTTTGTTTGACCACACACATTGTATTATTTGTATGCTACTATGATTCCTATGTAAAACAGATAATACTACTCAGCCCACTATAATCCACTAATTGGGCTCTTCCTAAACTGGTAGACATGTTTTTCTTAGAATAATACTCTGCCCTTATGTACAGATATTTTATTTAAAGGACACGTGCCACCATAAAAATGCACTCCAATCTGCAGACACCACGTTATAGAAAAAGGGAAGCTCAAAAGACTGATATATAGTTTTGTGAGAATAGATTCAGTATATCTTGTACTTTAATCATTTAAACCAGTGGTATTTTCAGTCTGGTAGGCGGTCCTATCAGTGATAGGACTGCCCACTGGACCAAAAATCCCCGAATGAGCAGAGAATTAAATGATTAAAACACAGATTATATTGAATCTTTTCTCAAACTATATATCATACTACTCAGCTGCTCCTGCTCTATATTATGCTGCCTACAGATTGGACGGCATTTTCAAGGCACCCTTTAATTGTGTACTATATTTAAAATAGCACCTACTGTATTCCCTCAAGTCACATTAGAGAGACTAATTTGTCTCCTTCAGCTCTCTGTATCAATTAATAGATAATAATATCATCAAGCTCTTTATTTACATCATATACTCCCATGCGTTTTATTTCTGTTACTTTCCCACAACCTGTATAGAAAAATGAACACATTATTTAAATCTACTCCCTTAACCACTTGAAAAAGATGTCAAAAGTGGAATAGTACACTACAATAAAACTAAGAGTTAATCAATCATGTACCTCGAAATAGTCACATTAAAAATATATCCTATCCCACAAAGAGAACTATAAATTCTAATTTATTACCGTTTGAATGTGTCCACATAAAAATGATTATTTTTCAATAAAATATACTAATATTGTACAAAATTAAAAATCTTATTTGCCACCATAATTACACCGAGCTATAGAGTAAAAATGACACATTAATTATGCTGCATGATAAATGATTAAAGTTTAGTAGCAAAAATCAATGATGGTATTGAAGTCTGTTTTGAATTTTTCCCCCTATTAAAAAAAAGGTAGTAAATTATAAGTAATAAAGCATGAATTAATTCAAGTTTATCTATTTGGAATTCACTGAACCTGGTAAATTTGAACTATTTTCGATTTACTGCGTACAAGTCGTTTAAAATGCTCACCAACATTTTAGAAATTACAGAAGATTGCATAAGCCAGAGAAAACTCATATGACCTTGGGCATGGCCAAGCAGGCTCCCCATAATGGCTTGCAGCTATGACATCACATGGTATAGCACAGCCAATCAGGAAGAACTATCATAGCCTGTATAAAAACAGGAGCAAGGAATGCAACAGCTATTCTATGGTAAATCTGGATAATGAGTGGATATCACAGCTCACCGCCTCGCCATAGAGATAAGGTGAAATCACCATAAAACACCGAACAAACTGTACAGATTGTGTGTGACTGCACAGCCTGTGAAAACAATTAGTGTTTGAGGAACAGTTGGTTAACCCTGGCGAGCATCCATTTACCCAGCCATATATGTTATGGTCACTTTGACACTACTTAGGCTGCATTTGTATCTAAGAGCTTGAAAAGGGTTGGCTATACTCTACTAGATCTCAGTGTCATACATGTCTTTTCATGGCAATTTGGAGCTTTGATATCTTTTACATTTTTGAATTTTTTTAAAAAATTTGCAGGCAAGTTTGAATTTCAAAATAGTTGTTTATCTCTCTATGTACCCCAAAATTATATCTTGGAAAAAATCTTTACCCCCAAAAAGCAACCCTCATTCAACAATTTCAGCAGGAAAAAAAAATATGGCTCTCTTAGGTTATGTCCCCGGCAGTGAGCTTTTGGTGAGTTTTTAACGTTACAGATTTTCTGCATCACTTCTGAACCCATTAACTAAAATAGGTGAATTGTATTTTATTGAAAATACTCAGTGTAAAAAACTAAGCAAAAACTCATAGTGTAAATGTAGCCTAAATGTGGCAGTGAAAAAATGAATAATATTCCTGTGGCAGTAAGGCCTCATTTATACATCCATGATTTTTAATGTTGGTAAAAACACTGATCGTTGTTCATCAGTATTTGGCCAGTATGTCAGTTTTTACCATCAGAGTTGTGTCAGTGATTTTCACTCAAGAGAAAAAAACAATCTTCAAAGCTTCTCCTATATATACCACATACAAGGAACAAATACTGCCACACCATGACTAGACCTCATATTACAACCACAAAGTGACCGAATAATACCACATACAAGGAACAAATACTTCCACACCATGAGCAGACCACATATTACCACCACAAAGTGACCAAATACTAAAATACTGATCTTGAATACAAACCACAATACCAACAACACTGTTATTAACACCAGCGACATTATACACAGGAGCTCTGTAAATAGTGTCAGTGTACAGGTAGCACAGTGATCACCAGTGACATTATAAACAAGAGCTCTGTATATAGTGTCAGTGTACAGGTAATACAGCAATCACCAGTGACATTATACACAGGAGCTCTGTATATAGTGTATAGGTAATTCAGTGGTCACCAGTGACATACACAAGAGCTCTGTATATACTATATAGTGTAGGTAATAAACACAATTCATGGAAAGATAGTAGTATGTTAACCCTAAAAGGGTATATATACAAAATCTCTCTATATATTAGTACTATAAACTACCATAATAAGGACTAAATAGGCTAAATCGTCAAAAGGACAGGAAAAACACAAAACAAACAACGATAAAGAAACCTCTGAGTTTTAGAAGGTATATCAAAGTTTATTTATAAATAGTGACAAGCACACAAAAGGGGTAAAGTGCAAGTACAAACGGCAGAACCTAAGACATCCAGTTCCACATGGCAACCTTTGAAATAGTTAGATGTACATATGTTTATATCGTTCATTTCTAATGTACAAAGTCCTAGGAGATGTTATCATAAAAAATGGCAACAAAATACATCTCCGTATAACCATATGTGTTACCAAAAATGTACTGCCTTAATTATAGCTGTAACACAAAAAAAATCCATAGATTGTAAGTTGGAACATATGGTATACAATATAATACCCTTACATATTAAATTAAATAGTGGAATGATTGTTCCTACCACTCAATACATCTGAAAACATATAAGGTCCACAGATCGCCCTATGTATGTATACATAGGGCAATCTGTATGAGTGGTAGGGCGATCAGATGTATTGAGTGGTAGGAACAATCATTCCACTATTTCATTTAATATGTAAGGGTATTATATTGTATACCATATGTTCCAACTTACAATCTATGGATTTTTATGGACTCACCAGTGACGTCTCTAGGTGAAGTCCTTCATCTTCGCTCTTCTTCATCTGGCACAGACGACCATCACTTCTTCCAGCAGGACTCATCTTTGCAGAAAATAACACACAGTTATCAAAAACTGATCTCTTCTAGATCACATTCCCACTTTTTCCCCCCGACTTCTACACTACACCAGTTGAAGAAAAAAAGTGACATAGTGCCGCCCTGCACAGTAACAGGACCCCCCTTCACCCCTTTTATCGCCTCCCATGGAAAACAGTTTCCTAAAAAGTAAATTATATTACAGAAGTAATAATGTCCCTAATTGGAGTCTAAAATAATAATGTTCCCCACTTGCTACCATAAACTAATAAAGTATGTTCCTCGACCTGGCCCCCAAACAGTAATTAAGTCCCTTGTCCAGCGTGCCCCCCCATATGTCCATCCTGACACTCCCCCATATATTTCTTCTGGCCCCCATATGTCCAGCGTGGCCCCTCCATATATTTATCCTAGCCCATGTATATCGAGCCTGCCCCCCACATATATCCATCCTAGCCCCCCATGTGTCCAGCCTGCCCCCTCTCATATATCCATCCTAGCCCCCATGTGTCTAGCCTGCCCCCTCCCATATATCCATCCTAGTCTCCCATGTGTCCAGCTTGCCCCCTCCCATATATCCATTCTAGTCCTCCAATGTGTCCAGCCTGCCCCCCCATATATCCATCCTGTCCTCCATGTGTCCAGCCTGCCCCCCGTTATATCTGTCCTGGCCTCCATGTATCCAGCCTGCCCCCTCCCATATATCCGTCCTAGCCCCCCATGTGTCCAGCCTGCCCCCCACATATATCCATCCTAGCCCCCATGTGTCCAGCCTGCCCCCTCCCATATATCCATCCTAGTCCCCCATGTGTCCAACCTGCCCCCCCATATATCCATCCTGGCCATCATTTGTCCAGCCTGCCCCCCATTTATCCATCCTAGCCCCTCATGTGTCCAGCCTGCCCCCATATATCCATCCTGGCCTCCATATGTCCAGCGTGGCCCCCATATATCCATCCTGGCCTCCATGTGTCCAGCCTGCCCCTCATATATCCATCCTGGCCACCACGTGTCCAGCCTGCCCCCCCATATATCCATCCTGGCCTCCATGTATCCAGCCTGCCCCCCCATATATCCATCCTGGCCTCCATATGTCCAGCCTGCCTCCTCCCATATATCTGTCCTGGCCTCCATGTGTCCAGCCTGCCCTGCCATATATCCATCTTGCCCCCCTTCCCATGTGTCCAGTCAGCCCCCCCCTTATGTGTTCAGCCAGGCTCCCCCCTCCCATGTGTCCAGCCAGGCTCCCCCCTCCCATGTGTCCAGCCAGGCCCCCCTTATGTGTCCAGCCAGGCCCCCTTATGTGTCCAGCCAGGCTCCGCTTATGTGTCCAGCCAGGCTCCCCCTTTGTGTCCAGCCAGACCCCCCTTGTGTGTCCATCCAGGCCTCCCCCTTGTGTGTCCATCCAGGCCCCCCCTTGTGTGTCCAGCCAGGCCTCCCCCTTGTGTGTCCAGCCAGGCCCCCCTTGTGTGTCCAGCCAGGCTCCCCCTTGTGTGTCCAGCCAGGCCATCCTTGTGTGTCCAGCCAGGCCCCCGCCTTGTGTGTCCAGCCAGGCCCCCCCCCTTGTGTATCCAGTCAGGCGCCCCTTGTGTGTCCAGCCAGGCCCCCCTTGTGTGTCCAGACAGTTCTCCCCCTTGTGTGTCCAGCCAGTTCTCCCCCTTGTGTATCCAGCCAGGCCTCCCTTGTGTGTCCAGCCAGGCCTCCCTTATTGTCCAGCCAGGCCTCCCTTGTGTGTCCAGCCAGGACTCCCTTGTGTGTCCAGCCAGGCTCCCCCTTGTGTGTCCAGCCAGGCTCCCCCTTGTGTGTCCAGCCAGGCTCCCCCTTGTGTGTCCAGCCAGGCCCCCATCCCATTCTGCATTCATTCATACACACACACACAAAGATACCTCTTACCTGCCTGCGTTCCCGTGCGGTGTCCTCGTCCGGCAGCTGAGTTGCGCGCCTCCGTCACAGCAGGCACATGACGATGACATTCAAGTTCAGGTAATGAACGCCGCGTATCCGCGTCCCTGCATTCAATGTGCCTGCGCTTTTAAAGGGCTTGTGCCCCTTAAAACTGCAGGTGTTTTTTTTTCTCTCCCCCTTCTCCCCTCTCTCCTCTGCAGCAGGGGGCAGGGCCCACCGGGAAAATCCCTGATACCCCGCCAGCCCAGTCCGACCCTGGTCTGAGACATTTAAGTGTGACAAACATACAAAAGAATAAGAAATCAGGAAGGGGGGAAAACACTTTTTCACACCAGTGTATATTTTTTAAGGCTCAATAAGGATTGATAGGGTTAGTCGCCGAGGAGTGGGGGTGCCACGTCCTGTATTGCCTACTAAGGTGCCATTCTTTACTTCCAGGCAGGGCCAACATGAGGACCACTTAGGGACTTCATCAGTGTTTTATTCCCCTTTGGTGCTACCCTGGTGACTACTCGGTAAGTGGAAATACATATATTGCATATTATGGTTATAATTTATTTGCTTCTGTTTCTACATGATTCTTTTACCCATTAAACTACTTAATGATTTCAATATTTCTATAGAGGGGATTTTTTTCATTTTTCAATCAGTCTTATTGAATCCCATAATGCATTAAGGTTACTGTTAGCTCGGGTATGTTTGACTTTGAAACGCTGTGGTGTTTCAGAGAAAAACATATTTCAATAGCCACCAGGGACGGAGAGTGCTATAGACTAGTCTAGCCATAGCCCTTCAGAGTCAAACATCCATAGCTGAGATAATACAGCCTGCGTCTGATACATGCTGCCTATGGATTGGACAGGATGTATCAGCTGCCAGGTTTACTTTAACACCAAAATAGGTTCTGTGAATATGGAGCTAAAGTAAGGATTTTATTTTTCTTCTCTCTTGCAGAATGTACGGGCATGTGTAGCCTGCAGCCATAACCCCCAAATCAGTGTTCTTGGATAGATTACATCAAGTGAAGGCAGTGAAGATATTCTGATAATTTGTCTTTGTTTGCCAAAATGTGTGCAGCCCCCTTTAACAGGTACAAAACGATGTAATAAAAATGCAAACATATAATGGGAAAAACACAATGTTCTGTAGACGAGTCATCAGTAGTCAGCATTTCTTTCTTTCAAATTCATGTTTTTCCTGCAAAGAGAATCTTTAATATCTCGGCGACTGATTTGCATTTTGAAATGAGTTGTTTGACCTTGGATCCACCATCTGTACATGCAACACCCCCCCAACTCAACTTTACCATAAACCTTGTATATATAAATGTTTAATGAATGAGGCCCTAAAGGTTTGTGAAGAATCCAGATTTATATTCCATTAAACCTGATCCTCGCAGCCTAATTAGCTGGTAATTTCACCCTTGCTTGTACTATAAACCGTTTTATGTTCAATAATAATAAAATCTCTGTAAACCTTGTCCCTTTATTAATAAACATTATGTGCTTCTGGCTTTTAAGAAAAAATGTAATGAATTGCTTGGCTTGTTATTTCGGCCTATCAAATCTTAGGTGTTTTATCCAGCTTGAAAAAAAAAAGAGAAGAAAAAAGAAGAACTATTGATTGAAGATTTAAAGTGAAATTTGGAAAGCGATACAAATTTTAAGTGAAATTGACAGGCCTGTTATATTTTTTCGATTCTAATGAGAGACTACAGATCTGAATTTCATCAAGGTCAGAAATCTAAAAAAAAAGTTAACTGTGTCGGTTTTTTCTTTCAAACTAAGCATTTCGTAATATTTGCCATTTATCAAGGCGAGTAAAGCTTTCTGTGTAATGCTGACCACCTTACTGTATGATTGTGGCATGTGCACATGTGAAGAATGAGTTCACTGAAAAAAAAAGTATATGACATATAAAGTACATTGCAGGCATTAAAAGCTGTTCTGTTTACTGCTCGTTTTACCATTGACTCTTTAGAAGCTGACCCTGTAATATCGGATAGCACAGCTTAGCCCACCTAGGCTGCTCTTTAAATTGTATCTACCCTGAAACATGTGAACTTGTCTCTTTTTTTTTCTTTTTTAAAGAATCCAAGTGCCTATAGGGTGACACTGTGTGGTATAATAGGGGTGGGGGATGAGATGCTGCTCACCTGATGGAGTTGTGAATGCCACAATTCCAATCAAAGCCTGTGCTAGAATCAGCTGCTGAAGTCCGCCAGCAGGTAGAAGGATCCCTTCTTCTGCACACTTGTGGATATGGATTAGAAGATGACCGTGCAGAGGTAAGAGGGAAGTAAAGATGCTCAGCCAGCCTGACGCGTGTTTCGCATAACGTGCTTCATCACGGGTCTGATGAAGCACGTTAGGTTGGCTGGGGTCTGCAAATTGCACATCTGGCTGGCTGGGCTAGCTGGATGCTTTGGAATAAACCAGCTGCACTTCATCCCTACACCTTACATTTTGTAAATGGAATGTGCCATCAGGAAATGACCTATTGTTTAAATTAGGTTTTTATGTTACATTTATTTATTTATTTTTAATTTTTGGCAATGTTTTATTTTTTATATCACAATCTATATTAAAAATTAAAGACACAAATCTTGCAGTTTACACACTGGCCATTGGGCCATTTTTTTAATGCATACTTCCTGTTCTTTTAGGAAATGCGCATGGTTATTAGCAGCAATAGACTGACTCAGACCTCAGATCTTTTGCATTGAAGCATTAAATCAGCATGTGCAAGCGTCATTGTGAAGGTAGGGGGGAGCAGGGGGAGCTGAGACATTGAAAGAAGGGGTATAATCCAGCTCACACAAGTTAAAGTAGTCAGCAATCCTCGCCTCTTGCTAGGTGGTAACAATAAAATTGAAGGGATATCCAGTGGTATTTTGGATAAAAAAATGAAATGACTTTATTTGTAGATTTGAATGAAACAAGACACTACTGGTACTATAAAAAGAATGTGAGAGTTTTTGCAACGTATTTTGAACTGAAACTCATGGATGAGTAAGGACTGAGTTTCAATTTAAAACGCATAGGAAAAGCTTTCACTTTTTTTTATAGTACTGTGAATGTCTTGTTTTATTCAAGTCTATAAATATAGTTTTCACATTTTTTTAATCAAAAAATGACTGGATATACCTTGGAGCTGTGACAATACCTGCTGTGATTTGTGTATCCTGCTTGCCTCTGATGATAATGAGCCTGTAGAAAACTCTTCCTGAAAGAACAGGAAATATTATTCAAAAATAGCCCATGTGATGAGCGTGAATATTACAAGTTTTCTAACTTTATTTTTTCTTGAAAATTATGATTTTAAAAAGCAGCATTTTTATTTATTTTTAATAGGTCATTTTCTGATGTCACATTCCCTTTATGTAGGGCCATGTATTAAGGGTATTTAAAGTATTTTAATTAAATATTTTAAGTTGTTCACTATGTTTAAAGTAAAAAATACAACAACTTTATAACCAGTATTGATTAAAATAAATTCTAACTTTGTGTGTACTGCTTCTACGCCTCCATATCTAAAAATTAGAAACTATCCCTGTGTAGTCTGAGTCGACCATCATACTCCATACTTCCATCTGCATGCTGATTTTTTTTACATGCTATGTGCACTATTTTACTGTACAAAAAAGATCTACTGTAAGTGTTTTATAGGTAATATTTGTGTTGTGATAATGAAACTGTAAAGTCATTTCTCATCTAAAAAAAGTGATTGTGGGGACAGCACAAAATAAAGACAGAACATATTTTTACAGAATTTAAAGCTCTATACTGTATATCATAGTAAGGATTACAACTTCAAGTATTACATTTATATCGAGAGGTGAGAGGAAATAAATGAAAATAATGAATATGAGTAAATGTTAGAAATGTATTAAGAAAAATAATTCAATAAAAAAGCAGAAATAATATTTAAATGTACATGCATCTGTGTATAGAATGAGGTCTGGTGGTCTAACATGTCTTCTGTTACATGATGTGACTGAGGACATGTAATTCATATAAATAATTCATATTCAATAAATAATAAAAATATAAATAACAGCATATTAATACAAACCCTTCTAAATAGATCAGAAATAATTCATTCATTCCACATCAAGAACTGAAGTACATATATGAATTATAAAGAACTTACAGAAGTCCTTGCAGCGCTAAAAGTGCAGAAAATGTCATTTTATATGGAAAGGTTAAGTGAAATTTAAAATCTATATTTATTTACAGTAAGCATAAAGAAGAGAATTGTTATTACTACTCCTTTTTTCATACTTTTTTTTTCCAGAAATATGGACCTTTTACTTTAGTACTAATTTTTATGGTCTTTATCAAGGGGGCATTGCTCACAGGGTAATTATGAAGAGCAGCCAAAAGATATGTCCCATTGAATCCTGTAAGCCACTCCTTGTTAAAAACCATAAAAAATAGCACTAAATAAAAAGACCCATATCTCTGAAACTGTATGGCGGATTTAAAAAAAAAAAGTCATACTTTGGGGAGTAGCGGGAATAAAATAAGAGCAAACACTGGCCACTTTTGACACTGGTAACATGTTCTCTTTAATGAAGGAACAATTTATAAAAGTTTTTAGCTAAAGATACACTTCATAGCCAAAAAATAGAGACATCCAAACATGACATTCGCATGTGCTACTTGTAACCCCTTTTTTGCCAAAACAGCAACTACTTTATTTGGAAGAGGTTCTTCACAAACTTTGAGGCTGTGTGCCCACGTAGCGTTTTTCAAGCGTTTATGCTGCGGAATTTCCGCAGCGGAAACGCTTGTGAAACGCTAGGTAATCCGCTCCCCATGGTCCCCAAGGGGATTCCGCATGTTCTATGCACATGCTGCGGATTTTTCCACAGCGTTTATGCTGCGTACAAAAATCCGCAGCATGTCATTTAATTTTGCGGAAGCGCAGCGGAACTCCCGCCATTGACTTGCATTGAGACGCATAGAAACCACGACTGTACATTTTTACAAGCGGCTTCTATGCGTCTCTATGTGCGGATGGTACCCAGTTCTGGAGGAGAGAAGACTCTCATCCAGACCTGGGTACCATTGTACCTGTAAAAAAAGAATAAAATAACAAATAAAGTTTTATTCACCTGTCCGGCGTCTTCTCTCTGAATGCCGGCATCGCTTGAGGACCTGCGGTGACGTCACAGTCATGTGACCGCAGGCCCTTCACCGCTCTGTCTCGCGATATGCCGGCAGCCGGGAACCAGACAGGAAGCAGCGCTGCAGCCACGCCGGGGCCTCGGGGGTGAGTATAGCTTTATTTGTTTTAATTTTTACGGTTCACACTGTATAAATCCATGCTGCTTGCATGGATTTATACAGTGTAACCTAGTTGTCAAGCACTTTCCAAGTGATGCTATCGCCTGAAAAGCGCTTGTCAATCTGCATGCGGAAACGCATGTGAATCCGCATGTGAATCCGCATGTGAATCCGCATGTATTCTGCAGGAAAAACGCATGCACAATCTGCATGCGTTTTTTCTGCCAGGGAGATGCAGAAATGCTGCCGAAATTTTCTGCTTCATTTCTGCATCGTGGGCACATAGCCTGAACATATCTTTTGGTATTTGCATCCATTAAGCTGTGGCCACATTGGTGAACTGGGATATTGTTCTGTAGAAATAAAGAAGAGGCTTCATCAAACTGCTGCCACTAGATTGGAATTTGTTTATTCTCGAAGACAGTGTTGGTTAATCTGACGATGTGGAGGCCTTAAATGCAGCCTCTTCAAGGGTCTTACAATATACTCGTCCAGTTTGGGCTAAGGGGTAAGCATGCAAAGGCATGTGTATGATGCATGGAGCCCGGGTTGCCATTTTGGCTTTATTGTTGTACAATGTTCTTATAGGCTTTGTTTGAAGAGTACAACAGCTGCAGACTTAGACTATGTTAAGCACGTAGCAGATGGCACTGTTATAACCATTACGGATTGCTTATATTTGTGATTTTTCTCTTGACTGTACTGTATGACCTCTCTGGTGTTTTTTTTGCTTGTGTCAGTTCTTTCCTGTGACCAACATCCTATAGATGATGAAGATAGTGGTTGCTGTATGTGCAAAGTAAAACCGTTCATTCTTACACATTGAGCCCTGATGATTTTGTTGAACGCTGAAATCTGCAATAAGCTTGTTTACATGTTGCGTTTTTGAAGCATTTTTTTGCTGCATTTTTTAATGCAAATTTAAAACTGCTTTTTACAGTACTAGCAAAAGCTATGAGATTTCAGAAATCTCAAGTACATGTTTTTTTTTTCCTGACTGAATTGGGAAACTGCATCTCTTTTTAAATATGTAGCATGTCAGTTCTTTTAGCATTTTTGCAGCATTTTTTCAAGTTTTTTTTCACCTATGGAAAGCAATGAGTAAGTACAAAACAGCAAAAATGTAGCAAAAATGCTTCTATCAGTTTTTGTACAGATTTTGGTGAAAAAAAACGTACAGCATATTTTTGAGATTTTCTTAAGTATAAATCATAATGTCTTGGTATCATCGCATGAGCAGGGATGTTCTAGGTTTAAGTATTTTTTTTATTGTAATATAATTTACACTTAATTTTTTTTAAAGCAATCCTTTTGTTTCTCCCCACTCTAAGCACAGTTTAATTAAATTAGTGATAATTAAATTAGTAATATATGTTAAAAGAAAACAATGCCCGACGAATTCAACATGATTAATCATGCATTTATATGATTTTAATGCAATTCAACTGCTCCAGAGAAGATGTGATTTATGGTATAAAGAAAAAAGGAAGTTCCGGCACTCGTCTTCAAAAGTAAAAAATCTGCTTCCTTTAATTTAAAATTTAATGCGATAAAAATGACAAAGACATCCTAGTAGAGAAAAAAGCCATATTGATCCTATTTGTTTTGGACCAATATTATTAGATGGTTCTTAGTCATGGCTAAAAGATATTTTTTCCTTACTACATACTGTAACTGTTGTGTGGCATCCAGTGGCTGTGACTGTGTCCGTGCAAAACACATTGAGACATGTTAATTTTTATCTGGCAGCACGGATGACAAGGGCCAATACAAGTCTATGGGTCCGTGAAAAACACATACAGTACATCCATGTGCTGTCAATGTTTAGCATTGCAAAGCATAGGAGAAGCTTTGTGATTTAATTCTTTCTTTATCCATACCAGAAAAACACTGATGGTAAAAAATGGACACACAGATGACATACGGATGGAAAACACTGATGACACCGGTATTGTTTTTTCATGTACGTGTTTTATACAGACATGTGAAGGGGACCTAAGATGTATTTTTAAGCATCTGGACTTCACAACTGTAGCAGTGTGGAAATTTAATGAACTGAATAAGTATTTTTTTATCCTCAAAGGAAGAGTGCAAAAGAGCACTAGAAAATATAAAATTATAGGCAATGTATTTTGGGTTGCATTTATATGTTCAGTGATAGAGATGAATTGAGTGATTGAATTCTACTCAAATTTTGCAAAAATCCACTTTCGTTAAAATGCTGATGTTTTGTAATTCACTTACGTGTGGACTCGGCTAGATGACAGTCGCTGCCTACCCTTTTTCCAAGCATAAGGTGAGCATGTATAAAAATCAACTAAACCTGATCCATATAATATACAGTATGCAAATAAATAATATATATCGCATAATGTGAATATATGGTAAAACACAACCCCAGTAGGTATAATAACCAAACCAATAATATCCTAGTAGTTTTTGCTATTGGTTACAGGGTCGGATCGGGGCACCTGGATACTGGAGAATTCTCTGGTGGGCCCGGGTCCTCAGTGGGCCCTTGAGCAGGATGCACGGGGCCCCTTGTTAACATGGCCGCCGGTGCTCCGCACTGCAAGGGACCGGAGGGTCAGGAAGGCCCTTGCAGTGCGGCTGATGAGGGCAATCTGGCCTGCTTCTCGGATCCCCAGGCTCTTCGGTCCTATGGCCACATTGCCCTCATCCTGTGCGGTGGGCAGGGAGCGATCCCTCCAGCTCCACTACCAACAGGAGGAAAATGGCAGCGGAGCTGGAGGGATCCGTTCTCACCTCTGCTTCCTGCCCGGCACTTCCTCCCTGACACAGGCTTGTGCTGCTTGATGACGTCATCATGCAGCTTGAGTCTGTGTCAGGAAGAAAGATGCTGGGCAGGAAGCAGAGGACGATGCTCCGGGGGGAGCGTGCTGAGAGGTAAGTGTTTTTTTTAACTAATACGCTGGACTGGAGATGGGGGGAAATGGGGACAGCAGTGGTGATGGAGAAGGTGGGGAAAGATGAGGGAGAGCAATGGTGATGGTGGGGGGAGATGAGGGAGAGTAATGGTGATGGTGGGAGGAGATGAGGTAGAACAATTGTGATGGTGGAGGGAGATGAGGGAGAGCAATGGTGATGGAAGAGGCGGGTGGGGGGAAGAGGGAGAGCAATGGTGATGGAGGAGGTGGGGGGAGATGAGGGAGAGCAATGGTGATGGAGGAGATGGGGGGAGAAGAGGGAGAGCAATGGTGATGATGAGGGAGATGAGGGAGAGCAATGGTGATGGTGGGGAGATGAGGGAGAGCAATGGTGATGGAGGAGGTGGGGGGAGAAGAGGGAGAGCAATGGTGATGGAGGAGGTGGGTGGAGATGAGGGAGAGCAATGGTGATAGTGGAGGTGTGGGGAGATGAGGGACAGCAATGGTGATGAAGGAGGTGGGGGGAGATGAGGGAGAGCAATGATGATGGAGGAGGTGGGGGGAGATGAGGGAGAGCAATGGTGATGGACGAGGTGGGGGTAGATTAGGGAGAGAAATGGTGCTGGAGAATGTGGAGAGAGATGAGGGAGAGCAATGGTGATGGTGGAAGGAGATGAGGGAGAGCAATGGTGATGGAGGAGGTGGGGGAGATGAGGGAGAGCAATGGTGATGGAGGAGGTGGGGGACATATGGCATGGCAATGGGGGAGGTGGGGGAGATATGGCCTGGTGATGGAGGAGGTGGGGGGAGAAATGACATGGCAATGGTGATGGAGGAAGTGGGGGAGATGAGGTAGAGCAATGGTGATGGAGGAGGTGGGGGAGATATGGCATGGCAATGGGGGAGGTGGGGGGAGATATGGTCTGGTGATGGAGGAGGTGGGGGGAGATATGACATGGTAATGGTGATGGAGGAGGTGGAGGGGAGATATGGCATGGTGATGGAGGAGGTGAGAGGAGATATAGCATGGCAATGATGATGGGGAGGTGGGGGAAGATTTGGCATGGCAATGGGGGAGGTGGTGGGAGATATGCATGGCATGGTGATGGAGGAGGTGGGGGGAGATATGACGTGGCACTGGAGATGGAGGAGGTGGAGGACATATGGCAATGATGATGGAGGAGGTGGTGGGGGAGATATGGTAATGATGATGGAGGAGGTGGTGGGGGAGATATGGCAATGATGGAGAAGGTAGAGGGGGGAGATATGGCAACAATGTTGGAGAAGGTGAGAGAGAGCAATGATGGAGAAGGTGGGGGAGAGCAATGATGGGGATGAGAGAAAGCAATGATGGAGGAGGAGTGGGGAGAACAATGATGGGGATGGGGGAGAGCAATGATGGAGGTGGGGGAGAGAAATGATGGGGAATTATTTGGACTATATGCTGTTAATATCTGGTCTGGTCACGGTGTGGTGGTATTTCTCCCTTGTATGTAGTATTATTCGGTCACTATGTGATGGTAATATGTGGTCTGGTCATGGTGTGGTGGTATTTCTACCTTGTATGTAGTATTATTCGGTCACTATGTGGTGGTAATATGTGGTCTGGTCATGGTGTGGCAGTATTTCTCCCTTGTATGTGGTACTATTGGTGCTGGTAGTGGATTGTGTTGTGTATGGCGGTCATTTGTTCTCTCTGATATTAATTAGAAGATTCTTTACTTCCATTAGTGAATAAATACTTGGAACAAGATGCACTTACAGGGGTTTTCCGGGAAAAACAAGTAATCACCTCTCCACAGGATAAGTGATAAGTGAGGATCAATTCCTCCTGTGGGCCCCAGACACCCCAGTCCGACACTGATTAGTTAACCAGATGATTGTTTGATAGGGCAGAATTAAGCTTTATCATGGGTTTATGTGCTCAACCGCCATTTGGCTTTTTAAGTGTTTTTAATTTTGTCTTTGATTTCGTGTACAATAAACATTAATTATTTTTGGTCATCCCTTTTTGCATACTTTTTATTTTTATGTAGTTTTTCTGGTATGATTCAAGCTGATCCCTTTGTATAGGGTAGTGACCTCTATTATCCAGTTATTTGCATTTAAAAAGTCAGTGTCATGACGTCACAGTGTTCACCAGAACCTAGCGCATACTTGACCAGAACCCTCCCGGGCCCCCTCAAAGCTGCAATTCCTGTCCCCAACCCCCTTCTGTGAGAAGCAGAGGCATTTCTGTACAAGTGGGGGCAATCTGAGTATGTCGCCAGGACCAAACGGGTGATGGTGAGGAGCAGAGAGGTCGGAGAGATCAGCGGTAAGATGAGTTTAAGGATTTTTTTTTATTTTTTCATGTTACATTTATTAAGCTACTGCAGGGCATAATAAGAAACATAAAATTTGAAGAAAATAACTTCTCTATGAATCGAATTTCTCGGGAAGAACTGTGCAAACAGGCAAATATGAGCAAACAGGCTCATCCCTATTCAGTGACCTAGCTGTTTTAGCAATAAATTTTCCAAAACATTTATACAATGCATGTAAATAAATTATTACCCTTTGCAAATTAATTAGGAAATATATATATATATATATATATATATATATATACACAGACGTGGCAAAGTTGTTGGTACCTCTCGTGTAATGAAAGAAAAACCCACAATGGTCGCAGAAATAACTTGAATCTGACAAAAGTAATAATAAATTAAAAATCTATGAAAATGAACAAATGAAAGTCAGACATTGCTTTTCAACCCTGCTTCCACAGAATTAAAAAAAAAATTAAACTCATGAAATAGGCCTGGACAGAAATGATGGTACCCCTGAAAATAATGTAACAAAAGGGACATATTAAATCAACTTGTGTCCACTAATTAGCATCACTGGTGTCTACAATCTTGTGATCAGTCAGTGGGCCTGTATATAGGGCTACAGATACTCACTGTGCTGTTTGGTGACATGGTGTGTACCACACTCAACATGGACCAGAGGAAGCAAAGGAAAGAGTTGTCTCAGGAGATTAGAAAGAAAATGATAGACAAGCATGTTAAAGGAAAAGGTTACAAGACCATCTCCAAGCAGCTTGATGTTCTTGTGACTACAGTTGCACATATTATTCAAAAATGTAAGATCCATGGGACTGCAGCCAAACTCCCTGGAGGTGGCCGCAGGAGGAAAATTGATGACAAATCAAAGAGATGGATAATACGAATGGTAACAAAAGAGCCCAGGATAACTACTAAAGAGATTAAAGGTGAACTTCAAGCTCAAGGAACATCAGATCGCACCATCTGTCGTTGTTTGATCCAACGTGAACTTCATGGGAGACAACCAAGGAGAACACCATTGTTGAAAAAAAATCATAAAAAAGTCAGACTGGAATTTGCCAAGCTACATGTTGACAAGCCACAAAGCTTCGGGGAGAATGTCCTATGGGCAGATGAGACAAAAATGGAAGTTTTTGGCAAGGCACATCGGCTCTGTGTTCACAGATGGAAAAATGAAGCATATTAAGAAAAGCATGCAGGAGGCTCTGTTATGTTCTGGGGCTGCTTTGCTGCATCTGGCACAGGGTGCCTTGAATCTGTGCAGGGTCCAATGAAATCTCAAGACTATCAAGGGATTCTAGAGAGAAATGTGCTGCCCTATGTCAGAAAGCTTGGTCTCAGTCGCAGGTCATGGGTCTTGCAACAGGATAATGACCCAAAACACACATCTAAAAACACCCAAGAATGGCTAAGAGGAAAACATTGGACTATTCTGAAGTGGCCTTCTATGAGCCCTGACCTAAATCCTATTGAGCATCTTTGGAAAGAGCTGAAACATGCCGTCTGGAAAAGGCAACCTTCAAACACGAGACAACTGGAGCAGTTTTCTCATGAGGAGTGGCCCAAAATACGAGTCGAGAGGTGCAGGAGTCTCATTGACAGTTACAGAAATCGTTTGATTGCAGTGATTGCCTCAAAAGGTTGTTCAACAAAATATTAAGTTAAGAGTACCATCATTTCTGTCCAGGCCTATTTCATGAGTTAATTTTTTTTTTAAATTCTGTGGAAGCAGGGTTGAAAAGCAATGTCTGACTTTCATTTGTTCATTTTCAAAGATTTTTAATTTATTATTACTTTTGTCAGATTCAAGCTATTTCTGTGATCACTGTGGGTTTTTCTTTCATTAAACGAGGGGTACTAACAATTTTGACCACGTGTGTACATATACAGTGGTGTGAAAAAGTGTTTGCCCCCGTCCTGATTTCTTATTCTTTTGCATGTTTGTCACACTTAAATGTTTCAAATCACAAAACAAATTTAAATATTAGACAAAGATAACACAAGTAAACAAAAAATGCAGTTTTTAAATGAAGGTTTTTATTATTAAGGGAAAAAAATCCAAACCTACAGGGCCCTGTGTGAAAAATTGATTGCCCCCTGACCCCTTAAAACATAAATTAAATGTGGTTAATCACATCTTTGGCAAGCCGAGTTAAATTTCTCTAGCCACACACAAACCTAATTACTGCCACACCTGTTCTCAAACAAGAAATCACTTAAAGAGGACCTGCCTGACAAAGTGAAAAAAACCAAAAGATCCTCAAAAGCTAGACATCATGCTGCGATCCAAAGAAGCTCAGGAACAAATGAGAAGCAAAGTAATTGAGATCTCTCAGTTTCGGAAAGTTATGAAGCCACTTCTAAAGCTTTGGGGCTACAGCGAACCACAATGAGAGCCATTATCCACAAATGATGAAAATATGAAACAGTGGTGAACCTTCCCAGGAGTGGCCGGCAGACAAAATTTACCCCAAGAGAGCAGCAAGCGTTCTGGCTAATTTGTTCCTGGCTTCCTTTGAAGAAAAATTCATCTTCTCCAGTAGTAACCGTTTCTCCCAATTCCTTAAATTCTATGTCCGATTTGTGGACGAAATTTTCATTGTCTGGTCAGGCAATAGGAGTGATTTTGACTCCTTTGTCAAGCATTTGAATGATGACAATGACATGAACATGTCGTTCACCTCAGTGTTTGGAAACACAGAATTGAATTTTTTGGATGTAAAACTTAAAATTGTGGATGGCAATCTATCCACAGAATCTTTTTCAAAACCCTCATCCTGTAATGCACTGCTTCAATATCAGAGTGCGCATCCTTTACATACGAAGCAATCTCTACCCTACAGTCAATTTTTACGCTTGAGAAAAATTAATAACAATACTGCCTCCTTTGTAAAAGAAGCATGAAATCTGAAAATGAAGTTCAAACAAAGAGGATATCCAGACGATATCATAGATAATTCCTATCAAAGGGTATGCCAATTTCCTCAGACCTCGTTATTAAATCCCCCCAAAAATGAGGACAATACAGATAAGTTTAAGAGATTCATTTTCAATTTTAAGTTTGGTCTTATGGATAAAAAAATTAGATCAGCAATTTTGAATAACTGGCATCTTGTCACTGCAGACAGGGATTTCCAGATGGGAGTGGGAAACCCATTGATCACTTACCACCGGGGACCAAATTTGAAAGAAAAGCTTGTAAAGAATCGCATAAAGGGTAACTCGGCGAGGAATTGGTTAAATAAATCAGTAATCAAGGGCAATCACAAATGTGGTACGTGTAATTTTTGCAGTTTTCATGAGAATGCCCGGCAAATAGAACTTGGAGGAGTACACCATGTGATCAGGGATCTGATTACATGTAGAACCAAATTCACGGTTTATGCAATTTTTTGCCTGTGTAGAAGGTTCTAAATGGGCAAAACAATTAGACCCCTGTTCACATGGTTCAGAGAGCATTTCAATTCAATCCTTTCAGGGAAGGGCTCTAAAAGGTTAATAGAGCATATTCGCACTGAGCATAGGGGTAATCCTGAAGTCATGCGCTTCATAGGATTAGAAAAAGTGGAATTGCCACGCAAGGGAGGAAACCACAATAGGATCCTCTTACAGAGGGAGGCGAAATGGATCCTCCGAACTAATGCCCAGGGACCCCTCAGCTTAAACGACAAGCTAGACATGGCAGTATTTTTATGATGGTTCCATGAATATTTTGTATAAATTTTTTTTTAAAACAATTGTTTTTAATTTTATATTTTTTGTTGTAATATTTTGTATGGCTGTTTGGTCCAGGGGGTGGGGTCGGGAGTATTTTAACCCCTGCCCACCCCCGTGACCATATGCCTGGACCCGTAGAAGCGTGATAGACACGCGAAACGGCCATCGTCCGCAAAATGCGCCGCTTCCCTGCATTTTTAATGGAAATGGAATAAAAGAAGATTTTATTACATCAGTGTGCCAACTCGCTTTCTTCATGTATGAATTGTGGCTTACTTTGTTTCTGGAGGGAGTTGCACCAGATAGTAAGATTGATTGCTCCAGCTGATGAGGTCGAGCTTCTGGAGTCTCTGCACAAGGACTGAGTCGCTGCAGTGCTGGTTGCCTGTGCATTTGTACTCATAAGAAAGAGACTGGGCAAATATGGCATGCATGGCAGAGTTCCAAGATGAAAACCACTGCTAAGCAAAAATAACATAAAGGCTTGTCTCAGTTTTGCCAGAAAACATCTTGATGATCACGAAGACTTTTGGGAGAATACTCTGTGGACTGCCGAAACAAAAGTTGAACTTTTTGGAAGGTTTATGTTCCATTACATCTGGTGTAGAAGTAACATAGGATTTCAGTAAGGAACACCATACCCACAATGAAATATGGTGGTAATGTAATGGTCTAGGGCTGTTTTGCTGCTTTAGGACCTAGAAGACTTGCGGTGGTAAAGAGAACCATGAATTCTGCTGTGTACCAAAAAATCCTGAAGGAGAATGTCCGGCCATCTGTTTGTGACCTCAAGCTGAAGTGCATTTGGGTTATGCAGCAGGACAATAATCCAAAACACACCAGCAAGTCCACCTCTGAATGGCTTAAGAAAAACAAAATTAAGACTTTGGAGTGGCTTAGTTAAAGTCCTGACCTTAATCCGATTGAGATGCTGTGGCATGACCTTAAAAAGGCGATTCATGCTCGGAAATCCTCCAATGTGGCTGAATTACAACAATTTTGCAAAGATAAGTGGGCCAAAATTCCTCCAGAGCATTGTAAAAGACTCATTGCCAGTTATCGCAAATGCTTGATTACAGTTGTTGCTGCTAAGGGTGGCCCAATCAGTTATTATGTTTAGGGGGCAATCACTTTTTCAGACAGGGCCCTGTAGGTTTTGATTTCTTTTTCCATTAACAATATAGACCTTCATTTAAAAACTGCATTTTGTCTTTACCTGTGTTATCTTTGACTAATATTTAAATTTGTTTAGTGATCTGAAACATTTAAGTGTGACTGATAAAAGGTTAGGAAGGGGGCAAACATTTTTTCACACCACTGTATGTCGTGTTGCCGCTAAGAGATATTTGATACAGTGGGTAAGGAAAGTATTCAGACCCCTTTAAATTTTTCACTCTTTGTTTCATTGCAGCCATTTGTTAAACTCTAAAAAGTTAATTTTTTCTCATTAATGTACACTCTGCACCCCATCTTGACTGAAAAAAAACAGAAATGTAGAAATTTTTGCAAATTTATTAAAAAAGGAAAAACTGAAATATCACATGGTCATAAGTATTCAGACCCTTTGCTCAGTATTGAGTAGAAGCACCCTTTTGACCTAGTACAGCCATGAGTCCTCTTGGGAATGATGCAACAAGTTTTTCACACCTGAATTTGGGGATCCTCTGCCATTCTTCCTTGCAGATCCTCTCCAGTTCCGTCAGGTTGGATGGTGAACGTTGGTGGACAGCCATTTCAGGTCTCTCCAGAGATGCTCATTTGGGTTTAGGTCAGGGCTCTGGCTGGGCCAGTCAAGAATGGTCACAGAGTTGTTCTGAAGCCACTCCTTTGTTATTTTAGCTGTGTGCTTAGGGTCATTGTCTTGTTGGAAGGTGAACCTTTGAACAAGTCAGAGGTCCGGAGCACTCTGGAAGAGGTTTTCATCCAGGATATCTCTGTTCTTGGCTGCTTTCATGTTTCCTTCAATTGCAACCAGTCATCCAGTCCCTGCAGCTGAAAAACACCCCCATAGCATGATGCTGCCACCACCATGTTTCACTGTTGGGATTGTATTGGGCAGATGATGAGCAGTGCCTGGTTTTCTCCACACATACCGCTTAGAATTATCACCAAAAAGTTCTATCTTCGTCACATCAGACCAGAGAATCTTATTTCTCATAGTCTGGGAGTCCTTCATGTGTTTTTGAGCAAACTCTATGCGGGCTTTCTTATGTCTTACACTGAGGAGAGGCTTCTATTGGGCTACTCTGCCATAAAGGCCTGACTGGTGGAGGGCTGCAGTGATAGTTGACTTTGTGGAACTTTCTCCCATCTCCCTACTGCATCTCTGGAGCTCAGCCACAGTGATCTTGAGGTTCTTCTTTACCTCTCTCACCAAGGCTCTTCTCCCACAATTGCCCAGTTTGGCTGGACGGCCAGGTCTAGGAAGACTTCTGGTGGTCCCAAACTTCTTCCATTTAAGGATTATGGAGGCCACTGTGCTCTTAGGAACCTTGAGCAATGCAGAAATTGTTTTGTAACCTTGGCCAGATCTGTACCTTGCCACAATTCTGTCTCTGAGCTCCTTGGGCAGTTCCTTTGAGCTCATGATTCTCATTTGGTCTGACATGCACTGTGAGCTGTGAGGTCTTATATAGACAGATGTGTGCCTTTCCGAATCAAGTCTCATCAGTTTAATTAAACACAGCTGGTCTCCAATGAAGGAGTAGAACCATCTCAAGGAGTATCACAAGGAAATGGACAGCATGTGACTTAAATATGAGCAAGGGTCTGAATACTTATGACCATGTGATATTTCAGTTATCTTTTTTAATAAATTTGCAAAAATGTATACATTTCTGTTTTTTTTTTTCAGTCAAGATGGGGTGCAAAGTGTACTTTAATAAGAATAAAAATGAACTTTTTAGAATTTACTAAATGACAGCAATGAAACAAAGAGTGAAAAATTTAAAGGGGTCTGAATACTTTCCGCACCCACTATAGATGGATAAATAGATCCTTACAGGAACTAGACATGGACAAAAACTTGTTGCCGTGACCACCGTGCAACCGTATGCTTCTGCATAATTGTTTTCAAGGAGAAGGGTTTTTAGCATTAAGAGTTTCTTTTCTTAACTATTTTCTTTGAATGGTAATTTAAGGGGAAAAAAATCAAAATAGTATTTCTGAAGGAAATTCAATACATAAGTATTTTCTACCTAAGGTGTTTCAGTCTGCGCAATTTTCTGGAAAGTGGAAAAAATAACACTCTTATTTGAAATGGGTTAATCATTGCAACGTGTCTGTAATCCACGTGCAAGTATAAAGACCAGATCACTATGGTTATGCGTAATTAAGTGTATTTAACTCTCCTGCAGAAAAAAATGTAAGGGTTCGCTACTATTTTTTTAAGTGGATGATTGTTTTAGCATGAAATGGGTTAAAATATTATATTTCAGAAAATGGCTTACTGTAATTTTTTCACAGGAAAAAGTTACTTTGTGAAAAGAATCTGGTAAGTTTTCTATTATTTATCAAATAATAAAATAGATATGTTAGCAGAAAATCATAATTACTTGCATAATATTTGAGCTGAAAACATAAAAACCATTGTGGGTGAAAGAAATAATAAAAAAAAATCTTGTGTTAGAAAGTTAGAGGAGGATTCAAAGATGGAGAGAAAATGCTGGAGGTGAAAAATGACATAGGATAACAAACTATTACTTATCTGAAAAATCTCTTGGAACTCCAGGAGTAGGTGGGAACACCAAGGTGACTGCAGGGAAGCAACAGGGGATTAATCAGGTGAGTAATTGCTCTCTTGTTATTTTTTAACCTCCTTCCGATAAGTTTTTTCTCATCTTGGAGAAACCCTTTAAATATTAAAAAAAAGTGAAAATTTGTTCAATATCATTTTGTCAACAGCAAATTATTTTCTATTACAGACTTATATTATAAAACAATTAAAACATGGTCTTCAGGATCACCAGGTGAAGTGGATCCACTAAGCCTCCAGTCCTGGTGGGCACACAGACCCCAGACATTGGTGCAACTTCCAGAAAACATGTGGAATCATGAGGACTGGGACTAACTGGAAACTTAGGAGCAGATGGACATGTAAAGGTGTGACAGACGCTGTCATGTACAGTTGTGCTCAAAAGTTGACATACCCCGGTAGAAATTTTTGCTTTCTTGGCCTAGTTTCAGAGAATATGAATGATAAAAAAAAAACTTTTTCTCCACTCATGGTTATTGGCTGGGTGAAGCCGTTTATTGTCAAACTACTGTGTTTTCTCTTTTTAAATCTTAATGACAAACAAAAACATCGAAATGACCCTGATCAAAAGTTCACATACCCCAGTTCTTAATACCGTGTATTGCCCCCTTTGACATCAATGACAGCTTGAATTCTTTTGTGGCAGTTGTGGATGGGGTTCTTTATTTTCTCAGATGGTAAAGCTGCCCATTCTTCTTGGCAAAAAGCCTCCAGTTCCTGTAATTTCCTGGGCTGTCTAGCATGAACTCCGTGCTTGAGATCTCCCCAGAGTGGCTCAATGAAATTGAGGTCAAGAGACTGAGATAGCCACTCCAGAACCTTCACTTTGTTCTGCTGTAGCCAATAACAGGTCGACTTGGCCTTGTGTTTTGGATCGTTGTCATGTTGGAACGTCCAAGTACCTCCCATGCGCAGCTTCCGGGCTGATAAGTGCAAATTTGCCTCCAGTATTTGCTGATAATGTGCTGCATTCATCTTTCCTTCAACTTTCACCACGTTTCCTGTGCCTTTGTATCTCATATATCCCCAAAACATCAGCGATCCTCCTCAGTGCTTTACTGCAAGAATGGTGTTCCTTTCATCATATGCCTTGTTGACCTCTTTCCAAATGTAACGTTTATGGTTGTGGTCAAAAAGTTCAACTTTGGTCTCATCACTTCAAATTACATTGTTCCAGAAGTTTTGAAGCTTGTCTCAGTGCTGTTTGGCATATTGTAGGCGAGATACTTTGTGGCATTTGCGCAGTAATGGCTTTCTTCTGGCGACACGACCACGCAGCCCATTTTTCTTCAAGTGCCTCCTTATTGTGCATCTTAAAACAGCCACATCGCTAGTTTACAGAGAGTCCAGAATTTCAGCTGATATTATTTCGGGTTTTTTCTTTGCATCCCGAACAATTTTCCTGGCAGTTGTGGCCGAAATCTTTGTTGGTCTACCTGACCGGGGTTTGTTATTTACAGAGCCCCTGATTTTCCATTTGTTAATCACAGATTGAACGTTGCTGACTGGCATTATCAATTCCTTGGATATCTTTTTGTATCCCTTTTCTGTGTTATAGAGATCAACTACCTACCGTAGTTCCATTGACAATTCTTTTGATTTCCCCATGACTCACAATCCAGAAACGTCAGTGGCTGGATGAAAGATGCAAGAGTCTGTCTGGATCCCAGAAACTCACTCAGCTTTTATGCACACACACTGATTACAAGCAAACAGGTCACAGGTGAGGATATTACCTTTAGTAGCCAATCAAACCAATTTGTGTCAAATTCTGTGCATGTTATCAGGCCAAAATTACCAGGGTATGTGAACTTTTGATCAAGGTCATTTGGATGTTTTTGGTTGTCATTAAGATTTAAAAAGAGAAAAGACAGTAGTTTGACAATAAATGGCTTCACCCAACCAATAACCATGAGTGGAGAAAAAGGTTTTTGTTATCATTCATATTCTCTGAAACAAGGCCAAGAATGCAAAAATTCTGCCGGGGTATGTAAACTTTTGAGCACAACTGTATCTGCCTCAAAAGACAACAATTTGCATAGTGTGAATATTGACTTGCGGTTTTATTGCATTTTATTGTGTAAAGTGAAATGTGTAATGTGAAATGTGATTAATGTACAGTAATGGTGTGCCCTATTAGTTCAGTGATAGGAATAGTTTAGGACACATTTAAATGTTTAGGACCAGCCCAGCATGGGAGGAGGGAAGTTAAGTAAAAAGGGAATCACTTCCTGATTTACTTAGTTAGATATAGTATGAGGTTAGTGTGAAGATCAAGTTCATGGTGCAGTGGGCTGGAGGCACGTGGAGTAGATATCATTCTGGCAGCATGAGGTTATACCAAATTTCCTGTGGACCTTCCTGTAACGTCCGGGGTATACGGCCTTTACTAGGCATTCATACCAAGTCTAAGAACGTGGTTGACGTTCAAAACACGTCTGGTAAGTAATATTATATTTTTATCCCCTTGTTCCCCCACTTTTTGTACCATGGACTATAGTTCCATGTATTTGTAAATATTTGCCAATATTTGTCAATATTTGCTTGAGACAGAGTATATGTCAATGCCAGTTTTATAGGGTTCCAGCAATGGGGCCATGTTACTTTCATTAAAGAGGATTATGTGTGGTGGCGGTCACCCTGGTCTCCCCTGAAGAAGATCGTCGGGCAGCAGCAGTCCAGGAAGCCGCGTGACTGCAGACAGTGGCTGCACGTCAAGCAAGGAAGACCACACCTAGAGCTCTCAAGCCAGTAAACCCTGTTTCCAAGAACCGGAAGGGAGTATCCGGGGGGGCAGCAGGGAGTCCAGTTCTAGTAACTCCTCAACAGCCAGTGGCCGCTGATCCGGCCATGGTGAAGTCATGGGCACCCCGATATATGTGTGCCAGAGTCCGCAGTCGGCCCCCTACATTGGCAAAATCGGAGCCCAAGAAACATAGGTATGAACACGGCCACAGTGATCAGTTAAAAATGGTTGCACCATGAATGTAAAATGCAGGACTGTTTAGGGTTCCATAGGGCAGGAGGTCCTAAATTACCGGAGACTGCCGGCCTAAGGTTTTAACTTGTGTGTGTTATTTTCCCCCTCCAAGTTATTTTGCACATGTTTGCACTGGTATGTGGGACTGTGGACTCTGAAGGGACTGATATGCTTGTGGCACCTATGGACTGTGTGTACTGCCTCATGGACTCTGTCCCACTTTCACCATGGACTCTGCCCTATATTTTCCATGAACTTTTCTCCAGGGACTGATGGGCAGCACTGTACACCTTAAAGGGACTGGGGTTCACAAAAAGGGCGAGGTGGAGGAAAAGGACGACCCGAGGATTGATCCGGGGCAGGACTGTAAGGACTCTAAGTACTGTGCCCCTGGACTGTTATGTTGGCCAATAGGCCATTATTTGCAGAAACTTAGGCACTCTGTGTCGGGTTCACTGGAGCTGTGGGACAGGGGTCATGTGGACCCATGGAAAAAAAATGGATGACCCAATGCGCTTGCTGGGTTGAAGTGGAAAATGACTTTGCCCATGGACCATTGGGAGGTTACTGTTGTGTGGGCCAGAGGACCGGTGTTATTAAAGAACTTGAACTCTATGCTCCAGGGTCCCAACCGAGTGGGTCAAGGTTGACAGTCAAAAAGTCACTTTTGTCCCTGGGCGAAGCGAGCATTAATTTAATGTTCATTTAATGAGAACTGTATATTATGTGTTTTAAGTGTGCATTGTTTTCTTGCAGGTACCATGTTTAAAGAGGGAATTTATGTAAGGGTGTGACAAAGACTGTCGTGTACATGCTCCTGAAGACAACAATGTGCGTAGTGTGAATATTGATATGCGGTTTTATTGTGTTTTATTGTGTAATGTAAAATGTAACTAATGTACAGTGCTATGTACTGATGCTGATGTGTGGGTACTGTAAGGTAACGCCTAAGGTAACCGTGGTACACTGAGCTCAGATGTAAGGTAAGCATAGAATTAGATATAGGTTAGGGTTTAGGACCCAGGACAGTGACAGATAGAGCAAGATAGGTAGGGGTGGGCCTTATTAGTGCAGTGACAGGAATAGTTTAGGATATAGTTAAAAGTTTGGGACCAGCCCAGCATGGGAGGGAGTTCACTTCCTGGTTTAGTTAGGTAGATGTAGTGTGAGGTTCGTGTGAAGATCTAGCTCAAGGTGCAGTGGGCTGGAGGCATGTGGACTACATATTTTTCTGGCAGCATGAAGTCATACCAAATTTCCTGCGGACCTTCCTGTAACGTCTGGGACCTATGGGGTGAATTAGGTACTGAGGAGTGTGCCTTAATGCTTTCCATACAGAGGAAGCTGGACGGGGAATCATGAGAGGGAGATGTAACGGATCTCGAAAATGCTATGGGGCCGGATGTGGAATCCCTGGGACTGACAAGAGGATCAAGCTGTAAGTAAGTAGAGGCTTGTAATGTACTGTGTTGATGTACTTGAACTGTCCAGTAAAGTTGATCTTGTTAAAACAAACTGTGTATCCTCTGATATGTGTGTGGCTGATCCTGGAACCTGGATGCAGCGGAGGCCTCCGGGCTACGAGTGAGTGCAAAGCAAACATCACAGCACAATACATATGTGCCAGGGTGTGGAGAAGCAGCAGCTCTCCCACGGCTACCGCCCTGGGCACCTTACAGACAGATGGAGTGGAACCCAGCAGGGATGGATACGAGTTGAAACACAATAGTACAGATAATGGAGCATACCAAACTAGGAACACTAGAGTCTCAATCCCAAGATACAGGTCTGTGTGTCAAGGGGCCTTAAATAGGTCTAGGGAGATGATGTCAAAGATCCACGTCGGACCACATGCAAAAATTTACATGGAACAAAACAGATGGCAGCGGACCAGGGAGAGGAGAGCCGAGGCTGGGATACCCGAGACAGGTGTGTAACACATGGGAGTTTGAAATGAGGCCCTGTATTATATTATGTCAGCTCTATTATATTGAATTGGGCAAAGTTTTTTTAATCTCTGTTATATATAATCCATACTAATATGACACATACAGGTGCATCTCACTAAATTAGAATATAATCAAAAAGTTAGTTTATTTCAGTTCTTCAATACAAAAAGTGAAACTCATAAAATATATAGAGTCATTACAAACAGAGTGATCTATTTCAAATGTTTATTTCTGTTAATGTTGATTATTTTGGCTTACAGCCGATGAAAACACAAAAGTCATTATCTCAGTAAATTAGAATACTTTATAGCAACAGCTTGAAAAATGTTTTTCAAATCTGAAATGTTGGCCTACTGAAATGTATGCTCAGTAAATGCACTCAATACTTGGTTGGGGCTCCTTTTGCATCAATTGCTGCATCAATGCGGCGTGGCATGGAGGTGATCATCCTGTGGCACTGCTGAGGTGTTATGAAAGCCCAGATTGCTATGATAGCAGCCTTCAGCTTGTTTGCATTGTTGGGTCTGGTGTCTCTCATTTTCCTCTTGACAATACCCTATAGATTCTCTATGGGGTTAAGGTCAGGCGAGTTTGCTGGCCAATCAAGCACAGTGATACTGTTGTTTTTAAACCAGGTATTGGTACTTTTGGCAGTGTGGACAGGTGCCAAGTCCTGCTGGAGAATGACATTTCCATCTCCAAAAAGCTTGTCGGCAGAGGGAAGCATGAAGTGCTCTAAAATTTCCAGGTAGACGGCTGCGCTGACTTTGATAAAGCACAGTGGACCTACACCAGCAGATGACATGGCTCCCCAAACCATCACTGATTGTGGAAACTTCACACCAGACCTCAAGCAGCTTGGATTGTGGCCTCTCCACTCTTCCTCTGGGACCCTGATTTCCAAATGAAATGCAAAATTTACTTTCATCTGAAAACAACAGC
Source organism: Phyllobates terribilis (assembly GCF_046119375.1). Lineage (NCBI taxonomy): Eukaryota > Metazoa > Chordata > Amphibia > Anura > Dendrobatidae > Phyllobates > Phyllobates terribilis. The sequence goes on along the minus strand of NW_027362769.1, from coordinate 63,264,885 downwards.
TTGGACCACTGAGCAACAGTCCAGGTCTTTTTCTCCTTGGCCCAGGTAAGACGCTTCTTGCCTTGTCTATTGGTCATGAGTGGCTTGACACAAGGAATGCGACACTTGTAGCCCATGTCCTGGATACGTCAGTGTGTGGTGGCTCTTGAAGCAATGACTCCAGCAGCATTCCACTCCTTGTGAATTTCCCCCAAATTCTTGAATGGCCTTCTCTTAACAATTCTTTCAAGACTGCAGTTATCCCGGTTGCTTGTGCAACTTTTTCTAACAACACTTTTTCCTTCCACTCACCTTTCCATTAATATGTTTGGATACAGCACTCTGTAAATAACCAGCTTCTTTAGCAATGACCTTTTGTGGCTTACCCTCCTTGTGGAGTGGGTCAATGACAGCCTTCTGGACATCTGTCAAGTCAGCAGTCTTCCCCATGATTGTGGAGCCTACTGAAACAGACTAGGGGACCTTTTTAACCGGTTCCCGACCGCCCACTGTAGATAAACGTCGGCGCTTGCCGGGCTCTGTGCAGCGCCGACGTTTAAAAACGGTGGGTGGTCTCGCAGCGCTCAGGACCCCCAGGGTCCTGCAAGCGCTGCGATTCCGGTGCAGAGCGTTAGCTCTGACAGGGAACATCATCGGGACCTGATTAGATCAGGTCCCAGTGATGTTAACCCTTAGCTGTCTTCTATATGCTGTGATCTATAGTGATCGCGGCATATAGGAGACAGCAGGAGGAGAGGGGGTCGTCAACTTACCTCTCCGAAGACCTCCGAGTCCTTCCAGGACCTGGGGTTGCTATGGCAGCTGGAGGTCACATGAAAGCCTCCAGCTCTGCCATATATGGTGTCCTGTCTGGCTCAGCTGCAGCTGTAGCCAGACAGGAGACTCTGACTGAAACAGTCAGGGAAGATCTCATGTAATGTAATATATGTCTATTACATTACATGAGATCAGAGATCAGAAAAATAAAAATTAATGTCCCATACAGGGACTAAGAAAAAATGTGAAAAAAGGTAAAAAAAAAGTTTTTAAACTATTAATAAAAAAATCACAAAATAAATAAAAATAAATAAATAAAATATTAAACCAATAAATCCGTATATTTTTACAAAACCAAAAAAAGTACACATATTTGGTATCGCCGCGTCCGAAACAACCAGAGCTATAAAACTGTCACACTAATTAACTCCTTCTGTGCACACCGTAATAAAAATAAATAAAAAACGGAGCAAAAAAATATGCTTTTTCATCATATTGCCAAACAAAAAGTGGAAGAAAATGCGATCAAAAAACAAAATAGAAATAAAAATGGTACCACTGAAAACGTCATCTTGTTACGCAAAAAAAAAGCCGCCATACAGCTCCATCAGCCGAAAAATAAAAAAGTTATAGCGCTCAGAATAAAGCAATGCAAAAAAAATATTTTTTTCTATAAAATAGTTTTATTGTGTAAAAGCGCCAAAACATAAAAAAAATACAGTAAGTGTAGTATCGCTGTAAACGTACTGACCCGAAGAATAACGCTGCCTGATCACTTTTACCACACGCAGAACGGCATAAAAAAAAAACTCAAAAAACAATTCCTGAATTGTTTGTTTTTGTTAATTTTACCTCCCAAAAAACGGAATAGAAAGCGATCAAAAAATGTCACGTCCCCAAAAATGGTACCAATAAAAATGTCAACTCGTCCCGCAAAAAACAAGCCATCACATGACTCTGTCGGCCGAAATATGGAAAAATTATAGCTCTCAAAATATGGTGATGCAAAAACTAGATTTTGCAAAAAAAGCGTCTTTTAGTGTGTGACAGCTGTCAGTCATAAAAACCCGATATCAATCTGGTATCTCTGTAATCACACCGACCCGAAGAATAAAGTAATCTAATCAGTTATATCACACTAGGAACGGCGTAAAAAATAAATAAAACCAATTCTTCACCTGCTACTGATTTGTTTATTATGTCCCCAAAGATCCCAGTAAGGCTCTGCCCACATTTATCCTGTGCTCTGCGCTGAGCACTTACACCAGAGTTTCCGTGTAAATCTCTGAAATACATGATTCAGCCGGAACCCATGACGGAAGATTCCCTGTAATGAGACAGATATAGGCCACTCTGGACGCCGTCTAGCCTGGGATCCCACGGTGTCATTTGTTTTAGGCGTGCATAAAAGTGCGGTTGGCCACAGTTTTGTGCACTTCTGAAAAAAAGGACACCGCTACACAGAGGCCAGACGGTGTCCAGAGTAACTCTGCTGCCTCATTACAGTGAATGGATCCTGCAGGGGTTTCATCTGAATTACATCACTTGGAAATTTAGATGGAAACCCCGATGTAAGTGCTCAGCCTAGAGCGCCGGATAAATGTTACGTAAAATGTTCCCAATAAAAGCTTCAACTCAGTCCTCAAAAAAAGCTAGTCCCCACTCAGGTCCGTCATCTGTTAAAAATATAAGGGACTTCCAAGTTACTGGTAGCAGAAAGGCTCTGGAAAAGCAAAATGACCCTTGCCCCCCAAAAGAAATTCAGAAAATTTTGTGCTCCCAAATCCAAATGCCTATTCTACAATAATTTGTTCTCCAATTGTCAAATAGCACTCCGTCCCCCCCAGATCTCACCGTATGGCTAAGCGGTACGATACAGCCACATATGGGGTATTGACACTTTTAGAAGAAATTGTGTGACACATTTCGGCACCATTTTTACCCATTGCCCTGTGTGAAAATGTAAAATCTGAGGGTAAAACATTTTTTTGTGGTAAAAATATAATTATGATTTTTTCACTGCCCAATGGTATAAATTTAAAAATTAAAAAATACTCACTACTTCCCTAGATGAATTCCTTGAGAGGTGTAGTTTACAAAATGGGGTCATTTGTGGAGGTTTCTGCTGTTTTGGCATGTTAGCGACTCTTCAAATGTGACATGGTGTCTGCTGCCTATCCCAGCCAACATAGCGCTCCTTTCTCTTCCGAACCCTGCCGTACACCAAAGCAGTGGTTTTCCCCCACATATGGGGTATCGGCGTACTCAGGAGAAATTGTACAACAAATTTCATGGTGCAATTTCTCCGGTTATCCTTATGATAATGCAAAATTAGGGGATGAAAAACATTTTTTATGGGAAAAATGTGAAAATTTTATTTTCACGGCTCAATATTATAAACTTCTGTGAAGCAGCTGGGGGTGCAAGGTGCTCACCACACATCTAGATAAGTTCCTTAAGGGGTCTAGTTTCCAAAATGGTGGCACTTGTGGGGGGTTTCCGCTGTTTAGACACATTAGGGGCTCCACAAATGTGACATGGCGTCCGCTAATTATTCAAACAAATTTTACATTCAAAAAGTCAAATGGCGCTCCTTCCCTTTCAAACCCTGCCGTGCGCCCAAACAGTGGTTTTCCCTCACATATGGGGTATCGGCGTGTTCAGGAGAAATTGCACAACAAACTTCATGGTGCAATTTATCCTGTTACCCTTATGATAATACAAAATTAGAGAATGAAAAAGATTTTTTGTGGGAAAAATGTGAAAATTTTATTTTCACGGCTCAATATTATAAACTTCTGTGAAGCAGCTGGGGGTGCAAGGTGCTCACCACACATCTAGATAAGTTCCCTAAGGGGTCTAGTTTCCAAAATGGTGGCACTTGTGGGGGGTTTCCACTGTTTAGTCACATTAGGGGCTCCCCAAATGCGACATGGCGTCTGCTAATTATTCAAACAAATTTTACATTCAAAAAGTCAAATGGCGCTCCTTCCCTTTCAAACCCTGCCATGCGCCCAAACAGTAATTTGCCTCCACATATGGGGTATCAGCGTGTTCAGGAGAAATTGCACAACAAATTTCATGGTGCAATTTATCCTATTACCCTTATGATAATGCAAAATTAAGGGATGAAAAACGGTTTTGTGGGAAAAATGTGAAAATTTTATTTTTACGGCTCAATATTATAAACTTCTGTGAAGCAGCTGGGGGTGCGAGGTGCTCACCACACATCTAGATAAGTTCCCTAAGGGGTCTAGTTTCCAAAATGGTGGCACTTGTGGGGGGTTTCCACTGTTTAGTCACATTAGGGGCTCCCCAAATGCGACATGGCGTCTGCTAATTATTCAAACAAATTTTACATTCAAAAAGTCAAATGGCGCTCCTTCCCTTTCAAACCCTGCCATGCGCCCAAACAGTAATTTGCCTCCACATATGGGGTATCAGCGTGTTCAGGAGAAATTGCACAACAAATTTCATGGTGCAATTTCTCCTATTACCCTTATGATAATGCAAAATTAAGGGATGAAAAACGGTTTAGTGGGAAAAATGTGAAAATTTTATTTTTACAGCTCAATATTATAAACTTCTGTGAAGCACCTTGGGGTTCAAGGTGCTCACCACACATCTAGATAAGTTCCCTAAGGGGTCTAGTTTCCAAAATGGTGTCACTTGTGGGGGGTTTCCACTGTTTAGGCACATCAGGAGCTCTCCAAACGCAACATGGCGTCTGCTAATTATTCAGACAAATTTTACATTCAAAAAGTCTAATGGCGCTCCTTCCCTTCCGAACCCTGCAGTGCGCCCAAACAGTGGTTTTCCCTCACATATGGGGTATCAGCACGCTCAAGAGAAATTGCACAAAAAAATTTGGGGTCCATTTTTTCCTGTTACCCCTGTGAAAATAAAAAAAATTGGGTCTAAAGTAACATTTTTGTGAAAAAAGTTAAATGTTAATTTTTTTTTCCACATTCCAAAAATTCCTGTGAAGCACCTGAAGGGTTAATAAAGTTCTTGAATGTGGTTTTGAGCACCTTGAGGGGTGCAGTTTTTAGAATGGTGTCACTTTTGGGTATTTTCTGTCATAAAGACCCCTCAAAGTGACTTCAAATATGATGTGGTCCCTAAAAAAATGTTTTTGTAAATTTTGTTGGAAAAATGAGAAATCGCTGGTCAACTTTTAACCCTTATAGCTCCCTAACAAAAAAAAATTTTGGTTCCAAAATTGTGCTGATGTAAAGTAGACATGTGGGAAATGTTATTTATTAACTATTTTGTGTGACATATCTCTCTGATTTAAGGGCATGAAAATTCAAAGTTTGAAAATTGCAAAATTTTCTAAATTTTCGCCAAATTTCCGATTTTTTCACAAATAAACGCAAGTTATATGGAAGAAATTTTACCACTATCATGAAGTACAATATGTCATGAAAAAACAGTCTCAGAATCAGGGGAATACGTTGAAGCGTTCTAGAGTAATTACTTCATAAAGTGACAGTGGTCAGAATTGAAAAAATTGGCCCGGTCACGAAGGCAAAAACAGGCTCTGGCGCGAAGTGGTTAAACGCTTATGAAGCCTTTGCAGGTGTTTTTTGTTCATTATTTTAATTTACTGAGATAATGATTTTTGTGTTTTCATTGGCTGTAAGCCATAATCATCAATATTAACAGAAATAAACACATGAAATAGATCATTCTGTTTGTAATGACTCCATATAATATATGAGTTTCACTTTTTGTATTGAAGAAATGAAATTAATAAACTTTTTGATGATATTCTAATTTTGTGAGATGCACCTGTACAATCTTCAACATTAATAATATAGTGCCAATAAGGAAAGTCCTTGAATTATGGAAATCACACAACTGATAGACATGTTAATTATATGCAAAGGATGAAAAAATAAACAAAATGTTCAAAACATCTCAATTTATTTAGTTATACGGAGGCATGTAAAAGCTTGGGCACCCCTGCTCAAAATTATTGTTATTGTAAGCAGTTAAGCAAGTTAAAGATGAAATGATCTCTAAGAGGGCTAAAGTTAAATATGACACATTTTCTTTGTATTTTAGGCAAAAAAATCTATATATGTATAGCATTTTTTACATTTTAAAAATTACAAAAAGGAGAATAGGCAGATGCAAAAGTTTGGGCACTCTTGGAGATTTGTGTGCTCAGATAACTTTAACCAAGGTTTCAGACCTTAATTAGCCTGTTAGGGTTATGGCTTGTTCACTATCATTATTAAGAAAGGCCAAGTGATGCAAATTTTCCAGCTTTATAAAAAGCCAGCCTCCTCTAAAGTTGTCCCAAAAAACAGCAGCTATGGGTTCTTCTAAACAGCTGCCTAGCACTCTGAAGATGAAAATGGTGTAGGTGTTAGAACCCTCCTGTTAGTTTTTTCTATCTTGTGTTTTGCGGTCACGTGACCATCTGCCTATATATTCTAGCTCCGCCCCTCTGGCCTTGCTGGATTCAGTGTTGTTTAACTGTCTCTCTAGCCAGGTGCTTCGGTGCCTATCTCTGTCTAGTTCGCCTGGTCCTCTGGGACCTCTAGTACTTTTTGTCAGTTTTGTGCTCTGCAACAACTTCTGTTAGGAGGTGTCCCATTTTTGTCCCAGTCCTTAGTTCATTTAGGGACCCCTCCCTTAATTCTATAGGTCTTCGTTCAGACTAGCCGAGGACTAAGGCGGGTCTGTTCACAAGGAACAGGCAGCCCGCTACATTGTAGGGATTCAGATTAGTCTTACTGTAGGGACAGCTTTCCCCTATCTTTCCTTAGTTTATGTTGCAGATTAGTGTTGAGCGAACATGCTCGACACTGCTCGGTACTCGCCTGAGCATCACGCTACTCGGGATGTTCGGCGAGCACCGAGCATTTCCGGGTTACTCGGGCGGGAGCTTGGGTCTCCGCCCTGCATGTTTGGCGCTCTTTACAGAGCCAATGAACATGCAGGGATTGCCAGCCAGTCACTGTAATGCCGCAGCCATGTTGTTTGTGGGCATTACAGTGATTGGCTGGCCGCACAGCGTCACCTTGAGTATTTAAAACCGGGCGCCGCCATCTTGGACACAGTCGCTCCGGATCAGACAGTGTAGGGACAGCGCTGCTGATTTAGTGAGAGATATATCCTGCAAAATAGTTAGTGTAGGGTCTGTAAAGGCTGCCAGATCAAACAAACAGTCCTTCTCAGGACTAATATCCATCCCAGGTATATCAGGCAGGCAGGCAGGCAGGCTGTATAGGAGACGCAGTGGTTATACCAGCAAACGCTGCATTACAGTCCTGTGTGCTGCTCCTGTTGCTGAAATTGCTGGACTTAGCTCCAGGTCCCAGGGGCCAGGAAAAATCCTTTTTTTTTATCTAAATCCTCTTTTTTTTTTCCTCCTTTACAATGTACAAATACCCATCTTATTAACCTTTTGGTGCCCCCCCCCCCCAAAAAAAAAGTGTGCCTCTGATTTTTCAGACACAAATATATCTGTTGAAAATAGTCTGGTGTAGGCCAGAGAAATAGAAGTGTGGTTTTGCAGTTCTATGGGCCATTTGTATCTAAAAAAAACAGTTTGAGTGTGTCGCTCACTGTTCAGCCGCAAATATATATATATTTTAAAAAGCCTGGTATACACCAGTAAATTATTACTGTGGTTTTGATGTTCCACAGTAAAACATCTCTATTATCCTGTTTTTGGCATTTTTTGCTGTATAAAAATAATAAGTGTCTCCCTGATTTTTCAGACACAAATATATCTGTTGAAAATAGTCTGGTGTAGGCCAGAGAGACAGAAGTGTGCTTTTGCTGTTCCATGGTAAAAAATTTCTATTATCCGGCTTTTTGCATTTTTTGCTGTAAAAAAAAAAATAGTGTCTCCCTGATTTTTCAGACACAAATATATCTGTTGAAAATAGTCTGGTGTAGGCCCGAGAAATACAAGTGTGGTTTTGCAGTTCCACGGTACAAACCTCTGTATTATCCACTTTTGGGCCATTTGTATCTAAAAAAAACAGTTTGAGTGTGTCGCTCACTGTTCAGCCGCAAATATATATATATTTTAAAAAGCCTGGTATACACCAGTAAATTATTACTGTGGTTTTGATGTTCCACGGTAAAACATCTCTATTATCCTGTTTTTGGCATTTTTTGCTGTATAAAAATAATAATAGTGTCTCCCTGATTTTTCAGACACAAATATATCTGTTGAAAATAGTCTGGTGTAGGCCCGAGAAATACAAGTGTGGTTTTGCAGTTCCACGGTACAAACCTCTGTATTATCCACTTTTGGGCCATTTGTATCTAAAAAAAACAGTTTGAGTGTGTCGCTCACTGTTCAGCCGCAAATATATATATATTTTAAAAAGCCTGGTATACACCAGTAAATTATAACTGTGGTTTTGCTGTTCCACGGTAAAAAATCTCTATTATTCAGGTTTTGGTAGTTTTTTCCGTAAAGAAAAACAGTAGTGTCTCCTGACGGTTGTGACACAAAAATATATCTGTGGAAAATAATCTTGTGTAGGCCCGACATCCCAGTGTGGTTTCCCAGTTCCACGGGTCAAATCGCTGTACTATCCAGTTTTGGGCCTTTGGTATCTAAAAAAAAAGCAGTTTGAGTGTGTCGCTCACTGTTCAGCCGCAAATATCTCTATTTAAAAAAGTGTGGTATACCCCAGTAAACAATAACTGTGGTTTTCCTCTTCCACAGTTCTAATCTACTCTTTACTACCCTTTTTCCATTGATAGTGCAAGTGTAAGCTATTTTACTTCATTTACAATGGGCAAGGCGCGTGGCAAGGGACGTGGAAGTGGACGTTCTGGTGATGGTTCGTGCAGAGGACGGGGCCGTGGCCAAGGTGAAAATGTGCCACAACCAACAGCCACATCTTCTCGCTCCCACTTCTTGACCGAATTACTAGGGAAGCACAGAACAACACCAGTATTGAGAATTGATCAGTGTGAACAGGTTATTAATTGGATAGCAGACAATACTTCCAGTTACCTGGGCACCACCACCTCCGCTCTGTCTTCCACACGGTCAACTCTTAGTAGCCGTGAGTCTCGACCGCATACTCCTCCTCACCCTGATGCTCCTTCCTCCCACCATGCCGAGTGTCGTCAGACAGCAAGTGATCCCACACTTGGACACTCTGAAGAGCTGTTCACTGGTCCATTTCCATATTTGGGCCCCTCGCCTGATACGCTTGAAGTGGTGGAAGAGGAGATCCCATGTTGCGATGCCCAAATATTTGAACAGCCACGGCCACAGGAAGTCGACGTTGGCAATCTGTCACAAGAGGTGGACGATGACGAGACACAATTGCCAGGAAGTGAGGAGGAGGATCGTGGTGTGCAAGTGGAAGAGGAGGAGGTGGTGGATGATCTAGTAACTGACCCAACGTGGAAGGAGGACATGCAGAGTGAGGCCAGCAGCACACAGGGGGAGGGAGGCAGAGTACCCTAACAGGCAGGAAGAAGAAGTGTGCTGGCCGCAGACAGAAGGCAGGCAACCGTTCCCCGTAACACCAACACGAGGGACGTTGCCAGTACAAGCGGTAGGTCTTCCAGAGTCTGGAATTTTTTTAAAGACTCTGCTGATAACCCCAAAAAGGCCATATGTTCCACCTGCCATGCCAGCATCAGCAGTGGTGACAAAACTACCAGCCTGACCACCAACAGCATGATCAGGCACATGGTAGCAAAGCACCCGACTTTGTGGGGCGAAACCCAGGGTCCACGACCAGTGTCAGCGGGTGTCACCACTGCTTCTTCCACTGTTGTGCGTGCAATAGAACCCCCTGTTGTGTGTGCAAGGCAATCCCCTGTCCATACTGCATGTAAAGATGCCCCCTCCTCTCAGTCTTCACTTGTTATGGCAGTTTCTCAAGAAACAGCATCAACGCCCACGTCCACGTCCTACCGCAGCGTTCAATTGTCCATATCCCAGACCTTTGAACGAAAGCGGAAATTCGCAGCTAACGCCCCACAGGCCACAGTCCTAAATTCGCACATTTCACGACTGCTTGCATTGGAAATGCTGCCTTTTAGGCTGGTGGAGACGGAATCCTTCCGCAATCTTATGGCGGTGGCCGTCCCTCGGTACTCGGTCCCCAGCCGACACTATTTTGCCCGGTGTGCCATCCCCGCACTACACAAGCACGTGTCCCAAAGCATCTGCCGTGCCCTCAACAACGCAGTTACTGGGAGAGTCCACCTGACAACGGACACGTGGACAAGTGCTTGTGGCCAGGGACGGTACATCTCTCTGACGGCACACTGGGTAAACATAGTGGAAGCCGGGACCCAGTCGGACCTTGGGACGGAACACATCCTCCCCACACCGAGGATTGCGGGCCCTATGTCAGTCAGAGTTGCCCCCACAGTGTACAGCTCCTGCGCATCCTCCTCCTCCTCCTCATGTTCAGCCTCCATCTCAGATATCACCACATCAGATACAAGCTGGAAGCATTGCAGTACTGCCTCCGCCAAGCGGCAACAGGCTGTGCTGAAACTCATAAGCTTAGGTGATAAACCTCACACTGCTTGTGAGTTGTGGACAGCTGTGAAAGAGCAGGCAGATCTGTGGCTGAGACCGCTGAACCTACATCCCGGCATGGTCGTGTGTGACAATGGCCGTAACCTGGTGGCGGCTCTGAGGCGAGGTGAGATCACACACGTACCATGCCTGGCTCATGTGCTTAACCTCGTGGTTCAGCGGTTTCTTAAATCGTACCCCGAGTTGCCAGATCTGCTCGTGAAAGTACGCCGCCTGTCAGCTCATTTTCGCAAGTCGGCTACTGCTTCCGCCGCCCTTGCTGTGTTGCAGCAGCGTTTGCAGCTTCCGGCACACCGACTGGCGTGTGATGTCCCCACACGTTGGAACTCTACCCTCCACATGTTGCAAAGGATTTGTGAGCAGAAGAGAGCAGTTGTGGAGTACCAGCTGCAACAAGGCCGTCGATATTCAGGTCAGACTCCACACATAAGACCTCAGGAGTGGACCTGGATGTCTGACATATGTACCATCCTGACAAACTTTGAGGAGGCCACCAAGATGGTGAGTGGCGATGACGCCATCATTAGTGTCAGCATCCCACTTGTCTGTCTTTTGCAACACTCTCTGCAGAGAATTAAAGAGGAGGCATTGCAGCCAGAGTATGATGAGATGGATCAAGAAGCCGTAGCGGGCGATTACACACAGCCCAGCCTCATCTCATCCCAACGTGCATTAGGGGACAATGAGGGAGAGGAGGAGGAGGAGGAGGAGGAAGAACAGGAGCTGCTATCATGCCTTGTAGACTGTAGTATCTGTACAAGTGTCATACCGTCGGTTCAGCGTGGGTGGCCTGAGGACAGGTGGGAGGAGGAAGAGGAGGAGGAGAGCATGGTCAGTCGTCATCTTGGTGAGGACATGGAAATCTTGCCCGTTACCAGTCTGGCACGCATGGCTGACTTTATGTTACGCTGCCTTAACCGTGACCCTCGCGTTGTCAAAATGTTGGGTGACAGTCATTGCTGGTTGGTGACACTTGTAGACCCCCGCTACAAGGAGAACTTTCACTCTCTTATTCCTGAGGTGGAGAGGTCTACAAAAATGGGGCAATACCAGAAGGCCCTTGCTGCAGAACTCTTAAAAAAATTCCCATCTGAACACGCTAGCGGCAGAGGTCACAGTTCGTTGCCCAACCAAGGCGTACAGGCGAGAGAGATGCAACTCCAATCCAGCAGAGGCAGGGGAACACTGTCAACGTTCTGGGACAGTTTTCTGACACCCGCCCAGCTTACAGGCCCTGAGGCGCGGGGTACTCTCACAAGGAGTGGAAAGTTTCAAAAGATGGTGAGGGAGTACCTTGCCGATCGTACCAGCGTCCTCCGTGATTCCTCTGTGCCTTTTAATTATTGGGTATCCAAGCTGGACACTTGGAATGAACTCGCTCTGTATGCCTTGGAGGTCCTGGCCTGCCCTGCCGCTAGCGTGTTATCGGAGCGTGTTTTTATTGCCGCTGGGGGAATTATAACTGATAAGCGCACTCGCCTGTTAACTGACAATGCTGACAAGCTGACCCTTATCAAAATGAACAAGGGCTGGATTGGGCCAGACTTCTCATCACCACCAAATGACAGCAGAGTAACATAAAGTCAAATCCACTGTGTTATTTCGGGAGGTGTATTCACATGCACCGCTTCACACCCACACATTGGTATACGCTTCCTCGTTTCGGCTGTTTAATCTTCTTCTCCTTATCCTCAGCCTCCACCACCACTATACCACTATACCACCAGGGTGCCAGCATTGCAAGTTCCTCCGTCCTAATTTTTGGCAGCTTTTGCTGGGAAAGCATAAGCAAATACCATGGGACACCCACTCCCCAATAATGGGACTTATGTTTGTAATATGCTGTACTGCATGGCTCTTGTAAGGGGCATTGCAAGTTGCTCCGTCCTAATTTTTGGCAGCTTTTTCTGGGAAAGCATAAGCAAATACTATGGGAGACCCACTCCCCAATAATGGGACTTATGTTTGTAATATGCTGTACTGCATGGCTCTTGTAAGGGGCATTGCAAGTTGCTCCGTCCTAATTTTTGGCAGCTTTTGCTGGGAAAGCATAAGCAAATACTATGGGAGACCCACTCCCCAATAATGGGACTTATGTTTGTAATATGCTGTACTGCATGGCTCTTGTAAGGGGCATTGCAAGTTGCTCCGTCCTAATTTTTGGCAGCTTTTGCTGGGAAAGCATAAGCAAATACTATGGGAGACCCACTCCCCAATAATGGGACTTATGTTTGTAATATGCTGTACTTCATGGCTCTTGTAAGGGGCATTGCAAGTTGCTCCGTCCTAATTTTTGGCAGCTTTTGCTTGCAAGGCATAAGCAAATACTATGGGACACCCAATTCGCAATAATGGGACTTATGTTTGTAATATGCTGTACTGCATGTGACGCGCCCCCTGGGCCGTGTGTACACGTGTGTGGGATACCCGGTGCCGGGTCTCTGAGGTCTGTAGTCTCCGTGGCGGTGACCCGGTCCCGTGGCTCAGGCTGGTCAAACCAGTGGCAATCTTTCTTAGGTTTTGAGGTTAATTGTCCGACTGCGCCACCCGTGGATTGCGGTCAGGGAGTACCACCGCTGCGAGGCAGACCGCTGAAGCTGGTGTTGTGTGCGCAGCATAAAATGGGATAACTCCCCTCGGGAGGAGTATAGCCTCAGGGCAGTGAGTGTGGATGATGGGGGTGATGGTGCACGAGCGCAGCAGGAATGACTCAGAGTCTTTGCAGTGCAGTTCAGGGTCTTTACTAATGATTATAAGGTAGACCCTCCCGGGAGTACTGGTTAACATAAGAGGCCAGGTCAGTCTGTGAGCAAGCAGGAGTTCCCCTGGCCAGGTGGAGTTGTAGGCATCCCCGTCTGTCTGCACTCTTCCTGGCTACCTTGCTGTAAGCGGGTAGAAGTAGCCCACGTCCCTGAGTGTACCGTGTAATGCTCACCCGTATGGCTGGTGACTTGGGGCCTTCTGTTAGCCTCCGCTGTACGACGGCGGTGCTGGTCCCTTGCTTGTGACTGAGCCTCCAGGCTTCTATGGCCAGAGGACCTGAAATCCCCTGCCGGCTGGTTTCTGCTGCTGGATATATAAGTCCTCACAGCCTCGGACTCCTGTGTCCGGTTCCTATTGTCTTCTGCCAGGGCGAGCTCTGCTCAGCTTCCAGCCCCTGGTCTTTAGCTCCTAGCTCCTGCAGAGCTCCTTGCTGTTACTTTCCCTTGCTCTCACTCTGACTCTGACTGTTCTCTGTTCTCTGACTCACTCAACCCCGCCCCAGATCCAGTTTATAAGGGCAGAATTCTCCCCTCCCAGGACTGGGGCAGGAGGATGTTGCATGTTTAAGGGATCCTGACCAGGAAACCTCCCACTTGCTCTCCGACGTAATCTCTATTACTGTGGTGACCAGACCCCTGGGGTGCCACACATGGCTCTTGTAAGGGGCATTGCAGTACCTCATAATTTTTGGAAAGCATTCCATTCACTGCTTAGGCCAACAGTGCACAGGAGACCCAGTTGCTATAAATGGAAAAAAAGGTTTAGTTAACGCCCTCTGACCTCCATGTCATTTCCAAGGGGCATTGGAGTGCCTCGAAATTTTTGGTAGGCATTGCACTCACTGTATGCCCTATAACTGTGTAGCTGAACAGCTCCTTTTGTTACAGAAACATATCCTACAAGACATATCTGGTTGACTGGTCTGATATTGATGTGAATGGTCCCTGTTCCTCCTGCTCTTTCTCCTTTGCCACTACCTCATCCATCATTTATCACCTGAAGCTTTGTTTTAACGGGAGTCATAGAACTTGGATAGTAGCAGGAAAACATCCAGCAATCCTCGGAGGAGGTAGGATATGCGCCAAAAAGCTGACCTCCTCAGGCCTAGCCGCTACTACATACATGCGCTTGCATTACAACAAAACAAAGCAGATGCTAACTTCTATCATCCTCATCATGCTCCTCACCTTGGCACTCTCAACTCCCCTGATGGAGAAGCCAGGGCCCACCGGAGGAGTCTGATAGTCCGGTGGGCTCGGCCAATGCTGCCCTAAAGCAGGCCAGGCTAAGAAAAGTGTGGGAAAGGTTACCGGTACAAATAGGGGTGGCTGGGGACCGAGTATGGACACCCGGCCACCCCCTGGTGGCTGGGGAGCAAGCGGGGACACCCGGCCACCAGGCGGCTGGGGACTGAGCATGGATACCAGGCCGCCGACACAGCCATGGCGTGGTGGCCAGATTCCGCCTCCACATGCCTAAAAGGCCCAATTTAAAGTGCAAGCAAGCAAGCAGTATGGTATTGCAGCCTGGGGGTGGGTGGGTGGCAGGCTGCATACTTGCGCTTGCATTGCAAGGAATGGGAGAGGTACAATTGAACACTGCCCTGGGACAAGGACTTGAATGGGGATAGTTGCAAGTCTGCAACGACAGGTGCAAGGTGGGAGGCATCTTCGCATGTACCATGAACAGGGGTTTGGCATGCACACACTACAGCGGAATAGGCTCTCCTTCCCACTAAATGCACTGGGGAGGGCACAGGTAATGTTTTGGTATACGCGCTTAATCTTATGTATAAGGCACACCAGGACAAATAGGGGCGGCTGGGGACTGAGTATGGATACCTCGCTGCCGAAGCAGCCATGAGGTAGTGGCCAGCTTCGGCCTCCTCTAAACTAAAAGGCCCCATTTCAAATGCAAGCTAGCAGTATGAATTGCAGTCTGGGGGTGGGTGGGTGGCAGGCTGCACACTTACACTTGCATTAAAAGAAAACATAGCAGATGCTAACTTCTGTCATCATCATCATGCTCCTCACCTTGGCACTCTCAACTCCACCGATGGAGAAATCATGGCCCACCGGAGGAGTCTGGTTCTCTGGTGGGCTCGTCCAATGCTGCCTAAAGCAGGCCGGGCTAAGAAAAGTGTGTGGGGGGATGTTCCAAGGAGAAATGGGGGTGGCTGGGGACCGTTTATGGACACCCGACTGCCCCCAGGCGGCTGGGGACCGTGTGGACACTCGGCCGTGGGGCGGCTGGGGACTGAGTATGGACACCCGGCCGCCGGGTGGCTGGGGACTGAGTATGGATTCCAGGCCGCCAACGCAGCCATGACGTGGTGGCCAGATTCCGCCTCCACATGCCTAAAAGGCCCAATTTCAAGTTCAAGCAAGCAAGCAGTATGGTATTGCAGCCTGGGGGTGGGTGGGTGGCAGGCTGCATACTTGCGCTTGTATTGCAAGGAATGGGGGAGGTACAATTGAACACTGCCCTGGGACTAGAACTTGCATGGGGATAGTTGCAAGTCTGCATCTTCTGATGCGGCAAGGATCACTTATGATGGGCACACTTTTAGACAGTGACCTGGGAGTCAGAGATGCTTTCAGGGGTCTTCCCCATGCTGTTCCCATGTCTTTTCAGCACTTTATGCATGTGTCACACAGCACATGGCCAGATAAGGTTGTAAAATGTTAAAATTACATTTCCCGGTGAATGCATTTGTCATAGTTGAAAGCAATACAAAAGTGCAAAAACACATAAAAAATGCTACTTGTGAACATAGCCGAAGGTGTGGAGGAGTATTTTTGTTTTTGGTCATTTATTTTAACTTATACACAAGTCTTTTCCCTGGAAAGGATGTTCCTTAACATATTTCACAGGAAAAAAGTTTCACTTTCGTTTTATTGTGAGCCTGTAAAAGTGGCTTAATACCTCTGACCACGTTGTTGACAGCAGTGACCTGGGGGTCAGAAATGCTTCCTGGGGCGATCCTCATGCTGTCCCCATGTCATTTGAGCACTGTCACTATCGTTTTGGGCACTTGTTAGACTTTTAAAAGACTGCCGGGGGTGCCACCGCAAAAATGCTCGAGTCTCTCATAGACTAACATTGGGCTCGTTGCTCGGGTCGAGCACCCGAGTATCACGGCGAGCTCGGCACGAGCTTCGAGCACCCGAGCATTTTAGTGCTCGCTCAACACTATTGCAGATCATAACAGTAAGTCCAGCCCAAAAAAAACTAAAAGGAAAGAAATTTGGGGATCAGTATGGTTTCCGTCCAGGAATTGGCTCAACGCCTGCAGGGATTGTCTCTGGAGGTGGTCGAGCTTCAGCAACACGTGAGTAGCTGTCCTGGAGTGCATTTTGTCGAACCCAAGGAAGGACTGCCTGATGTTTTTTATGGTAAACAGCAAGATTTTTTTTCCTTTAAAAATGCTTGTTTGTTATATTTTCGTTAGAGACCAAGCGTTAAGGATTTGCTAATTGCATTCCCTGCACCTGAGACTCTGCAGGAAGCTATGCAGTTAGTTGTTCGTGTGGACAGGAGACTGAGGTCCAGGGTGAATGATGTAAAAACTCCTGTAACGTCAGGTCCCAGTTCCCAGAAAATCTGCTCTGACAGCAGAGAATCAATGGAGATGGGGGCAATGTCACTCCGCTATCAGGAAAGAGACTGGAGATTCGCCGAGGGTTTATGTCTTTATTGTGGTAAGGCTGATCATTTGATTAAGTATTGTGAGCGTCGTTTAAGTAAAGAAAAAAAGGTCAGTTACGCCCGTATAGCTTGTTTACGCTCTGCAGGAGTATTTCTTTCTGGGAGTACTACTCTGCAGGGAGATTTGATTGAATTTCAGGTAATTGTGGATTGTGGTTTAACACTTAATGTGATTGATAAAAGGTTTTTGGAAAACCTTAAATTGAAATCCAAATCTTTCTCATCACCTATTTCTGTGGTTGCAATTGATAACACTCCTTTAAAATGTATTACTCACAAGACTGCTCCATTTTCCCTCACTATCAATGGAGTTCACCAAGAAATTTTGGACTTGGTTGTTTTGGATAATCTGCCCTCTCCAGTTGTTCTAGGATTGCCTTGGTTAAAACTGCACAATCCTTTATTGGACTGGTCTACTAATGTGATTAAGTCTTGGAGTCCCAAGTGCTATGATAAATGTTGTAATGGTCGCATTGCGGCTGTGGAAAAAGGGGAATTACCTGTACCTATTCAAAATTTTTGGAGGTTTTTTTCGGAGGAGGAGTCTCAAGTTTTACCTCCTCATAGGGATTATGATTGCGCCATTGAGTTTGTTCCTGGAGCTACTCTTCCCAAAAGTCGCTTGTTGAATCTGACTATCCCTTAAAGAAAGGCTTTGGAGGAGTTCATAGAGACTAAGACTAGCCTGGCTGCTGGTCACATTAGACCTTCTAAGTCACCTGTGGCAGTTGGATTCTTCTTTGTTAAAAAAAAGGACGGCGGTTTACGTCCATGTCTGGATTTTCGTGAAATTAACAGGATTACCGTACGCAATTCCTACCCATTACCGGTAATTCCTGACTTGTTTAACCAGTTAGTGGGAGCCAAGTGGTTCTCCAAAATTGATCTCCGGGGGGCATACAATTTGTTACATGTGAAGGAGGGTGATGAATGGAAAACTGCTTTTAACACTCCGATAGGTCATTTTGAGAATCTGGTAATGCCTTTTGGTCTTACCAATGCACCTGCATTTTTTCAGAACCTTATTAATGACATCCTGAGACCTCTGATTGGTAAGAATGTGGTTGTGTATTTGGATGACATTTTGATTTATTCACCAGATCTGGAGTCCCATTGGCAGAGTGTACGTGAAGTTTTGCAGTTATTGGGTGATAATTCACTCTCTGCTAAACTGGAGAAATGTGGGTTTGCTGTGCAGAAAATTAGTTTTTTGCGCTACATTGTCTCCAGCGAGGGCTTTGAGATGGACCCTGTGAAAGTTCAGGCTGTGCAGGAATGGCCTAGGCCTATTGGTTTGAAATCTATGCAGAGATTTTTGGGTTTTGCCAATTATTACAGGAAATTCATTAAGAATTTTTCTGTAATTGTTAAACCTCTAACCAATCTCACCAGGAAAGGTGCGAATACGGCCCAGTGGACTACTGAGGCCATTGAAGCGTTTGAGTATCTCAAAGAGAGGTTCAGTTCTGCTCCTATCCTTATGCAGCCTGATGAGAACAAGCCTTTTTTGGTCGAGGTCGATGCTTCATCGGTGGGGATCGGAGCACTTTTGTCTCAGGAGAACAAGGGTGGAGTACATCCTTGTGCCTTCTTTTCGAAAAAAATTTCGGAAACCGAACTGAATTATGATGTTGGAAATCGGGAGTTGCTGGCTATTAAACTCGCGTTTGAACATTGGCGTCATTTTTTGGAAGGCGCTAGATTTCCTATTCAGGTTTTCACAGATCATAAGAATTTGATCTATCTGGATGCTGCCAAGCGCTTGAATGCCAGTCAAGCTAGGTGGGCACTTTTTTTTTCTCGGTTTCATTTTTCTTTTACCTATATCCCTGGTACTAAGAATGTTAAAGCCAATGCTTTATCTCGCAGCTTTTCTCCTACGGTCGGTGCCGAGGAGGAGGAGAGCATTTTACAGAAAGGAGTTGTGGTGGCGGCTTTGGACTCCGTTTTGGAGAATGGGATTCTGAAACTTCAAGATGAGGCTCCATCTAACACTCCCCATGGGAGCTTGTTCGTGCCTAGAGACTTTAGGAGAGAGTTGTTTGTGGAGTGTCATGAGTCTCTGTTGGCAGGTCATCCAGGAATTTCGGAGACTAAGAGACTGATCAGTCGCAGTTTTTGGTGGCCTGGATGGCAGAAGGAAGTCATCAAGTGGGCGCGTCAGTGTACTGTGTGCGCTAGGTCAAAGGCTTCACATACTCCTGCTGCGGGGTTGCTTTGCCCTCTGGAGGTTCCTAGTGCGCCTTGGACGCATCTCACTATGGATTTTATTACTGCTCTTCCTGTGTCCGAGGGTTTTACTGTCATCTGGGTGGTCGTGGACCGTTTTAGTAAGATGTGTCATTTGGTTCCATTCATTAAGTTGCCCTGCGCCAAGACATTCGCTAAGGCTTTTGTTAAGGAGATTGTCAAGCTCCATGGCGTTCCCACGGATATTGTTTCTGATAGAGGACCTCAGTTTGTGGCTCGCTTTTGGCGTGCTTTTTGTGACAGTTTGGGAGTTGTGAGGCAGTGACCGGAATCGTATACGAGGGACGTTATATATCCCCCAGACTGTGTATAGAGACCTATTAAATACATTGGAGTGCATTTTTGTTACAGACACAGCTGCGGCTGCAATGCAGGAATGAAGGTGAGCAGTCACCTGGTCAGACTACCTGGCTAAGGCAGATTAAGTAAAACCCGGCAGGGCCTTCATTTCTTGGAGGAGGTCACAGGAGGCAGTGGGGCGGCCTCCTCCCTCCAACCCGGATTTTCCAGTGGCTCTTGCCACAGGTCCTTTAAAACTCCTTCACTAAGGTTTAATGTTGTTCTATGTTGCAACCTGCTAGGAGCACAGCAGGTTAGCTCAGCAGGACGGAGTGTGGCTGAACCACCGCCTAGGAAGGCTCTGCACCTGTCAGGCTCTGAGAGGCCCTGCGTGACCGTTGTCCCCAGCAACCATTGTTTATGGACTCATGTTAACCCGGCTGCGAACCGGAGGACTTTCTGTTTAACCGTGAGTTGCTGAATAAAAGCTGTTTATGTTGGACTTGCTTGGGTCACTGCCTGAGTTACTGCACGGTGTGAACACCGCCGCCTTACAGAGTCCATTTGTCATTTTCGTCTGGCTATCATCCTGAGTCTAATGGACAGACTGAAAGAAAGAACCAGGATGTTGAACAGTTTTTGCGTTGTTTTGTGGCGGACAATCAAGAGGTGTGGTCGGAGTTTCTGCCTCTCGCAGAATTTGCTCTTAAAAATCATACATCCTCCTCTGCTGGATGTTCTCCTTTTTTTTGTTGCACTGGGAGACATCCGTCTTTTGGTTCGTTTTCCAAATTGGGGTCGGTGGTGCCGGAGGAGGAGAATTTTTCCGGTGATTTGGAGAGAGTTTGGACTAATGTACGTTGTAACCTTCAAGAGGCTAACAAAAAGTCCAAGAAGTATTTTGACAGGAAACGTAAAGAGGTTTTGTTTACTGTGGGTGACATGGTTTGGTTGTCCTCAAAGAACCTGCGTTTGAGGATTCCCTTTAAAAAACTGGGTCCTAAGTTTGTGGGTCAATTTAAAGTGCTTCAGGTTGTTAACCCGTCTGCTGTTAGGTTGGATGTCCCTACTTCCTGGAAGATTAATCCTGTGTTTCATGTTTCCTTGTTGAAAAAGGCTGACGTATCTGATAGGGACGCTACTGTCACAGTTTCTCCTGTGGTAGAAGATGGCGAATATGAAATTTCGCGTATCTTGAATTCTAGATGGCATAGAGGGAGATTACAGTATCTTGTCTCCTGGAAGAGTTTCGGTCCCGAAGACAACTCCTGGGTAAGGACGGATGATGTCTCTGCTCCTAGGCTTGTTAAAGCTTTCCACAGGAGGTTTCTGGATAGGCCTGGAGGATCCGGAGGATCCTCATAAAAGAGGGGGTACTGTTAGAACCCTCCTGTTAGTTTTTTCTATCTTGTGTTTTGCGGTCACGTGACCATCTGCCTATATATTCCAGCTCCGCCCTTCTGGCCTTGCTGAACTTCAGTGTTGTTTGACTGTCTCTCTAGCCAGGTGCTTCGGTGCCTATCTCTGTCTAGTTCGCTTGGTCCTCTGGGACCTCTAGTACTTTTTGTCAGTTTGTCTTTTGTGCTCTGCAACAACTTCTGTTTAGGAGGTGTCCCATTTTTGTCCCAGTCCTTAGTTCATTTAGGGACCCCTCCCTTAATTCTATAGGTCTTCGTTCAGACTAGCCGAGGACTAAGGCGGGTCTGTTCACAAGGAACAGGCAGCCCGCTACATTGTAGGGATTCAGCTTAGTCTTACAGTAGGGACAGCTTTCCCCTATCTTTCCTTAGTTTATGTTGCAGATCATAACAGTAAGTCCAGCCCAAAAAAAAATTAAAAGGAAAGAAATTCGGGGATCAGTATGGTTTCCATCCAGGAGTTGGCTCAACGCCTGCAGGGATTGTCTCTGGAGGTGGTCGAGCTTCAGCAACACGTGAGTAGCTGTCCTGGAGTGCATTTTGTCGAACCCAAGGTAGGACTGCCTGATGTTTTTTATGGTAAACAGCAAGATTTTTTATCCTTTAAAAATGCTTGTTTGTTATATTTTCGTTTGAGACCAAGATCCTCTGGGAATGAATCACAGCGCATTGGTTTTATTATGTCACTTTTGCGCAAAGAACCACAGGGTTGGGCCTTTTCACTCCAGCCTAATGATCCGTGTTTAAGTTCTGTTGAAGAATTTTTTTTTGCTATGGGGCTATTATATGCCGATCCTGATCGAATCTCATCTGCTGAATCAGAACTTAGACGTTTGAATCAGGGGTCTGATGATGTTGAAAATTATTGCACACACTTCAGGAGATGGGCCACAGAAGTTAAATGTAATGATTCTGCGCTGAGATGTTTATTTCTTGCTGGTCTGAGTGAAAGCGTTAAGGATTTGCTAATTGCATTCCCTGCACCTGAGACTCTGCAGGAAGCTATGCAGTTAGCTGTTCGTGTGGACAGGAGACTGAGGTCCAGGGTGAATGATGTAAAAACTCCTGTAACGTCAGGTCCTAGTTCCCAGAAAATCTGCTCTGACAGCAGAGAACCAATGGAGGTGGGGGCAATGTCACTCCGCTCTCAGGAAAGAGACCGGAGATTCGCCGAGGGTTTATGTCTTTATTGTGGTAAGGCTGATCATTTGATTAAGTATTGTGAGCGTCGTTTAAGTAAAGAAAAAAAGGTCAGTTACGCCCGTATAGCTTGTTTACGCTCTGCAGGAGTATTTCTTTCTGGGAGTGCTACTCTGCAGGGAGATTTGATTGAATTTCAGGTATTTGTGGATTGTGGTTTAACACTTAATGTGATTGATAAAGGGTTTTTGGAAAACCTTAAATTGAAATCCAAATCTTTCTCATCACCTATTTCTGTGGTTGCAATTGATAACACTCCTTTGAAATGTATTACTCACAAGACTGCTGCATTTTCCCTCACTATCAATGGAGTTCACCAAGAAATTTTGGACTTGGTTGTTTTGGATAATTTGCCCTCTCCAGTTGTTCTAGGATTGCCTTGGTTAAAACTGCACAATCCTTTATTGGACTGGTCTACTAATGTGATTAAGTGTTGGAGTCCCAAGTGCTATGATAAATGTTGTAATGGTCGCATTGCGGCTGTGGAAAAAGGGGAATTACCTGTACCTATTCAAAATTTTTGGAGGTTTTTTTCGGAGGAGGAGTCTCAAGTTTTACATTCTCATAGGGATTATGATTGCGCCATTGAGTTTGTTCCTTGAGCTACTCTTCCCAAAAGTCGCTTGTTGAATCTGACTATCCCTGAAAGAAAGGCTTTGGAGGAGTACATAGAGACTAGCCTGGCTGCTGGTCACATTAGACCTTCTAAGTCGCCTGTGGCAGTTGGATTCTTCTTTGTTAAAAAAAAGGACGGCGGTTTACGTCCATGTTTGGATTTTCGTGAAATTAACAGGATTACTGTACGCAATTCCTACCCATTACCGGTAATTCCTGACTTGTTTAACCATTTAGTGGGAGCCAAGTGGTTCTCCAAAATTGATCTCCGGGGGGCATACAATTTGTTACGTGTGAAGGAGGGTGATGAATGGAAAACTGCTTTTAACACTCCGATAGGTCATTTTGAGAATCTGGTGATGCCTTTTGGTCTTACCAATGCACCTGCATTTTTTCAGAACCTTATTAATGACATCCTGAGACCTCTGATTGGTAAGAATGTGGTTGTGTATTTGGATGACATTTTGATTTATTCACCAGATCTGGAGTCCCATTGGCAGAGTGTACGTGAAGTTTTGCAGTTATTGGGTGATAATTCACTCTTTGCTAAACTGGAGAAATGTGAGTTTGCGGTGCAGAAAATTAGTTTTTTGGGCTACATTGTCTCCAGCGAGGGCTTTGAGATGGACCCTGTGAAGGTTCAGGCTATGCAGGAATGGCCTAGGCCTATTGATTTGAAATCTATGCAGAGATTTTTGGGTTTTGCCAATTATTACAGGAAATTCACTAAAACCCTCCGTCACATACAATAGGCCTGACAGGCACATCTCTTTTACTTTCATTTAGCTTTGAAATGTTTGTATTTCAGAGTTATTAGTTTTATGTTAAGTAAATGTTTTTTTTTTTTGCACCTGATTATATGTAGTCTCTTTTATTACATCCCTATGAAGGTCACTGATCACTTTTAGAGCACTGAAATTGCAAACATTAGATATTATAGGTATTTTTCTAGCCTGCGCCTGACAGTCATATTGTATGTGAACTCGTTAGAACCGATATTGTATGTGACGGAGGGTTTTAATTAAGAATTTTTATGTAATTGTTAAACCTCTAACCGATCTCACCAGGAAAGGTGCGAATTCCATCCAGTGGACTACTGAGGCCATTGAAGCGTTTGAGTATCTCAAAGAGAGGTTCAGTTCTGCCCCTATCCTTATGCAGCCTGATGAGAACAAGCCTTTTTTGGTCGAGGTCGATGCTTCATCGGTGGGGATCGGAGCACTTTTGTCTCAGGAGAACAAGGGTGGCGTACATCCTTGTGCCTTCTTTTCGAAAAAAATTTCGGAAACTGAACTGAATTATGATGTTGGAAATTGGGAGTTGCTGGCTATTAAACTCACGTTTGAACATTGGCGTCATTTTTTGGAAGGCGCTAGATTTCCTATTCAGGTTTTCACAGATCATAAGAATTTGATCTATCTGGATGCTGCCAAGCGCTTGAATGCCAGTCAAGCTAGGTGGGCACTTTTTTTTTCTCGGTTTCATTTTTCTGTTACCTATATCCCTGGTACTAAGAATGTTAAAGCCGATGCTTTATCTTGCAGCTTTTCTCCTACGGTCGGTGCCGAGGAGGAGGAGAGCATTTTACAGAAAGGAGTTGTGGTAGCGGCTTTGGACTCCGTTTTGGAGAATGGGATTCTGAAAGCTCAAGATGAGGCTCCATCTAACACTCCCCATGGGAGGTTGTTCGTGCCTAGAGCCTTTAGGAGAGAGTTGTTTGTGGAATGTCATGAGTCTCTGTTGGCAGGTCATCCAGGAATTTCGGAGACTAAGAGACTGATCAGTTGCAGTTTTTGGTGGCCTGGATGGCAGAAGGAAGTCATCAAGTGGGTGCGTCAGTGTACTGTGTGCGCTAGGTCAAAGGCTTCACATACTCCTGCTGCGGGGTTGCTTTGCCCTCTGGAGGTTCCTAGTGCGCCTTGGACGCATCTCACTATGGATTTTATTACTGATCTTCCTGTGTCCGAGGGTTTTACTGTCATCTGGGTGGTCGTGGACCGTTTTAGTAAGATGTGTCATTTGGTTCCATTCATTAAATTGCCCTGCGCCAAGACACTCACTAAGGCATTTGTTAAGGAGATTGTCAAGCTCCATGGCGTTCCCACGGATATTGTTTCTGATAGAGGACCTCAGTTTGTGGCTCGCTTTTGGCGTGCTTTTTTGACAGTTTGGTAGTCCATTTGTCATTTTCGTCTGGTTATCATCCTGAGTCTAATGGACAGACTGAAAGAAAGAACCAGGATGTTAAACAGTTTTTGTGTTGTTTTGTGGCGGACAATCAAGAGGTGTGGTCGGAGTTTCCGCCTCTCACAGAATTTGCTCTTAACAATCATACATCCTCCTCTGCTGGGTGTTCTCCTTTTTTTTGTTGCACTGGGAGACATCCGTCTTTTGGTTCGTTTTCCAAATTGGGGTCAGCGGTGCCGGAGGAGGAGAATTTTTCCGATGATTTGGAGATAGTTTGGACTAATGTACATTGTAACCTTCAAGAGGCTAACAAAAAGTCCAAGAAGTATTTTGACAGGAAACGTAAAGAGGTTTTGTTTACTGTGGGTGACATGGTTTGGTTGTCCTCGAAGAACCTGTGGTTGAGGATTCCCTCTAAAAAACTGGGTCCTAAGTTTGTGGGTCCATTTAAAGTGCTTCAGGTTGTTAACCCGTCGGCTGTTAGGTTGGATGTCCCTACTTCCTGGAAGATTAATCCTGTGTTTCATGTTTCCTTGTTGAAAAAGGCTGATGTATCTGATAGGGATGCCACTGTCACAGTTCCTACTGTGGTAGAAGATGGCGAATATGAAATTTCGCGTATCTTGAATTCTAGATGGCATAGAGGGAGATTACAGTATCTTGTCTCCTGGAAGGGTTTCTGTCCCGAAGACAACTCCTGGGTAAGGACGGATGATGTCTCTGCTCCTAGGCTTGTTAAAGCTTTCCACAGGAGGTTTCCAGATAGTCCTGGAGGATCCGGAGGATCCTCATAAAAGAGGGGGTACTGTTAGAACCCTCCTGTTAGTTTTTTCTATCTTGTGTCTTGCGGTCACGTGACCATCTGCCTATATATTCCAGCTCCGCCCTTCTGGCCTAGCTGGACTTCAGTGTTGTTTGACTGTCTCTCTAGCCAGGTGCTTCGGTGCCTATCTCTGTCTAGTTCGCTTGGTCCTCTGGGACCTCTAGTACTTTTTGTCAGTTTGTCTTTTGTGCTCTGCAACAACTTCTGTTTAGGAGGTGTCCCATTTTTGTCCCAGTCCCTAGTTCATTTAGGGACCCCTCCCTTAATTCTATAGGTCTTCGTTCAGACTAGCCGATGACTAAGGCGGGTCTGTTCACAAAGAACAGGCAGCCCGCTACATCGTAGGGATTCAGCTTAGTCTTACAGTAGGGACAGCTTTCCCCTATCTTTCCTTAGTTTATGTTGCAGATCATAACAGCAGACCCACAAAGCAGAAGAAGGCTATAAGAAGAAAGCAAAGCATTTTCAACTTGCCGTTTCCTCCGTTCTGTGAATGAACAAACTTTGGATAGCGCTTCCGTTTCATAGTGGAGATCAGGCTGTCCAAACATCCATAATAAATTTATTCATAGTTAAAAAAACAGATGTACTGTTCAACTACATTTAGTATAAAACCTTCAGGTAAAAATACAAACATGTTTCTTCAGTTCAAAATGCAATTAAGAAATGACAGTTAACAGGAATAGTGGAGGTCAAGAAAATGTCTGGAAGACGAAGCAAATTTTCAGTGATAGCTGCTCATACGATTGCTAGAGAGGCAAATCAGAACTCCCGCTTGACAGCAAAAGACCTTCAGAAAGATTTAGCAGACTCTGGAGTTGTGGTACATTGTTCTACTGTTCAGAGACTCTTGCACAAATATGACCTTCATGGAAGAGTCATCACCATAAAATTCTGCTTCAAAAGTATGCAAAAAAACATCTAAATAAGCATAATGCATCATGTCCTGTTGACCAATGAGGTTAAAATAGAACTCATTGGCTACAATGATCAAAACTATGTGTGGAGAAAAAAGGGCACAGAATTTCAGGAAAAGAACATCTTGCCAACGTTTAAACAGGGGGGTCGATCAATCATAATTTGGGGTTGTGTTGCAGCCAATGGCACAGGGAACATTTCACGGGTAGAGGGAAGAATGGAGTCAATGAAATTTCAACAAATTCTTGAAGCAAACATAGCACCATCCGTAAAAAAAGAGCTGAAGTTGAAAAGAGGATGGCTTCTACAAATGGATAATGATTCATGTTGAAATCCACAATAGACTACCTCAAAAGGTGCAAGCTGAAGCTTTTACAATGGCCCTTACAGTCCCCTGATCTGAACATCATTGAAAATCTGTGGCTAAACCTCAAAATAGCAGAAAATAGCAGTGCATTTAAGACGACCCAGGAATCTCACAGAATTGTAAGAATTTTCCAAGGAAGAATGGATATAAATTCCTCATACAAGAATTGAAAGACTCTTGGCTGGCTACATAAAGTGTTTACAAGCTGTGATATATATATATGCAAAGAAAATGTGCCATCTTGTACTTTAGGAATTTTAGAGATCATTTAATCTTCAACTTGTTTAACTGTTCACCAGGGGTGCCCAAACTTTTACATGCCATTGTAAGTATGAGCGTCATGCAAAGAAATCCCAGCACTTACATACCTTGACTATTATCAATGAGGCTTTTAATGGTTATCTGAGGAATGTTCTTGGGCATATACATTGTGTCACGCAAAGTGTGGGAAAGACTAAGTGCAACACAAAGGGAAGAGGGGGAGGAAGCCCCAAGGCAGATCTAATAACACCCTGCCTACACTACCATCCCTATATTTGTTCCACACCAAACGCCGAGCAGGACCCTAAATCCTGTATATCCCTAGAGCTTGGCCCTAGAAGGGGAGGGGAAGGGGTGAGCACTGGCCAGGCCCCACTACAAACTAAAGACAACAAGGTAGACAAACAAAGGGGATTAACTTAGCTTGAGTACACACCAGAGGAGTAATGCCAACTGTTCTCCAAGGGCACCAGAGAAGAAGCCAGCCAAGAGCTAGTGCTCCAAGCATGCACAAAGGTAAATATAAGTACCACAGGCGATCTCCTGCAGCAAACTGAGAGTTTTTAACTCCCATGCAAGGGTGTGTCAATTAACAGCAGGAGGGAAGAAGGATTAAGAAGGCATCTGCAATGTCAAGCGCAGAGACCGTCTAAAGCCAGGTCCAGAGTGACTGTCTATAACACCTGACACACCCATGATGAATTGCCTTTGAAATTGCTGATCCATGATGTGTTGATAGGAGACAAGTCCGGAGACACTGCAGGCAATAGTAGCATGTTTAGTCTATGCAGGATGCTCACAGTAGCATGAGCAACATGTAGCCTGGATGTCATGTTAAAAAACAGGTCCTGGGGCACTTAGCAGAAATGACATTACCACTGGTTCTGTGGCGCCCCGAGGGTTCGGTTGTCACAGGGGTATTGCACCTCAACCAGAGGTGTGATATTCCACTCCCAGGTAAGGATGGAGTGTGGACCAGGGCTCAGTTAGCTGCATACACACACTCACCCCATTTCCGGGGGACAGCTCGACGGTGCTCCCATTTATGCAGGCACGACTGGCTATGTCCTCGGACAGCTCGACGGTGCTCCCATTTATGCAGGCACAACTGACCATGTCCCTGGCTGGAGTGGGGAGGGGGGAGAGAACCCAGTGATGTAGGAGCAGAGGGGACGGTTTCTGGAGCATAGGAAGGAGCTCATTGGGTGCAGGTCACCTGAGCTCAGACACAGAGAGGTAGATAAAAGGTGGGAGCCATCTTAAGTCAGAAGAGAGTGGGAGAGTTCAGTTCTCAGAAGTAGTTCAGCCAGAGAGAGCTGACAGGGAGCTGTGGCTCAGCCTGAGCTCAGCTCCACGAGGCAGGCCTGGAGAGAAGGCAGGGGACAGAGAGGAGAAGATGAGAAGGAGAAGGAAGGAAAGAGGAGAGACAGAGGAGTAGAAAGGCTCCAGAAACAAGAAGGCAGAAGGGACCCTAAGAGAGCAAAACGGACAGCAACCGTTGCAAGCCCGCGTTATATCGGGTGAAGGGTCAGGCCGTGGAAGGGTACCGGATTCCCAAGTTGGTGGAGGTAAATCATCCCTCAGCCAAGAACCGGAGGTCGTGATCATTTATTGGTGCGACCCCTTGCTACACCCGCTAGGAAGGAACCACATAGGGTCAGGGAAACTGGCGCCAAGTTTTACCAGAGAAGGCCCTAGGCAGCCGGACAGAAGCGTGGTCACTGGTGGGGCACTCCTGAGTTACCTGGGGGTTGACCGAGCCCCTCACCTGGTGGACGCAGCACGGCTTGGGCAGTCATTGCTGACAGAAGTGACTTGGATATCAACTGTGAGTAAAAGGCCTGAACTGCACCATTGGACTCTGTGTGATTTATGCTGCGCCTGCACCATCACCCCCAGCATCCACCTACATTGCCCTGAGGCTACACTCTTCCCGTGGGGAGTTATCCTATCCCTGTGCTGCACACCAACACCAGCCTCAGCGGTCTGCCTTGCAGCGGCGGTCATCCCTGACCGCAATCCAAAACACTGATAAATAGACTGCCGCCATTTGGTCTGACCACCCTGAGCCACGGGATTGGGTTGCCACTACTACCCCCATCAGCATCGCACAGAAGCCCGGTTCCGGGTGCCCCACGGACCAGGGGGCGAGTCAGTTCCACCACCAAATCAATGCAATGCCAAGGTGTTAGTGTAACTGGAATGAAGACTAGATGGCTAGGGCTATCATACGACATGCCATCCTACACTATATTCCTATAGGTAGGATCAATTTGACATTCCTGTCTTGCTTTGCAACATGATAGCCTGTTAGAGTGGTAAGGTGAGATCAACAGAACATCTGTAGCTGGACATTTGTTTCATAGCCCAATGTCGAGCAAATGCCTTCTGATATTCTGTGCATACACTGTTTGACCCCATAAGCTTGGTGATTGATGTCCAATATCTTGGTATATGATGTCAAAATTGTAGTACAGATGGATCACTACACAACATTCTTCTAATATGCCATTCCATCCATGCAGAGGATTGTTGTTATCCCAACCACTGGGACATGCAACGTTAAACAGTACTGACATCTCTGTCTACACGTTTTATGATTTTCTGGTGTAATTTAAACAAGGTCTCTCAGCAGTGATGAGTGAGCATACTCGCAAGTACTTGCGAGATGCACGGGTCCCCTCCCTGCATGTTTTGCGCTCCTTACAGAGCCAATGAACATGCAGGGATGGCTTGCCACTCACTGTAATGCCGCAGCCATGTTGGTTGTGGCATTACAGTGATTGGCTGGCCGCACAGCGTCATCAGGTCTATCGTCATCAGACCTGGCGCCGCTGTGCTCGTCAGTCTACTCCGCAATCAGACAGTGTAGGGAGAAGTGCTGCTGAGCTAGGGAGACATTTTCTTGTTTATTAGGTAGTGTAGGTAGAACAGAAGTATATTACACATATCCATCTCAACAAACAGTCCATCTGAGGACTAATCCATCTGCAGATATATCAGCCAGGCATTGAATATAGGCAGGCAGGCAGTGTATATAGCAGACTGCAGTGCATATAGCACGAGAGGCTCAATTTCAGTTCTGTCTGCTGCTGCAGTTAGACATTTCTAGACATAGGCCCAGGTCTCAGGTGCCAGGAATAATTTTTTTTGGATCTTAATCCTCATTACTTGCTTAAAAAGCAATCCAGAGAACACAGTTTTTCTGCGTTATTTATATAGCCAGGTTCTTTCCATATTACAGTGCTAAAAATCCAGCTATTTAAAACTGTGGTTTGTCCATCACACGGATCACATATACGTTTTCAGAAAATACTGCCATTTCTGGCCTCCATTAAAAAAAAATTTCAGTGTGTCAGCGAAGTTTTTGACACCGGTTTGCTGTTCAAAATAGTTATCTACAGGCCAGGTATTTAAAACTGTGGTTTCTCTGTCACACGGATCGCATATAACTTCGCTCCAAATTCAGCTATTTGTAGTGAGCGTGGAAGATATTATCCTCCATTTAAAATGGGCAAGGCGCGTGACAAGGGACGAGGAACTGGATTTGATGGTGATGATGGTGCATGCAGAGGCCGAGGCCGTGGGCAAGCTGAAATTGTGCCACAACAAACACCCACATCTTCTCGCCCGACCTTCCAGTCCCAATTCCTAGGGGACCGCAGCACACCACTATTGAACCCAGAGCAGTGTCAAAAGGTTGTTGGTTGGATAGTTTGATAATGCTTCCAGTCTCTTTGCAACCACCACCACCCTGTCTTCCATACGGTCAAGTCTCAGTAGCCATGAGTCTGGACTGCATATTCCTCACCCTGATCCTCCTTCCTCCCACCATGTCGAGTGCCCGGAGACAACTGATCCCACACTTGGACACTCTGAAGAGCTGTTCACTTTTCCATTTATAGATTCGGGCCACTCTCCTGGTCCAGTTGAAGGGGGGCAAGAGGAGATCGCATGTAGCAATGCCCAAATATTTGAGCACCCACGGTCACACGAAGGCGACGGTGGGAAAGTGTCACAAGAGGTGGATGATGATGAAACACAATTGCCAGAAAGTCAGGAGGAGGACCAGGGTGTGGAAGTGGAAGACGAGGTGGTGGATGATATAGTAACTTACCCAACCTGGCAGGAGGACATGCAGAGCGAGGACAGCAGCACATAGGGGGAGGGAGGCAGAGCACCCCAACAGGCAGGAAGAAGCATTGTGATGGCCGCAGACAGAAGGCAGGCAACCGTTCCCCGTAACACCAACACGAAGGAAGTTGCCAGTACAACTGTTAGGTCTTCCTGAGTCTGGTTGTTTTTTTAAAGACTCTGCTGATAACCCCAAAAAGGCCATTTGCACCACCTGCCGGGCCAGCATCAGCAGGGGTGGCAAAACGACCAGCCTGACCACCACCAGCATAATCAGGCACATGACAGCAAAGCACCTGACTTTGTGGGCGGAACCCCAGGGACCAGGAACAGTGTCTGCGGGTGGCAACACTGCTTCTTCCGCTGTTATGCATGCAAGACAATCCCCTGTCCATGTTGCATGCCAAACTGCTTCCTGCCCTGCACGAGTCATTGCACACTCTCAAGTAGCAGCATCAGGAAGCACGTCCACGTCCTTGTCCCAGTGCAGCATTCAGTTGTCCATACCCCAATCCTTGGAACGCAAGCGTAAATACGCAGCCAACGCCCCACAAGCCACAGTACTAAATTCCCACATTTCATGACTGCTTGCACTTGAAATGTTGCCTTTTAGGCTGGTGGAGACGGAATCATTCTGGAACCTAATGGCGGCGACCGTCCCTCGGTACTCAGTCCCCAGCCGCCACTATTTCTCCCGATGTGCCATCCCCGCATTACACAAACACGTGTCCCAAAATATTAGCCGTGCCCTCAACAACGCAGTTACCGGGAAAGTCCACCTAACCACGGACACATGGATAAGTGTTTGTGGGCAGGGACGGTACATCTCGCTGACGGCACATTGAGTTAACATAGTGGAAGCTGGGATCAAGTCGGACCTTGGGATGGAACACGTCCTCCTGACGTCAAGGATTGCGGGCTCTAGGTCAATCAGTGATGCCCCCACAGTCAACAGCTCCTGCACCTCATTCTCCTCAGCCTCCTCCTCCTCTTTAGCCTCCAATGACCACATCAGTCACAAGCTGGAAGCACTGCAGCACTGCCTTGGCCAAGTGGCAACAGGCTGTGCTGAAGCTAATATGCTTAGATGACAAACCGCACAATGCTGAAGAGTTGTGAACAGCTCTGAAAGAGCAGGCAGATCTGTGGCTCACACCGCTGAACCTTCAGCCAGGCATGGTCGTGTGTGACAATGGCCGGAACCTGGTGGCGGCTCTGAGGCGAGGCGAGCTCACACATGTACCATGCCTGGCCCATGTGCTTAACCTCGTGGTTCAGCGGTTTCTCAAATCCTACCCGGAGCTGCCGGATCTGCTTGTTAATGTATGCCGCCTGTGTGCCCATTTTAGAAAGTCACCTACAGCTTCCGCCGCCCTTGCCGTGTTTCAGCAGCGTTTGCAGCTTCTGGCTCACAGACTGGTGTGTGATGTCCCCATGCGTTGGAACTCTACACTGCAGATGTTGGGAAGGATTTGTGAGAAGAAGAGGGCAGTTGTTGAGTACCAGCATTAACAAGGCAGTCGGTATTCAGGTCAGACTCCACACATAAGACCTCAGGAGTGGACATGGATTTAAGACATATGTACCATTCTCCAAAACTTTGAGGACTTCACCAAGATGGTGAGCCATAATTATCGTTACCATCCCGCTTCTCTGTCTTTTGAAATGCTCTCTGCTCACAATCAAAGAGGATGCATTGCAGGGGGAGCACGATGAGATGTAGCAAGGAACCATACAGGGTGATTACACACAGCCCAGCCTCATCTCATCCCAATGTGGATTGGGTGGCAATGAGGAAGAGGAGGAGGAGGAGGAAGAACAGTAGCTAGTTTCCTGCGCTATAGACGGTATTACCTGCACAACTGTCATACCGTCTGTTCAGCGTGGATGGCCAGAGGACAGAGAGGAGGAGGAGAGCATGGTCAGTGGTCCTCTTGGTGAGGACATGAAAGTCTTGCCTGTTAGCAGTCTGACACGCATGGCTGAGTTTATGTTACTCTGCCTTTCCCTTGACCCTCGCGTTCTCAAAATTTTGGGTGACAGTCATTACTGGTTGGTGACACTTCTAGACCCACGTTACAAGGAGAACTTTATATCTCTTATTCCTGAGGTGGACAGGTCTACAAAAATGGGGCAGTACCAGAAGGCCCTTGTTGCGGAACTATTAAAAAAATTCCCACCTGAAAACGTTGGCGGCAGAGGTCACAGTTCATTGGACAACGAAGGACTACAGGCGAGAGAGACACAACTCCAATCCAGCAGAGGCAGGGGAACACTGTCAAAGTTCTGGGAGAATTTTCTCTGCCCCTCCCATCGCACAGGCCCTGAGGTGCGGGGTACTCTCACAAGGAGTGCAAAGTTTGGGAAGATGCTGAGGGAGTACCTTGCCGACCGTACCAACGTCTTCCGTGATTCCTCTGTGCCTTATAATTATTGGGTATCCAAGCTGGATACGTGGAATGAACTGGCTGTCTACACCTTGGAGGTCCTGACCTACCCTGCCCCTATCAGAGCGGGTGTTTAGTGCCATGGTGGAATTCTAACTGATAAGCGCATCCGCCTGTCAACTGAAAATGTTGACAGGCTGACTCTTATAAAAATATACAAGGGCTTGATTTGGCCAGACTTCTCAACACCACCGAATGATAGCAGCGTGACATAAACTCAAATCCAGTGTCTTTTTTTGGGAGGTGTATTTCCATGCACCTTTTCACACCCACACAGGGGTATATGCTTCCTGATTTTGGCTATTTGCTTTTGTCCTCCTCCTTCTCCTCATCCTCCACCACCATATCACGAGGGTGACCGTGGTCTGTGATGCAACACCCACATAATTTTTTTAAAGGGTGTTTATGATGTCCTTAAAAATATTTTTTATACAGTATATTCATGTATACCCCCCCTGGGGTAAATGTTTGTCAGCCCATACACTTAGTGCATGGGCATTACAAGTATTGGAGACCCTCTCCTTTCTAATGGGAACATTTTTTATGAGGCCCTCCTCCACGTCTCTTCAGAGGGGCATTGGAGTGCCTCCCAATTTTTGGCAGCTCTTGCATTCACTGCATAGGCCAACACTATGGGAGACCCACTTCCTAATAATGATAACATTTTTTCATGAGGCCCTCTACGTCTCTTCCAAGGAGCATTGGAGTGCCTCCCAGTTTTTGGCAGCCCTTGCTTTCACTGCATAGGCCAACACTATGAGAGACCCACTTCCTAATAATGGGAACATTTTTTCATGAGGCCGAACACCCAAGTATTCCAATGTGCTCGACCTGAGCATCAAGCACCCAAGCATATTAGTGGTAACCCATCACTATCTCTCAGTACAAGGATTCCGTCAATCTCAGTTTGTGAGAAGTGATGATAATTATCACATTGAGACATAATCATCACAAGACTTGATCCGATTTTTGAGGTTCCTTGAGGTGAATTTTTTTTTACTTTCAATCTAGCTTTTATGGCCCTTGGACATACCAACAATTGAAGCTAGGTTCTTGAAAATATGATCATTTGAGGATCTGAGTGACACCTGCTACTTCTTCAATTTTTATAACCTTATAGCTTGTCCTTCTTGTTGCAATTCCAATTTTGAGGAATATATGTAATACACAACAATCGTCTTGATAGCTATGGCTTGTAACTCTCTCATGAATCCTGTTTTCAGTTTTTATTTTATTGTGAAGTCATGAACACAATTTCCTAATGAAGCTAGAAATGTCTTCAGATGCTTCACGGAAATTTTATATAACTTTGTGAAATAATTGTCTTTCTTGAGGTAAATTTGCTATCAGAAATGCTCAATTATTCATTATGTTTCTACTTTTGCAGGGAAAGCAGTGTGAGGTTGAGGAGCTGTAAGTTCATTGACACACCCAAATGCACTTCGAGACATATATATACAAAACTTCAAAACACAATTTCTCGCTGCTGTAGCATCATTTTGGGGTCATTAAGAGATCCATTTGCTTATATTTTCAAAGTCCACTCAGGTATATAAATGGTTTGGGGGTGTAGACGTTTCTGACAGGTCTCCTTTAATGACCGAGCCTCGTTTTCCAAATCTGACATGCGTCAATTTATGAGGTGATAACTATGGAAAGCTTCAACATATCACAGTGATTCTGAGATTTTTTTTTTTTTTACATATTGTGCTGTTGTTAGTGGTAAATTTAGGTCGATATGTTTTGCATTTTTATGGAAATATCTGAAATTTGTTATAAAATTAGAAAAATAAGCAATTTTCAAATTTTAATGCATAAAGCCCTTACACCAGATAAAGAGTTAAGAAATAAAATTTCCCATATGTCTACTTTATGTCAGCATCCTTTTTCAAAGGTCCTTTTATTTTATTAAGATATTATAAGTAGTGTTGAGCCACCCCCGTAGTGTTCGGGTTCGGTTCGGTTCGTCGAACACCGGGATGTTCGAGGAACTGTTCGTCGAACTGTTCGTCGAACACCTTAGAACACCGTCGAACACCGTTAAAACCAATGGCAGGCAAACAAAAACACATAGAAACACATAGAAAACACCTTCAAAGGTGTCCAAAAGCTGACAAACTGCTCAGAAGACGCTTTCTTTAAAAAAGCCGGCCGGCAATTCAGCAGCGGCATACACCGGTACCCGACAATTTAGACAAGAAGGAATAGAGCCTCACACATAGATTAGATAGATAGAAACATGTCAGTCACATATATATGAAGTACAGTGACAATGTTGCTTACTGTACTTGTCATTTAGTGTAAAGGATTTATTAAAAAAAATAATAGTGTTTTCATGCACCGTCTCTTTAAAAAAGCCGGCCGGCAATTCAGCATCTGTACCCGACAATTTATAACAGACAGAATAGAGCTTCACACATAGATTAGATAGATAGAAACATGTCAGTCACATATATATGAAGTACAGTGATAGTGTTGGTTACTGTACTTGTCATTTAGTATTAAAATAAAGGATTTATTATTAAAAAAAATTGGCGTGGGGTTCC
The DNA here is from genome assembly GCF_046119375.1 of Phyllobates terribilis. Lineage (NCBI taxonomy): Eukaryota > Metazoa > Chordata > Amphibia > Anura > Dendrobatidae > Phyllobates > Phyllobates terribilis. The sequence continues at coordinate 63,228,663 of NW_027362769.1, read as the reverse complement.
CCTTAATTTTAGTCTCTAGCGGAGGTTAAGCAGACAGCTGGGGCAGATGTTTGAAGCCTGGGAAGGGGGTAATACCCACGGAGCTTCCCAGGCTACTAATATCAGCCCCCAGCTGAATACATAGCCTTTACTAGCTATTAAAATGGGGGACCGCCCCAAAAAAATGACGTGGGGTCACCCCTAATTTAATAGCTAGCAAAGGCTAGGCAGACAGCTGGGGGCTGATATTAATAGCCCAGGAAGGGAGCCATGAATATTGGCCCCCTCCCAGGCTAGAAACACCAGCCGTCAGCCGCCCCAGAAATGGCGCATTCATAGGATGCGCCAATTCTGGCACTTAGCCTCGCTCTTCCACGCTGCCCTGTAGCGGTGGCAGGGGGTAATAGGGCTGGGGTTGATGTCAGCTTATAATGCCAGCTGACATCAAGCCCAGGTTAGTAATGGAGAGGCGTCTATAAGACACCCCCATTACTAACCCCATAGTCAAAGTTAAAAGAAAACACAAACACCCAGAATAAAGTCCTTTAATTGAAATAAAGACACAATCCTTTATTGTTCTAAATTAAACCATACTTACCATCACGCCCATTCCAGCTGAAGCCAACGATCTCCTGCAATAAAAGAAAAATAATAAAGCAACATCATCCTTACCTTTCCATGGTTCCCACGACAGCTTCAGCTCTGCTACATCGAGATGACAGGCTGGACCGCAGCAGAACGCTGCCATCCAGCCTGTCATCCCGCAGACACTGAGAAGCGCAGGCATGCTTGCGCTCTGCAGTGTCTGGCTGTGACGGCATAAAGATGAGACGAGTTCATGTCCAATGAACTCGGCGCACCTCATGCACGTCACTGACAGCGTGGGAAAATTCTCACGCTGAAGCGCTGAGTGCAGGAGAATTCTCCCACGCTGTCAGTGACGTGCATAAGGTGAGCTCATGTCCAATGAACTCAGCTCACCTCCTGCACGTCACTGACAGCGTGGGAGAATTCTCCTGCACTCAGCGCTTCAGCGTGAGAATTCTCCCACGCTGAAGCGCTGAGTGCAGGAGAATTTTCCCACGCTGTCAGTGACGTGCATAAGGTGAGCTCATGTCCAATGAACTCAGCTCACCTCCTGCACGTCACTGACAGCGTGGGAGAATTCTCCTACACTCAGCGCTTCAGTGTGAGAATTCTCCCACGCTGAAGCGCTGAGTGCAGGAGAATTTTCCCACGCTGTCAGTGACGTGCATGAGGTGAGCCGAGTTCATTGAACATTAACTCGGCTCATCTGGATGCCCTCACAGAGAGACACTGTGGAGCGCAAGCATGCCTGCGGTTCTCAGTGTCTGCGGGATGACAGGCTGGATGGCAGCGTTCTGCTGCGGTCCAGCCTGTCATCTCGATGTAGCAGAGCTGAAGCTGTCATGGGAACCATGGAAAGGTAAGGATGATGTTGCTTTATTATTTTTCTTTTATTTCAGGAGATCGTTGGCTTCAGCTGGAATGGGCGTGACGGTAAGTATGGTTTAATTTAGAACAATAAAGAATTGTGTGTTTATTTCAATTAAAGGACTTTTTTCTGGGTGTTGTGTTTTTTTTAAATACTTTACTAGAAATTCATGGTGGTCATGTCTAATATTGGCGTGACCCCATGAATTTTGGGCTTAGGGCCAGCTGATAATGCCAAGCTGGCCCTAACCCCTTTATTACCCAGTGAGCCACCGCATCAGGGCCCTGGATGAGTTGGGTACAGCGCCAGAAGATGGCGCTTCTATGAACACGCCATTTTCCGGGGTGGCTGCGGACTGCAATTTGCAGCGGGGGTGGCCCAGAAAGCTTGGGCCTCCCTGCGCTGCGGATTCCAGCCCCCAGCTGCCTAGTTGTACCTGGCTGGACACAAAAACAGGGCGAAGCCCCACGTCAATTTTCTTTAAATTATTTCATGAAATAATTAAGAAAAAAAGGGCTTCCCTATATTGTTGTGTCCGGCCAGGTACAAATAGGCAGCTGGTGGTTGGGGGCAGCCCGTTCCTGCCTGCTGCACCTGACTGGACACAAATATAGTGCGAAGCCCCACGTCAATTTTTTTTTAATTATTTCATGAATTTCCTGAAATAATTTAAAAAAATTGAAGTGGGGCTTCGCACTATATTTGTGTCCAGCCAGGTACAGCAGGCAGGAATGGGCTGCCCCCAACCACCAGCTGCCTATTTGTACCTGGCCGGACACAACAATATAGGGAAGGCCTTTTTTTCTTAATTATTTCAAGAATTTCATGAAATAATTAAAAAAAATTGAAGTGGGGCTTCGCACTATATTTGTGTCCAGCCAGGTACAGCAGGCAGGAACGGGCTGCCCCCAACCACCAGCTGACTATTTGTACCTGGCCGGACACAACAATATAGGGAAGGCCTTTTTTTCTTAATTATTTCATGAATTTCATGAAATAATTAAAAAAAAAATACGTGGGGCTTCGCCCTATTTTTGTGTCCAGCCAGGTACAACTAGGCAGCTGGGGGCTGGAATCTGCAGCGCAGGGAGGCCCAAGCTTTCTGGGCCCCCCCCCGCTGCAAATTGCAGTCCGCAGCCACCCCAGAAAATGGCGCGTTCATAGAAGCGCCATCTTCTGGCGCTGTACCCAACTCATCCAGGGCCCTGGTGCGGTGGCTCACTGGGTAATAAAGGGGTTAGGGCCAGCTTGGTATTATCAGCTGGCCCCAAGCCCAAAATTCATGGGGTCACGCCAGTATTAGACATGACCGCCATGAATTTCTAGTAAAGTATTTAAAAAAAACACAACACCCAGAATAAAGTCCTTTAATTGAAATAAACACACAATTCTTTATTGTTCTAAATTAAACTATACTTACCATCACGCCCATTCCAGCTGAAGCCAACGATCTCCTGCAATAAAAGAAAAATAATAAACCAACCTCATCCTTACCTTTCCATGGTTCCCAGGACAGCTCCAGCTCTGCTACATCGAGATGACAGGCTGGACCGCAGCAGAACGCTGCCATCCAGCCTGTCATGCCGCAGACACTGAGAAGAGCAGGCATGCTTGCGCTCCTCAGTGTCTCGCTGTGACAGCATCCAGATGAGCCGAGGTCATGTCCAATGAACTCGGCTCACCTCATGCACGTCACTGACAGCGTGGGAAAATTCTCACGCTGAAGTGCTGAGTGCAGGAGAATTCTCCCACGCTGTCAGTGACGTGCATGAGGTGAGCTCATGTCCAATGAACTCAGCTCACCTCATGCACCTCACTGACAGCGTGGGAAAATTCTCCTGCACTCAGCGCTTCAGCGTGAGAATTCTCCCACGCTGTAAGTGACGTGCATGAGGTGAGCCGAGTTCATTGGACATGACCTCGGCTCATCTTTATGCCGTCACAGAGAGACAATGTGGAGCGCAAGCAAGCCTGCTCTTCTCAGTGTCTGCGGGATGACAGGCTGGATGGCGGCGTTCTGCTGCGGTCCAGCCTGTCATCTCGATGTAGCAGAGCTGAAGCTGTCGTGGGAACCATGGAAAGGTAAGGATGATGTTGCTTTATTATTTTTCTTTTATTGCAGGAGATCGTTGGCTTCAGCTGGAATGGGTGTGACGGTAAGTATGGTTTAATTTAGAACAATAAAGAATTGTGTCTTTATTTCAATTAAAGGACTTTATTCTGGGTGTTTGTGTTTTTTTTAACTTTGACTATGGGGTTAGTAATGGGGGTGTCTTATAGACGCCTCTCCATTACTAACCTGGGCTTGATGTCAGCTGGCATTATAAGCTGACATCAACCCCAGCCCTATTACCCCACTGCCACCGCACCAGGGCAGCGTGGAAGAGCGAGGCTAAGTGCCAGAATTGGCGCATCCTATGAATGCGCCATTTCTGGGGCGGCTGACGGCTGGTGTTTCTAGCCTGGGAGGGGGCCAATATTCATGGCTCCCTTCCTGGGCCATTAATATCAGCCCCCAGCTGTCTGCCTAGCCTTTGCTAGCTATTAAATTAAGGGGGACCCCACGTCATTTTTTTGGGGGGGTCCACCATTTTAATAGCTAGTAAAGGCTATGTATTCAGCTGGGGGCTGATATTAGTAACCTGGGAAGCTCCGTGGGTATTACCCCCTTCCCAGGCTTCAAACATCTGCCCCAGCTGTCTGCTTAACCTCCGCTAGAGCCTAAAATTAAGGGGAACCCCACGCCAATTTTTTTAATAATAAATCCTTTATTTTAATACTAAATGACAAGTACAGTAAGCAACACTATCACTGTACTTCATATATATGTGACTGACATGTTTCTATCTATCTAATCTATGTGTGAAGCTCTATTCTGTCTGTTATAAATTGTCGGGTACCGCTGCTGAATTGCCGGCCGGCTTTCTTAAAGAGACGGTGCATGAAAACACTATTATTTTTTTTAATAAATCCTTTACACTAAATGACAAGTACAGTAAGCAACACTGTCACTGTACTTCATATATATGTGACTGACATGTTTCTATCTATCTAATCTATGTGTGATTCTCTATTCCTTCTATTCTAAATTGTTGGGTACAGATGCTGAATTGCCGGCCGGCTTTTTTAAAGAGACGGTGCATGAAAACACTATTATTTTTTTTGATAAATCCTTTACACTAAATGACAAGTACAGTAAGCAACACTGTCACTGTACTTCATATATATGTGACTGACATGTTTCTATCTATCTAATCTATGTGTGAAGCTCTATTCTTTCGGTTCTAAATTGTCGGGTACCGGTGTATGCCGCTGCTGAATTGCCGGCTTTTCATGTTTCACTGTTGGCACTGTTCCCATCGATTTGGGCAATCACTGTAATGCTACAACCACCATGGCTGTGGCATTACAGTGAGTGGCAGACAATCCCTGCATGATTGGTGCTCTAAATAGCACCAGACATGCAGGACACCCTTTTGGTGCACGAACAGTTATCGAACATAACCTCGAACAGCTGAATTTTTTGCAAATCGTTCGGGTTCGTCGAACAACTCGAACACCGCCCAAAACAGCTCGAATTTGAGATTGGCGAACAGTTCTAGTCGAACACCGCTCATCTCTAATTATAAGGGTTAAAATTTAACAATTTTCATTTTTTCAAGGAGATTTACAAATACTATTTTTTATGGACTTTTTCAGTTTTGAAGTGCATTTTAGGGGCTATTATAAACCCCCCAAAAGTGATAGCATTTAAAAAATTTTACACATCAAATTATTTAAAACTGCTGTCAGGAAATTTGTTAACCCTTTCAAGTACTTTACATGAATTAAAGTAGAGTGAAAAAATGAATAATTACATTTTTTCTACTAGTATATTTCTTTAACCCCAATTTTTCATTTTCACAAGGGGTAATAGTAGAAAATGGACACCATAATTTGAAACACAATTTCTCTCAAATTCAGCAATACCCAATATGTGGTCAAAAAGATTGTTTGGGCACACGATAGATCTCAGAAGGGAATATATTGTGGATGCCATGTTGCATTTTTAGAGCCCTTGAGGTGCCGAAACAGCAGAAACCCCTCACAAGTGCCCCATTTTGGAAACTAAACCTCTCAAGGAATTCAGCTAGTTGTATAGTGTGCATTTTGAACCCACAGGTGCTTCACAAAAATGAGTCCATACATTTTTTTACAAACCTTAGATATTGGACATCTGTTGGTCAGAAGCTTCCCCTAGTGCTTGCTGCAAGCAGAAATGCTTTATTCATTTAAAGCATACCTATAATTTCACCAAAACTGGGGTAAAAGCATCACTTTGCTGCCTTCATCCCCCACAACAGGTAAAAAAACTGCTTTTGGTGCACATACTAGTCTATTAAGTCCAGTAACTGTCCCAATGGCCATGCTGCTGTGTTATATGCCATTCACTCTTTTAAATAGACAGTTCAGCATTCTGCCAGCACTATGGAAGCAGGAATTTCATTTCTCTCACTTCCCAACTTGCATTGCACTTGCATTTCTCTAATGTCCTGATGCCATCTTTTACGCATTAAATAAATAATGAATTTAAAAAAATGGTGTGGGATTACCACTATATTTTAAAACCAGTGCAGATAAAGCAGACAGCTGTAGGCTTATATTATCAGGCTGGGACGGTCCATGGTTATTGGCCTGCCCCAGCCAAAAAATAGAAGCCCGTCCGCACCCGCCCCAGAATTGGTGCAGAACATTACATGCCCCAATTCAGTCAGGCACACCCATTACTAACCCTGTAAGTAAAATGAATAAACACACACACACACTCAAACACACACACAAAAAAGGCCTTTATTTTAAAATAAAAACCCAGATACCCTCTTTCACCCATTTATTCACCAAAAAACACCCCTGCAGGTCTTCCGTATTCCACATTGATGTCCCACAATGTCTTCTGCATGTGAGCCGGCCAGCTGTGAACTGCGGTAACCTTATGGAGTTCACAGCTGGCAGAACACACGGAAGTTACCTTGAGACCCGCCGGCTGTGACCTATGGTGACCATAATGACGTCACCGCTTGTCACTGCCGCTGCTTCTCAAACTAATCTCAGTGTATTCCGGTGGCCGTCGTGAATGGTAACATTACAGATGTCACCGCTCATCACAGCCTCCAAATGTAGCAGAGAAAACAAAGGGGTGGGTGGAGAAGCGCTGTGCTTGTGTGAACCTGTTTAATTGATAGGATACATATGCAGATACCAAATGGCTGCTCACCTTAATGGGTTGTGCAGACCGCACAACCCGGGTTTAGAGGCCTCTGGTGTTTAAAGTGTTACCGCCGCGTCCACTGTGTCTCCTCTAAAACCGCTGCCGGAGCTCCCGATCACGCGGTTTCCGAGTGTAGATCACACGGGCGGTGACATCATCGCAGGTCCTAGTTGCTGAAAGTGCATCCAGTTCCCTGCAGCTCTGAGCCACAATTCCCAGTGGGAAAGATAAAACAATGTGCAAAAGTATTATGGTCAATTCGGGCGCCGGACACTGAATTAAGCACCTGGGACAGATTACTAAAAGAAACAAACCTCTTTATTTAGACACTCTCATGCCCATGACGCGTTTCTGCAGCGGTCTGCTGCCTTCATCAGGTGGAATTATGGGGAAATGACAAATAAGGCACTTTATATACAGAGTAGAGGAACTCAGTGGGAGGTGTTAAAAAAATCCTTTGACCTTAACTCCTTGATTACTATTCACCATGAACAGTCCAAATTTATAATCAAGAGACCTAAAAACCTCTTAAAAACCAACACTTACACATTATAAAACTACTATTAAAAACATCAAGTATAAATATTGACGATGATAATAATAATAACAAACAATGGTAATTTACACTTCAATCACAAAAATGAAATAACTATCAAAAAATAAAACTTATTATTATTCCCACTCAATTAAAAACAACAACAACAAAAAAAAACTAATTAATAAATCATACACATGAAGTCCTAACATCTTTACTTATTCTTAATGTCAGAGATGCTAATGTGTCATCTACAAACATTATCAATCGCTAACTTTAACCCTTCAGGATACAATGTACCTAATTTGAAAATCCAAAAATTCTCTTTCTTCATAAGGTAATTATACCGATTTGTCATATTTTCAGGGATTTGTTCCAAAATTGTCAATCTCAAACCTCTGGGATCCTTCTGATGAGTAGTCAGGAAGTGTTTGGATACACTATGCTGTAAACATCCATTCTTATTTAACATCCAGGGGATCTGCAAGCACAACAACCAACTTCTTCTTGTTTTTGTTTCTCCGATCTCCGCACCAATGTTACAGATTTCAACATCGTATTACTGGGTGATATAAATGACCGTAAGTTCTGATTTTTCTTATAAACAATCTTAGGCCTACTTGGTAGGTGCTTTTGTCAAATCGGATCACCTAACAGGACACACCAATAGCGTTTTATCAATTTTTGTACATTCATTCTGGATTTATTAAAAGTAGTCACTAAATTCCAATCTCTATGTCCTGTACTTGTATTCCCACATTTAGGTTCAGAGATCTGGGCCAGACATGATTCCTGACTGAGCAACTTAGTCCTTTTATACGCATCCCTAATCAATTTCTTTGGATATCCCTTCCTCAAAAATCTTTTTTGAAGAACATCAGCCTCCTTTCCAAAATCTTCATTCTGTGTACAATTTTTCCGTATACGCCAATACTGGCCATACGGAATGTTCTTTATCCACCTTGGATGATGGCCACTGTCAAATCTGAGGTAACTATTCACGTCCACAGTTTTGAAATGAGTGGATGTGAAAACGTTCCCCAGATCATCTAGTTTCAACATTAAGTCAAGAAACGGTATGGAACTATTTGACATGGATACAGTAAACTTGAGGCCCCATGGGTTACCATCTAAAGCTTCAAAAAAATCCTTGGCTGATTTCTCTGTTCCCTCCCAAATAAAAATCAGATCATCGATGTAACGACGATATAGCAATATATGGCCATAGGCCAAAGGAGAGGACATGATAAACAAAGATTCGAAGTATCCCATGAAAAGATTTGCGCAGCTTGGAGCTACCCTTGTTCCCATTGCACAGCTCTTTATTTGCTTATAGAAACTACCATCAAATGAGAATACATTATTATTTAATATGAATTCTATTGATTTTAACATGAAATATATTTGAAAAAGGGGAATACTATTGTCCTTCATTAGGTAATGATGTTTATGTTGTAGGGCCATTAATCATGGAGCAATATCCTTCTCCTCACAAACCACGGGTGAGCAATTCCACATCACCTGTAAGGTGGACTGCCATTCTGATTATGTGGTCTACATGTTACAGTGTGGGTGTGGTTTACAATATGTAGGCCGGACTATACAAAGAATGCAAGCCCGCCTCAATAAACATCGTTCTAATATTAAGAATGGATGTTTACAGCATAGTGTATCCAAACACTTCCTGACAACTTATCAGAAGGATCCCAGTGGTTTGAGATTGACAATTTTGGAACAAATCCCTGAAAATATGACAAATCGGTATAATTACCTTATGAAGAAAGAGAATTTTTGGATTTTCAAATTAGGTACATTGTATCCTGAAGGGTTAAATTTAGTGATTGATAATGTTTGTAGATGACACATTAGTATCTCTGACATTAAGAATAAGTAAAGATGTTAGGACTTCATGTGTATGATTTATTAATTAGTTTTTTGAGATTTTTTTTTTTTTTAAATTGAGTGGGAATAATAAGTTATATTTTTTGATAGTTATTTCATTTTTGTGATTGAAGTGTAAATTACCATTGTTTGTTATTATTATTATTATTATCATCATCGTCAATATTTATACTTGATGTTTTTAATAGTAGTTTTATAATGAGTAAGTGTTGGTTTTTAAGAGGTTTTTAGGTCTCTTGATTATAAATTTGGACTGTTCATGGTGAATAGTAATCAAGGAGTTAAGGTCAAAGGATTTTTTTAACACCTCCCACTGAGTTCCTCTACTCTGTATATAAAGTGCCTTATTTGTCATTTCCCCATAATTCCACCTGATGAAGGCAGCAGACCGCTGCAGAAACGCGTCGTGGGCATGAGAGTGTCTAAATAAAGAGGTTTGTTTCTTTTAGTAATCTGTCCCAGGTGCTTAATTCAGTGTCCGGCGCCCGAATTGACCACAATACTTTGCACATTGTCCAAATGTAGCAGAGTCAGGGATCATTGAGGGACATCGATGTGGAATATGGCGGACCTGTGGTATGTTTTTTGGGCAAATAAATGGATGAAATAGGGTCTTTTAAAATAAAGGACTTTTCTGTGTGTGTGTTTATTGATTTTTATTTACAGGGTTAGTAATGGGAGTGTGTGACTGACACCTCTCCATTTCTAACCCCAGGGCTTGATAGCAGCTGTGATTTTTGACCAATCATAGCTGTCATCAAACCCATACATTACTCTAATTGCCACTGCATCAGGGCAACCGGGATGAGCCGGGTAAAGTGCCAGAATTGGCTCATCTAATGCGATGGGCCAATTCTGGGGTGTCTGTGGGCTTCTATTTTTTGGCTGGGATAAGTCAATAACCGTGGACCATCCCAGCCTGATAATTGAAGCCAACAGCTGTCGGCTTTATCTGCGCTGGTTTTAAAACATAGATGAAATTCCATGCTGTTTTTTAATTCAATTATTTATTTACTACACGACTGTGAAAAACAGAAAACTTCCTGCTATTCCCAGGCGGTGGGTGCTGACTACAACTGTCTTCAGCGTCGCCTGGTCTAGCTGATCGCAGGGAGACCAAACGAGGATGATGACAGTTATAGTCAGCACCCGGTGCCTGGGAATAGCGCTAACTGTACTGCTTTTTCCACCCACCGGAGCATTTAATTCTGGTACGTGTCACAAAGATGTCACACAGATGTTATCCGTGTGTCATCAGTGTGCACCTGTGTGGCAAGCATTTCCTCCATGCTGTTCGGAAAGAAGGACATGTCTGCTGGTTTGTCACACAGTCCATGTGAAAAAACTGACGAACACAATAGAAAGCAATGGGTGTGTGTATCTGTATTTGCGGTACTTAAAAAACGGATTGCAAAAAACAGATGTGTGAAGGGGACCTTACATAGCACCATTAATTCTGCAGCACTTTACAAACATTATCACTGGTCCCATTGTGGCTCACAATCTAAATTCCATATCAGTATGTCTTTGGCGTGTGAGAGGAAACTGGCATATCCAGAGGAAACCCAAGCAAACAAGAGGAAAACATACAAACTCCTTGCAGATGTTGTCTTTGGTGGGATTAGAATCCAGGACCCAAGGGCTGCAAAGCAACAGTGCTAACCACTGAGCCACCATGCTGCCTCCTTTTCTGTCTCCTAGGCTCCCATATCCAGTAGGGGAGGAGGCAGCACTGTAAAATCACATTTCATTCACCACTGGTTGACATACTGGTTACTGGAGCCTCAAATACAAAGAAGCAGGCTCTGTCTCCTAATAAGCAGAGCGCAGCACTGACTATGGCCATTCTGTGCTGCTACTAAGAAGCAGTATTGAATTTAGTAACACAAATATTCTGCACACTCCTGCACTACAATCAGTTTTCTAGATTATTTGATATACAGTATGCCTTAGTGATTAAAACTTAAAAACCTAAGCTGAACATGTATTGTTTTTGTATGGATTAAAGGTAGGATGAATAAATTCCTCTGGTTGGCCCTATGTGTGGGGTTTTGTGTGAAATTATGTTCAATTTGCCTTTTTTTCTCAGATTTTTTTGTGTTGTGCCAATACACACAAAGGAAATAAACGTGTATAACAATACATGTGTAATTGGCAATAATTTTCTGTGAGAAATACTTCATTTTTTGGAACAATTTCAAGGGTGCCAACACTTTCGGCCATGACTGTATATCAGTATGACACTTGACTTGATAACTGTGTAAAGGTAAACTAGCTAATTGCACCTTATATTACTAGCCTAAAAGTAATCTGTCTATCCCAGCTCCGCATTATGACCTCTGACTCTAGCCACTGTATTAAAGCGATGGAAAATAAGTGCATTTGTTGACTAACTGCTAAAAATTGCATATGATTTTAATAGTTTCCAATTTCTATACACCGTACAGTTTTGCTGTCCACCATTCCACTTTGCATAGAGTGCTCAGCAGATGTACCACTTTTCACAAGATTTGTGCAAGTGCATTTCTACACAGACTCATCTCTTTAGAAATTGGTATCACGTGTACTGAGGTCTATGTACAAGTACATTTCTACACAGATTACCATGAATGAAAAAAAGTTATGTAGTAGCAGTCTTTATGTGGGTTGGTCTGCAGAAATGCATTTATTGTCCATCTTATTACTTTTTGTAGAACAATATGGCACTTCAAATAGCAGAATATAGTGAAACTCTGACTCCATCAGCGCTACAGACTAAAAAAGTTACTGTGGAATTAACTGTGGCAGCATTAAGGCTGAGTTCACACGATGCGTATTTCATGCGTTTCCGCGGCGTTTTTGCAGTTGCGTAAACGCCGCGGAAACGCATGAAAAACGCATGGTAGAAGGGAAGCAATGTTCCCCAATGGAAATCCGCATGTGCTGTGCCCATGATGCGGATTTTTCCGCAGCGTGAACGCTGCGGTCAAAAATCCGCAGCATGTCAATTAATTTTGCGGAAACGCCATTGACTTGCATTAGAACGCGCCAATTCCGCAAGACTGCATCTGTACTTGCGCTATTGGCGCGTTCTAATATGCGGATGGTACCCGAGTGTGGAGGAGAGGAGAGAGTCTCATCCACACCCAGGTACCATTAAAAAAGCTGTAAAAAGAAGAATAAAATAAAAAATAAATGTATTCTTACCTTCTGTCGGCCCGCACAGCGCTCCCGCTTGGTTCCCGGCACTTGCAGTGAGTTGTAGGACCTGCGCTGACGTCAGAGTCATGTGACGGGTCACGTGACGCTGACGTCGGCAGGTCTTTCAATTCAAAGTTGCCGGGAGGACGGAATGAGCAGGACAGCGCGGGCCATCGGAGGTAAGTATATACACTCTCTCGGGTCACACTATATAAATCCATGCTGTTTGCATGGATTTATACAGTGTGACCTAGTTGTCAAGCACTTTCCAAGTGATGCTATCGCCTGGAAAGCGCTTGTCAATCTGCATGCAGAAACGCATGTGAATCTGCATGTGGATCCGCATGTATTCTGCAGGAAAAACGCATGCACAATCTGCATGCGTTTTTTCTGCCAGGGAGATGCAGAAATGATGCAGAAATTTTCTGCTTCATTTCTGCATCGTGTGCACATAGCCTCACACTTGACTTTAACTTGTTTGGTCATACTGTTGACTGTGAGTTATTGTTTCTTGTCTTCTATCCAACTTGCAGGCCAAATTCTTGTATGTACAATTTCCATTAACTTTCTTTTCTTTTTATGATTTGATCCTCAGAGAACTACCAGTTGTAAGGCTCGTGACTTGGTGCTGGACATTATGTTCCTCTCCAGTTTTATGATGGCTTAAATAGTCAATTAGGTCAAATCACATGTAACAATTCAAGGTTGGTAAACAGAAGTTTTTTTCTATTTATTATAGCTGACGCCAGAAAGTCAGGAGTACAGCTCTGAAGCTGCCCGGACTCCCACACGGCTTATTTTGCCATCTGTCTGTAAGCCATAGGTGCAAATGATAGCTAATAATCCTCTTCCGATTTGTAATCATTGACCTTTGGTTTACTTTTTTACATAGTATTATTACAATGATATAACAGCAGATTCTGATGTGGTATTCCTAAAGGACCCCATACACGTTAGATGAAAGTCGGCTGAACCTGCCAAAATTTCATCGGGACTGGCTGACCATCCGATGTATATAGTGGTGTCCTGACTCTCCCCTGACTTTTGATTTTGGGGAAGAGAAGAATCCGGCTATTGGAATTGTCAGTTGTCTGACAGTGGCTTTCCTCTCTCCCTGTCTAAACACATGTATGCTCATGTGGACGAGGACTCGAGATTGTACAGCTTGCTTAAGTGAGAAATCACTGGGATTCATATAGCAAAATATTCCGTGCCCTGAGTACTCTTTATTGTGGCTTTCTAAAAAAAAACTAGTCCTAGAGTATGTGTGTTACATACAATTAATAAATAAAGTGTAATTAAAAAATTGGGAATATGTTTGTGCTGCGTCGCATTAATCAAAAATGTTACGACTTTTCAAAGTTTTTTCTGCTATTGCAGAAATCCTCTGCTAGATTCAGAGCATAAATCACATGGAAATTTAATGTAGTGTGAGAGGGACATTATGGAGAGGGGCAGTGTGGGATGTCATTATGTAGAGGGGCATTGTGTGGGGGACCTTATGGAGAAGGACAGTGTGGGAGGGATCTTATGGAGAATGGTAGTGTGGGGAGGACATTATGAAGAGGGGCTGTTTGGGAGAGGACATTATGGAGCAGAGCAGTGTGGGGAGGCATTATGGAGAGGGGCAGTGTGGGGAGTACATTATGGAGAAGGGTAGTGTGGGGGAGGGACATTATGGAGAAGGGCAGTTGTGGGGAGGGACATTATGGAAAGGAGCGGTATGTATGGGGTCATTTTGGAGATTGGCACTGTGGGGGATATTATGGAGAGGGGCAGTGTGGGGGGACATTATGGAGAAGGGCAATGTGGGGGCGATATTATAGAGAGGGTCAGTGTGGAGTGGGATTTTATCAAGAGGGGCAGTGTGGGGAGACATTATGGAGGCGGGCAGCATGTGGGGGGATATTCTAGAGAGGGGTGGTGTGCGGGAGACATTATGGAGAAGAGCAGTGTGGTGGGGATATTTTGTGCAGTAAACACAGTGAGGGGCAACTATTTATTCAGGGACACAGAATGGTAGATATTTTTACTCATGAGGCATTATAATGATACTTTTATTTTTAAGGGCACCGTGTTGGGAATTGCTGCTGAAGACAGAGAAGAGGGAAGTCTGGAGAGATGAGCTCGGCACGTGAAATCTCATCATGGCATCTTTACTACGTGGAGACAAAAGGTATGGGAATGATTTCTATCAGAGAAGATATCACCTACAAGGTACCTGGATGTAAATACTTATTTGTGATAATACCTGTGTCTCATCAGTACTATGGTTCCACAGTCTGACTGGCTGGTAACAACAACTCCCAATATCTTCTTACCATTGTTAAGCACATAATGGGAGTTGCAGGTTCACGTGATACTGCAATTGTTAACTATACTAAGCTTGGTGATGAATTCCTGTACTGACAGTGGTTCTAGTGATGTATTCATGTACTGACAGTGATTTTGATGATGTATTCATATACTGATGGTGGTTCTTGTGATGTAGTCATGTACTGATGGTGGTTCTGCCTCTTCATTCATGTACTAATGGCTGATCTGATCATGTAGCAATCTATAACATGCTTCATATTAAAAATGAAAAATCCTCAAAACTTAATTTTGAGATTATAATGAGGATTTAGATGAGTTTTTACTCCAAAAACTCAGTGTAAGTTTGGGTGTGTTCATATTGATTTTTTTGGAGCAGAAACTTTCCATATCCTTATCAAATACTCAAACTTGGTTCTGCTGATGTTTTAATGTACTGATGGTGGTTCTGGTGATGTATTCTTGTAAGTACCCCTTTAAAAATTTTTGCAGCTTTTCGGATTAGTTCATGACAATGTTGCCCTTGGACAAAAAAATGTTGTGCACCTCTATCCTATATGGATAAAGCAATAGCATAGCTGATTTAAAGAAGACGTTGTAGGGGTCAGTGCATGCAAAAATAATGCTCTCACTAAGGGGGCATTTACAATGGATCGATTATCAGGAATGAGTGTCCCTAGCTCGCTTCCGAATAATCAGCCTGTCTAAACAGACTGTCAATCATCTGATGAAAGAGCAAAATGTTCATTTGTTAGGTTAAATGATTTTTAAGCTTGCTTAAAGCACCACTCCAGAGTTTTGTTTATTGCAGCTAAGATCCCTGACCCTAGTATTATACTTATCAGCAGCTGTTTTCATCTTTTATCACCAGCATTTTGTGACCTGCTGGATCGTTTCAGTATTTGCTGAGTCAACGGGAATTCACAACTCAATGTAAGTCTATGAAAGCCAGAACGAGGCCAGAACGAGGCTCTCATAGACTTGCATTGAGAGCTTGTGACTAGTGATGAGTGAGCATGTTCGCTACTGCTCGGTGCTCGCCCAAGCATCTCACTGCTCGAGATGATCGGCGCTCACGGAGTATTTCCGGGGTTGCTCTGCAGGAGCTCGGGTCCCCTCCCTGCCACTCACTGTAATGCCGTAGTCATGTTGGTTGTGGCATTACAGTGATTGGCTGGCTGCACAGCGTCATCAGGTCTATATCAGACCTGGCGCCGCCATGCTCGTCACAGTCACTCCGGAATCAGACAGTGTAGTGAGAGGTGCTGCTGCGTGAGGGAGAGATTTGCTTGTGTATTAGGTAGTGTAGGGAGAAAAACCGTACATTACACATATCCATCTAAACAAACAGTCCTTTTGAGGACTAACTAATCCATCTGCAGAGATATCAGGCAGGCAGTGTATATAGGCAGGTAGGGTATATAGCAGACTACAGTGCATATAGCACAAGAGGCTCCATTCCAATTCTGCCTTCTGCTGCTGTTAGATATTTCTATACAAAGGCCCAGGTCTAAGGGGCCAGGAATACTTTTTTTTGGATCTTAATACTCATTATTTGCTTAAAAAGCAATCCAGAGAACACCATTTTTCTGCGCCATTTGCTTGTTGGCACTGCAGAATACAGCCAGGTCATTTCCATATTACAGCGCTAGAAATCCAGATATTTAAAACTGTGTTTTCTTCGTCAAATGGATCACATATACGTTGTCAGAAAATACTGCCATTTCTGGCCTCCATTAAAAATTTCCTTTAGTGTTAGTGAAGCAATTCACCGCAGTTTGCTGTTCAAACAATTTACCTACAGGTCAGGTATTTAAAACTCTGTTTTCTCCGTCACACGGATCACATATACGTTGTCAGAAAATACTGCTGTTTCTGGCCTCCATTAAAAATTTCCTTTAGTGTGTCAGTGAAGCAATTCACCGCAGTTTGCTGTTCAAACTACTTACCTACAGGCCAAGTATTTAAAACTCTGTTTTCTCCGTCACACAGATCACATATACGTTGTCAGAAAATACTGCCGTTTCTGGCATCCATTACAAATTTCCTTTAGTGTGTCAGTGAAGCAATTCACACCAGTTTGCTGTTCAAACTACTTACCTACAGGCCAGGTATATAAAACTCTGTTTTCTCTGTCACACGGATCACATATACGTTGTCAGAAAATACTGCCATTTCTGGCCTCCATTAAAAATTTCCTTTAGTGTGTCAGTGAAGCAATTCACACCAGTTTGCTGTTCAAACTACTTACCGACAGGCCAGATATTTAAAACTCTGTTTTCTCCGTCACACGGATCACATATACGTTGTCTGAAAATATTGCCATTTCTGGCCTCCAATAAAATTTTCCTTTAGTGTGTCAGTGAAGCAATTCACACCAATTTGCTGATCAAACTACTTACCTACAGGCTAGGTATTTAAAACTCTGTTTTCTCCGTCACACGGATCACATATACGTTGTCAGAAAATACTGCCGTTTCTGGCCTCCATTAAACATTTCCTTTAGTGTGTCAGTGAAGCAATTCACCGCAGTTTGCTGTTCAAAATACTTACCTACAGACCAGGTATTTAAAACTGTGTTTTCTCCGTCACACGGATCACATATACGTTGTCAGAAAATACTGCCATTTCTGGCCTCCATTAAACATTTCCTTTAGTGTGTCAGTGAAGCAATTCACCGCAGTTTGCTGTTCAAACTACTTACCTACAGGTCAGGTATTTAAAACTCTGTTTTCTCCGTCACAAGGATCACATATACGTTGTCAGAAAATACTGCCATTTCTGGCCTCCATGAAAAATTTCCTTTAGTGTGTCAGTGAAGCAATTCACACCAGTTTGCTGTTCAAACTACTTACCTACAGGCCAGGTATTTAAAACTCTGTTTTCTCCGTCACACGGATCACATATACGTTGTCAGAAAATACTGCCATTTCTGGCCTCCATTAAAAATTTTCTTTAGTGTGTCAGTGAAGCAATTCACACCAGTTTGCTGTTCAAACTACTTACCGACAGGCCAGGTATTTAAAACTCTGTTTTCTCCGTCACACGGATCACATATATGTTGTCAGAAAATACTGCCATTTCTGGCCTCCATTAAAAATTTCCTTTAGTGTGTAAGTGAAGCAATTCACACCAGTTTGCTGTTCAAACTACTTACCTACAGGCCAGGTATTTAAAGCTCTGTTTTCTCCATCACACAGATCACATATAAGTTCGCTCTAAACTCAGTCATTTGTAGTGAGCGTGGAAGATACTGTCCTCCATTTAAAATGGGCAAGGCACGTGGCAAGGGACGGGGAACTGGACGTGATGGTGATGGTGCATGCAGAGGCCGAGGACAAGGCCGTGGACAAGCCGAAATTGTGCCACAACAAACACCCACATCTTCTCGCCTGACCTTCCTGTCCCAATTCCTAGGGGACCGCAGCACACCACTATTGAACCCAGAGCTGTGTCAAAAGGTTGTTGGTTGGATAGCGGATAATACTTCCAGTCACTTAGCCACCACCACCACCCTGTCTTCCACACGGTCAAGTCTCAGTAGCCGTGAGTCTGGACTGCATATTCCTCACCCTGATCCTCCTTCCTCCCACCATGCCGAGTGCCCGGAGACAACTGATCCCACACTTGGAAACTCTGAAGAGCTATTCACTTTTCCATTTATAGATTCGGGTCTCTCACCCGGTCCACTTGAAGCGGGGCAAGAGGAGATAGCGTGTAGCGATGCCCAAATATTTGAGCAGCCACGGTCACAAGAAGGCGACGGTGGGAAAGTGTCACAAGAGGTGGACAATGATGAGACACAATTGCCAGAAAGTCAGGAGGAGGACCAGGGTGCGGAAGTGGAAGACGAGGTGGTGGATGATATAGTAACTGACCCAACCTGGCAGGAGGACATGCAGAGCGAGGACAGCAGCACACAGGGGGAGGGAGGCAGAGCACCCCAACAGTCAGGAAGAAGCAGTGTGGTGGCTGTAGACAGAAGGCAGGCAACTGTTCCCTGTAACACCAACACGAAGGAAGTTGCCAGTACAACTGTTAGGTCTTCCCAAGTCTGGTTGTTTTTAAAAGACTCTGCCAATATCCCCAGAAAGGCCATTTGCACCACCTGCCAAGTCAGCATCAGCAGGGGTGGCAAAACGACCAGCCTGACCACCACCAGCATGATCAGGCACATGGCAGCAAAGCACCCGACTTTGTGGGCCGAACCCCAGGGTCCAGGAACAGTGTCTGCAGGTGGCACCATTGCTTCTTCCGCTGTTGTGCATGCAAGCCAATCCCCTGTCCATGGTGCATGCGAAGATGCCTCCTGCCCTGCACTTGTCGTTGCGCACTCTCAAGTAGCAGCATCAGGAAGCACGTCCACGTCCTTGTCCCAGCGCAGCTTTCAGTTGTCCTTGGAACACAAGCGCAATTATGCAGCCATCGCCCCACAGGCCACACTAATAAATTCTCATATTTCACGACTGCTTTTGCTCGAAATGTTGCCTTTTAGGCTCGTTGAGATGGAAGCATTCTGCAACCTGATGGCGGTGGCCGTCCCTCGGTATTCGGTCCCCAGCCGCCACTATTTCTCTTGGTGTGCCGTCCCCGCATTACACAAGCACGTGTCCCAAAATATTAGCTGTGCCCTCAACAACGCAGTTACCGGGAAAGTCCACCTAACCACGGACACGTGGACAAGTGCTTGTGGGCAGGGACGGTACATCTCGCTGACGGCACACTGGGTTAACATAGTGGAAGCCGGGACCCAGTCGCACCTTGGGATGGAACACGTCCTCCCGACGCCAAGGATTGCGGGCCCTAGGTCAATCAGGGTTGATCACACGGTCTACAGCTCCTGCACCTCATCCTCCTCAGCCTCCTCTTCAGCCTCCATCTCTGAAATGACCACGTCAGTCACAAGCTGAAAGCACTGCAGCACTGCCTCGGCCAAGTGGCAACAGGCTGTGCTGAAGCTAATATGCTTAGGTGACAAACTGCACAATGCTGAAGAGTTGTGGACAGCTCTGAAATAGCAGGCAGATCTGTGGCTCACACCGCTGAACCTACAGCCAGGCATGGTCGTGTGTGACAATGGCCGGAACCTGGTGGCAGCTCTGAGGCGAGGCGAGCTCACACACGTACCATGCCTGGCCCTTGTGCTTAACCTCGTGGTTCAGCGGTTTCTAAAATCCTACCCGGAGCTGCCGGATCTGCTTGTTAAAGTATGCCGCCTGTGTGCCCATTTTAGAAAGTCAGCTACAGCTTCCGCCGCCCTTGCCGTGTTTCAGCAGTGTTTGCAGCTTCCGGCTCAGAGACTGGTGTGTGATGTCCCCATGCATTGGAACTCTACACTGCAGATGTTAGGAAGGATTTGTAAGCAGAAGAGGGCAGTTGTTGAGTACCAGCATCAACAAGGCCGTCAGTATTCAGTTCAGACTCCACACATAAGACCTCAGGAGTGGACAAGGATGTCAGACATATGTACTGTTAGAACACTCCTGTTTGTTTTTGTTTCTATCTTGTGTTTTGCGGTCACGTGACCATCTTCCTATATATTCCAGTTCCGCCCTTCTGGCCTTGCTGGACTTCAGTGTTGTTTAGACTGTCTTTCTAGCCAGGTGCTTTTGTGCCTATCTATCTCTAGTTTGCTTGGTCCTCTGGACCTCTAGTACTTTTGTCAGTTTATCTTTTGGTCTGCAACAACTTTTGTTAGGAGGTGTCCCAGTCCTTAGTTCTTTTAGGGACCCCTCCCATTCTCTATAGGTCTCCGTTCAGACTAGCCGAGGACGAAGGCGGGTCTGTTGGCAAGGAACAGGTCGCCCGCTACAACGTAGGGACTCAGCTTAGTCTTACTGTAGGGACAGCTCTCCCCTTCTTTCCTTAGTTTTTGTTGCAGATCATAACATGTACCATCCTCCAAAACTTTGAGGATTCCACCAAGATGGTGAGCGGCGATGATGCCATAATTAGCATCACCATCCCGCTTCTCTGTCTTCTGAAACGCTCTCTGCTCATAAACAAAGAAGATGCATTGCAGGCGGAGCACGATGAGATGGAGCAAGGAACCATATAGGGTGATTACACAGCCAAGCATCATCTCATCCCAACGTGGATTGGGTGACAATGAGGAAGAGGAGGAGGAGGAAGGACAGTAGCTAGTTTCATGCACTATAGATGGTACTACCTGCACAGCTGTCATACCGTCTGTTCAGCATGGATGGCCAGAGGACAGAGAGGAGGAGGAGGAGAGCATGGTCAGTCATCCTCTTGGTGAGGACACGGAAGTCTTGCCTGTTAGTAGTGTGGCACGCATGGCTGAGTTTATGTTACGCTGCCTTTCCCATGACCCTCGCGTTCTCAAAATTTTGGGTGACAGTCATTACTGGTTGGTGACACTTCTAGACCGACGCTACAAGGATAACTTTATATCTCTTATTCCTGAGGCGGACAGGTCTACAAAAATGGGGCTCTACCAGTAGGCCCTTGTTGCGGAACTATTAAAAAAATTCCCATCTGAAAACGCTGGCGGCAGGGGGCACACTTTGTTGGACAACCAAGCAGTACAGGTGAGAGAGACACAACTTCACTGCATACCCTATAACTGTATAGCAGACCCTCTCCTTTCTAATGGGAATATGTCGTACTTGTAACTGTGGCCCTGCTCTGTGTGTCTTTAAATTCTTAGTGGGGTTTTTCCTAAAATTGGTCAGCCGCTAGACTCACTGCATACCCTATAACTGTATAACAGACCCTCTCCTTTCTAATGGGAACATGTCGTACTTGTTACTGTGGCCCTGCTCTGTGTGTCTTTAAATTCTTAGTGGGGTTTTTCCTAAAATTGGTCAGTCGTTGGACTCACTGCATATCCTATAACTGTATAGCCGACCCTCTCCTTTCTAATGGGAACATGTCGTTAATGTGACCCTGCTCTATGTGTCTTTAAATTCTTAGTGGGGTTTTTCCTAAAATTGGTCAGCCGTTGGACTCACTGCATACGCTATAACTGAATAGCACTCTCTCCTTTCTAATGGGAATTTGTCGTTACTGTGGCCCTGCTCTATGTGTCTTTAAATTCTTAGTGGGGTTATTCCTAAAATTGGTCAGCCGTTGGACTCACTGCATACCCTATAACTGTATAGCAGGCCCTCTCCTTTCTAATAGGAACATGTCGTACTTGTTACTGTGGCCCTGCTCTGTATGCCTTTAAATTATTAGCGGGTTTTTTCCTAAAATTGGTCAGCCATTGGACTCACTGCATACCCTATACCAGTATAGCAGGCCCTATCCTTTCTAATGGGAACATGTCGTACTTGTTACTGTGACCCTGCTCTGTGTGTCTTTAAATTCTTAGTGGGGCATTTCCTAAAATTGGTCAGCCGTTGGACTCACTGCATACCCTATAACTGTATAGCAGACCCTTCCCTTTCTAATGGGAACAAGTCGTACTTGTTTCTGTGGCCCTGCTCTGTGTGTCTTTAAATTATTAGTGGGGTTTTTCCTAAAATTGGTCAGCCGTTGGACTCACTGCATACCCTATAACTGTATAGCAGACTCTCTCCTTTCTAATGGGAACTTGTCGTTACTGTGGCCCTGCTGTATGTGTCTTTAAATCCTTAGTGCGGTTCTTTTTAAAATTGGTCAGCCGTTGGACTCACTGCATACCCTATAACTGTATAGCAGACCCTCTCCTTTCTAATGGGAATTTGTCGTACTTGTTACTGTGGCCCTGCTCTGTGTGTCTTTAAATTCTTAGTGGGGTTTTTCCTAAAATTGGTCAGCCATTGGACTCACAGCATACCCTATAAGTGTATAGCAGACCCTCTCCTTTCTAATGGGAACGTGTCGTACTTGTTACTGTGGCCCTGCTCTATGTGTATTTAAATTCTTAGTGGGGTTCTTCCTAAAACTGGTCAGCCGTTAGACTCACTGCATACCCTATAACTGTATAGCAGACCCTCTCCTTTCTAATGGGAACGTGTCGTACTTGTTACTGTGGCCCTGCTCTATGTGTCTTTAAATTTTTTGTGTGGTTTTTCCTAAAATTGGTCATCTGTTGGACTCACTGCATACCCTATCACTGTATAGCACTCTCTCCTTTCTAATGGGAATTTGTCATTAATGTGGCCCTGCTCTATATGTCTTTAAATTCTTAGTGGGGTTTTTCCTAAAATTGGTCAGCCGTTGGACTCACTGCATACCCTATAACTGTATAGCAGACCCGCTCCTTTCTAATAGGAACATGTCGTACTTGTTACTGTGGCCCTGCTCTGTGTGTCTTTAAATTCTTAGTGGGGTTTTTCCTTAAATTGGTCAGCCGTTGGACTCACTGCATACGCTATAACTGTATAACAGACCCTCTCCTTTCTAATGGGAACATGTCGTCCTTGTTACTGTGGCCCTGCTCTGTGTGTCTTTAAATTCTTAGTGGGGTTTTTCCTAAAATTCGTCAGCCATTGGACTCACTGCATACCCTATAACTGTAAAGCAGACCCTCTCCTTTCTAATGGGAACATGTCGTACTTGTTAATGTGGCCCTGCTCTGTGTGTCTTTAAATTCTTTGTGGGGTTTTTCCTAAAATTGGTCAGCCGTTGGACTTACTGCATATGACGCGCCCCTGGGCCTGCTGTGTCGCGCAGCGTCTCGCGCTCGGGGGCTTACCCGGAACCGGATCAGATGAGGGTTGTAGTCTCCGAGTGGCGGGGACCCGGATCGTGCCCAGGGAGTCAAACTCAGTGTGTGGCAGTCTTGATAGGTGTTATTTGAGTGTCGACTACGCCACCCGTTGATTTGCAGCTATGGAGCTGCCGCTGCAGGGCAGACCGCTGAGGCCGATGTAGAATTGTGCAGCGTGATAGTATAACCCCCAACGGGAGGGGTATGGCCTCAGGGCAGCCGACGTGGAAGATGGGGGTAGCAGGAACCACTCAGAGACGGTGCGGTGTAATTCAGGGTCTTTACTGGTAACAACGATAGACCCTCCCGGAGTACTTGCTAGCGAACGGGGCCTGGTCAGTCCTTGAGCAGATGGGATCTCCCCTGGCCAGGCGGAGTTGTAGGCCTCCCAAACTGACTGTACTCTTCTGGCTACCTTGCTAGAAGCGGATATAAGTAGCCCACGTCCCTGAGTGTGCCGTGTGGTGCTCACCCATATGGCCGGTGACTCGGGGCCTTCTAATGGCTTCCGCTCCACGATGGCGGTGCTGGTCCCACGCGTGTGACCTTGCCTTCGGGTTTCTGGGCCTGAGGACCTGAAATCCCCTGCCGGTCGGCTTCTGCTGCTGGGTAAGAGTTAGTCCCCACAGCCTCGGACGCCGGGTCCGGTAAGAAAGCTTCTCAGTCAGGGCGAGCTCTGCAGCTGCCAGCCCCTGACTCGTAGTAGTATTGCTCCCACTGAGCTTCTGCTGTTCCTTCCTATGACTGTTTCTTGTCTCTGCTTCTTCTCTACTCCTCACCCTGCCTCAGCCCCGGGTTTATATAGGGGAAGTTCTTCCCCTCCCAAGACTGGGCAGGAGGTGTGGCATGCACAGGATCCCTGACCAAAGGACCTCCCACCTGCTCTCAGACATAACATTACATTACTGTGGAAACCAGACCCCTGGGGTGCCACATTCCCCCCTAGTGAAATTTAGTACTCCGGGACTAAACATATTTTAGAAAAACATAACAAGATATAACAACAATAATAGTACAATAGAAGAAACACATAAAGGTGGTCACGGATATCCATAACCGGGTGCAGTCTTTGAAGAAAGCAAGGTGTCCATTTCACCAAAACAGGGAGACGTAACCAGGTAGGGGTCTGTTCTGCCCCGAGTCCTTAACAGTCTTTAGTCCGTCCTGGGTTACGCTCCAACTATGTACACAAGATTCCCGGTAAATCCACCAAAGACTCCTATAAACAACTAGAAACACATAATTATACACAAGCAATAAGAAAAACAGGTAACCACAAATAAAACAACTTATACATTTCAAATCCTCCAACGTGCGGGTAACTGGCCTCTAGTGGCCCTAGTGGACCTACGGAGCTGACTGTCTAGCCCTGAACTACAGGGTGTAGGAGCTGTCAAGGGTAAACTGGGCAGCTGTCTACCGGCTCTTTGGCTCACTAGGGGTACGGCAGGCTCACTATAAGCAGAGGGTTGATCCTCCTGTTCTGCTTGTGTGGAGTCTTCTGCCTCCTGGACCGGCTGCTCTTCCAGCTCTACCTGTCGCTCCGTAGGTGCTTGGGATGCGGGTTGGAGGAAGGTGAGTACGGGTACCACAACTGCACCATTGACTTGAGTCCAAGACCGAGGGAAGTCTCCGAGCACAGTACTAACCATGTCTTCCCTTTCCTCTACGGGTCGAGGGTCTTCTTGTTCCTCTTCAGGGTTCCGTAGCTGTTCGGGACACTTCTTCAGGTGATCCCGGGATACAATGGTTGTGGTTTCCCCTCCGTCTTTACTGATGGTACAGACCTTTGGGTTGTCGTGGCTTGAGGGCAGTACGGTGTACGGGTCCTTCTCCCACTGGTCGTCCAACTTGTGGAGCCGTCTTTTTCTCTTCAAAACCTGCTCTCCGGGTACCAGGGGAACAGCGGGAGCATACTGGTTGTAAGTTTTCTCTTGTCTTTCCCTAGCCTGACAGAGACTTCGCTCCACGCTCTCCTGTACTCTCCGGTACTGCTGCTGCCTCTCTGTGTCCCAGTCTGCTTCTGGTGAAGTGTCCTCGGGTGTCAGGACTCCCATTTCCAGGTCAACAGGTAACTTACCAGGTCTCGCCCTCATTAGGTAAGCCGGGGTACAGTTGGTGGAACCTACCGGGATGTGGTTGTATAGGTCCACCAGATCGGGCAGCTTCTCAGGCCACAGACCGCGTTCTTCCAGGGGCAACGTTTTCAGGAGATCCATTACCACCTGGTTCATTTTCTCACAAAGTCCATTAGTTTGCGGATGATAGGGTGTCGTCCTTATCTTCCGGCAGCCATACAGAGTGCAGAATTCTTGGAAGACCTCCGCTTCAAAGGCAGGTCCCTGGTCTGTCAACACTTGGTCCGGGTACCCGTGTGGACGGCAAAAATGCTGCTGGAAGGCTCTAGCTGCTGTTCGAGCTGTTAAGTCCTTGATGGGGACGACAACCAAGAACCGGGAGTAGTGATCCACGATGGTTAGTGCGTAGACGTGGCCACTTCTGCTTGGGGTCAGTTTTACATGATCCAAGGCTACCAGTTCCAACGGCTGCCGGGTGACGATGGACTGCAGGGGAGTCTTCTGGCTGGCACGGTCCTTCCTTCTTAGGTGGCACGGGCCACAGTCTCTGCACCACCTCTCGATGGTTCCCCTCATGCCTACCCAGTGGAACCGCTCGCGCAGCAGGAACTCCAGCTTCTTCCATCCGAAGTGTCCAGCCCCGTCGTGGTATGCCTCCATCACCATGGCTGCGTCTCTTCGTGGCACCACTACTTGCCAGATTAGTTCATGCGTCCGGGAGTTAACCATTCTGCGGCACAACTTCCCCTTGTAAAGGAACAGTCTACTCTTTTCTGCCCACAGTTGCTTGGCTTCCTCCGGAGCGTCTGGGTCAAGGCGAGCCTCTGGCCAAGTCAGCATCTCCTTTACCAGCCGGACGGCAGGGTCGCTGTCTTGCGTTTCCGCCCAGTTGTAGTGAGGCAAGGGGTTAAACGTAGCGGCTTGCTTACTCCCTACCCGGTGGGAACACTGGATAGTCCCATGACGGTGGAACGCAGGGAGTTCGACTTCTTCCAGTTCCTCTGGATCTTCTCCTACGTCCGGTAGATTTGGCATCCTGGACAGGGCGTCCGCGTTGGTATTGGAGCGTCCTGCCCGGTATTTGATTGTGAACTCGTAGTTGGACAGACGAGCCATCCATCTCTGCTCTAGGGCACCAAGTCTTGCTGTGTCCAGGTGTGTCAACGGGTTGTTATCCGTGTACACGATGAACCGGGAAGAAGCGAGGTAGTGCTTAAAGCGTTCGGTGACTGCCCACACCACTGCCAGGAACTCTAGCTTAAAGGAGCTGTAATTCTCCGGGTTTCTCTCGGTGGGTCGCAGTTTTCGGCTGGCGTAAGCGATTACTCGTTCTTTCCCCTGCTGGATCTGGGACAGCACAGCTCCTAGCCCGATGTTACTTGCGTCAGTGTAGAGGATAAAGGGCTGGCTGTAATCGGGGTACGCCAGGATTTCATCCCCCGTGAGGGCCATCTTCAGCTGGCGGAAGGACTCTTCTTCTAACTTCTCCCATCTGAAGGGCGGCTTCTGGTTCTTGGCCTTCCGGGACTGGCCTATCAGGAGGTCCTGCATGGGAGCTGCCTTTTTGGTGAAACCGGGGATGAATCTGCGGTAATAGCCTACCAACCCAAGGAACTGCCGCACTTCCTTTATACTGGAGGGACTTGGCCATTCCTTAATTGCGGTGATCTTATCAGGGTCGGGAGCCACTCCGTCAGCGCTCACCACGTGTCCCAGGTACTGCACCTTTGGCTTCAGGAGGTGACACTTAGAGGGTTTCACCTTCAGGCCGCAACTTGCCAGGGCTTCGAACACTTCCGCCAGATGTTTCAGGTGGTCCTCATAAGTCTTGGAATATACGATGACATCGTCCAGGTACAACAGGACCGTCTCGAAGTTTTTGTGTCCCAGACAGCACTCCATTAATCGTTGGAAGGTTCCGGGTGCGTTACAAAGTCCAAACGGCATACAGGTAAACTCGCTAAGTCCCATCGGGGTGGTGAATGCGGTCTTCTCCCGGTCCGCCTCTGCTACAGGAACCTGCCAGTACCCGCTAGTGAGATCCAAGGTAGAGAAGAAGTTAGCAGATCTTAAAGCAGCCAAAGACTCCTCTATCCTTGGTAAAGGGTACGCATCCTTGTGTGTGATACGATTGATTTTCCGGTAATCTACACACATCCTCATAGTGTTGTCTTTCTTTTTGACTAAATCTAGTGGGGCTGCCCAGGGGCTACAGCTATCCCGGATTACCCCAGCCTCCTTCATGTCTCTAAGCATCCCCTTGGCGTGTTGGTAATGTGCAGGGGGTACGGGTCGATACCTCTCTTTTATGGGAGGATGATCTCCCGTGGGGATGCGGTGTTCGACCCCCTTAACTCGCCCGAAGTCTAACGGGTGTTTACTAAACACTCTCTCATACTCTTGAACCACCCGGTAGACTCCCTGTTTCTGGTGGGAGGGAGTGGAGTCAGTTCCCAAGTGTAGTTGCTGACACCAATCCTCCATTACTTTCTTAGAGCCGTTACCTTCCTCCGGGTGAGATGGAGGCAAGGGTTCCACAGACTGTATAGAGTTTTGGTTGATGGTATATAATTTGGCTAGCGTGGCATACCGGGGTAGGTATACTTCCCTCTTCCCGATATTTATTAGGCGAACGGGCACCCTCCCATGGCGTACATGAACCACCCCCCGTGCTGTCAAAATGGTGGGCCTACTGTCTGAGTAAACTGGTTCTACCATTGCCTGGTAATCCCTACCTCTCGGACCAATAGCTGCCCGGCACCAAATCATCATTTCACTTTTTGGGGGCATGGCAATAGGGAAAGTGTCACACATTCTTACGCTACCAATCTCACCGCCGGAGAGTTCCACCTGTTGCCGTCGCATCAGTGCCCGGATCTCTTTCTGGAGCACTCGCTGCTCGCTGGAGCTGGCGTTCTTGGCAACCTGTTGTAAAAGGAAAATCACCTCTGCAAGACAATTTTCAATTACATTAGTTCCTAGCGTTATCTTTGGGTGACTCTCGTGTTTGTCAATGTCTACAATAATCAGTCCCTGTGCTGCCAGTTCGACTCTACCAATTTTAATGGTCGCCTCTTTAAATCCGATCTGTGGCACGGGCTGACCATTGCTGGCGATGATACTCAAGTCGTCGTCAGGGTAGCGGGTTATATCCGAGTCATTCCAGTACTGCTTGAAGAGCACGTACGGGATGGTGGTGACCTGTGACCCGGTGTCCAGTAGGGCACTCATAGGGATGCCATCCAGTACCACAGGCAAGACTGGACGCCCTCCGACATATTTGTCGCGCCAGTTCGATGGGCCTGGTGGTCTTTTTCCTGGGGGTTGGCCCTCTACCCCCAGGTTGTGCCAGTTTAAAGGACAGTACCTTGCCATATGTCCGGGTTGATTGCAGCGGCGGCAGATGGGTCGTCCGTCCTCGTTGTACCGGTCACTGGGTCTTCCTCTGGCCGGTGGGGTCCTCCTTGGTCGACGCCACGGGATGTTCTCCGGTCCGGATGCCAGCTGGATCTTCCCTGGAGTGGAAGCCTTTAAAGACTGCACAGTTCGGGTTAACGCAGCAACGCTTTTAGCTAGCTCTTGGACCTGATGGTGCAGGTCTGGAGCCGGGTCATTGTTCAAAGCCTGCGCATCAGCCCCTACAGGCCCTGCCGACAAGGGCGCCGCCTCCTGGTGGTAAGTGATAGCTGGGCGCCTGTGGGTCACAACGCCATCCGGTGCCGGTTCTCGGAGCACCCGGATGGCTCTGTCCTTGAACTGTGCAAATCCCAGATGAGGGTCCTGTAGGGCCATTGCCCGCAACTGGGTTCGGTGGGCATTGCAATATAAACCCTCTATAAATTGTTCAGTCAACAGCCTGTCCTCGTCTCCCACGCCGTCAGGGTCGGTCTGCTTAACGGCTCTCAGGGCCTCTTGTAGGTTCAGGGCATAGTCCCTTATACTCTCATGGGCCCGCTGTTTGCACCCGTAGAATCTAAGCTTGATCTCGGCTGAGGTGCGGGTATCAAAGGTGTCCCTCAGCCGGGTTAGTATCCCTGCGACAGTCCTCCCCCCAGGTGGCCAGGACTTTACCTCCCTTCGGGCTGCTCCGGTTAATTGGGCCATCAGGATGCTCACTTTTTGCTCTTCTGTGAGGGGGTACACCTGGAAGAGGCTATCCAGCCTTTCTCTAAAGTCCTGCAGGGTATGTGACTCCCCTGAGTACTGGGGTAGCCAGGCTGCCCCCGGGATATAGGGCATGGTGAAAGGCATGACCGCGACAGCGGTGGCGCTGGCGGGGGTTGAAGCGGTGAAGCTCTCCTCCGTATCCGACATCCTTCTCCCCCCTAGTGGACCGTGGCCTACCTTGCGATGATCCTCTTCCGTAGGCCGCGGCTCCGCAGTGGATCGTCAGGGTTGAGGACCTTCCGTCGCGCTCCGGTGACGTCGGCGTCTGCTGGGCTCCTTCCAGGACCTTACGCAACGTCCGGACGTGAGGCGGGGCTTCAGTTCTCGCGGGCTTTTCGGAGTCCACGCCCCTCTTCTTCCCGCGCGGCGTCCTCAAGATGGCGTCCAACGGCGGGAAAACTCCACGGATGGCGGGAAGAAGGCTGAAGATGGCGCCGGATGGCGGGAATCTTCACAGATGGCGGGAAGAAGGCTGAAAATGGCGCCGGATGGCGGGAATCTTCACCACAGGTGAGTTTGAAAGTCTCTTTTTCAGGCACACAGTACCCGGTGGTTGCGGGCACGAAATCCTGCCGACTACGCCAAAGTTGACGCGCCCCTGGGCCTGCTGTGTCGCGCAGCGTCTCGCGCTCGGGGGCTTACCCGGAACCGGATCAGATGAGGGTTGTAGTCTCCGAGTGGCGGGGACCCGGATCGTGCCCAGGGAGTCAAACTCAGTGTGTGGCAGTCTTGATAGGTGTTATTTGAGTGTCGACTACGCCACCCGTTGATTTGCAGCTATGGAGCTGCCGCTGCAGGGCAGACCGCTGAGGCCGATGTAGAATTGTGCAGCGTGATAGTATAACCCCCAACGGGAGGGGTATGGCCTCAGGGCAGCCGACGTGGAAGATGGGGGTAGCAGGAACCACTCAGAGACGGTGCGGTGTAATTCAGGGTCTTTACTGGTAACAACGATAGACCCTCCCGGAGTACTTGCTAGCGAACGGGGCCTGGTCAGTCCTTGAGCAGATGGGATCTCCCCTGGCCAGGCAGAGTTGTAGGCCTCCCAAACTGACTGTACTCTTCTGGCTACCTTGCTAGAAGCGGATATACGTAGCCCACGTCCCTGAGTGTGCCGTGTGGTGCTCACCCGTATGGCCGGTGACTCGGGGCCTTCTAATGGCTTCCGCTCCACGATGGCGGTGCTGGTCCCACGCGTGTGACCTTGCCTTCGGGTTTCTGGGCCTGAGGACCTGAAATCCCCTGCCGGTCGGCTTCTGCTGCTGGGTAAGAGTTAGTCCCCACAGCCTCGGACGCTGGGTCCGGTAAGAAAGCTTCTCAGTCAGGGCGAGCTCTGCAGCTGCCAGCCCCTGACTCGTAGTAGTATTGCTCCCACTGAGCTTCTGCTGTTCCTTCCTATGACTGTTTCTTGTCTCTGCTTCTTCTCTACTCCTCACCCTGCCTCAGCCCCGGGTTTATATAGGGGAAGTTCTTCCCCTCCCAAGACTGGGCAGGAGGTGTGGCATGCACAGGATCCCTGACCAAAGGACCTCCCACCTGCTCTCAGACATAACATTACATTACTGTGGAAACCAGACCCCTGGGGTGCCACACATACCCTATAACTGTATAGCCGACCCTCTCCTTTCTAACGAGAACATGTCGTTAATGTGGCCCTGCTCTATGTGTCTTTAAATTCTTAGTGGGGTTTTTCCTAAAATTGGTCAGCCGTTGGACTCACTGCATACCCTATTACTGTATAGCAGACCCTCTCCTTTCTAATGGGAACATGTCATACTTGTTACTGTGGCCCTGCTCTGTGTGTCTTTAAATTCTTAGTGGGGTTTTTCCTAAAATTGGTCAGCCATTTGACTCACTGCATACCCTATAACTGTACAGCAGACTCTCTCCTTTCTAATGGGAATTTGTCGTTACTGTGGCCCTGCTCTATGTGTCTTTAAATTCTTAGTTGGGTTTTTCCCAAATTTTGGCAGCCCTTTCAGTCACAGCATGGGCATTACCACTATAGAAGACCCTCTTCTTTATAATGGGAACATTTTTTTTATTGAGACCCTCCTCTATGTCTCTTCAAAGGGGTATTGGGTTGCCTCCAAATTTTTGGCAGCCCTTGCAGTCACTGGATACGCAATAACAGTATAGGAGACCCACTTGTTAATAATGTGAACAACAAAGCATTGCCGGCTGATGGCTCTCTAACAATAGTGAGGGCCAACTTCTGGCCTTTTAAGAATAGTAAGGCCATCTGATGACCCTATAAAAATAGGCTTTATGACTTTCAGAGTCCCTCCATAAATAAAACAGGATGTGTCTGATAATGTGTCACTCACCACATTGCCAGATAAGGTTGTAAAATGTTAAAATGACATTTCCCGGTGAATGCATTTGTCTTAAAAAATAACGTAAAAAAAACAAAACAATAGGATCTTTCTTTAGTATAAAAAACAGCACCACCAATTTAGCCTCAATGTAATCACATTGTTCAGCTCCTGCACCTCCTCCTCCATCTCCGAAATGACCACATCAGTCACAAGCTGACTGCACTGCAGCACTGCCTTGGCCAAGCGGCAACAGGCTGTGATGAAGATAACATGCTTAATGCTTAATTGACAAACCGCCCAGCGCTGCAGAGTTGTTGAAAGCTGTAACACAGCAGCCTGATCTCTGGCTCTCACCGCTGAACATACAGCCAGGCATGGTCGTATGTGACAATGGGCGTAACCTGGTGATGGAGAAATGACAGCCAGAGTAGATACGGTTTCCCTCTATGCCAGTCCTTTCACCGAGCTAAAGAATATGGCTGTGGTGAAATACAACTTCCACTGAGAAGCTGTTTCAGATTGAAAAACATTGTGCCCACCAGAGGATTTGATTCTGAGGGCTCACCTTTTCCCCCGCTCAAGAGCCCCATAGCAGCGGCAAAGTTAGCGCTATCATGAACTCTCCTGAGGTAGAAGCCAAGGCACACCAGAGCATTCTCTGGTGCGACCGTCCAACCCTGCCGAGAAGCAGTCCTGGCTAAGAAAAGTGTGGGGGAAAGTTCCCGGACACTCTATGGCTGCTTTTTTAATGCGGAACAGATGTGCTTATGCATGTTATTTCCCAAACAACATTGGAGATCAGGCTATTGCACAACTCTGTAGTCATGAAATTAAATGCGCAAAGAAAGATGTGTGTGTGGCAAAGCACCACCGACAAGTGCGAGTTGATGTTGGACGGGCTGCCATTGCTTCTGCAACAATCTGCATTAGAGGACTTCCTGGGAGAAATAACACCCAGGGTATATATGGTTTCCCTCTATGCCAGTCTTTTCACCGAGCTAAATACAACTCTCAGCAAAAAAAGTTGTGGACTGGCTCCGTACCGTCCCTGGCCACATTCACCTGTCCACGTGTTTGTGGTTAGGCGGTC
The DNA here is from genome assembly GCF_046119375.1 of Phyllobates terribilis. Taxonomy (NCBI): domain Eukaryota; kingdom Metazoa; phylum Chordata; class Amphibia; order Anura; family Dendrobatidae; genus Phyllobates; species Phyllobates terribilis. The sequence goes on along the minus strand of NW_027362769.1, from coordinate 63,195,738 downwards.
CTTCCCAGTAAGTGCACTGGGGAGGGCACGGGTAATGTTGTGGGACCCGTGCTTGTGGAAGGCGGAGACGACACCGGGAGAAACAGTGGCGGCTGGGGACCGAGTATGGACACCCGGCCGCCGCCGACATGAGGTTATGAAAAGCTTCCACCTCCACGAGCCTAAAAGGTCACATTTCAAGCGAAAGCAGCTTTAGAGGACTTCCTGGGAGAAATGACAGCTGGGTAGATATGGTTTCCCAAGTCCTTTCACCAAGCTAAAGAATATGGCTGTGGTGAAATACAACTCAGCAAAAAAAGCTGTGGACTGACTCCGTACCGTCCCTGGCCACATTCACCTGTCCACGTGTTTGTAGTTAGGCGGTCCTTCCCAGTAAGTGCACTGGGGAGGGCACGGGTAATGTTGTGGGACCCGTGCTTGTGGAAGGCGGAGACGACACCGGGAGAAACAGTGGCGGTTGGGGACCAACTATGGACACCCGGCCGCCGCCGGCATGAGGTTATGAAAAGCTTCCCCCTCCACGAGCCTAAAAGGCCACATTTCAAGTGCAAGCAGCTGTCAAAAATTTGGCAGTATAGTATTGCAGCCTGTGGGTGGGTGGCTGGCTGCATACTTGCGCTTGCATTCCAAGGAATGGGGTAGGGACAACTGAACGCTGCATTGGGACAAGGACGTGGAAGGTGATTGTTGCAAGTCTGCAACGACAGGTGCATGGCGGGAGGCATCATCGCATGCGCCATGGATCACTTGTGATGGGCACACTTTTAGTTAGTGACCTGGGAGTCAGAAATGCTTCCAAAGGTCTTCCCCATGCTGTTCCCATGTCTTTTCAGCACTGTATGCATGTGTCTGATGATGTGTCACACACCACATGGCCAGATAAGGTTGTAAAATGTTAAAATGACATTTCCCAGTGAATGCATTTGTCTTTGTTGAAAGCAATGCAAAAGTGCAAAAACACATCAAAAACGCTACGTGTGAACATAGCCCAAGGTGTGGAGGAGCATTTTTGGTTTTGGTTATTTATTTTGCCTTATATACAAGTCATTACCCTGGAAAGGTTGTTCGTTAATATATTTCCCAGGAAAATCCATTTTGGCTTTGTTTTGGTATTTTTATTGTGAATCCGTAAAAGTGGTGTAATACTCTGACAACGTTGTTGACAGCCGTGACCTGGGAGTCAGAAATGCTTCCAGGGGTCTTCCCCATGCTGTTTCCATGTCATTTGAGCATTGTTCCCATCGATTTGGGCAATTTTTAGGCCCTCTATAGACTGCCAGGGGGAGCCGCCTGAAAAATGCTCAAGTTTCCCATAGACTTACATTGGGCTCGCTGCTCGGGTCGAGCAGCCGAGTATTCCAATTTGCTCGACCCGAGAAACGAGTACCCGAGCACTTTAGTGCTTGCTCATCACTACTTGTGACCATTACCTTTGACTTCTGGTCAATCAGAAGTTGCAGTCACAAGATGGTGCCTGAAAGAGCTGGTAAGTATAATACTAGGGTCAGGAAACGTAGATTAGTTGCACCACTTCAGCGCTGAAATATAAAAAAATACAGTAGTGGGTGTTTAAAAATCATTGTTCTAGCACTTCATTCTGTGCAGACAGGACTTGTGTTGTTGAGAACAATGGTATTCTATGCACATGGTCAGCCTGTTTAACAAGTTATTAAATGTCTGCTGATCAGCAAACATGTAGCTGATCGGCAAACAGTTAATAGCTGCAATTTAACTTTATAAACACACCGTAAAGCTATATGCATACCTATTGCCGAAGTATTTCATAATGGAATTATGTTTATGTTTCTTAAAGACTCATGCCCAATACTCAATATGATAGAGATAACTTACTGATCACTGGGGGTCCAACTGGCGTGAGCCACAGTGATCTCAAAAAGGTGGGACTAGAATCCAGATATTAGGCTTTGCAGAGCTCCACCTTGAGTGGAGCGGAAGTGTGCACACTTGACCTCCACTCCATTCATTGTCTTTGGGACCGCCGGACAAAGCTGACTCTGTACTCTGCTATTTCTACTAGTCCTATGGACAATAAATGTAGTAGAGGTCAAGTACAAACACCTCCACTCCATTCATAATGGTGTTCTGTGTAGTCTGGCTCCCAGACTCTTGAGCTATCAGTAAGTTATTCCCTTGTCTTATGGTAAGTGGGTTAAACTATTATATTGGGAATATCCATTTAATGATCATATTAACCTCTCCTGATTTCCCCTTTTTAGAGCATACCATAAGTACAGAATGTTGCTGACTCAATAGGGTATTTATTAACATTGGTGTAGTGTATGGCTGTACACTAATGTCTTATACAAATGTTACATGTGTCCATATAACACAACTACTGAACAATACAACTACAATGGATGGCACAGGCCAAAACAGTAGCAGAAAAGTTTAGCACACTAATTGCATGAACTTGAAAGCCAAATCCTCTTCTTCTGACAGTAATATATCAATAGTCAATGTTCTATTTTATGCTGATAATATACAGAAAGTGATATTATTTGTACTCTGATGACAAAAGACAAAGTGGGTGGCTTATTTTGTTCCAAGTCACTGCGGCAGCATCATCTATAGTGAACCAATCGCTGCTCCATGTACAATTCACAACCTGTCTATATCACTATATGGACATAGCGGTAGGAAAGAAAATGTATAAACCTCATAGACTACTATATTATGATAGTTGAAAAAACAGTGAGATTCACAGCAACCTCTGATTGCAGACCATCCTATATTTAGAAATAAACAATATTCTGCATCATTACAAGACATTTATATACACCGTAGTGCAATAAGCTATTGAAATTTTAACACAAATGAAGTAATAGAAAGGCCGTGAATGAAGTAACTATCTACATAAAATCCTTTATTGTAGGTGCAATTAGCATTTATAGATTGTATTTTTAGTATTATGAAGTGAAATGGAAGTTTAGTGATCAACACCACTCCCTAACCTCTGTACCATTCCTTAGCATACTCAAAACTGGCAAAAGTGGTATGTGGTAATGATGAATTCTGTATCGAACGGTAATTAGTAGGGATGAGCGAACACTAAAATGCTTGGATGCTCGTTACTTGAAAAGACCAATTCCTAATGCTTGGATGCTCATTCCGAGTAACGAATATAATGGGAGTCAATGGGAAAACCGAGCATTTTTCCAGGAGACCCTACAAGGAGGTCTGTGGCAGTGAAAATGTTGAAATGGATGGAAAAAGTGCTGAATGAAAGAACAGAATGGCGAAGACCCTTCGAAGCATCTCTGACTCCCAGATAGCTGCTGAGAACAATGGTGTCATACTTTTACTCTACTTTAGGGATTGACAATAAAATATTTAAAATCAAAGCGAAATTGGAGTTTACCGGGAAAATAAATGTTAAGAAACATTTTTTCCTGCATAATAACTTGTATATAAGGCAAAATTTTAAAAGGATTTAAAAAATAATAATTTAAGTAAACCAAAATTTATTTTTTTATTAAAAAGTTGGAAATTTCACTGTAATTTATGAAGGAAGCAAGAATTGCCAACATTTGATGGAAGAGGGACTCAGATACACCCTGTATTAGACATAAAGGAGGGCCTCATACACATTATGAGTCTTTATGAGACTCCTAGTCTCATTAAGGCTATGCACTAAGTGCAAAAATTGCCAAAAATTACAAGCAGGGTCATCTGTGCACCCTTGAAGGCACCAACTGTAGTGCCTCATTCAAATATTAAGAAAGTGTAGTTGTGATACTCCTAAACTCATAAAGACTCTGCATACAGTGCAAAGCCAGAAAAAAATTATAAGGATGGTCATCCATACACCCCTGAAGGCACCAAATGAAGTGCCTCATAAAAAATACAGTACAGAAAGTGTAATTGTGGCACTTCTACACTCAAAAAGGCTTTGCACACAGTCCAAAGCCATAAAAAAATTATAAGGAGGGTCATCCAGTCATTCATACACCTTTGAAGGCAACAACTGGTGGGCATCATTCAAATATTTTAGAAGTGTAGTTTATGTACTCCTACACCTATAACGGCTTTGCACAAAATGCAAAGCCAGAAGGAAATAATAAGGAGGGTAATACAGTTATCCATAGACTCTTGAAGGTTACAACTTGCAGGCCTCATTCAAATATTTTTAAAGTGTAGTTGATGCACGCCTTCACTCAAAAAGGCTTTGCACAAAGTGCAAAGCCAGTAGAAAATGTTAAGGAGGGTAATACAGTCATTCATAGACCCTTGAAGGCAACAACTTGCAGGTCTCATTAAAATATACACATAGTCTTGATCTATCCAGATCATCAAGTTATTAATTCCCTCCCCTTCCCTTTTTGCTGGTAACAGTTCCTTTTAATAGCACAGTCCATAGGGATAGAAAAGGTTTAGTGCCCTTTAAGAGTTCAGATCCCTTAATCCAGCAGGGGAATGCACAACTGTGCACAAAACAAACTGGGAGGGGGAAAACAAACTCTGCTGGCCATACTGGCCAACACCGGGATCCCCAGCACACTTTATGGCCTCCTGCCCTCAGGAATGCAGAACAGTTCATCAGGGGTTCCTTCATGTGTAACAGGCACAACTGAGCCTTACAAAGCGAAATCCTCTTCAGGTGTCCGCTTCTTCTTCTTCCTCGGCACTGCCTCCACCTGCTTTTTGGAGCCTGATTCCCAGGTGTCTGGGATATAAGTGACCCGGCTTCTGGTAGTGCCAGAGCCTGCAACATGTAGAAATGGGCGATAGCCTCCTGTGTCACTTGCACCATCGCCTGTTCCCACATAGCATAGGAGGTGGGGAACCCCAAGGACATTCTGATATCTTATGCATGGGAGCACCTTCTCAAGCCGCCTCAAGTAGCCTCTCCCAGACCCATTCATTTAACAAGAAGGGTCCATCCTTCTCAGATCACATCCACCGCATACCAGCGATGTTGCCCCTCCATTTTGAGGAACGTAACCCTGGTTCTAGTCATCAGCTCTTGCAGCGTTCAAGGCAAGTACTTAATCTCTACTACCCGCTCTTTGAGCAAGATGTGATGATGGATCCCAAACTCTTCTATGGAACCCCATCTTCGCTGTCGGTTGTACTAAATGACCTCTCCCCCGGATGCCAACTCTCGGTACCTTGCCACTAGCGGGCCCGCTAGCATGTCTCCAGCCCTGGTCCTAGTTTGCCTCCTTCTCTCTTCAGACCAGCCTAGGCCCCGCAGTCCGCTCACCAGTAGCTGGATCCTGGCTCTTCTGTCCGCAGTCCACAAAAACCTCAGTGGTGAAAGCTGCCGTCTGGGTTCAAGCCTTGGTGGTTCCGGGAATCCAGAAAAAAAAACTTGACCTTTGTTTTGTAGTGTTATATACCACCGAAATGTAACAGAAAGCATGTAATACTTTATGAATGACTAATTGAATCCAGAAACATATTTGAACACTTTTTTGGAGTGTTATATACCAGTGAAATGTAACATAAAGTACGTAATACTCTATGGATGACAAATTCAATCCAGAGAAATTTTTGAACGCTTTTTTGGAGTGTTATATACCACCGAAATGTAACACAAAGCAGGTAATAGTCTATGGATAATAAATTCAATCCAGAAAAAAATTGTAACTCTTTTTTAAAGTATTATATACCACTGAAATATAATACAAACCACGTAATACTTTATGGATGACAAATTCAATCCAGAGAAATTTTTGAACGCTTTTTTGGAGTGTTATATACCACCGAAATGTAACACAAAGCAGGTAATAGTCTATGGATAATAAATTCAATCCAGAAAAAAATTGTAACTCTTTTTTAAAATACTATATATTACTGAAATGTAATACAAAGCATGTAATACTCTATGGATGACAAATTAAATTCAGAAAAACTGTTTAACTTATTTTTGGAGTGTTATATACCAGCAAAATGTAACACAATGCACGTAATACTCTATGGACGACAAATTCAATCCAGAATTTTTTTTTAATGCTTTTCTTTGAGTTTTATATACCACCGAAATGTAACACAAAGCATGTAATAATGTATGGGCAACAAATTGAATCCAGAAATTTTTTTTAATGCTTTTTTGAAGTATTATATACCACCGAAATGTGACACAATGCACGTAATACTCTATGGACGACAAATTCAATCCAGAAACATTTTTGAATGCTTTTTTTGGAGTGTTATATACCACCGAAATGTAATACAAAGCACGTAATAGTCTATGGAAAATAAATTCAATCCAGAAAAAAAATTGAACGCTTTTTTGAAGTATTATATACCACCGAAATGTAATACAAATCACATAATACTCTATGGATGGCAAATTAAATTCAGAGAAAATGTTTAACTTATTTTTGGAGTGTTATATACTGACAAAATGTAACACAAAGCATGTAATACTCTATGGATAATAAATTGAATCCAGAAAAGTTTTTGAACGCTTCGTTTGAGTGTTATATACCTCCGAAATGTAACACAATGCACGTTATACTTTATGGACGACAAATTCAATCCAGAAAAATTTTTGAATGCTTTTTTTGGAGTTTTATATACCACCGAAATGTAACACAAAGCACGTAATACTCTATGGACAACAAATTCAAACCAGAAAATTTTTGAATACTTTTTTGGAGTTTTATATACCATTGATATGTAACACAATGCACGTAATACTCTGGATGACAAATTCAATCCAGAAAATTTTTTGAACGCTTTTTTGGAGTGTTATATACCACAGAAATGTAACACAAAGCACGTAATACCCCCCAAAAAGAATGTGCAGCAGCTATATATTTATAGCTGCACAGCCATAAGCCCTACCTAGAGACTGTATTCTGACACTCTTCCTGCTCCTGCAACTGTTCCTAGGCTAAATGCAGAATGTATCTGATACAAACAGCAAAGTACAGGATTAGCTTTTAGAAGGACTGTTAGTCTCATGGTCCAGCATCAGCACTAGTATCAACACTAGAGGACTCTGATTAGTTAAACTGTGCAAACACAGGCCTGGACAACTACTCTCTCCCTCCAATAAGAACTGTCCCTGAGCTACGCAACGGCGTCAGTGTGCCAAGAGTGGCTGCGCCTGTCCTTTTATTACCCCTGATGATGTATGCGGACAACCAATCACAGTAATACCACTACCAAGATGGCTACGGCATTACAGTGACTGCCAGGCAATCCTCGCATGTTTATTGGCTGTGTAAAAGGTGCCAAACATGCGGGACGTGGATACGAGTTTCTGAGCACCAGCCAATGCTCGTCGAGTGCTGAGCACATCCAAGTCCCCAGATACTCGAGTGATATCCTCGTATCACCGAGCATGTTTGATCATCCCTAGTGATTAGCAAATAGAGGGGAAATGTGGTTGATGGTAGAAGTTGCTTATATGAAAGTGTAGCAGCAGAAGGGATAGGGTATGTTCATACGATACGATTGTATCTAATTTATACAATGTGATTTTCTTGATTTTCTTTTGAAAATTCTACTTCTCAATGTTAAAATTAACCTACCCTAAAAATTATTGACTGTTGATGTCTTTGTCATTGGGCAAACTTACAAAAACAGCAAGGGATCAAATACTTATTTCCCCCACTATATATATACACTGCTTAAAAAATTAAAGGGAACACTTAAACAACACAATGTAACTCCAAGTCAATAACACTTCTGTGAAATCTACCTGTCCAGTTATGAAGCAACACTGATTATGAATCAATTTCTCCTGCTGTTGTGCAAATGGAACAGACAACTGGTAGAAATGATAGGCAATTAGCAAAATACCCCTTATAAAGGAGTGGTTCTGCAGGTGGTGACCACAGACCATTTCTCTGTTCTCATCCTTTTTGGCTGTTGTTTTGGCCACTTTTTCATGTTGCCATTCCTCTCACCCCTAGAGGTACAGTAGCATGAGGCAGTATCTACAGTACAACCCACAGAAGTTGCTCAGGTAGTGCAGTTCATCCAGGATGGCACATCAGTGCGAGCTGTGGCAAAAAGGGTAGCTGTGTCTGTCAGCACAGTGTCCAGAGCATGGAGCAGATACCAGGAGATGTGGAGGGAGCCATAGGAGGGCAACAACCCAGCAGCAGGACCGTTACCTCCTCCATTGTGCAAGGAGGAACAGGAGGAGCACTTCCAGAGCCCTGAAAAATGACCTCCAGCAGGCCACAAATGTGCATGTGTCTGCACAAACGGTTAGAAACCGACTCCATAAGGGTGGTATGAGGGCCCGATGTCCACAGATGGGGGTTGTGCTCACAGCCCAACACCGTGCACGCCGCTTGGCATTTGCTACAGAACACCATGATTGGCAAAGTCGCCACTAGCGCCCTGTGCTCTTCACAGATGAAAGCAGGTTCACACTGAAGACATGTGACAGATGTGACAGAGTCTGGAGACGCCATGGAGAGCGATCTGCTGCCTGCAACATCCTTCAGCATGACCGGTTTGGCAGTGGGTCAGTAATGGTGTGGGGTGGCATTTCTTTGGAGGGCCGCATAGCCCTCCATGTGCTCGCCAGAGGTAGCCTGACTGTCACTAGGTACTGAGATGAGATCCTCAGACCCCTTGTGAGACCATATGCTGGTGCGGTTGAGATCCCACAGGAGACCATCCGCAACCTCATCAGGAGCATGCCCAGGCGTTGTAGGGAGGTCATACAGGCACGTGGAGGCCACACACAATACTGAGCCTCATTTTGACATGTTTTAAGGACATTACATCAAAGTTGGATCAGCCTATAGTGTGTTTTTCCACTTTAATTTTGGGGGTGACTCCAAATCCAGGCCTCCAAAATAAATTTGATTTCCATTGATGATTTTTGTGTGATTTTGTTGTCAGCACATTCAACTTTGTACAGAACAAAGTATTCAATGAGAATATTTCATTCATTCAGATCTAGGATGTGTTATTTGAGTGTTCCCTTTATTGTTTTGAGCAGTGTATATATATATATATATACATATACACTACCGTTTAAAAGCTTGGGGTCACCCAGAAAATTTTGTGTTTTCCATGAAAACTCATACTTTTATTTATCAAATGAGTTGCAAAATGAATAGAAAATATAGTCCAGACATTGACAAGGTTAGAAATAATGATTCTAATTTGAAAGAATAATTTTCTCCCTCAAACTTTACTTTTGTCAAAGAATGCTCCCTTTGCAGCAATTACAGCATTGCAGACCTTTGGCATTCTAGCTGTTAATTTGCTGAGGTAATCTTAAGAAATTTCACCCCATGCTTCCTGAAGCCTCTCCCACAAGTTGGATTGCGTACCATACGGTCAAGCTGCTCCCACAACAGCTCAATGAGGTTGAGATCTGGTGACTGCGCTGACCACTCCATTACAGATAGAATACCAGCTGATTGCTTCTTCCCTAAAAAGTTCATGCATAATTTGGAGGTGTGCTTTGGGTCATTGTCCTGTAGTAGGATGAAATTGTGGAGGTTTAACCAATTTAAGATACACTAGGTAACTGCTCTCCTCCAAATTAAAGATGTCCGAGTGCATGCAGAGAAGCTAATTAACCAAATCTGCTAATCTGGTTGAAAAACTTCACTTGTGCCATGTTAAATGGACTCTGTTCTGCTGGTTTGGACTGCACTTTGACAACCCCAGATGGAGCCAGGTCTGTGGAGCGGTGCAATTAAATAGGAGGAAGTGCATCACAGGAAAGGGCTAATCGTGGTCATCTTGGGGAGAAGAAGGTGTTGCATCTCTATCCAGCTCCATCCGCGTAGTGTGTCGGAGACGAGGATCGCACCACATAGCAGAGAATACCGTCCCAGCTCCACCGACTGGGGAGAAGGTTGGAGTGATGATGTCAGCAGGAGAGAGCAGAGCCGAAATCCCTGGTAGCCGGTATCAGAGACACAGCTGGAAGGCCCTCCAGTAAATCAGCAGTGGTACCACGTGCTGGCTGGAGACTCGCCAGCCCCTACTCATGTAGTCATCGGCTGGGCGGACAAAACTCTGTAACATTACAGTGATCAGACCCAGATCAGTAAGTCCTGAGCTCAGTCCCACCACAGGGATCACGGTGAAAGCATACACGCACACAGTTAGTTTGGTATCAGACTCAGGCAGATACAAGCAATTGATAGCACCAGTGACCAGCAGACTTAGCTTTTTGAGCCACTAGTGCCTTATAGAGACCACAGCAGTAAAATGGAATCTAACGGAGTATACAGAGGTGTTCTGGGGAAAAGCCCCATTGTGTTTACGTGGTTCTTAAAGTGAACACCACGATATATAAATCATTCTTAATGTGAATTTACCACTATTTACGCACTTAAGACGTCCTTCATTTGGATACATGGTTCAGTGTGGAACCAAATCAATAACTGGCTTCTACCTAGGAGAATCCCCCCCCCCCCCACCACGCGTGACAACTCCGGCTGAGCAGTATTCGTTTTACCCAACAATGGGGAGAAGTGTGTTTAGAGTAATTTCATTAAGTTTGTGATCTGCTGTGCTGCATCACCAATAGGCCACCCCTGACATTCATTTGATTGTTCCATAGTCCCAGGTAAACGCTTGGTGACAGCACTAGGCGGGTGCATGGCTAGGTAAATGATAGCATCGTAGTTACTACTTTCGGGCCTATGGAGTTGTGCAGCACAGTGGTCCTAGTAAGTCTTGGCTGGTTGAATGTGTGAGTTAACTTGGTTCACTTTCTTTTTTGTTGGAAATGTACTGTATCTAAGTAAAAGTTCATCTGTCAAGTTTGGTGTTGGCTGCTTTCCTTGTTCACGGCTTTGCTGTATCCTGTGGAGCCCACCCCGGTACACAGTCTACAATTACATGGTTTACACTGGTGACATCCTATTTAATTTACAATAAGCACCTTTTACATACTTGTTTTGTATCTATCTCCACCCCTGTCTTCCTTGATTCACAGCTTAATGGGAACCAGAGGGGGGAGGAGATAGATGGAAACAAATAGGTAGGAAGGAGCACTGAACTGTTTCGTCATGCCAAATGTGCACCGAGCACCTATCCTTAGCTTGAACAGTCATTTTGTGCTAATAAGATTCCCTTGAAGTGATCCATAAACTTATGGTAAAACAAGCCCTCCCATCATTTAAGGCAGCTTTCATCTTGCTGATGGTATAGTATAGCAAGCTCATGTTATCAAGATAAAAGGACCTCAGTTTGCTTGCAAGAGAAAAAAAGGAAGCTGTGTATAATTTAATGTCTTCATTGCTTTCATTCTTTATTATTGCATCACACTTTATAAAAGGGAGCCATTGTGATAAGAGAAGTGGATTAGGGAACTTCTGTCTACTATATGCTTTATATTTCATATACAATGCCCACAGAATTTCCAGTCGGCACAGGTGCAGAGGTCTTCATGGCTCCCAGAATCCAATCCTTGAGACAGAATACAAGTAAGATTGCAGTTTGGTGTTGGGTCCATCTTTCTTTGGCTAAGCTCTCCTGCTATTTTAATAGGGAGATAAGCAGCTAGCAGAGACTTATGGCTGCTGCTTATTTCTCCATACAGCAAAAAATAGTTTGAAACCTTGAATGCCTGACACTTATTTTCCCTTATCTATTTACAAGGACAGTTAGGTAATTAAATTTTAAATAATAACACAGTCATATCTCCAAGAAGAGCATAGACACCTATGAAAAAGACATATGACCTAAATTCCAAAGGAAATATTAAATCAAGTTTATTAGTTACATACATAAGAGATTCAAGGGGAAACTGTTTCACAAAGAATATTAAAAATTATACATGATGTGAGGAAAGATATTCAATAAATGGTCAATGACAAATTGATTGCACATATGGAGTATGAAAGTGGCCAGTGCTGTGTAAACCATATAATGAAAATGTTCCTAAAGTGTCAACCAGTATATGACCTAAAGGGTCGCATGCATATCAATAAAGAAGTAAAAAAGAGGTCCTAATATAATATCTAGATAAAAAACCCAACAAGTATGGCAACCTCCAGAAGAAAATTCAGCATGTCTATGTATAACTCATGTGGATAATGAGAAGGCACAGAAGGAACAGAACAACATTAAATGGAGGGAGGATGTGTCACTCTGGAGCGCAAGAAAGTGAATAAGAAGGAAGTATAGTGCGTTCCACTGTGGAGCGCAAGTGCCACACTAAAGTGACAATCAATAAAGGACATAACATAGAAAACAGAGAAAAAGAAAATGAAGTAATATGTGACAAAGTATGATGGAGTCAAAGTGTAGGTGAGCAGTCCAAAAAAAAGCATATGTAAAAATAATATCAGTAAGGAAGTGCAATGTGACAAATAGAAAAAAATGTGATAAGAACGTCGGCGTTCCATTACCCATGCATGGCCAGTAGCACACCTGCTGCTGATAGATGCTCTTTGATTGGTTCAATCATATTTAACCCTTCACGACCTTGGGATTTTCTGTTTTTGCGTTTTCTTTTTTTGCTCCAATTCTTCCCAGAGCCATAACTTTTTTCTTTTTCTGTAAATATGGCCGTGTGAGGGCTTGTTTCTTGCGGGACGAGTTGTACTTTTGAACTAAACCATTAGTTTTACCACGTCGAGTACTGTAATATGGGAAAAAAATCCAAGTGCAGTGAAATTGCAAAAAAAGTGAAATTCCACAATGGCTTTTCTTTTTTAATGTTGTACCATGTTCACTAAATGCTAAAACTGATCTGCCATTATGATTCTCCAGGCCATTACGAGTTTGTAGATAACCAACATGTATAGTTTTTTTTTTATTTAAAGGGGTATTCCCATCTCCAAGATCCTATCCCAATATGTAGTAGGTGTAATAATAATAATAATATTAGCAAATACCTACAATTAGAAGTGTAGTACAGTTTTTTTGATTCGTTATATCTCTTTCCTCATGTGCAGGCATTGCAGGACCTTAGGTATCTATGGTTATGTACACTGATAAAGTTACAGTTAGTTAGCTAGCTGCTAGTGGTCATAACTATGGATACTTAAGGTCCTGTATTGCCTGCACATGAGGTAAGTGGCATAGCGAATCAAAAATACTATACATTTCTAATTGGAGATATTTGCTAATATTATTATTATTACACCTACTATATATTGGGATAGGATCTTGGAGATGGGGATACCCCTTTAAGTATTGAAAAAAAATTCCAAAATTTGTAAAAAAAAAAAGCCATTTTCTGAGACCCGCAGCGTCTCCATTTTTCGGCACATGGGACTGGGTGCGCCGATCTGACGTTTTTATTGATACCATTTTGGGTTAGATACAATGTTTTAATTGCCTGTTATTGCATTTTATTGCAATGTCACGGTGACGAAAAAAACGTAATTCTGGAGTTTTGATTTTTTTTCTCGTTACACCATTTGACGATCGGAATAATTTAGTTTATATTTTGATAGATAAGGCTTTTCTGAAAGCGGCGAAACCAAATATGTGTATTTTTTTATTGCTTTATTTTGAATGGGGCAAAAGGGGGTGGTCATTTGAACTTTTATATTTTTAAACTATTTCTTAAAACATTCTTTTTACACTTTTCACTGACTTCAATAGTCCCCTTATGAGTCTTGAAGCTGTGATCATCCGATCGCTTGTGATACACATAGCAGGGCTGCAGCTCTGCTATGTGTAACCGAAATGATCATCTCCTATGAACGCTGGCCTCGGGTCGGTGTCCATAGGAGATATGAAATGATCTACAGACCCTGGCTGTCATGCCAACCCATCGGTGCCCCGCGATCAAGTGACAGGGGCGCTGATGGGCGGGGTTTGTGACATGCGTAAGGTAAGCGCAAGTTAAATGCCGCTGTCGATTGACAGCGGCATTTAACATGTTAACAGCTGTGGGTGGATCGCGATTCCATCTGCGGCTGTTAGGGGCACATTATACTGATCAAATCAGCTGTCATGTGCCTGAAAAGATGCGGGCTCAGCCCCAGAGCCTGCATCAAAAGGAGATAGATGACCTATGACGTGCCTATACGTCATAGCTCATGAAGGGTTAAATATTGGCTATCTACTTCTTTATTCATTCCCTCGTGCATCAGTTTTGTGTCCATGTTGTGGGGTTAGTTTTCACTATTTATGTACATTTAATATGTTGTTCGATTCCCTCTGTGTCTTCTCATTATCCACATGAGTTATACATAGACATGCTGTATTTTCTTCTGGAGGTTGCCTTACTCAGTGGGTTTTTTACCTAGATTATATATTAGGACTAGTGTTGAGCGAGCACTAAAATGCTTGGGTGCTCGAAGCTCGGGCCGAGCTCCCGTGACACTCGGGTGCTCGACCCGAGCAACGAGCGCAATATTAGTCTATGGGAGACCCGAGCATTTTTGCGGCGGTACCCTCGGCAATTTGTAGAAAGCCTAAAAGGTGCCCAAAACGATAGTGACAGTGCACAAATGACATGGGGACAGCATGGGGATCGCCCCAGGAAGCATTTATGACCCCCAGGTCACTGCTGTCAACAACGTGGCCAGAGGTATTAAGCCACTTTTACGGACTCACAATAAAACGTTCAAAAAAGAAACTGAAACTGTTTTCGTGTGAAATATGTTAAGGAACATCCTTTCCAGGGTAAAGACTTGTGTATAAGGTAAAATAAATAATCAAAAACAAAAATACTCCTCCACACCTTGGGCTATGTTCACAAGTAGCATTTTTTATGCGTTTTTGCACTTTTGTATTGCTTTCAACCGTGACAAATGCATTCACCGGGAAATGTCATTTTAACATTTTACAACCTTATCTTGCCATGTGCTGTGTGACACATGCATACAGTGCTGAAAAGACATGGGAATAGCATGGGGAAGACCCCAGGAAGCATCTCTGACACCCAGGTCACTGCCTAAAAGTGTGCACATCAGAAGTGATCCTTGCCGCATCAGAAGATGCAGACTGGCAACTATCCCCGTGCAAGTCCTTGTCCCAGGGCAGTGTTCAATTGTACCTCCCCCATTCCTTGCAGTGCAAGCGCAAATATGCAGCCAACCACCCACCCACCCGCAGGCTACAATACTATACTGCTAGCTTGCACTTGAAAAGGGGCCTTTTAGTTTGGAGGAGGCCGAAGCTGGCCACTACCTCATGGCTGCGTCGGCGGCGAGGTCTCCATACTCAGTCCCCAGCCGCCACTATTTGTCCCGGGAACCTTCCCCACACTTTTCTTAGCCTGGCCTGCTTTAGGGCAGCATTGGATGAGCCCACCAGACAACCAGAAACTCCTCCGGTGGGCCCTGGCTTCTCCATCAGGGGAGTTGAGAGTGCCAAGGTGAGGAGCATGATGATGATGATAGAAGTTAGCATCTGCTTTGTTTTCTTGGAATGCAAGCGTAAGTGTGCAGCCTGCCACCCACCCACCTCCAGGCTGCAATACCATACTGCTAGCTTGCACTTGAAATGGGGCCTTTCAGTTTGAAGGAGGCCGAAGCTGGCCACTACCTCATGGCTGCTTCGAAAGCGAGGTCTCCATACTCAGTCCCCAGCTGCCACTATTTGTCCCGGTAACCTTCCCCACACTTTTCTTAGCCTGGCCTGCTTTAGGGCAGCATTGGACGAGCCCACCAGACAACCAGACTCCCCCGGTGGGCCCTGGCTTCTCCATCAGGGGAGATGAGAGTGCCAAGGTGAGGAGCATGATGCTGATGATAGAAGTTAGCATCTGCTTTGTTTTCTTGGAATGCAAGCGTAAGTGTGCAGCCTGCCACCCACCCACCCCCAGGCTGCAATACCATACTGCTAGCTTGCTTGCACTTGAAATTAGGCCTTTTAGGCTTGTGGAGGCAGACGCCGGCCACAATGTCATGGCTGCGTCGGCGGCCTGGTATCCATACTCAGTCCCCAGCCACCCGGCGGCCGGATGTCCACACTCGGTCCCCAGCCGCCAGGGGGCGGCTGGGTGTCCATACTCGGTCCCCAGCCACCCCTATTTGTCCTGGTGCGCCTTATACACTAGCTCGTATACCCAAACATTACCTGTGCCACCCCAGTGCATTTAGTGGGAAGGACAGCCTAACCACAAACACGTGGACAAGTGAATGTGGCCAGGGATGGTCCATCTCACTGACGCCTTCACACTGGGTTAATATTGTGGAGGCCGTGACACAGTTGGACACTGGGATGCAACACGTCCTCCAGACATAGAGGATTGCGGGTCCTGGGTCAATCAGGCTTCAACACAAAGTTCAGAAGGTAGACAGCAGCAGTGGTCGGCCTCCTACACAACGAGTAAATTATTCAGGATCATGAGGCCATCCATCTCCTTAGCTTTCTGTTCCTTGGAATGCAGCGCATGTATTTAGTAGCGGCTATGCCTGAGGTGGTCAGCGTTTTGGCGCATATCCTACCTCCTCCGAGGATTGCTGGATGTTTTCCTGCTATTATCCCAGTTCTATGACTCCCGTTAAAACAAAGCTTCAGGTGATGAATGATGGATGAGGTGCTGGCAAAGGAGAAAGAGCAGGAGGAACAGGGACCATTCACATCAATATCAGGCCAGTCAACCACACATGTCTTGTAGGATATGTTTCTGTACCAAAAGGAGCGGTTCGGCTACACAGTTATAGGGCATACAGTGAGTGCAATGCCTACCAAAAATTTTGAGGCACTCCAATGCCCCTTGGAAGTGACATGGAGGTCAGAGGGCCTTAACTAAACCGTTTTATCCATTTATAGCAACTGGGTCTCCTGTACACTGTTGGACTAAGCAGTGAATGGAAGGCTTTCCAAAAATTATGAGGAACTGCAATGCCCCTTGAAACAGACGTGGATTACAGCGTACTTAAAACCTTCAACCCATTATTGGGAGTGGGCCTCCCTTAGTGTTCACCTATGCATTGAAAAGCAAAAGCTGACTAAAATTAGGAGGAAATGCAATGCCCGTTGGAAGAGTCGTGGAGGTTAGAGGTAATTAAAAACAACATTTCAATGCCCCTCGGAAGAGCTGTGGAGTTCAGAGTGGTTTAACAAGACGGTTTTAATGCCCCTTGGAAGAGACGTGGAGGTCAAAGTAGCTTAACAAGACGGTTTTAATGCCCCTTGGAAGAGACGTGGAGTTCAGAGTGGTTTAACAAGACGGTTTTAATGCCCCTTGGAAGAGATGTGGAGGTCCCAGTGGAATAAAAAGACAATATCAATGCCCCTTGGAAGATTGGTGGAGGTCCCAGTAGAATAAAAAGACAATATCAATGCCCCTTGGAAGAGTGGTGGAAGTTACAGTGGAATAAAAAGACAATATCAATGTCCCTTGGAAGAGTGGTGGGGGTCGCAGTGGAATAAAAAGACAATATCAATGACCCTTGGAAGAGTGGTGGAGGTCGCAGTGGAATAAAAAGACAATATCAATGACCCTTGGAAGAGACGTGGCGGTCACAGTAGCTTAACAAGACGATTTTAATGCCCCTTGGAAGAGACGTGGAGTTCAGAGTGGCTTAACAAGACGGTTTTAATGCCCCTTGGAAGAGACATGGAGGTCACAGTAGCTTAACAAGACGGTTTCAATGCCCCTTGGAGGAGACGTGGAGTTCAGAGTGGTTTAACAAGACGGTTTTAATGGCCCTTTGAAGAGACGTGGAGGTCCCAGTGAAATAAAAAGAGAATATCAATGCCCCTTGGAAGAGTGGTGGAGGTCCCAGTGGAATAAAAAGACAATATCAATGCCCCTTGGAAGAGTGGTGGAGGTTACAGTGGAATAAAAAGACAATATCAATGCCCCTTGGAAGAGTGGTGGGGGTCGCAGTGGAATAAAAAGACAATATCAATGACCCTTGGAAGAGTGGTGGAGGTCGCAGTGGAATAAAAAGACAATATCATTGCCCCTTGGAAGAGTGGTGGAGGTCCCAGTGGAATAAAAAGACAATATCAATGACCTTTGGAAGAGACGTGGCGGTCACAGTAGCTTAACAAGATGATTTTAATGCCCCTTGGAAGAGACGTGGAGTTCAGAGTGGTTTAACAAGATGGTTTTAATGCCCCTTGGAAGAGACGTGAAGGTCACAGTAGCTTAACAAGACGGTTTCAATGCCCCTTGGAGGAGACGTGGAGTTCAGAGTGGTTTAGCAAGATGGTTTTAATGGCCCTTTGAAGAGACGTGGAGGTCCCAGTGGAATAAAAAGACAATATCAATGCCCCTTGGAAGAGTGGTGGAGGTTACAGTGGAATAAAAAGACAATATCAATGCCCCTTGGAAGAGTGGTGGAGGTCGCAGTGGAATAAAAAGACAATATCAATGCCCCTTGGAAGAGTGGTGGAGGTCGCAGTGGAATAAAAAGACAATATCAATGCCCCTTGGAAGAGTGGTGGAGGTCGCAGTGGAATAAAAAGACAATATCAATGCCCCTTGGAAGAGTGGTGGAGGTCCCAGTGGAATAAAAAGACAATATCAATGACCCTTGGAAGAGACGTGGAGGTCACAGTAGCTTAACAAGATAGTTTTAATGCCCCTTGGAAGCGACGTGGAGGTCACAGTGGAATAAAAAGACTATATCAATTACCCTTGGAAGAGACGTGGAGGTCACAGTAGCTTATCAAGACGATTTTTATGCCCCTTACAAGAGCCATGCAGTACAGCATATTAAAAACATTATTCCCATTATTGGGGAGTGGGTCTCCCATAGTATTTGCCTATGCCTTTCAAGCAAAAGCTGCCAAAAATTAGGACGGAGGAACTTGCAATGCCCCTTACAAGAGCCATGCAGTACAGCATATTAAAAACATTATTCCCATTATTGGGGAGTGGGTCTCCCATAGTCTTTGGCTATGCCTTCCAAGCAAAAGCTGCTAAAAATTAGGACGGAGGAACTTGCAATGCTGGCAACACGGACCACAGTTACCCTGGTGGTATAGTGGTGGTGGAGGCTGAGGATTAGGAGAAGAGCAAAAAATAGCCGAAATGAGGAAGTGTATACCCATGTGTGGGTGTGAAGCGGTGCATGGGAATACTCCTCCCGAAATAACACAGTGAATTTGACTTTATGTTACTCTGCTGTCATTTGGTGGTGATGAGAAGTCTGGCCCAATCCAGCCCTTGTTCATTTTGATAAGGGTCAGCATGTCAGCATTGTCAGTTGACAGGCGAGTGCGCTTATCAGTTATAATTCCCCCAGCGGCACTAAAAACACGCTCCAATAACACGCTAGTGGCAGGGCAGGCCAGGACCTCCAAGGCGTACAGAGCGAGTTCATTCCAAGTGTCCAGCTTGGATACCCAATAATTAAAAAGCACAGAGGAATCATGGAGGACGCTGGTACGGTCGGCAAGGTACTCCCTCACCATCTTTTGAAACTTTCCACTCCTTGTGAGAGTACCCCGCGACTCAGGGCCTGTAAGCTGGGCGGGTCTCAGAAAACTGTCCCAGAACGTTGACAGTGTTCCCCTGCCTCTGCTGGATTGGAGTTGCATCTCTCTCGCCTGTACGCCTTGGTTGGGCAACGAACTGTGACCTCTGCCACTAGCGTGTTCAGATGGGAATTTTTTTAACAGTTCTGCAGCAAGGGCCTTCTGGTACTGCCCCATTTTTGTAGACCTCTGCACCTCAGGAATAAGAGAGTGAAAGCTCTCCTTGTAGCAGGGGTCTAAAAGTGTCACCAACCAGTAATGACTGTCACCCAACATTTTGACAACGCGAGGGTCACGGTTAAGGCAGCGTAACATAAAGTCAGCCATGCATGCCAGACTGGTAATGGGCTAGACTTCCGTGTCCTCACCAAGATGATGACTGACCATGCTCTCCTCCTCCTCCTCCTCCCCCCTGTCCTCTGGCCACCCACGCTGAACCGACGGTATGACAGTTGTACAGGTACTACCATCTGCAGCGCATGATACCAGCTCCTGTTCTTCCTCCTCCTCCTCCTCTCCCTCATTGTCCCCCATTGCACGTTGGGATGAGATGAGGCTGGGCTGTGTGCAATCACCGGCTACAGCTTCTTGATCCATCTCATCATACTCTGGCTGCAATGCCTCCTCTTTAATTCTCTGCAGAGAGCATTACAAAAGACAGACAAGTGGGATGCTGACGCTAATGATGGCGTCATCGCCACTCACCATCTTGGTGGACTCCTCAAAGTTTGTCAGGATGGTACATATGTCAGACATCCAGGTCCACTCTTGAGGTCTTATGTGTGGAGTCTGACCTGAATATCGACGGCCTTGTTGCAGCTGGTACTCCACAACTGCTCTCTTCTGCTCACAAATCCTGGGGACATCACACACCAGTCGGTGTACCGGAAGCTGCAAACGCATCTGCAACACAGCAAGGGTGGCGGAAGCTGTAGCCGACTTCCAAAAATGAGCTGACAGGCGGCGTACTTTGACGAGCAGATCTGGCAACTCGGGGTACAATTTAAGAAACCGCTGAACCATGAGGTTAAGCACATGAGCCAGGCATGGTACGTGTGTGATCTCGCCTCGCTTCAGAGCCGCCACCAGGTTACGGCCATTGTCACACACGACCATGCCTGGATATAGGTTCAGCGGTCTCAGCCACAGATCTGCCTGCTCTTTCACAGCTCTCCACAACTCACAAGCAGTGTGAGGTTTATCACCTAAGCTTATGAGTTTCAGCACAGCCTGTTGCCGCTTGGCTGAGGCAGTACTGCAGTGCTTCCAGCTTGTAACTGATGTGGTGATATCTGAGATGGGGCTGAACATGAGGAGTAGGAGGAGGATGATGCGCAGGAGCTGTACACTGTGGGGGCAACTCTGACTGACATAGGGCCCGTAATCCTCGGTGTGGGGAGGATGTGCTCCGTCCCAAGGTCCGACTGGGTCCCGGCTTCCACTATGTTTACCCAGTGTGCAGTCAGGGAGATGTACCGTCCCTGGCCACAAGCACTTGTCCACGTGTCTGTTGTCAGGTGGACTCTCCCAGTAACTGCATTGTTGAGGGCACGGCAGATGTTTTGGGACATGTGCTTGTGTAGTGCGGGGATGGCACACCAGGCAAAATAGTGTCGGCTGGGGACCGAGTACCGAGGGACGGCCACCGCCATAAGGTTGCAGAACGATTCCGTCTCCACCAGCCTAAAAGGCAGCATTTCCAACCCAAGTAGTCATGAAATGTGCGAATTTAGGACTGTGGCCTGTGGGGCATTGGCTGCGAACTTGCGCTTTCGTTCAAAGGTCTGGGATATGGACAATTGAACGCTGCGGTGGGACGTGGATGTTGACGTTGATGCTGTTTCTTGAGAAACTGCCATAACAAGTGAAGACTGAGAGGAGGGGGCATCTTTGCATGCAGTATGGACAGGGGATTGCCTTGCACGCACAACAGGGGGTTCTCTTACACGCACAACAGCGGAAGAAGCAGTGGTGACACCCGCTGACACTGGTCGTGGACCCTGGGGTTCAACCCACAACGTTAGGTGCTTTGCTGACATGTGTCTGATCATGCTGGTGGTGGTCAGGCTGGTAGTTTTGTCACCCCTGCTGATGCTGGCCTGGCAGGTGGTACAAATGGCCTTTTAGGGGTTATCAGCAGAATCTTTAAAAAAATTCCAGACTCTGGAAGACCTAACAGTTGTACTGGCAATGTCCCTCGTGTTGGTGTTACGGGAACGGTTGCCCGCCTTCTGTTTGCAGCCACCACACTGCTTCTTCCTGCCTGTTGGGGTACTCTGCCTCACTCCCCCTGTGTGCTGCTGGCCTCACTCTGCGTGTCCTCCTGCCACGTTGGGTCAGTTACTAGATCATCCACCACCTCCTCCTCTTCCACTTCCGCACCACGGTCCTCCTCCTCACTTCGTGGCAATTGTGTCTCGTCTTCGTCCACCTCTTGTGACAAATTGCCAGCGTTGCCTTCCTGTGGCCGTGGCTGTTCAAATATTTGGCCATCGCTACATGGGATCTCCTCTTCCACCACTTCAAGCAGAGCAGGCGAGGGGCCCAAATATGGAAATGGACCAGTGAACAGCTCTTCAGAGTGTCCAACTGTGGGATCAGTTGCTGTCTGACGACACTCGGCATGGTGGGAGGAAGGAGCATCATGGTGAGGAGGATTATGCGGTGGAGACTCACGGCTACTAACACTTGACCGTGTGGAAGACAGACCGGAGGTGGTGGTGCCCAGATGCCTGGAAGTATTATCTGCTATCCAATTAATAACCTGTTCACACTGATCAGTTCGCAATAGTGCTGTTGTTGTGTGCTTCCATAGTAATTTGGTCAATAAATGGGAGCGAGAAGATGTGGCTGTTGGTTGTGGCACATTTTCACCTTGGCCACGGCCCCATCCTCTGCACCACCATCACCAGAACGTCCAGTTCCACGTCCCTTGCCATGCGCCTTGCCCATTGTAAATGAAGTAAAATAGCTTACACTCGCACTATCAATGGCAAAAGGGTAATAAAAAGGAGATTAGAACCGTGGAAGAGGAAAACCACAGTTCTATTTCTCTGGCCTACACCAGAATCTTTTAAACAGTTATATTTGTGTCTGAACAGTCAGCGAGACACTCAAACTGTTTTTTTTTATGTAAAAAAGGCAAAAAGGTGGATTACACCCAGATTTGAACCGTGGAAGAAGAAAACCACAGTTCTAGTTCTCTTGCCTACACTAGAATCTTTTAAACAGATATATTTGTGTCTGAACAGTCAGCGAGACACTCAAACTGTTTTTTTTATGTAAAAAAGGCAAAAAGGTGGATTACACCAAGATTTGAACCGTGAAAGAGGAAAACCACAGTTCTAGTTCTCTGGCCTACACCAGAATCTTTTAAACAGATATATTTGTGTTTGAACAGTCAGCGAGACACTCAAACTGTTTTTTTTAATGTAAAAAAGGCAAAAAGGTGGATTACACACAGATTTGAACCGTGGAAGAGGAAAACCACAGTTCTAGTTCTCTGGCCTACCCCAGAATCTTTTAAACAGATATATTTGTGTTTGAACAGTCAGCGAGACACTCAAACTGTTTTTTTTTTATGGAAAAAAGGCAAAAAGGTGGATAACACCCAGATTTGAACCGTGGAAGAGGAAAACCACAGTTCTAATTTCCTGGCGTATACCAGACTTTTTTAAATAGATATATTTGTGTCTGAACAGTCAGCGAGACACTCAAACTGTTTTTTTTATGGAAAAAAGGCAAAAAAGTGGATAATACAGAAATTTGAACTGTGGAACTGCAAAACCACAGTTCTAGTTATCTGGCCGAAACCAGAATCTTTTAAACAGATATATTTGTGTCTGAACACTCACAGACACATTCAATTTTTTTTTTGGGGGGGGGGAATACCAAAAGGTTAATAAGACGGGTATTTGTACAGTCTGACTGAGGAAAAAAAAAAAAAGAGGATTTAGATGAAAAAAAAAAAGGATTTTTCCTGGCCCCTGAGACCTGGGGCTAAGTCTAGCAACTTGAGTAGCAGCAGCACACAGGACTGTAATGCAGTGTTTGTTGGTATAACCACTGCGTCTCTTATACAGCCTGCCTGCCTGTCTGATATCTGGGATGGATATTAGTCCTCAGAAGGACTGTTTGTTTGATTTGGCAGGCTTTAGAGACCCTACACTACCTATTTCGCAGTATAAATCTCTCCCTAGCTCAGCAGCACTCTCCCTACACTGTCTGATCCGGAGCGACTGTGTCCAAGATGGCGGCACCCGGTTTTAAATACTCAAGGTGACGATGTGCGGCCAGCCAATCACTGTAATGCCCACAACCAACATGGCTGTGGCATTACAGTGACTGGCTGGCAATCCCTGCATGTTTATTGGCTCTGTAAAGAGCGCCAAACATGCAGGGCGGAGGTCCGAGCTCCTGCCCGAGTAACCCGAAAATGCTCGGTGCTCGGCGAACATCCCGAGTAGTGAGATGCTCGGGCGAGTACCGAGCAGTGTCGAGCATGCTCGCTCAACACTAATTAGGACCTCTTTTTTACTTCCTTATTGATATTCATGTGGCACTTTAGCTCATATACTGTTTGGCACTTTAGGAACATTGGCATTATATGGTTTACACAGCACTGGCCACTTTGATACTCCATATGTGCAATATATGATCGCACTTCCTCATTGACCATTTCTTGAATTATATCTTTCCTGACATCATGTGTATTTTTAATATTCCTTGTAAAGCTATTTCCCCTTGAATCTTTTATGCATGTAACTATTAAATTTGATGTAATATTTCCTTTTGAGTTTTTGTTATATGTCTTATTCATAGGTATCCAAGGACAGTTAGGTAGTTTGATGTTTAAAGGGAACCTGTCACGTGAAAAAAACGCTATTAATCTGCAGATATGGGGTTAATCTGCAGGTTAATAGCGTTCTGAATGTGCCCGGCACCCGCACTTGGAGCCCCGCTGCTGGGAGTAAATTAACTTTATTCCTCCTGGCAGCATTCAGCTTCCAGTCATAGGGGTGGGGCCGGCACGGGATTAGTCACTGCTCTGTGTATAGAGAGTGGTGGTTATAACTGCATCCCCGGCACTGACTGACAGCCGGATCAACATTAGAGTCTGCTGTCAGTCAGTCAGTGCCAGGAGTGTGGTTATAGACGCCGTTCTCTATACACAGAGCGGTGACTAAATCTGCACCGGCACCACCCCTATGACTGGAAGCCGAGCGCTGCAGGGAGGAATAAAATGCATTTCCTCCTGGCACTGGGTCTTTAAGTGCGGACGCCGGGCAGGTTCCAAATGCTATTAACTCACAGGTTAATCGTGTTTTTTCATGTGACAGGATCCCTTTAATATGAATGAGCACCTTTAGGTTCATTCGATTTCCTTAGAATATATTATGCTTTGAGACAGTTTAGGCCGGCACAATTTTTGCTCATGTGCTGTGTGCACATCAGTCTGCACGTGGACTGCACATGGATGGATGTAAGTCAAAGCGTCAAATCACATGAGAGATGTTCCACACACACTTTTTGTCCGTTTTGTGAATGTGGGTGTGATGGCGTCACTTTTGCATAATGGGTACTATGTGGACGACCACTCAGAACTTTATATGGACAAAGTCACGTCCACAAATTGAAAATGTGTGGCCCTACATTTCAAGTGTTCTTGTGAACTTGGCATATCCCAAAAATAATATCAATGTGTGATGCTTCCTGATTCCCTTCTGCACACATGAGCATTAATCACGTTCACACATTTCTTTCTTTAACTTTTATGTCTAATTTTTATCTCTCCCTTCCTAAAAATAAAGATTATTGTGCATTTTATTTCTTAATTTTTGCATATATAAAGATTAGTCACCTTTGTTACAACTCATTTTGTTGCTGGTGGTTCGTGTTATAATGTGGTAAAAAATAATATTACCTTGTCTGGAATTTTTTTTAATGCCCTGAGACATTAGCCACTGCACGTATTAACTCATAAAAGAACACATTTATTTCTCTTTTTGTTAGCACAGTGATGCAACATTGACTTTATAGACTCACTTAGTCAACGCCTCCCTGCCACATTACCTATGGATCGCGTATTAGGTCTGTCCTATAAACAAAGTAAAATTTTATTACCATGTTAGTGCCTCTAGTCCTCAATAATCTTCTAATAAAACACCAGTCACTAACAGTAAATAGTTGTTAACGAGTGCTAACAGCTTTGCATGTTTTGTGAATAATGCCCAAGGTTAGCTTTATCTAGTTTTGTTTTGTGACATCTCAGGAGAGAATCAAAATTTCATGTTGCACCATTCATAGCTCATTAACTGGTTACATGCCCTAAACCTTTAGTGCACAGATCCATGTTTTGATCCCTATTCTTTTTTTACTTTTTTTCCATTGTTCAGAAGGTAAGTTATAATATTTACAGTGCCTTGAAAAAGAATTCATGCCCCATGAATTTTTCCACATTTACACACTGAAACTTTAATTTATTTTATTGCGATTTTATATGATATACGAACAAAAAGTAGCAAGTATTTCTGAAGCGTAAAGCAAAAGACACATGGTTTTCTAAATACTTAAGAAATCTAAATATGTAAATTGTGATGTGCATTTGTATTCACTCCCCCTGTAGTCAAATACCCCAGTATAAGTATAGCTCTTCTGTGAATGCCTCAGAGTTTTTTTTTTATAACATTAGTGCGCAAACAGGATTTTGAAAACCAAGGAACACACCAGACAGGTGAGAGATAATGTTGTGGAGAAAAGTAAAGCAAAGTTAAGGTTATAAAAAATAGCCCAAGCTCAGAACATCTCACAGAGCATTGTTCAATCCATCATCCAAAGATGGAAGGTGTATGGCACAACTGAAAACCTACCAAGACATGGCTGTCCACCTAAACTGACATCCCACGCAAAGGAGAGCACTAAAAAAAGCAGCCAAGATGTCCAGGGTCACGCGAGAGGAGTTGCAGAGATCCACTGCTCAGGTGGGAGAATCTGTCCACAGAACAACTGTTAGTTATATACTTCACAAATATGACCTTTATGGAAGAGTGATTAGACTAAAAAATGTATAATGATGAGGTGAAGGATATAATAATTATAATAATAATAATTTTTATTTATATAGCACCAACATATTCCACAGCACTTTACAATTAAGTAGGGGCATGTACAGATAATATAAACAATACAATGTACCACATTTTAACAGTTGCAGGAGGAGTGAGGGCCCTGCTCACAAGCTTACAATCTATATGGAAATTGGGGGACACAATAGGTAGAACATGGTCATCAGCCAGTATCTGTCTAAGGCTATGTGCCCACGATCTAGAAATGCTCTGGATTTTTCCTGAGCGTTTCTGCATCTCCCTGGCAGAAAAAACGCATGTGGATTTTACATGCGTTTTTCCTGCTCGGGACATGCGGATGTGAAGCGTTCTTCACATGCATTTCCGCATGCGGGTTGACAAGCGCTTTCCAAGCAATTTTAGCATCACTTGGAAAGTGCTTGTCAACTTGGTCACACTATATAAATCCATGCAACCGACATGGATTTATATAGTGTGACCCCAAAGAATGGTAAAAAATAAAAAATAAATATTATACTTACCTTCTGATTGCCCCCGGTGTCCTTGTCTTGGCTTGCCGGCAGCTCGCGGTAGACTAAGGACCTGCCATGACGTCATTTAGTCATGTGACGGGTCACGCGACCGCCGATGCCATGACTAAATGACGTCACCGCAGGTCCTTTTTGTCTGCCGCGTGCTGCCGGCAAGCCAGGACAAGGACACCGGGGGCCATCAGAAGGTAAGTATAATGTATGTTTTTTATGTCATTCTTTTTTTTACAGTCTCCTCTTCTCTAAACCCAGGTACCATCCGCACATTGAACCACATGTTATCCGCATGTACAGATGCAGTGATGTGGATTCCATGCGTTCCAATGCAAGTCAATGGCGGCGAAAAAGTTGTGATTCCGCAAAATAATTGGTGGTGCTGCGGATTTTTCCGCAATGATAATCCGTAGCGGAAATTTCCGGAGCATGTGCACAGCACATGCGCATTTTCATTGGGGAACATGGCAATGGCACACTTCTACCAAGTGTTTTTTAAGCGTTTCTGTAGCGGAATTGCCGCTGCAGAAACGCTTGAAAAACGCATAGTGGGCACACAGCCCAAGAGCAGTTACCGTGTGCTATTTGGTGCATGGAGGAGGTGTAGACAGATGAATAGGCTGGAGCAGATTAAGATTAATATTTAGGAGGGAGCAGGGGAGAGTTAGGTTGGTGAGTTGAGGTGATAGGCTTGTCTAAACAGATGTGTTTTTAAAGGGAATCTGTCACCCCCTGGGCAATATCAGACCTCTACTAAGGGCATACAGGTGATAGAAAAGTAAATCTATACATACCTGTATGGCCATGGTAGAGGTTCGATTGCAGAGAAAAGTGTTTTTATAAACTCTGTTGTGCACAGGTTTGGCGTCCCCTGGACGCCAAGCAATCCCCGCCTGTTTATTATTCCCCGACATCCGCGCCTATATGCTTAGTTATCATATCCCCCTCCCCCTCCTCTGTACGGCGCAGGGCCCTGTGATGTGCACTGTGCTCACTGACTTCCCGGGAATGCGAAAAGCGCCGTTCACATATAGCGTGCTTTGCTTCATCCCGGCTCCGTCTCTCAGTGCACTGCGCCGCAGGGTTCTATTGCGCAGGCACTGGGGAGTTACTGTCACTTCCCGACGCTTGCGCAATAGAACCCTGCGGCGCAGTGCACTGAGAGATGGCCCGGGATGAAGCAAAGCGCACTCTATGTGAACGGCGCTTTGCGCATGCCCGGGAAGTCAGGAAGCAGAGTGCAGGGGAGGGGGGAATATAATAACTAAGCATATAGGCGGGGATTTCGGAGATTACTAAGAAGATAGGTGGGGATTGCTTGGCGTCCGGGGGACACCAAGCCTGTGCTATACGGAGTTCATAAAAACACATTTCTCTGCAATCAAACTTCTATCTATACAGGTATGTATAGATTTACTTTTTTATAACCTATATAGCCATAATAGAGGTCTGATATCGCCCAGGGGGTGACAGGTTCCCTTTAAAGCATGTTTGAAGACATGGGGGCTAGATATTAGTCAGATCATTTTGCTTGAACTTATGCAGGAGCTGTGCGCTTCTGCCTGTTGAGCGCTGCTATTTTGTACAGTGTTTTGAGAGAAAAAATGGTTGTCTCAGAACATGGATCCCCACCAATCTACTACAAATTTAAGGGTGTCATTTGAAAAAAAAAACATTTAAAATGATAGGTAAACTTATAACAAATTCATGAAAAAATAAGTGTAGACACACCTGTATCAATCCAATAAATCACCATATAATTTGCCTGCAATCCACACTATTCTCTATTGTAGGAAAAAAAACACATTGGCAGCAGATTCATACAGGCTACAATAAAAAAAATCTCCAGCACTCGTTTTGAATGAAAAGAGAGTAAAAAAACTGATATGTAGTTCATCTTATAAAAATCCAGTAGCACAGCACCTCCATGGACATAGCTGATTTACACTTTTTGAACCCTACAGCATGGGATCTTAATACATCTGGTCAAAAGTTTGGACATAAAAAGCTCTTACAATGGTTTTCCTTGTTCTTATATGAGTGTGCATATTGTAGATTCAGACTGAAGGCAGCAAAACTACAAAGCAACACATATGGAACCAACAACTAAAGAGATACATGTGAAACAACCCAGAATATAAGCTAAATCTTGGATTCCTCAAAGTACCCCCTTTAATGCTGATGACAGATTTACAGCTGGAATGGCTTTCCGACACTCTTGAGTGAATTCCCAGCTTTGCCTTCACTTTGAGTTCAACTTATTCTAAACCATTTCAATAGGTTTAGGTCGGATGATTGTGAAGGCCTGTCTGATACAGCCTCCATCCTTCTCCTTCTTGGTCACACATCCCTTACATAGCCTGGAGGTGTTCTTTAGGTCATTGTCCTATGACAACACAAATGATGGACCCACTAAGTGAAAACCAGATGAGATGCCATGTCATTGCAGAACGCAGTGGTAACGAGCCAAGTAAGCAAAGCAAAGTGCCTCCATCTCACATCCCCCTCCATGCTTCAGGGTGGGCGCCACACATGTGAAAACCATAAGATCAACTTTCTTGCGTCTCACAAAGACATGATGGTTGGTACGATGGAGCCTGAATTCACACGTTGCACAGGGTGAAACATCTCGTTAAGGGACCTAAGGTGAGTTTTTTTGGACAGGTTGTTGAAAATCCATTGGAATGCTTTAGTCATTTTGAAATTAGAAAACTTGTTGGAGAGCCAAAATAATGGATAATATATTCACTCCTAATTGAGAAGCCATTGCTTTGAAACAGCACACCTGGTTCTGTTCCCTAAATAAAGGGATAATTTTTGGACGGCTTGTGAAAAAGCTATTGCTTCTTCATTAAGAGACGAAAAAAGATCTTGATACTTCCAAAATAGGAATAATTTTTGCACCACCCCATGTGAAAAAGCTATGGCTTCTTCTGTTTGAATGTATAAACACTAGCAGGGCAGGCATCTGCCCTGAAAAAAGGAATAATTTTTTTACAATTTAAGTAGCCTAAAACATCTGATACTGTATTATTTTATTAAATAGCCTGTTATTTATTTATCACCAGTTATAATGTTTTCCACTAACCAGATAGGTCGAGGTCACTTAGACATTACTTAGACTGTGTTTGTTAAAGAACTCAAAAGGGTATACAGTCCTAGATGACCTCAGAGTGTTATACTTGTATTTGAAGCTTTGTAGTTTTTTGATTCGCTGATCTCCACTTATGAGAATTCATAATTCTGTAGCCTACAGAGTTTAAATCTACCAGAATCACTTGCACAGATCACCTTGCTTTTTATTGACAGTACCCTTTCAGAGTTGTGAGCACAGCCCTGGGCTATAGAACAGGCTATAACTAATACAAAATAAGTAATGTAATAAATTTACAAAAATACTTAACTTTTTATACATACTATATTTATATACACACAATAATATAAGGTTCTTTTCTGAAGATAACCTTTAAATGATTAATTCTGACACCTGTGTGAATTTGTGTGTGCTCCAGATTTCCTGTGTCTCCAACACCTTTATCATTAAAATGGTAAACTTGTAAAAGTTATCAAGTAACTATGTTAATGCCCCTCCTTATAAAATTCTACTTTTAATGAGGTTAAAGAACAGCCAGAAAACTTAATGAGATATCCCCTTTGCACGCCTAAAAGCTGAACTGTTTGTAGAGGAAAGTTAGCATGGTTCACTTGTGCTTCTAATGAGTGTAGAAATGTCCTATGGTGTTTTATCTTATGTATGTTACAGTGAAGATCATCTCAGATGGCTTTTGTGCCTAAAGAAAAGCTTCAAGTGAAATTACATAGGCATTATTTCCTTGAAGTAGTGTTATTAAAGACTACCATAATCAAGAGACTAACGGCAGCCGAACTCACTGATATTGACAGTGATGTGTATGGGGGGGCCCTTGACAGATGATTCTCGGGAGAAAGAGGGATCGGGCATGTCCGATTTCAGACAGCTAATTATTTTGTTCTCTAAGATACAAGCCGATGCCAGAGACGTCTGGCAGCTGCTTTATCCTAGAGAACACAGGAGCACACAGCAGATTCATGGTAGGTTCTGGCTGACAGACTACAGCACTGCAAACCTCCTACTACCTGAAGCATTTCTGGTGCCTCTTCTGATTAGTAAGCCATGTGACATCATTATATTATAGCACGATGCACGCATGACGTTGCAGCGGCCTACTAATCAAAAGAGGTGCAGGGGATGCTGTAGGTAAAAGGATTTATGCAGTGTCTTGGACCGGCACTCACGGACTACTGACGTGGATACAGATCCGGGATCCTGAAAATATTGTTGCTCAACTCTAATCATTTGCCATCAGGTTCTTCTACCATTTATTCTCCAGGTGCTGGCCTGGGGTAGAAAAAAAAATATACCATATTTTTCGGACTATAAGACGCACCGGACCATAAGACACACCCAGGTTTTAGATGTGGAAAATAGTGAAAAAAAAACTTTTGAAGCATTCTGTACATGGACAGCTGAGGCATGCTGCCTGTGGATCAGGCAGAATGTATCAGACACTGGATGTACGACGTAAGGCTGATATGGTATGTTTCAGTCTTCTGTCTGAAATGCTGCGGCAGAGGAAAACATACAACACTTTGGCTTCTCCTCTCCTGCTGTCAATGACTAAGTGGTCTCTAACTGTACACACACGCAGGAAGAAACGCCGAAAAACAAATGTGGCTGAAGTCATACAGCCAGTATGCTTCCTGATCCACTGGCGGCTTGTATCATGTACTGGCTGTATGACTTCAGCCACGTATGGTATGTCCGCTTTAAGATCCCACAGGTATTGTGGTTGCCTTTGAGGGGCACTATAACTCCCAGCATGTACTGCAGCTCTTATGCCATGCTAGGAGTTATAGTTCACCACACATTTGTCATGTGGTTGCTCCGAGGAGAACTATAACTCCCAGCAAGTCCTTCAGCTCTTTTGGCATGCTGGGAGTTATAGTTCACCACAGGAGTGGTACAATGTTTAATGACATGTGCTTTTTCACTTTACTTTATATTTTACTTCTACGTTATAATGCATGCCTCTCATTCTGGACCCACGATAGGCAGGGAGCGGGGTCACACTGGCTGGGGGCTGCGGCAGTGGAGGCGGCTGGGGCTGCGGAGGGAGCTGTGGCAGTGGAGGTGGATGGGGCTGTGGCAGCGGAGGCGGCTGGGGCTGCGACTCTGGCAGTGGAGGCGTAGGGAGTTGGGGCTGTGGAGGGGGCTGGGGCAGTGGAGGGCTGGGGCTGTAGCAGTGGAGGCAGCTGGGGCTGTGGCAGTGGAGGCGGCTGGGGCTGTGGCAGCGGAAGTGGAGGGGGCTGGAGCTGCAGCGGCGGAGGGGGCTGCGGCTGGGGCTGAGGCAGCGGGGTGTCTGGGGCAGCGGAGGCGGCTGGGGCTGGGGCAGCGGAGGAGGCTGGGGCAGCGGAGGGGACTGTGGCTGTGGCAGTGAAGGGGCTGTGGCTGGAGGGGAATGTAGCAGGAGGGGGCTGGGGCTGTGGCAGCGGAGGCAGCTGGGGCAGCGGAGGTGGCTGGGGCTGGGGCAGTAGAGGCGGCTGGGGCTGGGGCAGCAGAGGCGGCTGGGGCAGCGGAGGTGACTGGGGCAGCGGAGGCGGCTGGGGCTGTGGCAGCAGAGGCAGCTGGGGTTGTGGCAGCGGGAGGGGGCTGGGACTGTGGCAGCGGAGGGGGCTGTGGCAGCAGAGGGGGCTGTGGCTGAAGGGGGATGTGGCAGGAGGGGGCTGTGGCAGCGGAGGGGGCTGTGGCTGAAGGGGGCTATGTCAGGAGGGGGCTGTGGCTGAAGGGGGCTGTGGTAGGAGGGAGCTGTGGCTGTGGCAGCAGGGGGCTGGGGCTGTGGCAGCGGAGGGGGCTGTGGCTGTATGAGCTGAGGGGTCTGTGGCTGTGGCTGTGGCAGCGGAGGGGGCTGTGGCTGTGGCAGGAGGGGGCTGTGGCTGTGGCAGGAGGGGGCTGTGGAAGTGGAGGGGGCTGTTGCGGTGATGGAGCGGTGTTACCCAGTAACGAGCGGCAGCAGCAGCATGTTTGTGGGCACAGCCATGAATTCACTATGGCCGCGCTAGACATCAGGAGGTGGGCGGTCTCTCATCCAGTTCGCGCGCTGCAGTAACATAGTAACATAGTTTTTAAGGTTGAAGGAAGACTAAGTCCATCTAGTTCAACCCATAGCCTAACATGTTGATCCAGAGGAAGGCAAAAAAAAACCATGCGGCAAACACTAAGCTCCACATTGGGGAAAAAAATTCCTTCCCGACTCCATACGACAATCAGACTAGTTCCCTGGATCAACGCCCTATCAAGGAATCTAGTATATATAACCTGTAATATTATACTTTTCAAAAAAGGCATCCATGCCCTTCTTAAATTTTAATAGTGAATCACTCATTACAACATCATGCGGCCGAGAGTTCCATAGTCTCACTGCTCTTACTGTAAAGAATCCCCGTCTGTGATTATGATTAAACCTTCTTTCCTCCAGACGTAGAAGATGCCCCCTTGTCCCCGTCTCTGGCCTCAGAGTAAAAACATCAGTAGACAGGTCTTTGTACTGTCCCCTCATATAATTGTACACTGTGTTCCAAATTATTATGCAAATAATATTTTCTCAGATTTTCCCAAATTACCTATATGAATGGCAGTCATTGTAATTTTCCAGTCAAATAACTATTAGAGTACAATTGAAAGGCTTTTGTACAAACTGCCTATCATAACACTATATTTTTTAAAAAATAAAACACTCAAACTGCACTCAAAATGCATGTTCCAAATTATTATGCACAGTAGAGTTTTCAACCTTTTCATTTTAATAAAGAACAAAAATATGGGCATTTTTGAAATTATAAGCATTAGCAGGTTATTACAAACTGAAATCAAACAATTTTCAACTCAAAACTTTATTCTAGGTGATGTTACATTTGCACATAGGACCCCTTGTTCGAAAGGAGCTTCTGAACTCTCTCGTCCATTGAATTTGTCAGGTTTTGGATGGTTTCTGCTTCAATTGTTTTACATGAGGACAGAATACCCGCCCAGAGCTGTTGCTTAGATGTGAACTGCCTCCCGCCATCATAGACACTCCTTTTGATAATACTCCAGAGGTTCTCAAAGGGGTTGAGGTCAGGGGAGCATGGGGGCCACACCTTAAGTTTGTCCCCTTTTATGCCCATATCAGCCAGAGATGCAGATGTGTTATGTGCAGCATGAGACGGTGCATTATCATGCATGAAAATGATCCTGCTGCTGAATACACGGTTCTTCTTCTTGAACCATGGTAGGAAGTGGTGTTTGAGAAACTCAAAATACATTATGGAGTTCATCTTTACCCCTTCAGGGATCCTAAAGGGGCCGACAATCTCTCTCCCCATGATTCCAGCCCAAAACATTACTCCACCTCCTCCTTGTTGGCGCCGTAGCCGTGTTTGCATGGGGTGTCCATCAACCAGCCATCCTCCACTCCATCCATCTTTACCATCGAGCGTTGCACGGCACTCATCGGTGAACAAAACAGTTTTGAAGTCAGTTCTCATGTATTGTTTGGCCCACTGGAGCCGTTTCTGCTTGTGTGCAGTGGATAGAGGAGGTCGACTGGATGGCTTACGCACAGCTGCAAACCTCTGAAGGACCCTGCATCTTTTTGTTCGGGGGACGTTGGAGGCACCAGCAGCTTCAAAAACTTGTCTGCTGCTATGACAAGGCTTTTTTGCCGCTGTTCTTTTAACCTGACGTAATTGCCTATAGGAAAGAGTCCTCAATTTTCCCTTATCAGCACGCACACGTGTGTACTGTAAATCAGCTACATACTTCTTGATTGTGCGATGATCAAGATGAAGTGTCTTGACAATGTTGATTGTAGTCATGCCTTGACCTAAACACTCCACAATTTGTTGCTTCTCAGCAGCCGACACATCCTTTTTCTTTCCCATTTTGGCAGAAAATGTAGGCTGCTTAATAATGTGGGACAGCCTTCTTAAGTAGTTTTGCCTTTCATTGGACACACCTGCCAAACTATCTAGCACAGGTGTCGGCAATTGCTTACAGTGATATAAAGAGCCCTGACACACATCACCATCAATGAGTTTAACTGACAAACAAAAAAATTCTTACCTTATCACTCCTAAACACCTTTTGCATAATAATTTGGAACACAGTGTACATAGTAATAAGATCACCCCTAAGCCTTCTTTTTTCCACAGTAAATAACCCCAAGTGTAATAACCTGTCTTGTTATTGCAGACCCCCCAGTCCTCTAATAACCTTGGTCGCTCATCTCTGCACCCGCTCTAGTTCAGCTATGTCTTTCTTACACACCGGAGACCAAAACTGTACACAGTATTTCTAATTGTGGTCGCACTAATGACTTGTATAGAGGTAAAATTATGTTCTCCTCATGAGCATCTATGCCTCTTTTAATGCCTGGTACTGGCCACTAAACGTGAGCTTGTCATCCACCAATACACCCAGGTCTTTTTCAGTTACAGTTTTGCCCAGTGTTTTACAATTAAGCATATAATTATACATTTTATTTCCTCTGCCCAAGTGCATTACCTTACATTTATCCCCATTAAAGCTCATTTGTCATTTATCAGCCCAAGCTTCTAATTTACATAGATCCTCCTGTAATATAAAATTGTCTCCTCTGTATTGATTAACCTGCAGAGTATAGTGTCATCTGCAAATATTGAAATATTACTCTGTATGCCCCCTACAAGGTCATTAATAAATATGTTAAAAAGAAGGGGGCCCAATACTGATCCCTGTGCTTTCCATTAATAACCACCCTTTGTTTCCTATCACTGAGTCAGTTCTTAACCCACATACATATATTTTCCCCTATCCCCATTGTTCTCATTTTATGTATCAACCTTTTGTGTGGAACCGTATCAAAAGCTTTTGAAAAGTCCATATACACAACATCCACTGCATTTCCTTGGTCCAGTCCAGAACTTGCCTCCTCATAAAAACTGATCAGATTAGTTTGACTGGAACAGTCCCTCGTAAACCCATGTTGATATAGGGTCATGAGGTTATTCTTCTTCAGATACTCTAGTATAGCATCTCTTAGGAAACCCTCCAGGATTTTACCCACAGTAGAGGTTAAGCTTACTGGTCTATAATTGCCAAGTTCAGTTTTTGTCCCCGTTTTGAATATTGGCACCACATTTGCTATACGCCAGTCGTGTGGTACAGACCCTGTTATTATTGAATCTTTAAAGATTAAAAATAATGGTCTATCTATGACGTTACTTAATTCCTGCAGTACTCGCGGGTGTATCCCATCCGGGCCCGGGGATTTGTCAACTTTAGTGATTTTTAGACACCGCCGTACTTCCTGCTGGGTTAAGCAGGTGTCATTTAATGGAGAATTTTTGTTATCACTGATCATGTTTTCTGTCATGCGATTTTCTTGTGTAAATACGATTGAAAAAAAAATCATTTAGCATATTGGCTTTTTCCTCATCCTCATCCACCATTTCACCCAGACTATTTTTAAGGGGGCCAACACTATCATTTTTTACTATTTATGTAGTTAAAGAATATTTTGGGGTTATTTTTACTTTCTCTGGCAATGATTCTCTCTGCCTCAATCTTTGCTGCCTTGATTTGGTTTTTACAGAATTTATTTAATTTTCTATATTTATTTAATGCCTCATCACTACCTACTTGCTTTAGTTCTCTAAATGCTTTCTTTTTGTCACTTATTGCGCCCCTTACAGCTCTATTTAGCCATAGTGGTTTCCTCCTATTTCTAGCATGTTTATTCCCAAAGGGTATATATTGTGCACAGGTCCTATTTAGGATGCTAATAAATGTCTCCCATTTGCTTTGTGCAGCTTTATGTCTCAGGATATCGTCCCAGTTTATTGCACAAAGATCATCTCTCAACTGTTGGAAATTTGCCTTCCTGAAGTTTAGTGTCCTTGTAACCCCTCTACTACACATCTTATTAAAGGTTACATGAAAACGTATTATTTTGTGATCACTATTACCCAAGTGACCCCCAACTTGTATATTTGATATGCGGTCTGGCCTATTGGTTAATATTAGGTCTAGCAGTGCCCCCCTTCTTGTTGGGTCCTGAATAGAGATGAGCGTTGTTCTACTCGAACTGTTCGCCAATCTCAAATTCGAGCTGTTTTGGGCGGTGTTCGAGCCGTTCGGCGAACACGAACAATTTGAGAAAAATTCAGCTGTTCGAGGTTATGTTCGATAACTGTTCGTGCACCAAAATCATAACTGGATTTTTTCTCAGTAATGATGAAAATTAATGTTAATACGCAGTTTGAGTGTAAAGCGGGGCGGGGGGAGGGGCAGGGGATGGATCTCTGCAGGAACAATGAAGATCTCCATTTTTTTTTTCTCTTTCCCGCATTTACAGTGGGGAGGTGCAATCTGTCAGCCTATCAGCAGCGCACACACGGAGCGAAGTGCTTTTTTTCACACAAGCAAGGGCATGTGTCATTGGCAGTGTATGTCACATGTCCTTGCCCTATAAGACCAAGCCATTTTC
The DNA here is from genome assembly GCF_046119375.1 of Phyllobates terribilis. Classification (NCBI taxonomy): domain Eukaryota; kingdom Metazoa; phylum Chordata; class Amphibia; order Anura; family Dendrobatidae; genus Phyllobates; species Phyllobates terribilis. The sequence goes on along the minus strand of NW_027362769.1, from coordinate 63,158,280 downwards.
CCCGTCGCCACCATTTTCTCACTGCTGCAGCTGCGTGTTAGACGGCACCGCTGTTGCTGTGTGCGCTATACCTTGTTAATTTCAAGCCAATTTTCGCACAAATATACAGATAGCTTGGGAGTAGGGAATAGTTGTGATTGCAGTCCTTTTAAGGACTAGGTTACAGCATTTCCTACGACTTTTATCAGGCAGGTCTGTGCTCTTAAATAGATAGATTGTGGGAGTAAAGACTAATTGTAATTGGAGTCCTTTTCAGGACTAGGTTACATCAGTTCCTATCAGTTTTTGCCAGGCAGGTCTGTGCCAGTGCTGTGCAAGTTTTTTTCACAGCATTTGGCTGAATCTAGCAAAGCTAATCCTTTTTGGCCTATTGCAGAGTGTGTTAGTCAGTGGAGTAGCCTATCTGTGTTGCAAGATATACCACCTGTGTATAGAATACCAATTTTTTTACTGCACCTAGTGAAGTAAAATCTTTTGGGCATAGCATCATTCTATTAGTCCATCTATACTGACCTCCATCAGGTTGCAAATTGAATATAATTTTTTTCTGCATCTAGCTCTGAAAAAATATTGGGCTTCTAGCTGTGTGTGGGACTTGTTGTATTAGTCCATCTATACTGACCTCCATCAGGTTGCAAACTGAATATATTTTTTTCTGCATCTACCTCTAAAAAAATATTGGGCTTCTAGCTGTGTGTGGGACTTGTTCTATTAATCCATCTATACAGACCTCCATCAGGTTGCAAACTGAATATATTTTTTTCTGCATCTACCTCTGAAAAAATATTGGGCTTCTAGCTGTGTGTGGGACTTGTTGTATTAGTCCATCTATACTGACCTCCATCAGGTTGCAAACTGAATATAATTTTTTCTGCATCTACCTCTGAAAAAATATTGGGCTTCTAGCTGTGTGTGGGACTTGTTCTATTAATCCATCTATACAGACCTCCATCAGGTTGCAAACTGAATATATTTTTTTCTGCATCTACCTCTGAAAAAATATTGGGCTTCTAGCTGTGTGGGGGACTTGTTGTATTAGTCCATCTATACTGACCTCCATCAGGTTGCAAACTGAATATATTTTTTTCTGCATCTACCTCTGAAAAAATATTGGGCTTCTAGCTGTGTGTGGGACTTGTTCTATTAATCCATCTATACAGACCTCCATCAGGTTGCAAACTGAATATATTTTTTTCTGCATCTACCTCTGAAAAAATATGTGGCCTTCTAGCAGTGTGTGGGACTTTCTCTATTAGTCCATCTATACTGACCTCCATCAGGTTGCAAACTGAATATAATTTTTTTCTGCATCTAGCTCTGAAAAAATATTTGGCCTTCTAGCAGTGTGTGGGACTTTCTCTATTAGTCCATCTATACTGACCTCCATCAGGTTGCAAATTGAATATAATTTTTATCTGCATCTAGCTCTGAAAAAATATTTGGCCTTCTAGCAGTGTGTGGGACATTCTCTATTAGTCCATCTATACTGACCTCCATGAGGTTGCAAATTAAAAATAATTTTTATCTGCATCTACCTCTGAAAAAATATTTGGGCTTCTAGCTGTGTGTGGGACTTGTTCTATTACTCCATCTATACTGACCTCCATCAGGTTGCAAACTGAATATATTTTTTTCTGCATCTACCTCTGAAAAAATATTGGGCTTCTAGCTGTGTGTGGGACTTGTTGTATTAGTCCATCTATACTGACCTCCATCAGGTTGCAAATTAAAAATAATTTTTATCTGCATCTAGCTCTGAAAAAATATTTGGGCTTCTAGCTGTGTGTGGGACTTGTTCTATTAGTCCATCTATACTGACCTCCATCAGGTTGCAAATTGAATATAATTTTTATCTGCATCTAGCTCTGAAAAAATATTTGGCCTTCTAGCAGTGTGTGGGACTTTCTCTATTAGTCCATCTATACTGACCTCCATCAGGTTGCAAATTAAAAATAATTTTTATCTGCATCTAGCTCTGAAAAAATATTTGGCCTTCTAGCAGTGTGAGGGACTTTCTCTATTAGTCCATCTATACTGACCTCCATCAGGTTGCAAATTAAAAATAATTTTTATCTGCATCTGCCTCTGAAAAAATATTTGGGCTTCTAGCTGTGTGTGGGACTTGTTCTATTAATCCATCTATACAGACCTCCATCAGGTTGCAAACTGAATATAATTTTTTTCTGCATCTAGCTCTGAAAAAATATTTGGCCTTCTAGCAGTGTGTGGGACTTGTTCTATTAGTCCACCTATACTGACCTCCATCAGGTTGCAAATTCAAAATAATTTTTTGTCTGCATCTAGCTCTGAAAAAATATTTGACCTTCTAGCAGTGTGTGGGACTTTCTCTATTAGTCCATCTATACTGACCTCCATCAGGTTGCAAACTGAATATATTTTTTTTCTGCATCTACCTCTGAAAAAATATTGGGCTTGTAGCTGTGTGTGGGACTTGTTCTTTTAATCCATCTATACAGACCTCCATCAGGTTGCAAACTGAATAAAAATTTTTTCTGCATCTACCTCTGAAAAAATATTTGGGCTTCTAGCTGTGTGTGGGACTTGTTCTATTAGTCCATCTATACTGACCTCCATCAGGTTGCAAATTGAATATAATTTTTTTCTGCATCTAACCCAGCCAATAGTTTTGGCCTAATACCACAGTTTGGCCACTCAGCTCTGCTCGGTTCCCATCCATTGTTTTTTTGTGCAAACAACTCCAGAGTTGTGAATTAGTTAACCACCAAAATGAGTGGAAAAAGGCCTGCTGCTGGTGGAAAGGGGAACAGGCGTGTTGGGAAGGGGAAAAAAGGTTGTGTCCGTGGGGTAGGTGTTAAAGCAACAGTAACATCTGCAGAAGAAAGACCATCTTCCAACCAAACTAAAATGTCTACTTCTTTTAGTGGACAATGTGATAAGATCCCTTTCTTACGGCCACGCCAATCGCTACAAATTCCAGATGAGGCACAAAAACAGCAGGTGCTTCAACGGATATCAAGTGCTCCTTTAAGTGGGCTCTCCTCCACATCAACTTCAACATCACAAATACTCCAGTCCTCAAAGGTGTCACCCCAATCGCACTTGCTTCCTCACAGCTCTCAAATCTCCAGCTGCCCGTCTGAGTATGAGGTAGAACAGATGGTTGAGTCTGCAGAGCTGTTTACTCATACTATAGCCTGGGAATCAGAGGTCGACTCCAGCGCTTCTGTGAATCCAGACGAGGAAATGATCTGCACTGATGCCCAAAATCTTTATGAGTCGGATCCAGGACCAGACGCAGAAGGTTCTGACCATAATGTAGACCCTCATTCCCAAACTGTAACTCCTGTTGGTGGAGACAATGAGGAAGACGATGATAAGACTCAAATACCTGATTGGAGCGACAACTTTAGTTTTTTGTCAGGGCAGGAACAGGTTGGCTCTGAGGACGACGGGTGTGATAACGCACAGGGTGATGATGATGAGGTTGGAGATCCCACTTACTGTCAACCCACAGTCAGCCAAGAGATGAGGTCAGCAGAGGAGGTGGAGGAAGATGCTAGTGACGACGAGGTCAGGTTGCGCCTTCCTGGACAGAGACGTAGTACTGGAAGCACGTCAACAACTGCATCCTCGAACACAACTCTGCCTCTCACCACAAGTCGTGGTGGCTCTTCAGGTCGCATGGGTGCTAAGCCTTGCATAGCCTGGGCATTTTTTCAGATCGATAAAGATGACCCAACTCGTGTTATCTGTAACATTTGTCAGCAAAAGCTAAGTAGAGGCCAAAAAATACATAGTTTGAGTACTTCATGCATGAACCGGCACATGGACATGAAGCATAAGTTGCAGTGGGAAGCTCAGTGTGCTACAATGCGGCCTAGCCGGCCGGGCCAACCACCGTCTGCCATATCTTGTGCATCCGCGGCCTCTTCATCCTCTGTGACTGGGGGGACAGCAGTCACACCTGTTTTGGGGCGCAGACCTGCCACCTCTTTACCCGCAACAGCCAGCGTGATTGGCAGGTCATCATTTTCTTTGGAGGTGGTAACACCAGCTGGTGTTGAGCGCTGTCCGACATCGATAGCACCACCTTTGGATCAAGGCAACCTAACATGTCCGCCTGCATCTTCCTCACAGACCGGCAGTTTGCCGGGGACACCCTTATCAACCCCGTCTAAGCACAATAGCCAGTCCTCGGTCCCTCAGATGTGGACAAGTAAAAGACCATTTCCTCCTAGCCATGAGAAAGCTAAGAGGTTGAATTTCACCATCTGCAAGCTCTTGGCTACAGAAATGCTGCCTATCCGCCTGGTGGACACAGAGGATTTTCGAGACCTTATGTCCGTCGCAGTGCCCCAGTACCAGATGCCCAGTCGGCACTACTTCTCAAAGAAAGGTGTGCCTGCGCTCCACCAGCATGTCGCACACAACATCACCGCTTCTTTGAGAAACTCTGTGTGTGACAGGGTGCATTTCACCACAGACACTTGGATGAGTAGGCATGGACAGGGGCGTTACATGTCGCTGACTGGGCACTGGGTAACTATGGTGACAGCAGGACAAGGGGCTGCTGTCAAAGTCTTGCCGTCCCCACGAGTTGTGCGTCAATCCTCTTTATGTCAAAGTTCCTCCACTGCTTCTGCCTCCTCAACCTCCTCTTGGTCTTCCACCTGCACCCAAAGCCTGTCTGGTCATGCCACAAGCTTTCTAACTGCGCAGAAGGGATCCTGCACACCTCCTTACTATGCTGGCAGTAGGGCTCAACGTCATCAGGCGGTTTTTACATTGAAATGTCAGGGAAATGTGAGTCACACAGCTGAGGAGTTGTGGTCAGCTCTGGAGAACCAATTTCATGAATGGTTGTCTCCACTGGACCTGAAACCAGGGAAGGCCGTGTGCGACAATGCTGCAAACCTGGGTGCGGCCCTTCGCCGGGGCAATGTCACACACGTGCCTTGTATGGCTCACGTGTTGAACCTGGTTGTCCAGCAATTTTTAGCCCACTATCCCAGACTAGATGGCCTTCTGCAGAGGGCACGGTCGCTGTGTGCTCACTTCCGCCGTTCGCATCCCGCAGCTCAGCGAACTTACATCTCTACAGAAGTCGTTGGGCCTGCCACTTCACCAGCTAAAATGCGATGTGCCTACCCGGTGGAATTCAACTCTGCACATGTTGCAGCGACTGTGGCAGCACCGACAAGCCCTGGTGCAATACGTTCTGACGTATAGCCTGGGCCAACGAGATCCAGAGGTGGGGCAAATCACGCTGGAGGAGTGGTCTCAGATCAGGGACCTATGCACCCTTCTGCACAGTTTTGAAATGGCGACGAAGATGTTTAGTGCTGACGATGCCATTATCAGCATGACTATTCCGGTGATTTACATGCTGGAGCACATGTTAATCAGAATTCGGAGTCAGGTGGTGGCACAAGAGGAGGTGGAGGAAGTAGAGTAGGAGGAGTTGTATGCGGAAGGGCTAACATCTGCAAGGTCCAGACGGTCGGCAGCACCAAGGCGGCAGGCATGTGAGGGTGGGGGAGATGGTTTTACCAGGGCGCATGGTAGCAGCCAAACTAGTGAGGAAGGTGCAGGAGCCCAGGAAGAAGTGGAGGACGAACTGATGGAAGACTCATCAGATGAGGGAGACCTTGATCACATTTCTGTTGTGCGAGGTTGGGGGGAGAGGACAGAGGAAGGAAGCATGATTGTTACCTCACCACCAACACAACAGGGACTTGGTGCTCCTGGATGCGCAACACACATGAGTGCCTTCTTGCTGCACTACCTGCAACATGACCCTCGAATTGTGAGAATTAGAAATAATCCTGACTACTGGGTTGCCACACTGTTAGATCCCCAGTACAAAAGTAAATTTGCAGAAATTATTCCTGCCATAGAAAGGGATGCACGCATGCAGGAGTATCAGCAGAGACTGTTGCAGAATCTTACATGTGCTTTTCCACAAAATACCAGTGGTGCACGTAGTGAATCTCACAGTTCCAACTTGCCAACCGTGGGACTGTCAAGTGTTCAGCACTCAAACCGTAACAGAACCACAGTATCTGCTGGTAACATCAATTTTGCGGAATCATTTCACCACTTTTTTAGCCCATCCTTTGCAAGGCCACAGGAGACAAGAAGTCTGACACATAGTCAACGCCTAGAGACGATGGTACAGGAGTATCTCCAAGTAAACATTGAAGCCATGACTGTGTCACTGGACCCTTGCTCTTTTTGGGCTTCCAATCTGGATAAATTGCCGGAGCTAGCCACTTACGCCTTGGAGATCTTGTCATGCCCCGCAGCCAGCGTTCTGTCTGAACGTGTGTTCAGCGCTGCTGGTGGTGTGCTGACAGATAAGCGCACGCGGCTCTCCACTGATAATGTAGACAGACTCACGTTCATAAAGATGAACAAATCATGGATCCGAAACGACTTTTCTACCCCTGTGTCATCCTGGGAAGAGTAAAAGCTTGATGATTGGTTAAAATCACCCTACCAACCGTTTTAAGCTTTCAAATTACTAATCATTTTATCTGTATCTTGGCTGGAAAATAATTTGGGCTTTGTAGCAGTGTGCAGCACTGATTCTATTAGGCCATCTATAATAAGCTCCACCAGATTTAAAATTACTAATCATGTTTATCTGTATCTTGACTGGAAAATAATTTGGGCTTTGTAGCAGTGTGCAGCACTGATCCTATTAGGCCATCTATACTAAAGCTTCACCAGATTTAAAATTAATAATAATTTTTAGCTGCATCTAGCCCGGAAAATAATTTTGGGGCTCCGAGATGCGCAAGACACATAAGTGCCTTCTTGCTGCACTACCTGCAGCATGACCCTCATATTGTCAGAATTCGAAGTAATCATGACTACTGGGTTGCCACACTCTTAGATCCCCCAAACTTTTCGATCAACCTTTTCATTTTAATAAAGACCAAAAAAATGGTCATTTTTGAAATTATAAGCATTAGCAGGTTGTTAGAAACTGAAATCAAAAAGTTTTCAACTCAAAACTTTATTCTAGGTGATGTTACATTTTCACATAGGACCCCTTGTTCGAAAGGAGCTTCTGAACTCTCTCGTCCATTGAATTTGTCAGGTTTTGGATGGTTTCTGCTTCAATTGTTTTGCATGAGGACAGAATACCCTCCCAGAGCTGTTGCTTAGATGTGAACTGCCTCCCGCCATCATAGACACTCCTTTTAATGATGCTCCAAAGGTTCTGAATGGGGTAGAGGTCAGGGGAGCATGGGGGTCACACCATAAGTTTGTCCCCTTTTATGCCCATATCAGCCAGAGATGCAGATGTTTTATGTGCAGCATGAGATGGTGCATTATCATGCAGAAAAATGATCTTGCTGTGAAATACACGGTTCTTCTTCTTGAACCATGGCAGGAAGTGCTGTTTGAGAAAATCCACATACATTATGGAGTTCATCTTTAGCGCCTTCAGGGATCCTAAAGGGGCCGACAATCTCTCTCCCCATGATTCCAGCCCAAAACATTACTCCACCTCCTCCTTGTTGGCGCTGTAGCCGTGTTTGCGTGGGGTGTCCATCAACCAGCCATCCTCCACTCCATCCATCTGGACCATCGAGCGCTGCACGGCACTCATCCGTGAACAAAACAGTTTTGAAATCAGTCTTCATGTAATGTTTGGCCCACTGGAGCCGTTTCTGCTTGTGTGAAGTGGATAGAGGAGGTCGACAGGATGGCGTATGCACAGCTGCAAACCTCTGAAGGACCCTGCATCTTGTTGTTCGGGTGACGTTGGAGGCACCAGCAGCTTCAAAAACTTGTCTGCTGCTATGACAAGGCTTTTTTGCCGCTGCTCTTTCAACCTGACGTAATTGCCTGTAGGAAAGAGTCCTCAATTTGCCCTTATCAGCACGCACACGTGTGTACTGTGAATCAGCTACATACTTCTTGATTGCCAAGACACTTCATCCTGATCATCGCACAATGTTGATTGTAGTCATGCCTTGACCTAAACACTCCACAATTTGTTGCTTCTCAGCAGCCGACACATCCTTTTTCTTTCCCATTTTGTCAGAAAATGTAGGCTGCTTAATAATGTGAGACAGCCTTCTTAAGTAGTCTTGCCTTTCATTGGACACACCTGCCAAACTAATTAGCACAGGTGTCTGCAATTGCTTACAGTGATATAAAGAGCCCTGACACACATCACCATCAATGAGTTTAACTGACAAACAAACAAATTCTTCCCTTATCACTCCTAAACACTTTTTGCATAATAATTTGGAACACAGTGTACATGTGCTTTTCCACAAAACACCAGTGGTTCACGTAGTGAATCTTACAGTTCTAACTTGCCAACCGTGGTCTGTATGGAGTTGATCAATAAAGGGCCCAAAATTAAGATAACATAGATGGGAGAGGTCTCTATGAATAGGAATTCCTAAGTATTTGATACCCTGTGAGGGCCAGGCAAAGGGAAAGTTGGACTGGATGGAATCCTATATGGATTTCGGGAGGGAGACATCGAGGGCCTCAGACTTCGCTGCATTGATTTTAAAATTTGACCATGTAACAAAGTGATCTATTTCAGCCATAACAGCATGGATGGATATATGTGATTGAGTGATATATACTAGGACATCATCAGCAAATAGAGAGCACTTGTACTCGGTGCCTCCCACCTCAATCCACCTAATATTGGGGTTATGGGGAATTGATGAGAGCAGGTGCTCCGTCACTAGGATGTATAAGAGAGGGGACAGAGAACATCCCTGCCTTGTCCCATTGGTGATTGTGAAAGGTGATGAAAATGTTCTGACGTGCCCCCTGGGCCTTGGGACACCCGGAGCCGGACCCTTTTTGGTGGATGCTGGTGGTTGTAGTCTCCGTGGCGGCGACCCGGTTCCGTGGCTCAGGGCGGTCAAACCAGTGGCGAAACTATTTATGTGGTTTTGATGTTTAAATGTCCGACTACGCCACCCGTGGATTGCGGTCAGAGTGAACCGCCGCTCCAGGGCAGACCGCTGAGGCTGGTGTTGTGGGTGTAGCAGAGCGTAGCATAACTCCCCACGGGAGGAGTATAGCCTCAGGGCAGTGTATGCGGAGGATGGGGGTGATGGTGCAGGGCAGCAGCAGTAACGACACGGAGTCAGTGATGCAGTCCAGGGCCTTTACTCACAGTTCTTATTATCCAGACCACGACTGCAGGTAACGGCTGCCCATGTCGTACTGTGCTCACCAGGTGAGGGGCTCAGACAACTCCCAGATAACTTTGGAGCGCTTCACAGGACCCCCTTTGTGTGTCCTTTGTCTGGCCTTTCTTACCAACCCTTCTGTCCGGCTGCCTCGGGCCTCTTCTTGGTAAACTTGGCGCCAGTTTCCCTGACCCTATGTGGTGCCTTCCTAGCGGGTGTAGCGAGGGGCTGCGCCACATAAAATGTCACAGCCTCCTGTTTCTAGCTGAGGGTCGTTTCCTGCCACCACTAGTTTCGGGGACCGGTCTCCCCCTTTGGCCTGACCCCTCCACGCAGGTGGATTCGGGCGTGCGGTGGCGACTCGCCCGTCCGCACCCCTGGGATCCCTTCATTCCTCGTTCCTGGAGCCTTCTCCGCTCCTCTTCCTTCCTTCTCCCTCTTCCAGGCCTGGGCCTCTGTTACTAGGCCCGCCTCCGGAGCAGAGCTCATGCAGAGCCCCTGCTCCCTGCCACTTCTGCTCAGACTTCTCTGCACTGAACTAAGATGGTGCCCACCTTTTATACTCCCTTCTCAATGCACCCAGGAACTGCTTCCTCCCTGCTCCTGCACTACAGGGTTCCCCTTCCTCAGTGTTCCCTCCCCCCACTCCAGCCAGGGACAGGGACTGTCGTGCCCATCTCAGGGGCATATTGGTCGCCCTGCCCCACGGCAATGTGGTGTAATGCATGCAGGTGTCGGGTCCTGATCCACACTACATCCTTACCTGAGAGTGAGATATCACACCTCTGGGTGAGGTGCAATACCTCTGTAGCAACCGAGCCCTCAGGGTGCTACAGTTCCATTTATCTTCAGCCTAGGTGACGTATTGCGATACAGGGCCGTGATTTTGGCTATAAAAGGGTCCCCTAGACCCCTACCCCAAGCTTTTTAAGAGAATCATATATGGCGTGCCAGGAGACTCTATGGAATGCTTTCTCAGCATCCAACGAGAGTATCTAATTACAAATTTTTAACTGCATCTAGCCCAGGAAATACTTTGTGCCTAGTAGCAGTGTCTGCTAGTCAGCGGATTATCCCGGCTGTTAAGCAAGCTACACCACCTGTAGTTTGGACACTTAATTTTTTCAAAGGAAATGCTTCGGGACCACGGGATACTCAGTGAAGAGCATCAGGAGGCACCCCAAGGCATAGGGGCTGGGACTGGCAGTAGGATGCTTTGCGGTGGACAGCCGAGCTCGATCCTTATAAAAGATTTTTAACTGCAGCAGCTTTAGTGGACGCTACTGGAGCTGGAATTACGCGGCTGCTGGCATGAGACTTGCCCTCCAATAGATCCTTGTAAATGGATTTAAAGTGTATTCATTCAAATTAGAGAGACAATTTAAATTAAAAAGCTTAGAGCTGCCTCCACCACAGGGGGGCTCGCTCGACCCACCAGCGGACAGGCACCAGTATTGGGAGAGGGGGGCTGGCCGTCAGGGTTCACCGCGGCTCTGGCACAAACCCGGCAACGCGGAGGTGGCACGGGCAGGAGCGGACTGAACGTGTCGGCTTCACACTTTTTGGATTTTAGAAGGGCATGACATGCCTATATCTGTGTCTCCCCCTCCTTTTACTCCTCCACCTCTTTTCTTTTCGCATGACTATATGTACTTGTCACTTTTCCATGTGTTAGTTGTGTCTTCTGAGCAGTTTGTCAGCTTTTGGACACCTTTGAAGGTGTTTTCTATGTGTTTCTATGTGTTTTTGTTTGCCTGCCATTGGTTTTAACGGTGTTCGAAGGTGTTCGACGAACAGTTCGGCGAACACACGGGTGTTCGACGAACCGAACTCGAACACTACGGGGGTGGCTCAACACTAGTCCTGAACCAGTTGTGAAAGGTAATTGTCTCTCATAGTTGTCAAAAACATATTACCATTGCTTGAACTACAGATTTCTGTACCCCAATGTATTTCAGGGTAGTTGAAGTCTCCCATAATAATGATTTCTCCTTGAGTCGCTGCTTCATCTATTTGCTTTACGAGGATATTATCCACTACTTCCATTATTTTTGGAAACTTATAACAAACCCCTATCAGTAATTTATTATTTTTTCCTCTTCCCCTTATCTCCACCCACAGGGACTCTACATTTTCATTATATTCACATATATCCTCCCGCAAGATGGGTTTTAAGGATGATTTTACATATAAACACCCCCCCCCCCCTCGCTTGTTTGTATGGTCATTTCTGAACAGACTATAGCCCTGTAAATTAACTGCCCAGTCATGGCTCTCGTCCAGCCACGTCTCAGATATCCCTACCATGTCATAATTATTTTCCAACAAAATTAATTCTAACTCCTCCATTTTGTTGGTGAGGCTTCTGGCATTAGTGTACATGAATTTTATGTATCTCTCTGTACCTCTATTCCTTCTTACTTTATTGACTGTTCTAACCCCACCCCCAAATTCTTTAATTGTGCCCAGGTCACTATCTGCACTATCTTCCCCACCTATAAAATGAATACCCTCCCCCCAAATCCCTAGTTTAAACACTCCTCCAACCTTCTAGCCATTTTCTCCCCCAGCACAGCTGCACCCTCCCAATTGAGGTGCAGCCGGTCCCTAGCGTAGAGTCTGTAGCCAACTGAGAAGTCGGCCCAGTTCTCCAGGAACCCAAATCTCTCCTTCCTACACCAGTCCTTGAGCCACTTATTTATCTCCCTAATCTCCCATTGCCTCTCTGGTGTGGCACGTGGTACCGGTAGTATTTCAGAGAATACCACCTTGGAGGTCCTTGCTTTCAGCTTGCAGCCTAATTCCCTGAAATCATCTTTCAGGACCTTCCACCTACCTCTAACTTTATCATTTGTGCCAATGTGCACCATGACCGCTGGGTCCTCACCAGCCCCACCCAGTAATCTGTCAACCCGATCAGCGATGTGCCGGACTCGAGCGCTTGGTAGGCAGCACACTGTTCGACGATCACTGTCTTTGTGACAGATTGCCCTATCTGTTCCCCTAATAATTGAGTCCCCCACTACCAGCACCTGCCTGGCCTGCCCTGCTCTCCCATTTCCCTCTTTACTGGAGCTGACACTCCTCCGGCTTTCAGGGGACATGCCTTGTTGCAGCAGTGCTACCCCTGTACCGTCACTACCCTCATCTGCCAACTTTGCAAACTTATTGGGGTGTGCCAGATCAGGACTAGCCTCCCTGGCACTCTTCCCTCTACCCCCCCTTCTAACTGTCACCCAACTAGCGGCCTCACTGTCCTGCAGTGACGTTACAAAGAGGCAGAGCCGGGGATAACTGTGCGCTGTGCTGTTCTGTGTTGCCCCGGCCCTGCCTCTTAGTAACGTCACTGTAGCGCGTGATCTGGATGGGAGACCGCCCACTTACTGATGTCTAACACGGCCATAGTGAATTCATAGCTGCGCCCACAAACACGCTGCTGCCGCCGCTCCTTACTGGGTAACATAGTTCCATCGCCGCCCCAGCTGCCACAGCCCCCTCCGCTGCCGCAGCCCCGGCCGCCCCCACATCACAAAACAGTACATTCGGACCATAAGACGCACCCCCATTTTCCCCCCATAATTTTGGGGAAAAAGTGCGTCTTATGGTCCGAAAAATATGGTACTGTGACGCCCAGCTGCGTTTGGTATCACAGATCCTGGAAGAGTGCATTGATGGATTACTCCACAAGAGGCCCCCATAACCATTCACACATCTCCAACTTCCACCTTAGACCAGCAGAGGGAGCCCGTTAGGGATATAAAGAGGGAAGGTGGAGCTTGGTAGCTCAGTCTAATCTAGTCTAGTCTGGAGTCGACAGAGACCCAAGTCTGTTGAGAGAATTCCTGCAGTAGAGAAGCCTGAGAGAGGTCAGTCTGCAGTGGAGTAGAGTCCAGACTCAGTTGTAGCTCAGAATAGTGAGCTTAAGGTGTGCTGGCGCCATAAGATCGGTGAAGCGCGGCAAGCTGCCGTTAGTGTGTATAGCCTAGTGAGGGCCCGAGTAGGCCGAAGGTGAGTGGAGAGTTAGTACATAGGGTGCAGGGGAGCTTAACTAGCTCACCCCTAAGAATTTACCGGACACCGGGTCCGAAGCTTACCGGGATCTCTATGACCCAGTAAGGCATAACCGGAATCCCTGGAGAACTACAAGTCCCAGGATCGCTAAAGTGCTGATACGTAACAGAGCCAGGAGACACATAGGCCCCATAAGCTGGGAGCGTGTACTCCAAGAGAAGGCCCTACCACAAGGTCAGCCAGTGCAGGACAGAGACAAAGTTAGGCCTAGGTCCAGGCAGGTCAGAAACTTACTACACAGAAGCAAGAAACAGGAGGCCCTACACCCGCTCATTGGGGAGGATCCTGATATGCACCCTTCACCCTACAGTGCTCCGGGACATGCCTGAATTTCCATCAGTAAAAGGTTGTCTGTCCCTGTTCTTGCTCTGACCCGGCTGGGTCTCGCCTGTCCTGCATCCCCCTTCATACGCTGCCCTGAGGCCTAGCTCCACCTGTGGGGAGCTATACCATCGAGCTGCCTTATCATCGGCCTCAGTGGACTGCGCAGTGCTGGTGATTCTCACCAGAAGCCACAGGTGGCGTCACAAACTTTTCTAAAATTAACAAATATCCACCCTTTTAAAGATTGTCCCCAAGGTACAGGCCCGGGAGCTGACCAACGCGACATCCCTAAAGGTAAAGGCTCGGGTACCGAGTCATCCCCATCCCCTGGGCTGGTCATCTCTTCTGGCGTCACGAACAGGATCCCGTGCCTGCTGTGTTGTGCCCATTGCCACCGGGTACTGTGCGCCTTTATTGAAGTGAACTGTATATTTGACTGTGGTGAAGGTTGCCGCCATTGTTGGGCCGCCGAACGAGAAGAAGGGCGTAACCACGGGAAACTGAGGGGCGTACCTGCAAAAGAGCGCAAAGCCCCGGACACGCCCCACGGCTCGATGTCAAATCAGGAGGCGCCAGGTCCTGTAAGGAGCGTCGCTGAACGCTCTGACGTAGGACGCAAGAGACGCAAGGTCCTGAAGACGACCGTCACCTGCGGAGCTGCGGCCTACTGGATGAAAAATTAGAAAGTAGGCCACGGTTAGCTAGGGGGGCGCCAGGATGTCTGAGGAAAAGCAGAACGCCGGAGCGCAGGTAGTCAGCCCTGATGTTCAACCCGCACCCGACGATGAGCAGGCCGAAGCGGCTGCTCCACCAGCAGCGCCTGTAACTTCTGTCATTCCCATAACTCTACCGTACATTCATGGAGCAAAGTGGCTCCCCCAGTGCAATGGTAAACCAGATACCCTGTCTGGATTCAAACAGAAGATATGTGGTATCTTAGACATGTACTCTATGACAGGCAAGCAAAGGGCCGCTGTCGTATTGGGACAACTGACTGGTGCTGCGGAACGGGAAGTGGAAACATGGTCGGCCGCAGACCAGGAGTCAGTGTCCACAATATTTCAGAAGCTACAGACTATCTTTGAGGATCTTACTGAGGCGGACCTCCGGATGAGGTTCTACAGCTGTTCCAAACAGCCGGAGGACAATGTTCGTGACTACGCCTGGCGTTTACAAGGGGCCCTGCGGGCTCTGAACCAGGTTAGTCCAACCAGCATCGAAAATGAGAACAAAATGCTGAAGGAACAGTTTGTCCAGGGACTGAGGTCTCCAGAGGAGAGCAGGACGGTGCGTTGGTGGTCCCTGGATCATCCAGATGCCTCCTTTGACAATCTTAAGGACATGGCTATATAAGGACTGCAGCCCCTGGAAACAAATGCCATCCAATGTTACCAGGGTGGGGCTACCCCAGTGCCTGCTACACCCACCTTTTCCCCAGTAGCTGCTGAAGCTAAGGTTCCGGCAACGTCCCCTAAAGAACTGGACAGTTTGCGCTCTGAGGTGCGTCAGTTGAGCAAAACCCTGACCACCGTGCTGAGTGCCCTGCAGCTGCGGACGGAGCCCGAGGAAGGAGGGAAAATCCTGTTAGCCGATAGCCCTGAGGATGTCCCCTGGATGAGAAGGAGGAGGAGGCCAACACCACCCTCACCGAGGACCAGTGACCAGCGCCGTCCACAAAAGGACCCTACCTGTGACCGCTGCCGCAAGACCGGACACATCGCCCAAAATTGTCCTTTAAACTAGAAAACCCTGGGTCCGAGGGCCGACACCCAGGAGTAAACTCACCAGGCCCATCAGACTGGTACAACAGGTTAGTTGGAGGAAGACCTTTCCTGTCCATTGTACTGGACGGGATCCCGACGCATGCTCTGCTGGACACAGGATCTCAGGTAACCATCATGCCTGACATCCTCTACAAGAGGTTCTGGTCCATGGACGATCTACGTCCGCCGGCGCCAAATCTTTCTGTATATGCCTCAAATGGACTCCCCTTTAACATACTCGGGGTTAAGAATGCGACTGTAAAGGTGGGGAGAGTGGAGCTGAAGGACCAGGGGCTAATTGTAGTAGAGACTAATCCTGATGACACCAACCCGTATATGGTACTAGGCACTAACATTGTTGGTAACTGTTTGGGAGAAGTTGTGTTCTTGCTCCAACAGATAGCCGACACTGCCAGACCAAGACAGAGGAGGACACTGCAGAAGGAGATCCGAGTCCTGATGTACCAACAGCAAGTAAGGTTAACAGAAGGTGAAATTGGTAACGTGCGGGTGACGGACCCAATACCTATTGTCATCCCCCAATGAGTGAAATGTTTATCTGGTGCAGAGCTGCTATAGGTCTTAGAGGACAGAGCTATCAGGCGGTAGTAGAACCCCTTTGCTCCAAGCATAGACCCATGCTCTTAACCGCCAGGGGAGTGGTAGATGTACTTAATGGGAGGGTACCCGTCCGTCTTCTCAACTGTGGGGAAGATGAGGTCAGATTGCCACGTTAGACCACTGTTGCCAAATTACATGCTGTAAATAACAACTGTATTTATGAGGCGGAGTCCTTAACCTCACCAGATGAAGTGGAGGATAATGACCCTGCAACCCAGGTGGAGGATTGGTGTCAACAGCTCCATGTTGGGACAGACACCACTCCTGCCCATCAAAAACAGGGTGTACACCGGGTGGTTCAAGAATACTCACAGGTGTTCAGTAAACATCCACTTGACTTCGGGAGGGTTAAGGGGGTTCAACATCATATCCCCACAGGTGACCATTGCCCAATCAAAGAACGTTACAGGCCTATACCACCAGCTCACTAGCAGAAGGCTAAGGAAATGTTGCATTACATGAGAAAGGCGGGGGTAATAAGGGATAGTTGTAGTCCCTGGGCAGCTCCCCTAGTGCTAGTTAGGAAAAAGGACGGGAGCATGAGAATGTGTTTAGATTACCAACAAGTAAATTGCATTACACATAAAGATGCATACCCTTTACCACGCATAGAGGAGTCCCTAGCTGACTTAAAGTCTGCAAATTACTTTTCCACCCTTGACCTCACTAGTGGGTACTGGCAAGTAGCTGTGGCTGAGGAGGATCGGGAGAAGACGGCCTTCACCACCCCGATGGGACTCTGCAAGTTCAACAGTATGCTGTTTGGACTCTGCAATGCCCCCGGAACGTTCCAGAGATTGACGGAGTGCTGCCTGGGACACCACAACTTCGAAACTGTGTTACTTTACCTGGACGATGTAATAGTGTACTCCAGAACGTACAAGGACCACTTGAAACACCTGGCAGAGGTATTTGAGTCACTGTCCCGGTACGGGATGAAGTTGAAGCCCTCAAAGTGCCACCTGCTCAAGAGAAAGGTACAGTACCTGGGGCACATTGTCAGTCCGGAAGGGGTAGCACCAGACCCGGAGAAGGTCACAGCCATCCAGAAGTGGCCGAAGCCGAAGAATCTCAAGGAGGTGCGTCAGTTCTTGGGACTAGTAGGATACTACCGGAAGTTTGTAAAAGACTACACCAAGAAAGCAGCTCCTCTGCAAGACCTCCTGGTAGGGCAGTCCCCCAAAGGCAGAAATCCCCCATTCCACTGGGGTAAGGAGAAAGCCGAGACGTTTCAGGAGATGAAGGAGATCCTGACAGGCGATGAGATCTTAGCCTACCCTGACTACAGCCAACCGTTCCTGCTGTATACAGATGCCAGCAACGAAGGGCTGGGCGCTGTTCTAAGTCAGAAGCAGAATGGCCAAGAGAAAGTGATCGCATACGCAAGCAGGAAGCTCCGCCCGACTGAGAGGAACCCAGAGAACTATAGCAGCTTTAAGTTGGAGTTCCTGGCCTTGGTTTGGGCCATCACTGAAAGGTTTAAGCACTACCTGGCCTCCAGCAAGTTCACTGCCTTCACTGATAACAACCCCTTGACCCATCTTGAAATAGCTAAGCTCGGGGCACTGGAACAACGATGGATGGCTCGGCTGTCAAACTACCAATTCACAATTAAATACCGGGCGGGCCGCAAGAACGCCAACACCGATGCCCTGTCTAGGATGCCTTAGACACAGAAGAAGAAGTGGATGACCTGGAAGAGATTGAGCTACCTGCATTTCACCGGAATGGGATGATCCACGAGCAATGAGCCTCCAGGAGGCAGCGTGGGAAGACGTTAAACCCCCTGCCTCACCACAGCTGTAAATAGACCCAGGACAGTGACCCGGTTGTCAGCCGCATTAAGGAGCTGATAATCCAAGAAGGTGCCTCCCTGGAGAAGGAAGCGTCTCTCCAAGCAAAGCAGCTGTGGAACGAGCGAAGCCGGCTGTTTATCTACCGTGAGAAGCTGTGCCGGAGGTACGTCAATCCAAAAACCCATGAGATGGTATGGCAGATAGTGGTCCCTAAGACAGACATCCAAATGGTATTAGAAGCTTACCACGATCAGGCGGGGCACTTTGGCTGGAAAAAGCTAGAGACCCTGCTGAAGTGTCGATTCTACTGGGTAGGAATGCGCTGCTCCATTGAGAGGTGGTGCCGAGACTGTGGACCCTGCGGCCTTAAAAGAAAAGACTACAGCAGCCAGAAGGCACCCCTGCAACCCATCAAGATGACTTGACCCCTGGAGATTGTGGCCCTGGACCATGTCAAGCTGTCCCCCAGCAGGTCAGGGTACTCTTATGCTCTGACCATGGTAGATCACTACTCACGTTTCCTGTTGGTCACCCCCGTCAAAGACCTGACGCCAGAGACAGCAGCAAAGACGTTTCAAGCGTATTTCTGTAGACCCCATGGTTACCCTGAGCAGGTGCTGACGGACCAAGGCCCGGCCTTTGAGGCTGAGTTGTTCAAGGAGTTCTGCCATCTCTACGGGTGTAAGAAGATAAGAACTACACCTTACCACCCACAAACCAACAGTCTCTGCGAAAAGATGAACAACATCATCATCGACCTGCTAAAGACCATACCACTTGAGGAGAGAAATCAGTGGCCTGACCTACTACCTGACTTAGTGGATCTGTACAATCATATACCAGTAGGTTCCACCAATTGCACTCCGGCATACCTCATGCGGGCAAGGCCAGGAAAGCTGCCCATGGATCTGGAGCTTGGTGTTGTTGAGCCTGAAGCTGATATGACCACTGGGGACTGGGACACGACCAGACAAGAGCAGTACAAGAGGGAACAAGCCTGCATCGAGGATAGTCTCACTCGGGTGAGAGAAAAGCAGGAGGCGAACTACAATAAAAACGCGCCCGCAGAACCCTTCACACCTGGTGAAACAGTATTGAAAAGGAAACGACGAAATCACAAATTTGATGACCAGTGGGAGAGAGAACCCTACACGGTGTTACTGTCAAGGTTTGATAACAAGAAAATATGCATAATCAGTCGAGATGGAGGAAGAACATCTGCTACAGTGTCCAGGGACCACCTAAAGTTGTGTCCAGACTTACTGAAACCCCAAGAGGAAGTGTCTCTCACCAAACCAGAAGAGCCTAAAGAAGAAGTGATCCACACTGACTTAGGAGACTTCCCAGCAGATTGGCCTCAACTAGGAGGAGCTGTAGTCATCCCTGTAATCACCTTCTACCCACAGCAAGAAGAACATATAAGTGCTGCAGAAGAGCCTGCTCAAGCAGAATCCCTGGAAGAAGGATCCCCGGTTGGAACAGAGCAAGAAGGCCCAGCCAATAGTATGCTTGCTAGTCCAGTAGTGAGGTCAATACAGTCATGTAGCCCCTCCACACCTAGTGCTGACACATTGGGAGGTAGTGCACCTACTAGTACTTCACGCATACCGGTACTACGCAGATCCGCACGTAGCACGAGATGTAAAGCCCCTGTTAGGTACACTCAGTAAAGAAGTCAAATTACTGAGAATGTAGATAGTTACCCCTGGGGTATTGTGTATTAAATTGTAATGTACTGTATTATTGTGTACTTTCTGATATGTATGCCTTTATTAATTTGTGCTTTGCCTATTTACTTTCTTATTACCTAAGAACTTTGTGGCTGAGGACTATGTGCAGCCCAAAAACTGCTTCTTGTATATAATTGCGCTCCCTGGAGTGCCCCTTTAGGTGACCTCAGAAGGAAAACCTGTCTGGAGTGGCTCTATTGGAGGTCCAACTCATGATCTTCATGCCCTGCAGCCACCCCAGGGCCTACGTTGAGGGTTTGGGACAGGTCCCTCAAACCACCAAGTACTCTACCCAGTGAGATGGACATCCTGTCTGGGAATCTCACCACAAGAGACTTGAATTCTGAGGACATTTTGTATTTGTTTAAATTGTTATGCAACGTTTAAGCTTGGTGCCTCCCATAAAGGGAAGATTGTTAATGCATTGTTCATGTTATTATTGTTGTTCATATAAAATGAACTTCAGCCGGGAGTGCTGAGCTTTGCTAGGGGGGAATGTGACGCCCAGTTGCTTTTGGTATCACAGATCCTGGAAGAGTGCATTGATGGATTCCTCCAAAAGGGGCCCCCATAACCATTCACACATCTCCACCTTCCACCTCAGACCAGCAGAGGGAGCCCGTTAGGGATATAAAGAGGGAAGGTGGAGCTAGGTAGCTCAGTCTAGTCTAGTCTAGTCTGGAGTCGACAGAGAGCCAAGTCTGTTGAGAGAATTCCTGCAGTAGAGAAGCCTGAGAGAGGTCAGTCTACAGTGGAGTACAGTCCAGACTCAGTTGTAGCTCAGAATAGTGAGCTTAAGGTGTGCCGGCGCCATAAGATCGGTGAAGCGCGGCAAGCTGCCGTTAGTGTGTATAGCCCAGTGAGGGCCCGAGTAGGCTGAAGGCGAGTGGAGAGTTAGTACATAGGGGGCAGAGGAGCTTAACTAGCTCACCCCGAAGAATTTACCGGACACCGGGTCCGAAGCTTACCGGGATCTCTATGACCCAGTAAGGCATAACCGGAATCCCTGGAGAACTACAAGTCCCAGGATCGCTAAAGTGCTGATACGTAACAGAGCCAGGAGACACATAGGCCCCATAAGCTGGGAGCGTGTACTACAAGAGAAGGCCCTACCACAAGGTCAGCCAGCGCAGGACAGAGACAAAGTTAGGCCTAGGTCCAGGCAGGTCAGAAACTTACTACGCAGAAGCAAGAAACAGGAGGCCCTACACCCGCTCACTGGGGAGGATCCTGATATGCACCCTTCACCCTACAGTGCTCCGGGACGTGCCTGAATTTCCATCAGTAAAAGGTTGTCTGTCCCTGTTCTTGCTCTGACCCGGCTGGGTCTCGCCTGTCCTGCATCCCCCTTCATATGCTGCCCTGAGGCCTAGCTCCACCTGTGGGGAGCTATACCATCGAGCTGCCTTATCATCGGCCTCAGTGGACTGCGCAGTGCTGGTGATTCTCACCAGAAGCCACAGGTGGCGTCACAAACTTTTCTAAAATTAACAAATATCCACCCTTTTAAAGAATGTCCCCAGGGTACGGGCCCGGGAGCCGACCACCGCGACATCCCTAAAGGTAAAGGCCCAGGTACCGAGTCATCCCCATCCCCTGGGTTGGTCATCTCATATATATCATATATACACAAAATAATGGTCAGTACTCAACAACAAATTTGATGAAAAAACCTAGTGTATTTATTGGCCCATGTGAACAGGAGCAAGTGAGCCTTTGTCAAAGGCTGGTACCTATGCCTGTGACACCTTTACTTGCACCTATAGCTATAGCATATTGTGCTTAATTTTTTCTATTTATAATTATATAAATATGTATATATGTATATATAGAGAGAGAGAGAGAGAGAGAGAGTATGCATCACTGGATTGGTCTCTGTAGCATTTATTGCTCACATGGAAATGACGTCACGTGTTGAAAACCAGCAGTACTGGTATTACTGGGCAAGAAAATGCAGATGGCGGACATAGTCTAGTATTAGGTAAGGTGAATTTAATCAATGTGTAGTGCTCACTGTAGAAAAACAAATACAATATTATTACCAATTCTATGACCTTAAAGTGCACAGAACATTACAGCCCACGTTGGGTTCTCTTCTATAAGACAAGTGGTGACGAGATGCCCGTCTGTTTCTTTTGCCTCTTCTCTGCTGAAGTGCTCAGGGTTTGTATCTACATATATGATATTTCAGTTTACAGATGAACTTTATTGACTTTTATAGAGTCAGAGTTTAGCCATAGCTTTTGTTCCTGATAGCACTACTGTTTGGGCTCACATTTACTGCTTTATCACTGTCATGTGCATGTACAGCACCTATTACCTACTGCATTCACCTAATAAAAAATACAGCCCAAGAGCTTCACAGGAAAAACAACGAGTAGCTGTGTCAATAAAAAAGAACCGTAAAATTAGGTAATTATGTTTTTACCAGAAAAACAGGCCATAATTCTCATAAACAGCGCACAAACAGTCTCTACACCTGCAGCTTATAAATCTACAAGAGAATGACAGCCTTTTGTATGTGGGAGATTGTTATGGGAGATTTGCACAGCCATATTTGTGTCCTGTCCATACTTCTCTTTTGTCAAAAAGGTCTTATGATCCCCGAAGAGGGAAGAAGAAAATGATATATTGTGTTATCAGTACTCATTAGGAAACTATCCACAGCATCGGTGAAGAATACAAAATATTGCTCTGAGTGAGAAGATAGTCTGGAGTCATAGTAGGAACCTAACCTTAAAACTGATAAAACAGCTACAGTGTAAAGCATGGAAGAAGAAAAGCAGCATAATGTAGTGATGAAACATTAGGTAAATTTCCAATTTATTCAAGCTCCATGTGGCCTGCAATATTTGTGGCTCCTCTCTGTTCAGTTCTCCAGAGAACATGAGAAGGTTGCGCATTAATGTGGTTTCTCCACCATAACTTATGAAGGATGTAAAAAGTTTTGCTGATTCCTAAACTTTTGTAGTGATCAGATTTTGTTTTGTTAGAGTAGTGTAAGAAATGAGACCTATCGTGTCCTTCGCTGCCTGACGAGTGCTACTCTTTGTGAAGGGCAACATTTGGTAGTACTCTTTGTGTTGTGTGTGTCCAATGCGCTGCATTTGATTCAACCAAGTATTGTGGAGACCTACAGACAGAGCCTCATTCAC
Organism: Phyllobates terribilis; assembly: GCF_046119375.1. NCBI lineage: Eukaryota > Metazoa > Chordata > Amphibia > Anura > Dendrobatidae > Phyllobates > Phyllobates terribilis. The sequence continues at coordinate 63,135,659 of NW_027362769.1, read as the reverse complement.
AAAAACACAAGCCTGACTTTGGTTTCTTTCCCATGAAGTTGCAAAATTCAAGAAACTCGACTTGAACTCCGATCCTCTGTGGATCGATGTGCTCATCTCTAGTCACCAGTTTAGAATGAAGTACAAAAAAGAGCTCTGTTTAAAAATGGATCTTTGATTGCTACAAAGGCATATTAAGAAAATTAACCAGCAAATAAGTTTGTACATAAAACAATATACTGATGAATGACAGTGGATAGTGATCAATGATAATGGTAGGTGGAGATTCAATTTAAGGATAGTGAAGACTTGCTAAGGCTACGTTCACATGTCCAGTAGTGATCAGTTAGAACGGATGCAGCAGCAATTCGTTGGCAAAAAGGTTGTGCACACATAACTTTTTAGTCTGTTTTTAAATAACTAATCTCTGCTGGATCCGTTTTCTTTAACTTTGAAGTCTATGGAAAACGGATGCTTCAATTAGCCCTCTGTTTTTATTTAATTTGTAACATATCTATTTATTGTTTACTGGATCCAGTAAGCAAAAAACGTATCAGTTACAAATAAAAGACAAATAGATGATTAATGGATGAGTTTTCCATAAACTTCAATGTTAAAAAAAACGGATCCATCAGAGATCAGTTATTTAAAAAATGTTATTTTATTTTAAAGTCTTCTCTAACATAGTTGAGTATAATTAGTGTGCATATGAATTTAATAAAAGCAATAGAAAAAAATCTGAAATCCCAAAGGAAAAATATTATAATTAAAACTTCACATTTAATGAAAATCCATTAAAAACATGTTGAAAAAGGATAGGAAAAAGGGACACAGAAAATTAGAGAAAGGATGACACATTTCAAACCAGCAGGGTTTTTACTCATATCCTGCAGGATATGTGCTGTTAATCATTTTCATGGACCCATAGACTTTTAAGGATAATTTTGATCTGTGATTCCAATCAAAAAAAGACATACCGTATTTTCTGGACTATAAGACGCATTTTTTCCCCCAAATTTGGGGGAAAAAAGGGGGTTGCGTCTTATAGTCCAAATGTGGCTGTTATAATGCTTACTGTGGTGTGGGGAGGTGGCGGCAGCGATGGAGTACGGTTGTACGGCTTCACTAAAGCAGTGTTAGACAGGAGAAGTGGGTGGTCTCCGGTTCAGATCACGTTCTGCAGTGACGTTACAAAGAGGCAGGGCCGAGGACACTGCGCGTTGTGCTGTTCTGTGTTGCGCCGACTGTGCCTCTTTGTAGCGTCACTGCAGAACGTGATCTGGTCCGGAGACCACCCACTTCCTCCTGTCAGTGTCTAACGCTGCTTTTGTGAATTCATGGCGGCGCTGATGATCCCTGCTGTGTGACCCTTCTTCCTGCCGCGCGACTCGCTCCCTGCCGTGTGACCGTGCTTCATCGCTGTGTGGTCTCTCTTCCTGCCACTCCATCGCTGTGTGATCCCTCTTCCTGCCGCTCCATCGCCGCCGCCTCCCCACACCACAATAAGTATTTTAACAGCTACATACCCTGTAGTTTAAGTTAAAAAAGCACATATGGTAAAACACTATACCACTGTGGTGAACTATAACTCCCAGCATGCCATAGGAGCTGCAGGATAGGCTAGGAGTTATAATTCTCCTCAGAGCAACCATATGACATAAATGGTACCTATGGGATCTTAGAGAGGATATATCGTACATGGCTGAAGTCATACAGCCAGAACCTGATACACGTGCCTGTGGCTCGGGCAGCATGTATCAGGTACTGACTTGTATGACTTCAGCCACGTATGTTTTTCGGCGTTTCAAAGAAAAATATATGGTACAGTACTTTAAAAGCCACAGGGGCCGAGCCGCACAGGAGACTAGTTGGACAAGTGGGTCCCCAGTGGTTTCTCCCTATCTGCTCCCATTGGGTGACAATTTTCTTCCTGGTAGAATGAAGAATGGATTCAATGAAATTTGCAACAAATTCTTGATGTAAACATAACACCATCTGTAAAAAAGCTGAAGTTGAAAAGAGGATGGCTTCTACAAATGGATAATGATCCTAAACACACGTCAAAATCCACAATAGACGACATCAAAAGGTGCAAGCTGAAGGTTTTACAAAGGCCCTCACAGTCCCTTGTTATAAACATCATTGAAAATCTGTGGCTAGACCTCAAAATAGCAGTGCATGCAAGACGAACCATGAAGCTCGCAGAACTGGAAGAATTTTCCAAGGAAGAATGGATGAAAATAGCTCAAACAAGAATTAAAAATACTCCTGGCTGGCTATAAAAAGTGTTTGCAAGCTATGATTCTTTCAAAAGGGAGTGCTATTACATACTAACCATGCAAGGTGCCAAAACTTTTGCATCGGTCCATTTTCCATTTTGTAATTTTTAAAATTTAAAAATGACAATATTTTTTTTTTTTGCCTAAAGTAGAATGTAAATGTGTCATCTTTAACTTTAGGCCTTTTAGAGATAATTTCATCTTCAACTTGTTTAACTATTCACAATAACAGTAATTTTGACTAGAGACGCCCAAACTTTTATATGCCACTGTAGTTATGTATGTATCTATTTAGCTATCTACAAAAGTCATCCCTAAATTTTTAACTATGAGTGTAAATGAATTTGTTATCATAGTACCTCCATAGTGAATACCTCGAGATGCTATGGCTGTAAGGTACTTGGATCTTTATCATGACCCGGTTGATCTGCAGACCATTACTACATGGATAAAATAATGTGCTCCTTATTGTTACAATAGATCCATTTATCCCCTGCTATCAGGGCAATGCAATCTGCTGTTGTAATTAACTATTTCTCTGTACAAGAGCTCTAGACTGTTCTGTTAGGAAGGCATTTGGGGAAATGTAAGGGTTATGCATATAATAATATCTGTTTCCATTATGGCATTGTGTGTAGCTCTAGATAGGGGGAGATACAAGATGACTCCATCTGTATAAATGTAAGGTCCAGCACTGCCCACACAGCCAGATAAGCACAAAAGCAAGTGATAACTATTATCTTTATTATCTACTCCCCTAGGATCTCACTGTGTAATAGCCAGTCTTGGAAGCAGCAAAGGAGTTAATTAGGAGCCCCAGTGGAAAAAATCCCACTTAGTTAGCTGTAAGTGAATATTCAAATTACTCACTTAATTTCACTTACATACACTCTTTGCCCACTTAAGGGTACAATTTGATGATTTAGGATGATATCTTTTGAACACTAGGTCCTGTTGCTGACCTTACAATTATCTGCTCTCAAAAGCATTGTGAAAAGCATTGCAATTTACCACCCACAAGCTCTCCAGATAGCGTCACACTTAACAGCTAAAGACGGGTTCTACCTACTGTAAGGTTTTCAATGTTCCAAGAAAATGAAGACACCCAACTGTTAGGGAATAATGCAGATTCTAGCACTGGGAAGCTTTTGTTCTATAGCTTCTATTATAATTAAAGTTAAAAACCATCAAGGAATAGCACAGTCTGCAATGTACAATATTTTGTAATTCTCCAACTCTACAATGGCAACTAAACAATTAAAAACCATCAAGGAATAGCACAGTCTGCAATGTACAATATTTTGTAATTCTCCAACTCTACAATGGCAACTAAACAATTGCTATCCAGCAGTTAAGAATTCGGTTGTGTTATTAATAGGGTGAAATAGTCCTGGAAGAGACAGATGTTAACATATTATTACAAAATGTGTCAGAAATCCAAAGTTATTAAGAGTGCAAATATATGTGATGTAAAAGGCATTATCAGTAAAGAAAAAAAATGTTTATGTTTTTTATATTGTCAATTCTTTACCATTATCATCCATGGTTAAAAGTATCAATGTGAACCGCTTATGTTTTTTCTATGCCTTATTACCAATAGCCCCTTGTCCGAGGTAGGAATTCACCTTCCCCATATATTTCTATATAGGGTTTGAGGAGTGACAATCCTATATGGTTAACACTTAGAAATGAGCATATTTTTCAAGTTTAAAGGGAATCTGTTACCAGGTTTTTGCTACCTCATCTGAGAGCAGCATGTGGGGAAAGAGACCCTGATTCCAGCAACGTGTCAATTACTTTACTGGGTGCAGATCTTGTGAAAATTGGTGGTAGTTTAATGATGTTATAATGTTTTATATACATTTTAAAACATAAGCGGTTCGCATTGATACACTATGATGAGCGAGCGTGCTCATCACCCCTCGATACTTGATCGAGCATCGGGGTGCTTGAGCACCATACTCGAGTCCCCGGCCCACATGTTTTATGGCTGTTAGACAGCCAATAAACATGCAAGGATTGCCACCATACACAGTAATGCGGTAGCTATGTTGGCTTCTGGCATTACTGTGATTGGCCTGCCACATCGCGTCATGGGGTCTTGTAGAAGCTTAGCACACTCTCCTCTGGAAGCAGTTCAGGGAGAGTTGTTATAAGAGGGAGAGCTTAGATTAATGCCCGCCCCCCTAAATATTATAAATTTGCACCCTTTAGTGCCTTTCATGTGGCACTCAAGGTGTTTTTAATCTTTTTTAAACCTATTAAATAAAATATTAATTAAAAAAATGACATGTTTTTTTTTTCATTTATTTAGCTTTTAACAAGTTGTTAATAAATAAATAAGTGAATGAAAAAAACGATGCTGGGTCCACCCTATTTTTGATAACCAGCCAAGGTAAAGAAGACAGCTGGGGGCTGATATTATCAGGCTGGGAAGGTCTAACGATATTGGCACCTTCCCAGCCTAAAAATACCAGCTTGCAGCCACCCCAGAATGGGTACATCCATTAGAAGCGCTCTTCCTGATTGCCCTGATGCAGTTGCAATCGAGGTAATATTTTTGGGGTTGATGTCAGCTATGTAGTGTCAGCTGGCATCAAGCTCAGGGGTTAGTAATAGAGAGGCGTCTATCAGACACCCCCATTACTAATCCAGCAAGTTAAAAGGGAAAAAAAACACACACAAAAACATTTTATTTTAAAAAACACTCCCTGACTCCCTGGTTCACCAAGTTATTAATTTAAAAAAAAATGATGATCCAAAGTAGTCCACAGATTCCAACGTAGTCCACAAATGGAACCTGAAAGACATAAAAAGAGAGAATTAAATAAATAAAGACAAGAGACAGTCCCTCATTCACCGTAATCCATGGCGATCCCACGTAGTCCACCGATTCTGTAGTACAACCTATGGAGCCTCGTTCTGACAATGAAGCTTCATAGGTCACTCCCAGTCAGGCAGCGCTCTGCGACACCCAGCGAGAGTGATGATGATGTCAGTAATGTTAATGACATCACGCTCTCACTGGGTCATACAGAGCGCAGCCTGACCAGGAGTGACCTATGAAGCTTCGTTCTCAATTCTGGGGAGACTGCCCCCATCTGTCTGCTTTACCTTGGCAGGTTATCAAAAATAGGGGGGACCCCATATAGTTTTTTCATTTATTTTTCTATCAGACACCCCCATTACTAATCCAATAATGGCAAAAAAAAACCACACAAAAATATACCTTCCCTCGTTCAACAATTTGCTATCAAAAATGTTTCCACGAAGCTCATCCGATGTAGTCCATGTTCCCTGATGTCTCCGGCTTCTGTGAATAGCAGTACTGCTATTCACAGACGCCGGGTAGTGACAACTCTCATCAGAGCCACTGGCTCAATGCTGCACTGTCACTACTGGTGTTGAGCCACCCCCGTAGTGTTCGAGTTCGGTTCGTCGAACACCCGTATGTTCGCCGAACTGTTCGTCGAACTGTTCGTCGAACACTGTCGAACACCGTTAAAACCAATGGCAGGCAAACAAAAACACATAGAAACACATAGAACACACTTTCAAAGGTGTCCAAAAGCTGACAAACTGCTCAGAAGACACAACTAACACACGGAAAAGTGACAAGTACATATAGTCATGCGAAAAGAAAAGAGGTGGAGGAGTAAAAGGAGGGGGAGACACAGATATAGGCATGTCATGCCCTTCTAAAACCAAAAAAGTGCGAAGCCGACACGGCCAGTCCGTTCCTGCCCGTGCGACCTCCGTGTCACCGGGTTTGTGCCAGAGCCGCGGTGGACCCTGACGACCAGCCCCTCTCTCTCTCAACGGCCAGCCCCCCAAAAAGTATCGGATATCGCCGATTCCGATACCGGAAACCAATGCAAGTCAATGGGACAGAAATATCGGAATAAAAATAAACCCTTTCTTTCCTTGTAGGTTAATTCTACATGAAGGAAAACAACTAAGAATAATGTACAATGTATTGGGGGAGGTGGGGGAGACAATAAAGGCATAGAGGTTTAGCCCAATCAAATGGAATAGCAGGAATTAATATTTTTTTTAAGACGTTCGGAGTTACGGAAATATTGACTATGTTAAGCTTTTTTATATTTTGTCAGATATTTATGTTTCACTACTTCCATGCTCTTCACCTTCTTTTTTACTTCTCCCACACTTTCTCCTTCATCATCCTCAGCATCAGCATCTTTTTCATCAACTTCTTCTTCACCTTCTTCATCTTCTTCTTCTTCACCTTCTTCGTATTATTCTTTTTTTTTACATTCTTCATATTCTTCTTATTCAACTATTATTATTCTTCATATTCTACTTCTTCATCTTCTTCATATTCTTCTTCTTCATCATATTCTTATTTGTGACAGGCATTCCTGTAGTTGTTATCTATAAAAGTTTGAACATTACACCTTTCGTTCTGTCCGCTGGTGAGTCGAGCGAGCCCCCCTGCTGTGGAGGCAGGTCTAATCTTTTTAATTTAAATTGTCTCTCTAATTTGAATGAGTACACTTTAAATCCTTTTACAAGGATCTATTGAAGGCCAAGTCTCATGCAAGCAGCCGCGGTAATTCCAGCTCCAGTAGCGTCCACTAAAGCTGCTGCAGTTAAAAAGCTTTTATAAGGATCGAGCTTGGTGGTCCACCGCAAGGCATCCTACCGCCAGTCCCAGCCCCTGTGCCTTGGGGTGCCTCCCCGATGCTCTTCACTGAGTGTCCCGGGGGCCCGAACCATTTCCTTTGAAAAAATTAAGTGTCCAAACTACAGGTGGTGTAGCTTGCTTAACAGCTGGGATAATCCGCTGACTAGCAGACACTGCTACTAGGCATGAAGTATTTCCTGGGCTAGATGCAGTTAAAAATTTGTAATTAGATACTCTCGTTGGATGCTGAGAAAGCATTCCATAGAGTCTCCTGGCACGCCATATATTATTCTCTTAAAAAGCTTGGGGTAGGGGTCTAGGGGACCCTTTTATAGTCAAAATCACGGCCCTGTATCGCAATACGTCACCTAGGCTGAAGATAAATGGAACATTTTCATCACCTTTCATAATCACCAATGGGGCAAGGCAGGGATGTCCTCTGTCCCCTCTCTTATACATCCCAGTGACGGAGCACCTGCTCTCATCAATTTGCCATAACCCCAATATTAGGTGGATTGAGGTGGGAGGCACCGAGTACAAGTGCTCTGCATTTGCTGATGATGTCCTAGTATATATCACTCAATCACATATATCCATCCCTGCTGTTATGGCTGAAATAGATCACTTTGTTACATGGTCAAATTTTAAAATCAATGCAGCGAAGTCTGAGGTTGATGGACACCCCATGCAAACACGGCTACGGCGCTAACAAGGAGGAGGTGGAGTAATGTTTTGGGCTGGAGTCATGGGGAGAGAGACTGTCGGCCCCTTTAGGATCCCTGAAGGGGTAAAGATGAACTCCATAATGTATGTGGAGTTTCTCATACAGCACTTCCTGCCATGGTTCAAGAAGAAGAACCGTGTATTCCGCAGCAAGATCATTTTCATGCATGATAATGCACCGTCTCATGCTGCACATAACACATCTGGATCTCTGGCTGATATGGGCATAAAAGGGGACAAACTTATGGTGTGACCCCCATGCTCCCCTGACCTCAACCCCATTGAGAACCTCTGGAGCATCATCAAAAGGAGTGTCTATGATGGCAGGAGGCAGTTCACATCTAAGCAACAGCTCTGGGAGGGTATTCTGTCCTCATGCAAAACAATTGAAGCAGAAACCATCCAAAACCTGACAAATTCAATGGACGAGAGAGTTCAGAAGCTCCTTTCGAACAAGGGGTCCTATGTGCAAATGTAACATCACTAGTGTTGAGCGATACCTTCCGATATCGGGAAATATCGGATCGGATTGGATCGGACCGATACCCAAAAAGTATCGGATATCGCCGATTCCGATACCGGAAACCAATGCAAGTCAATGGGACAGAAATATCGGAATAAAAATAAACCCTTTCTTTCCTTGTAGGTTAATTCTACATGAAGGAAAACAACTAAGAATAATGTACAATGTATTGGGGGAGGTGGGGGAGACAATAAAGGCATAGAGGTTTAGCCCAATCAAATGGAATAGCAGGAATTAATATTTTTTTTAAGACGTTCGGAGTTACGGAAATATTGACTATGTTAAGCTTTTTTATATTTTGTCAGATATTTATGTTTCACTACTTCCATGCTCTTCACCTTCTTTTTTACTTCTCCCACACTTTCTCCTTCATCATCCTCAGCATCAGCATCTTTTTCATCAACTTCTTCTTCACCTTTTCATCTTCTTCTTCTTCACCTTCTTCGTATTATTCTTTTTTTTTACATTCTTCATATTCTTCTTATTCAACTATTATTATTCTTCACATTCTACTTCTTCATCTTCTTCATATTCTTCTTCTTCATCATATTCTTATTTGTGACAGGCATTCCTGTAGTTGTTATCTATAAAAGTTTGAACATTACACCTTTCGTTCTGTCCGCTGGTGAGTCGAGCGAGCCCCCCTGCTGTGGAGGCAGGTCTAATCTTTTTAATTTAAATTGTCTCTCTAATTTGAATAAGTACACTTTAAATCCTTTTACAAGGATCTATTGAAGGCCAAGTCTCATGCAAGCAGCCGCGGTAATTCCAGCTCCAGTAGCGTCCACTAAAGCTGCTGCAGTTAAAAAGCTTTTATAAGGATCGAGCTTGGTGGTCCACCGCAAGGCATCCTACCGCCAGTCCCAGCCCCTGTGCCTTGGGGTGCCTCCCCGATGCTCTTCACTGAGTGTCCCGGGGGCCCGAACCATTTCCTTTGAAAAAATTAAGTGTCCAAACTACAGGTGGTGTAGCTTGCTTAACAGCTGGGATAATCCGCTGACTAGCAGACACTGCTACTAGGCATGAAGTATTTCCTGGGCTAGATGCAGTTAAAAATTTGTAATTAGATACTCTCGTTGGATGCTGAGAAAGCATTCCATAGAGTCTCCTGGCACGCCATATATTATTCTCTTAAAAAGCTTGGGGTAGGGGTCTAGGGGACCCTTTTATAGTCAAAATCACGGCCCTGTATCGCAATACGTCACCTAGGCTGAAGATAAATGGAACATTTTCATCACCTTTCATAATCACCAATGGGGCAAGGCAGGGATGTCCTCTGTCCCCTCTCTTATACATCCCAGTGACGGAGCACCTGCTCTCATCAATTTGCCATAACCCCAATATTAGGTGGATTGAGGTGGGAGGCACCGAGTACAAGTGCTCTGCATTTGCTGATGATGTCCTAGTATATATCACTCAATCACATATATCCATCCCTGCTGTTATGGCTGAAATAGATCACTTTGTTACATGGTCAAATATTAAAATCAATGCAGCGAAGTCTGAGGCCCTCGATGTCTCCCTCCCCAAATCCATACAGGATTCCATCCAGTCCAACTTTCCCTTTGCCTGGCCCTCACAGGGTATCAAATACTTAGGAATTCGTATTCATAGAGACCTCTCCCATCTATGTTATCTTAATTTTGGGCCCTTTATTGAACAACTCCATACAGACCACGGTTGGAAAGTTAGAACTGTAAGATTCACTATGTGAACCACTGGTGTTTTGTGGAAAAGCACATGTACACTGTGTTCCAAATTATTATGCAAAAAGTGTTTTAGGAGTGATAAGGTAAGAATTTTTTTGTTTGTCAGTTAAGCTCATTTATGGTGATGTGTGTCAGGGCTCTTTATATCACTGTAAGCAATTGCAGACACCTGTGCTAATTAGTTTGGCAGGTGTGTCCAATGAAAGGCAAGACTACTTAAGAAGGCTGTCCCACATTATTAAGCAGCCTACATTTTCTGCCAAAATGGGAAAGAAAAAGGATGTGTCGGCTGCTGAGAAGCAACAAATTGTGGAGTGTTTAGGTCAAGGCATGACTACAATCAACATTGCCAAGACACTTCATCTGATCATCGCACAATCAAGAAGTATGTAGCTGATTCACAGTACACATGTGTGCGTGCTGATAAGGGAAAATTGAGGACTCTTTCCTACAGGCAATTACGTCAGGTTAAAAGAGCAGCGGCAAAAAAGCCTTGTCATAGCAGCAGACAAGTTTGTGAAGCTGCTGGTGCCTCCAACGTCCCCCGAACAACAAGATGCAGGGTCCTTCAGAGGTTTGCAGCTGTGCGTAAGCCATCCTGTCGACCTCCTCTAACCACTGTACACAAGCAGAAACGGCTCCAGTGGGCCAAACAATACATGAAGACTGACTTCAAAACTGTTTTGTTCACCGATGAGTGCCGTGCAGCGCTCGATGGTCCAGATGGATGGAGTGGAGGATGGCTGGTTGATGGACACCCCATGCAAACACGGCTACGGCGCCAACAAGGAGGAGGTGGAGTAATGTTTTGGGCTGGAATCATGGGGAGAGAGACTGTCGGCCCCTTTAGGATCCCTGAAGGGGTAAAGATGAACTCCATAATGTATGTGGAGTTTCTCATACAGCACTTCCTGCCATGGTTCAAGAAGAAGAACCGTGTATTCCGCAGCAAGATCATTTTCATGCATGATAATGCACCGTCTCATGCTGCACATAACACATCTGGATCTCTGGCTGATATGGGCATAAAAGGGGACAAACTTATGGTGTGACCCCCATGCTCCCCTGACCTCAACCCCATTGAGAACCTCTGGAGCATCATCAAAAGGAGTGTCTATGATGGCAGGAGGCAGTTCACATCTAAGCAACAGCTCTGGGAGGGTATTCTGTCCTCATGCAAAACAATTGAAGCAGAAACCATCCAAAACCTGACAAATTCAATGGACGAGAGAGTTCAGAAGCTCCTTTCGAACAAGGGGTCCTATGTGCAAATGTAACATCACTAGTGTTGAGCGATACCTTCCGATATCGGGAAATATCGGATCGGATTGGATCGGACCGATACCCAAAAAGTATCGGATATCGCCGATTCCGATACCGGAAACCAATGCAAGTCAATGGGACAGAAATATCGGAATAAAAATAAACCCTTTCTTTCCTTGTAGGTTAATTCTACATGAAGGAAAACAACTAAGAATAATGTACAATGTATTGGGGGAGGTGGGGGAGACAATAAAGGCATAGAGGTTTAGCCCAATCAAATGGAATAGCAGGAATTAATATTTTTTTTAAGACGTTCGGAGTTACGGAAATATTGACTATGTTAAGCTTTTTTATATTTTGTCAGATATTTATGTTTCACTACTTCCATGCTCTTCACCTTCTTTTTTACTTCTCCCACACTTTCTCCTTCATCATCCTCAGCATCAGCATCTTTTTCATCAACTTCTTCTTCACCTTCTTCATCTTCTTCTTCTTCACCTTCTTCGTATTATTCTTTTTTTTTACATTCTTCATATTCTTCTTATTCAACTATTATTATTCTTCATATTCTACTTCTTCATCTTCTTCATATTCTTCTTCTTCATCATATTCTTATTTGTGACAGGCATTCCTGTAGTTGTTATCTATAAAAGTTTGAACATTACACCTTTCGTTCTGTCCGCTGGTGAGTCGAGCGAGCCCCCCTGCTGTGGAGGCAGGTCTAATCTTTTTAATTTAAATTGTCTCTCTAATTTGAATGAGTACACTTTAAATCCTTTTACAAGGATCTATTGAAGGCCAAGTCTCATGCAAGCAGCCGCGGTAATTCCAGCTCCAGTAGCGTCCACTAAAGCTGCTGCAGTTAAAAAGCTTTTATAAGGATCGAGCTTGGCGGTCCACCGCAAGGCATCCTACCGCCAGTCCCAGCCCCTGTGCCTTGGGGTGCCTCCCCGATGTTCTTCACTGAGTGTCCCGGGGGCCCGAACCATTTCCTTTGAAAAAATTAAGTGTCCAAACTACAGGTGGTGTAGCTTGCTTAACAGCTGGGATAATCCGCTGACTAGCAGACACTGCTACTAGGCATGAAGTATTTCCTGGGCTAGATGCAGTTAAAAATTTGTAATTAGATACTCTCGTTGGATGCTGAGAAAGCATTCCATAGAGTCTCCTGGCACGCCATATATTATTCTCTTAAAAAGCTTGGGTTAGGGGTCTAGGGGACCCTTTTATAGTCAAAATCACGGCCCTGTATCGCAATACGTCACCTAGGCTGAAGATAAATGGAACATTTTCATCACCTTTCATAATCACCAATGGGGCAAGGCAGGGATGTCCTCTGTCCCCTCTCTTATACATCCCAGTGACGGAGCACCTGCTCTTATCAATTTGCCATAACCCCAATATTAGGTGGATTGAGGTGGGAGGCACCGAGTACAAGTGCTCTGCATTTGCTGATGATGTCCTAGTATATATCACTCAATCACATATATCCATCCCTGCTGTTATGGCTGAAATAGATCACTTTGTTACATGGTCAAATTTTAAAATCAATGCAGCGAAGTCTGAGGCCCTCGATGTCTCCCTCCCCAAATCCATACAGGATTCCATCCAGTCCAACTTTCCCTTTGCCTGGCCCTCACAGGGTATCAAATATTTAGGAATTCGTATTCATAGAGACCTCTCCCATCTATGTTATCTTAATTTTGGGCCCTTTATTGAACAACTCCATACAGACCACGGTTGGAAAGTTAGAACTGTAAGATTCACTATGTGAACCACTGGTGTTTTGTGGAAAAGCACATGTACACTGTGTTCCAAATTATTATGCAAAAAGTGTTTTAGGAGTGATAAGGTAAGAATTTTTTTGTTTGTCAGTTAAGCTCATTTATGGTGATGTGTGTCAGGGCTCTTTATATCACTGTAAGCAATTGCAGACACCTGTGCTAATTAGTTTGGCAGGTGTGTCCAATGAAAGGCAAGACTACTTAAGAAGGCTGTCCCACATTATTAAGCAGCCTACATTTTCTGCCAAAATGGGAAAGAAAAAGGATGTGTCGGCTGCTGAGAAGCAACAAATTGTGGAGTGTTTAGGTCAAGGCATGACTACAATCAACATTGCCAAGACACTTCATCTGATCATCGCACAATCAAGAAGTATGTAGCTGATTCACAGTACACATGTGTGCGTGCTGATAAGGGAAAATTGAGGACTCTTTCCTACAGGCAATTACGTCAGGTTAAAAGAGCAGCGGCAAAAAAGCCTTGTCATAGCAGCAGACAAGTTTGTGAAGCTGCTGGTGCCTCCAACGTCCCCCGAACAACAAGATGCAGGGTCCTTCAGAGGTTTGCAGCTGTGCGTAAGCCATCCTGTCGACCTCCTCTAACCACTGTACACAAGCAGAAACGGCTCCAGTGGGCCAAACAATACATGAAGACTGACTTCAAAACTGTTTTGTTCACCGATGAGTGCCGTGCAGCGCTCGATGGTCCAGATGGATGGAGTGGAGGATGGCTGGTTGATTGACACCCCATGCAAACACGGCTACGGCGCCAACAAGGAGGAGGTGGAGTAATGTTTTGGGCTGGAATCATGGGGAGAGAGACTGTCGGCCCCTTTAGGATCCCTGAAGGGGTAAAGATGAACTCCATAATGTATGTGGAGTTTCTCATACAGCACTTCCTGCCATGGTTCAAGAAGAAGAACCGTGTATTCCGCAGCAAGATCATTTTCATGCATGATAATGCACCGTCTCATGCTGCACATAACACATCTGGATCTCTGGCTGATATGGGCATAAAAGGGGACAAACTTATGGTGTGACCCCCATGCTCCCCTGACCTCAACCCCATTGAGAACCTCTGGAACATCATCAAAAGGAGTGTCTATGATGGCAGGAGGCAGTTCACATCTAAGCAACAGCTCTGGGAGGGTATTCTGTCCTCATGCAAAACAATTGAAGCAGAAACCATCCAAAACCTGACAAATTCAATGGACGAGAGAGTTCAGAAGCTCCTTTCGAACAAGGGGTCCTATGTGCAAATGTAACATCACTAGTGTTGAGCGATACCTTCCGATATCGGGAAATATCGGATCGGATTGGATCGGACCGATACCCAAAAAGTATCGGATATCGCCGATTCCGATACCGGAAACCAATGCAAGTCAATGGGACAGAAATATCGGAATAAAAATAAACCCTTTCTTTCCTTGTAGGTTAATTCTACATGAAGGAAAACAACTAAGAATAATGTACAATGTATTGGGGGAGGTGGGGGAGACAATAAAGGCATAGAGGTTTAGCCCAATCAAATGGAATAGCAGGAATTAATATTTTTTTTAAGACGTTCGGAGTTACGGAAATATTGACTATGTTAAGCTTTTTTATATTTTGTCAGATATTTATGTTTCACTACTTCCATGCTCTTCACCTTCTTTTTTACTTCTCCCACACTTTCTCCTTCATCATCCTCAGCATCAGCATCTTTTTCATCAACTTCTTCTTCACCTTCTTCATCTTCTTCTTCTTCACCTTCTTCGTATTATTCTTTTTTTTTACATTCTTCATATTCTTCTTATTCAACTATTATTATTCTTCATATTCTACTTCTTCATCTTCTTCATATTCTTCTTCTTCATCATATTCTTATTTGTGACAGGCATTCCTGTAGTTGTTATCTATAAAAGTTTGAACATTACACCTTTCGTTCTGCCCGTCACAAAAGATTTACAACAGGATTTGTCCGCGTTCAGTTTGGCCTGCAGCAGCAGGTCTTTTCCAGGGACACCACGAGGAGGAACGGACTCACCCCCATACACTGCTTAGTCATCTTCTGCTTATAATTTAGATAATATCTTTTGCTCTGATTTTTAGTCTTATGCTTAATGTTCTTCCACTTTTTGTTCTGCAGCTTCTTGTACTTCTGCTTCTTGGTTTTCTGTCTCCTGTTCTTCTGTATCTTGGTGGTTGTCTTCTTGTTCTTTGTCCTCTTGGTCAACTTCTTCAGGGTCATCTTCTTGGTTTTCTTCGGGGTGGTCTTCAGGGTTGTCGTCTTCAGGGTCGTCGTCTTCGGGGTCCTCGTCTTCTTCGGGGTGGTCTTCAGGGTCCTCGTCTTCAGGGTCGTCGTCTTTGGGGTCCTCGTCTTCTTCGGGGTGGTCTTCAGGGTCCTCGTGTTCAGGGTCGTCGTCTTCGGGGTCCTCGTCTTCTTCAGGGTGGTCTTCAGGGTCCTCGTGTTCAGGGTCGTCGTCTTCGGGGTTCTCGTCTTCTTCGGGGTGGTCTTCAGGGTCGTCGTCTTCAGGGTTGTCGTCTTCAGGGTCCTCGTCTTCTTCAGGGTGGTCTTCAGGGTCCTCGTCTTCAGGGT
Source organism: Phyllobates terribilis (assembly GCF_046119375.1). Taxonomy (NCBI): domain Eukaryota; kingdom Metazoa; phylum Chordata; class Amphibia; order Anura; family Dendrobatidae; genus Phyllobates; species Phyllobates terribilis. The sequence goes on along the minus strand of NW_027362769.1, from coordinate 63,120,179 downwards.
CGTCTTCAGGGTCCTCGTCTTCTTCAGGTTGGTCTTCAGGGTCCTCGTCTTCGGGGTCCTCGTCTTCTTCGGGGTGGTCTTCAGGGTTCTCGTCTTCAGGGTCATCGTCTTCGGGGTCTGCTTCGGGGTGGTCTTCAGTGTCCTTGTCTTCAGGGTCGTCGTCAGGGAGATCCAGAGTGATTACCAAGAACCATTTCAAAAAGCTTGAACTTGGAAATGTAGCAGAAGGTACAAGAAGGCTGAGGAACTGCCGAGAACCAGCTGATGGCACTGGAACCCGGATGGGTAGCAGAAGGTACAAGAGCCAATGGAACTACCGAGGACCAGCTGGCGGTACTGGAACTCGGTTACTAAGCAGGAGGTACCTGTGCCAGAAAGCACTACCAAGGACCAGCAGACGTTGGTGTAACTTGGATACCGAGAAGGAGGCACCTAAGCCAAAGGCACTGTCGAGAACCAGCTGACGGTACTGGAACCCGGATGGGTAGCAGAAGGTACCCATGTAAAAAAAAGTTGCAAGGCCGCGAGCCGGCCGCAGTTACCAAAACCCACAGTCCTACAGGGGGTGCTTGTCCTATTGGCACTATGGAACCAGCCTTCATTGCCAGATCCCGCAGCCCACATAGGAGTCACCTAAACTGCAGGCACCATAGAGTCGGCAAACCCGACCGCAGCAGGACAGGACAACGCATTGGAGGCAAAGTGACGTTGACACTACCCAGAAACAGCTGGCGTGCTGGAACCAGGCTGGGCAGGAGGGAGTACCCGTGCCAAAGACACTGCCGAGAACCAGCTGCTGGTACTGGAACCCGGATGGGTAGCAGAAGGTACAAGAGCCAATGGAACTACCGAGGACCAGCTGACGGTACTGGAACTTGGTTATTAAGCAGGAGGTACCTGTGCCAGAAAGCACTACCAAGGACCAGCAGACGTTGGTGGAACTTGGATACCACGAAGGAGGCACCTAAGCCAAAGACACTGCCGAGAACCAGCTGACGGTACTGGAACCCGGATGGGTAGCAGAAGGTACCCATGTAAAAAAAAGTTGCAAGGCCGCGAGCCGGCCGCAGTTACCAAAACCCACAGTCCTACAGGGGGTGCTTGTCCTATTGGCACTATGGAACCAGCCTTCATTGCCAGATCCCACAGCACACATAGGAGTCACCTAAACTGCAGGCACCATAGAGTCGGCTAACCCGACCACAAGACAACAGGACAACGCATTGGAGGCAAAGTGACGTTGACACTACCCGGAAACAGCTGGCGTGCTGGAATCAGGCTGGGCAGGAGGGAGTACCCGTGCCAAAGACACTGCCGAGAACCAGCTGACGGTACTGGAACCCGGATGGGTAGTAGAAGGTACAAGAGCAAATGGAACTACCGAGGACCAGCTGACGGTACTGGAACCCGGATGGGTAGGAGAAGGTACAAGAGCCAATGGAAAATGGAGCTACCGAGGACCAGCTGACGGTACTGGAACTCGGTTACTAAGCAGGAGGTACCTGTGCCAGAAAGCACTACCAAGGACCAGCAGACGTTGGTGAAACTTGGATACCGCGAAGGAGGCACCTAAGCCAAAGACACTGCCGAGAACCAGCTGACGGTACTGGAACCCGGATGGGTAGCAGAAGGTACCCATGTAAAAAAATGTTGCAAGGCCGCGAGCCGGCCGCAGTTACCAAAACCCACAGTCCTACAGGGGGTGCTTGTCCTTTTGGCACTATGGAACCAGCCTTCATTGCCAGATCCCGCAGCCCACATAGGAGTCACCTAAACTGCAGGCACCATAGAGTCGGCAAACCCGACCGCAACACGACAGGACAACGCATTGGAGGCAAAGTGACGTTGACACTACCCGGAAACAGCTGGCGTGCTGGAACCAGGCTGGGCAGGAGGGAGTACCCGTGCCAAAGACACTGCTGGGAAACAGCTGGCGGTGCTGGAACCCAGGGTAAATACTAAAAACAGAGTGGAGCCAGAGGCATAATTGAAGCAACTTTAAAATCTGTAGTAGTGTGAATGTGGACAGAGCAGGAGAATTTGCCGGACACACAGCAGGGGAACAGCTGACGTTACTGAACCCTAATAACACTGGAGCAAGCGTTGACTGTGCAGACGGCACTTCTGAGCAACAACTAGCGGTATTGGAGCCCAGGGTAAATACTAAAAACAGAGGAGCCAGAGGTGTAATTGGAGCAAGTTTTAAATCAGTAGTACAGTGGATGTGGACAAAGCAGGAGAATTTTCCGTACACACAGCTGTGGATCAGCTGACGTTACTGAACCCCAATAACACTGGAGCAAGCGTTGACTGTGCAGACGGCACTTCTGAGCAGCAACTAGCGGTATTGGAGCCCAGGGTAAATATTGAAAACAGAGGAGCGAGAGGTGTAATTGGAGCAAGTTTTAAATCAGTAGTACAGTGGATGTGGACAAAGCAGGAGAATTTGCCGGACACACAGCTGGGGATCAGCTGACATTACTGAACCCCAATAACACTGGAGCAAGTGTTGACTGTGTAGACTGCACTTCTGAGCGTCAACTGGCGGTGTTGGAGCTCAGGGATAATACTGAAAACAGAGGAGCCAGAGGTGTAATTGGAGCAACTTTAAAATCTGTAGTATTGTGAATGTGGACAGAGCAGGAGAAATTGCCGTCCGCACAGCAGTGGAACAGCTGACGTTACTGAACCCCAATAACATGGCAGCAAGTGTTGACTGTGCAGACAGCACTTCTGAGCGCCAACTGGCAGTGTTGGAGCTCAGGGATAATACTGAAAACAGAGGAGGCAGAGGTGTGATTGGAGCAACTTTAAAATCTGTAGTAGTGTGAATGTGAACAGAGCAGGAGAAATTGCCGTCCGCACAGCAGGGGAACAGCTGACATTACTGAACCCCAATAACACTGGAGCAAGTGTTGACTGTGCAGACAGCACTTCTGAGCAGCAACTGGCAGTGTTGGAGCTCAGGGATTACAGTTCAGGTGGTAGAAACATGAACACAACACGAGACCTGGATACTGTTGCCAACCAATTATTTATTCTGGAAGAGGACTGGCAAATTCATGCGAGATCCAGGCCTTGTTCATTTTGAGAAAAGTAAGCCGGTCAACGTTATCGGAGGATAGTCGCATACGACGGTCTGTTAGTACACCAGCTGTGGCACTAAGACGCGTTACGACAATACACTAGCAGCAGGGCAAGCTAGCACCTCCAATGCATACTGGCTAAGCTCTGGCCATGTATCCAGCTTACAGACCCAAAACTTGAAGGGAGAAGAGCCGTCTGGGAGTACACTGAGAGGGCAAGACATGTAGTCTGTCACCATCTGATGGAAACGTTGCCTCCTGCTGACTGGAGCCATCTGTGATGGTGTAGACATTTGTGGCGGCGAGACACAAAACTTTGCCACATTTGGGCCATACTGGTCTTGCCTTGTGCTGAGGAGCTGCTTCTGCTCCCTCTTTGTGCAGAGCTTCCTCCACTGCCTCAACGCACTGAGCTGCTTTGTAAAGCACTAGCAGCACTGCTCTCGGTTGGAATGGAGAACATGATGCAATGCACCAGTGCGTCTTGGTACTCCCGCATTTTAATCTCCCGGTTCAACGGTGTTATGAGGCTTTGTAAGTTGTCCCGGTAGCGAGGATCTAGGAGGGTGGACACCCAATAATCAACTGTGTTGAGAATGTGGGCGATGCTGCGGTCGTTTCTCAGGCACTGCAGCATGAAATCAACCATGTGCTGCAGACTGCCAACTGGCCAAGAAACGCTGTCCCCTGCTTGAGGTGTGATCTCTGCCTGCTCTGCATTACCCCACCCTCGCTCTAGATACTGACTACTAGAGCATTGTGTACCTCCCTCCTCTGGACAGATGTCTTCCTCCTCCATTGACTTCTCCTCATCCTCCTCACAAAGTGTCCCCTGCCTAGGCCTTTGTGAGGAACCACGTTGCGCAGACTGTACAGAAGCAGATGGCATTTGTGACTCCTCATCCTCCACCTCTTCCAAAACCTCCTCCCTTAGTGCTTGCAGTGTTTTTTCAAGCAGGCAGATAAGGGGGATAGTCATGCTGACTAGTGCATCATCTGCACTCGCCATCCGCGTGGAATAATCGAAGGCACGCAAAACGTGGCAAATGTCCTTCATAGAGGCCCACTCAGTGGTGGTGAAGTGTGAACGGCGCGCACTGCGACTTGTTTGCGCCTGCTGCAGCTGGTACTCCATTACTGCTGCCTGCTGCTCACACAACCTCTCCAACATATGTAACTTTGAATTCCACCCGGTGGGTAGGTCACATATGATACGATGTTCCGGAAGACGTAATCGGCGCTGCAGAGCTGCAATGCGCGATCTTGCGTTGCTGGATCGCCGCAAGTAAGCGCACTCTATGCGGACCTTGTGAAGCAGTGCATCAAGATCCGGATAGTCCCTCAAAGAACTTTGCACGACCAAGTTGAGCACATGTGCCAGACATGGGTTGTGAGTGAGGTTGCCTAGGCCCAGAGCTGCCACCAGATTTCGGCCATTGTCACACACAACCATGCCTGGCTGGAGATTCGCTGGCACAAACCACACGTCGCTCTGCTGCTTGATGGCATTCCAGAGCTCCTGCACTGTGTGGCTTCGATTCCCCAAAGAAATTAATTTTAATACGGCCTGTTGACGTTTGGCCACGACTGTGCTCATATCGGTCATCATAACAGGTAACCAACCGTTCACGGGTCGATGTGGAGGTAGACCGTGATGGCTCCTGCAGCGCTGATTCAGAGGAACTGGAGTATGAGGAGGAGTCTATGTGTACAGACTGGATTCCTGCAAATCTTGGAGTTGGCAGAACACGTACAGCGCCACTCTCAAGATCTGTACCCGGCTCTACAACATTTACCCAATGGGCAGTGAGGGAAAGGTATCGTCCCTGTCCATGCTTACTGGTCCACGCATCGGTGGTCAGGTGGACCTTGCTACTGACGGAGTTTTGTAGCGCATGTTTAATTTTTCCCTCCACATGCTGTTGCAGGGCAGGGACGGCTTGCCTGCTGAAATAAAAGCGGCTGGGCACGTTGTATTGTGGGTCTGCCAATGCCATACAGTTACGGAAGGTGTCAGTCTCCACCAGCCTGAATGATAGCATTTCAAGGGCCAGTAGTTTAGCAATGCCAGCATTCAGAGCCTGTGCTCGGGGGTGGTTTGCTGAGTATGGGCGCCTTTTCTCCCATGCCTGTGCTAATGATGGCTGTAGACTGGCCTGGGAGTGTGAGGATGACAGGGAAAGTGGTGCTGTGGGTGGAATTACACTGTGTCTCTGTACAACAGTGCCAGAGATTCTTCCATGGCGATCCTGTGAGGAAGCCGAACCAGCTGTGTGTGAGCTGGAGGAAGAGGCTACAACACGAGCTGAAGAGGTGGTAGGTGGCGCTGTAGGTTGGATTAGGTCTTCAGTGTGTTTTTGTAACTCCACCACGTGCTTGGTCTGCACATGTTTCCACATATTTGTGGTATTGAGGTTGCTGACACTTTTCCCTCTTTTCACCTTCTGATTACACAGCTTGCATTTGACAAAGCAAATGTCATCTGCAACTGTGTCAAAAAAGGACCAGGCACTGCAAGTCTTGGGAGCGCCCGCTTTGGATTTTGGAAGAGCCATGCTCCTAATGGGTGCCGAAGTGGAGGCTACAGGCAACCAAGTCTGCCCCCTCCCTCTCCCTCCTTTTTGGGCCATTCGGGGAATCTCTTCCTCAGAGCTGCTCCCACCACCTTCCTGTCCCTCACGCCATGATGGGTCAAGGACCTCATCATCTACACCACCCTCTTCAAACAACTGCTTCTCCTGGGTAGTCTCGACAGCACAGTACGCACCAGAAAGTGGCACCTGAGTCTCATCATCAGATGCGTACTGATGTGTGCTGCTGACCATAGGCACTGGCCCACCCGCCTCTTCAGATTCAGAGAGACTAAACGGTTGCGCATCACTGCATACTACCTCTTCTTCAAATTCTCAAATTCTGTTTGGCTGGCCCCCTCTTTCCAAGCCAAGAGATTCAGAGAACAGAAGTAGAGATGGCTCCTGTCCAGGGCTCTCTGACTGCCTGGGCAATTTGGCAGGTGGTGAAGAGACAGATGGGTGTTCTTCAGTGCTCAGGACCTGAGAGGATCTGGAACTAATTGAAGTCGATGCGTTAGCTGCCATCCATCCGACAACGGCTTCAATTTGGTCCTCCCGCAGCAGTGGGGTACGGCTAGCTCCTACAAAGCTGCGCATAAAGGACTGTTCCCTGGTAAAACTGGGAGATGCTGAGTCACTGGTGCCCGCAGCAGGCACAGAATCCCCACGTCCTCTCCCTGCATGCACAGAATCCTCACGTCCTCTCCCTGCAGAAACTCCACGCCCACGCCCACGACCACGACCACACGCCTTACTCCCTGCCTTCTTCATCTTGGTAGACTGATAAAGATTGGCAGAAAAGTACTAAGGGCTTAGTGTGCTTATTCCTGAACTGCTGCTAACAGGTATAAGAAACACTAATTATATAAAGTGTGGACTAGACTTTAATATGAGCTAATGTGGCCTACACAACTGTAAAGTGGAGTGTTTGGTGAACTTTATTTAGTTTTTTTTTGTCACAAAAAGACACTGGATGTGCCCAAAGATGTATTACCGATAGTATCACAAACTTTTTGTAGTTATTACAATGTAGGAAGGTAACCTACAATGCAATAGATGAGGCTACAAAATATAGGCTAATACTAATCTGGCTGGGGCTGCTGGGCACAATGCTGCAGAAAGGCTCCTCTATCTACTCCTATATAGTGTGTTTGGAACCAATGTAGCTGAATACGGATGGAACCACCACACTAATAGGAGAAATCAGGAAAAATGTTCAATTAGCAAAAAAGGACAATGTATGAGGCAGTGACGCACGCTGAGCGCACTACAACCAGACGTGGCTGAAGCACACACTACAGCGTGAGCTGCACTCACACACAGAGACCTTGCAGACAGGCATGAACAGTGCAGATGCAGAGCACTGTGCACTAGCGCTGCAAGACAAAAAAAAATTCTCTATCTACTCCTATATAGTGTGTTTGGAACCAATTTAGCTGAATACGGATGGAACCACCACACTAATAGGAGATATCAGGAAAAATTATGAATTAGCAAAAAAGGGCAATGTATGAGGCAGTGACACACACTGAGTGCACTACAACCAGACGTGGCTGAAGCACACACTACAGGGTGAGCTGCACTCACACACAGAGACCTTGCAGACAGCGGTGAACAGCACAGAGAACTGTGCACTAGCGCTGCAAGGCACAGCGATTTATAAAGTAGCTTAGGTAAAGCAGAATAGACCAAATAGGTAGCTAAAACTGTCCCTCAGAACAACAGCGTCCTATCCCTAACTGAATTCACAGCAGAGTGAGCTCAAAATGGCGGCGGAGGCTTTTATAGTGCATCATGACATCATTTCAGCAGCCAATCACAGCCATGCCATTAGTGAACATGCCTACATGCCTAACAGGATGTGCCCACACTTCTTAGGATCCTCATTGCCTGAATAAAATGAAACTGGCTCATTGCATTATGGGAACTTCCGATTCCGGTATACGATATTGCAAAAGTATCGGAATTAAGTATCGGAATTCCGATACCGCGAATATCGGCCGATACCCGATATTTCAGTATCGGAATGCTCAACACTAAACATCACCTAGAATAAAGTTTTGAGTTGAAAACTGTTTGATTTCAGTTTCTAATAACCTGCTAATGCTTATAATTTTAAAAATGACCATTTTTTTGTTCTTTATTAAAATGAAAAGGTTGATCGAAGAGTGTGGGGGATCTAAGAGTGTGGCAACCCAGTAGTCAGGATTATTTCGAATTCTGACAATCTGAGGGTCATGTTGCAGGTAGTGCAGCAAGAAGGCACTCATGTGTCTTGCGCATCTAGGAGGCCCAAAATTATTTTCCGGGCTAGATGCAGCTAAAAATTATTATTAATTTGAAAGCTGGTGGAGCTTAGTATAGATGGTCTAAAAGAATCAGTACTGCAAACTGCTACAAGTCCCAAATAATTTTCCAGACAAGATACAGATAAACATGATTAGTAATTTTAAATCTGGTGGAGTTTAGTATAGATGGCCTAATAGAATCAGTACTGCACACTGCTACAAGGCCCAAATTATTTTCCAGCCATGATACAGATAAACATGATTAGTAATTTAAAAGCTTAAAACGGTTGGTGAGGTGATTTTAACAAATCATCAAGCTTTTACTCTCCCCAGGATGACACAGGGGTAGAAAAGTCATTTCGGATCCATGATTTGTTCATCTTTATGAACGTGAGTCTGTCTACATTATCAGTGGACAGCTGCGTGTGCTTATCTGTCAGCACACCACCAGCAGCGCTGAACACACGTTCAGACAGAATGCTGGCTGCGGGGCATGACAAGATCTCCAAGGCGTAAGTGGCGAGCTCCGGCCATTTATCCAGATTGGAAGCCCAAAAACAGCAAGGGTCCAGTGACACAGTCATGGCTTCAATGTTTACTTGGAGATATTCCTGTACCATCGTCTCTAGGCGTTGACAATGTGTCAGACTTCTTGTCTCCTGTGGCCTTGCAAAGGATGGGCTAAAAAAGTGGTGAAATGATTCCGCAAAAATGATGTTACCAGCAGATACTGTGTTTCTGTTACGCTTTGAGTGCTGAACACTCGACGGTCCCACGGTTGGCAAGTTGGAACTGTGAGATTCACTACGTGCACCACTAGTGTTTTGGGGAAAAGCACATGTAAGATTCTGCAACAGTCTCTGCTGATACTCCTGCATGCGTGCATCTTTTTCTATGGCAGGAATAATTTCTGCAAATTTACTTTTGTACCGGGGATCTAACAGTGTGGCAACCCAGTAGTCAGGATTATTTCTAATTCTCACAATTCGAGGGTCATGTTGCAGGTAGTGCAGCAAGAAGGCACTCATGTGTCTTGCGCATCCAGGAGCACCAAATCCCTGTTGTGTTGGTGGCGAGGTAACAATCATGCTTCCTTCCTCTGCCCTCTCCCCCCAACCTCGCACAACAGAAATGTGATCAAGGTCTCCCTCATCTGATGAGTCTTCCATCAGTTCGTCCTCCACTTCTTCCTGGGCTCCTGCACCTTCCTCACTAGTTTGGCTGCTCCCATGCGCCCTGGTAAAACCATCTCCCCCACCCTCACATGCCTGCCGCCTTGGTGCTGCCGACCGTCTGGACCTTGCAGATGTTAGCCCTTCCGCATACAACTCCTCCTCCTCTACTTCCTCCACCTCCTCTTGTGCCACCACCTGACTCCGAATTCTGTTTAACATGTGCTCCAGCATGTAAACATCTTGGTCGCCATTTCAAAACTGTGCAGAAGGGTGCATAGGTCCCTGATCTGAGACCACTCCTCCAGCGTGATTTTCCCCACCTCTGGATCTCATTGGCCCAGGCTATACGTCAGAACGTATTGCACCAGGGCTTGTCGGTGCTGCCACAGTCGCTGCAACATGTGCAGAGTTGAATTCCACCGGGTAGGCACATCGCATTTTAGCCGGTGAAGTGGCAGGCCCAACAACTTCTGTAGAGATGTAAGTCGATGAGCTGCGGGATGCGAATGGCGGAAGTGAGCACACAGCGATCGTGCCCTCTGCAGAAGGCCATCTAGTCTGGGATAGTGGGCTAAAAATTGCTGGACAACCAGGTTCAACACGTGAGCCATACAAGGCACGTGTGTGACATTGCACCGGCGAAGGGCCACACCCAGGTTTGCAGCATTGTCGCACATGGCCTTCCCTTGTTTCAGGTCCAGTGGAGACAGCCATTCATGAAACTGGTTCTCCAGAGCTGACCACAACTCCTCAGCTGTGTGACTCACATTTCCCAGACATTTCAAAGTAAAAACCGCCTGATGACGTTGAGCCCTGCTGCCAGCATAGTAAGGAGGTGTGCAGGATGGACTAATAGAACAAGTCCCACACACTGCTACAAGCCGAAATATTTTTTCAGAGCTAGATGCAGATAAAAATTATTTTGAATTTGCAACCTGGTGGAGGTTAGTATAGATGGACTAATAGAACAAGTCCTACACACTGCTACAAGCCGAAATATTTTTTCAGAGGTAGATGCAGAAAAAAATTATATTGAATTTGCAACCTGGTGGAGGTTAGTATAGATGGACTAATAGAACAAGTCCCACACACTGCTACAAGCCGAAATATTTTTTCAGAGCTAGATGCAGATAAAAATTATTTTGAATTTGCAACCTGGTGGAGGTTAGTATAGATGGACTAATAGAACAAGTCCCACACACTGCTACAAGCCGAAATATTTTTTCAGAGCTAGATGCAGAAAAAAATTATATTGAATTTGCAACCTGGTGGAGGTTAGTATAGATGGACTAATAGTGCAAGTCCCACACACTGCTACAAGCCGAAATATTTTTTCAGAGCTAGATGCAGATAAGAATTATTTTGAATTTGCAACCTGGTGGAGGTTAGTATAGATGGACTAATAGAATGATGCTATGCCCAAAAGGTTTTACTTCACTAGGTGCAGTAAAAAAATTTGTATTCTATACACAGGTGGTGTAGCTTGCAACACAGATAGGCTACTCCACTGACTAACACACACTGCAAGAGGCCAAAAAGGATTTGCTTTGCTAGATTTAGCCAAATGCTGTGAAAAAAAACCTGCACAGCACTAAAACAGACCTGCCTGGCAAAAAGTGATAGGAACTGATGTAACCTAGCCCTCAAAAGGACTGCAATTACAATTAGTCTTTACTCCCAACCTATCTATTTAAGAGCACAGACCTGCCTGATAAAAGTGATAGGAACTGATGTAACCTAGCCCTGAAAAGGACTGCAATTACAATTAGTCTTTACTCCCAACCTATCTATTTAAGAGCACAGACCTGCCTGATAAAAGTCGTAGGAAATGATGTAACCTAGTCCTTAAAAGGACTGCAATCACAACTATTCCCTACTCCCAAGCTATCTGTAGATTTGTGCGAAAATTGGCTTGAAATTAACAAAGTATAGCGCACACAGCAACAGCGGTGCCGTCTAACATGCAGCTGCAGCAGTGAGAAAATGGTGGCGACGGGGAAAATGGCTGGGTCTTATAGGGCAAGGACATGTGACATACACTGCCAATGACACATGCCCTTGCTTGTGTGAAAAAAAGCAGTTCGCTCCGTGTGTGCGCTGCTGATAGGCTGACAGATTGTACCTCCCCACTGTAAATGCGGGAAAGAGAAAAAAAAATGGAGATCTTCATTATTTCTGCAGAGATCCATCCCCTGCCCCTCCCCCCGCTGTACACTCAAACTGCGTATTAACATTAATTTTCAGCAATACTGAGAAAAAATCCAGTTATGATTTTGGTGCACGAGCAGTTATCGAACATAACCTCGATCAGCCGAATTGTTTTCAAATTGTTAGTGTTCGCCGAACGGCTCGAACACCGCTCAAAACAGCTCGAATTTGAGATTGGCGAACAGTTGGAGTCGAACACCGCTCATCTCTAGTCACTACCCAGCGCCTGTGAATAGAAGTCATTTACTGCTATCTCAGACACAGACAGGGGATAATAGTGACAGTCAGTGTGAAATTGGTGATGACGGCGATGACTCTGGCCATGATGGCCAACCATTGCAGTGAGATGTGGAAAGTGAACCAATGGGCCCTTGGTCAAGCTATATGCCCAATTGCTTGTAGGATGACAGGCATATCATTAGCATCAGGAAAAGGGATGTCTTATTAGATAGCCATTAGTCATCGTTTTGGTCACTGCAGGAAAAGCTAAATTAATTTTTTCATGCTTCTGAAATGGAGTCAAAATTGCCATATTGCTAGCATAAGCTATGTTCCCTGCTCAGCGAAACTTTTGTTGAGCAAATGCTCCTTTTAACTTTCTACAGATCAAATGTTCCTCTGTCTGTGCCATTGCTAGGCTACAACAAGTAGCAGAGGCTGCAGTAGCATTGATTGCAGTATGTATGACATGATGGATCAGATGTTTTATCTTCTACTATGTCAACCTAGCACACTTCAGCAAACAGAGATGCACTGCCTGAACAGCCAAGTTTTGTTATACCTAGACTTTATCTTTTCAGATACCTTGACCCCATACCCGGTCTACTATAGTACCCCTATACTACCACTCCAGTCTGCCATTGGCCTACTGTCTTGTCCAGTACACTGTGAAAGAGAGTATACCTCATAGCATTTGGCTTTGTCATGCTCAAATGGACCAAATTGTCATCCGCTATTCTAGAAAAGCTTACATTTCTTAAAATGGCATGGAATAATGCTGATTTTCATTCACCTATTACCTATGCAAGTGATTAGATTGGCTATAGCATCTGCCCGCCTTCTCATTGCGTTCCATACAGTTCTGCTGCAGCTAGTACCAATGCCCATTGCTCAGTTAAACATCCCCTGCTGGTCCATCATGTTATATCTATACTCTGCCACTGATTTTGCTGCTACTGGACCTGCCAGTGTTGGCCAGTCATAGTTAGACATCTTCTTTCCTGCTCCATCACATTCTGTGCAGTTGCTACTGTTGAAACTTCTACTGCCACGGCCGATTTACAGCCCAAATATCTCCTGCTTGTTCATTTTGTTCTATGGCAATATTATATTGTTGCTGGGAACCCTACCTTGTATGGGGCAAATAAACTAAAAGCTGCTACCAAAAAGGCATAATTTTGAATGGCTTGGTGTAAAGCTATCGCTGCTTCATTTTTCAAACAGAAAATCTGTTGCTGATAACAAAATAGGGAATATTTTTTGACCAGCCTGTTAAGAAGCCATTGCTTCTTCTCTTTCCAAACAGTGAACCTGCTGCTTGTCTAAAAATAGGGATAATTTTTGGATGGCTGTTAAAAAGCCATTGATTCTTCTCTTTCCAAACAGCTAACCTATTGCTGCTCCCAAACATGAGATAATCGTTGGACTGCTTATTAAAAAGCTATAGCTTCTTCATGTAAAACACAACACACTGCTGGCTATTACTCAAACAGGGTTAAGTTTTGGACTGTAACTTACCAATAAGTCATGACTTCTTCTTTTGTATACACCGTGTAAAAACAAGGCAGGCATTTGCCCCAAAAAGGAATCATTTTTGATCTATTTTTCAGTTTAAAAGGCTTCTAAAGTCTGTTAGTGCAGTGTATTATAAAACAGACTGTTGATTACCACCAGTTACCATCAGGCATTTGCCCAGATCCATATATGTGGAGGTAACTTTGACATTACAGCTTTAAAATGCTCAAAAGGGGCTCAGTACAGTCCTAGGAGACCTCAGAGTGTGGCACATCTTTTCTGGGCACGTGAGGTTTTGTAGTAATTTTGCTTCACAGCAAATTGATTTGCAGCAAATTTTTATTTTTTAATTCGATGAAGCTGGCGCATTTAAATTTCAAAAGATTCGCTCATTTCTAATATTCACTATGTATAGGATATGGAACTCAAAAAAATGTAGGCAGTCTCTAGTTCATGGAGCCCGTACACAGCGTGACAATGAAACATAGCAATATATTTTATTACACTCACAGTGCATAATACAATTAAACAAAGTATTGCTCCAAAGTATGTTAGCAGTAGTACATTTAGATGGCGGGTGATAATAACCATCTTAGCTTAATGTGTTCTTCAGGTCAAGAGACTTTCTTTTCAAGGCAAAATCAAGAAAACACTAATATAATAAGTTAAATCGTAGTGCCTCAAAGAAGCAATGGTGTATAATTAAATAGGATGTCCAGTGGATGAAAATTATCTTTAAAACGGCTCAAGCTAGTTAGAAAAAAAAATCAAGAGGTAATAAATGTCGTCATCATTTGTGGGTAAAAGTCTGACAAAATGAGAAAATTAAGCATACAACACCTAAAAATGAAAAGTCAAGATAGGCTGAGTTGATAGATGACACTTGGACAAATATATGAACATATCTTCATAAAATGACCAGGACTGGTGAAAAAGAAATTATTTAAGCAAGAAATTTAGCAATGAAAAAAATGGCATTACATTTGAAATCTGGTGTATTTCCAATCCCTATAAATTTTCTGAAAGCAGAATAACTGACAATTCCAATAATCTTGACATGCTGCTCACAGCTAGCCCCGGAGCATTTTTCGTTTTTGCATTTTCGTTTTTGCTCCCCTTGTTCCCAGAGCCATAGCGTTTTTATTTTTTGGTCAATATGGCCATGTGAGGGCTTATTTTTTGCGGAACGAGTTGTACTTTTCAACGCCATTACTAGTTTTATCATATCCTGTACGGGAAAACGGGAAAAAAATTCCAAGTGCGGTAAAATTGCAAAAAAAGTGCAATACCAGAGTGGTTTTTTATTTATTTTTTTTGCCATGTTCACTGAATGCTAAAATTGACCTGCCCTTCTTATTCTACAGGTCATTACGAGTTCATAGACACCAAACATGTATAGGTTCTTTTATATTTAAGTGGTGAAAAAAAATTCCAAAATTTGGTAAAAAAAAAAATAAAAAAATAGCACCATTTTCTAAGACCCGTAGCGTCTCCATTTTTCGTGATCTGGGGCTGGTTGATGGCTTATTTTTTGCGTGCCAGGCTGACGTTTTTATTGATAACATTTGGGGTAGATCCGATGTTTTGATCGCCCGTTATTGCATTTTATTGCAATTTTGCGGTGACCAAAAAACATAATTCTGGCGTTTAGAATTTTTTTCTCGCTACGCCGTTTACCGATCGGAATAATTCTTTTTTTATATTGATAGATCGGGCGATTCTGAACGCGGCGATACCAAATATGTGTATGTGGGTTTTTTTTTTATATATATTTTATTTTGAATGGGGCGAAAGGGGGGTGATTTAAACTTTTATATTTTTTTATTTTTTTTTATATTTTTAAAAACTTTTTTTTTTACTTTTTGCATGCTTCTATAGTCTCTATAGGAGACTAGAAGCAGCAACTATCCGATCGCCTCTGCTACATACAGGGGACGAGCAGGTCCCCTGCATGCAGCAGAAATGGTCCTGTGCTATGAGCGCCGACCACTAGGTGGCGCTCATAGCGACAAGATCATGACAACCACAGGCGTCTGCTGCAGACCCTGGGTTGTCATGCACGCCCATCGGCGACCCGCGATCACGTGACGGGGTCGCCGGTGGGCGGGGCTTATGACGCGCTACCCGGAAGCGCGCGTTAAATGCTGCTGTCGGAGATTGACAGCAGCATTTAACTGGTTAACAGCCGCGGGTGGATCGCGATTCCACCCGCGGCTGTTGCGGGCACATGTCAGCTGTAAGAATCAGCTGACATGTGCTCCGTTCAGTGAGGGCTCAGCGGAGCAGCCCTCACTGAACGGGGGGTACGCAAATATGCGTACTAATACGTCCCCGGTAAGTAAGGGGTTAAAAAATAATTTTACTTATCCGGGGAAACCGCTTTAACCCCTTCACCCCCAGCCTGTTTTCACCTTCCGGACCAGGCCCATTTTTTTCAATTCTGACCAGCGTCACTTTATGAGATAGTAACCCTGGAGCGCTTCAATGTTGTCAAAAACTACTTTTTGAGGCACAGTGCAAAGCTCAGAAGGGAAGGATTTCAGATTTTGCTGGAATGATTCAAGGGTGCCATATCATATTGGCACAACCCCTGAGGTGCCAGAACAGCAGAACCCCTCCATAAGTGACCTCATTTTACAAATTACACTTCTCAGTGAATTCATCTAGGGGTGCAAAAAAACATATTGACACCACATGAGCCTTACAGAATTATACTATTTATACCTTTTAGTTTTTATAGGGGCTATTACGAAGAAAATAGACCACACAGTTTGTTGTGCAATTTCTCCCAAATCCGCAAATACCCTACATGTAATTGTGAACTACTTTTCAGGCACAGTGTAAAGCTCAGAAGGGAAGGAGCGCCATACTGAAGTACAGATTTTGCTGTTCTGATTTGTGGGTGCCATGATGACCTACTGGAAGAGAACAGCAGAACACTCCCATCATAAGTACCCCCATTTTACAAACTACACCTCTCAGTTAATTCATCTAATAGTGCTTTGATCATATTAATGAAAGGCTGGTGGACAGTGCTATCGTGTTCCTACAACTGAAGACACCAATAGGGCTGTGTGTGTATTGTGTCTTACGTCTTATGTAAATAGTATGTCATGTGAATAGTGCTATAATGTAATGTGATGCATAGTGTGTAGCAGTGTTATAAATAATGGAAGGTATAGCGTTATAGAATAGGTAGTGTAGGATGTAGAGAGTTGACTATAGGGTAAGTAAGAGTTAGAAAAAAAAAAAAGAGTTGAACTGCACATCCAACCAGGACATATAAAAGGAAAAAAAATTATTTAGAGAAAAAAGTTAAAACATGGAGATAAAATCAGAAATCTCAGGGAAAGCTGACACGTTTCAGATGCAGAACACACCCTTAGTCATAGGATGTCAGAGGTAACACATAAATGCTGCTATATATCTTAAAGAACAATGTCCATTGACTAGGTGATTAATTAATTAGCCAATACTGAGGTAAAGCATCAGGTGTTCGCATACACATAATGTGAATACATGGCGTTATAAGTTAACATGGATGACATAGAAATAAAAAATGATGAAATAAAAACAAAAAAACTACCACAGAGAAACAAAACACCACCTAACACCAGCCCAAAAACCACACAACTGGATGCCAAAGAAAACCAAACACCCTGCCACACTCAAAAATGAACTAGAGAAGTCGGCGATCTTCGGAAAAAAAAGAAAGAAAAGAATACATTGTATTAACATCAGGAGTATGGATCCTAGCTGACTAAATCAAAACCAACAAGAAAAGCTGTGCTGCTCGAAAAGGCACATAGCACCACACACGAACGCGCCAATATCGCGCCCAAAACACGAAAGAACAACATATCCCAGCAATCCCAGAAAACCTTCTACAAATGCAGACACAGCGGACACGGCCAGCACTGCAACACAAGTGCAAAACACCATGTTACATTCAAACAATGAACTAGAAACACTAGCAATCTTAGAAGAAAAGACTATCAATAGATCAAAACCTCCAAAGTGTTATCATTTTAACTCCCTCTATTTTGTCACCAATCCAAATTGATGTCATCGCAAAAGGTTTGAAATGTAAAGCGCCATGGAATAAATGGCGCTATAATAATAAATAATAATAATAATAACGATGTCCCCTCATAAGATTTTGACCTTTTTCAAACAATAAGAGATGTAAATCTGTCAGGGGAGTAGTGTGCATGGACGGGAGTGAGGAGGTGTTGCCCAGGCTCCTGGTCATGCGCACACCCACCTAAAGACGCCAGAGCACGAGCGGAGGCAGCAAACAGGGAGAGGCGCATGCGCACACCAAAAGGAGGGCTAGGTAAGTATACTGAATTCTGTTATTTACAGGAGCCATACTCATCATTGGACCATAACACAGACAGAAAATACAGGCCAAAACCATGTACTATATGGCCACAGGACAAAAAGCCACACATCCCATTATAAATCATATATCGAATAAATTGTATTCTGTCTTCACTTTTTCAGGGATGGTAAACAATCATAAACAATGTCCATATCTTTAGTGGTCCTTATTGTTCTCATAATCCGCATATATGATTGATTATGAAGAACAGAATGTTCTTAGAATTATGATGAACATGGACATCCAACATTCATCCATACAATTCGTTCTTGCAAAGCTAGGTATGATTAAATTCATATAAGTGAGTGTTCCCACACTTATGGACTCAAAAGGAAAGGAAGGGACTAGGAAGAAAAACAATTAATACACAAATAAAAACACATTAGCACAAGATGTGTATTACTAGTTACTGTATTTAGAAGAACAACAAAGAACATTCTTAGACCCCTACTTAAGAGGGGTCCCCCTGCCAAAAGGGTAAGATTACAATAGCCACATGGCTATTACTATTGATAATACAGTGGTGGCCAAAAGTATTGGCACCCCTGCAATTCTGTCAGATAATACTCAGTTTCTTCCTGAAAATGATTGCAATCACAAATTCTTTGGTATTATTATCTTCATTTAATTTGCTTGCAAGGAAAAAACACAAAAGAGAATGAAGCAAAAATCAAATCATTGATCATTTCACACAAAACTCCAAAAATGGGCCAGACAAAAGTATTGGCACCCTCAGCCTAATACTTGGTTGCACAACCTTTAGCCAAAATAACTGCGAACAACTGCTTCCGGTAACCATCAATGAGTTTCTTACAATGCTCTGCTGGAATTATAGACCATTCTTCTTTGGCAAACTGCTCCAGGTCCCTGATATTTGAAGGGTGCCTTCTCCAAACTGCCATTTTGAGATCTCTCTACAGGTGTTCTATGGGATTCAGGTCTGGACTCATTGCTGGCCACCTTAGAAGTCTCCAGTGCTTTCTCTAAAACCATTTTATAGTGCTTTTAGAAGTGTGTTTTGGGTCATTGTCCTGCTGGAAGACCCATGACCTCTGAGGGAGACCCAGCTTTCTCACACTGGGTCCTACATTATGCTGCAAAATTTGTTGGTAGTCTTCAGACTTCATAATGCCATGCACACGGTCAAGCAGTCCAGTGCCAGAGGCAGCAAAGCAACCCCAAAACATCAGGGAACCTCCGCCATGTTTGACTGTAGGGACCGTGTTCTTTTCTTTGAATGCCTCTTTTTTTTCCTGTACACTCTATGCTGATGCTTTTTCCCAAAAAGCTCTACTTTTGTCTCATCTGACCAGAGAACATTCTTCCAAAACGTTTTAGGCTTTCTCAGGTAAGTTTTGGCAAACTCCAGCCTGGCTTTTTTATGTCTCGGGGTAAGAAGTGGGGTCTTCCTGGGTATCCTACCATACAGTCCCTTTTCATTCAGGCGCCGACGGATATTACAGGTTGACACTGTTGCACCCTCGGACTGCAGGGCAGCTTGAACTTGTTTGGATGTTAGTCGAGGTTCTTTATCCACCATCCGCACAATCTTGCGTTGAAATCTCTCGTCAATTTTTCTTTCCCGTCCACATCTAGGGAGGTTAGCCAAAGTGCCATGGGCTTTAAACTTCTTGATGACACTGCGCACGGAGGACACAGGAACATTCAGGTCTTTGGAGATGGACTTGTAGCCTTGAGATTGCTCATGCTTCCTCACAATTTGGTTTCTCAAGTCCTCAGACAGTTTTTTGGTCTTCTTTCTTTTCTCCATGCTCAATGTGGTACACACAAGGACACAGGACAGAGGTTGAGTCAACTTTAATCCATGTTAACTGGCTGCAAGTGTGATTTAGTTATTGCCAACACCCGTTAAGTGCCACAGGTAAGTTACAGGTGCTGTTAATTACACGAATTAGAGAAGCATCACATGATTTTTCAAACAGTGCCAATACTTTTGTCCACCCCCTTTTTTAGGTTTGGTGTGGAATTATATCCAATTTGGCTTTAGGACAATTCTTTTTGTGTTTTTTCATTGAAGACAAATTAAATGAAGATAATAATACCAAAGAATTTGTGATTGCAATCATTTTCAGGAAGAAACTGAGTATTATCTGAAAGAATTGCAGGGGTGCCAATACTTTTGGCCACCACTGTATGTATAGATTTACTTTACTATACCCTGTATGGCCATAGTAAAGGTTTGATAACTCCAAAGTGGTGACAGATTCCCTTTAAAATAAGCTCTGGAGACAGACTCTTGGGGAGGTCTATGTCCCACCCATAGATCTTAAAGGGAACCTATCACCATTTTTATCACATATGAGGTAAGGCCAGTAACTGTAAGCCCTCATGTACAACATTCTGATATGCTGTATATATGTCCCCAATCCTGTCTGCAAGACAAGAAAAAAACCTTTATTATACTTACCTACGGGGGGGCCTGGTCCGATGGGCGTCACTGATCTGGATCTGGCGCCTCCTCTCTTATTACAATGCCATCCTCCTTCTCTGTAATAACACCTTAATGAATCAAGCCCTCTGTTTTTCTATTATAGAGCTCCAATCCCTTAAAGCTCTTCAGGTCTGTAACAGAGAACTACTAGTAAAATACTTAGGAAATTAAAAAGCATAGACCAGAATTGATGTTCAAGAATAGACATTCGGGTCACTCTTTCTTTGCCAAGAATTTCGGTACATTTTGTATGTATGGGAGCCTTAACAATTTTCAAACACTTTTGACATATACAAATAAAATCTTAATTATAAAAAAGCACCCTAAACCCCCATATCCATATATTTTCTGAAAGTAGACATCTGGCACATTGTCAAAATGTCAATTATCACTTTATACACACAGATAACTTCATGCAGTTTTGCGTCAAATTCATATTTGTGGCTGAAAGTCTGACGCAAGCAGAAGAGTAGATAAACATCACTTCCTGAACATGAAAGTTTAATATGTGCCGCATTCATACACACACCTAGACATACACATATCTTCATAAAATTGGCAAAAAACTGCAGTAAATAAACAAACAGGGGCCAACATTATATTATACACCGGCTAGAAGTCCGATCAAGACAGTCCCAGAACTAGCGCGGCCATGCCTACTCAGAATATATAAAATACTGGAGAGCAAGCAAGTATAATGGCATAAGAACAGCTTTCTTAATAGAAATAATTAAAACATATAAGTGAAACAAGTGATAGATCACATTATATTAATTAATGGGACATAAAGTGCGGTGTGCCAAGCACTGTGGCACCACATGGTGAAAAAGGCCTGAACATAGTCTAAATTGGCGGCAGGAAGGATGAATGTATAATAACCAGCAAATAGACACACATACAAATACAAGGAGGCTCAAACATCAGACATATCACAATTGTGTCAATCATATAAGTCATGAAATTTGCTCACCAACAGCGTGGGGCGCCACAGGAGTGGAGCGGTGGTCAGAAGAAGCCTCGACGCGTGTTTCATGGGTAAGATACCAGGGTTTTCTCAAGAGGCGTGTAGTAACTGGGCTGCCAGGACCTTAAAATACGCCCCTCAAAGTCAGGTGTGCAATCACATGACATCGCGTAGATGGAGTGCCAGCGTATATCGCCGGTATTGAATGCATCACGGCACGTGCATCGGGAGTCCCGCCTACCACTACATGGGCCCAGGTCGTCACACCATCGGAGCGTGTCTGGGAGCGAGTCAAATGGCGCAGTTCCCGAGGACGCATAGAGGGCCCACTGACGACCGGGGGCGTGCATGGAGAAGGGGAAACCACAGCGCAGGCGCACACTATATTTGGGTAAGTATATGGAGAGAGATCACAACAAGGACAGATGTCAAAATATTATCACACCGTAAGACACCAAATAAGAGCAACAGTCAATCAATATGTATATACCATCCAGCAAAAGTATAAATAAAAACAACAAGAAAAGAAGAATACAAATATCTTGATGGTGAATTCAATCCTATGAGATCGTAGCCCTCAACAAAAGTTGTCAGTCAGATCACATATCCGGTGTGGACAAAAAAAAAATATATACAGTATATATTATGGGTATGGTAGGTTGGATCTATTCCCATACAAAATCGTGTGATGGTGAGCCAGCAATCTTTCAATCAATTTGATGCTTGGTGATGACAGATCCATAGAAGTCCCCGTCCCAGGCTGCCCCAACATGGAGAGGTGTATAGAGAGATCCCTCCCGGCACCGTCACTAAATAGAGGGAAATAGAAACAATACATCTTAAAAATAATTAAAAACAAAGCATAAAGTGCCAACCGCAACCAGATCTAAAACCTAAGAACAGGGTCTACAGGAGAGCAGCCAAAAGTCTCCTCAAATCAAAGAAAAGACGAGAACCCCAAACTTTCATTCAGGCGCCGAGGAGCCACGGTGTCCAAAGTGACAATTCATCTGGCTTCTTTTTGGGCCAGAAGTTGTTTGCCATTACCACCTCGGGAACCAAGATGTACGACATCAATGCCATGGACCTTCAGGGTCATGGGATCACAATTACCGCCCTGAAGTGGTGTGGTAAGTTCTTTAGTTCCCAGGGGTCGGCCACTGTCCTGGCCGCGCCAATGTCCCGCACGTGCTCCCGTACTCTGACCCTTAGTTCCCTTGTGGTTAATCCGACATATATTAACTGGCAGCCTCAAGTGGCATAATACATGACATGAGTTGTGCCACAAGAGATGTATTTAGAGATCTTAAAGTTATGGGAACTGTCAGAAGATGTAAAGGAGACACAACACAGGACATTGGTGCAGGCAGCACAGTTCCCAAGGAAAAGAACCCACCGTGGGCCACAAGACTGGAAGGGATTGGAGGGAGGGGGGATATAATGGCTGGAAACCAGCATGTCGCCCAGATTATTAGCTTGTCGAGCGGTCTCATAAGTCGGTAATCGCCCACGTGATCCAATAGGTAGGGTTCCGTGGTGAGAACATCCCAGTGTCGAGAGAGGATCCGCTGCATCGCCCCACACTCATGGTTGAATGTGGAGCTGTAGCGGGCCCTCTCAGATGTCTTATGTTTCCCCAGAGGTGCAGGGTATAAAAGGTGGCTACGGTGGGGTACCCCGTGCTCTCTCATAGCCACTGCTGATGCATCTGTTACTGTAACCTCGTTGTCTAAAGTGTTCAGCCAGATCCATGGCCTGTCTCTCAAAGTTGGAGTCTGTGGAACAGATCTGCCTCATCCTTAGAAACTGTCCAACCGAATCGTTGATGAATTATATGCGGAGGCCGCATGAATTAGAGAGTTGACTGCTGTAGGCTTTCTATAGACATCAGTCTGAATCAAAGAATCTGAATCTACTACAAGAGTGACGTCTAGAAAGTAAGTATCAATACGTGTATGATGATACGTATACGTCAACCTGATACCGCAAGAGTTAGAATTAAGCTGCACCAAAAACTCATCAAGCTCCTTCACCGTCCCCTGCCAAAAAAACAAAATGTCATTGATATACCTTAGCTATGACACGACATGGTCCACGCCTTGCACGCTTTCATCTCCAAATAAATCCCTCTCCCAGGCCCCCAGGAAAAGGTTTGCATATGAAGGCGCGCAGGCCACCCCCATAGCCGTGCCACGCTCCTGTAGATACACCGTGTCTTTAATAAAAAATAATTATGACAGAGGACAAAGTGAAGGAGCTCAAGTATAAATTCAAGCCACGGGCCGTCCAAGTCGGAGGTCTCCAGGAAGAGGTGGACCGCTAGCAGGCCCAGATCATGGCTGATGCAGGTGTAGAGACTCTCAACATCGGCCGTGACCATGAGAGTGCCGTCTTCCACAAGGACGCCATCAACCCGGGTAAGGACGTCCGTCGTGTCTTTGATATAGGACAGGAGAGTTTCTACAAGAGACCTAAAGTGGCTGTCAATATATTGACATATAGGTCCACATAGGCCACCCAGTTATGACAAGATGGGACGCCCAGGTGGGTTGAGGGTGTCCTTATGGATTTTTGGAAAACGTAATGTTATGGCCTCTACGGTCTTTTTATCAATGATACCCTGTTCACAGGCATGGGCCAGGATCCCCTGGAGTTCAGCAGAGAAGGAGGCCATAGGATTGTAGGATAGTTTCGAGTATGTATTTGTATCCTTTAGTTGGCGTAAAGCCTCCTTCACGTACTTGGAACAAGGCCACAGTACGATATTCCCTACTTTGTCCGCCGGTTTGAAAACAATATCGTGGAGAGATTGTAGCTGATGTATCGCAGTACGTTGGGAGTAGGTGAGATTGTCATATCTCCTCCGCGTGGGAAGACGTCTCAAATCCTCCTTAACAAGCCGTACAAAAATTTCCACTGTCGGACTCAGGGACAAGGGAGGGAATCTTGTAGACTTAGGGAATCCTGATTGTGGCAACCCACCAGTTGAGGGCTTCCTGCTCCAAAAGGAGGTCCTCTAAATTCTGTAAGGCTCCTTCTCTGCCGCGGTCACAGGTTCCCCATCACCACGCGACCTGGAATGAAGTCTTTTTAGAATTCATTTCTGGGCAAACAGGTGGAGGTCCTTAAGGGCGGTAAAGAAGTTAAAGGCACTCGTGGGTGCGAAAGATAAACCCATCCCCAGGACCTCCATCTGAGCCTCAGTCAACACATGGGTAGATAAGTTCACAGCACAGAGCCCACCCCCTGTGCCACCAACCTGAAATGGGGTGGTTCGCTTCCTCCTGTTATTTAGTCTTGTCTGGATCTGTGGTAAATGTTGAATGGCTGGTCCAGGGTGAGGGCCCGAGTTGTCCAACGGAACTCGATCGTCAGTCGAAGTGACCGAAGCGATTGATCTCAAAAGTGAGTATGAATTGTTCCGAACTCTCGGTCATGATCTATCAGATGGTAGTCTCCATCCGTAGACAGCCTGAGATTGCTTATCACGAACGTCCTGCTGGAACTTTTTTGTTTTATTTGCATGGATTTCCTTAACCCATTTTTGGCACTCAGAATCGATATCATCATTCAGTAGCTTCAGATCATCATAAGTCATGTCTCTTTTTAATTGGATCTGAAGTTGTTCAATTTCTGTTTCCACCTCTTTAAGAGATGTTTCATTTCGTTTTTTTAATAGATTTTGAAATCCTAAAGAACCGGTGTCCGCCAGTGCCTCCCACCTATTTTTGAAGGACTCGTCTTCGATTTGAAAAGAGAAAGCCCTGGTATCTTACCCGCGAAATGCGCATCGAAGCTTCTTCTGACCACCGCTCCACTCCTGTGGCACCCCACGCTGATAAAGTCCCTTCTCTGTTGGTGAGCAAATTTCATGACTTATATGATTGACACCATTGTGATATGGCTGATGTTTGAGCCTCCTTGTATTTCTATGTGTGTCTATTTGCTGATTATCATACATTCCTCCTTTCTGCTGCCAATTTAGACTATGTTCATGCCTCTTTCACCGTGCGGTGTCACAGTGCTTGGCACACCGCACTTTATGTCCCATTAATATAATGTGATCTATCACTTGTTTGACTTATGTTTTAATTATTTCTATTAATAAAGCTGTTTTTATGCCATTATATTCGCTTGTTCTCCAGTATTTAAACTGCAGTAAATGTAGCAGTATATAAAATACAGGGATTACAAACCTTAAATTCTAAATGTATACTGTCATGATTCCACCACTCATGGTGTCCCATGGACGCTGTGAATGACAGCTCTGCTGCCCGATGGGATCGAGGGCTTGCTGAGCTGTCAGAATTGTAAGTGACAACTCTACCGCCCAGTCTGAGGCAGAGGTGTGCGTATTGTGAATAACAACTCAGCCGTCCAATCTGCCTGGGTCTGTGGGATCTCCTCCAGGTGTCATCAATTCTGGTTGATTACAGGGCTATTTAGCTCTCTGACAATTGTCAGACCATGGCAAATTGTAGCTTTGCTCAAGTGGTGTGTTTGTTTGCCCTGTGCTTTCAGTTGTATTTTGATCTCCGTTGCGACCTTGGATTTATCTTTGACCATTAGTTTGACTTACCCCTTTGCCTTGATCCGCTACCTTCCTGATACTCTGACCTCAGACTGTTACCTGACTATGTTTATGTCTTTTCCCTTTGTCTATTACGAGCCCGCTTGGTGCTGACCCCGGACCACTTGACTATCCTGCCTCACGGTAAGTCTGTGAGTCGTGACTAGTGTCACATTGAGTATTGATTAGCGCCACATATCCCCAATTCATATAGACATACCTTCCAACTTTTATAAGAAAGATGAACACAAACTGTGGTGTTCATAGAGCGCCTTGTGATCTTCTGTTAAGCCTGCATATTCCCCTCACATTGCCCCCCACACACTACATTTCCACTACATTCAGGGTAATGTCCCCAATGTACATTCCTCCTACAAAAGTTTGATACCCCCCACAGAGCCCTTCACACAGTTTAATGCCCACCTTTCATGCAGCTCTGCTACACCAATACACACAGCTCTGCTACGTCTAGACACACAGCTCTGCTACTTCATCACACACAGCTCTGCTACATCATCAGACACAGCTCTGCTACATCTGCACACATAGCTCTGCAACACCTATACATACACAGCACTACTA
The DNA here is from genome assembly GCF_046119375.1 of Phyllobates terribilis. Lineage (NCBI taxonomy): Eukaryota > Metazoa > Chordata > Amphibia > Anura > Dendrobatidae > Phyllobates > Phyllobates terribilis. Next base: position 63,094,163 of record NW_027362769.1, on the reverse strand, counting down.
CATCTACACACATCTATGCTATATCTACAGACATAGCTCTACTACATCTACACACACTGCTACATCTACACACACAGCTATGCTATATCTACACACATAGCTCTACTACATCTACACACACTGCTACATCTACACACAGATATACTATATCAACACACAGCTCTACTACATCTACACACACTGCTACATATACACACAGCTATGCTACATCTACACATACAGCTCTACTACATCTACACACACTGCTACATCTACACACAGCTATGCTACATTCACACACACAGCTATACTACATCTACACACACTGCTACATCTACACACAGCTATGCTAAATTTACACACACAGCTCTACTACATCTACACACTGCTATGTCTACACACAGCTACGCTACATCTACACACAGCTCTACTACATGTACACACACTGTTACATCTACACACAGCTATGCTACATCTACACACATAGCTCTACTACATCTACACACACTGCTACATCTACACACACAGCTATGCTACATTTACATACACAGCTCTACTACATCTACACACTGCTACATCTACACACACAGCTATGCTACATGTATTCACACAGCTCTACTACATCTACACACACTGCTACATCTACAAACACAGCTATGCTACATTTACACACACAGCTCTACTACATCTACACACTGCTACATCTACACACACAGCTATGCTACATTTATTCATACAGCTCTACTACATCTACACGCACTTCTACATCTACACACAGCTATGCTACATTCACACACACAGCTATACTACATCTACACACACTGCTACATCTACACACAGCTATGCTAAATCTACACACACAGCTCTACTACATCTACACACTGCTATGTCTACACACAGCTACGCTACATCTACACACAGCTATACTACATGTACACACACTGTTACATCTACACACAGCTATGCTACATCTACACACATAGCTCTACTACATCTACACACACTGCTACATCTACACACACAGCTATGCTACATCTACACACATAGCTCTACTACATCTACACACACTGCTACGTCTACACACACAGCTATGCTATAGCTACATACACTGCTACATCTACACACACAGAGCTCTGCTACTGTATATCTGTACACACTCTGCATCATCTACACACACCTTTTGCCTGTGCCCTGCTCTACTTCTCTGCAGTCCAAACTTATGACCTGAGAATGTCCTGTGACCCAAAGGTCCTGGCAGGGCTTTCAGTCTTTACATAGATTGAATGGTGAAGGGATGACTGGTCGGCTCCTTGTATCTGTATCCGAGGAAATAGATGCAGCGTTAGTCAGTACATACCCCTGACCTCTCAGAACAATGGGGCAGCTCTCCAAATTTGGCACTATCCTGCTGGATTCAGGATGGTTGGGAGATATGCCCATACATATTCAGAAAGCAGGCTACCTGACCATTGCAATTGCCAAAATATGTGGGTGACAGCTGTGTCCGACTTCAGGTAACTTTGTGACAAAGAGAAATATAAAAAAAATGCGTCACATCTTTTTTTCTTGTCAGATTAGCTCATCTCGACTGTTAGGTTAACATTGGTCTGCCTGAAGCTTTAGTTTTTGTGACAGAAATACTGATAAACTGTGCTCTGTGCTGATGTGTTCCAGCCACCGTGTGATCAGCAACCAACAAGAGTAACTGCCCCACCTTGAATGTACAGCATTTCATGCACTAAGCATACAGCACCACTATTTATCAACTGCAACCATCAAGCATGTAGTGCCATTTACTGTAAACTTTAAATACTACCCTTAATCTCACATTCTCTGTCACTGTCTCAATCATCATGTGTAATGTATCACATAACATGTTTGCAACTGTCAAGAATTTGTGCCATTGTTGAAAAACAAAAATAAAAGGCCCAATTCATTAAGACTGGTGTTGTGACAGTCTTAATGAATGAACAAGGACTAGAGTTCATTTCTGCATAACGTGGTATAAGTTTTGATGAATTAGATAGATGGGCTTAGCCATACCCCAATTTGCCCCAGATTTGCTCATTTTGGCAAAGCCGGCCGGTATTGGCTTGAAAACACCAAACTTTTGCTCAAATTCTCGTACATATACATTTTGCAACTTTTAAAGTGATTTACTCCAGAATTCTGGTAAAAACACATTGCTTAGAAATTGCTTTCCAGTACTTGGGCTGAATCACACACATGGGTTTATGGTTTAAATATATTTACTGTAGATATTTTTTATAGAGTTCCCTAGATGCTGAACTATCAGTGCTCAGGAGGTGCTCAGTCATCAAGAGTGCTGATGATATTTGTTTTTTTTTTAACCCATAAAATCCATCTTAAAAGCCTTTTCATCCACAAGAACTTGTGATCTAAAATAAAATTGCTGCAGAAGTCTTGAGACATTCTGTAATCATCCACATTGAATGCAAACTATATTTTGGATTAACATATGAATATTAATTCTCTCCCCCCTTTAAAAAATGTAACCCCTATCCAAAAATCTATAATCCCAATCCCAAGCGTATACATCGGACGAGTGCTATCTGATATTTTGTCGTGTTGCACTCGGACCAATGTTATACTATGGGGCAGTGCTGATCAGCATTTTTTTCTCATGCTGATTCAGTATGAGAAAAAAAATCGAAGTATGCTGTGAGTTGCTGCTCAAATCAGATCGCACTCATCCATTCAAGTCTATGGGTGTGTGGAAAATATCGGAGTATAGTCCGATTGTCGCAGACTCACAGAATGGAGAAGATGGAAAAATCTTGTTCTCCAGCTTCTCCTCACCTGTGCTACGATTCTCGGATCACACTAAGCTGTCACTTGGCTCAAACTCTGATTAGAGTTGAGCCGAGTGTCATTACTATAATCAATCATATTCTATTGCATGGGAGAATCTACACTTGCGTGACCCCGGCCTAAGTCTAATAAATGGTCTAATTAGGTGCAGAAGACTGAATAGACCAGCAACAAGCACATTTATCACAAAATGCATGAGAAACTTTTCGGATTTAAAACATGACCAATATCATGACTCTTGCGACTAGAACTAGACACTCTAGTAATAATGATTAGTGATGAGCGAGCACTAAAATGCTCGGGTACTCACTTCTCGGGTCGAGCAAATTGGAATGCTCGAGTGCTCGGTCCATGCAACGAGCCCAACATAAGTCTATGGGAAACTCGAGTATTTTTCCAGCGCCCCCCCCCCCCCGGCGGTCTGCAGAGGGCCTAAAAATTGCCCAAATCGATGGGAAAAGTGCTCAAATGACACGAGAAAAGCATGGGGAAGACCCCTGGACGCATCTCTGACTCTCAGGTCACTGCTGTCAATAATGTTGTCAGAGTTTTACGCCACTTTTATGGACTCACAATAAAACAGTCAAAAACAAAGCCAAAATGGATTTTCCTGGGAAAAATGTTAAGGAACATCCTTTCCTGGGTAATGTCTTGTATATAAGGCAAAATAAATATACAAAAACAAAAATGCTCCTCCATACCTTGGGCTATGTTCACACGTAGCGTTTTTGATGCGTTTTTGCACTTTTGCATTGCTTTCAACGGTGAAAAATACATTCACTGGGAAATGTAATTTTAACATTTTACAACCTTATCTGGCCATGTGGTATCTGAGACATCATCAGACACATCTTGTTTCATTTATGAACGAGGGACTCTGAAAGTCACAAACACTATTTTTATAGGGCAATCGGGCGGCCCTTACTAATCTTAAAGGGCCAGCTGTCGGCCCTCACTATTGTTACAGGGCCATCAACCGGCTATGCTTTCTTGTTCCCATTATTAAACAGTGGGTCTCCTATACTGTTATTGTGTATGCAATGACTGCAAGGGCTGCCAAAAATTTGGACGCACCCCATAGAAGAGACATAGAGGAGGGCCTCAGTAAAAAAAAATGTTCCCATTATAAAGAAGTTGGTCTATTATAGTGGTGATGCCCATGCAGTGAGTACAAGGGCTGCCAAAATTTAGGAAAAAACCCAAAACAATTTACTGACACATAGAGGTGGGCCACAGTAACGACATGTTCCCATTAGAAAGGAGTGGGTCTGCTATCCAGTTATAGGGTATGCAATGAGTACAAGGGCTGCCAAAATGTAGGAAAAACCCCAATAACAATTTAAAGACACAAAGAGATGTGTCTCAGTAATGACATGTTCCTAGAAAGGAGCGGTTCTGCTATCCAGTTATAGGGTATGCAGTGAGTACAACGGCTGGCAAAAATTTGGAGGTACTCCAATGCCCCTTGCAACAGATGTAGAGGTCAGAGGGCCTCCTGAAAACAATGTACCCATTATTAGGAAGTGGGTCTTCCATACTGTGTGCCTATGCAGTGAATGCAATGGTTGCCAAAAATTTGGAGGAACTCCAATGCCCCTTGCAAGAGACGTAGAGGTCGAAGGGCCTCCTAAAAAAAAGTTCCCATTATTAGGAAGTGGGTTTCCCATACTGCTTGCCTATGCAATGAGTGCAATGGCTGCTAAAAATTTGGAGGAACTCCAATGCCCCTTGCTAGAGACGTAGAGGTCAAAGGGCCTCCTAAAAAAATGTTCCCATTATTAGGAAGTGGATCTCCCATACTGCTTGCCTATGCAGTAAATGCAATGGCTGCCAACAATTTGGAGGAACTCCAATGCCCCTTGCAAGAGACGTAGATGTGGTGATATCGTAGATATGGTGGTGATATGGTGATGGAAAATGAGGATGAGGAGAAGGAGGAGGACAAGAGCAAATAGACCGAATCAGGAAGCGTATACCCATGTCTAAGTGTATAGACATGGGAATAGAGTTAGACCTCCCAAAAAAAAGACACTGTATTTGAGTTTATGTTACCCTGCTATCATTCGGTGGTGTTGAGAAGTCTGGCCCAATCCAGCCATTGTTCATTTTTATGAGTCAGCCTGTCAACATTTTCCGTTGACAGGAGGATGCGCCTATCAGTTATAATTCCACCAGCGGCACTAAAAACCCGCTCTGACAGAATTCTAGCGGCAGGGCAGGCCGGGACCTCCAAGGCGTACAGAGCCAGTTCATGCCACATGTCCAGCTTGGATACCCAATAATTATAAGGCACAGAGGAATCACAACGGACATTGGTACGGTCGGCAAGGTACTCCCTCTGCATCTTTCGAAATGTTTCCCTCCTTGTGAGAGTACCCCGAGCCTCAGGGCCTGTGCGATGGGAGGGTCTGAGAAAACTGTTCTAGAACTTTGACAGTGTTCCCCTGCCTCTGCTGGATTGGATTTGTGTCTCTCTCATCTGTACTTCTTGGCTGTCCAACAAACCATGGCATAAACAGAGAAAACTTTATTATAAGTAGAAAAGATCTTATTTAAAAAGTACAAGTTACAAGTACATATGAGTTGCGGAGCATATCAAAAAGTAGGAAAAAGGCCGTAGTTGCACTGCAGCTATAGAGACGAAAAGACCATACAGAAAATATATTCCAAGGGAAAGTCATAATACGATTTAATAGATAGATACGTATTCCCTAAGCGCAGGGCTAACAGGGCCTATATAAATAGTAACACATAAAATTTGAATGCACAGGGTATATCACACAGGAAGTCAATAGAGATCTGGATACAGAGTATATATATAGAAAGCTTTAAGACATCAAGTAGTAAGAGAGTATCCAGAAAATGTGTATGCAAAACATTGCAAATAACTCACCAATGTGAATACCAAGGGCAGGAAGGTAGGGAGGATAAACTGGCAGGGCAGGAGCGAACAGATGTAGGACCCGCAAGCCTCGACGCGCGTTTTGCGTGAGTGGCTTTTTCAAGAGGCGTCACTGATCCAGATACCAGCATCTTTTTAAGTATGGCGCTCAATTGTTCACATGTGCGGTCATGTGACCGGAAGAAGATGGCCGCCGACCGGAAGGCATATCCGGCGCATGCGCAGGGGCCACTGTGACGTCCCGCCCCCCGCTGCGCCCGTCAAGGCAGCGGCGTAACCCCCGGAAGTGCCAAAGAGACAGCATCCGGAGCGACACCGGCGCCATGGAGATAGACGCGCGGGACCGCAGGAGGGTAAGTAGCCCCGCGCATGCGCGCTGCCCATCTCGGAGCGCCGCATCCAGCTTCCACCATAGTCATAGCGACACATCTTAGGTCAACACCAATCCCACAATATCATGCATTAACATAGACAAGAGTCAGTACAAGGCACAAGAGTATACACTGAGATTCATATATTCAAATACACAGAAATATTATTTTTCGGGGGCTTCAATTCTATGGCCGTCCATAGGCAGCCAAGTGGGCGGAGTCCATCAGAGCCGGTCGGTCATTTTTCTTCTTTTAGTTGGAAGGCGATCACACCAAAAGAGGATATTATAGCCGGAATAAGGATCAGAGATAGGTTATGAACACTAAATGAAAGAAAGATCAGAAAAACAAACAGTTAAAATCAAAGAATTAAAAATAAGGAGATAAAATGGGCAAACCACAAATATTCCTCCCGCCATATGTTATATTATATTGCAGGGACTACAGGAGAGCAAAGAAATAGCCAAAACGAAGGCAATATAATCCGGTACATCAGGGGAAAGAGACAAATAGCCCTCAGTCAGGATTAGCCCTCGCTCATAGAGCTCTGGGTTAAATCCTGAAAGTAATAATAATAATAATCAAGCATATGAGACGCAGAACAGCACAATGCTAAATCATAAGAATGACGAGAAGCCCAAGTTCTCGTTCAGACCCCGCGGCGCCAAGGTGTCTAGAATAGTGATCCATCTCGCCTCCTTTTGTGCCAGGAGGCGTTTAGCATTCCCACCCCAAGAGCCGAGACACACTTTATCGATCCCCCACACCTTTAGTGAGCGGGGATCACAATTATGAACAGCCCTAAAGTGCCGGGGTAGTGTCTTCAGCTCCCGGGGATCTGTGGATGTTCTTGCCGCGCCAATGTCCCGTACGTGCTCCCGAACCCTGACTCGGAGCTCCCTAGTAGTTAGGCCAACATAAATCAAGTTGCACCCACATGTGGCAAAATAAACCACATGTGTGGTGCCGCAGGAGATGAAGTGGCGGATGTCAAACTGGCGGGAGCCATCAGAGCTGGGGAACGACGCACAACGAAGGACATTGGCGCAGGCAACACAATGACCACACGGGAATGAGCCCACAGTGGGACCGCGGGATCCGAACGGATTCGGCCGTGAGGGAACATAGTGACTAGTGACCAAAATGTCCTTCAGCGTAGGGGAACGTTGCGGTGTCATGAGCGGGAAGTCGCCTATTCGTTCTCGCAGGGAGGGCTCCTTGTTAAGAATGTCCCAGTGACGGGAGAGGATCCGCCGCATAGTTCCCCACTCGTGATTGATTGTGGATATGTAGCGGATCCTCTCCGTTTTGTCATGTTTAGAAACAATGGTGGGATATATGAGATGGTCCCTAGGGGTATCACGAGCCCTCCTGTAGCCACGGCCAATAGATCGATTACTGTACCCCTGTTGTTGAAAGCGTTCCGCCAGATCTGCGGCCTGTTTCTCAAAACTAGAGTTAGTGGAGCAGATTCGCCTCATCCTGAGGAACTGACCGACCGGGACGGCTCTGATGGTAGAAACATCATGAACCGAAGTGGCATGTATCAGGGAATTAACAGTGGTCGGCTTCTTATACACATCCGTCTGGATACGACAATCATGGTCCACCTCAAGGGTGATATCCAGAAAATCAACTCGTTTCGGATGTAGGTATAGGTAAGCCTGATCGCATGTGTGTTAGAGTTCAGCCGTAACATAAAATCGTCAAGCTCCTCCACCGTCCCCTGCCAGAAAAAAAGAATATCATCTATGTATCTCAGCCATGACAGGTTACGGTAGCAGCGTCTTCAGATGGGAATTTTTTTAATAGTTCCGCAACAAGGGCCTTCTGGTACTGCCCCATTTTATTAGGCCTGTCCGGTATTGGAATAAGAGACAGAAAGTTCACCTTGTAGCGTGGATCTAAAAGTGTGACCTACCAACCAGTAATGACTGTCACCCAAAATTTGGACAATGGGAGGGTCACGGGAAAGGCAGCGTAACATAAACTCAGCCATGTGTGCCAGACTGCTAACAGGCAAGACTTCTGTGTCCTCACCAAGAGGATGACTGACCATGCTCTCCTCCTCATCCTCCTCCTCCCAGTCCTCAGGCCATATCCATGCTGAACAAACGGTATGACAGTTGTGCAGGTAGTACCGTCTATAGCGCAAGAAACTATCTCCTGTTCTTCCTCCTCCTCCTCCTCTTCCTCATTGTCATCCAATCCACGTTGGGATGAGATAAGGCTGGGCTGTGTGGAATCACCCTGTATGGTCCCTTGCTCCATCTCATCGTGCTCCGCCTGCATTGCATCCTCTTTAATTGTTAGCAGAGAGGGTTTCAGAAGACAGAGAAGTGGGATGGTGACGTTAATTATGGCGTCATCGCCGCTTACCATCTTGGTGGAGTTCTGAAAGTTTTGGAGGATGGTACATATGTCTGACATCCATGTCCACTCCTGAGGTCTTATGTGTGGAGTCTGACCTGAATACCGACGGCCTTGTTGATGCTGGTAGTCAACAATTGCCCTGGTCCTCCTCCTGACTTTCTGGCAATTGTGTCTCATCATCATCCACCTCTTGCGACAGTAATTGCACTTTTCCACCGTTGCCTTTGATGCGCCCCCTGGGCCGTGTGTGCACGTGTGTGGGATACCCGGAGCCGGGTCTCTGGGGGTTGTAGTCTCCGTGACGGTGACCCGGTCCCGTGGCTCAGGGTGGTCAAACCAGTGGCAGTCTTTATAGGGTTTTTGTGGTTTAATGTCCGACTACGCCACCCGTGGATTGCGGTCAGGGTGTACCGCCGCTGCGAGGCAGTCTACTGAGGCTGGTGTGGTGTGCGCAGTTAAAGATGGGATAACTCCCCACGGGAAGAGTATGGCCTCAGGGCAGGGAATGTGGATGATGGGAGTGATGGTGCGCAGGCGTCCCAGTACTAGTAGTGCTGTATGCGGCGAGAAAGCAGGAACGACTCAGAGTCTTTACAGTGCAGTTCAGGGTCTTTACTGATGATATTAAGGCAGACCCCCCCGGGAGTACTGGCTAGCATAAGGGGCCTGGTCAGTCTGTGAACAAACAGGAGTTCCCCTGGCCAGGTGGAGTTGTAGGCCTCCCCGTCTATCTGCACTCTTCCTGGCTACCTTGCTGTAAGCGAGTGGAAGTAGCCCACGTCCCTGAGTATACCGTGTGGTGCTCACCCGTATGGCTGGTGACTTGGGGCCTTCTGATAGCCTCCGCTCCTCGATGGCGATGCTGGTCCCTTCCTTGTGACTGAGCCTCCGGGCTTCTATGGCCAGAGGACCTGGAATCCCCTGCCGGCTGGGTTCTGCTGCTGGACTTAGAGGTTCCCACAGCCTCGGACTCCGTTGTCCGGTCGTAGTCTCTTCAGCCAGGACGAGCAATATCTGCCTCCAGTCCCTGGCACTCAGCTCCTGCTCCTACAGAGCTCCTAGCTGTTTCTCGCCCTGTGTCTGGAACTTCACTCCAGGCTCTGACTGTCTAATCCCGCCCCAGACCCAGTTTATAAGGGCAGATTCCTCCCCTCCCAGGACTGGGCAGGAGGTGTTGCATGCTTAAGGGCTCCTGACCAGGAAACCTCCCACTTGCTCCCAGACGTAATATTTTTATTACTGTGGTAACTAGACCCCTGGGGTGCCACACCTTCGTGCGACCTTGGCTGCTCAAATATTTGGGCATTGCTACACACTTTCTCCTCTTCACCCGCTTGAAGCTGGCCGGGCGAGAGGCCGAATCTATAAATGGAAAAGTGAACAGCTCTTCTGAGTGACCAAGTGTGGGATCAGTTGTCTCCGGGCGCTCGGCATGGTGGGAGGAAGGAGGATCAGGGTGATGAATATGCAGTCCAGACTCACGGCTACTGAAATTTGACCGTGTCGAAGACAGGGTGGTGGTGGTAAAGTGACTGGAAGCATTATATGCTATCCAACCATCAACCTTTTGATACTGCTCTGTGTTCAATAGTGGTATTCTGCGGTCCTCTAGTAATTGGGATAGGAAGGTCCAGCGATAAGATGTGGGTGTTTGTTGTGGCACAATTTCAGCTTGCCCATGGCCATGGCCTCAGCCTCTGCATGCAACATCACCATCATGTCCACTTTCCCGTCCCTTGACACGCACCTGGCCCATTTTAAATGGAGGACAATATTTTCCACCTTCACTACAAATGACTGGATTTGAACCGCAGTTATATGTGATACATCTGACGGAGAACCATGGTTTTAAAAATCGGGCCTATATTTTAGTAATACTATTCTTCACATCGGCCTCGTGTGAATAGCTCCATCGACATACTGCAACAAAATGGAAATACAAGCCATAAATGGCTGATTTTGGAACACAGTTATATGTGATACGTCTGACACAGAACCCTGGTTTTAAATAGCGGGCCTGTAGTTTAGTAATACTATTCTTCACAGCAACCTCGTGTGAATAGCTTCGCGGACACACTGCAACAAAATGTAAATGGAGGCTAGAAATGGCTGAATTTGGAACGCAGTTATATGTGATACGTCTGACGGAGAACCACGGTTTTAAATAGCAGGCCTGTAGTTTACTAATACTATTCTTCACAGCGACCTCATGTGAATAGCGTCATAGACACACTGCAACAAAATGGAAATGGAGGCCAATATTTTCCACGTTCAGTTCAAATTTCTGGATTTTTATCGCTGTAATAAGGAAAAGATATGGCTGTATTCTGCAGTGCTAACAAGCAAATGGAGCAGAAAAATGGTGTACACTGGATTGCTTTTTAAGCAAATAATCAGGATTAAGATAAAAAAAAATTAGACCTGGCCCCTGATATATGGGGCTATGTCTACAAATATCTGTCACAGCAGCAGCAGGAACGTTCAATGGACCCTCTTGCACTATATGCACTGCAGTCTGCTACATATACTGCCTCCTTGCCTAACTCCCGCTATCACCACTGAATATATGCAGCTGGATTAGTCCTCAGAAGTACTGTTAGTGCAAATGGATATATAGATATGCTGTGGAATACTTTTACTAACTATAAACAAGCAAATCTCTCCCTGCCTCAGCAGCACCTCTCCCTACTCTGCCTGTTTCCGGGGTAGACTGTGACGAGCCTAGCGTCACCGGGTCTTAAATAGACCTGATGACGCTGTGCGGCCAGCCAATCACTGTAATGCCCACAACCAACATGGCTATGGCATTACAGTGCGTGGAAAGCAATCCCTGCATGTTCATTGGCTCTCTAAAGAGCGCCAAACATGCAGAGCGTGGACCCAAGCTCCCGCTGATCAACCCGGAAATACTCGCAGAGCACTGAGCTTGTTGAGTACCGTGATGCTCGGGCGGGTACCGAGTAGTGGCGAGCACGTTCGCTCATCACTAGCAATGATCTATCCAATAGATTCTTGGCTACAGAGGTACTCTCCTGACAGGATATATGAGAAGGGAAAGGATGAAACTGCACTTCACCAGCGCTGGGAACCGGTCATTATTGACATTGCTGATAATCCCCAACCTTGTAACTTCAATCACATGTTTGATTGACATGTTCTTAAAGTATGTGGTCAGAATAAGCTGTATTACTGGGTATCTTCACCAGCCTCTGATTAGTTTGCAGAAGCTATGACATGCAATACTAACATGTCATGTATTTTTGAGCCCAGCTCTTTATAGAGATCAGAAATGGATCTGCTTGCCTGTGTGGAATTATAAATCCTTTACATTTTGAGATCCTTCTGCAATAGCCATTAGCAGAATACATTTGCTAGAATATGGGTACAGAATTCTGTACCCTGGCAATACACTGAACAAAAAATGATGACAAATTCCTATAAATAGTCTTCTGCCTAGTCTAGGTTATTACTGCTAGAATTGTATACCATTTGGCACTGCATCAGTTAATATCTGAGAACATAGTTTTTTCTCCCACAAAAAAAGTTATGCAATTAAATGTTAGCAAAAATATTTTTCCCCCTAGAGGATTGCTTTTTACAATTAATACAGATTCTACATCATGAGAAACTTAGACCTGAATTACCAATTGCAGGCAGACTGATTAAACTTACTAATGACTGCCAAGAAAATGTCTTGATCTTTTAATAATTTATCTAAACACAAAACATACTGCCACATAGTTTGTTTATTTCTATTTTTTATTTTGGTCTAAAAAGAATTTGTTGCTTTCTGTTACACTAACACTTTATTATTCAAATTACTCTTTCTTTAACTTCTTTAACATTTGCTTCTCTGTCAACAAGAAACTACAGTGGACCAGAAATTTATGGACATCCCTATTCTTACCTTATTCTCATTCACCCTCTAGTTATTTCGGACATACCACTGGAGCAGCAAGCGGCCTGTGCTGCACAGGGACCCCAAAGGAGAAGGGGCCCGAACAGCTCCTGAAACATCTTGTCTATCATAGATCCAGCGGCATCATCAACACTAAGAGGAGTGGAAGGTGGCCTGTCATTTGCAGACAGGTGGGAGGCAGGCCACTCTACAAAAGATGCTGGATGCGGCCCCCGTCATCCCCTCTCAGTGTTGATGCTGCTGCTGGATCTATAAGGTTGGAAACAGCATAGCAAGGAAGAAGTTGCTCACGCTGAGCCTGACAGTCATGTGATTCCCTCTTTGCTCTTTCTGCACTGCCTATTTGTTTGATTTGTTTATCTTTATCCACTTTTACAACTTGTGTGAAAATCTTTTGTAGTTTTAGGGCATATTTATGAAAAATATGGAAACGTCTAAAGGGATCACAGACTTTCAAGCACCACTATTTGTCTGTCTGTCTATCTATCTAGGAAAAAAATAGTAACAGCCGCACTGTTGAATATTGGGTGGCTCTTCAATACCTGCCACAACTTAACGCTTACCTGGGACATTCTTCTTATGGAACATCTCCACATTACTTTACACTTGTCCATTAGATGAAGGTGCTAAAATCTGCTGAAGCATTCTGAACCAGTGAACCATACCTTGAACTTTGTATCCAACAATTTTTTTCTGACTGGTCGAAAGTGGCATATATTTTGTATTTTGAGGATGCCACCATTCAGTTTGTCCTGTTGCCATCATCTACTCAGCCTCCTGACATTTCTACTCATTTCATATGCTGATTCTGTAAACTGCTGTTTAACCAATTGTTTGCTGTAAGCATCACAAACTGGTACTAACATCTGTTTACATTATGTTGCAGTTTGCTGTGGATTATATAACTTGCAACTGCTGTTTCTGTGACCTGCTAACTAAACCATCATTTTTTGAAAGAATCAGAAAATTTATTAGAGTCTGTCCACATTATGTTGAAATATGCAGTGAATTCTATAACTTGCAGCTGCTGCTCCTGGAGCTTGGGTTACTTTGAGATCTGCCATTGGCTGCTGAAGAAGAACAAATTTAAGAGGATGAGCAGCAGTAGTTGGAGGAAGACATAGGGTTAGTGCCAACAATGCAGATTTGATGCCGAGCGTTTTTGCCTCTCTCTGGCAGAAAAAAACGCATGCAAATTTACATGAGTTTTTTCTGCCAGGGAGAAGCGTTTTTTCAGCGTTTTTACATGCGTTTTCGCATGCGTTTTTTCAAGCACTTTTCCAAGCGATTTTGAGCATCACTTGGAAAAGTGCTTAACAAGTTGGTCACACAATATAAATCCATGCAACTGGCATGGATTTATATTGTGTGACCAACTTTGATGCTTTAAATGCTGCATCTACAGTAAAAAAAAAAAAGAATTAAAAGTTAAAAATAAAAAAACGTGTATGCTCACCTCTCCGGTCTCCTCCCCGCCGCGTCCTCTCTCTTCGGCGTCCCGCGGTGTACTGGCAGGACCTGCGGTGACGTCATTTTGTCAGCTAATGGTCACGCGACCATCACCTGACCACTGATGTCAGCGGTCGCGTGACCATCAGCAGATTAAATGACATCACTGCAGGTCCTGCAAGTACACCGCGGGACGCCGTTGAGAGAGGACATGGCCGGGAGGAGACCGGAGAGGTGAGTATATGTAGCACCCTGAGGATTCGGCTGCTACAGGGGTATTGCACCTCAACCCAGAGGTGTGATATTCCACTCCCGGGTAAGGATGGAGTGTGGACCTGAGCTCGGTAGGCTGCATGCACTACACACATCCCATTTCCGAGGGGCAGGCCGACGGTACTCCCACTTAGAAATGTGCAGGTACGACCGAGTCTGTTCCTGGCTGGAGTGGGAGGGGGGTGGTACATCCCAAGTAGTGTAGGGGCAGATAGGGGGAGCAGCCTGGGTAAAGATAGGAGCTCATTGGGTGCTGGTCACCTGAGCTCACACATAGAGGGAGTATATAAGGTGGGCACCATCAAAGATCAGGGTCAGTCTGTCAGAGTCAGTAAGAAGCAGAGGTCCAGATGAGCCTGCAGAGAGAGAGTGGAGCAGAGAAGGAAAGACCCAGAGAGGAAAAAGAAAGGACTCTGAGAACCCAAATTCAATCCCCGGGTGAAGAGTCGGCAATAGGGTACCGGATCCCAAACTGGTGGGGGCAAAAGCACACCCTAGCCAGAGACCGGAGGCCGTGGGCAGCGTCTGCCACGGCCACCCACCACATCCACCCCGAAGGCAAACCACGTGGAGGGTCAGGGAACCCAAGGCCAAGGGTCTCCCAACAGAAGGCCCGAGGGAGCTGGACCTAGGTGGATCACTAGTGGGGACGGCCAGAGGAAAGGACAGAAGGAGAGCTCAGGGTCACGCTCCGGACTTGTTTGGGGGTTTGCTGAATCCAGGACCTGGTGGACGCAGCACGGCTCGGGTGGTCACTTGAAGCTGGAGTGACCGGAACATCAGCAGTGAGTAAATACCTTAAACTGCACAACCCGACTCTGTCTTCACTTAACATCTATGCTGCACCACCACAACCCCCATCCTCTGCACCTGACCCCCTGAGGCTATACCCCACCCGTTGGGGGTTATACTACCAAAAGCTGCACCAACACCATCAGCCTCAGCGGACCCTGCTGCAGCGGCGGCCATAGTGACCGCAATACAACGGGTGGCGTAGTCGACATTAAGAACTTTATAACATCTGTAGGACTGCCACATACTCTGAGCTTGACACCCTGGGCACGGACCGGGTCACAGCCACTCGGAAGACTACAACTCCCATCTGATCCGGCTCCGGATATTCCCCTAAAGAATATGGCCCAGGGGGCGCGTCAACTTTGGCGTAGTCGGCAGGATTACGTGCCCACAACAACCGGGTACTGCGTGCCTGAAGAAAAGAACGAGTTTACCTCAAAAAGAAGTCTCCTGCCGGTTCCGGAGGGTCCCCGCCATCGGACTCCATCACAGGTCGATTCCCGCCGGTTGTCCGCCATTAACAGCTTTTTCCCGCCATCTGCAGAGTTTCCCGCCACTGGGAGACGATTCCCGCCATTTCCGAAGATTTCCCGCCTTGGGGGAGCGGACGCCATTATGGGCGTGCCAGAGGATGGCAAGAGGCCGCCTCCCATCGTGGGCCAGGACCGAAAATGGCGCCAAAAGTGGAAACCGCCCCCACCAACAGAGACTGTGATGCTAGAGGTGTCTGTCAGCGTGAAAGAACTGCCCCTGGAGCTGACAATCACCAAGTGGCCCCGGGACCGCCCTCGAAGTGGGAGGACTGAGAAGAAGAGAGCAAAGATGGGTGTCGCCTGGAGCAGTCTGGAGAGAGCGCACCCGGAGACAAGAAGCCTAGAGCTGAGTCCAGAAGAAGCTTACCCGGGGATGGGAGAAGAGCAGAGCAGCACCGGCCCGCTGGCCAGGAGCCTGCCGGGAACAGCAGAAGGAGAGCAGAGCAGCACCGACCCGTTGGTCAGGAGCCTGCTAGAAGCAAAGACCCCACTAGGCCTAGTGGAGGTCCTAGCACAGCTCCCCCGAGACCGGGAGTGTGCGCAGACCGCTCTGGAGGGCCTCGCAAGGAGGATGGCCCGGGTGCAGCGAGAGACGTTGGCGGAGTGGAGCCGTGAGATGGCCCAGCAGACCGAGACCTGTCAGCGGAGCACGCCACCCAAGACGAGGAGACAGACCGCCTCTGAGGATGGCGCGGGAGGACTGAAGGCCGGAGACGGCGCCGAGAAGGGAGCCGAACGAAAGGAGGCAGGTAAAGGGGACGTCTCTACCCCAAACCGGGAAACCGCGCACCTGCCCCAGCTCCCCGTCGCAGAGCCCGAAGTACCCCCTGCCGTGCCCGTAACTGCAACGTCACCGCCGCAGACTAGGCCTCAAACGGGAGCCGCGACCCCTGTGACGTCACACGTCTCGACCCCGAGCGTGACCAAGCAGGAAGTACCATCGGCCTGGTCGCAAGGCCTAGTACCCCCGGGCGCCGCAATACCAACAGCGCCCCCTACCTCCACGGAGCCACCGGCCTGGTCGCAGGGCCAAGTAGCCCAGGGCGCCGCCGTCCTTACGGTGCCCTTCACTTTCCAGGTGCCCCAGGCCTGGCCGCAAGGCCTGGGCAACCCGGGCGCCACCACCACCGCGCCCATAAAACCAAGAGTGCCGCATCTGGGAGAAGATCTGTTCGCCCAACATACGTGCCCGGATGGGCAGCCCTTTATATGGCCACCGGAGTTTCACCATCCCCGACTCCGGAAAGAGAGAGCCCTAGACGAGCCCCTGATTCCAGCTCCGAAGCCCGTAAAGAGGACCTCGCCCCCGCTGGAGGAGGCACAGTTCGAGTGGGACCCCACCGGAGAAGACCTCATGGGGTTCACTCAGGAGACCCGGGCAGCCGCAGCGGAGCGTGCAGAGTGCTGCCGCCAGCAGCTCGAGGTCTTTGAGAGGGAGCGGAGAGAGAGGCGGGTCCGGGAACAGCAAGCTCAAATAAGGAGCGCGGAGCAGAAGAGCCGGGCCAGGAGAGACCCCCGTGCAGCGCATAGTCCCCGCACCACCGGGACTGTGATCAAGTTTAACATGCAGCATGGGTGGGGCTTCATCCGAGACCACCGCACCCCAGGCGACGTCTTCGTAACCAGGAGAGACGTTGAATCCCACCTACCGGAGGGACACAGAGGTCGTGACCTTTACATCAGGGACGAGGTCACCTTCACCCGGCACAAGTGTGCCAAAGGACCCTACGCCCTCCATGTGCATCGCCTGACGGGGGAAGAGCTGCGGTGTGAGGAGGAAGAACAAGAGGACCCGGACGGGTCTGAAGCTAAAGGTAACCACAAAGAAAGAGCAGGAGGACGCCGTCGTTAAGTACAGCAGAGTACAAGCTGTATATAGTTGCCCGTCGGGGCACAGTGAACTGTTGCTAATATAGTCCCCGTTGGGACCAGCAAGTGTGAACTGTTTACCCGTTTATCCCTTAAATCCCACTGACCGAGGACTGAGAGCGGTCATTCCTCCCTAATACCTGGCCGAGGACTGAGAGCGGCCATATCCCTTGTATATAGTTGCGCGTCCTAAAGCGCTCCCTACTGGTTTTACAGGAAAGCCACGAGTTTTTCAAGAAAAGACTGTCGCACTTTACCCGGTCACACGTTGCACAGTGACCGGAGGAGGAGCAGAGGCGACGAGAATGTTATTTGTATGAAAAGTTTTCTGATATATATGTGATGTTTTATATGTTTTACTATGTAGTTTATATGAAAAAAAAAAAATTTGTATGTTTTGTGGTGTTTTGTTCTTACAGCCCGAGGACGTGCTGTGATTTACCAGGGGGGAATGTAGCACCCTGAGGATTCGGCTGCTACAGGGGTATTGCACCTCAACCCAGAGGTGTGATATTCCACTCCCGGGTAAGGATGGAGTGTGGACCTGAGCTCGGTAGGCTGCATGCACTACACACATCCCATTTCCGAGGGGCAGGCTGACGGTACTCCCACTTAGAAATGTGCAGGTACGACCGAGTCTGTTCCTGGCTGGAGTGGGAGGGGGGTGGTACATCCCAAGTAGTGTAGGGGCAGATAGGGGGAGCAGCCTGGGTAAAGATAGGAGCTCATTGGGTGCTGGTCACCTGAGCTCACACATAGAGGGAGTATATAAGGTGGGCACCATCAAAGATCAGGGTCAGTCTGTCAGAGTCAGTAAGAAGCAGAGGTCCAGATGAGCCTGCAGAGAGAGAGTGGAGCAGAGAAGGAAAGACCCAGAGAGGAAAAAGAAAGGACTCTGAGAACCCAAATTCAATCCCCGGGTGAAGAGTCGGCAATAGGGTACCGGATCCCAAACTGGTGGGGGCAAAAGCACACCCTAGCCAGAGACCGGAGGCCGTGGGCAGCGTCTGCCACGGCCACCCACCACATCCACCCCTAAGGCAAACCACGTGGAGGGTCAGGGAACCCAAGGCCAAGGGTCTCCCAACAGAAGGCCCGAGGGAGCTGGACCTAGGTGGATCACTAGTGGGGACGGCCAGAGGAAAGGACAGAAGGAGAGCTCAGGGTCACGCTCCGGACTTGTTTGGGGGTTTGCTGAATCCAGGACCTGGTGGACGCAGCACGGCTCGGGTGGTCACTTGAAGCTGGAGTGACCGGAACATCAGCAGTGAGTAAATACCTTAAACTGCACAACCCGACTCTGTCTTCACTTAACATCTATGCTGCACCACCACAACCCCCATCCTCTGCACCTGACCCCCTGAGGCTATACCCCACCCGTTGGGGGTTATACTACCAAAAGCTGCACCAACACCATCAGCCTCAGCGGACCCTGCTGCAGCGGCGGCCATAGTGACCGCAATACAACGGGTGGCGTAGTCGACATTAAGAACTTTATAACATCTGTAGGACTGCCACATACTCTGAGCTTGACACCCTGGGCACGGACCGGGTCACAGCCACTCGGAAGACTACAACTCCCATCTGATCCGGCTCCGGATATTCCCCTAAAGAATATGGCCCAGGGGGCGCGTCATATACAGGTTTCTTTTATTTTTAACTTTTTTATTTCTTTTTTTCACCGCGTAGTAGCCGAGATGAAGAGGAGTTGTAGTCTCCTCCTCATCCTGGGTACTACACGCACCGCGATTACGCCGCAAATTCGTGGCCATTGAATTTATTTGAAACGCAGCAAATCCACATATACCTGGGGGTTTGCTGCGTTTCAATGTTCCTCAATGGCCGCGAATTTGCGGCGTAATCGCTGTAGAAATGGTCATGCTGCGTTTAGCAACGCAATGCAAATTCGGCGCGCTAATTAGCGCATCATGTGCACAGCACATCCGAATTCACATTGCTTTGCATGGCAGACGGTTTTACAAGTGTTTTCGCTGCATTTTCGCGGCCGCAAAAACGCTACAAGAATGCTATGTGGGCACATAGCCATAGAATTGGTGTCCTGCAGGCAGCAGGCATTTGCTTGGCAAAAGCTTTGCAAATCAGGTAACAGAGCTTACCTTGATAATAAGTCCAGTTGGACTCCCTTTCAAACTGTAAAAAAGGTTCCCCATTTTGCTTTTACAGCACGGGTTTTAAAAGCATGGCTATCCTATACTCCAGCCCTTTTTTTTGCAAAGTCAGAAGAGCGTGAAATAGACAAATATGCCTAATGATAAATAATGGTACAATGGCCCAATTCCTGCAAGAGGTATAACCAGAACTCCTTCCAATAAGGAATTAGTAAAATGACTCATAGAACCCAAAAATGTTTATGAGTGCAACCAGCTCCTTCCAGTAAGGAATTAGAAAAACTCATAAAACCCACAGGTGTTTACTATGCATGTATAGGGAGAGACCTGTCACTCCAGGGCAGCGGGTATGGAAAAGCCCCCGGGGACCTACCAGTCCGACTGGTTTCCAGCATGGTTCACTCCCTGGTGGGTTTTAAAGTATATATTTTTTTCCTGATCTTCACAAATCAAATTGCAGAGTGTTCGAATTCGCATGAAACTGTGGATTTCAGGAAATTTGACTTAGGCTATGGCCCCACTATTAGTATTTGGTCAGTGTCGGTATTCGGTCAGTATTTTTTCTCAGGAGTAGGATCCAAAACCAGGTGAGAAACAATCAGAGGAAAAGTATAATAGAAACCAGTCACCAATTCTGCATTTATCACCCACTCCTGGTTTTGGCTCCCACCCTGAGAAAAAATACTGACCGAATACTGACCAAATACTGATAGTGAGGCCGTGGCCTTAAACTTGATCCTCTGTGGATCGATCCTCTCATCTCAAGTCTTCATGTTCAAGCAACACACCTGTTTTTGCTCCCTAAATTAACAGATATTTTTTGTATGGCATGTGAAAAAGCTATCACATCTTGATTTAGCAAAGAAAAAAACTCTTTATACTCCCCAAACAGAGATAAATTTAGCACACCACTGTGTATGGTTTCTTCTGTGTATAAACTCCAACACGGTAGGCATCTGGCCCCAAAAAGTGAACATTTTTGGACCTAAAAAGATTGATGCTGCATTGTTTTGTTAAATAGGCTGTTGAATACAATTTGTTTTCATCCGTTTACCCCTAGCCATATAAGCTGAGATCACTTGGACATTAATAAGTCTGTGTTTGCATTAATGTCAGCGGGGACCTGCTGCATCCTGATGTGCATTTGTGTCTGGACATGGGATTGCAAGTATGGCTGCTTCTTTTTTTCTGTGATGTTTTGAATTGATTTTTGTTCTTTTTTCAGTGAATTGTTTTTGAATTTAGTATACGGACTCACAAGATAATGAGGATGCTTGACATGGGTTGGGAGCTTGTGTATTTTTGCCAAAATTTCGACCAATACCTCATGCATTATGTATATATATATATATTTTGCATGTTTTTTATGCAGGGTGCAGGTCGGACCCTTCAGTGGTGGTTGGGTAATGTGGGGTCTGTCCTGTAGGTGCACATATGGTATTGGCAGCCCGCCTGATGTAATAGTAGGGGCGTTGGTAATAGTCTGTGATCTGGACAGAGGTGCATCTCACGTAATGGTGTGAATGATGCTCTATGCAAGCCTGTGTGCATTGGAATACTAGGCAGCCACCCCACGGATGTTTGTTGGGTTAGTAAGTGGTTGTTTTATTAGTATTTTGCACCTGTGCTGCCCCCGCCTTTATAATGGGGGACCTGCTGCATCCTGCTGAGCATTTGTGTCTGGACATGGTACTGCAAGTATCGCTGCTTCTTTTTTTCTGTGTTTTTAATTGATCTTTGTCGTTTTTTCAATTCATTGTGTTTGCATTAAAGAGCTTAAAACAGATTCAATACACTCTTAGGAGACCGCAGATTGTTATACATGTGTTTTCTGGGCAATTAGAGGTTTTGAAGCATTGAGATTTGCCATAAGTTACATTTTTTGTGAAAATTTGGTGATGCTGGCAAATTCAATTTTAAGAGGTCCGCTCAACTCTAGTACCTACAAATTTTCTCCAATTCCCATCAAGATAATGGTACAAATTTGCTTTTTGGGAGCTAAATTTGCCCACAACAATTCAGTTTCAGAGTCTTCTGGAAATCTCCCTTTGCTACATCAAAAACTCAACTTCCTGCTGTGAACATCGTCTCTCAGGAGTCAGGACATTCATAACATCTGATAAATATAATCATCTGAGATATAATTCAATTTGGCTGTAGTCTGCGGCTAAATCAAAGATGAGTGCTGATAAACACCATTGACCTGTACCCAATATTGCTCCTGCTTATAAAGTTAGGGTTTCCACCATAAACATCCATTTAAAGACTGGTAAGAAGTTGGCTCCTAAATTCATTGTTCTATTCCAGATTATTCAGCAAATTAATCCAGTCTCTTTCCATTTGAGGTTACCTTGCCCGTTAAAAATTCCAAATGTTTTTTTATATCTCCTTGCTTCATTCTGTGGCTGTCAAGACAGCTCCTGTATCCACCACTAATCTTGATATGGATATGAGATTAACAAAATTCTGTACTGTAATGAGGTTAATGGGAACCTAATCTACTTGATAGATTGGAGGGTATACAGTCTCAAAGAGAGATGCTGGGCCCCTTTAAAGCAGAATAGCTATTCAATATTGCTCAACATATTTCATACCAAGCATCTACTTTGTTCTGTTACGGACTCTACTGAGAGAGTCCCTAAAAAGGTATACTGTTACTTATCCATTTTGGCTTCAATGCTGGCCTTTCTCCCTTTTCCTATGGCTGCTTCTCTCGATTTCACAAACAGCCCAGTAAACTCCCGTGTAGTCATCATGCGAGGCCTTTTAAGGTTGATTCAGATAGCTATGTGCATTCTTGCTGTCTGAGTATTCAGTGAGCTTTCAATTCAATTCCCATATTCTGGAGTGAGCCTCATCATCCATTTTCTTCGGCTGACAATAATCTATACAGTGAATCTCTGTTTGTTTATTAACAATCTGCATTCGCTTCCTGCTTCAGACCTGCAGTTTACCATGCTGTAAGCATAATTGACTCTTCTCTGGTGTTGTTCACACTACAACGCTGCTGCAACTGTGTATATCTCTCTACAAACAAGAATTAAGTTTTCCAATTCATCACTGCTTCCTGCGGCTAATCATTTGTAAGCTGATTAACTCATTATCTGCTGTAAGCATAACAGATTCTTCTCTGGTGCTGTTCACACTGCAACACTGTTGCAAGTGTTTATCTTCTCTGTAAGTAAGCATGTAGTTTCCCTGTTCATTACTGCTGCCAACATCCCTGTCAAAGACGCTCTGCCTACTTATAGTGTATAACTCTGTTTTTAACCATTTGTTTGCTGCAAGCCCTGAACTGACTATACATCTAAAGTTCCTGTGTATGCCTACACTCCTGGCTCTTTCAGTACCATGTTTCTTGATCTGGTTGTCTGCCTGCTGTCCTGTATACCCGGCTATCCTGGTCAACTTAGATACACATGCTGTCAGGCAAGTCCTGCCTGCTGAAACATTGTTTTTGATCTGCTTTGCTCATCTGACCTACTGCTTAGAGAATCCACCTTACCAGATGTGCCAATGCCAAATATATATTGAATGAGCTCTGCCTTTTAAACTTGCAACAGCTGCCCAATAGTGCCCCAATATAACATGCAGTATGAGTTCTGTTTTATACACACACAGTAATTTCACGCTCTTAGAATGGGTCATTTGCATGGATTTCTTCATAACAGGAAGATAGTGTCATATAGGTCATCATAAAATCATAAAAGAAACATATTTACATTATATAGAACTGCATTTACATTTATTGAGGGCTTATATTGTTATTGCATATATCAAAGCATAATATTTTGGGATACAACTTCTGACCTCCAATTTGCGAATAAACATTGAGTAGAAATGACTAGGCAGCAAACTAAATCATAAATTCAGTTGTATATTATATAGTATAATATAATCACCTGCCAAGGAATTCCTTCAAATGTCTTTCCTACGGAAATAGTCATAGTGCTAATATCAAGAACTTACCACTGGGTGACACTGTAATCAACATTACCCGTCCTAGCTAGCAAGTGCAGATATATTTTATTCTGTAATAATGGACTTTAGATTTACATGTTACTTTTTCTAATGAACATCTTTACATACATGCTTTGTGAACAGAATGAAGTGTTAGCTTTCACATATTTTGGTGGTGCTAAAGTTCTAAACATCATGTCAGGCAGGATATTTCCAGAAAACATAAGACTATGAAGATTATGGTATTTCTATGAGATCATTCAAATATATGGCAAATCTGCAAAAAATCCTTGGCAAAATCTACATGCCAAGGATTACATGCTTTGCAAGGGTTGTATTCTGTGGTGAGAATCCATGGTAAATATGCAAAATCCGCAGTATGCCCTCAAAACAAAAAAAACAGTTCAAAAATCTATCATGTGTTAAGAAGGTTCTGTAAAATTCCATTTACCAGCATTGTAAGGCTGTGTGCCCACGTAGCATTTTTCAAGCGTATATGCTGCGGAATTTCCGCAGCGTAAACGCTTGAAAAACGCATGTATATCCGCACCCCATGGTCCCCAATGGGATTCCGCAAGTTCTATACCCATGCTGCGGATTTTTCCGCAGCGTTTATGCTGCGTTCAAAAATCCGCAGCATGTCATTTAATTTTGCGTTTCCGCAAGCGGAATTGCCTTTGTCCAATGCATAAAAAACGCAAGGCAATTCCGCATGTGGAAAACGCGTGATAAACGCGCGAAAAATGCGCGATAAACGCGTGCGGAATTCCGCATGCGTTTTTCCGGGAGAGGACTTGCATTTATGCAGCAGAAATTTTCTGCTTCATAAATGCAACGTGGGCACATAGCCTAATGAAGATTTGCAATCCGCATTTAAAATCAGCGCCCAAACATACATCTGAACATACCATTAAATGGTAACTGTCGTTTCAACAAATTCTGCATAAATCAATAGTACATCAAAATATATGAGTCTTTGCAACATATGTTATCGTAGAAATCTTGTCTTCATTCAATAATCTCTTCCCATTCCACCTGCCCCCTGAACTCATCATTCACTCATATCTCAAGGTACAATAATTATAGAGAGAGGAGGGTAGAGGAGGAGTAAGGAGAATTCGCACAATGAGACACGCAGACTTGTACTGAGGCTTCAAGCAACTGTTATACCTAAAGTACAGTGCTGGATTCACAGACACACAGCTCTGTACGTGTGTATAATATCCTTCATACTGATACATATTGTCTTCCATGCTTCTGCTGCTTCTGATCATGTGCTACACAGAGAAAGCAGAGCTGGAATCCCTTATGTCTGCGTTTACAGTGTATAGGAGACATCATAGCAGGTAATCTCGACCCAATGGATCAGAGAGGGCTGAAAATTATAGACAGATTCTGCAGAGGGAAAACTGCTGAAAATGCAGGATACAAGTCATATAATGACCACAACTTGTCTTATTTATCATGTACACACATATGACAGCTTATTCTGAAAAGTTACCTGAATGACAGGTGCGCTCTGGGATCAAGTAACCTGCGCTATTGTGTAAATAAATGTAAATTATATGTATGATAAAATAAAGAATCAAATGGTGCTGCCTTATAGGCTATTTCATATAATTTGATGTTTCCCACTCAATTTTTTTGCTTCTTTTCCTGGGACTCCTTAAAAAGACCTTCTCCATTTTAAAACTCACACTTTAGTGTTTTAGCAGCAGCTCATTGGATGTCGTTGCCACTCTACAGCAAGTGTCTCATTTGTATCCTAATCCTATAGAGAGGTGAGAGTAGAGGAAGAGTAATGAGCAGACAGCACACTGAGAATCACAGACTTGTGTTGAAGGTTCAAGCAGCTATTATACCTCAGGACAGTGCTGGATTCACAACCACACAGCTCTGTACTGGTTTATAATATCCTCCATAGAGGTATGTATTATCCTCCATGTTACTGATTCTGAACATGCTACAAAGAGAAAGAAGAGCATGTCTGTGTTTGCAGTGAATGGGAGACATCACAGCAGCTAGTTTCCACCCACTAGATCAGAAAGGACTGTAAATTAGAGATTTACACCCCAATTCATAAAGACCAGCGTTTTTCAAGACAGTATTGATGAGGGTACGTGCTGGAGTCAGACGCTCAGATTCATTAAGAGGTACATGCCTCAATAAATCAAGAGCACCTGAAAAGTGGTGTGAGGGCACCTCTGTGTGCGTCTCTCCACAAATCTTACTCCAGTCTAGGACCGGAGTAAAATTTGTGGTATAAGGAATACATGAATTTGACAAGCGGTAATTGCCACACCCCAATTCCATCCCAGCTCCACTCACTTTGTCAAAGCTGGGCGAAAATGGCCAGAGAACACCAAAAATCCCTACATTTTAGTGTAGCCTCAAGTTCCTCCAAAATTTTGAGACTTTTTAAAGTTTTTTATGTTGGAATTCTGGCGGAAAAGTTTTCATGAATTGAGCCCGCAGCCTGCAAAGGCCCTTGTTGTGGCAGGGGCAGATATATAATTGGTGCAACCTGTGTGGCCGCACAGGGGCCCAAGAGGTATGAGGGCCCATATCTACCTCTAAAACAGGTGCAATTTTGCGTTTTTAGGAGCTCTTGGGCGGAAAGGGGCCCATTTATTGTTCTTGCACAGGGGTCCTTTTCTGTCTGTGTCTGCCAGTGTGTTGTGGGGTAGCCACATCATGGACAAAAATGTAATGGCATGCAAATAAATTAAGTTTTCAAATGACTTTCAATGCTCCTCTGCCAGATTAGGGCTACACATAACCCTTTATCCTAAGGCTCCATTAACATTTATGTATTAGATATCTGCAGTACACTCATCACAAATTCAACTGGCATAGAATTTGGGTCCATAATCTAATGCCATGTGCCTTCAATTAGAGGTTTTCTCTTACAGGTTCTGTGAGTTACATGCAGCTTTGCAGATCATATTATAAGGGTATTATACCTCTAAAGTAGGTTACAGTCCTCACAGAGATCTTACATGGCAGCACATAGCATGCCTAGGAATGAGTATTGTTGACCTGTGGTTCATTCCATTTACTACATCACTGGCTTGTTTGTGGCATTTTCTGGAACTCTGAACAAATCCTACCAAAAGTCACCTGTGCTCCTTTTCAGCTTTCAATGTTTTTTCTGCTGTTTTTTTTTCTTTTTGTGTCTGTCTTTATGCTTTGTTTCTGATCCTATCTTATAAGACTATTATGTTTTTTTAACTCATGGGCTATCTGAACAGGTGTCTGAACAGTTGGGTCTGGGTCCTGCTCTACCACCATCTATTTTGAGGTCTACTGACACATAGTAAGGTGAACTACAAGAGTTAGGGTCTGTCCCGATTGGGTACACCTTGTCACGGTGGGATGATTTTTACGCTTTTTGATCAAAATAGTGTCAACTTAGTACCATATGTTAGTACTATTACTATGTATTTATTTACTTACTGCACTATATATGCTCATTTTGTTTTTGTCTTAGGTTCTGTCTGTTAAATGGCCATAGTGTGAATGTGCACCTACACATTGTACTTATACCAACATATGTTCCGACTCATTCCTTTGGTTTTGCTTTAGTTTTTTGTACTTGGTATAAACAGGGGCTTGGATCCCTCTTTTTGCGCTGGGAATTTTTGTCTATATAGTTTTCCAGGGGCAGGTGTCTAAACAGTGAGGTCTCGGTCCTGCTCTGCTCCCATCTCTTTTGAGATCTGCTGACACATAGTGAGGTGAACTAGAAGAGTTACGGTCCATCCTGATTGAGTACATCTTTTCACGGTGGGGTGGATTTTATGCTTTTTTGTACAAAATAGTGTCAACTAAATACCCTATGTTATATATATGTACTATTAACTATTTATTTATTTACTTACAGTAGTGTATTTGTTCATTTTCTTTTTATCTTAAGTTCGTGGGTTATTTTGTCAAACCTATTTCAAATCTACATGTCAAAATTAAAAATCAACTGGAAAACTCCAATACATGTAGAGCACATATGTCAAACTCTGGCCTGTGGGCCAAATGTGGCCCACAGGGTAGTTTTATTTGGCCCACGACACCAGAACCATCACCCCTATGTGCGGCCCATTATACTGTATGGAAAGCTATGTGAGGCCTATTATTCTGTATAGAGGACTATGTGGTGCCCATTATACTGTATGGAGGACTATGTGGGGCCCATTATTCTGTATGGAGGACTATGTGGGGTCCATTATTCTGTAAGGAGGACTATGTGGGGTCCATTATTCTGTATGGAGGACTATGTGGAGCCATTATACTGTATGGAGGACTATGTGGGGCCATTATTCTGTATGGAGGACTATGTGAGGCCCATTATACAGTATGGAGGACTATGTCCGGCCCATTATTCCGTATGGAGGACTGTGTGGTGCCCATTATTCTATATGGAGGACTATGTGGGGCCCATTATTCTGTAAGGAGGACTATGTGGGGCCCATTATACTGTATGGAGGACTATGTAGGGCCCATTATACTGTATGGAGGACTATGTGGGGCCCATTATACTGTATGGAGGTCTATGTGGGCCCATTATTCTGTATGGAGGACTATATGGGGCCCATTATTCTGTATGGAGGTCTATGTGGGGCCCATTATACTGTATGGAGGACTATGTGGGGCCTATTATACTGTATGGAGGACTATGTGGGGCCCATTATACTGTATGGAGCACTATGTGGTCCATTATTCTGTATGGAGGACTGTGTGGTGCCCATTATTCTGTATGGAGGACTATGTGGGGCCCATTATTCTGTATGGAGTACTGTGTGGTGCCCATTATACTGTATACTGGTTGGCCCCTGACTTTGTCCAAGTTTTTCATTTTGGCCCTCTGTGTGTTTGAGTTTGACATCCCTGGTCTAGAGGGACACTTATGGTTCCTTACATGAAAAATGAATTTTTTCACCCATACCTCTACGCTTTTTTTATTTTTACATCACCATGAAAATCATCTAACTATAGACTTGTTTAAAGTCCAAAATTGCAATAAATCATGAAATAACATAATTGGTGTCAATGGCATAAATAAGTATACATACAGAATGATGTAAGTAGACATACAGAATGATGGTGCAGATGATGTACATTATCTATTAACAGGATACTGTAGTTTGTGTTAAGCTTCACACAAACTTGTCTACATCAGGCAGATGTTAGAGAAGAACAATTTATTTTTCAATCCGACTCTATGATGTTGACACATGTTGCAAAAAAATCCCCTTTCCCCTTCCTTTCATAGATTACATAAACCACAGTGATCTGCTTTCTAATATAATTCTGTGTCTGGCTACATAGATCTGACATCATTAAGAACCTACAGACTTTGGCATCATTTGCAAAACCTCACTGAGTGCAGAAAGCTATTTTCCAAAAAGCCTGCCTAATTTTTTGTGAAGCTCTTAATAGACCACCCATGTTATGAGCCTCTCCAAACCTGCTCTGAAAAACAGTTACCAGTTTTCTGTTGTGCCTTGTACACAGATTGTTTTTTGTACTGCAGACATTTTCTGTAATTTGGGACTTTTTATGGTTATCCCAACTTTTACTCAAAACATGATATGTGACCACCAAACCAACCAAAATCCAACACATAAGGGGTGAATATTTCCTTTGTTTATGGGTGTGTATTACATATTCACATTCTTTCTATAGCTAGAATTTTATTTTATGCTAACACTATACTTCACACAGTAAGTAAAGCAGCAAAAATTCTGAAGAAAAAATGCGAAAATCATGTAATCCTAATCTAGAGGTTGCTTTATGGGGTACAAAAAAACCCCTAAAGACTCCAATTCAGTTCCCTTCTGAACACTTGGATTTTCATCAGACGTTTATAGATTAAAATCTAGTTTGAGGCTATTTTTCATGGATGCTGGACAATCAGGATTTACAGACCTGATAAAGTGGCTGAATGAATAACTGGATTTTCCAGAATATTGTATAAAAATTGTTAAGTGAAAAAAAAAGCAAAAATGTAATTATAGTAAAGATATTGGAGCCAAAAAAATTGCATTCAACTAAGAGATATATGCTAAAGTAACGTGCCTTATAGTAACACTGTAATTAGTCATTATAAAAGAATACTGCCGAAAACAAAGTGCAAACATATAGATGCACATGTAAATTATTTTCAGGGTTGCAGTTAACAAATCTGTCAATACAACTGTGAATCATGTAAGTTACTGGACGTCTGCATGCCATATGCTGGGAGCCTCTTATTTACATCATATTAAAGTTGGCAAATAAGATTGCCTGCACCAAGGTATTTTTTCTTTGCTTATTAAAATAAAATAAGAACATTTTTTACAGTTAGAGCCAATAAACCAATCCCAGGCTGTCAAGACTACTTAGCGTTCATATAGTTTTATAGCAAGCATGGAGTTTTTATTATTGGAAGACTTAGTCCAGTGTGGTGCCACTCCAATGTTATACTATGATAAGGATAGAGCTGCTAAAAGTGGTATAAGATGTTACAATTCTTCTATTCCCAGTATATTATCTGGTACTTTCTTTCTGGACTCTGTGATGATGTATTAGATCTGATACTGCTGTTATTCAGTAATAATGTTGTGTTTGTAAAATGTACACAAAATAAAGCTCAATCACGTTCAAGTACTGCTTAAGATATAAGATAACATGATCTATATGTAGAGACCACACAGGAAGGTGATCTCGAATTTTCTTTATTTAACAGCAAGGAGAATATTGGAGGACAGACACCACTTGGTTGTCCATCAGCATGAGTAAAAATGGAGTCTTCTGGCAGCCCTTTAAGTGTCTACGATCCGGTGGTCTACCAAATACGGATGATTGTAGTTTTGGAATCCACAAAGAGTATGTGCAGAGTCGAATGTGTGTCTACGGGGAAAAATGCAGATTGTGTAATCTACAAGGGTAAACTACAGACTAAAGGTGGCCTGACACTTTAGACTACAATATATGAAATATAAACAATTTCAACTATAAAGAACATTAAAGACTATTGGATATCTATCAGAAGAAAAGTAAATAATTGGGAAATGTCTTTCTTGCACATGCCTCCCAAAGACGTTTAATGTGCATTTAAACAACAATAAATGATAATAATAACAATTAACAACTGAAATGAACAATTTCAAACATAAAGAACATTGAAGACTATTATCAGAAGAAAAGTAAATAATTGTCAAACTTCTTTATATCATGCATCCCAAAAAAGATTAATGTGCATTCAAACAACAAATAATAAAAAATATATTTTTTTTATTGCTAATAATAATGACAATTAACAATTGAAATTAACAATCTCAAAGATTGATAACAATGAAAACGATTAGATATCTATCTGAAGGAAGGTAATCAATTGTAAAATATCTATCTGGCAGCATATACCTACCAAAGAATCTTAATGCACATTTAAACAAATAATGATAATAATTATTATATAAAATATGCTTATATATAATTTTTGTTACAGTGACTGAACAACTATTGCATTTACTTTCAAGAAATGAAGAAAGCTTTTAAACTATAGCACATGAATATTATTATTTAAAAAAAAAAGTGCTTATTTGAAGGGAAACAGGTGTGTAAGATTTTTTTTTGCAGTTCACAGGTCAGTAGATTTGAGACATTACCTTAAATATGAGAGGAACATTTAAAGATCGGTCACTAAGAAGGACCAGACACAAGAATCTTGATGGTAACTTTGAATAAATGTTGTCTTTACTATTTCGATTCTGTCCTCTGGGAACAATGAGGGATGAGATGATTATGCCAAGAAACTGTCTGTAGTCTTTCATAATTAGGTACTTTATCATTTCGATTTATCACCATGTTTATTATAACATCTCTGTACTGTGACATCACTATGCAACTTTTTCTGGTATGATATTTTGTCAATTATCCCTGTTCTGTGACATCTCTGTGGTCCTTATCTATTAGCTGTGACATCATTCGTTATTGTTCCTTTACCTATAACACCCTGTATTCATCACTTTCATACTATGACATCACTATGAGCAGTGATCCTTTACTATCACTTCCTTTACAGGATGACATCACCGTGCTCATTCTCATACTGTGACATCACTGAGTTTATTTTTAAAAGCTTAAGTATTAACGATACAGATTTTGCAGAGTCACCTGGGAACTGGTGACTGAGAAAGACTCATTTTTCTGTGAGGGGCTCTGTTACAGATTTTGCCTCATGGTCTCAGAACTTAAAGATATGCCTTTGTTCCTATGTTATTGTGAAAATGAGCATCATAAAAACTTACTATACAGTTTTTTTAATCTTTTTCAATAATGTGGCCGTATAAGGACTTATTGTTTATGTGGTACACTAGTTTTCAATGCCATCATTTTTGGGGTAAGTACAACTAATTGAATAGATTTTATCTCTTTATCCAGATTTTAAAAAAGCCCTTCTGCCATTTGTTTAACCTTTAAATTTTTGCAATGTTTATCAAGCAGCATAACTGACATGTTAACTTTATTTTTCAGGTCAGTGTGATTATGGCAATACCAGATTTTTATAGTTTTTTATGTTTTATTAAATTTGCAGAATAAATATATATTTTTCATGTTTTTTTTGGAGTCAGCATATTCTGAGAGCCATAATTTTTTTTTATAATAATTTTCAGTAAACCTTTTAGTGTAAGGTTTCTTTTTTTTTTCTTTTATTTTTGAGGATCAATGTTTAATTTTTATTCTTAATCATTTACGGAACACAGGAGTTTTTCATCAATTTGTATTCAATTTTATGGGGCGTAACATGAAAAAAATCTGCAATTAATTTTTTTTAAGCTTTTTTCTTTACAGTGTTTACTATGTGCTAAATTAACCTGCTAACTTTATTTTGCAGGTCTGAGCAATTATGGTGAAAGCCAACTTATGTCATGTTTAATGTTTCACTACTTTTACACATTCGAAAAACAAAATTTTTTTTTTGCCATCTTCTGAGAACCAAAACTTTTTTTTATATTTTTGTTAATGTGGCTGTATGATGGCTTATTTTTTATGTGATAAGACATAATTTACATTAGAGGCAGAAAGCACAAATCCAGAAATTTTTACCTTA
Organism: Phyllobates terribilis; assembly: GCF_046119375.1. NCBI lineage: Eukaryota > Metazoa > Chordata > Amphibia > Anura > Dendrobatidae > Phyllobates > Phyllobates terribilis. Next base: position 63,061,691 of record NW_027362769.1, on the reverse strand, counting down.
TTTTTCGTTCTTTATTTTAAGTTGTTTACTGTGTGGGATAAAAATTGTAATAGCAGGTATATAGTGTGTAGTTAAGGATGTTGTGATACCAATTATGTTCACATTTGTGTGTGTGTGTCAACAATTCAGTGAATGAAAAAATAAGAGAGCACTAACCGGTCTAAAATCATCCTTTAATTCCGTCCATTTAAAATTCCATGCCAGGGGGATAAGCAGTACACATAATCAGACGACAGCCGTTTCGCGCACACCTCGCTTCTACGAGTCCAAGGATTACATGGGAAATGACGATGTAGCTGATTTTAATAGCAGCCACCCAATACATCTCATCAATCAGGTAAATTAATTAATTCAACTCCATTGATGTGAGACCATGATGCCCATAGACACCTACAGTACAGACCAAAAGTTTGGACACACCTTCTCATTTAAAGATTTTTCTGTATTTTCATGACTTTGAAAATTGTACATTCACACTGAAAGCATCAAAACTATGAATTAACACATGTGGAATTACATACTTAACAAAAAAATGTGAAACAACTGAAAATATGTCTTATATTCTAGGTTCTTCAAAGTAGCCACCTTTTGCTTTGATGACTGTTTTGCACACTCTTGGCATTCTCTTGATGAGCTTTAAGAGGTAGTCACCAGAAATGGTTTTCAATTCACAGGTGTGCCCTGTCAGGTTTAATAAGTGGGATTTCTTGGCTTATAAATGGGGTTGGGACCATCAGTTGTGTTGTGTAGAAGTCAGGTGGATACACAACTGATAGTCCTACTGAATAGACTGTTAGAATTTGTATTATGGCAAGAAAAAAACAGCTAAATAAAGAAAAACGAGTGGCCATCATTACTTTAAGAAATGAAGGTCAGTCAGTCTGAAAAATTGGGCAAACTTTGAATGTGTCCCCAAGTGCAGTTGCAAAAACCATCAAGCGCTACAAAGAAACTGGCTCACATGAGGGCCGCCCCAGGAAAGGAAGACCAAGAGTCACCTCTGCTTCTGAGGATAAGTTTATCTGAGTCACCAGCCTCAGAAATCGCAGGTTAACAGCAGCTCAGATTAGAGACCAGGTCAATGCCACACAGAGTTCTAGCAGCAGACACATCTCTACAACAACTGTTAAGAGGAGACTTTGTGCAGCAGGCCTTCATGGTAAAATAGCTGCTAGGAAACCACTGCTAAGGACAGGCAACAAGCAGAAGAGACTTGTTTGGGCTAAAGAACACAAGGAATGGACATTAGACCAGTGGAAATCTGTGCTTTGGTCTGATGAGTCCAAATTTGAGATCTTTGGTTCCAACCACCGTGTCTTTGTGCGACGCAGAAAAGGTGAACGGATGGACTCTACATGCCTGGTTCCCACCGTGAAGCATGGAGGAGGAGGTGTGATGGTGTGGGGGTGCTTTGCTGGTGACACTGTGGTTGATTTATTCAAAATTGAAGGCATACTGAACCAGCATGGCTACCACAGCATCTTGCAGCGGCATGCTATTCCATCCGGTTTGCGTTTAGTTTGGACCATCATTTATTTTTCAACAGGACAATGACCCCAAACACACCTCCAGGCTGTGTAAGGACTTTTTGACCAAGAGGGAGAGTGATGGGGTGCTACGCCAGATGACCTGGCCTCCACAGTCACCAGACTTGAACCCAATCGAGATGGTTTGGGGTGAGCTGGACCGCAGAGTGAAGGCAGAAGGGCCAACAAGTGCTAAGCATCTCTGGGAACTCATTCAAGATTGTTGGAAGACCATTTCTGGTGACTACCTCTTGAAGCTCATCAAGAGAATGCCAAGAGTGTGCAAAGCAGTCATGAAAGCAAAAGGTGGCTACTTTAAAGAACCTAGAATATAAGACATATTTTCAGTTGTTTCACACTTTTTTGTTAAGTATATAATTCCACATGTGTTAATTCATAGTTTTGATGCCTTCAGTGTGAATGTACAATTTTCAAAGTTATGAAAATACAGAAAAATCTTTAAATGAGAAGGTGTGTCCAAACTTTTGGTCTGTACTGTATGTATGGAAAACCTGCACAGCATAAAATTAAAACAATATTAAAAAACATGTCAGCCGGGAGTCATCAGAGACACACCAACATGTCCAATTTGTCGTTAAGACCAATCGGACCCTGTGCCCATGTCTCTATGATCCACCTGGCGTCTCTCCTCAATAGTAATCTATTGAGGTCGCCACCCTGCGGTGGTAACACCACTTTTTCTAAACCTGCAAACTTTAGTGTATGGGGATCGCCTCCATGGCAATCATGAACATGCTGAAAAAACCTTTTTGACCCTTTACCTGTCACAATCGATCTAAAATGTTCACGAATACGGACAAACAAGGGACACACTTTCTTATTTTTTCTTATTGAAGAGAACTTATATGATGCAATACACTACTAATGTAGTGCAGTGTATTAAATCTGACATTGTACTTCTAATGTAGCATAACATATTATATCTGCCTGTCAGAACTCTACTGACATCCTACTAGATTCTGCTTCTGGAAGAGCCTTATTGTTATGTTCTGCAACTTAGAACTAAGGAATAGGAGGGAAAAGCTGTCCCTGCACTGAGACTCAGCTTAACCCTACGCTGGGATGGGTGCCCTTTTCCTTGTGAATAGCCCCACCGAAACTCCTGCACTGAACTCAAACAAAGACCTGAAGGAAGGGGAAAGGGGTCCCTAAAAGATCTAAGGACTGGGAGCAAAAACAGGAGACCCCTTAACAGAAAAGTTAGTTGTAGAAACGTAGATTAAAGGGAACAAATCTGGTGGAACAAGAAGTCCCAGGATATCAATTGTCCAAAGCACAAAGAACTTAACAAGGCAATTTAGCCAGAGCTCAAGCGTGATGTCCAGCGGGGAATGGGAGACAGGTGCTGAGTAATAAAGCGTGAAGAGATCACATGACCAAGACACCCAGCACCACAGGAAAAGACTAGAAGCCAGCAACCACAACAAGATGGCCGATAGTAAAACAACACAACATAGATTCAAACACTTATAGGCATCTACAGATGGCAAACCAGGAGGTCATAACTTGTTGAATCAGCCGTTACATCAGGATACCGGTTTTCAATCACCACCTGGCTCCTGATGTGATTTCAAAGCCACATTGTTTGAGCCTGTACGATTACTGTGATATACAGGTACAGTACGTCATGGTGCCTTAACTAAAGGCAATTTAAGACATACCTGTATGTCATGGAGCCTTAAGGGATTAAAGAATCTATCGAATTCTTGTCACGCAAGGTGAGGGAACGAATAAGTGTACAACAATGGGAAGAGGGGGAAGGGAGCCCAACAACTAAAGAAAGGGGGAGTGGAGACCCCTAGGCAGATCTAATATCACCCTGCCTACCCTATCGTCCCTATATAGGTTCTACACCTACCGCTGAGCAGGAACCTAAACCCTGAATATCCCTAGAGCTAGGCCCTAGATAGAGAGGGGACGAAATGAGCACTAGTCAGGCCCCACTACAAACTAAAGACAACGAGGTAAACAAACAAAGGGGATTCACTTAGCTTGAGCAGACACCAGAGAGGTAACGCCAACTGTCCTCCAAGGGCTCCAAAGATGAGACTACCCGACTGCCAGTACTCCAAGCCTGCACAGAGGTACATAGAAGTATCACTTGCGACTCTCTGGAGAAACTGAGAGTTTAACTACCAAGCAAGGGTGTGTCAATCAGAAGGTGGAGGTCACTGCTGGGTCCTAAAAGGAGAAGGATATAATTATACTACAGAGATGAGAGGATCAAGAAGGTGTCTGCAATGCCAAGTGCAGTGACCTTCTACAGCTGTATCCAGAGCTACTGTCTGTCATACCTGACACACACATGACAGTTCTAAGGACAATACCTTTCTAACAATGTCTGTCTATCCAATTTAGCATTACTGTGCTACTGGGATAGAGAAATTTGCAGTTTTTCTGTGGTATTAACAAACAGTAACCAGAGGTTTCCATAGCCAGACCATTGTGAATTACTGGTTCCCATTTTAGAAAGCATGTTTTCTTTACTAAACAGACTCATTTAGTTCTTTATATTTTTAACTATTTCTTGTATATAAATCTGCTTTTCACCAGCTGACTGTACATTATTATGTAATTTTTCATTCATTCTATCATCAAGGCATTTGTAACTTTGAAAGGTCAAATATCATTTTAGGCCAACATAATAATCTGAAGGGGTAATGTCTAAACATGTTTGCCTCTAGCAAATCTAGAAATACAAGAGCGCAATAGGGTCTTATTCACGTTAAAGGGTTGGTATTTATAAGTAGAACCGCTCACCTTGCGTGGTTGTGTGAGTTTTTTGGTTGTCCTGAGGAAGGAGTCAGTGAACTCTGAAATGCGTTGACTATAAACTTACAATTATATTTCCAATATTTGTGTTGTATTCTGGAGAGTGCAGAAATACTTCCTATCCTGCTATTTAAAGCATTGGAGTTATGGCATGTTATGGGATGGTTAAGAGACTTAATCACATTTTACCTACACACTGCTCCCACGTTGTTCTCTCCATCATGTCCACTAGCGCAGAAGCTAGAATGTAAATCACAGGAGTGTGTGACACTTTCCTACGCTCTGTAAGAGGAGACTACAGCCATACTGCACACTGTAAAAGTGACTTATCACTGAAAACTAATGCAGTGTATAATTCTACTTTGTACACATAAGCATTTTTAGTTAGTTTTAACCTTTTTATAGCCTTTAATGGATTGACGAGTGAAAACAAGTTATCACTAGTGCTGAGCGAGCATGCTCGTTACTCGAGATTTACGAGCATGCTCAGGTGCTTTCCGAGTATCTTCGTCGTGCTAGAATGTTGTTTGAGTCACTCCGTGTGCATGATTTGCGACTGTTTGACAGCTTTAATACATGTGAGGAATGCCTGTTTGTTAGGCACTCCTCACATGTATTAAAGCTGTCAAACAGTCGCAAATCATGCACACAGTGGCTCAAACATAACATTTAAGCACGCCGCAAATACTCGGCGAGCACCCGAGCATGCTCGCCTAAAGGGTTAACAGAGCATACTCGCTCAACACTAGTTGTCACCTATCCACATGGTAAGTGGTCATGGGGGTTCGAACACTGGGACCCGCAGTTTTTGACAGATGGGGCACTTTTATAACCAATAGAATGGAAAAGCATTCATTCCCTAAGGGGCTGCTGATCACTATATTCAGCTTTTTCCATCAGCCCTATAGAGAATAAATGGAGCAATGGTCCGGCATCCAATCTTCCACTCCATTTTGTAACAGAGATAAAAAAGAGTTACACTGGCGTTAAAAAATTCCTGTTCTTCTGATCAGTGCGGGTCCCAGTTGTCAGATCCCTACTAATCAGTAAGATATCACATATCCTATGGGTAGGTGAAAACTTGTTTTCACCAGATAATCACTATAAGAACCAAGTAATAGTTTTCAAGACTATAACGAGAGAGAGATTTTTTCAATATAATCTGTCTATTCGGCTTACCGAGCCAATCTGGAGATAGAATCCAACTGTGTTGTACATACTAGCAGTCCATACAAACCAACATTAGCCCTGTCACTGATGCTTCACCAGTGTGTGAAATGGTGCCGGACAACTTTTTTTTTGTGAATCGCAAATCGAACCCGACAATGCTTGAATTCACGTGGAACTTCGAGTTTTAGGAAATTCAACTTGAACTTGATCCTCTGCGAATTGATATGCCTATTAGAGATGAGCGTTGTTCTACTCGAACTGTTCGCCAATCTCAAATTCGAGCTGTTTTGGGCGGTGTTCGAGCCGGTCGGCGAACACGAACAATTTGAGAAAAATTCGGCTGTTCGAGGTTATGTTCGATAACTGTTCGTGCACCAAAATCATAACTGGATTTTTTCTCAGTAATGATGAAAATTAATGTTAATACGCAGTTTGAGTGTACAGCGGGGCGGGGGGAGGGGCAGGGGATGGATCTCTGCAGGAACAATGAAGATCTCCATTTTTTTTCTCTTTCCCGCATTTGCAGTGGGGAGGTGCAATCTGTCAGCCTATCAGCAGCGCACACACGGAGCGAAGTGCTTTTTTTCACACAAGCAAGGGCATGTGTGATTGGCAGTGTATGTCACATGTCCTTGCCCTATAAGACCAAGCCATTTTCCCCGTCGCCACCATTTTCTCACTGCTGCAGCTGCGTGTTAGACGGCACCGCTGTTGCTGTGTGCGCTATACCTTGTTAATTTCAAGCCAATTTTCGCACAAATATACAGATAGCTTGGGAGTAGGGAATAGTTGTGATTGCAGTCCTTTTAAGGACTAGGTTACAGCATTTCCTACGACTTTTATCAGGCAGGTCTGTGCTCTTAAATAGATAGATTGTGGGAGTAAAGACTAATTGTAATTGGAGTCCTTTTCAGGACTAGGTTACATCAGTTCCTATCAGTTTTTGCCAGGCAGGTCTGTGCCAGTGCTGTGCAAGTTTTTTTCACAGCATTTGGCTGAATCTAGCAAAGCTAATCCTTTTTGGCCTATTGCAGAGTGTGTTAGTCAGTGGAGTAGCCTATCTGTGTTGCAAGATATACCACCTGTGTATAGAATACCAATTTTTTAACTGCACCTAGTGAAGTAAAATCTTTTGGGCATAGCATCATTCTATTAGTCCATCTATACTGACCTCCATCAGGTTGCAAACTGAATATAATTTTTTTCTGCATCTAGCTCTGAAAAAATATTTGGGCTTCTAGCGGTGTGTGGGACTTGGTCTATTAGTCCATCTATACTGACCTCCATCAGGTTGCAAATTAAAAATAATTTTTTTCTGCATCTAGCTCTGAAAAAATATTTGGGCTTCTAGCAGTGTGTGGGACTTGGTCTATTAGTCCATCTATACTGACCTCCATCAGGTTGCAAATTAAAAATAATTTTTTTCTTCATTTATCTCTGAAAAAATATTTGGGCTTCTAGCAGCGTGTGGGACTTGTTCTATTAGTCCATCTATACTGACCTCCATCAGGTTGCAAATTAAAAATAATTTTTTTCTGCATCTAGCTCTGAAAAAATATTTGGGCTTCTAGCAGTGTGTGGGACTTGGTCTATTAGTCCATCTATACTGACCTCCATCAGGTTGCAAATTAAAAATAATTTTTTTCTGCATCTAGCTCTGAAAAAATATTTGGGCTTCTAGCAGTGTGTGGGACTTGGTCTATTAGTCCATCTATACTGACCTCCATCAGGTTGCAAATTAAAAATAATTTTTTTCTTCATTTATCTCTGAAAAAATATTTGGGCTTCTAGCAGCGTGTGGGACTTGTTCTATTAGTCCATCTATACTGACCTCCATCAGGTTGCAAATTAAAAATAATTTTTTTCTGCATGTAGCTCTGAAAAAATATTTGGGCTTCTAGCAGTGTGTGGGACTTGGTCTATTAGTCCATCTATACTGACCTCCATCAGGTTGCAAATTAAAAATAATTTTTTTCTGCATCTAGCTCTGAAAAAATATTTGGGCTTCTAGCAGTGTGTGGGACTTGGTCTATTAGTCCATCTATACTGACCTCCATCAGGTTGCAAATTGAATAAAAAAATTTTCTGCATCTAGCTCTGAAAAAATATTTGGGCTTCTAGCAGTGTGTGGGACTTGGTCTATTAGTCCATCTATACTGACCTCCATCAGGTTGCAAATTGAATAAAAAAAATTTCTGCATCTAGCTCTGAAAAAATATTTGGGCTTCTAGCGGTGTGTGGGACTTGGTCTATTAGTCCATCTATACTGACCTCCATCAGGTTGCAAATTAAAAATAATTTTTTTCTGCATCTAGCTCTGAAAAAATATTTGGGCTTCTAGCAGTGTGTGGGACTTGGTCTATTAGTCCATCTATACTGACCTCCATCAGGTTGCAAATTAAAAATATTTTTTTTCTGCATCTAGCTCTGAAAAAATATTTGGGCTTCTAGCAGTGTGTGGGACTTGGTCTATTAGTCCATCTATACTGACCTCCATCAGGTTGCAAATTAAAAATAATTTTTTTCTTCATTTATCTCTGAAAAAATATTTGGGCTTCTAGCAGCGTGTGGGACTTGTTCTATTAGTCCATCTATACTGACCTCCATCAGGTTGCAAATTAAAAATATTTTTTTTCTGCATCTAGCTCTGAAAAAATATTTGGGCTTCTAGCAGTGTGTGGGACTTGGTCTATTAGTCCATCTATACTGACCTCCATCAGGTTGCAAATTAAAAATAATTTTTTTCTGCATCTAGCTCTGAAAAAATATTTGGGCTTCTAGCAGTGTGTGGGACTTGGTCTATTAGTCCATCTATACTGACCTCCATCAGGTTGCAAATTAAAAATAATTTTTTTCTTCATTTATCTCTGAAAAAATATTTGGGCTTCTAGCAGTGTGTGGGACTTGGTCTATTAGTCCATCTATACTGACCTCCATCAGGTTGCAAATTAAAAATAATTTTTTTCTGCATCTAGCCCAGCCAATAGTTTTGGCCTAATACCACAGTTTGGCCACTCAGCTCTGCTCGGTTACCATCCATTGTTTTTTTGTGCAAACAACTCCAGAGTTGTGAATTAGTTAACCACCAAAATGAGTGGAAAAAGGCCTGCTGCTGGTGGAAAGGGGAATAGGCGTGTTGGGAAGGGGAAAAAAGGTTGTGTCCGTGGGGTAGGTGCAGAAGAAAGACCATCTTCCAGCCAAACTAAAATGTCTACTTCTTTTAGCGGACAATGTGATAAGATCCCTTTCTTACGGCCACGCCAATCGCTACAAATTCCAGATGAGGCACAAAAACAGCAGGTGCTTCAACGGATATCAAGTGCTCCTTTAAGTGGGCTCTCCTCCACATCAACTTCAACATCACAAATACTCCAGTCCTCAAAGGTGTCACCCAAATCGCACTTGCTTCCTCACAGCTCCCAAATCTCCAGCTGCCCGTCTGAGTATGAGGTAGAACAGATGGTTGAGTCTGCAGAGCTGTTTACTCATACTATAGCCTGGGAATCAGAGGTCGACTCCAGCGCTTCTGTGAATCCAGACGAGGAAATGATCTGCACTGATGCCCAGAATCTTTATGAGTCGGATCCAGGACCAGACGCAGAAGGTTCTGACCATAATGTAGACCCTCATTCCCAAACTGTAACTCCTGTTGGTGGAGACAATGAGGAAGACGATGATAAGACTCAAATACCTGATTGGAGCGACAACTTTAGTTTTTTGTCAGGGCAGGAACAGGTTGGCTCTGAGGACGACGGGTGTGATAACGCACAGGGTGATGATGATGAGGTCGGAGATCCCACTTACTGTCAACCCACAGTCAGCCAAGAGATGAGGTCAGCAGAGGAGGTGGAGGAAGATGCTAGTGACGACGAGGTCAGGTTGCGCCTTCCTGGACAGAGACGTAGTACTGGAAGCACGTCAACAACTGCATCCTCAAACACAACTCTGCCTCTCACCACAAGTCGTGGTGGCTCTTCAGGTCGCATGGGTGCTAAGCCTTGCATAGCCTGGGCATTTTTTCAGATCGATAAAGATGACCCAACTCGTGTTATCTGTAACATTTGTCAGCAAAAGCTAAGTAGAGGCCAAAAAATACATAGTTTGAGTACTTCATGCATGAACCGGCACATGGACATGAAGCATAAGTTGCAGTGGGAAGCTCAGTGTGCTACAATGCGGCCTAGCCGGCCGGGCCAATCACGGTCTGCCATATCTTGTGCATCCGCGGCCTCTTCATCCTCTGTGACTGGGGGGACAGCAGTCACACCTGTTTTGGGGCGCAGACCTGCCACCTCTTTACCCGCAACAGCCAGCGTGATTGGCAGGTCATCATTTTCTTTGGAGGTGGTAACACCAGCTGGTGTTGAGCGCTGTCCGACATCGATAGCACCACCTTTGGATCAAGGCAACCTAACATGTCCGCCTGCATCTTCCTCACAGACTGGCAGTTTGCCGGGGACACCCTTATCAACCCCGTCTAAGCACAATAGCCAGCCCTCGGTCCCTCAGATGTGGACAAGTAAAAGACCATTTCCTCCTAGCCATGAGAAAGCTAAGAGGTTGAATTTCACCATCTGCAAGCTCTTGGCTACAGAAATGCTGCCTTTCCGCCTGGTGGACACAGAGGATTTTCGAGACCTTATGTCCGTCGCAGTGCCCCAGTACCAGATGCCCAGTCGGCACTACTTCTCAAAGAAAGGTGTGCCTGCGCTCCACCAGCATGTCGCACACAACATCACCGCTTCTTTGAGAAACTCTGTGTGTGACAGGGTGCATTTCACCACAGACACTTGGACGAGTAGGCATGGACAGGGGCGTTACATGTCGCTGACTGGGCACTGGGTAACTATGGTGACAGCAGGACAAGGGGCTGCTGTCCAAGTCTTGCCGTCCCCACGAGTTGTGCGTCAATCCTCTTTATGTCAAAGTTCCTCCACTGCTTCTGCCTCCTCAACCTCCTCTCGGTCTTCCACCTGCACCCAAAGCCTGTCTGGTCATGCCACAAGCTTTCTAACTGCGCAGAAGGGATCCTGCACACCTCCTTACTATGCTGGCAGTAGGGCTCAACGTCATCAGGCGGTTTTTACATTGAAATGTCTGGGAAATGTGAGTCACACAGCTGAGGAGTTGTGGTCAGCTCTGGAGAACCAATTTCATGAATGGTTGTCTCCACTGGACCTGAAACCAGGGAAGGCCGTGTGCGACAATGCTGCAAACCTGGGTGCGGCCCTTCGCCGGGGCAATGTCACACACGTGCCTTGTATGGCTCACGTGTTGAACCTGGTTGTCCAGCAATTTTTAGCCCACTATCCCAGACTAGATGGCCTTCTGCAGAGGGCACGGTCGCTGTGTGCTCACTTCCGCCATTCGCATCCCGCAGCTCAGCGACTTACATCTCTACAGAAGTCGTTGGGCCTGCCACTTCACCGGCTAAAATGCGATGTGCCTACCCGGTGGAATTCAACTCTGCACATGTTGCAGCGACTGTGGCAGCACCGACAAGCCCTGGTGCAATACGTTCTGACGTATAGCCTGGGCCAACGAGATTCAGAGGTGGGGCAAATCACGCTGGAGGAGTGGTCTCAGATCAGGAACCTATGCACCCTTCTGCACAGTTTTGCAATGGCGACGAAGATGTTTAGTGCTGACGATGCCATTATCAGCATGACTATTCCGGTGATTTACATGCTGGAGCACATGTTAAACAGAATTCGGAGTCAGGTGGTGGCACAAGAGGAGGTGGAGGAAGTAGAGGAGGAGGAGTTGTATGCGGAAGGGCTAACATCTGCAAGGTCCAGACGGTCGGCAGCACCAAGGCGGCAGGCATGTGAGGGTGGGGGAGATGGTTTTACCAGGGCGCATGGTAGCAGCCAAACTAGTGAGGAAGGTGCAGGAGCCCAGGAAGAAGTGGAGGACGAACTGATGGAAGACTCATCAGATGAGGGAGACCTTGATCACATTTCTGTTGTGCGAGGTTGGGGGGAGAGGACAGAGGAAGGAAGCATGATTGTTACCTCGCCACCAACACAACAGGGACTTGGTGCTCCTGGATGCGCAACACACATGAGTGCCTTCTTGCTGCACTACCTGCAACATGACCCTCGAATTGTGAGAATTAGAAATAATCCTGACTACTGGGTTGCCACACTGTTAGATCCCCGGTACAAAAGTAAATTTGCAGAAATTATTCCTGCCATAGAAAGGGATGCACGCATGCAGGAGTATCAGCAGAGACTGTTGCAGAATCTTACATGTGCTTTTCCACAAAATACCAGTGGTGCACGTAGTGAATCTCACAGTTCCAACTTGCCAACCGTGGGACCGTCAAGTGTTCAGCACTCAAACCGTAACAGAACCACAGTATCTGCTGGTAACATCAATTTTGCGGAATCATTTCACCACTTTTTTAGCCCATCCTTTGCAAGGCCACAGGAGACAAGAAGTCTGACACATAGTCAACGCCTAGAGACGATGGTACAGGAGTATCTCCAAGTAAACATTGAAGCCACGACTGTGTCACTGGACCCTTGCTCTTTTTGGGCTTCCAATCTGGATAAATGGCCGGAGCTAGCCACTTACGCCTTGGAGATCTTGTCATGCCCCGCAGCCAGCGTTCTGTCTGAACGTGTGTTCAGCGCTGCTGGTGGTGTGCTGACAGATAAGCGCACGCGGCTCTCCACTGATAATGTAGACAGACTCACGTTCATAAAGATGAACAAATCATGGATCCGCAACGACTTTTCTACCCCTGTGTCATCCTGGGAAGAGTAAAAGCTTGATGATTGGTTAAAATCACCCTACCAACCGTTTTAAGCTTTCAAATTACTAATCATGTTTATCTGTATCTTGACTGGAAAATAATTTGGGCTTTGTAGCAGTGTGCAGCACTGATCCTATTAGGCCATCTATAATAAGCTTCACCAGATTTAAAATTAAAAATAATTTTTAGCTGCATCTAGCCCGGAAAATAATTTTGGGGCTCCGAGATGTGCAAGACACATAAGTGCCTTCTTGCTGCACTACCTGCAGCATGACCCTCATATTGTCAGAATTCGAAGTAATCATGACTACTGGGTTGCCACACTCTTAGATCCCCCAAACTTTTCGATCAACCTTTTCATTTTAATAAAGACCAAAAAAATGGTCATTTTTGAAATTATAAGCATTAGCAGGTTGTTAGAAACTGAAATCAAACAGTTTTCAACTCAAAACTTTATTCTAGGTGATGTTACATTTTCACATAGGACCCCTTGTTCGAAAGGAGCTTCTGAACTCTCTCGTCCATTGAATTTGTCAGGTTTTGGATGGTTTCTGCTTCAATTGTTTTGCATGAGGACAGAATACCCTCCCAGAGCTGTTGCTTAGATGTGAACTGCCTCCCGCCATCATAGACACTCCTTTTAATGATGCTCCAAAGGTTCTGAATGGGGTAGAGGTCAGGGGAGCATGGGGGTCACACCATAAGTTTGTCCCCTTTTATGCCCATATCAGCCAGAGATGCAGATGTTTTATGTGCAGCATGAGATGGTGCATTATCATGCAGAAAAATGATCTTGCTGTGAAATACACGGTTCTTCTTCTTGAACCATGGCAGGAAGTGCTGTTTGAGAAAATCCACATACATTATGGAGTTCATCTTTAGCGCCTTCAGGGATCCTAAAGGGGCCGACAATCTCTCTCCCCATGATTCCAGCCCAAAACATTACTCCACCTCCTCCTTGTTGGCGCTGTAGCCGTGTTTGCGTGGGGTGTCCATCAACCAGCCATCCTCCACTCCATTCATCTGGACCATCGAGCGCTGCACGGCACTCATCCGTGAACAAAACAGTTTTGAAATCAGTCTTCATGTAATGTTTGGCCCACTGGAGCCGTTTCTGCTTGTGTGAAGTGGATAGAGGAGGTCGACAGGATGGCATATGCACAGCTGCAAACCTCTGAAGGACCCTGCATCTTGTTGTTCGGGGGACGTTGGAGGCACAAGCAGCTTCAAAAACTTGTCCGCTGCTATGACAAGGCTTTTTTGCCGCTGCTGTTTCAACCTGACGTAATTGCCTGTAGGAAAGAGTCCTCAATTTGCCCTTATCAGCACGCACACGTGTGTACTGTGAATCAGCTACATACTTCTTGATTGCCAAGACACTTCATCCTGATCATCGCACAATGTTGATTGTAGTCATGCCTTGACCTAAACACTCCACAATTTGTTGCTTCTCAGCAGCCGACACATCCTTTTTCTTTCCCATTTTGGCAGAAAATGTAGGCTGCTTAATAATGTGAGAGAGCCTTCTTAAGTAGTCTTGCCTTTCATTGGACACACCTGCCAAACTAATTAGCACAGGTGTCTGCAATTGCTTACAGTGATATAAAGAGCCCTGACACACATCACCATCAATGAGTTTAACTGACAAACAAACAAATTCTTCCCTTATCACTCCTAAACACTTTTTGCATAATAATTTGGAACGCGGTGTACATGTGCTTTTCCACAAAACACCAGTGGTTCACGTAGTGAATCTTACAGTTCTAACTTGCCAACCGTGGTCTGTATGGAATTGTTCAATAAAGGGCCCAAAATTAAGATAACATAGATGGGAGAGGTCTCTATGAATAGGAATTCCTAAGTATTTGATACCCTGTGAGGGCCAGGCAAAGGGAAAGTTGGACTGGATGGAATCCTATATGGATTTAGGGAGGGAGACATCGAGGGCCTCAGACTTCGCTGCATTGATTTTAAAATTTTACCATGTAACAAAGTGATCTATTTCAGCCATAACAGCAGGGATGGATATATGTGATTGAGTGATATATACTAGGACATCATCAGCAAATAGAGAGCACTTGTACTCGGTGCCTCCCACCTCAATCCACCTAATATTGGGGTTATGGCGAATTGATGAGAGCAGGTGCTCCGTCACTAGGATGTATAAGAGAGGGGACAGAGGACATCCCTGCCTTGTCCCATTGGTGATTGTGAAAGGTGATGAAAATGTTCTGACGCACCCCCTGGGCCTTGGGACACCCGGAGCCGGACACTTTTTGGTGGATGCTGGTGGTTGTAGTCTTCGTGGCGGCGATCCGGTTCCGTGGCTCAGGGCGGTCAAACCAGTGGCGGAACTATTTATGTGGTTTTGATGTTTAAATGTCCGACTACGCCACCCGTGGATTGCGGTCAGAGTGAACCGCCGCTACAGGGCAGACCGCTAAGGCTGGTGTTGTGGGTGCAGCAGAGCGTAGCATAACTCCCCACGGGAGGAGTATAGCCTCAGGGCAGTGTATGCGGAGGATGGGGGTGATGGTGCAGGGCAGCAGCAGTAACGACACGGAGTCAGTGATGCAGTTCAGGGCCTTTACTCACAGTTCTTATTATCCAGACCACGTCTGCAGGTAACGGCTGCCCACGTCGTACTGTGCTCACCAGGTGAGGGGCTCAGACAACTCCCAGATAACTTTGGAGCGCTTCACAGGACCCCCTTTGTGTGTCCTTTGTCTGGCCTTTCTTACCAACACTTCTGTCCGGCTGCCTCGGGCCTCCTCTTGGTAAACTTGGCGCCAGTTTCCCTGACCCTATGTGGTGCCTTCCTAGCGGGTGGAGCAAGGGGCTGCGCCACATAAAATGTCAGAGCCTCCGGTTTCTAGCTGAGGGTCGTTTCCTGCCTCCACTAGTTCGGGGACCGGTCTCCCCCTTTGGCCTGACCCCTCCACGCAGGTGGATTCGGGCGTGCGGTGGCGACTCGCCCGTCCGCACCCCTGGGATCCCTTCATTCCTCGTTCCTGGAGCCTTCTCCGCTCCTCTTCCTTCCTTCTCCCTCTTGCAGGCCTGGGCCTCTGTTACTAGGCCCGCCTACGGAGCAGAGCTCATGCAGAGCCCCTGCTCCCTGCCACTTCTGCTCAGACTTCTCTGCACTGAACTAAGATGGTGCCCACCTTTTATACTCCCTTCTCAATGCACCCAGGAACTGCTTCCTCCCTGCTCCTGCACTGCAGGGTTCCCCTTCCTCAGTGTTCCCTCCCCCCACTCCAGCCAGGGACAGGGACTGTCGTGCCCATCTCAGGGGCATATTGGTCGCCCTGCCCCACGGCAATGTGGTGTAATGCATGCAGGTGTCGGGTCCTGATCCACACTCCATCCTTATCTGAGAGTGAGATATCACACCTCTGGGTGAGGTGCAATACGTCTGTAGCAACCGAGCCCTCGGTGCTACAGTTCCATTTATCTTCAGCCTAGGTGACGTATTGTGATACAGGGCCGTGATTTTGGCTATAAAAGGGTCCCCTAGACCCCTACCCCAAGCTTTTTAAGAGAATCATATATGGCGTGCCAGGAGACTCTATGGAATGCTTTCTCAGCATCCAACGAGAGTATCTACTTACAAATTTTTAACTGCATCTAGCCCAGGAAATACTTTGTGCCTAGTAGCAGTGTCTGCTAGTCAGCGGATTATCCCGGCTGTTAAGCAAGCTACACCACCTGTAGTTTGGACACTTAATTTTTTCAAAGGAAATGCTTCGGGACCACGGGATACTTAGTGAAGAGCATCAGGAGGCACCCCAAGGCATAGGGGCTGGGACTGGCACTAGGATGCCTTGCGGTGGACAGCCGAGCTCGATCCTTATAAAAGCTTTTTAACTGCAGCAGCTTTAGTGGACGCTACTGGAGCTGGAATTACGCGGCTGCTGGCATGAGACTTGCCCTCCAATAGATCCTTGTAAATGGATTTAAAGTGTATTCATTCAAATTAGAGGGACAATTTAAATTAAAAAGCTTAGAGCTGCCTCCACCACAGGGGGGCTCTCTCGACCCACCAGCGGACAGGCACCAGTATTGGGAGAGGGGGGCTGGCCGTCAGGGTTCACCGCGGCTCTGGCACAAACCCGGCGACACGGAGGTGGCACGGGCAGGAGCGGACTGGCCGTCTCGGCTTCTCACTTTTTGGATTTTAGAAGGGCATGACATGCCTATATCTGTGTCTCCCCCTCCTTTTACTCCTCCACCTCTTTTCTTTTCGCATGACTATATGTACTTGTCACTTTTCCATGTGTTAGTTGTGTCTTCTGAGCAGTTTGTCAGCTTTTGGACACCTTTGAAGGTGTTTTCTATGTGTTTCTATGTGTTTTTGTTTGCCTGCCATTGGTTTTAACGGTGTTCGAAGGTGTTCGACGAACAGTTCGACGAACAGTTCGGCGAACACACGGGTGTTCGACGAACCGAACCGAACTCGAACACTACGGGGGTGGCTCAACACTAATGCCTATCTCTATTTTTTTATTGCAGAAATAAAAAATGCAGCAAATCCACTATCTCTTTTTAAAGCCGTGAACTGTGTGTTATGAATAATAATTAAAATTGCAACTGTAGTTTTGGAAAACCTTCTCATGTCATCAAGCTTCAATTGGTGGGGGTATGGGCGCTAAGACACTGATAGCAAAAATGAATAGACAAATGCTCTTAGCTGAGTTCGGCTTTTCGAAGATGGACTGTGGTCACAAAAACAAATAATAGACACATACTTCTTTTTTTTCTCTTCATTCTACAAAAAAATCAGGGTCTTGAACTGGTTAGTTAAAATGTAATAAGCTTAATTTTAACTTTTAACTTGTCTTATCCTCCTACTAGGCCTTGGCTGCAATGATAATGCATAGGTGACCCCCTTTCGTCAACAGTGCTTAAGATGGTAAATTGTTTAGCAGACTCTGTCAAACCTCTTAAATGCCACACTAGTTACTGACCACGGCATCAACAGGGTTAGCAGAGGTTTCTCAGATCTTTTCCATTAAAAGCACAAGACTGGCTGTTAGGGTTGAGCGAGTATGTTCTGTCCGAATATGCCCGGGCCGAGCTCCGAGTATTTATAGCTGCTCGGTTATAAGGTTAAATCGCTCCCGTGTGCATGATTTGCAACTGTTTGACAGCTTTATTACATGGGAAGAATGTGTAAGAAATAGACATTCCTCACCTGTAATAAAACTGTCAAACAGTCGAAAATCATGCATACGGGAGCGATTTAACCTTATCACCGAGCAGCTATAAATACTCGGATCTCGGCCTGAGCATACTCGGCGAAAGGGTTAATAGAACATACTCGCTCAACACAACTGGCTGTCAATCATCTGAGCTTCTACTGTTAATTACACATGAACCACTAAGGCATTCTATTAGGTAGAAGCATGGTCTTTTTCAAGTCAAGTCAAACACGGAACGGTTAGGCTGAAAAGTGGGTGCTTTTAATTTTTATGATGTGAAAAATAAATGTTACATTTTATTGAGAACTCTGATGACTCTGATTTCTTCTATCCTACAAACAGGTGCATCTCACAAAATTAGAATATCGTCAAAAAGTTAATTTATTTCAGTTCTTCAATCCAAAAAGTGAAACTCATATATTATATAGAGACATTACAAACAGAGTTTTCTATTTCAAGTGTTTATTTCTGTTAATGTTGATGATTATGGCTTACAACCAATGGAAACACAAGTCATTATCTCAGTAAATTAAAATAATTAACAAAAACACCTGCAAATGCTTCCTAAGCATTTAAAAAGGTCCCTTAGTCTATTTCAGTAGGCTCCACAATTATGGGGAAGACTGCTGACTTGACAGATGTCCAGAAGGCAGTCATTGACACTCCGCAAGGTCCCAGAGTTGGGAGGAAGAGTGGAGAGGCCACAATCCATGCTGCTTGAGGTCTAGTGTGAAGTTTCCACAATCAGTGATGGTTTGGTGAGCCATGTCATCTGCTGGTGTAGGTCCACTGTGTTTTATCAAGACCAAAGTCAGCGCAGCCATTTACCAGGAAATTTTAGAGCACTTCATGCTTTCCTCTGCCGACAAGCTTTTTGGAGATGGAAATGTCATTCTCCAGTAGGACTTGGCCCCTGTCCACACTGGCAAAGTACCAATAACTGGTTTAAAAACAACAATATCACTGTGCTTGATTGGCCAGCAAACTCGCCTGACCTTAACCCCATACAGAATCTGTGGGGTATTGTCAAGAGGAAGATGAGAGACACCAGACCCAACAATGCAGACGAGCTGAAGGCTGCTATCAAAGCAACCTGGGCTTCCATAACATCTCAGCAGTGCCACAGGCTGATCGCCTCCATGCCATGCCGCATTGATGCTGTAATTGATGCAAAAGGAGCCCCGACCAAGTATTGAGTGCATTTACTGAACATACATTTCAGTAGGCCAACATTTCGGATTTTAAAAACATTTTTCAAGCTGTTGTTATAAAGTATTCTAATTTACTGAGATAATGACTTTTGTGCTTTCATTGGCTGTAAGCCATAATCATCAACATTAACAGAAATAAACACTTCAAATAGATCAATCGGTCTGTAATGACTCTATATAATACATGAGTTTCACTTTTTGGATTGAAGAACTGAAATAAATTAACTTTTTGATGATATTCTAATTTTGTGAGATGCACCTGTATATTGGTCACCTGGTGAAAGGTGACACCATTTTTAGCATTGAGGTTGCATGGTTTCTATGTCACTGATATGTTAGTTGGAGTTTGTGACTGGTTTTAGGGGTCCTGCAATAATCACTGTTGAAAATAACTGTGCCACTGTTCTGTTTTCATGGTACATTGTAATGCATTACTCGTCAAACCCATTTTCTTCCCACCCAAAACTGTCCTAGCATCAGGAGATATGACTCTTAGTAACAAAGCATGCATGTTCTAATCAGGATAAGTGAACGTCTTCCCTACTACCAGCTTTTTCAAGTATTATCATGAGATTCTAAAAGATTAATTCATGTATAAATAATCCTGAAACATGATCTAAAATGCCGGCAGTCGTGCACAGAGTTTATTTGGGGACTTCTTGCTTACACATTTACAGAACTAACAATATCTTTGGCGGTGGAACTTTTTTAAGAGTAATACTATGTAGGAGGGAGGGCAGGGTGAATGTCTACCTTGATGATACCAATGACGCCGATGTAAACTATTCCTAAAGTTAGCCTATTATATACGGAAGTCATTGCAGAAAAGTCTGCAGTGTTTCTTCCAAGTCAGACTGGATCAAATTTACAAATAGCCTCAGGAATGGTGATTGCTCCTCACTGTAATTAAAAAGAAAAGCAATTGGGGGGTATGATGATAACAACAAATGCCTCAAAGCTGTTAAGAAAATCAGACAGACATGTGGTGCATCCATTGTTTAGCTATTGTTTAGCATCACTGAACAAACCACAGGCTGACCTACGTCTTTTAGAACATCGCCAACCAATTGGAAGCCAGCTTTCTGTGGAATGTTTCCGAGATACAGTAACAATACCAGGTGCTGGGGGAGCACAATCCTGGCGTGTATTTTACCACCCATATTCCTGTACTGACGTGACTGACTACGCAGGACACCAGGGATCTCACACGATCAATTTTACGTTTGGTAAATATGTTTACATTACTAGCAATGCTGTGCGGCCTTCATAATTGCAAGGAGTCATGGGAAGGTTCATGCGTTCCATTAACCGCAACGTCTAAAGTTTCATCAAAATCAGATGTAACTCTGGTGCTCCAAGGTCATTTGGAAACTAATAGGAAAAACATAAGCCGTAGTATCCCAACTGAAGCTTCACAGCCCTAATCACAGTGTAAATCGTGCTCAGATACCAAAGTGAAGGATGCCTTCAGACCAGCGTGTGCGAGCAAATCTCCTATTTCATCACATTTCATGTCAGTACATTATAGTGGTTAACTTCTTGCCCTTTTTAGTGAAAGTGCTAACCCTTTGGGATGATCCACACTGGCTATATAATTAAGGACTTGTGTAAAAACACTTCATTATACTCGGATTTAATAGAATATAGCAATTATTGTAAATGTTTTTTTAATTAATTCACTCCATACAAAAGTTAAATTTACAAGGTAACTTGGTAATAATATAATCAGTACACAATGTACAATATGTTACTGCTACAAAAATGATGGCACTTACTATAATCATTAGGCCACGGCCCCACTATCAGTATTTTTTCTCAGGAGTGGGAGCCAAAACCAGGTGAGGAACAATCAGAGAAAAGATATAATAGAAACAAGTCACCAATTCTGCATTTATCACCCACTCCTGGTTTTGGCTCCCACTCCTGAGAAAAAATACTGACTGAATACTGACCAAATACTGATAGTGGGGCCGGGGCCTTAAAGGGAATCTGTCACCCGGTTTTCCTAATGTAAAGTATGTCCGCCAGCTTTAAGGCCTCTTTTACAACAGTCTATCAAGCTGTATATACAGTATCTCACAAAAGTGAGTACACCCCTCACATTTTTGTAAATATCTTATTATATCTTTTCATGGGACAACAATGAAGATATGAGACTTTGGTACAATGTAAAGTAGTCAGTGTACAGCTGGTATAACAGTGTAAATTTGGTGTGCCCTCTAAATAACTCAGCACACAGCCATTAATGTCTAAACCGCTGGCAACAAAAGTGAGTACACCCCTAAGTGAAAATGGCCAAATTGTGCCCAATTAGCTATTTACCCTCCTGAGTGTCATGTGATTCATTAGTGTTATAAGGTCTCAGGTGGTGTGAATGGGGAGCAGGTATGTTAAATTTGGTGTTATCAGACTCACACTCTATCATACTGGTCACTGGAAGTTCAACATGGCACCTCATGGTAAAGAATGCTCTGAAGATCAAAAAAATAGAATTGTTGCTCTACATAAACATGGCCTGGGCTATAAGAAGATTGCCAACACCCTGAAATTGATCTGCAGCACGGAGGCCAAGACCATACAGCTGTTTAACAAGACAGGTTCCACTCAGAACAGGCCTCGTCATGGTTGACCAAAGAAGTTGAGTGCACGTGCTCCATATCATATCCAGAGGTTGTCTTTTCAAAATAGACATGAGTGCTGCCAGCATTTCTGCAAAGGTTAAAGAGGTAGGGAGTCATATTGTCAGTGCTCAGACCATACGCCACACACTACATCAAATTGGTCTGCATGGTTGTTGTCGCAGAAGGAAGCCTCTACTAAAGATGATGCACAAGAAAGCCCGCAAACAGTTTGCTAAAGACAAGCAGACTATGGTCATTAATTAATGGAACCTAGTCCTGTGCGCTGATGAAACCAAGATAAACTTATTTGGTTCAGATAATGTCAAGTGTGTGTGGTGGCAACCAGGTGAGGAGTACAAAGACAAGGGTGTCTTGCCTACAGTCAAGTATGGTGGTGGGAGTGTCATGGTTTAGGGCTGCATAAACGCTGCCAGCTGTGGCAAGCTACTGTTCATTGAGGGAACCATGAATGACAACATGTACTGTGACATACTGAAGCAGAACATGATCCCCTCCGTTTTGTTTATTGAAAAGAAGTGATGTGTACCTAATTTCATTGTCACGCCCAATCTGACATTGGGCATGCAGAGACACAGGGTATGAAGCTCATGAACAGTTTTGCTTTAAAGGGGTTGTCCCCCTTCAGGAAATCTTGGTGCCAGGCACAAGCAAACCACGGTTTACACACCATCCTTGGGTCTAGTGCTGAGTCTCTTTGTCTTCTGTTGCTCCCAGTGTCTGCTATTAGCTGTGGTGCAGACATCACATTGACAGCATGGCAGCCAATCAGTAAGCTCAATGGGTCTGCACATGAAGACAGAATGTTCCTCTAGGGTATGTTCCCACGATCAGGAGCCACCTGCGACCCAGACGTTAGGAAGAAGCAGCGTGGATTCCGCCATCATTTATGCAAATGAGCGGCCACAATTTCTTTTATATGTTAAGTTTATGGGGAAAGTCCACATGCAGACCCGCAAGAGAAATTGACATGCTGCGGGTCCGAAAGAAGCACCACATGTCAGTTTCCGAGGGTGATCCGTGGGTGATCCGCAGGAGCACAGAGACGCATAGAGGACATGGGATTTCTAGAAATCCCACCCACTATGCTGTAACATCTGTCCCCTGCGGGTTTGACGTTTCATAAACACGCAGCGTCAAACCCAGAGCGTCTCTGGATCGTGGGCACATACCCTTAGAGGCGCTGAGCTCAGTAATTGACTGTTGTGCTGTTTACATGACGTCAACGCCACTGCCAATACTGGACCCCGGGAGCAGCGGCGGAGACTCAGCACTGGTCACGGAAAACTCAAAGGTGCACAGAAAAGTGGCGTCTTTTGATGTTTTTATTCCATTTCCCATCCTGCTTCAGCTCTGCCCACTTTGGAAAAGCTAATGGTGGGATTGGGTGGGCAAAGTCCACCCATCAAAGCCATCATAAATTTCACTATAAAATTGGTGGAAATTACTATTATTATTATTTCTAAAAATATAAAAAAAGGCAAACACATCTATAGTATTAAACTGATAGGCAGGTGAACATATGATGTGCCAATATACAATATATACCATATACAAACGCTATTCGTCAGCACACTGCAATTAATGAATTCATGAATTGTACTATTGCTATACATGCAAAAATGTGTAGTTAATTTTTTTATCAAAGAGCATATAAGTCATCCACCTGCAGCAAAGTGACCTCAGTGGAGGAAACCTGCATCTTTTAATTTACCTGTGTGTTAACTAAGCACCTCACATTTTTACGTACATGGCAGTAGTGGAATTCATGTATTCATTAACTGCAATGTGCTGACGTGTGCTGACCAGTGTTGAGCATTCCGATACTGAAATATCGGGTATCGGCCGATATTCGCGGTATCGGAATTCCGATACTTAATTCCGATACTTTTGCAATATCTTATACCGGAATCGGAAGTTCCCATAATGCAATGAGCCATTTTCATTTTATTCAGCCAATGAGGATCCTAAGAAGTGTGGGCACATCGTGTTAGGCATGTAGGCATCTTAACTAATGGCATGGCTGTGATTGGCTGCTGAAATGATGTCATGATGCACTATAAAAGCCGCCGCCGCCATTTTGAGCTCACTCTGCTGTGAATTCAGTTAGGGATAGGATGCTGTTGTTCTGAGGGACAGTTTTAGCTACCTATTTGGTCTATTCTGCTTTACCCAAGCTACTTTATAAATCGCTGTGCCTTGCAGTGCTAGTGCACAGTTCTCTGTGCTGTTCACCGCTTTCTGCAAGGTCTCTGTGTGTGAGTGCAGCTCACCCTGTAGTGTGTGCTTCAGCCACGTCTGGTTATAGTGCACTCAGTGTGTGTCACTGCCTCATACATTGTCCTTTTTTGCCAATTCATAATTTTTCCTGATATCTCCTATTAGTGTGGTGGTTCCATCCGTATTCAGCTAAATTGTTTCCAAACACACTATATAGGAGTAGATAGAGAAATTTTTTTGGTCTTGCAGCGCTAGTGCACAGTGCTCTGCATCTGTACTGTTCACCGCTGTCTGCAAGGTCTGGTGTGTGAGTGCAGCTCACCCTGTAGTGTGTGCTTCAACCACGTCTGGTTGTAGTGCACTCAGTGTGTGTCACTGCCTCATACATTGTCCTTTTTTGCCAATTCATAATTTTTCCTGATTTCTCCTATTAGTGTGGTGGTTCCATCCGTATTCAGCTAAATTGGTTCCAAACACACTATATAGGAGTAGTTAGAGGAGCCTTTCTGCAGCATTGGGCCCTGCAGCCCCAGCCAGATTAGTATTAGCCTATTTTTTGCAGCCTCATCTATTGCATTGTAGGTTACCTTCCTACATTGTAATAGCTACAAAAAGTTTGTGATACTATCGTTATTACATCTTTAGGCACATCCAGTGTCTTTTTGTGACAAAAAAAACCTAAATAAAGTTCACCAAACACTCCACTTTACAGTTGTGTAGGCCACATTAGCTCATATTAAAGTCTAGTCCACACTTTATAAAATTAGTGTTTCTTATACCTGTTAGCAGCTGTTCAGGAATAAGCACACTAAGCCCTTAGTACTTTTCTGCCTATCTTTATCAGTCTACCAAGATGAAGAAGGCAGGGAGTAAGGCATGTGGTCGTGGGCGTGGGCGTGGAGTTTCTGCAGGGAGAGGACGTGAGGATTCTGTGCCTGCAGGGAGAGGACGTGGGGATTCTGTGCCTGCTGCGGGCACCAGTGACTCAGCATCCCCTAGTTTTACCAGGGAACAGTCCTTTATGCGCAGCTTTGTAGGAGCTAGCCGTACCCCACTGCTGCGGGAGGACCAAATTGAAGTCGTTGTAGGATGGATGGCAGCTAGCGCATCGACTTCAATTTGTTCCAGATCCTCTCAGGTCCTGAGCACTGAAGAGCACCCATCTGTCTCTTCACCACCTGCCAAATTGCCCAGGCAGTCAGAGAGCCCTGGACAGGAGCCATCTCTACTTCTGTTCTCTGAATCTCTTGGCTTGGAAAGAGGGGGCCAGCCAAGCAGAATTCGAGAATTTGAAGAAGAGGTAGTATGCAGTGATGCACAACCCTTTTGTCTCTCTGAATCTGAAGAGGCGGGTGGGCCAGTGCCTATGGTCAGCAGCACACCTCAGTACGCATCTGATGATGAGACTCAGGTGCCACTTTCTGGTGCGTACTGTGCTGTCGAGACTACCCAGGAGAAGCAGTTGTTTGAAGAGGGTGGTGTAGATGATGAGGTCCTTGACCCATCATGGCGTGAGGGACAGGAAGGTGGTGGGAGCAGCTCTGAGGAAGAGATTCCCCGAACAGCCCAAAAAGGAGGGAGAGGGAGGGGGCAGACTTGGTTGCCTGTAGCCTCCACTTCGGCACCCATTAGGAGCATGGCTCTTCCAAAATCCAAAGCGGGCGCTCCCAAGACTTGCAGTGCCTGGTCCTTTTTTGACACAGTTGCAGAAGACATTTGCTTTGTCAAATGCAAGCTGTGTAATCAGAAGGTGAAAAGAGGGAAAAGTGTCAGCAACCTCAATACCACAAATATGTGGAAACATGTGCGGACCAAGCACGTGGTGGAGTTACAAAAACACACTGAAGACCTAGGCCAACCTACAGCGCCACCTACCACCTCTTCAGCTCGTGTTGTAGCCTCTTCCTCCAGCTCACACACAGCTGGTTCGGCTTCCTCACAGGATCGCCATGGAAGAATCTCTGGCACTGTTGTACAGAGACACAGTGTAATTCCACCCACAGCACCACTTTCCCAGTCATCCTCACACTCCCAGGCCAGTCTACAGCCATCGTTAGCACAGGCATGGGAGAAAAGGCGCCCATACTTGGCAAACCACCCCCGAGCACAGGCTCTGAATGCTGGCATTGCTAAACTACTGGCCCTTGAAATGCTATCATTCAGGCTGGTGGAGACTGACACATTCCGTAACTTTATGGCATTGGCAGTCCCACAATACAACGTGCCCAGCCGATTTTATTTCAGCAGGCAAGCCGTCCCTGCCCTGCAACATCATGTGGAGGGAAAAATTAAACATGCGCTTCAAAACGCCGTCAGTAGCAAGGTCCACTTGACCACCGATGCATGGACCAGTAAGCATGGACAGGGACGATACCTTTCCCTCACTGCCCATTGGGTAAATGTTGTGGAGCCGGGTACAGATCTTGAGAGTGGCGCTGTACGTGTTCTGCCAACTCCAAGTATTGCAGGAATCCAGTCTGTACACATTGACTCCTCCTCATACTCCAGTTCCTCTGAATCAGCGCTGCAGGAGCCGTCACGGTCTACCTCCACATCGACCCGTGAACGGTTACCTGTTATGGTGACCAATATGAGCACAGCCGTGGCCAAACGTCAACAGGCCGTATTAAAATTAATTTCTTTGGGGAATCGAAGCCACACAGCGCAGGAGCTCTGGAATGCCATCAAGCAGCAGAGCGACGTGTGGTTTGTGCCAGCGAATCTCCAGCCAGGCATGGTAGTGTGTGACAATGGCCGAAATCTGGTGGCAGCTCTGGGCCTAGGCAACCTCACTCACATCCCATGTCTGGCACATGTGCTCAACTTGGTCGTGCAGAGTTTTTTGAGGGACTATCCGGATCTTGATGCACTGCTTCACAAGGTCCGCATAGAGTGCGCTCACTTGCGGCGTTCCAGCAATGCAAGATCACGCATTGCAGCTCTGCAGCGCCGATTACGTCTTCCGGAACATCGCATCATATGTGACCTACCCACCAGGTGGAATTCAACGTTACATATGTTGGAGAGGTTGTGTGAGCAGCAGGCAGCAGTAATGGAGTACCAGGTGCAGCAGGCGCAAACAAGTCGCAGTGCGCGCCGTTCACACTTCACCACCACTGAGTGGGCCTCTATGAAGGACATTTGCCACGTTTTGCGTGCCTTCGATTATTCCACGCGGATGGCGAGTGCAGATGATGCACTAGTCAGCATGACTATCCCCCTTATCTGCCTGCTTGAAAAAACACTGCAAGCACTAAGGGACGAGGTTTTGGAAGAGGTGGAGGATGAGGAGTCACAAATGCCATCTGCTTCTCTACAGTCTGTGCAACGTGGTTCCTCACAAAGGCCTAGGCAGGGGACACTTTGTGAGGAGGATGAGGAGGAGTCAATGGATGAGGAAGACATCTGTCTTGAGGAGGGAGGTACACAATGCTCTAGTAGTCAGTATCTAGAGCGAGGGTGGGGTGATGCAGAGCAGGCAGAGATCACGCCTCAAGCAGGGGACAGCGTTTCTTGGCCAGTTGGCAGTCTGCAGCACATGGTTCATTTCATGCTGCAGTGCCTGAGAAACGACCGCCGCATCGCCCACATTCTCAACACGGCTGACTATTGGGTGTCCACCCTCCTAGATCCTCGCTACCGGGACAACTTACAAAGCCTCATAACACCGTTGAACCGGGAGCGTAAAAAGCGGGAGTACCAAGACGCACTGGTGCATTCCATCATGTTCTCCATTCCAACCGAGAGCAGTGCTGCTAGTGCTTTACAAAGCAGCTCAGTGCGTCGAGGCAGTGGAGGAAGCTCTGCACAAAGAGGGAGCAGAAGCAGCGCCTCAGCACAAGGCAAGACCAGTATGGCCGAAATGTGGCAAAGTTTTGTGTCCCCGCTGCCACAAATGTCTACACCATCACAGACGGCTCCAGTCAGCAGGAGGCAACGTTTCCGTCAGATGGTGACAGACTACATGTCTTGCCCTCTTAGTGTACTCCCAGACGGCTCTTCTCCCTTCAAGTTTTGGGTCTGTAAGCTAGATACATGGCCAGAGCTAAGTCAGTATGCATTGGAGGTGCTAGCTTACCCTGCTGCTAGTGTATTATCGGAACGCGTCTTTAGTGCCGCAGGTGGTGTACTAACAGACCGTCGCATGCGACTATCCTCCGATAACGTTGACCGGCTTACTTTTCTCAAAATGAACAAGGCCTGGATCTCTCATGAATTTGCCAGTCCTCTTCCAGAATAAATAATTGTTGGCAAAAGTATCCAGGTCTCCTGTTCTGTTCATGTTTCTACCACCTGAACTGTAATCCCTGAGCTCCAACACCGCCAGTTGGCGCTCGGAAGTGCCGTCTGCACAGTCAACACTTGCTGCCGTGTCATTGGGGTTCAGTAACGTCAGCTGTTCCCCGGCTGTGTGGACGGCAATTTCTCCTGCTCTGTCCACATTCTCACTACTACAGATTTTAAAGTTGCTCCAATTACACCTCTGGCTCCTCTGTTTTCAGTATTATCCCTGAGCTCCAACACCGCCAGTTGGCGCTCGGAAGTGCCGTCTGCACAGTCAACACTTGCTGCCATGTCATTGGGGTTCAGTAACGTCAGCTGCTCCCCTACTGTGCGGACGGCAATTTCTCCTGCTCTGTCCACATTCTCACTACTACTGATTTTAAAGTTGCTCCAATTACACCTCTGGCTCCTCTGTTTTCAGTATTATCCTGAGCTCCAACACCGCCAGTTGGCGCTCGGAAGTGCCGTCTGCACAGTCAACACTTGCTGCCGTGTTATTGGGGTTCAGTAACGTCAGCTGTTCCCCTGCTGTGCGGACGGCACTTTCTCCTGCTCTGTCCACATCCACTGTACTACTGATTTAAAACCACCTCCAAATACACCTCTGGCTCTTCTGTTTTCAGTATTATCCCTGAGCTCCAACACCGCCAGTTGGCGCTCGGAAGTGCCGTCTGCACAGTCAACACTTGCTGCCATGTTATTGGGGTTCAGTAACGTCAGCTGTTCCCCTGCTGTGCGGACGGCAATTTCTCCTGCTCTGTCCACATTCTCACTACTACAGATTTTAAAGTTGCTCCAATTACACCTCTGGCTCCTCTGTTTTCAGTATTATCCCTGAGCTCCAACACCGCCAGTTGGCGCTCGGAAGTGCCGTCTGCACAGTCAACACTTGCTGCCATGTTATTGGGGTTCAGTAACGTCAGCTGTTCCCCTGCTGTGCGGACGGCAATTTCTCCTGCTCTGTCCACATTCTCACTACTACAGATTTTAAAGTTGCTCCAATTACACCTCTGGCTCCTCTGTTTTCAGTATTATCCCTGAGCTCCAACACCGCCAGTTGGCGCTCGGAAGTGCCGTCTGCACAGTCAACACTTGCTGCCGTGTTATTGGGGTTCAGTAACATCAGCTGTTCCCCTGCTGTGCGGACGGCAATTTCTCCTGCTCTGTCCACATCCACTGTACTACTGATTTAAAACCTCCTCCAAATACACTTCTGGCTCCTCTGTTTTCAGTATTATCCCTGAGCTCCAACACCGCCAGTTGGCGCTTGGAAGTGCTGTCTGCACAGTCAACACTTGCTGCCATGTCATTGGGGTTCAGTAATGTCAGCTGTTCCCCTGCTGTGCGAACGGCAATTTCTCCTGCTCTGTCCACATTCTCACTACTACAGATTTTGAAGTTGCTCCAATTACACCGCTGGATCCTCTGTTTTCAGTATTATCCCTGAGCTCCAACACTGCCAGTTGGCGCTCGGAAGTGCCGTCTGCACAGTCAACACTTGCTGCCGTGTCATTGGGGTTCAGTAACGTCAGCTGTTCCCCTGCTGTGCGGACGGCAATTTCTCCTGCTCTGTCCACATTCTCACTACTACAGATTTTAAAGTTGCTCCAATTACACCTCTGGCTCCTCTGTTTTCAGTATTATCCCTGAGCTCCAACACCGCCAGTTGGCACTCGGAAGTGCCGTCTGCACAGTCAACACTTGCTGCCGTGTCATTGGGGTTCAGTAACGTCAGCTGTTCCCCTGCTGTTCGGACGGCAATTTCTCCTGCTCTGTCCACATTCTCACTACTACAGATTTTAAAGTTGCTCCAATTACACCTCTGGCTCCTCTGTTTTCAGTATTATCCCTGAGCTCCAACACCGCCAGTTGGCGCTCGGAAGTGCCATCTGCACAGTCAACACTTGCTGCCGTGTTATTGGGGTTCAGTAACGTCAGCTGTTCCCCTGCTGTGTGGAAGGCAATTTCTCCTGCTCTGTCCACATCCACTGTACTACTGATTTAAAACCTCCTCCAAATACACCTCTGGCTCATCTGTTTTCAGTATTATCCCTGAGCTCCAACACCGCCAGTTGGCGTTCGGAAGTGCCGTCTGCACAGTCAACACTTGCTGCCATGTTATTGGGATTAGGTAACGTCAGCTGTTCCCCTGCTGTGCGGACGGCAATTTCTCCTGCTCTGTCCACATTCTCACTACTACAGATTTTAAAGTTGCTCCAATTACACCTCTGGCTCCTCTGTTTTCAGTATTATCCCTGAGCTCCAACACCGCCAGTTGGCGCTCGGAAGTGCCGTCTGCACAGTCAACGCTTGCTCCAGTGTTATTGGGGTTCAGTAACGTCAGCTGTTCCCCTGCTGTGTGTCTGGCAAATTCTCCTGCTTTGTCCACATCCACTGTACTACTGATTTAAAACTTGCTCCAATTACACCTCTGGCTCCACTCTGTTTTTAGTATTTACCCTGGGTTCCAGCACCGCCAGCTGGTTCTCGGTAGTTCCATTTGCTCTTGTACCTTCTACTACCCATCCGGGTTCCAGTACCGTCAGCTAGTTCTCGGCAGTGCCTTTGGATTAGGTGCCTCCTTCTCGGTATCCAAGTTCCACCAACGTCTGCTGGTTCTTGGTAGTGCTTTCTGGCACAGGTACCTCCTGCTTAGTAACCGAGTTCCAGTACCGTCAGCTGGTCTTCGGCAGTTCCATTGGCTCTTGTACCTTCTGCTACCCATCCGGGTTCCAGTACCGTCAGCTGGTCCTCGGTAGTTCCATTTGCTCTTGTACCTTCTACTACCCATCCGGGTTCCAGTACCGTCAGCTGGTTCTCGGCAGTGACTTTGGCATGGGTACTCCCTCCTGCCCAGCCTGGTTCCAGCACGCCAGCTGTTTCCGGGTAGTGTCAACGTCACTTTGCCTCCAATGCGTTGTCCTGTCGTGTTGCGGTCGGGTTAGCCGACTCTATGGTGCCTGCAATTTAGGTGACTCATATGTGGGCTGCGGGATCTGGCAATGAAGGCTAGTTCCATAGTGCCAATAGGACAAGCACCCCCTGTAGGACTGTTGGTTTTGGTAACTGCGGCCGGCTCGCGGCCTTGAACTTTTTTTTACATGGGTACCTTCTGCTACCCATCCGGGTTCCAGTACCGTCAGCTGGTTCTCGGCAGTGCCTTTGGATTAGGTGCCTCCTTCTCGGTATCCAAGTTCCACCAACGTCTGCTGGTCCTTGGTAGTGCTTTCTGGCACAGGTACTTCCTGCTTAGTAATCGAGTTCCAGTACCGTCAGCTGGTCTTCGGCAGTTCCATTGGCTCTTGTACCTTCTGCTACCCATCCGGGTTCCAGTACCGTCAGCTGGTCCTCGGTAGTTCCATTTGCTCTTGTACCTTCTGCTACCCATCCAGGTTCCAGTACCGTCAGCTGGTTCTCGGCAGTGTCTTTGGCATGGGTACTCCCTCCTGCCCAGCCTGGTTCCAGCACGCCAGCTGTTTCCGGGTAGTGTCAACGTCACTTTGCCTCCAATGCGTTGTCCTGTCGTGTTGCGGTCGGGTTAGCCGACTCTATGGTGCCTGCAGTTTAGGTGACTCCTATGTGGGCTGCGGGATCAGGCAATGAAGGGTGGTTCCATAGTGCCAATAGGACAAGCACCCCCTGTAGGACTGTTGGTTTTGGTAACTGCGGCCTGCTCGCGGCCTTGAACTTTTTTTTACATGGGTACCTTCTGCTACCCATCCGGGTTCCAGTACCGTCAGCTGGTTCTCGGCAGTGCCTTTGGATTAGGTGCCTCCTTCTCGGTATCCAAGTTCCACCAACGTCTGCTGGTCCTTGGTAGTGTTTTCTGGCACAGGTACCTCCTGCTTAGTAACCGAGTTCCAGTACCGTCAGCTGGTCTTCGGCAGTTCCATTGGCTCTTGTACCTTCTGCTACCCATCCGGGTTCCAGTACCGTCAGCTGGTCCTCGGTAGTTCCATTTGCTTTTGTACTTTCTACTACCCATCCGGGTTCCAGTACCGTCAGCTGATTCTCGGCAGTGACTTTGGCACGGGTACCCCCTCCTGCCCAGCCTGGTTCCAGCACGCCAGCTGTTTCCGGGTAGTGTCAACGTCACTTTGCCTCCAATGCGTTGTCCTGTCGTGTTGCGGTCGGGTTAGCCGAATCTATGGTGCCTGCAGTTTAGGTGACTCCTATGTGGGCTGCGGGATCTGGCAATGAAGGCTGGTTCCATAATGCCTATAGGACAAGCACCCCCTTTAGGACTGTGAGTTTTGGTAACTGCGGCCGGCTTGCGGCCTTGAACTTTTTTTTACATGGGTACCTTCTGCTACCCATCCGGGTTCCAGTACCGTCAGCTGGTCTTCGGCAGTTCCATTGGCTCTTGTACCTTCTGCTACCCATCCGGGTTCCAGTACCGTCAGCTGGTTCTCGGCAGTGTCTTTGGCACGGGTACTCCCTCCTGCCCAGCCTGATTCCAGCACGCCAGCTGTTTCCGGGTAGTGTCAACATCACTTTGCCTCCAATGCGTTGTCCTGTCGTGTTGCGGTCGGGTTAGCCGACTCTATGGTGCCTGCAGTTTAGGTGACTCCTATGTGGGCTGCGGGATCTGGCAATGAAGGCTGGTTCCATAGTGCCAATAGGACAAGCACCCCCTGTACGACTGTTGGTTTTGGTAACTGCGGCCGGCTCGCGGCCTTGAACTTTTTTTACATGGGTACCTTCTGCTACCCATCCGGGTTCAAGTACCGTCAGCTGGTTCTCGGCAGTGCCTTTGGATTAGGTGCCTCCTTCTCGGTATCCAAGTTCCACCAATGTCTGCTCGTCCTTGGTAGTGTTTTCTGGCACAGGTACCTCCTGCTTAGTAACCGAGTTCCAGTACCGTCAGCTGGTCTTCGGCAGTTCCATTGGCTCTTGTACCTTCTGCTACCCATCCGGGTTCCAGTACCGTCAGCTGGTCCTCGGTAGTTCCATTTGCTTTTGTACTTTCTACTACCCATCCGGGTTCCAGTACCGTCAGCTGATTCTCGGCAGTGACTTTGGCACGGGTACTCCCTCCTGCCCAGCCTGGTTCCAGCACGCCAGCTGTTTCCGGGTAGTGTCAACGTCACTTTGCCTCCAATGCGTTGTCCTGTCGTGTTGCGGTCGGGTTAGCCGACTCTATGGTGCCTGCAGTTTAGGTGACTCCTATGTGGGCTGCGGGATCTGGCAATGAAGGCTGGTTCCATAATGCCTATAGGACAAGCACCCCCTGTAGGACTGTGAGTTTTGGTAACTGCGGCCGGCTCGCGGCCTTGAACTTTTTTTTACATGGGTACCTTCTGCTACCCATCCGGGTTCCAGTACCGTCAGCTGGTCTTCGGCAGTTCCATTGGCTCTTGTACCTTCTGCTACCCATCCGGGTTCCAGTACCGTCAGCTGGTTCTCGGCAGTGTCTGTGGCACGGGTACTCCCTCCAGCCCAGCCTGATTCCAGCACGCCAGCTGTTTCCGGGTAGTGTCAACATCACTTTGCCTCCAATGCGTTGTCCTGTCGTGTTGCGGTCGGGTTAGCCGACTCTATGGTGCCTGCAGTTTAGGTGACTCCTATGTGGGCTGCGGGATCTGGCAATGAAGGCTGGTTCCATAATGCCTATAGGACAAGCACCCCCTGTAGGACTGTGGGTTTTGGTAACTGCGGCCGGCTCGCGGCCTTGAACTTTTTTTTACATGGGTACCTTCTGCTACCCATCCGGGTTCCAGTACCGTCAGCTGGTTCTCAGCAGTGCCTTTGGATTAGGTGCCTCCTTCTCGGTATCCAAGTTCCACCAACGTCTGCTGGTCCTTGGTAGTGCCTTCTGGCACAGGTACCTACTGCTTAGTAACCGAGTTCCAGTACCGTCAGCTGGTCTTCGGCAGTTCCATTGGCTCTTGTACCTTCTGCTACCCATCCGGGTTACAGTACCGTCAGCTGGTCCTCGGTAGTTCCATTTGCTCTTGTACCTTCTACTACCCATCCGGGTTCCAGTACCGTCAGCTGGTTCTCGGCAGTGACTTTGGCACGGGTACTCCCTCCTGCCCAGCCTGGTTCCGGCACGCCAGCTGTTTCCGGGTAGTGTCAACGTCACTTTGCCTCCAATGCGTTGTCCTGTCGTGTTGCGGTCGGGTTAGCCGACTCTATGGTGCCTGCAGTTTAGGTGACTCTTACGTGGGCTGCGGGATCAGGCAATGAAGGCTGGTTCCATAGTGCCAATAAGACAAGCACCCCCTGTAGGACTGTGGGTTTTGGTAACTGCGGCCGGCTCGCGGCCTTGAACTTTTTTTTACATGGGTACCTTCTGCTACCCATCCGGGTTCCAGTACCGTCAGCTGGTTCTCGGCAGTGCCTTTGGATTAGGTGCCTCCTTCTCGGTATCCAAGTTCCACCAACGTCTGCTGGTCCTTGGTAGTGCTTTCTGGCACAGGTACCTCCTGCTTAGTAACCGAGTTCCAGTACCGTCAGCTGGTCTTCGGCAGTTCCATTGGCTCTTGTACCTTCTGCTACCCATCCGGGTTCCAGTACCGTCAGCTGGTTCTCGGTAGTTCCTCAGCTTTCTTGTACCTTCTGCTACATTTCCAAGTTCAAGCTTTTTGAAATGGTTCTTGGTAATCACTCTGGATCTCCCTGACGAGGACCCTGAAGACGAGGACCCTGAAGACCAACCCTAAGAAGACGAGGACCCCGAAGACAACGACCCTGAAGACGAGGACCCTGAAGACCACCCCGAAGAAGACGAGGACCCTGAAGACCACCCCGAAGAAGACGAGGACCCTGAAGACCACCCCGAAGAAGATGAGGACCCCGAAGACAAGGACCCAGAAGACCAACCCGAAGAAGACGAGGACCCCGAAGACGAGGACCCCCGAAGACGACGACCCTGAACACCACCCCGAAGAAGACCAAGAAGATGACCCTGAAGAAGTTGACCAAGAGGACAAAGAAGAGAAGACAAGCACCAAGATACAGAAGAACAAGAGACAGAAAACCAAGAAGCAGAAATACAAGAAGCTGCAGAACAAAAAGCGGAAGAACATTAAGCATAAGACTAAAAATCAGAGCAAAAGATAATATCTAAATTATAAGCAGAAGATGACTAAGCAGTGTATGGGGGTGAGTCCGTTCCTCCTCGTGGTGCCCCTGGAAAAGACCTGCTGCTGCAGGCCAAACTGAACGCGGACAAATCCTGTTGTAAATCTTTTGTGATGGGCAGAACGAAAGGTGTAATGTCCAACCTTTTATAGATAACAACTACAGGAATGCCTGTCACAAATAAGAATATGATGAAGAAGAAGAATATGAAGAAGATGAAGAAGTAGAATATGAAGAATGTAAAAAAAAGAATAATACGAAGAAGGTGAAGAAGAAGAAGATGAAGAAGGTGAAGAAGAAGAGGATGAAAAAGATGCTGAGGATGATGAAGGAGAAAGTGTGGGAGAAGTAAAAAAAGAAGGTGAAGAGCATGGAAGTAGTGAAACATATATATCTGACAAAATATAAAAATACTTAACATAGTCAATATTTCCGTAACTCAGAACGTCTTAAAAAAAATATTAATTCCTGCTATTCCATTTGATTGGGCTAAACCTCTATGCCTTTATTGTCTCCCCCACCTCCCCCAATACATTCTACATTATTCTTAGTTGTTTTCCTTCATGTAGAATTAACCTACAAGGAAAGAAAGGGTTTATTTTCATTCCGATATTTCTGTCCCATTGACTTGCATTGGTTTCCGGTATCGGAATCGGCGATATCCGATACTTTTTCGGTATCGGTCCGATCCAATCCGATCCGATATTTCCGGATATCGGAAGGTATCGTTCAACACTAGTGCTGACGCATAGTATGTACTGTATATTTCGAGTGACAATTCTTAATGAATTTTATGCGCCTTACATTAGTGCATATTTTATTAAGACTGGTTTGCAAAATGCCAGTTTAATGAATGGGGCTTGAGTCTGGAAAACCGTTCTTATGAACCTCTGCTGGGGCCTTCACATCTCTTCTTCTTTTGTAGCTATAAACAAAATGAGAGGCAGTTGCTTATTTTCTGACCATTGTTCAGCACTGTTTTGTTGGTGTCAGCACAATGATAAAGTACCGGTGCTTGTTGAGCAGGATGTTCACTGTGGTAGAACTGGTGGGTCTAGAACCATCACCTGCAGGATACTCGAAACAGCAAGGACAGGATTTTTCAGGCTTTAGAGGCATGGCGCTAAGCTTTCTATTCATCACATCCAACTTACATTTTATTTCAGACAACTGGTCCTCATGTGTACATAAGAAATAACTCTATTTCTGGCCATTATAGAATTTGTATCCTGTATGTTTCATCAACTCTCTGTTTGCAGGTCCCATCTTTAATAATTAGTTGTCTGTGAACTAGTGAGTGGTGACTAACTACTATGATGTCTCCTATACATACCACACAGAAACCTAAGTGATTTATGCTCATCTGTCTATGTAACACAACCCCAGAAGTGGAAGCCGTAGCATAAAATACATTTTACTACAGTACTGAGCAGTGTGGTTGTGAATCCAGCACTTGGGTGAGATACAACCCTTACTACAGCAACACCATCGGTCTGCGTTTGCATCTCTCTCTCTCACTCTGCTGATGTCTACTAATGTTTCAGTCTTGACAAACAGATCTTCCTTAGGCTGAAAAAAAGAGCATGGACCGCACTTCCAAAAAATCATACATTGATCTAATGCCACTAAGCAAAAAATATAAATAACTGAACATGAGGTTCTCAGTTTAACATTCTGATCAGACTGTATGAAGCCCACTGCCACGTCATGGCGAACCTCTCTGTGGGTCCTAACTTTTGTTGCCTTAAAGTAGCGGTGTCGTGTTCTAACCACCGCCGCAGCGACAATGCACCAGCATGGCGGGCAGCCTGGTGCTTCACAGCACCCATGTTGCAAGACTGAGTCCCCATGACTCCAGACCGCACCGCCCCACAAGCACAAAACCACAACAGCAATGAAATTCACCTTCCTCAAGCTCTCAAATGACAGCAAAAATAGGCTGGGCCCCCTTTTTTGCAGTCTCCTGAAATTAAAATCAACTGTGCGAAATGGGAGGAATGCTGGTCCAAGAAAGGGGACAGATCATGCAATATACTGAAAAAAGAGCATGAACCGCACCTCCAAGAAATCATACATTGATCTAATGCCGCTAGGCAAAAATATATATAGCTGAACATGAGGTTCTTAGTTTAACATTCTGATCAGACTGTATGAAGCCAGCTACCACGTCACGGCGAACCCCTCTGTGGGTCCTAACTTTTGTTGCCTTTGATCTTCCTTAGAAATTAATAGAGAATGAACACTATATAGAAAATGCGACAACTGTGTGTGGGGATGACTAACTGAGGACAGGAAATGAATAATTTTCCTGGACCCTGGGGGTTCTGGCAGTCTCTCAATACTTAACGTTTAACCCTTTCACTGCCAAACAATTTTTTTTTTTCATTTCTGCACTTTCTTTTTTTTACCCCTTTCCTTCCAAGAGCTATACAGTTTTTATTTTTCCACTGACATATCCAAGCGTCAGTGACATATCCAAGTGTATTTATGCGGAACAAGGTGGAATTTTGAACAATATCATTCACTTTGGCCTGTAATGCACAGAAAAAATGTAGAAAAAAAAAATTCCAAGTGGGATTGAATAGTAGAAAAAAATTAAGTTTGGTCCTGTTTTTTTGGGTTTCATTTTAATGTGTCCATTGTGTAGTAAAAATGACCTGGCTATATGATTTTTTTTCAGTTTGTACAAATATGACTATATCAAACATGTATAGTTTTGTTTATTATCTAAGTGGTTAAAAAAATTCTGAACTTTGCAAAAAAATATATATATATATTTTTTTTTATTTATAGAGTTGTGTGGATGCCTTTTTTGTGTGGCGAGCTGGCGATCTAATGATGCCTTTTCATCATACATACAACATTTTGATTGTTCTTGATTTAATTTTTTGAAAGAAACTGACAATTTTTCAACTATATTTCTCTTTATGGCGTTTACCATGTGGGTTATTTACTTTTATATTTTTGATAGATTGGATTTTTACAGACAGCAATACCTGATTTGGCAAATTGGGAAGGGGCAGAAGGGAGGTTTGGAACTCACCATGTGGGCTAATTCGACAACTTCAGTTCTCTGGAGGAGTCCATCGGCGGGTGCCATATCCGCTGGTTATTACAGCCAAGGTAGGAAGAGGAAAGAGAAATTTTCGGCACATCCAGCCAGATAGTAAAATAGAATAATTTTATTGAAAAAATCTAAAACAGATAAAACATTGAAACCTGATGCATTTCTGGTGCAAAAAATACACCCTTACTCATATATCCAATGAGTAAAGGTGCATTTTTTGCACCAGAAATGCATCAGGTTTCAATGTTTTATCTGATTTAGATTTGACTAAAACAGAGCTGATTCCTTCATCAGGTATAGTCCTGACGTTTATTGATGCATCAAAATGGCGCAAGCCATTCATGAATTTGGTTCAAGTAAAAAATTGGGCATTTTACCTGTCATTAATCATTTTTGCCACTTTTTGAGCAAAAAGTCACATCTTTCCCAAAATATCCTAAAAAAGGCAACTTTAGAAAACCATGCATAAAACTACAACAGGGGAGAAATCGCAACCAAATTTTGTGATTATTTAAATAATTTAAATTGATGAAAAAGGCAAAAACATCTGCTAAATTCCGCCCACAAGGATCTGAAAAAAAAGGTGAGCACATGAACAATAGGCTTAAAAAGGCACAAATAGAATAATGAATTAGGTGCTAACAAAAAAAAGGTGCAAAACACAAAACTAGACAAAAAAACAGGTGTAAAGCTAATGATGAATTGGGCTTAAATGTTTGAAATGTTATCTCCAATATCGTACATGCTCTTTTTCCTGGTAACGATGATGTATTTGAGTTTCTAACTAGATAAAATCGTTTTGAAATATGAATAATTAAAATAAATAAATTAAATTACGACTGCAGGGAATCCAGTTTGCGTCTTCAGATACTGATCTCCACCTTGACCTGCTTTGCAGATGCAACAATGGCCCAATCTTCCATGACAACACCCAATGGCTGTCTGGTCCAACACCTGCATTATATTTCATATGTAAATAAATGTAAGCCTCTTCTCTAAAACAATTACCAAAATACATTATTCTATAAATAATGACATCTTCACTAAGTTAAAGCAGCTGTGCTGTGTGTCTTCCCAAATTTGAGTTTAGAAAGCAGCCATGTTACTGGTATTTCTGGATGTAACCAGAGAATTATTGCCTCTAATCTGCCAGCATTGTAAGAAATGTGGATAGTTTTAGAATTGTAACCATATAATTATCATTTTAAGAGATTATGTTTTATTAGTACAATCTTGGAAACACTGCTTGTTGTCATATACACAGGGCATAGAAAACATTATGAAGTCTTAGTAAGCACTTACTGATGGAAGGCTTGGAGGCCTTTGTTAAGGGGCTGGACAGCCTTTTAAAATTCATGACTTATCCAGCATACACAATACTTTTTATATTATCATTGTCCGCTTCAAATGAATGAATGGATTAATGAATGAAACAATGAAACGCCCACAGTGCCCCTTGAAATAGCTAATCTGCAAGGGTGTCAAGAGCAGGATCCTGATTGATCTAATATTGATGTTCAAGTGAATTGGACCTGTCACTCGAGCATTGTTCGTAGTTACCTGGCAGCGGGGCCGCCGGTTTATGGGGCCCCGTGAGCAAAAGCAAAGAGGGGGGTGAGACACGCTGCGCAGCCTGTACTGAGGCAGCACAGCAGAGCCACGGTGTAAATGGCCTGGCAGACTGCGTGGCATGCTGTGGCCTGGGGTAATTACTTTACCTTGGTTTATTAAGCCCCGGTGCCCAGTCACTCACAGCCACAGCTACTTACATTGTCTGACCACAGCAGAGGGGGTCGGCCGCGTCTGATATCAGTGACGTCAGACACTGCCGGCCCACCCTCTGTTCCTAAGCTGCTGGCACACCCCGGGCCCTTGCTGCACATTATATGAAGGAGTTGAGTGCCCAAAAGTGATAGGGTGCACTTGCCCGTCTGACCTTCCATAGAAAACTCTCACATGGAAATAAAAACAGTCCCTTCAATGTCTATATCACCAAGCAGGCAAGAGAGCAGCTTCCATAAATGTACTTAAAAGAAAATACAATCTCAAATCAGAAATATATATTATAAAAAAATGATCACAATCTGGTTTCAATTAGTTTAAAAAATGTATGTGACTCATTCTCTTAAAGAGAAATAAATAAAAATGTACCTAAAAAGAGTATTGGATATTTTAAGAAATGTTTAATAGGTTAGAGTAGAGTAAGGCCCAGCCAAAAGAGTCTACTTTGTTGTGGTGGCGGCTTAAAAAATATTTTGGCCAAAGCAAAAGCTGATGGCTATGTATGTGATTTGTCGTTCGATGGGAACTGTTAATGTGTGATTGGTGAGGCCGTGGTGCAGAAGTGGGGTTTTTGCCAGTATGGGACCCTGAAATTCCTGGTTGTGGCCCTGTCTAGCTGCTTCAAAATTACTACGATGAACAGGCTTAGTATAAGCTACTCCATTTCCCAGAGCCCAGGGTTTGCCCGGGCCTTCACCCTTTAACCTCTGTACAGGGATCTGGACTTATACAGGGGTTATTGGACAAGGGTCACTGAGTCAGCTGCTGTTCACTGTCACAAGCTGACAAAAAGGGTCATCAAGTAGGG
This sequence comes from Phyllobates terribilis, assembly GCF_046119375.1. NCBI lineage: Eukaryota > Metazoa > Chordata > Amphibia > Anura > Dendrobatidae > Phyllobates > Phyllobates terribilis. Next base: position 63,021,144 of record NW_027362769.1, on the reverse strand, counting down.
TCAAAGCCAAGAGGTCACATCAGGGAAGAAAATCATAAAGCAAATGGATAGTCAAAAGTCAAGACGAGGTCAAAGAACAGGATAATCAGAATAACAAACAGTAGCTGAAAACAGCAGTATACACCAGGACAGCAATGTTATTGACTGGCAGTGGAGTCAGAGCTTTAGGGGTTTAAATAGCTGACTGCCCCGCCTAGGGCTCTCAGTAAGGAGTGATCAAACCTAGACACAAATTGACACCATACCTCCCTAATAAAGCAGCAACAAAGATCCCAGGGAAAAAACAGGACTGTTGCTGTTACGAGTCACAAACAACAAAGGTGCACTGCTACCCAGCTGCCAAATCGGAAACAGGGGATCACAAGTAATGTGACATGCAGAAGTAGTGCTGTTGCTTCAAAAGCATCCAGCAACTATAAGAGTTAACACAGTCACAGGAGACAGGAAGTGTTGTGCTCCAGAAGCATTCAGCAACTAGAGGGGTTAACACAGTCATAGGAGACAGGGAGTGTTTTAGCAGAGCCCCAGGGGGATTGTGGGGAAGTTGTTTTCTGTCTGGCTGGAGCTGAAGAGAAGAAAAAGGTGGTGTGTAATCTGTATCTCACAGAAGGCAAGGGAACAGAATTCAGGTCAGAAGGGAAGCTAAACACAGGTCAGATAGACTCCCTGAGCTAACAGTGTTGAGTATTATGGGGCAGAAAGATAAGGACTAGAAGGAATCGTGTCATGGGGATCTTCTCCCTCATCAAACCCTCCCCCCTCTCCATATCCATGCAGGATAAAGAATGCTGTTTACTATTGAGTCCTTGTGAAGGAAAAGCCTGTGGTTGTGAATGCATAGAAGTGTGCGGCTAAGAGATCTAATCTGTGCTGAATTATGCTACTGAAGAGACTGACGTTACTGTGCCTGCTTCATTAAACTGTACTGTAATGAAGATTGTTGCTGTAATATCCCTGAATTGCACTGGCCGTGCTTCATATTAAATTCCACTGTAAAAAAGACTCGTGTCAGATGTGTCTAGTCAGCAATTGAATCTACCGTGTGCCTGAGACAAGCTGTAGCCTATGGTCACCCTGAGTAACGGTTCCCCCAGGATTCCAACGAATTCATGAAACCCGTCTTGCCCTATCTTAACCTATCGGCGTGCGTGTAACAATAAGTACAGATGTTACAGGATCATGCTGCAATATCATACCAGTACAAAAAGTACAGCATGTGCTGGTACAAACTAGCCTGAAGCCTGATGTAAACATTAAAAATGCTGCAGGGCTCCAATAAATGCTGTGGCCCCTACAAACAGCTCTTTGAAGGGGGGTTATTGATAGTGTGACCTCCACTAATCTTAAGGAAAGGCCAGAAAGGCCACAATTTGAAAATGCTAGATAAGATATTAAAAAGTAGTTGTCCAGGCACCCCACCGATCAGCTGTTATTAGCTCTGCTGAAGACAACTGCAACCAGCTTCCATTCAAGAAAAGGTGCATTCTTTGCCAGAATATGCAGCCGCTTCATATTGAACAGAGCTGAGATGTACAGCTCGATTCAATGATTACATCCAGCCACTGCCAGATCTAATAACAGTTGATCGTGTGGGTGCCAGGTGTTGGCCTCTCAATATCTGATATTGATGGGAGACATATACACCAGGATGGGCCCAGAATTGGAGACATATATACCAGGATAGGAGATATATATACATGGATGGGGGACATATATATCAGGATGGGCCCAGGATGGGGGACATATATACCAGGATGGAGGCCATATATACCAGGATGGAGTACATATATACCAGGATGGAGGACATATACTCCAGGAAAAGGCCCAGGATGTGGGACATACATACCAGGATGGGGAACATATACACCAGGATGTGAGACACATATACCAGGATGGGAGAAATATATACCATATATACCAGGATGAGAGGCATATATACCAGGATGGGCCCAGGATGGAAGACATATATACCAGGATAGGGGTCATATATACCAGGAACAGAGGATATATATATCAGGATGGGCCTAGGATGGGGACATATAAATGAGGATGGTGGACATATATACCAGGAAGGGGCCCAGGATGGGCAACATACATACAATTATGAACCAAGGATGGGGGACATATATACTGGGATGGGCTGTGGATGGGAGACATATATATAAGGATAGGGGACATATTTTCGGGATGGGCTCAGGATGGGCGACATATATACCAGGATGGGTCCAGGATGGGAGACATATATAATAGGATGGGGGGGAATATATATCAGGATGGGAAACACATATGCCAGGATGGGCCCAGAAAGATAGACATATATACCAGGATGGGGGACACATATACCAAGATGGGCCTAGGATGGGGGACATATATACCAGAATGAGGAACATATATACCAGGATGGGGGACATATATTCCAGGAAGGGGCCCAGAATAGGTGACATACATGCCAGGATGAACCTAGGTTGGGGGAGATATATACCACTATGGGACCAGGATGGGGGACATATATACCAGGATGGGCCCAGCATGGGAGATATGTATACCAGGATGGGGGAAATATATACTGGGATGGGCTCAGGATGGGAGACATATATACCAGGATGGGGGACATATTTAACACGATGGACACAGGATGGGAGACATATATACCAGGATGGGGGACAGGTATACCAGCATGGGAGATACATATACCAGGATGGGGGACATATATACCAATATGAGCCTAGGATGGGGGACATATATACCAGAATAGGGAATATATATACCAGGATGGGGGACATATATTCCAGGAAGGGGCCCAGGATGGGGGTCATATATACCAGGACAAGGGACATATATGGGCATAGGTTGGGGGACATATAAACTAGGATGGGCCCAGGATGGGGGGGCATATATACCAGGAAGGTGCACAAGATGGGTGACACACATGGACCCAGGATGGGGGACATATATACTAGGATGGGCCCAGGATGGGGGGGCATATATACCAGGAAGGAGCCCAGGATGGGGGACATATATACCGGGATGGGGGGCATATATACCAAGAAGGAGCCCAGGATGGGGGACATATATACCAGGATGGGCCCAGGATGAGAGACATATATACCAGGATGGGGGACATATATACCAGGATGGGACCAGGATGGGGACATATATGCCACGATGGGTCCAGGATAGGGGACATATATACCAGGAAGGGGCCCAGGATAGGGGACATATATGCCGGGCTGGGGGACATATATACCAGGATGGGAGACATATATACAAGGATGGGTGACACATATACCAGGATGGGCTTAGGATGGGGGACATATATACCAGAATGGGGAACATATATACCAGGATGGGGGATATATTCCAGGAAGGGGCCCAGGATGGGGGACATATATACCAGAATGGGGGACACATATACCAGGATAGACCCAGGATGAGAAACATATATACGAGGATGGGAGAAACATACGTATACCAGGATGGGACACATACAGTATATACCAGGATGGACCCAAGATGGAGGACATATATACCAGGATGAGGGTCATATATACCAGGATAGGGGACATATATACCCGGATGGGCCTAGGATGGGGGACATATAAACTAGGATGTGGGACATATATACCAGGAAGGGGCCCAGGATGGGTGACATATATACCATGATGGGGGACATTTATACCAGGATGGGCCCAGGATGGGGGCAATAAACCAGGAAGGAGCCCAGGATGGGGGACATATATACCAGGATGGGCTCAGGATGGGAGACATATATAACAGGATGGAGGCATATATACCAAAAAGGGGCCCAGGATTTGTGACATACAGTACAGACCAAAAGTTTGGACACACCTTCTCATTTAAAGATTTTTCTGTATTTTCATGACTTTGAAAATTGTACATTCATACTGAAGGCATCAAAACTATGAATTAACACATGTGGAATTATATACTTAACCAAAAAGTGTGAAACAACTGAAAATATGTCTTATATTCTAGGTTCTTCAAAGTAGCCACCTTTTGCTTTGATGACTGCTTTGCACACTCTTGGCATTCTCTTGATGAGCGGTGGGTGTTTACCATGCTTTCATTCATACAAACATTGGCTTAAGGTAATGTTGGCTCTTATTTATTATGCATGTGTATATCTTTTGATGTGGATTGATCTGTTCACCTGTTAAATAGGATATTTCTCTATGCACATTAGGGCCCAATTCAGTATCATTTACCTCCCAAATATATTGCCAAGTAGTAGCATGTATATACATCTCTTGTAATGATTCATGGTTTAACACCCTACATCTGTGGCATGGGTTATCCACTGTTTTTATATATTTAATTTTAAAGCATATCAATAAATATAATATATTTTAAACCTTAGTTACTCTTTGTGGTGGTTTGGATTTATATATCCCACACTCGTTGTTACTATATTGATTGAGTTTGGTGGAGGAGGTTAATTTCCTCCGTTTGGATACTATCCGGAACCTGTTTAGATTAGATGTCTATGGACATGTAGCAAGGCTGTGTATGTCTGTGGGCATGTAGCAGAGATGTTTATGTCTATATGGACATGTAGCAGAGCTATGTATGTTTATATAGGCATGTAGCAGAGTTGTGTATGTCTACATGGGCATGTAGCATAGCTGTGCATGTCTATATTGGCATGTAGCAGAGCTGTTTATGTCTATTTTGGCATATAGCATAGCTGTGTATGTCCATATGGGCATGTAACAGAGCTGCTTATGCTTATATGGGCATGTAGCAGAGCTGTGTATGTCTATATGTGCATATAGCAGAGCTGTGTATGTATGTTTATGTGTATTCAGCAGAGCTATGTGGGTATATATATGTGCATATGTAGCAGAGCTGTGTGTCTATGATGCGCCCCCTGGGCCTGTGCTGTGCAGGGGGATACCCGGAGCTGGATCGCTGGGGGTTGTAGTTCTCCGTGGCGGTGACCCGGTCCGTGCCCAGGGCGGTCAAACCAGTGGCAGTCTATTGGTATTGTAATTGTCCGACTGCGCCACCCGTGGATTGCGGTCAGTGGGGACCGCCGCTGCGCTGCAGACCGCTGAGGCTGATGTGGTTTGCGCAGCCAAGTATGGGATAACTCCCCACGGGAGAAGTATTGCCTCAGGGCAGCTAGAGTGAATGATGGGAGTGATGGTGTGAGCGTCCCAGAAGTAATGGTGCTGGTGCGGCGATGAAACACAGAGACGTGTGGTGCAGTTCAGGGTCTTTACTGATGGTATAACACAGACCCTCCCGGGAGTACTGGTTAGCAGTAGGGGCCTGGTCAGTCTGTAAGCAAGTAGGATCTCCCCTGGCCAGGTGGAGTTGTAGGCCTCCCCGACTATCTGCACTCTTTCCTGGCTACCTTGCTCTATGCGGGTAGAAGTAGCCCACGTCCATGAGTATACCGTGTGGTGCTCACCCGTATGACCGGTGACTCGGGGCCTTCCGTTAGCCTCCGCTTCACGATGGCGGTGCTGGTCCCTTGCTTGTGACCGTGCCTTCGGGTTTCTAAGGCCAGAGGACATGGAATCCCCTGCCGGTTGGATTCTGCTGCTGGACCTGGATGTTCCCACAGCCTCGGACTCCGTGTCCGGGTTTAGTGTCTTCAGCCAAGGCGAGCTATCTAGCTTCCAGCCTCTGGCACTCACTCCTGCTCCTGCAGAGCTCCTGGTTCTTGCTTTCCCTGTGTCTGCTGTCCTCCAGGCCTGACTTTGTCTGGGACTTCACTCACTAATCCCGCCCCAGACCCAGTTTATAAGGGCAGATTCCTTCCCTCCCAGGTCTGGGTGGGCCGTGTTGCATGCTTAGGGCTCCTGACCAGAGAAATCTCCCACTTGATCTCATACATAATATCTCTATTACTGTGGTAACCAGACCCCTGGGGTGCCACATTCCCCCCTAGTAAATTTTAGTACTCCGGGACTAAACATATTTTTTTTTTTTTAAAGAAACATAAATGCAGGGTATAACAATAACATATTTACAAGTAGCTTTAGTTTGTAGAGGTCACGGCGTGTCCGCAACCGGGTGTCCATATCACCCAAGGTGAAGTTTTAAGCGAAGTAGGGGACCTGTCCAAAGCAAACCCCTTGCGTTGGCCCTGGGCGTGGCTGCAAGGCTGGAGCTAGCTACTTTGGGCCGCAAGTAGGCCACGCCAGACAGGTTTTCTCTTCCGCGGCCGTCTTCGCAAGAGGCACCAAGGTGCAACTATCTACAAAATTGTTCCGGTTATCCAGTGTCCATAACCTGTTAGTCCATAAAAATCTGCAGGGTAACTGAGAAACATAATTAATAACAGGCAACAAACATAAACCATAAACAGTTAAACAGATAAATTCACAGTGCATTAGTTTAGATTTTCCAGCGAGCGGGCATCTGACCTCTAGTGACTCTAGTGGACCTACGGAGCTCACTAACTGGTCCTGCACTACAGGGTGTAGGAGGTGTTATGGGTAAGCTGGGCAGCTGTCTGCGTACTCTTTGGCTCACTAGGGGCACGGCAGGCTCACTACTAGCAGAGGGTTGATTCTCCTGTGCTGCTGGTGTGGACTCTTCTGCCTCCTGGGCCGGCTGCTCTTCCAGCTCTACCTGGTCTTCTGTAGGCACTTGAGGGGCTGGCTGGAGAAAGGTGAGGACGGGCACCACGATAGCGTTGTTTACTTGTGTCCAGGACCGGGGAAAGTCTCCGAGTACGGTGATGATCATTTCCTCCTTTTCCTCTATGGGTTGAGGGTCTTCCTGATCTTCATCCGTGCTTTGCAAATTCTCGGGGCACTTTTTCAGGTGGTCTCTGGAGACAGTGGCTGTGGTCTCTCCTCCATCCTTGCTGATGACGTACACCTTTGGATTATTGTGGTTTGAGGGCAGTACGGTGTACGGGTCCTTTTCCCACTGGTCGTCCAACTTATGGAGCCGCCTTTTTCTTTTCAAGACCTGCTCTCCAGGTACCAGGGGAACAGCGGGAGCATGTTGGTTATAAGTCCTCTCCTGCCTTTCTCTTGATTGACAGAGACTTCGCTCGACGCTCTCCTGTACTTTCCGGTACTGCTGCTGCCGTTCTGTATCCCAGTCTGCTTCTGGCAAGGTGTCCTCGGGTGTCAGGACTCCCATATCCAGGTCAACAGGCAGCTTACCAGGTCTTGCTCGCATTAGGTAAGCTGGGGTACAGTTGGTGGAACCTACCGGGATGTGGTTATACAGGTCCACCAGATCGGGCAGTTTCTCAGGCCACAGACTGCGTTCTTCCAGGGGCAATGTTTTTAGCAGATCTATCACCACCTGGTTCATCTTCTCGCAGAGTCCATTGGTTTGGGGGTGATAGGGCGTTGTTCTTATCTTCTTGCAGCCATACAGGTTGCAGAACTCCTGGAAGACCTCCGCTTTGAAGGCTGGTCCTTGGTCCATCAGCACTTGGTCCGGGTACCCGTGTGGGCGGCAGAAGTGCAGCTGGAAGGCTCTAGCTGCTGTTTGTGCTGTTAAGTCTTTGACAGGGACCACCACCAGGAACCGGGAGTAGTGATCCACGATGGTTAGGGCGTAGACATACCCGCTTCTGCTTGGAGCCAGTTTAACATGGTCCAGAGCAACCAGTTCCAGCGGCTGCCTGGTGATGATGGGCTGCAGGGGAGTCCTCTGGCTGGCATGGTCCCTTCTTCTTAGATTGCACGGGCCACAGTCTCTACACCACCTCTCAATGGCTCCTCTCATGCCTATCCAGTAGAACCGTTCACGCAGCAAGAACTCCAGCTTCTTCCATCCGAAGTGCCCTGCCCCATTGTGGTAGGCCTCCAGCACCATAGCTGCGTCCCGTCTCGGTACCACAACCTGCCAGATCAGTTCATGTGTCCGGGAATTGACCATTCTGCGGCATAACTTCTCCTTGTAGAGGAACAGTCTGCTCTTCTCCGTCCACAGTTGCTTGGTCTCTTCTGGAGCGTCTGGGTCCAGGCGGGCGTCAGCCTGGGTCAGCATCTCCTTCACCAGACGGACTGCGGGGTCACTGTCTTGCGTCTCCGCCCAGTTGTATTGGGGTAAGGGGTTGAACGTAGCGGATCGCTGGCCCCTCACACGGTGGGAATAGTGGGTAATCCCATGACGGTGGAACGCAGGGAGTTCGATCTCTTCCAATTCTTCTGGATCCTCCCCTTCGTCCGGTAGGTTTGGCATCCTGGACAGGGAGTCCGCGTTGGTATTGGAGCGTCCTGCCCGGTATTTGATCGTGAACTCATAATTGGACAGGCGGGCCATCCATCTCTGCTCCAGGGCACCCAGTCTTGCAGTGTCCAGGTGTGTCAACGGGTTGTTGTCCGTGTACACGGTGAACCTGGAAGAGGCAAGGTAATGCTTGAAACGTTCGGTTACTGCCCACACCACTGCCAGGAACTCTAGCTTGAATGAGCTGTAATTCTCAGGGTTTCTTTCCGTGGGTCGCAGTTTTCGGCTGGCGTAAGCAATTACCCGTTCTCTCCCCTGCTGGATCTGGGACAGTACGGCCCCTAGCCCGATGTTGCTTGCGTCCGTGTGGAGGATAAAGGGCTGGCTGTAATCAGGGTACGCCAGGATTTCATCCCCCGTGAGGGCCATTTTCAGCTGGCGGAAGGACTCCTCTTCCAGCTTTTCCCATTTGAAGGGTGGCTTCTGGTTTTTGGCCTTCCTGGACTGGCCTATCAGGAGGTCCTGCATAGGAGCTGCCTTCTTGGTAAAACCGGGAATGAATCTTCGGTAGTAGCCTACCAACCCGAGGAACTGCCGCACTTCCTTTATGCTGGATGGTCTTGGCCAGTCCTTAATCACGGTGATCTTGTCAGGGTCGGGGGCCACTCCGTCAGCACTCACCACGTGTCCCAGGTACTGTACCTTTGGCTTCAGTAGATGACACTTTGAGGGTTTTACCTTTAGGCCATAGTTTGCCAGGGCTTCAAACACTTCTGCCAGGTGTTCCAGATGGTCCTCATAGGTCTTGGAATAGACGATGACGTCGTCCAGGTATAATAGGACCGTCTCGAAGTTCCGGTGTCCCAGACAGCATTCCATCAACCGTTGGAAGGTTCCTGGTGCGTTGCAGAGCCCGAACGGCATACAGTTAAATTCGCTGAATCCCATCGGGGTGGTGAATGCGGTCTACTCCCGGTCCGCCTCTGCTACAGGAACCTGCCAGTACCCGCTAGTGAGATCCAAAGTAGAGAAGAAGTTAGCAGATTTTAATGCAGCTAAGGACTCTTCTATCCTTGGTAACGGGTAAGCATATTTGTGTGTGATACGGTTGACCTTCCTGTAGTCTACACACATTCTCATGGTGTTGTCTTTCTTTTTCACTAAGACTAGTGGAGCTGCCCAGGGGCTACATCTGTCCCTAATTACCCCAGCCTCCTTCATGTCTTTTAGCATCCCCTTGGCGTGTTGATAGTTTGCAGGGGGTACTGGTCGGTATCTCTCCTTTATGGAAGGATGGTCTCCCGTGGGGATGTGATGTTCTACCCCCTTTACTCGCCCGAAGTCCAGCGGGTGTTTACTAAACACTCTCTCGTACTCTTGAACCACCTGATAGACTCTCTGTTTTTGGTGTGAGGGAGTGGAGTCAGTACCCAAATGCAGTTGCTGACACCAGTCCTCCATTGGTTTCTTAGAGCTGTTACCTTCCTCTGGTTGAGATGGAGGCTAGGGTTCCACAGCCTGTACAGAGTTCTGGTTGATGGTGAACAATTTGGCTAGCGTGGCATATCGGGGCAGGTATACTTCTCTCTCCCCGATATTTATGATGCGGAAGGGCATCCTCCCATGGCATACATCGACCACCCCCCGTGCTGTCAAAATGGTGGGCCTACTGTCTGAGTAGACGGGTTCTACCATTGCTTGGTAGTCTCTACCTCTTAGACCAATAGCTGCCCGGCACCAAATCATCATCTCACTTTTTGGGGGCATGGCAATAGGGAACTGGTCACACATTCTCACGCTACCTATCTCACCACCAGATAGTTCCACCTGTTGCCATTTCATCAGTGCCCGGATCTATTTTTGGAGGACACGCTGCTGGCTGGAACTGGCGTTCTTGGCAACCTGTTGCAAAATAAGAATCACCTCTGCAAGACAGTTTTCAATTACGTTAGTACCTAGAGTTATTTTTGGGTGACTCTCGCGACGGTCAATGTCCACAATGATCAGTCCTTGTGCCGGCAGTTCAACTTTACCGACCTTGATGGTCACTTCCTTAAATCCTATCTGTGGCACGGGCTGACCATTGCTGGCTATAATGCTCAGGTCGTCATCTGGGTAGCGGGTTATGTCCGAGTCATTCCAGTACCGCTTGAAGAGCACGTACGGGATGGTGGTGACCTGTGACCCGGTGTCTAGTAGGGCACTCATAGGAATGCCATCCAGTACCACAGGCAAGACCGGACGTCCCCCTACGTATTTGTCACGCCAGTTCGATGGGCCTGATGATCTTATGCCTGGGGGTTGGCCCTCTACCCCAGGTTGTGCCCATTTAAATGACAGTACCCTGCCATATGTCCGGGTTGATTGCAGCGGCAGCAGATGGGTCGTCCGTCCTCGTTGTATCTGTCGCTGGGTCTTCCTCTGGCCGGTGGGGTCCTCCTCAGTCGGCGCCACGGGACGTCCTCCGGTCCGGATGCCAGATGGATCTTTCCTGGAGAAGAGACCTGTAAAGACTGCACAGTTCTGGTTAGCGCGGCAACGCTCTTAGTCAGCTCTTGGACCTGATGGTGCAGGTCTGTTGCCGGGTCATTGTTCAAAGCTTGCGCATCAGCTCCCACAGGCCCTGCAGACAAGGGCGCCGTCTCCTGGTGATAAGTGATAGTAGGGCGCCTGTGGGTCACAGCGCCACCTGGTGCCGGTTCTCGAAGCACCCGGATGGCTCTGTCCTTGAACTGTGCAAAGTCCAGGTCAGGGTCCTGTAAGGCCATTGCCCGCAACTGGGTTTGGTGGGCATTGCACAGTAGACCCTCAATAAATTGTTCGGTCAACAGCTTGTCTTCATTTCCCACGCTGTCAGGGTCTGCCTGCTTAATGGCTCTCAGGGCCTCTTGTAGGTTTAGAGCATAGTCCCTTATACTTTCATGTGCCCGCTGCTTGCACCCGTAAAATCTTATTTTTATCTCGGCTGAGGTTCGGGTATCAAATGTGTCTTTCAGCCGGGCTAGTATCTCTCTGACAGTCCTCTTCTTCCCAGGTGACCAGGACTTTACCTCCCTTTGGGCTGCCCCAATTAACTGGGCCACCAGAATGCTCACTTTTTGCTCTTCTGTGAGGGGGTATACCTGGAAGAGGCTATCAAGTCTTTCCCTAAAGTCACTCAGGGTATGTGACTCCCCTGAGTACTGGGGTAGCCAGGTTGCCCCCGGGATATAGGGCATGGTGAAAGGCATGACCGCAGCAGAGGTTGCGCTGGCGGCCGGTGTGGCAGTGGAGCTCCCTTCGGTGTCCGACATCCTCCTTCCCCCCTAGTGGACCGTGGCCTACCTTGTGATGCTCTTCTTCCGTAGGCCGCGGCTCCGCAGTCGATCGTCGGGGTTGAGGACCTGGCGTCATGCTTCGATGACGTCAGCGTCGCTCTTCCTCCCTTCCAGGACCTTGCGCAGCGTCAGTGCGTGGGGTGGAGCTTCATATCTCGCGCGCTTTCGGCGTCCACGCCCCTCTTCTTCCTGCGCGGCATCCCGAAGATGGCGTCTGAAGGCGGGAAGCAGCTGCGGATGGCGGGAAGACGGCAGAAGACGGCGGGAAACGGTCCAAGATGGCGTTCGATGGCGGGAAACGACTCCGGACGGCGGGAAACTTCACCACAGGTAAGTATAAAAGTAATTTTCAGGCACGCAGTACCCGGTGGTTGCGGGCACGAAATCCTGCCGACTACGCCAAAGTTGACGCGCCCCCTGGGCCTGTGCTGTGCAGGGGGATACCCGGAGCCGGATCGCTGGGGGTTGTAGTTCTCCGTGGCGGTGACCCGGTCCGTGCCCAGGGCGGTCAAACCAGTGGCAGTCTATTGGTATTGTAATTGTCCGACTACGCCACCCGTGGATTGCGGTCAGTGGGGACCGCCGCTGCGCTGCAGACCGCTGAGGCTGATGTGGTTTGCGCAGCCGAGTATGGGATAACTCCCCACGGGAGAAGTATTGCCTCAGGGTAGCTAGAGTGAATGATGGGAGTGATGGTGTGAGCATCCCAGAAGTAATGGTGCTGGAGTGGCGATGAAACACAGAGACGTGTGGTGCAGTTCAGGGTCTTTACTGATGGTATAACACAGACCCTCCCGGGAGTACTGGTTAGCAGTAGGGGCCTGGTCAGTCTGTAAGCAAGTAGGATCTCCCCTGGCCAGGTGGAGTTGTAGGCCTCCCCGACTATCTGCACTCTTTCCTGGCTACCTTGCTCTATGCGGGTAGAAGTAGCCCACGTCCCTGAGTATACCGTGTGGTGCTCACCCGTATGGCCGGTGACTCGGGGTCTTCCGTTAGCCTCCGCTTCACCATGGCGATGCTGGTCCCTTGCTTGTGACCGTGCCTTCGGGTTTCTAAGGCCAGAAGACATGGAATCCCCTGCCGGTTGGATTCTGCTGCTGGACCTGGATGTCCCCACAGCCTCGGACTCCGTGTCCGGGTTTAGTTTCTTCAGCCAAGGCGAGCTATCTAGCTTCCAGCCTCTGGCACTCACTCCTGCTCCTACAGAGCTCCTGGTTCTTGCTTTCCCTGTGTCTGCTGTCCTCCAGACCTGACTCTGTCTGGGACTTCACTCACTAATCCCGCCCCAGACCCAGTTTATAAGGGCATATTCCTCCCCTCCCAGGTCTGGGTGGGCCGTGTTGCATGCTTAGGACTCCTGACCAGAGAAACCTCCCACTTGCTCTCAGACATAATATCTCTATTACTGTGGTAACCAGACCCCTGGGGTGCCACATCTATATATGCATATGTTGCAGAGTTGTGTGTGTCTATATATGCACATGTAGCAGAGCTGTGTGTATGTACAGTACAGACCAAAAGTTTGGACACACCTTCTCATTTAACCCCTTCAGAACCCAGCCTATTTTGACCCTAAAGAACTTGGCATTTTTGTCAATTCTGACCAGTGTCCCTTTACAAAGTAAAAACTCTGGAACACTTCAACGGATCCTAGCAATTCTGAGATTGTTTTTTCGTGACATATTGGGCTTCATGTTAGTATTAAATTTAGGTCGATAATATTTGCGTTTATTTGTGAAAAAATCAAAAATATGGGAAAAATTTTGAAAATTTCGCAATTTTCAAATTTGAATTTTTATTCTGCTAAACCAGAGAGTGATGTGACACAAAATAGTTAATAAATAACATTTCCCACATGTCTTCTTTACATCAGCACAATTTTTGAAAAAGAAAAAAATTTTGGTTGGAAATTTGAAGGGTTCAAAGTTCATCAGCAATTTATCTTTTTTCCAGCAAAATTTACAAAACCATTTTTTTTAGTGACCACATCACATTTGAAGTCCCTTTGAGGGGTGTACATGACAGAAAACACCCAAAAGTGACACCATTCCAAAAACTGCACCCCTCAAGCTACTCAAAACTACATTCAAGAAGATTATTAACCCTTCAGGTGCATCACAGGAACTAAAGCAACATGGAAGAAAAAAATGAACATTTTAATTTTTCTAACAAAAATTTTCTTTTAGCCTAAATTTTTTAATTTTCACATGGGTAACAGGATAAAATGCATCCTAAAATTTGTTGGTCAATTTCTCCTGAGTACACTGATACCTCATATGTGGTCATAAACCACTGTTTGGGCACACGGCAGGGCTCAGAAGGGAAGGAGCGCCATTTTACTTTTTGAATGTAAAATTAGCTCCAAAAGTCAAATTGCGCTCCTTCTCTTCTGAGCCCTGCCATGCGCCCAAACAGTGGTTTATGACCACATATGAGGTATCAGTGTACTCAGGAGAAATTGCCCAACAAATTTTAGGATGCATTTTATTCTGTTACTCATGTGAAAATTAAAAAATTTAGGCTAAAAGAAAATTTTTGTGAAAAAAAAGTACTTTTTTGTTTTCACAGATCAATTTGTGAAGCACCTGGGGGTTCCAAGTGCTCACTATGCATCTAGATAGGTGCATTGGGGGGTCTAGTTTCCAAAATGGGGTCACTTGTGGGGGAGCTCCACTGTTTAGGCACATTATGGGCTCTCCAAACGCAACATGGTGTTCGCTAACAATTTGAGCCGATTTTCCATTCAATTTGTTAGCGGACACTATGTTGCGTTTGGAGAGCCCCTGATGTGCTCCCCCACAAGTGACCCCATTTTGGAAACTAGACCCCCCCAAGGCACCTATCTAGATGCATAGTGAGCACTTGGAACCCCCAGGTCCTTCAAAAATGAATCCATAAAAATAAAAAAGTGTTTTTTTTCCACTTTTTCATTTTTATGAATCAATTTGTGAAGCACCTGGGGGTTCCAAGTGCTCACTTTGCATCTATATAGGTGCCTTGGGGGGTCTAGTTTCCAAAATGGGGTCACTTGTTGGGGAGCTCCAATGTTTGGGCACACAGGGACTCTCCAAACGCAACATGGTTCCAATTTGTTAGCGGACACCATTGTGTAGTGTATGTCAGGTTGGTGTGCGGTGTGGTATATTGTAATGTATACACCACACACACACACACAACCTCACATACACTACAACACACACACCAACCTGACATAGCCTCCTCAGCTGAGTACGCCCTAGACTGGGATGAGTGGGACGGGCGGGACATTTTGTGTGCTGTGTGCGTGTGTAAAAAAAAAAAAAAAAAATTGAAACTTTATTATAGTGTGAGTGTACGTGTGTGTGCGTGTGTGTGCGTGCTTTGTGTAACCTTCTGCAGTCACGTGTGGGGGCTGTCAGGCGTAGGGGGCGCATGAGGGGGTGGTCAGGCGTAGGAGGGGGCTGAGGAGATGGAGGAGCCAGCAGCAGCAGCAAGGGGGGTGATCACTGGGGCAGGAGCCGGCAGCAGCAAGGGGGGTGATCACTGGGGCAGGAGCCGGCAGCAGCAAGGGGGGTGATCACTGGGGCAGGAGCCGGCAGCAGCAAGGGGGGTAGGAGGCCGGCAGCATCAGGGGGGTGATTACTGGGCAGAAAGGGGAGCAGGAGCCAGCAGCAGCAGGGGGGTGATCACTGGGTTTGCGGGGGGGGGATGATCACTGGGATGGGGGGGTGCACACTGGGGATGGGGGGGTGAACACTGGGGGGAGGGGGTGATTATTGGGAGGTGGGGGGTGATATCACTGGGACTGGGGGATGGTGGGTTTGATCACAGGAGCAGGGCATTTACACTGAGCCTGCTGCTGCCTGTGATCACAGTCCACCGGCTGTCAGAAGGAGAGCAGCAGCCGGTGGATGAAGACGTGGGAGAGGGAGCGGAGGTCGGGGTGCAGGTATGAAAGTGGAGGGGGGGTGGTAAGGGGGTCGGGGGGGAGTGGGGGCAATACTACCTGATGCGGATCAGCGGCGGCAGCAGATGATCCGCGGCGGCAGACGCGATCCACGGGGTCAGCAGCAGAGGGTCCATGGGGGGCAGCAGCAGAGGGTCCACAGGGGGCAGCAGCAGAGGGTCCACAATGGCACCACACGATCCATGGACGGGTAGGAGCTGGGCAGTTGCGGCCATCATTTAAAACTCCCTCCACATCTGATTGGGGCTAGTATCCATGTGACGCTAGCACCCCAATCAGATCTGGGGGGAGGGGGGGACAGAGGTGACACTCCCCCCAGCCAATGGCTGATGCTGTAAGCATAAGGCCATGCCCAGATTTAAATATTACACCAATTTTCATTGGTGAAATATTTAATTCATTCCGATTGGCAGTTTCACTAAAAGTGAAAATGAAACAGCCAATCGGAGGGGTCCCAGGCACGGGGGGGGTTAATCCACCCCCCGTGGGGTCGACTTCAGGATGTCCAGTTGCAGTAGCAACTGTGACACCTGAGCGACCCCGCTCGCAGGCGCTGCAGGGGCGCGATCCCTCCATGTCACAGACGGTGTGACACGGGTCGGGAACGAACTGTTTTCCATGTCACAGACGGTGTGACACGGGTCGGGAAGGGGTTAAAGATTTTTCTGTATTTTCATGACTATGAAAATTGTACATTCACACTGAAGGCATCAAAACTATGAATTAACACATGTGGAATTATATACTTAATAAAAAAGTGTGAAACAACTGAAAATATGTCTTATATTCTAGGTTCTTCAAAGTAGCCACCTTTTGCTTTGATGACTGCTTTGCACACTCTTTGCATTCTCTTGATGAGCTTCAAGAGGTAGTCACCGGAAATGGTTTTCACTTCACAGGTGTGCCCTGTCAGGTTTAATAAGTGGGATTTCTTGCCTTATAAATGGGGTTGGGACCATCAGTTGTGTTGTGCAGAAGTCAGGTGGATACACTGCTGATAGTCCTACTGAATAGACTGTTAGAATTTGTATTATGGCAAGATAAAAGCACCTAAGTAAAGAAAAACGAGTGGCCATCATTACTTTAAGAAATGAAGGTCAGTCAGTCCGAAAAATTGGGAAAACTTTGAAAGTGTCCCCAAGTGCAGTTGCAAAAACCATCAAGCGCTACTAAGAAACTGGCTCACATGAGGACCGCCCCAGGAAAGAAAGACCAAGAGTCACCTCTGCTTCTGAGGATAAGTTTATCCGAGTCACCAGCCTCAGAAATCGCAGGTTAACAGCAGCTCAGATTAGAGACCAGGTCAATGCCACACAGAGTTCTAGCAGACACATCTCTACAACAACTGTTAAGAGGAGACTTTGTGCAGCAGGCCTTCATGGTAAAATAGCTGCTAGGAAACCACTGCTAAGGACAGGCAACAAGCAGAAGAGATTTGTTTGGGCTAAAGAACACAAGGAATGGACATTAGACCAGTGGAAATCTGTGCTTTGGTCTGATGAGTCCAAATTTAAGATCTTTGTTTCCAACCACCGTGTCTTTGTGCGACGCAGAAAAGGTGAACGGATGGACTCTACATGCCTGGTTCCCACCGTGAAGCATGGAGGAGGAGGTGTGATGGTGTGGGGTGCTTTGCTGGTGACACTGTTGGGGATGTATTCAAAATTGAAGGCATACTGAACCAGCATGGCTACCACAGCATCTTGCAGCGGCATGCTATTCCATCCGGTTTGCGTTTAGTTGGACCATCATTTATTTTTCAACATGACAATGACCCAAAACACACCTCCAGGCTGTGTAAGGGCTATTTGACCAAGAAGGAGAGTGATGAGGTGCTACGCCAGATTACCTGGCCTCCACAGTCACCAGACCTGAACCCAATCTAGATGGTTTGGGGTGAGCTGGACCGCAGAGTGAAGGCAAAAGGGCCAACAAGTGCTAAGCATCTCTGGGAACTTCTTCAAGATTCTTGGAAGACCATTTCTGGTGACTACCTCTTGAAGCTCATCAAAAGAATGCCAAGAGTGTGCAAGCAGTCATCAAAGCAAAAGGTGGCTACTTTGAAGAACCTAGAATATAATACATATTTTCAGTTGTTTCACGCTTTTTTGTTAAGTTTATAATTCCACATGTGTTAATTCATAGTTTTGATGCCTTCAGTGTGAATGTACAATTTTCATAGTCATGAAAATACAGAAAAATCTTTAAATGAGAAGGCGTGTACAAACTTTTGGTCTGTACTGTATATGTGCATATGTAGCAGAGCTGTGTTGTGGGTATAACACTGCAGAGAAACACTAACAATATATTTATTACCTCCCTAGTACATTAAAATGAGTGATAATGACCTTTCCACTTTACACCAACAGGAAGTTTTAATTAATAGGAAAAATGTTTTCCTATTTTCTACTGTCCAAACATGGGCTGTGTCTTATGGTAAGATGCGTCTTATAGTCCGGAAAATACGGTATACCAGGATGGGGGACAAATATACCAGGAAGGGGCCCAGGATGGGGGACATATATTCCGGATGAGCCCAGTATGGGAGACATATATACCAGGATAGACCCAGGATGGGGGACATATAAACCAGGATGGGGGACATATATACCAACAAGGGGCCTAGGATGGGGGACATATATACCAGAATGGGAGACATATATACCCGGATGGGGACATACATACCAGGAAGGGGCCCAGGATGGGGGACATATACATTAGGATGGTTAACATTTTACTATGAAGGGGCCCAGGATGGGGGCATATATACCAGGATGGGGGACATATAAACCGGGATGGGCCCAGGATGGGGAACATATATACTAGGGAGGGGACCAGGATGGTTGACATTTTACTATGAAGGAGCCCAGGATGGGGGGCATATTTACCAGGATGGGGGACATATAAACCGGGATGGGCCCAGGATGAGGGACAAATATACTAGGGAAGGGACCAGGATGGGGGACATATATACCTGGAAGGGCCCAGGATGGGGAACATTACTACATATTGGGGAGTGCAGGGCAACTCGTATGTCCTTATAGGATTTAGAACACTACAAGGGCCCATACATCTGACCAACATCAAGGAGGGAGCTCAGGTCCAAATTTTGTAAAGGGACCCATCAGACTCTAGTTACGCCACTCGCTGTGTTATACGAAGAATCACGACATTCAACGCAGTAAATAATTTTGGAGCAAGTAATTTGTTAGAACAGTTGTTAAAATAAAAAGTTTGATCACTTGAACCTTTAACTCCATTTCATTCAACCTTGCTACTTTAAAACTATGAACTGTTTCAAATAAGACACAACCTCATTGCCTCCTGCCATCCCTTAACATGCAAGGAGTATGAGGTTGGTAATGTGCAAACTGACCTCAACACCTAGAAAAAAATACTTGTTTGGAAAGAGTTGTGCTTTATGTCAAATTAAGTGTTTATGACAGCTAACCTCAAGTTATTAAATGCTATCCACTGCCACATGGCAATCTTCCCCTGGTGTCGCAGCAAAGCTGCCTGCACATACTGTCTGATTCATGCCATTAATACAAAGAGGCTTTCAACAGATCAAGCTCAGGATCAGGAGTCATATATTCATACATCATTCTGAGCTAAAGCCATCATTTGTAAATGAGAGAGCAGTTTACTTGCAAGCTTTTTCAGATAGGAAGAAGTTTTCAAGAATGGACATGTCTAGCCAAGGTCTTAGGGAACACGCAGAAAGTCAACGGAGCCTGTGTTTGACCAATGAGGCCAATGCATTTAGTGTTTATATAAGATGGCCTTTGATAGGACTTTAAACAAATATAGAGTTTCCTAGGAGGAAAAACTGTTTTCCATTTCCTTAAATCACTTAGGTTAAGATGGTCAAAGATTAACAGCAAGCATGAATTTAGTAAGAACATTTTTGTCGTATTAAGTCACATGGGCAACTTAATAATTCAGTATATACTTGTGTCCTGTTGAACTAAAATTAATTTGTATCTTTTTGTATCTATCCATTATGCTTCACTTAAGATCAGAAAATGCATTACCTTTTCAATGCTTGTAAAAAATAAAAGTTTTTTTTGCTACATGTAATTTTCTTGTGCAGTTTTTATATATTAATACAGCAAAATCACATTGGTGAACACTTCAGGAGTTTTTTTAATTAAAGGTTCCCCACCAAAAACATTATTAAACGGAACCGATCCAACTCCACTCCAACTCCACTCCTGGCCAACTCCTCCCAGTGCTGCTGCAGGTGATTGACTGGTCTCTCCCCAACGAGAGACCTGTCAGTCATGCCCGGCACCAGCACCCGGTGCACCCGGGCAAGTGCCGGGTCCCTGAGCAGGCGGGGAGACCCACTCGCCGTTGGGCACCCCGCCGCGCTATGGGACCCGTGAGGGGAGGAGAGCAGTGTCAGGGCCCGCTCCCCCTCGCTTGCTCAGGGCCCTCGGCAGCCGGCACAATGCTTTCCCCTCCCCGAGCCTCCGCAGCAGCTCCGGTGTCTTCCGCATCCTCTGACTGTGATGTCTCAGGTCAGAGGGCGCGATGACATCTTTCCACCGCGCCCTCTCCTAAGCCATCTCAGCGCAGAGTGGGAAGATGCCGGCAACGCTGGAGTCCAGAGCTGAGCAGCGGCAGCAGGTGAGAAGTGAGTTGAGTATTTGATTTTTTTTTTTTTATGTATGGAGGCATGGGGCATTAAAAGGATTAAAAGGAGGGGAAGTGACATCCTGCGTGGGGCATTAAAAGGGCAGGTGTGACATCCTGCATGGGGCATTATATGGGGGGGAGTGACATCCTGCATGGGGCATTATAAAGGGGGGGTGATATCCTGCATGGGGCATTATAAGGGGGGAACAGCCTGCATGGGGCATTATAAGGGGGGAACAGCCTGCATGAGGCATTATGTGGGGGGAACAGCCTGCATGGAGCTTTATGTGGGGGCCCGTATTCTGTATGGAGCGTTATGTGGGGGCCCGTATTCTGTATGGAGTGTTATATGGGGGCCAGTATTCTGCATGGAGCGTTATATGGGGGCTAATATCCTGTATGGAGCATTATAAGGGGGCCAGTATCCTGTATGGAGCGTTATATGGGGGGTCAGTATCCTGTATGGAGCATTTTATGGGGGCCAGTATTCTGTATGGAGTGATTCGCCAGATTCTGAGCTATTGTGGAATTCACAATAGATATCGGTCATGTAATGTAAGAAGTGAAATCTTTGGCCTTGTATTATATATATATATTTCTCTGCGGTATCTGTTCATCATGAATCGTGGTATCTGTTAAAGGGGCCCACTGAGACTCTTTCGCCCAGGGCCTACAAAAACCTGGAGCCGGCCCTGCTGTCAGTCCCTTAGAGCACCGCTGGGAGAAACCAGTCAAATCAGCCTTGGACTCATCTCCAGCTATGGTCCTAGATCTTTAAAATATATATTTTATCTGAAAAGCTGGAGCATTGCAGAGAGACATATACCTGGCTGCAATCATGGAGCTTTGCTCTGACTCATAATGCCCACGTTTTGGCCGGCATGAATCAAGTAACAGGTTCCCTTTAAAATAAAGTTTTCATTTAGGATTAGTACTATGTCTATTTTTTTCTAGAAATAGTGCAACTCCTGTCCATGGTATTTGTCTAGTTTTGCAGTCCTATTTATAAGTGAGTATATGGAATGTGCCCATTGCCCATCCATTTAAATTAGTTGGACATGTCCCTACAGGTGTTCACTATGCATGTGATAAATACATTGCTGTCTGCTGTATGTTAACTTAATGCCTGAGATCATTATATATGCAAATGTGAGGATTTATTTTTAAGAACTATGCTTGTGGCAGAGATGACATGTGAATAGCAGAATCCTCTTTTTGCTGCGTGGCATATCTCATGGTGCCGAGTGGCATGTATGATGCCTCTACCTACAAACATCACATCTCTTGCAGACTGCAAAGTCTATAGAAAACTATGAATGATTATATTAAAGGGGTTGTCTCTTTAGTAGTTCAGAGCAATGCAATCCGTTTACAGTGTCCTTACTTCCTGGTTTCTGGCCAGACGGGCTCTCTTCCTTGAGTGATAGATCTGGTGAATACAACTGTAGTATTAGCGCTATCAGGCTCAGCACAAGTTTTGCTATAACGCATTCAGTCATAAGTGGTTTGTTCTGAGTTTTCACTGTTATCACTGTATTTGCTCGTAGAGATAACAGGGCATTTGAACAAACACAAAACTCCAGACAGGGAGAGCAGCAGAAAGCTGAACAGAGAGCCACAATAAGGAGACTTGCTGTGAAAGCTGCCAGGCTGGTAATTTATAACTGTATTTCTTCAGAAGATGAGAGGGGGTGAAGGAAGGGGAATGGAGGTGAGCAGCTAACTGGTGTATAGAAATATTTAAACTGGATAGAGCTGACTGGGATGTTAAGAGTTAACCCTTCTCCTAAAATGTAACTACTGCACACTTGACTAGGCACTAGAGGCTGGGCTCCATGGAAATGAACTTTACACCATAAAATCTCTCATTGCAGGAGAATGATAACAGATAGAAATAACAATTTAATTGCATAGTTGCTTATTGCCATGCTGTCTAACTAATTACAGCAATTTAGGAACATAAGAATACCCTTTTAATAAGAGTGCCTTGAAAAATTATACCCCATGAACTTTTCCACATTTTTTCAGATTACACCCAAAAAATTTTAATGTTTTTTTATTTGGATTTTATGTAATATACCAACACAAAGAAGCAAATATTTTAGAAATGTAAAAGAAATGATAATTATTTTAAAAATATAAATTTGAAAATTGTGAGGAGTATTTTTATTCAGCCCCCCCTGAGTCAATACTCTGTAAGGCTGTGTGCCCACGATGCGTTTTTTAAGCGTTTCCGTAGCGGCAAAAAACGCTGCAGAAACGCTTGAAAAACGCATGGTAGAAGGCTTGCCATGCTCCCCAATGATAATCCGCATGTGCTGTGCACATGCTGCGGAAATTTCCGCTGTGGGTTATCATTGCGGAAAAAAATGCAGCACTACCAATTATTTTGCGGAAGAGCAACGTTTTCGCCGCCATTGACTTGCATTGGAATGCATGGATTCCACATCACTGGATCCGTACATGCGGAATCCAAGCGTTTCAATGTACGGATGGTATCCGGGTGTGGAGGACAGGAGACTCTCCTCTGGACCCAGGTACCATAGAACCTGTGAAAGAAAGAATAAAATAAAAAATAAATATTATATTTACCTTCTGATGGCCCCCGGTCTCCTTGTCTTCACTTGCCGGCAGCTCGCGGTGGACTGAAGGACCTGCGCTGATGTCCTTTAGTCATGTGATGGCAGGTCCTTCAGTGTAGTGTACCGCGAGCTGCCAGCAAGCCAGGACGGCGCGAAGCAAGACTGCGGGGGCCATTGGAAGGAAAGTATAGATTTATTTTTTTATTTTTTGACATTCTCTCGGGTCACACTATATAAATCTATGCCGTTTGCATGGATTTATATAGTGTGACCAAGTTGTCAAGCACTTTCCAAGTGATGCTAAAATTGCTTGGAAAGCGCTTGTCAACCCGCATGCGGAAATGCATGTGAAGAACGCTTCACTTCCGCATGTCCCTGGCAGTAAAAACGCATGTACAATCCGCATGTGTTTTTTCTGCCAGGGAGATGCAGAAATGCTCAGGAAAAAATCCGGAGCATTTCTGCATCGTGGGCACATAGCCTAAGATCACTTTTCACTGCACTTACTGCTGCAAGTCTTTTGTGGTCTGTCTCTACCAGCTTTGCATATTTAGAGGCTGAATTTTTTGCCCATTCTTCTTTGCAAACTAGCTGTAGCTCAGTGAGACTGGATGGAGAGCAACTGTGAGCAGCTATTTTCAAGTATTGCCACAGCTTCTCAGTTGGATTTAGATCTGGACTGTGACTGGGCCATGCCCACATGAATATGCTTTGATCTAAATCTTCCATTGTAGCTCTGGCAGCATGTTTAAGGTTGTAGTCCTGCTGGAAGGTGAACCTATGCCCCAGTCTGAAGTCTTTTGCCGTCTCTAATAGGTTTTACTCTAGAATTGCCCTGTATTTAGCGCCATCCATCTTCCCATCAACACTCACCAGATTCCCTGTCCCTGCTGAAATAAAACATCCCTTCAGCATGGTGCTGCTACTGCCATGTTTGATGGTAGAGGGGGTGTTTTCAGTGTGATGTGCACTGTTAGTTTTCCGCCACACAGCATTTTTTATGTAGCCCAAAAAGTTATATTTTGGTCTCATCTGACCAGAGCATCTTCTTCCACATGCTAGCTGTGTTCCATATTGTTAGAATCTATGTTGTTTTACTATCGGCCATCTTTTTGTGGTTTGCTGGCTTCTAGTTTTTTCCTCTGGTGCTGGGTGTCTTGGTCACGTGATCTCTTCACTCTTTATTACTCAGCACCTGTCTCCCATTCCCCGCTGGACATCAGTGTTGTTACGCTTGTGCTCTGGCTAAGTTGCCTTGTTAGTACTTTGTGCTTAGGACAATTGATATCCTGGGACTTCTTGTTCCACCAGTTTTGTTTTCTTTTATCTTTGCTTCTGCAACTAACTTTGAGCAGGGGGTTGGACCAGATGACCCAGGAGGTCCCTTCCAACTCTACCATTCTATGATTCTATGATTCTTAACTTTTCTGTTAGGAGGTCTCCTGTTTTTGCTCCCAGTCCTTAGATCTTTTAGGGACACCCTTTCCCCTTCCTTCAGGTCTTCATTTGAGTTCAGTGCAGGATCGTCGGTGGGGCTATTCACAAGGAACAGGGCACCCACCCCAGAGTAGGGTTTAAGCAGAGTCTCAGTGTGGGGTTTGACTTTCCCTCCTATTCCTTAGTTCTTAGTTGCAAAACATAACAAATATATGGCTTTTTGCAAACTGCAAATGGGACTTCTAATGGCTTTCTTTCAAAAAATGCTTTCTTCTTGCCACTCTTACATAAAGGCCAAATTTGTGGAGTAAATGACTAGTAGTTGTCCTGTGAACATATTTTCCCACCTGAGCTGTGCAGCTCCTCCAGAGTGAGCATGGGCCTCTTGACTGCTTCTCTAATTGGTGCTCTCCTTGTTTTGGATGTCAGTTTAGCTGGACAGCCATGGTTTGGTAGGTCTGCAGTTGTACAATACTCCTTCCATTTATGGATTATGGATTGAACAGTGCTTCCTGAGATGTTCAGAGCTTGGGCTATTTATTTATAACTTAACCCTGCTTTACTCTTCTCCACAACTTTAACTGACCTGTCTGATGTGTAACATGATTTTAACGATGCTCTTTGATCCCTAATGCTCTCAAACAAACCTCTGAGGCCTTCACATAGCTGCTGTAGTTATACTGAGAATAAGTTACACACAGGTGGACTTAATTTACTAATTATGTGACTTCTGGAGGCAATTTGTTACTCAGGATTTTATTTAGGGGTGTCAGATTACAGGGGCACTGAATACAAGTTCACATCACCATTTTCAGATTTATATTATCAAAATAAAAAAAATTTATCATTTCCTTTACAGTTCACAAATACTTGCTACTTTTTAGTGGTATACTACATAAAATCTCAAAAAATACATTTAGGTTTGAGGGTGTAACATGAAAAGATATGAAAATGTTCATGGGAAAGAATGAATGCTTCTTCAAGGCACTAAAAATCTAGCTAGTATCATTCCTATAGAATCAAAATCTCCTGCACCCAGCATCACTGCTCTCACTGTCAGGAACTGTATGCTTGATCAAATACCCTGTTATTTCTATATCTAAATATAGTGATAACAGTGTACACTTGAGAACAAACCACTGATAGCTGAAATGGTTACAGCATAACTTGTGCTTAGCTTTATCGTTCTAATAACAGTTTTGCTACTCCTCAGAACTGCCACTAAAGGAGACTGCATAGCTCTGAGCTGCTTAAGAGACAACTTTAAGGGGAGATGAATTTGAAAAAAAAATATATTAACAAAATAAAAAAGCTTGAGTTTTTTCACAACTGTTTTACTAATTAAATTTCCCACATGAAAGGCAAATGTCAGCCAAATCATAGATTCAACTAGCCAGATGTCATCGATTGATGTCATTTTTACATTACTAAGGCTGTGTTTGCGTTAAATAGCTCAAATGGGATTCAGTCAACTCCAAGCAGACATCAGACTGTTATACACATTTTCCAGGCAGTTAAAGGCTTTGCAATATTACAATTCACAGCAAATTTATTTGCTGAAATTAGATTTCTTTGGAAAAATGTGACAAAGCTGGCAAATTTGAATTTAAAGTGATCTGCTCATCTCTATCAGCACTACACACTGGCTCAACCTTCTTACAAATGTAAATTCAAATTTAAAGAGGCTCCAGTACAGTACGGTACAAACAGGAAAATGTGTAGCAAACAAATGCGGAAGTGTCGGCCTGCCTTGTCCTTGTGAAAATGCCACATGACAATAAAAATCACAATGTGATGTTACTAATTTGTTACTTGTAAGGTTGTGCGTCTACAAATATCCCACAAATTAGCTAGAACTTCTACATTATGCGTAATGGGGAGGAAAACCTGACATATTTGGGCAATATTAACATGGCAACCTTGTATTGCATATTTAATTACATCTTAAAGAGGCTGCCCATAAGGACTGTTAAATAGGATCATCATATAAATTATACAAAGGGGAAAGAGAGCTAGGCTCAGGATAGATGATACCATCACAAATCGTAATAAATAGCATAGATTTTATTAGAACAATTATATAAAACGATACAAAAATGGGGGTGAAAGTACATACGTGAAAAACTCACAATGAATTAAAATAGCAGGCACAATGGGAAAAAGGGCTCCATATAAAGCATAGTAACCATGGTATATATAACCTCTTAGGGTAAATTGGAATGAAAATATCTAGTGATATATATCATTTATGGAGACCACATAGAGAGTGTAAATCAATTACAATCATTCTCAAAGGGAAGCTATTGCTTCCATAGCAATTACCTGAGATAGCTGACCACGTGCGTGCCAAACCCGACACGCATTTCGGTAATGCGCCTTTGTCAAGGGGTGTATAAGAAAGTGAAAGGGTGCAGTATAAATAGGTAGCGTCAGCCAATGGGAAAGATACCACGCGTCACACTTCCCCGTCCGTCGCTAGTGTATATGCGATGTGAGGGAACACATGTAAGTTCCCAGAGATGCACTGTGCTGACCGGAAGTGATGTAATGGAAACCATGGGAATGGCTAGTATACAGTAAGAGTGTCGCCCATGGATTCAGGATGTGTAACGCAAAACCGGAAGTGACGCGCCTGTTCCCCCGGTAACCTGGACGCCCAGCAGCAGCGGCATCAAATAGATGTCACAAGCTGGAGGGCGCACAGGGACCACGGGACACGCGCGTACAGGTAAGCGAAACAACATCCCTAAAGGGGTAAAGCAGGGGAGGTGCATACAGCCATTGTAATATATAATTAAATATACTAAGAACATCTGCAAAATGACGTAGTCTGTATGTGAATCATGAATGGAAAAGCAGTATATTGGGACTCATAAGAAATAGAAAGAATGAATAGAACAACCAAGAATATTATGAGAATATGGTAAAATACATTCTGAATTGATATAACATTACACAGATATATTGCAGTATAATCAGCACACATGTACATAGTTCACAAACAATGCAAGGCACAATATAGTGTTAAATATATAATGTCACCATTCGTATACAATTCAATTACATAATATAGTGCATAGTATCATCCATATGGATATAGGAAGTATTGCTTGTATAGATCATGGAAACAGAATTAGTTGATTCATCATGCAGGAACAAAAACATCAATAGATGCATAGGAGGCCGAAGGAACAATGGGAGACATACCTAATATATAAAAGCAATACAGTTAAAAACAATATAAAATACAACAAAGAGGGTCAACAGTATGCATGTGGATGAGGGAAAGGGAAAGGGGGAGGGGAAGGAGGGAAAAAAAAAAAGGAGAGGGGGAGGGGGGAAAAAGGAAAGGAGAAAGTAGAGGGGAAGGGGGGGAGGAAAGAGGGGAAAGGGAAGGGAAAAGAAGGGAGGGGGGGTGACGATCACAGAAATGATACGAAACTAAGATTCTCATTAAGTCCATTTGGCTGGATGGTGTTGAGGGTCCAAATCCACCTGGCCTCCAATTGGGCCAGGCGTCTGGAGATTGGTCCCCCACAGATCCCCATGTCAATGCATTCAATCCCTTTATTCTCAATAAATTACCATTACATTGGTGATGTTGTTTAAAATGGCGTGGGATCGTTTTCAAATTCAACAAGTCTGTCTGCTCAAGTGCCGAAAAAATACCCAGTACATGTTCCCTGATCCTTATTTTAAATTGTCGTGTGGTCAAACCGACATATATAAGACCACAGGGGCATGTGGCATAGTATATTACATTCTTAGTCAGACAGTTGATGCGTTTCTTAATTTTATATATTTTTTGACCGCTAGAATCACAGAACTCCTCAGCTTTATCCACGTTAGTGCAGGCCCTACAATGACCACATGGTGAACAACCATGCTTCACTGTTACGGCATCCAAAAAAGTGGGATTTGGTTCACCAACATAGTGGCTCCTGGTAAGGTGATCACGTAAGTTCCTAGACCTACGAAAGGTAATTGATGGTGCAGATGGAATGTATTTAGACAGTATGGGGTCACATCTCAACACAGGCCATGCCTTTGTTAGCGCTTGCTTCATTGCAGGGATCTGCGTGTGAAATTTGGTAATAAACCTGACTACATCATTATGCGTGGTACGCCGAGCCCTATACAGTAGATCATGACATGAGGAAAACTTGGCCCTATGATAAGCTCTTTTTATAGACCTCCTACTGTAACCTCGTTCCAGGAATCTGGATGTAAGGTCTTTGGCTTGAATTTCAAAATCATAATCCGTCGAGCAGATCCTGCGGATACGCAGGAACTGTCCGACAGGGACCGACTGCACCATGTATTGGGGATGAGAAGAGGAAGCGTGTAGAAGCATGTTGGTAGAGGTAGGCTTCCTATAGATATCTGTCTGTATTTTACCATTAACATCTTTCTTTAATACGACATCCAAAAATTCGGCCTTTTCCATACTGTATTGATATGTGATATGTATATTCAAGTCATTGATGTTTAGCACGTCCATGAAAGAAATCAATTCTAAATCCGTAGACTGCCAGATAATCAGAATGTCATCGATGTATCGCGTCCAAGAAAGGACGCGACACATCGACGGCAGACGATCCGACAGGAAGAGGTCCCTTTCCCACAGCCCCAGGAACAGATTAGCATAGGAGGGAGCAAAAGCTGCCCCCATCGCTGTTCCCTGGAGCTGCAGAAAGAAGGACCCCTTAAAAGTAAAAAAGTTGTGGGTGAGGGTGAGCTCTAACAACTCTAGCACCAATTCGTTAATTGGTCCAGAGATGTCCGAACCATCCAAAAAATATTTAGTCGCCATTAAACCATCTTTATGCCTGATGTTCGTATATAAGGATTCAATATCAGCTGTGACAAGAATGGTGTCCGAATCCAAATATAACTCATCAACTTTGCGTAATAAATCCATCGTATCTTTTAAAAAAGAGGGCAGGGTTTCCACAAGAGCTGGAGTATAGAGTCAATCCATCTATTTACCGACTCCAAGTAGTTCCCTCCCCCTGATATTATAGGTCGTCCAGGGGGGGTGGAAGCATTTTTATATATTTTTTGACCGCTAGAATCACAGAACTCCTCAGCTTTATCCACGTTAGTGCAGGCCCTACAATGACCACATGGTGAACAACCATGCTTCACTGTTACGGCATCCAAAAAAGTGGGATTTGGTTCACCAACATAGTGGCTCCTGGTAAGGTGATCATGTAAGTTCCTAGACCTACGAAAGGTAATTGATGGTGCAGATGGAATGTATTTAGACAATATGGGGTCACATCTCAACACAGGCCATGCCTTTGTTAGTGCTTGCTTCATTGCAGGGATCTGCGTGTGAAATTTGGTAATAAACCTGTCTACATCATTATGCGTGGTACGCCGAGCCCTATACAGTAGATCATGACATGAGGAAAACTTGGCCCTATGATAAGCTCTTTTTATAGACCTCCTACTGTAACCTCGTTCCAGGAATCTGGATGTAAGGTCTTTGGCTTGAATTTCAAAATCATAATCCGTCGAGCAGATCCTGCGGATACGCAGGAACTGTCCGACGGGGACCGACTGCACCATGTATTGGGGATGAGAAGAGGAAGCGTGTAGAAGCATGTTGGTAGAGGTAGGCTTCCTATAGATGTCTGTCTGTATTTTACCATTAACATCTTTCTTTAATACGACATCCAAAAATTCGGCCTTTTCCATACTGTATTGATATGTGATATGTATATTCAAGTCATTGATGTTTAGCACGTCCATGAAAGAAATCAATTCTAAATCCGTAGACTGCCAGATAATCAGAATGTCATCGATGTATCGCGTCCAAGAAAGGACGCGACACATCGACGGCAGACGATCCGACAGGAAGAGGTCCCTTTCCCACAGCCCCAGGAACAGATTAGCATAGGAGGGAGCAAAAGCTGACCCCATCGCTGTTCCCTGGAGCTGCAGAAAGAAGGACCCCTTAAAAGTAAAAAAGTTGTGGGTGAGGGTGAACTCTAACAACTCTAGCACCAATTCGTTAATTGGTCCAGAGATGTCCGAACCATCCAAAAAATATTTAGTCGCCATTAAACCATCTTTATGCCTGATGTTCGTATATAAGGATTCAATATCAGCTGTGACAAGAATGGTGTCCGAATCCAAATATAACTCATCAACTTTGCGTAATAAATCCATCGTATCTTGTAAAAAAGAGGGCAGGGTTTCCACAAGAGGCTGGAGTATAGAGTCAATCCATCTATTTACCGACTCCAAGTAGTTCCCTCCCCCTGATATTATAGGTCGTCCAGGGGGGGTGGAAGCATTTTTGTGTAATTTGGGTAACAGATAGAGGGTGGGTATGGTGGGCTCACTAACAGTCAATGCCGTAAAGAGATCACGAGTGATCACCATATTACTCAATGCTTTGTTGAGAATACTCTGAAGTTGTCGGTTGAAGGCGGACAAGGGGTTATACGTGAGTTTTTTATAACACGTAGTATTATGTAATTGGCGAAATGCCTCACGTTCATACATTTTCTTGGGCCAAATCACAATATTACCCCCCTTGTCCGCCGGTTTCAACACGACATCAGACAGGTTACTCAATTGTTTTAATCTCACGTGTTCTATCCTGGTGAGATTATCCTTGCCGATTTGACTAGATATATTACGAAATTCATTAGTGACGATTTGTACAAATAAATCAATATTGGCACAGTTGGCAAGGGGAGGGAACTTCTTGGAGTGTGGCAGAATAGATGGAGGAATCTTACCATGCTCAGATGTAGCATGTTCCGTGGCTAGCTCTTCCAGCGTTCTCAAGGCCAGTTGTTCCTCCGCTGTTGGAAACAATTTATCAAGATTAGTATCATGGAAGTGCCGTTTAAACATCAATGATCTAGCGAATATATGCAAGTCTTTAATTGCAGTAAACTGGTCAAAACCAGAAGCGGGGGAGAAAGTAAGGCCTTTAGTAAGTAAGGATAAATCATCTATAGAGAGGACATGACTACTAAGGTTGATTACCTTGTTATCTTTTTTCTTCTTGGCAATTGAAATAGATTCATGTCTTCTATATGGATGAAAATTATAATCCCGTTGTTTTCCAGCTCCTGATCTGGTCATCATAGATGTCGAGGGCGTATCAGAGACTTCACTAAGAGACGACACTGAAGTAACAGATGGAGTACGTGATGATTGGAATTGATTGTTCCTGGCTTGGCACCAGCGATAGACGTTTTTCGTTTGATAGTCACGTGTGTCACGATTAAATTTATTACTGTCTGTCTCGTGAATCTTTTTGACCAAGCTATCGATAGTAATGTCCATTTGTATCTCAAATTGTGCTAACTTCTCAGTAGGACAATTTATTTTCAAATTTGTTTGCGCTGCATCGATCAATTTATCCAGATTCATAATTGCTGTGCTATTGGAATCAATTAGTAATGTCATAAAACTGTTGGAAGAGACATTACATGCTTCTTCCCATTTAGAGATGAAATTGTCATCATTTATAGGGAAAGTAGGAACAACTCTAATTCTAAGGCCTCTAGGGATTAATTTGCGATTGACATATTTCTCTAGGAACACCCTGTTCCACCACAATTTGGTTCTTTTAACCACCATGTATTGGATATCTGAGAATTGTTCGTCCCATCCGTGATCGCCACCTGAGGACACATCCACACGATCACCCCCAAATGTCTGTTCAATTTGTGTGAGCCAAGTTTTCTCCTTGGCTCTATAGTCCATTATGTCCACGGCAATACCTGTGCAAAACACAGTAATTAATAGGGAGGAAAACCTGACATATTTGGGCAATATTAACATGGCAACCTTGTATTGCATATTTAATTACATCTTAAAGAGGCTGCCCATAAGGACTGTTAAATTGGATCATCATATCAATTATACAAAGGGGAAAGAGAGCTAGGCTCAGGATAGATGATACCGTCACAAATCGTAATAAATAGCATAGATTTTATTAGAACAATTATATAAAACGATACAAAAATGGGGGTGAAAGTACATACGTGAAAAACTCACAATGAATTAAAATAGCACGCACAATGGGAAAAAGGGCTCCATATAAAGCATAGTAACCATGGTATATATAACCTCTTAGGGTAAATTGGAATGAAAATATCTAGTGTATATATATCATTTATGGAGACCACATAGAGAGTGTAAATCAATTATAATCATTCTCAAAGGGAAGCTATTGCTTCCATAGCAATTACCTGAGATAGCTGACCACGTGCGTAATGGGAAAATGATCCACTGGATAATGTGTTTAGTGTGTAAACAATGATAAGATCAGAATTCCAAATGATGAGGAGTCACATGATTTTATTTTGCTATGTTGGAAGCTTAAAAGTGTCATTCCAGTTTTCACCTGTTTTATTTGTTTCAACCTGGGCCCCCACCTGCATATTGGTCAGATGTATGTGTACTTGTAGTGTTTTGGATCCTATAAAGACATACATGTTTGCCTTATATAATGATGTCCCCATCCTGTCTTCTTCCTGAAATAATATTAATTTTATTTATATAGCGCCAACATATTCCACAGCACTTTACAAATTTAGTGGGGAAATATACAGACAATAAAAACAGTACAAAGTAACACATAGTTCAACAGTTACAGGAGGAGTGAAGGTCCAGCTCGAAAGCTTACAATCTATGAGGAAATAGGGGAACACAATAGGTAGAACGTGCTTGTCATGTATGGTCTAGCAATCATTATAATAAATAGGGGTTATAATATAAAGCTGCATTTGCCAGTCATCAGCCAGCATCTGTCTAAGTACAGTTACCAAGTGCTATTATGTGCATGAAGGATGTGGAGACAGATAAAGAGGGAGGACCGGATTCTATGGAAAATTTAGAAAGAGGGAACAGGAGAGAGTTAGATTAGTGAAGTGAGGTGATAAGCCTGCATAAGACTTAAAAATGTGTGGGCTAGTTATTAGTTATATTGTCCAGGGTAGTGCATCCCAGAAAACTGGCACAGCAAGTGAGAAGTCTTGGAGATGGAGGTGCGAGTTTCAGATTATGGAGGATGCGAGTCTTAGATCAGTTGCGGAACGGAAGGCACAGATAGGATGAACAGGGGTGGATTAAGAGTAGTCAGGGCCCCAAGAAGTTTAGAAGACGGGACCCCCCCTGGGTACCTGATGTGTCATGTGACATGTCACATGATCACCTTTGATAAATCATGTGATAGGTCATGTGAGCAACACACAGGTGGTTTGGTGCATATCTGTAGATGGAAAAAAAGCAGATAGTGCAAATTTTTCCCTTGTGTACAGCATTATACATGACATAGCGTTATACAAAATAGAGAAGGGGTGGGAGATCAATTTTCCCAAGGGGCCACATGAGAGACCGTGACTGTTGTGGAGGCTGAACCAATAGGCTGAAATTATTTCAGCTCAATATTAATATTCACATATTAATTATAATTATTTGTTTACATTAATTGTATGACTTAATATAGAGCAGAATTAAGTATGCAGACATCCCCCTATATACAGTATGAACCCCCCATAGCTGGTTGTATACAGTATGAACCCCTCATAGCAGGTTATATACAGTGTGAGCCCCCACAGCTTGTTATATACAGTATGAGCCCCCCATAGCAAGTTATATACAGCATGAGCCCCCCATAGCTGGTTATATACAGTATGAGCCCCCATAGCTGGTTATATACAGTATGAGCCCCGCATAGCTGGTTATATACATTATGAGCCCCCATAGGTAGTTATATACAGTATGAGCCCCCCACAGGTGGTTATATACAGTATGAGCCCCCACATAGCTGGTTATTTACAGTATGAGCCCTCATAGCTGGTTATATACTGTATGAGCCCCCATAGCTGGTTATATACAGTATAAGCCCCCATAGCTGGTTATATACAGTATGAGCCCCCATAGCTGGATATATATAATTAAAAAAATAAACATAACACATACTCACCTCACTACCGTACCCTTGACGCTGTGCTCCAGATGGTACCCAGGGCCATTCCCGCTCTGCCTGACGTCATGAGGCAAGGTGGGCCCAGCATCTGCGCACGATGGTGACAACATGTGGCCGTGGCAGCCGGATAGGAGAGGCCGCGTCGTGACGTGCGTGGGCACCTAACTGTTAAATAGACCCCGCACTGTGTATGCTGGGTCCGCTCTGCCTGACGTCATGCGGCAAGGAGGCCTCAGCATTATCCAAACCGCCTGCGGCCGCAGGCCCGCAGCAGTGACTTAAATAACACATGGGATTGCGAATTATAATGGAGGCAATTCATGGGCCCCCCTGAAGCCCGGGGCCCCGGGCGGTAGCCCAGATTGCCCTCATTATAATCCATTTTTGAGGATGGTAGACAGAGATAAGGTAGTAGAAGTAGGGTTGTGCAGAACTGTGGAGAGCTTTGTGGGTGAGAAAGATAAGTTTGTATTGCATTCTGTAGCGAATGGGCAACCAGTGTAATGACTGGCATAGGATCAGTGTAGCGGCTGGACAGAAATACAACCCTGACTGCTGCATTCAGGTTGGATTGGAAAGGATTGTTTGGTTAAAGGGAGACCAATCAGTAGAGAGTTGACGTAGTACTGGACCTTTCCTGTATTAATGTCTCCTATTCTGGTCCCTTGCCTTACTAATATCCTCTGTTCTTTCTCTCTTCTCCAACACATTTTAAAAATAAATAAATGCTTCTTCTTACCTTCCCCAGCTCCCATGATGTGCGGCATCCTATTTCACAGCTGACGCAACTGACTTTGGCATTCCCGCCATGAGTGGAGCATGACTTCACTGTCGTGCACTGACCGTGACGGGCACGTTAGCGTCAGTTCTTTGATTGGACGGTGATGTGTATTGTGGTGCAGTGAGCCTGGGGGTCTCTGAGCCACAATACATTTCAGCTGTATGTGTGTCCAAGTATGCACATCCAGGTGAAATAGCTGCAGGGGTTGGCGGGCTACCCTCCCACATGGGACCGTCCATGCTCTATTGTACATATTTATAAGCACTGGGGAACATGGTATCAAGCTTGACACCAAAGAGCAGGTTGCTGAACAACTCGCAGTTATCGATGCTTGAAATGACTCTCTAGACAGAAAACAGAAAATAATAAATACCCACCTTTTTAATGCATTATTCCAAAAACCGACATTGACTCTTGGTCAGGTAAATGGCAAGTTCCACTTTTCATACTTGATGCAATATTGTATGATGTTTTATATCACAATTTATACGTTTTCATTATAAAGTAATCCCATTTGGCCAAAAGAAACATTCTAAATAAAGTTTTGTACAATAAATATTTCTCACACAATTTGAATATGAGATAGGAAAGTATGCAGATTGCTTTTAACCCCAAAAACATTTGTAACCTACTCTGTGCTGGATCACTTGTTAGAGGAATGCACAGCTCTGCAATGGAAAATATAATAATGTACAAACAATTCCCTTTCCTCAAATATCATGTGAAAAGCAAATACACATAATAAAACATGCTCATCTTTTTATGACCTATGGTACTATCTCAGCAAAGATGACACTATTAGACATAAAACAGTGTGGCTCATATACACAACTACACACATGGTCAAAATTGTTGGTACCCCTCGTTTAATGAAAGAAAAACCCACAATGGTCACAGAAATAACTTGAATCTGACAAAACTAATAATAAATTAAAAATCTATGAAAATGAACAAATGAAAGTCAGTCATTGCTTTTCAACCCTGCTTCCACAGAATTTAAAAAAAATTAAACTCATGAAATATGCCTGGACAGAAATGACGGTACCCCTGAAAATAATGTGACAAAAGGGACATGTTAAATCAAGTTGTGTCCAC
Source organism: Phyllobates terribilis (assembly GCF_046119375.1). NCBI lineage: Eukaryota > Metazoa > Chordata > Amphibia > Anura > Dendrobatidae > Phyllobates > Phyllobates terribilis. The sequence continues at coordinate 62,985,212 of NW_027362769.1, read as the reverse complement.
TAATTAGCATTACAGGTGTCTACAATCTTGTAATCAGTCAGTGGGCTGCAGATAATCACTGTGCTGTTTGGTGACATGGTGTGTACCACACTCAACATGGACCAGAGGATGCAAAGGAAAGAGTTGTCTCAGGAGATTAGAAAGAAAATGATAGACAAGCATGTTAAAGGTAAAGGTTATAAGAACATCTCCAAGCAGCTTGATGTTCCTGTGACTACAGTTGCACATATTATTCAGAAATTTATGATCCATGGGACTGTAGCCAACCTCCCTGGACGTGGCTGCAGGAGGAAAATTGATGACAAATCAAAGAGACGCAAATACGAATGGTAACAAAAGAGCCCAGGATAACTTCTAAAGAGATTAAAGGTGAATTTCAAGCTCAAGGAACATCAGATCGCACCATCTGTCGTTGTTTGATCCAACGTGAACTTCATGGGAGACAACCAAGGAGAACACCATTGTTGAAAAAAAATCATAAAAAAGTCAGACTGTAATTTACTAAACTACATGTTGACAAGCCACAAAGCTTCTGGGAGAATGTCCTATGGTCAGATGAGACAAAAATGGAAGTTTTTGGCAAGGCACATCAGTTCTATGTTCACAGACAGAAAAATGAAGCATATCAAGAAAAGAACACTGTCCCTACTGTGAAACATGGAGGAGGCTCTGTTATGTTCTGGGGCTGCTTTGCTGCATCTGGCACAGGGTATCTTGAATCTGTGCAGGGTACAATGAAATCTCAAGACTATTAAGGGATTCTACAGAGAAATGTGCTGCCCAGTGTCAGAAAGATTGGTCTCAGTCGCAGGCCATGGGTCTTGCAACAGGATAATGACCCAAAACACACAGCTAAAACACCCAAGAATGGCTAAGAGGAAAACACTGGAATATTCTGAAGTGGCCTTCTATGAGCTCTGACCTAAATCCTATTGAGCATCTTTGGAAAGAGCTGAAACATGCCGTCTGGAAATGGCAACCTTCAAGCACGAGACAACTGGAGCAGGTTGCTCATGAGGAGTGGGCCAAAATACCTGTCAAGAGGTGTAGAAGTCTCATTGACAGTTACAGGAATCATTTGATTGCAGTGATTGCCTCAAAAGGTTGTTCAAACAAAATATTAAGATAAGAGTACCATCATTTCTGTCCAGGCCTATTTCATGAGTTTAATTTTTTTTTAAATTCTGTGGAAGCAGAGTTGAAAAGCAATGTCAGACGTTCATTTGTTCATTTTCATAGATTTTTAATTTATTATTACTTTTGTCAGATTCAAGTTATTTCTGTGACCATTGTGGGGCTTTCTTTCATTAAACGAGGTGTACCAACAGTTTTGACCGTGTGTACCTGCTATATAATAGGGGAAGTATTCATAGACTATAGTGTGTATTAGAAATGCATGAAATATTGCTGTGTATTGCTTGAAAAGAACCTATCACCTCCTGGGAAATGCCCTGAGATAAAAGGAGACCAAAATAAAAACCTTTCTCAAATATATATAATTAGGAGAAGTATCTCATATTAGAAAAAAAAATATCCTGTGTTTAATTTATCAATAAAAGCTTTTTCCCCTTTAAGAGATGGAGCTTAAAGTCAGTTGAAGTTGTGCTCTCCATTGTCTCACTAACTTGACAGGTGTGTGAGGCCTCCTGGCTATGAGCTGGAAGATACTATTGTGTGGTGAGAGACTGTGCGCAGCATGTGAACACAGAAGAGATCTTTGCTGATGTCTTACTTGGTGCTGTATATAGGGATATATAAAGCAATGTAAGATGGATTCCTGTGTATTATGCAGTAGCAGATGGAAGGAGGAAGCTAGAAGAAACAGCTACAAAGGTAAAAACCTGTGAGCTTCTTCTCAGTGTGTCTGTTGTGTGCTCTGTGTATATGTAGTGAGAGACTCAAATCCTTTGAAACCAGCTATGTCCTCTATATTGGATTAACCATTTAAAATAGCTATTTCCTCTTCTAATAGATTCATGGTTTATAAGTCTTTCTCTTGTAGAATAAACAATTAGAAGCAACTGTATCTTTCTCCATTATCTGGACTGCCCAGTTCACAGGGACATAGTAATATGTACAGTACAGACCAAAAGTTTGGACACACCTTCTCATTTAAAGATTTTTCTGTATTTTCATGACTATGAAAATAGTACATTCACACTGAAGGCATCAAAACTATGAATTAACACATGTGCAATTATATACTTAACAAAAAAGTGTGAAACAACTGAAAATATGTCTTATATTCTAGGTTCTTCAAAGTAGCCACCTTTTGCTTTGATGACTGCTTTGCACACTCTTGGCATTCTCTTGATGAGCTTCAAGAGGTAGTCACCGGAAATGGTCTTCCAACAATCTTGAAGGAGTTCCCAGAGATGCTTAGCACTTGTTGGCCCTTTTGCCTTCACTCTGCGGTCCAGCTCACCACAAACCATCTCGATTGGGTTCAGGTCTGGTGACTGTGGAGGCCAGGTCATCTGGCGTAGCACCCCATCACTCTCGTTCTTTGTCAAATAGCCCTTACACAGCCTGGAGGTGTGTTTGGGGTCATTGTCCTGTTGAAAAATAAATGATGGTTCAACTAAACGCAAACCAGATGGAATAGCATGCCGCCGCAAGATGCTGTGGTAGCCATGCTGGTTCAGTATGCCTTCAATTTTGAATAAATCCCCAACAGTGTCACCAGCAAAGCTCCCCCACATCATCACACCTCCTCCTCCATGCTTCACGGTGGGAACCAGGCATGTAGAGTCCATAGGGGCCACGGAACACCACTCTTGCAGCCAGAGCAGTGTGAAAAGGTTGCTAGTTGGATAGCAGATAATGCTTCCAGTCAGTTTGCTACCACCACCACCCTGTCTTCCACACGGTCCAGTCTCAGTAGCCGTGAGTCTGGACCATATATTCCTCACCCTGATCCTCCCTCTTCCCACCATGCCGAGTGCCCGGAGACAAGAGATCCAACACTTGAACACTCCGAATAGCTGTTCACTTTTCCATTTATAGATTCGGACCCCTCACCAGGCCCGCTTCAAGCGGGGCAACAGGAGATCGCATGTAGCGATGCCCAAATATTTTAGAAGCCACGGTCACATGAAGGCGACGGTGGGAAAGTGCAATTACTGTCACAAGAGGTGAATGATGATGATGATGAGACAGAATTGCCACCAAGTCAGGAGGAGGTCCAGGGTGGAAGATGAGGTAGTGACGATGAAGTCACTGACCCAACCTGTCCAGGTGACATGTATAGCGAGGACAGCAGCATAGAGGGGCAGGAGGCATAGCACCACAACAGGCAGGAACGAGCAGTGGGGTGGCAACAGACACAGGCGGGAAACTGCTCCCCGGAGCACCAACACGAGGGAAGTTGCGAGTCCAACTGTTAAGTCTTCTAGATTCTGGTTCTTTTTTAAAGACTGTCCAGATAACTCCAAAAAGGCCATTTGAAACATCTGCCATGCCAGCATCAGCAGGGGAAGCAAAACTATCAGCTTGACCACCACCAGCATGCTCAGGCACATGACATCAAAGCACCCGACTAGTTGGTCTGAATGCCAGGGTCCAGAAACAGTGTCTGCAGGTGACACCACTGCCTGTTCCGCTGTTGTGCTTGCACACCAATTCTCTCCATGGCGCAGGTGAAGATGCCTCCCGCTCTGCACCTATTGTTGCACAGTTGCAACCATCACCGTCAGCAACCACATCCTTATCCCAGCGTTCAGTTGTCCCTACCCCAGTCCTTTGAATGCAAGCGCAAATATGCAGCCAACGCCCTATAGGCCACAATACTAAACTCCCACATTTCTTGAATGCTTATACTTGAAATGTTGCCTTTTAGGCTTGTGGAGGCAGAATCTTTCCGCAACCTGATGGCGGCAGCCGTCCCTCAGTACTCTGTCCCTAGCCGCCACTATATCTCCCGGTGTGCCGTCCCTGCATTACACCAGCATGTGTCCCAGATCATTAGTCGTGCCCTCAACAACGCAGTTACTTGGAAAGTCCACCTAACCACGGACACATGGACAAGTGCAGTCAGAAGCTGGAAGCAATGCAGCACTGCCTTGGCCAAGTGGCAACGGGCTGTGCTGAAGCTAATATGCTTAGGGGACAAACCGCACACCGCTGCAGAGTTGTTGACAGCTGTAACCAAGCAGGCAAATCTGTGGCTGTCACCGCTGAACCTACAGCCAAGCATGGTCGTGTGTGACATTGGCAGGAACCTGGTGCCGGCTCTGAAGCTAGACAAGCTCACGCACGTACCATGTCTGGCTTATGTGCTCAACCTAGTGGTTCAGCGGTTTCTCAAAACTTACCCGGATCTGCCTGAGCTGCATATCAAAGTACACCGCTTGTGTGCCCATTTTCGAAAGTCACCTACAGCTTCCGCTGCTCTCGCCGTGCTTAAGCAGTGTTTGCAGCTTCCAGCTCACTGCCTGGTGTGTGATGTCACCACACATTGGAACTCAACATTGCAGATGTTGGGAAGGATTTGTGAGCAGCAGAGGGCAGTTGTTGAGTATTAGCTTCAACATGCACATCGTTATTCAGGTCAGCCTCCGCACATAAAATCTGATGAGTGTGCATGAATGTCAGACATCTGTGCCATCCTCCAAAACTTTGAGGACTCCACCAAGATGGTGAGCGGCGATGACGCCATAATTAGCGTCACCATCCCGCTTCTCTGTCTACAGAAATGCTTGTTGCTCACAATTAAAAAAGAGGCATTGCAGGAAGAGCATGATGAGATGGAGCAAAAAAAAATATAGGGTGATGCCACACAGCCCAGCCTCATCTCATCCCAACGTGGATTGGGTGATAATGCGCTACATAAGGTACTACCCACGCAACAATCATAACGTCAGTTCAGTGTGGATGGCCTGAGGAGAAGGATAATGAGAAGGAGGACCAGGAGGAGCAGAGAATAGACAGTCGTCTTTTTGGTCAGGACAGGAAAGACTTGGCTGTTGGCAGTCTAGCACACATGGCTGACTTTATGTTCCTCTGCCTTTCCCTTGACCCTTGTGTTATACACATTTTGGCCGACAGTAATTACTGGTTGGTCACACTTCTAGACCCATGCTACAAGAAGAACTTTCTATCTCTCCTTCTCGTGGCGAAGGGGTCTAATAAAATGTTGCAGTACCAGAAGGCCCTTGTTGAATTATTAAAGAAATTCCCATCTAAAAACGCTGATGGCAGAGGTCACAGTTTGTTGGACAACCAAGGAGTACAGGCAAGGGAGACACAAATACGATGCAGCAGAGGCAGTGGAACACTGTCAAAGGTCCGTGACAGTTTTCTCAGTCCCTCCCAGCGCCCAGGCCCTCATGTGCAGGGTACTCTCTGTGCAGGGTACTTCAAGTGTGTCCACTTGATGCTCATCAAGAGAATGCCAAGAGTGTGCAAAGTAGTCATCAAAGCAAAAGGTGGCTACTTTGAAGAACCTAGAATATAAGACATATTTTCAGTTGTTTCACAATTTTTTGTTAAGTATATAATTCCACATGTGTTAATTCATAGTTTTGATGCCTTCAGTGTGAATGTATAATTTTCATAGTCATGAAAATACAGAAAAATCCTTAAATGAGAAGGTGTGTCCAAACTTTTGGTCTGTACTGTATTTTTCACCGTTGAAAGCAATTCAAAAGTGCAAAACGCATCAAAAACACTACGAATGAACATAGCACAAGTTGTGGAGAAATTTTTTTTTGTGTGTTTTTTTTTGCCTTATATAGAAATCATGACCCTGAAAAGAATGTTCCGTAACATTTTTTCCAGGCTTCGTTTTTGTTTGTTTTATTGTGAGTTCATAAAAGTGGCGTAATACCCTGACAACATTGTTCACAGACGTGACCTGGGAGTCAGAGATGCTTCCAGGGGTCTTCCCCGTGCTGTTCTCATGTCATTTCAACACTGTTCCCATCGATTTGGGCAATTTTTGCCCCCTGCAAACCTCTAGGGGGTGGGGGGAAGGCCGCCGGAAAAATGCTTGAGTTTCCCATTGACTTACATTGGGCCCGTTGCTCGTGTCTAGCACCCTAGCATTACGATTTGCTCGACCCGAGCAACAAGCACCCGAGCATTTTTCACTAATGCAACGTTTTAGAGTACCTGAAATGTCATGCAAATCTCAACGCGTATTTTGAGCCCTGTTGCATGTTTATTCTTTCAAATAAATGGGCGAAAAAAGCAAGCAAAAACGTAATAACATGCCAAAACAAGCGTATTGTACATTTTTCCTGCCACCAATGTTTTTTGGGGGTTGAAAAAAAATTGTTGCAAAAAGACCATGTGTGAACATACCCTTAGCTACTTTCTAAATGTATTGAGACTCCCAATTTATAGAAGAGTACTAAAAAATTAATATAGGCAATATAGCTGTCTCTTGGCATTTTTGATGCGTGCATGGTAAATATTTCCTTTACTCTATATTGGACTAACAAATTAGATGACATTCAGATATTTTGACATTAGATCCCATCAGCCAGATCTCAAAAAGAATTGTAAGTGATATGCCTTCATAAACTATAAAGCTATTGTGACGCTCGCAGCCCTACCCTGGGAAGATGAGGGGATTACTCGGAACCGGGTCAGATGTTTTGGTGGTTTGCAACCGTGGCCTGGACCCGTTCTGTGCCCAGGGCCATCACATTAAAAAAAGGATGTAATGGGCTATCAGGGTTGAGTGGTTGCTATCGACTACGCCACCTGTGGTACCTGGTGAAGGCCACCAGCGCTGCTGCAGTCCTCTGAGGCGGGATGTTGTGGCAGCCGACGTTGATACTACTCCCCACAGGCGGAGCAGGGCCTAAGGGCAGAGAGACGAGGAATGGTGGGGGTTGTAGTGTAGGAGGTCTGGTGCTACGTGGTGCAGTGCAGTGCAGAAATAAAGAGTCCGGAGGCCATAGGGGTTGACTTCCAGGGTTTTTACTCACGGTGGAGAGTACAGCTGCAAGGCTTCTCCCTGCTCCTTGCGGAGTTCTGCGGTCACCAAGGACGGAGGTCCGACAACCTCCGAGAAATTTGAGTGCTCAATCAGGACCCCGCACCAGAGTGTTCCTAGACTTCAGACCGAGTCCTTTCCTGTCTGTGTGTGTGTAGATAGGCCGGGTCTCCCTCTCGACTACGCTCAGAAAAAGGGTACGGGTGGCGGCTCCGCTCCTTCCGTTACCTGGTGGGATCCTCTGGGCCTGCCGGGCTTCCCTGACTAGGACGTAGAGTAGCAAAGTCAGGTGTCGGGGGCCGGTACCCCTCTTGCAGCCGGAATCCCTCTGACTAGGCCAGAATAGCGAGGACAGGTGGCGTCTACCGCTCCGTCTGCATCCCCCTGGGATCCTTTTGAGGTGGAGCTACACTCCTAAGCTCCAGGCCTTCTTGGGTATGGTCCTTGACCGGGTTGAGCTATTCGTTAGCTCCAACCTGCCCCTCGACCAAAGGCCAGGGTACGAGGGCCATGTCTCCATCCGCTGCAGGTTCACCCAGAAGCCACGTTCAGGGATGGAGATCACAATCAAAAGACACAGAGCCCAAGATGGCTGTTTATTAAATATGAAATATTAAGTGTAACTAAATGTGCATCCTCCACCCTCACCCACTAAATGGTTCCCCCTATCTCTTGGTTCCCCTGTCTCCCATTTCCAGTAGGGGCAGCACAATAGTGCCTACTAGCCCCCTATGGTGGGAGAAGTGTGGTGTTGGATGTGGAGGTGGGGCCCTGACCAATGCACCGTTCTTAACTCGAAGGAGGAACACCACACCCATTGAAGAGGTGCAGCATCCCTGTGACGATCGAACCCTCAGGGGCGCCACACTATCATCAATAGTATTATTTCTAATCCTGACAGTATTTGCTATTGAATGTGATGCTGGATCTACTATTTAGTACTTCACCTCCCTTCTGGGATATTATGTCACATATCAGGGGACATGGTCTGCTCAAGGCTTCTAGTAACAGCCAGCTCCCTGATAATATCTCCTTTCATGCAGTCTGAGATCAGGGAGCATGTCCTGCCTCTGCCAACCTGCAGTCATTCATCTGTGCTCTACCTACCCTCTCCCTGTCCTCTCTACTTGGAATCCATGCCTACTAATTTCACAGTTTCTTTACTACAGTCCTATCTCTCGCCAAGCTTCCGGATATGTCATAAAGAAGCTGCACATACAGGCTGTGATCTACGGGGAAAAAAGGCACGACGGGGCACAATGTGTATTGTCATGTGTCAGGCCATCTGATACAGTTGCCAAGAAATAATAACACTATATTTGTCAATAAAACATCAATTTTATCAAATATCTATTAAAAACCTAATCAAAGTTTACTTGACAAACTATACTAAGGCAAAAACATTACAAAAATAAACAATAATAGAAAATCGGTCAAAAAGTTCACTGTTTCAAATGCTCCCAGAGAAGATCAGTACTATATTCTCTCCAAAAAGGGGAACGTGGGACAGGGGCAACAACAAGGGCACAAAAGCAGGGGACAGCTTCCAAACCAAATACCAAATCAGAAACAGATAATCTTATCACAAAGTGACCTATTGTGTCCCTATTAAGCCCCTAAATATCTAATCCCTACCTTGTCGCGGAGGTTGTAACCCTAGAAGTCCCTAATAGGACTTCCTAATAAGTGCCCTAGTTGTAATAAATATAAACAAGGTATGCACATAAATAATTGGTCCTCATCTTACGCAGATGCTCCTGAAAAACGAAGATCAACATCCCCCTCAAAAATTACCTCTGCTTGCTCAATCACCTCGGTTCCAATAGGAGTCACTAAGTCTCTATGCGTTTCCTCACATTGGTATCTGGGGTTCATCAGGAGACATACGTAGGTGCAGGCTCAGTCACCCAATTTAACAAATGATATAAAGTGCAAACAGTCTTTTTTTATGGGAATTGGACTAGAAGCTAATATCCATCTGCCAGGGCGAATTGCAGAAGTCTAGAAATATAAGGGTCAACACCAGAGATGAGCAAATTTATTCAAGTTTAATTGAATTTTACTTGAATATACAAAAAATCCCCATTTTTATTTTTGGATTTATGTAAATTTGCAAAGCGCAGAACCACTCATGGCAGAAAAAGTTTAAGAATAAAAAAAAACCTTATACTCATCTCATTGCTCACCTGTCCAGCCCCTCTGCTCTCTATTGGTTCTCAGAGCTGCCTTTTCTTTCACCCTGTCAAGAGCCATATATCCTTGCCCGTTAACTCTAGGCTAGGACTTCTATCCACAATAAGGCCTAGAAGGTCATGTTGCATGTCACGTCATGACATCATGGATGTGCGATGCACAGTGATCTCACAGGCCAAGTTGTGGCCCGAAATCCCAGCCTAGATTGAACAGATAAATAATGTGACAACGCAAAGAAGAGTATTAGAAAGTATGCAGAAATGCTCGTTGTAGCTACAGCATGTTCACTCATGGCCATGACTTCTATCTTTGACCAGGCCTCAAAGGTCAATGTGCTTGACACATCTCTGACGTCACGACATGCAAACAGCAGTAGCTTCTGAGGACTGATTATGGCCCAGAAGACTGAACAAGCTAGCAGATGCATCTTGAGAGACAATCAAGAGATATTCAATTCTTGAAACTTCACTACAAATTGAATTTCCCTGTAAAATGCTTTGAATTCCGAGTTTGTCATAAACTTGTCTTTGTCACTAAAGATTAAAAACTTATGAAATGTCTATAATTGTACTTCATTAATCATAGAAACATCCAACTAAAAAGTCTAAAAACACTGAAGCAGAAACTTAGTGAAAATCAAAATTTGTGTTAGTCTCAAAAATTTTGGCCATAACTCTGATGGATTAGATGTTTTATCTGCCACTGTACTAACCTGATGCTCATCAGCAATCACACCCATCTGAACAGCCAGGTTCAGTCGTCCCTGCACTGTGTACTTTCTCCGGCAGATACCCCGAGCCACGATCCCATATTTCTGACTTGGCAGATTGGACAAGTGTCAGGAACTGGCCCAATTTCCTAAAGAAGTATTGTCATGTCCAGTATTAAGTGTACTGTCAGAGAAAGAATTCAGGAGACCAGTGGCTTTGTCACACTCAGGTGGACTGGGTTATCTGCCGCAAGTGTGGAAAACTTTACATTTGTCAAAATGAATCAGGCATAGATTAGTGCTGACTTTCATTCACTTATGGATGATGCTAATAATTAAATCGGCCATATCATCCATTTTCCTGATTGTCCGTTGTGTGTCTTATACACAGTTCTACTGCCACCAGTGCCAATGGCCCACACTCAGCTGGGTATCTACTTCCTGTCAACCATGTCATCTATACTGTAGTATTATCATTATTATTAGTACAGCTGCCGAGGCTGCTGTTGCTGGCCCTGCATTGCCAGACACTTACCTGTCCCATCCTAATTTTTTACTGTGTGGATTATGCTGCTGCCACTGCCACTGCACAGCCACACATCTCCTGGCTGCCTACTGTGCGTTATAGCTATAATTCTGATCAATGTACTTTTCTGATGGTACACAATCATGAAACAGTTCCAAAAATAGAGCTCATTTTTTTGCATAACTTTTCATTGCTTCTTCACTTTGAAAAAAGCCAACCTGTTCCTACTCCTTAAATAAATGGATCATTTTTGGATGGCTTGTAAAAAAGCTATTGCTTCTTCATTTAGAAAATAAAAAAGCTCTTAATACTCCCAAAACATGGATAATTTTTGCACTTCCCATGACACAGCTTCTTCTGTTTGTACCGCCTGAGTAGAAATACCAGCAAAGCAGGCATCTGCCCCCCCAAATGGATAATTTTTGGACCGTTGTTACTATTTAATTAGCCTGAAAAGGTTGATATTGCAGTGTGTTGTTAAACTGTTGGTTACCACTGGTTACTATCCATTTCCCCTAATCCAGATAAGTTAAGGTCACATGGAAAGTAAGAAGGCCGTTTTTGCATTAAAGAGCTCAAAGGGGGTTCAATGCAGTCCTAAGAAAACTCAGAGTATTATACGTGTATTTTCCAGGCACATAGAAGCTTTGCAGTAATGCAAGTTGATTTTTTATGGATATTCGGTGAAGCTGGTGAACTCGAATTTCAAACAATCCATCCAACACTATTGAAAATGCTATGTTCAAAAATGTTGTGTAAGCTTGTTAGATACTCCCAAAATAGCAATTGAAAACAAACAAATGAGTAAAAATTAGTAACTAATAGCCCATCATGATCCTGTTGCAGACTGCAGTTTTCTAACTTTCCATTCAGTAAAATATTCTGTACACTATGTACTATTATTGCATAAAAGGAAATTGATAGTTGACTATATTTTACGGCTGTAAAGAGTTAACAAGAATGTTAACAGTCTACAATCTGATGTCAGTGAATACAACAGAATTTAATCTGATGAGTAAACTACAGATTATAACTGATATTTATTTAGTTTGCCTTTTTCTTTTTGTTTGGTTTTGTAAATTGATTATTTATGAAGGTTTGGCAGAAAATCTGTGGAAATATCCCAGAAGAGAAATTCTTTCTCAAATATGTATCCAAACAACAAGATAGAGATTTTGTAGTGTTTTCCAGCTGCTTATTTCTAACAATTGGTAATTTAAAAAAAAAACACAAAAAAAGCATTTTATATATTTAAACTAACTATCTTAAAGGGGTTGTCCAGCCTTAGGGTTCAAGTCTGCAGACACTTTTGTGGCTGCAGGCTTGTGAATCCTCACATCGTTCTCACTGTGTGTTGTGAGAATACTCCAGTGCCTGCGTCGGTAGTGGCGGGTGCGTAACTGCATGTATGTGATTTATACAAGTGGTCACGTGCCGACTAGATGGGAACAGCCTAGCTCAATGCAAGTGTATTGAGCAGGGTCAGAATGTGGCTGGAAGTATGCAAATCGCATACTTGTGGTCACATGAAGGCCCGCTCCTGGCACTAGCATCGCAGAATCTTCACGGAGCAAAGTGCATGCAATATGAAGATTCACAAGTCTGCAGTCACATAGAGTGACTGCAGACTTGTAGACTAAGGCTGGACAATCCCTTTAATTTTCTCAAGGTTAGGATTTGAATGAAGCTACAAGGGAAAGATCTCCTAAAGTGAATATATCAATAGTATTAAAAAAAAACAGAGAAAGCAGTTTAGCATTTATTCAGCACATTTTATCAAATTGTGCTCCTGTATTGTGTTAGGCTATGTGCCCACGATCAGGAAATAGCAGCGTTTTGGAAGCAGCATATTTTCGCTGCTTCCAAAACGCTGCGATCTAATGACTCAGGTAAATCCACATGTGTTCATTGAACAATGTAGAGTTACCTCATCCAATGCACTCTATTGGGGAAATTTGTGTCGTGGAGACCAGTGTCTCTGCAACAGAAATTGACATGCTGCGGCTCGTCAAGCCGCGCTGCCGGTGAGTTTATGACGCGCCCCTGGGCCTGAGTCGCGCAGCGTTGCGCACGCGGGAGCCTACCCGGAGCCGGATCTGATAGGGGTAGTAGTCTCGTGGCGGTGACCCGGTCCGTGCCCAGGGAGTCAAGCTGAGTGGCAGTCTTTAGCAGAAGATGGTACGGTGTTCGACTACGCCACCCGTTGAATGCGGCTATGAAGCCGCTGCTGCAGGGCAGACCGCTGAGGCCGGTGGTAAGGTCGTGCAGCGTAGCTGGTAGAACCCCCAACGGGAGGGGTATGGCCTCAGGGCAACCGACGTGTTTGAAGGGGGTAGCAGGAACCACTCAGAGACGGTGCGGTGTAGTTCTGGGTCTTTACTGGTGACAAAGTAGACCCTCCCGGAGTACTGGCTAGCGATCGGGGCCTGGTCAGTCCGTGAGCTGATGGGATCTCCCCTGGCCAGGCGGAGTTGTAGGCCTCCCCAACTAATCGTACTCTTCTGGCTACCTTGCTAGAGGCTGATAAAAGTAGCCCACGTCCCTGAGTGTACCGTGTGGTGCTCACCCGTATGGCCGGTTACTCGGGGCCTTTTGGTAGCTTCCGCTCCACGTCGCGGTGCTGGTCCCTTGCGTGTGACCGTGCCTTCGGGTTTCTTGGCCAGAGGACCTGAAATCCCCTGCCGGGCGGTTTCTGCTGATGGGTAAGGATTAGTCCCCACAGCCTCGGACTCCGGGTCCGGTAAGAACTCTTCAATCAGGGCGAGCTCTACAGCTTCCAGCCCCTGATCTCTTTTTAGCACTGCTCCCACTGAGCTCCTGATCTTTCTTTTTCCTAAAGCTGCTCCACTCCAGACCAGACTGTGTCTCTGTCTGTGTTCTCTGCTCTCTCTCTACTCTAACCCTGCCTCAGCCCTAGTTTTATATAGGGGAAGTTCTTCCCCTCCCAGGACTGGGCAGGAGGTGTGGCATGCATAGGATGTCTGACCAGGAAACCTCCCACCTGCTCACAGACGTAATATTGCTATTACTGTGGGAACCAGACCCCTGGGGTGCCACATTCCCCCCTAGTGAAATTTAGTACTCCGGGACTAAACATATTTTTGTAAAACATAACAAGTAAAAACAGAAACAGTACAATAAAGAAAAGCACATTAGGATGGTCACGGCATGTCCGCAACCGGGTGCAGTCTTTGAAGAAAACAAAGGTGTCCATTTCACCAAGAGACCGGGAGCCATAACCAGGTAGGGGTCTGTCCTGCCCCGAGTCCTTAACAGTCTTTAGTCCATTCCTGGGTTACGCTCCAAACATATGTACAAAGGATTCCGGATAATCCTTAAACGACACCTATAAAATAACTAAAAATACACAATTATTTACAAGTAACAGAAAACAGGTAAATACAAATAAACAGTCTAAACACTTAGATCCTCCAACGTACGGGTAACTGGCCTCTAGTGGCTCTAGTGGACCTACGGAGCTGACTGACTGGTCCTGAGCTACCAGGTGTAGGAGCTGTCAAAGGTAAACTGGGCAGCTGTCTACGGGCTCTTTGGCTCACTAGGGGTACGGCAGGCTCACCATAAGCAGAGGGTTGATCCTCCTGGTCTGCTTGTGTGGGGTCTCCTGCCTCCTGGACCGGCTGCTCTTCCAGCTCCACCTGTTTCTCCGTAGGTACTTGAGATGCTGGTTGGAGGAAGGTGAGGACGGGTACCACAACTGCGCCATTGACTTGAGTCCAAGACCGAGGGAAGTCGCCGAGCACAGTACTAACCATATCTTCCCTTTCCTCTGCGGGTCGAGGGTCTTCTTGTTCTTCTTCAGGGCTTCGTAGCTGTTCGGGACACTTCTTCAGGTGATCTCGGGATACAATGGCTGTGGTTTCTCCTCCATCCTTACTGATTATGCAGACTTTCGGGTTCTCATGGCTTGAGGGCAGTATGGTGTACGGGTCCTTCTCCCACTGGTCGTCCAACTTGTGGAGGCGTCTCTTCCTCTTCAAGACCTGCTCTCCAGGTACCAGGGGAACAGCGGGAGCATACTGGTTGTAAGTCTTCTCCTGTCTTTCTCTAGCTTGACAGAGACTTCGCTCCACGCTCTCCTGTACTTTCCGGTACTACTGCTGCCTTTCTGTGTCCCAGTCTGCTTCTGGTGAAGTGTCCTCGGGTGTCAGGACTCCCATCTCCAGATCAACAGGAAGCTTACCAGGTCTTGCTCTCATTAGGTAAGGTGGGGATATAGTTGGTAGAACCTACCGGGATGTGGTTGTATAGGTCCACCAGATCAGGCAGTTTCTCAGGCCACAGACTGCGTTCCTCCAGGGGCAATATCTTCAGAAGATCTATCACCACCTGGTTCATTTTCTCGCAGAGCCCATTGGTTTGCGGATGATAGGGTGTTGTTCTTATCTTCCGGCAGCCATACAGAGTACAGAACTCCTGGAAGACTTCCGCTTCAAAGGCAGGTCCCTGGTCCGTCAGCACCTGCTCCGGGTATCCGTGTGGACGGCAGAAGTGCTGCTGGAAGGCTCTAGCTGCTGTTTGAGCCGTTAAGTCCTTGACCGGGACCACCACCAGGAACCGGGAGTAATGATCTACGATTGTGAGGGCGTAGACATACCCAGATCTGCTTGGAGCCAGTTTCACATGGTCCAGGGCTACCAGTTCCAGTGGCTGTCGGGTGATGATGGGCTGCAAGGGAGTCTTCTGGCTGGCACGGTCCTTCCTTCTTATGTGGCACGGTCCACAGTCTCTGCACCACCTCTCGATGGTTCCCCTCATGCCTACCCAATGGAACCGCCCGCGCAGCAGGAACTCCAGCTTCTTCCACCCGAAGTGCCCAGCTCCGTCGTGGTATGCCTCCAGTACCATAGCCGCGTCTCTTCTTGGCACCACTACTTGCCAGATCAGTTCATGCATCCGGGAGTTAACCATTCTGTGGCACAACTTCCCCTTGTAAAGGAACAGTCGACTCTTCTCAGCCCACAGTTGCTTGGTCTTCTCCGGAGCGTCTGGGTCAAGGCGGGCATCTGGCTGAGTCAGCATCTCCTTCACCAGTCGGACGGCGGGGTCACTGTCTTGCGTTTCCGCCCAGTTGTAATGAGGTAAGGGGTTGAACGTAGCAGATTGCTTACCCCTTACACGGTGGGAATACTGGATAGTCCCATGACGGTGGAACGCGGGGAGTTCAACTTCTTCCAGTTCCTCTGGATCTTCCCCTACGTCCGGTAGGTTTGGCATTCTGGACAAGGCATCCGCGTTGGTATTGGAGCGTCCTGCCCGGTATTTGATTGTGAACTCAAAGTTGGACAGGCGGGCCATCCATCTCTGCTCCAGGGCACCGAGTCTTGCCGTATCCAGGTGTGTCAACGGGTTGTTATCCGTGTACACGGTGAACCGGGAAGAGGCGAGGTAGTGCTTAAAGCGTTCGGTGACTGCCCACACCACTGCCAGGAATTCTAGCTTGAATGAGCTGTAATTCTCAGGGTTTCTTTCCGTGGGTCGCAGTTTTCGGCTGGCGTAAGCAATTACCCGTTCTTTCCCCTGCTGGATCTGGGACAATACGGCTCCTAGCCCGATGTTACTTGCGTCGGTGTAGAGGATAAAGGGCTGGCTGTAATCAGGGTACACCAGGATTTCATCCCCCATGAGGGCCATCTTCAGCTGGCGGAAGGACTCTTCTTCCAGCTTCTCCCATCTGAAGGGCGGCTTCTGGTTCTTGGCCTTCCTGGACTGGCCTATCAGGAGGTCCTGCATAGGAGCTGCCTTTTTGGTGAAACCGGGAATGAATCTTC
Organism: Phyllobates terribilis; assembly: GCF_046119375.1. Lineage (NCBI taxonomy): Eukaryota > Metazoa > Chordata > Amphibia > Anura > Dendrobatidae > Phyllobates > Phyllobates terribilis. The sequence continues at coordinate 62,969,049 of NW_027362769.1, read as the reverse complement.
GGTAGTAGCCTACCAACCCGAGGAACTGCCGCACTTCCTTTACGCTGGAGGGGCTTGGCCATTCCTTAATTGCGGTGATCTTATCAGGGTCGGGAGCCACTCCGTCAGCACTCACCACGTGTCCCAGGTACTGCACCTTTGGTTTCAGGAGGTGACACTTGGAGGGTTTCACCTTTAGGCCGTAGTTTGCCAGGGCTTCGAACACTTCTGCCAGGTGTTTCAGGTGGTCCTCGTAGGTCTTGGAGTAGACGATGACATCGTCCAGGTATAACAGGACCGTCTCGAAGTTTCGGTGTCCCAGACAGCATTCCATCAACCGTTGGAAGGTTCCTGGTGCGTTGCAGAGTCCGAACGGCATGCAGGTAAACTCGCTAAGTCCCATCGGGGTGGTGAATGCGGTCTTCTCCCGGTCCGCCTCTGCTACAGGAACCTGCCAGTACCCGCTAGTGAGATCCAAAGTAGAGAAGAAGTTAGCAGATTTTAAAGCAGCCAAAGACTCCTCTATCCTTGGTAAGGGGTACGCATCTTTGTGTGTGATACGGTTGATTTTCCGGTAATCTACACACATTCTCATGGTGTTGTCTTTCTTTTTAACCAAGACTAGTGGAGCTGCCCAGGGGCTACAGCTAGCCCTGATTACCCCAGCCTCCTTCATGTCTCTAAGCATCCCCTTGGCGTGTTGGTAGTGTGCAGGGGGTACGGGTCGGTATCTCTCCTTTATGGGAGGATGGTCTCCCGTGGGGATGTGGTGTTCTACCCCCTTTACTCGCCCGAAGTCTAACGGGTGTTTACTAAACACTCTCTCGTACTCTTGAACCACCCGATAGACTCCCTGTTTCTGGTGTGAGGGAGTGGAGTCAGTACCCAAATGTAGTTGCTGACACCAGTCCTCTATTGTTTTCTTAGAGCCATTACCTTCCTCTGGTTGAGATGGAGGCAAGGGTTCCACGGCCTGTACAGAATTCTGGTTTATGGTGAACAATTTAGCTAGCGTGGCATACCGGGGCAGGTGTACTTCTCTCTTCCCGATGTTTATTATGCGAACGGGCACCCTCCCATGGCGTACATCAACCACCCCCCGTGCTGTCAGAATGGTGGGCCTACTGTCTGAGTAGACGGGTTCTACCATTGCTTGGTAGTCTCTACCTCTTAGACCAATAGCTGCCCGGCACCAAATCATCATTTCACTTTTTGGGGGCATGGCAATAGGGAAAGGGTCACACATTCTCACGCTTCCAATCTCACCACCGGAGAGTTCCACCTGTTGCCGTCGCATCAGTGCCCGGATCTCTTTTTGGAGCACTCGCTGCTGGCCGGAGCTGGCGTTCTTGGCAACCTGCTGTAAAATGAAAATCACCTCTGCAAGACTATTTTCAATCACATTAGTTCCTAGCGTTATCTTTGGGTGACTCTCGCGCTTGTCAATGTCTACAATGATCAGTCCCTGTGCTGCCAGTTCGACTCTACCGATTTTAATGGTCATCTCTTTGAATCCGATCTGTGGCACGGGTTGACCATTGCTGGCGATGATACTCAAGTCATCGTCAGGGTAGCGGGTTATATCCGAGTCTTTCCAGTACTGCTTGAAGAGCACGTACGGGATGGTGGTGACCTGTGACCCGGTGTCAAGTAGGGCACTCATAGGAATGCCATCCAGTACCACAGGCAAGACTGGACATCCTCCCACATATTTGTCATGCCAGTTCGATGGGCCTGGTGATCTTATTCCTGGGGGTTGGCCCTCTACCCCAGGTTGTGCCAGTTTAAAGGACAGTACCTTGCCATATGTCCGGGTTGATTGCAGCGGCGGCAGATGGGTTGTCCGTCCTCGTTGTACCGGTCGCTGGGTCTTCCTCTGGCCGGTGGGGTCCTCCTTGGTCGACGCCATGGGATGTCCTCCGGTCCGGATGCCAGCTGGATCTTCCCTGGAGCAGAAACCTGTAACGACTGCACAGTTCGGGTTAGCGCAGCAACGCTTTTAGCTAACTCTTGGACCTGATGGTGCAGGTCTGGAGCCGGGTCATTGTTCAAAGCCTGCGCATCAGCCCCCACAGGCCCTGCCGACAAGGGCGCCGCCTCCTGGTGGTAAGCGGTAGTAGGGCGCCTGTGGGTCACAACGCCACCCGGTGCCGGTTCTCGGAGCACCCGGATGGCTCTGTCCTTGAACTGTGCAAAGTCCAGATGAGGATCCTGTAAGGCCATTGCCCACAACTGGGTTCATATCCCTGCTACAGTCCTCCTCCCAGGTGGCCAGGACTTTACCTCCCTTTGGGCTGCCCCAGTTAGTTGGGCCACCAGGATGCTCACTTTTTGCTCTTCTGTGAGGGGGTACACCTGGAAGAGGCTATCCAGCTTTTCTCTAAAGTCACTCAGGGTATGTGACTCCCCTGAGTACTGGGGTAGCCAGGCTGCCCCGGGGATATAGGGCATCGTGAAAGGCATGACCGCTGCAGCGGTGGCGCTGGCGGTGGCTGTGGCAGTGAAGCTCTCCTCCATATCCGACATCCTCCTCCCCCCTAGTGGACCGTGGCCTACCTTGCGATGATCCTCTTCCGTAGGCCGCGGCTCCGCAGTGGATCGTCAGGGTCGAGGACCTTCCGTCGCGCTCCTATGACGTCGGCGTCTGCTGGGCTCCTTCCAGGACCTTACGCAACGTCCGGACGTGAGGCGGGGCTTCAGTTCTCGCGGGCTTTTCGGAGTCCACGCCCCTCTTCTTCCCGCGCGGCGTCTTCAAGATGCCGTCCAACGGCGGGAAAACTCCACGGATGGCGGGAAGAAGGCAGAAGATGGCGTCCAACGGCGGGAAAACTCCACGGATGGCGGGAAGAAGGTAGAAGATGGCGTCGGATGGCGGGAATCTTCACCACAGGTAAGTTTAAAAGTCTCTTTTTCAGGCACGCAGTACCCGGTGGTTGCGGGCATGAGATCCTGCCGACTACGCCAAAGTTGACGCGCCCCTGGGCCTGAGTCGCGCAGCGTTGCGCACGCGGGAGCCTACCCGGAGCCGGATCTGATAGGGGTAGTAGTCTCGTGGCGGTGACCCGGTCCGTGCCCAGGGAGTCAAGCTGAGTGGCAGTCTTTAGCAGAAGATGGTACGGTGTTCGACTACGCCACCCGTTGAATGCGGCTATGAAGCCGCCGCTGCAGGGCAGACCGCTGAGGCCGGTGGTAAGGTCGTGCAGCGTAGCTGGTAGAACCCCCAACGGGAGGGGTATGGCCTCAGGGCAACCGACGTGTTTGAAGGGGGTAGCAGGAACCACTCAGAGACGGTGCGGTGTAGTTCTGGGTCTTTACTGGTGACAAAGTAGACCCTCCCGGAGTACTGGCTAGCGATCGGGGCCTGGTCAGTCCGTGAGCTGATGGGATCTCCCCTGGCCAGGCGGAGTTGTAGGCCTCCCCAACTAATCGTACTCTTCTGGCTACCTTGCTAGAGGCTGATAAAAGTAGCCCACGTCCCTGAGTGTACCGTGTGGTGCTCACCCGTATGGCCGGTGACTCGGGGCCTTTTGGTAGCTTCCGCTCCACGTCGCGGTGCTGGTCCCTTGCGTGTGACCGTGCCTTCGGGTTTCTTGGCCAGAGGACCTGAAATCCCCTGCCGGGCGGTTTCTGCTGCTGGGTAAGGATTAGTCCCCACAGCCTCGGACTCCGGGTCCGGTAAGAACTCTTCAATCAGGGCGAGCTCTACAGCTTCCAGCCCCTGATCTCTTTTTAGCACTGCTCCCACTGAACTCCTGATCTTTCTTTTTCCTAAAGCTGCTCCACTCCAGACCAGACTGTGTCTCTGTCTGTGTTCTCTGCTCTCTCTCTACTCTAACCCTGCCTCAGCCCTAGTTTTATATAGGGGAAGTTCTTCCCCTCCCAGGACTGGGCAGGAGGTGTGGCATGCATAGGATGTCTGACCAGGAAACCTCCCACCTGCTCACAGACGTAATATTGCTATTACTGTGGGAACCAGACCCCTGGGGTGCCACATTTACACAATGTCAAATAGAAGCACAGTGGGCATGGGATTCCTATAAATCCCATCCACTGAGCTTGTATCGTAGAACGCAGCATTTTGGACGCAGCGCAGGTGAGCTGGTTCCAAAATGCTGCTATTCCTGATTGTCGCTACATACCCTTATCATTTTGAGAACAATAGGAGTAGTAAAGCACGTTTTAGCCATAAATCATGCTATACACATATACCTTAATAAGTGATATCTCTTAAATTAACATCTTATTCACTTTTGGCAAATGGAAGCATTTAATAGGTGTTTTAATTTCTGCATTGTTACCTTGTTTACATGGTAATTAGCTATTTTATTTTTGCAAGGTATGTCAGAATTTCAACATTGTTTCTTACTATGAGAATGAACCCCCTTTCAGAGTGACTAACTGCGTGTTTCGCTACAGATGAAGTACTCCTTAAAGAAGCACTTCCATCAAAGTTTTTATCATCTTAATATATTGCAATCATCATATTACATAGCACTGTGTACTTACAATTGCTCATTTTGCCTTTCTACCCAGCTAATTCTTCTCTTTTCTCTGCTCTTTGTAGAAACAGGAAGCGTCTTGGACAGTAAGTACTGAAATAAGGTCAGTTTGTTTTCATGTCTTTGCTTCAGTTCCTCTAATTATAACTATAATCACTCAATCTCTTGTTAAGCATACCTTAATTACAGATCAATATACATTGTTAAATCTCTACTCATAACAGACCATCTATTCTTCATCAGTTTCTCATCTTTCTATCTACAATGCATGGATAGCTGTGTTGGTTATGTTTGATTAACAAATGTAAGTACAATCATCTCAAAATGGTATATGATCAAGGATGCTTCTTAAAGCTAAACTAATATGTATGGTCAATTTTCAGTTGTGTTTGAATTTGGAAAACAGTGCAACTGACTTCCAAAGCTGATGATGGGTCAGCAGCATGACGATGATATGAAAGGTTTCTCTACTGCTTTTGCCTATTCTTTCTCCTAAATTCACACATGGGTAAAAATGTTACCTCCTGGACCAGGGATGTCAAACTCAAACACACAGAGGGTCAAAATGAAAAACTTGGACAAAGTCATGGGCTATCCAATATACATCATAATGGGACCCACATAGTCCTCCATACAGAATAATGGCCCCACATAGTCCTCCATACAGTATAATGGGTCCCACATAGTCCTCCATATAGAATAATGGGCACCACATAGTCCTCCATACAGAATAATGGGCACCACATAGTCCTCCATATAGAATAATGAGCCCCACATAATCCTCCATACAGAATAATGGGCCCCACATAGTCCTTAATACAGAATTATGGGCACCACATAGTCCTCCATACAAAATAATGGGCCCTACATAGTCCTCCATACAGAATAATGGCCCCACATAGTCCTCCATACAGAATAATGACCCCACATAGTCCTCCATACAGAATAATGGGCCCCACATAGTCCTCCATATAGAATAATGGCCCCACATATTCCTCCAAACAGAATAATGGCCCCACATAGCCCTCCATACAGAATAATGGCCCCACAATGTCCTCCAAACAGTTTAATGGCCCCACATAGGGGTGGCGGTTCTGGAGTCGCAGGCCAAATACAACCACCCTGTGGGCCAGATTTAACCCATGGGCCAGAGTTTGACATGTGTGTCCTAGGCCCTTTACTCATTTTAATTTGCAACAGAGTAGAGGGACACGTGAATTGCCACAGCCTTCTGTTTCTTCCAGGCTAATTTCAGCAGCTCAAGTATTTATAAAGAGATATCCAAAATCTCTTCAATAACTTTCCCAAATTGGTAACTTCAAACAGTTTGTGTCAGGTGAGAAGAATTGCTAATAAAGTCTTGTGATTACAGCAGCCTCAGCACTGAATGCAGCAGAATGTATTAGTAATGTTAACAATAGCACAAAACGATGTAAGAGTTGTGAAGTTTTTTATTTTTTACTAATGTCTACTTTGAAAAACAACAACAAAAGAACGGCATTAAACAAAAGTGACAGGGCAGGAAGGCAGATAGTGCTCTGCTGCTGATAGAATCAAAGAATTCCAAAGAATACAGATGGTATGTGGTTTATTCTTGACACATTTCAAGGTCGCATCAACCTTCCTATTGTGATTCTCCTGAGGAATACGTTCGGTGCAAAGAAGTTGGTACGGCTTTGAAACGTGAAAAAACCTGAAAATGGATAAAAAGTGCACATTGGCCGTTATTCAGATGAAGGCATTTTAGGGTACAACATTTGCTCACCTAATTTGGTTGTGAAAAGCACAAGTCTTCTAAAAACTTAGTAAGGTATCCATGCTGCATGGAAAATTCAATGTAGTTATCAGGGAAAAGACAGGAAGGCGGATAGCGCTGCACTGCTGGTGGGATCAAAGAATTCCAAAGTCCGTGGTGATTAGATGATATGCAGTTTATTCTTGATCAATTTCAAGCTCACACCAACCTCTTCTTCAGGAAACCCACAATAGCTATTGTGGTTCTCCTAAGGAGGAAATCGGAGCGAAGAGGTCAGTGTGACATCGAAACACGAAAAAAAAGAAAAATGGATGTAAATCTTACATAAGGCGCTATTCAGATAGTCATTTTAAGGTGTGGTATTTGCTCATCTGATAGATATTGCGGTTCTCTTGAGGAAGAAGTCGGTGCGACCTCAAAACACATGAGAATAAACCACATACCATCTGAACACCATGGACTTTTTTGGTCCTACCAGCAGCGCATCATAATTCGCATTCCTGTCTTTTCCCTGATAACTATGTTGAATTTTCCATTCAGTGGAGCAGCTACAACTGGATACCTTGCTAAGTTTTTATAATAGTAGTGTTTCTTACAACTAAATCAGGTGAGCAAATACCGCACCTTAATAATAATCTGTAATAATCTGTAATAATGATAATTACAATAATAATAATAATCTGTAATAATCTGTAATTAATAATCTGTACAACACCCCATGTGCACTTTCTATCTATTTTCATTTTTTTTTTGATTAAACAAAAGTGCACATCCAAAGTTGTATAATTGTACATAAAGGCAGTTTGTTGAGGTCATAATAAAAAGTTCAATATCTTTACAAGGAAAAAAACAACCTTGTGGTGATCAATTATAAGATCCCAAATTTTGTGATACTGTAATATCAAATATTCAGAAAGAAAACCCAAAGCATTATCACTAGTATTTATGTATTCAAGAACTATTTAGAATTTTGTTTATTTACTATTATGTTTTGGACAATAGTTTCTTACTGTTTAACACTATAGTCCAGACAAATACTTTTGAATAAACTTCTTACTTATTTTAACATGGATCACCACATTGAGCTTTTATCTTCTAACAATTTAAACTTTTTATTATGGGTCCACATTTTACATTTATTCATCTGAAGCATGCACATTTTTACCCAATGCCCTTCCTTTTATTTTCATTGTAAGTTGTGTATCCTTTGGGGAATATTCGTTGAACTCCAATTTCATTGACGAGTGCCCACCTATAATGTTTACTTTAAAACAATAAACTGATAACTCTTTTTGTGACTAAAATGTGATGGCTGCTGGTATTTGAATATTAATAATCCAAGAAATGTAAACTAAACTTGCAAAATCTCATACTTCAAATTGATTTCATGCCTAAACTGCATATTGTATCTGTACAAAGTACTATTTTCAATAAGTGACATCTGTATCAATCATTTTCTCTATAAACTCCAACAGTTACCATAGCCAAATAAACATTCTTGCTTGTTGATGGAAATGAGTTTAGGAAATTACCTTACCGAAGGTTTATTAGTAGCTGCCATTACTAACGTACAAATGAGCAAGTAATATATAACTGAATTGAATCAACTTTCAATGGAATTTAGAAAGAATTAGTATGAAGCACAGCTTAGTGAGGGAATAAACCAATTTTCTGTACTTTCCCACACAATAGGTAGCAGGGATGGATACAGAAACACTGGAAAAGTATGTTTTTCTGACAAATCTTTGTATTTCTTTGTCATTTCCCAACACATGATGTCCATTCACATCACGCAATTCAGAAAAGACATCCTATAAATGGACACACATATACTGTAAGTCATGGTGATTCACCAGCCACCTGAACTGTGCATGTGAAGTTTTTCCTGTAGTCTGGATATAAATGACAAATGGTCTTTCAATGAAAGTCCTGGGATCAGAGAAAAATTTAATACTGGCAATTTTTACCTTCTTAGAAGGAATATTGTGCAATGGCAGAGTCAGTCACCAGATCTTAACCCCATTCAGCATGCATTTCACGTGCTTAAGGCAAAACTTAAGGCAGAAAGGCTTCCAAACAAGCAACAACTGAAGTCAACTGCAGTAAAGGTCTGGCAAAGCATCCCGAAGGAGGAAACCCAGCGTATGGTGACGTCAGTGGCTTCCAGAATTCAGGCAGTCATTCCCTGCAAAGGATTCTCTACAAAGTATAATTTATCCAATTAATTTAGAGCCCATGAAATGAGGAGGTTTTGTAGAAAAATGGTTGCAATTTCTAAACTTTTCACAGGATTTTTTGATCAACCCCTTTAATTAAACCTGAAAGTCTACACTTCAATTGCATATCAGACGTTTTGTTTTAAATCCAAAATAGTGGCGTAGAGACCCCAAATCACAAACATTCGGTCACTGCATAGCACGCCGGTATAGTTAACCTGTCAGTTAAAACAGGGAGTCATGATCTCTCTACACTACCGCTCTGTGTTCTGTAGACCGCAGGCCATTGTACAGTTTGGGAACTACTATGGGGGCCATCATACAGTGTAGGGCCATTATCTAGTGTTGGGATCTAATGTGAGGGCCATTATAAAGTTTGGGGATTAATACGAGGGCCATTATACAGAGTGGAAGCTAATGTGGGGGTCATTATACAGTGTGGGGTCTACTGTGGGGGCCCTCATATAGTGCAGGGGCCCCCATAAAGTGTGAGAGTTATTAAACAGTTTGGGAGTTAATGTGGAGCAATTAAACAGTTTAAGGACTACTGTGAGGGCTCACATACAGTGTAGGGACTACTGAAGGGTCCATCATACAGTGTGGAGACTACTTTGTGGGTCATATTACGGAGCAGTGAGGACATCCAACTGTGTATAAGGGAGTTGTGAGCCCATCATACTGTGAATAGGGGAACTGTGGGCCCATCATACTGTGTATGGTCTACTGTACATGCTTAATAAAGTTAGTTTTATTCACCAAAAATGCAGCAAAAAACACTGAAACAATGACTCAAAACCTGTTTGCTGAATTTTTTGCACTTTCTCAATATTTTCTATAAGTGAAAAAACGCTGCTAAAATGCTGAAAGAATTGACGTGCTCCAGATTTCAAAAACACTCCAGTTCTTAAATTCAGTGAGGAAAAAAAAAAACAAGCATGGGATTTCTGAAATCTCATAGCCTTTGCTGGTACTGTAAAACGCTTTTAAGTTGCATTAAAATAAACGCAACAAAAATGCTGCAAAAATGCTGTGTGTGAACATAGCCTAAGAGTTGAGAAACAAGTACAAGTAGATGCATTGTATGAAATCTATTGTTGTATAATTTGGAACTGTTGATATGCGAGTTTTATTTCTATGTGGCCCATAGCAATCTATTAACGATTAGCACTTGTAATAATTTACAAATATTGTTAGGAAGTTCAGTGACATTGAATTAATCTCTGATTTTATATTTCACGTAAAAGGTAGAGTAGATATTTCTGATCAGTAATTACAAACAGCAAAGGATTGAAAGTGTTAACGAAACAACACATATTTTTTCTGTCTCCCGGTAATAAACACTGTCCACATAGATATACTGTAGCTTTGTGAATAGCAGCTATCTGGATGCTGTTCTAATTCTGTGATGAAAAATACCTTTCTGTAAAGTGTATAATTACCCTCTGCCACTCTCCCATCTCCTAGGGTTTCTCATCTTCTCCAATAATGGAGAGCAGATGAACAGAAGTTAAAAATAAAGGGCTTTTAACAATGTAGCAGCCCGAACATAATGTACACATAATGATGATCCTGTGAAGGCCCATTATTTCAACACTCTTGCTATTTGCTGCTGAATCAGAGTTGCTGTGTTTAAGTCTGCTGAAACGGAGATGCTTGGTTTTGCCAAATAAATCACAGCAGAGTAATCCAGTGGTTGACAAGAAAACATATCTCTGACAATCAATATAACTATCTTTCCAGCTTGTCAGTTTTGTTCAGCTATGATGTTACAAAATCACTGTTCACTTTACATAAAAGAAAAAAAGTTTTTTGTTCATTGGGAATCACCTGCAAACAAACCAACCTACAGTGGTGCTTAAAAGATGGTGAACCATTCAGAATTTTTCGTATTAGTGCATTAATTTGACCAAAAACTATATCAGATTTTCACACAAGTCCTAAAAGAAGATAAAGAGAACACAATCAAACAAATGAGTCAAAAATATTAGACTTTGTCATTTAAAAAAAAAATAAAAAATAGGAAAATGAACCAATATTACATGTCTGTCAGATTATTAATTTATTTTTCTTACTTATATAGCACCATTATATCCCACAGTGCTTTACAGATATAATAATCAGTGTCCTCCATTTTCAAAAGCATTTGAGCCTTTAGGATAATAGATAATTTGAAGGTGAAATTAGAGTCTGGTGTATTCAATCAAATGAGATGACAATCAGGTGTAAGTGGTTGACCTATTTTGTTTAAAGATCAGGGGTCTATCAAATCATGTTACTGCTCCTCTACAGTTTGCTAAAGATCATCTGGACAAGCCAGAAGTGTATTGGAACAATGTTTTTGGATGGATGAGAGCAAAACAGAGCTTTTTGGTTTAAATGAGAAGCGTTACATTAAGAGAAAGAAAAATACTTCTTTGCAGCATAAAAAAACTCATATATTCTATTCTATGAGACACAGTGGTAGTGGTATCATGATGTGGGGCTGATGTGACTCTGAGTCACTTCTCATGGGCAAGCTGTGAGGCGGGGAAGTCAAGGCAAAAAGGGTCATACAAATGAGCAGTCAAAAGGCAAATCCAAGGTCTAGCAACAAAGATAAGAAATTCAGAACACAGAGTACACATCAAACACACTACTGAGCAAGGCTACAACTGGCAATGTTTACTTAAATATTCACGCTATGACCAATATAGAAGAAGAAGCAGACCGCTAAAATTAATCTCTGTTTATTAGTGATTAGCTAAAAAAGCTGATTCAGAGGATAGTATATAATGCCACCATGTGCCAATCACCTCAAATACTGGGAGTGGGTGAACCACTCTAGTAGGGTAGCCATTAGACTACCTAGATGGACACCCCCTAGGTGAGAAGAGTACTAGTCCTCATAATATAATGCCAGGTAGTAATGACAGAAAGAGGGACCTTGCTCCAGAGTTGACAGTGTATAATCCACTTACTGTGGATGAATCACAGGCATGTGGTTCTCTGATTGCAGCAGAGAGTTCCAATTCAAAGTAGAAAGGTATATTGAAGGCGGAAAAAGATCAGATGCCACTAAATAAAGTACATGTCAGCAGCCGCTGGGCTGATTCCCAGTCTTGAATGCAGATGACATGAATTGCAATGAATGGCTTCAATAGGTCGGATTAATTAATACACATGGAGACACATATATGCTTTGAGCTGTTCTCTCAATGATAAAGCTTAAAAATCCTCACATCGGAGGTAAGTATCCGCATGCGGAAGAACCATCCATCACTAATAAGGTACACTGCCTTGTAGCCTTAGCTCCAATGTGGGGATTTTTAAGACTTTATCCTTCGGAGAACAGCTCAAAGCAACTCTGGAACAAGGTCCCTCTTTTTGTCATTACTATCTGGCGTTATATTATAAGGACTAGTACTCTGCTCACCTAGGGGTTGTTCATCTAGGTAGTCTAATGGCTACCCTACTAGAGTGGTTCACTCACTCCCTGTATTTGAGGTGATTTGTACATGGTGGTATTATATACTATCCTCTGAATCAGCTTTTTAGCTAATCACTAAGAAACTGAGATTAATTTTAGCGGTCTGCTCCTGTATCTCTATTGGTCATAGTGTGAATATTTAAGTAAACATTGGTTTGATTCTGTCAACCTTGTGATTGTTGTTGTATTCTGCAGCTTGCTCATATTTACACACCCTAGCGCCACCTTCTATTTCTACGTACTACAACTGGAAATTGACTGACCACAGCAAGCCAGCTAAACAGTACCCCCCTCCTAAGAAGGGACTCCGGATGCTAAGAATCTGGTTTATCAGGATGATAGGTGTAACATCCCTGGCGGTGTGCTTGCATAGTGCACCACCTCCCACTATGCAAGACCACAATCTTACCCATCAGTCCAGCCTGCAAACCTTGCTCCAGTTCATGCTGTGTGCATGTCTCTTGTCTGATTGCTTAGGGAAGTGGCCCGGTTACTTCCTGATTCTTATAGCTGCTGGGGGCACGCTCCTAATGCGTCCCCAGCCTATTGCTTTGAGTCACTGGATATTTAAACTCCCTCCACCCAGAAGGAGGTGCCTGAGCAACACCTTCACTCAGTTTGTCTTTGCAACTAAATTGCCAGGTCCTGTCCTGTATCTTGTCTGTTTCTGCCACCCTCGGGGCTGCATACCCAGGCCTGTTATCTCTGACTTCTAGTCTGTTTCTGCCACTCTGGGGGCTGCATACCCAGACCTGTTATCTCTGACTTCTAGTCTGTTTCCGCCACTCTGGGGGCTGTATACCCAGGCCTGTTACCTGTGACTTCTAGTCTGTTTCCGCCACCCTGGGGGCTGTATACCCAGGCTCGTTCTTGCATCTCGTTGCATTATCAGTTCCTGTCTGAACTGTCTCCTAGCCTGTTACCTGTTTGTCTCTATGTCCGTACCTTCCCTTTTCTTGAAGTGTCTGAACCTGCACCTAACTCCAACTCATTGTCTCTGTACTTCTGTTTGTGAGTTTTGTGTCCACTCGCTACTTCATAGTAAGTACCTTGTGTGTATCTGGTTCTGCTTGTCCCTTTTCCCTTCCTCCGTATCTACCTCCTGTGTTCTAGCCATCTTCCTGTATTTTCCAGTCTGTTCCATGTGAACAGAGTCCTGTCCTCTCTGCCTGCACCTTCAGCCCTGTTCGGCTCTGCTTGCTCACCGTGCCAGCAGTTTCCCTCTGTTCTGCCTTGCCCACTGCTCCGGCGGTTCCTCTCTGCTCTGCCTTGTCCACCGCACCTGCGGTTTCACTCTGCTATGCTTGCTTACCGCACTGGTGGTTTCGCTCTGCTCTGCCTTGTCCACCGCACCTGCAGTTTCGCTCTGCTCTGCTTGCTCACCTCTCCGGCAGTTCCTCTCTGCTCTGCCTTGTCCACCGCTTCGGCGGTTTCACTCTGCTCTGCCTTGTCCACCGCACCTGCGGTTTCGCTCTACTCTGCCTTGCTCACTGCACCGGCGGTTCTTCTCTGCTCTGCCTTATCCTCTGCTCCGGCGGTTTCGCTTTGCTCTGCTTGTCTACCACATCTGCGGCTCTGTTCCTGTCTCCCAGTCTGTACTGGACCCTATCCAGCCTGCGCACCAACCTGCTAGTACCTCCCTGTCTGCACTCCAGCCGTGCTTGCCAGTATCTCCCTGTCTGCACTCCAGCCATGCTTGCCAGTACCCACCAGTCTGCATACCAGCCGTGCTTGCCAGTGCCCAACTGTCTGCATACCAGCCGTGCTGGCCAGTACCCACCTGTCTGCATACCAGCCGTGCTTGCCAGTACCCACCAGTCTGCATACCAGCCGTGCTTACCTGTATCCACCTGTTTGCATACCAGCCGTGCTTGCCAATACTCACCTGCCTGTATGCGAGTCTAACCTGCCTGTTCCTGCATTCCCCAGTGTGGGTCAACAGCTGTGACCGGGGTCTGACCTGGAGTAGCACCTGGTCCCTCTACTCGGTTCCTCCTTGGTTCACGGAGTCGACTGATCCGCCATGCGACCTTGGTTGGATCGGGTTGATACTTAGTTACGCCCCTCCAGGTACTCCTCGGTTCATGGTACAGTGGGATCACTAATCACGCTCACGCCAGTCAGTCCGGGCGCGAGCGTAACAATAGGTGTGAAAGGCCCGAGCCATCTTGGTCACATAAACATCAGATGCTGGTACCCACATTTTCTCTCTGGACTGTAACCCTTCCAATGCACTAAATATTGAAGAGACAAGTGAACCAAGCATGAACAATTTTAGCTATTTCGAATTCCAGACTTCCATTAACCATAACAGGGGAAGGTGGTGGTAGGGATAGTACCAAGGAGGCCACATATTTTTTGAGAAGAGAACGGTGAAAAACATACTGGATCTTAAAAGTAGATAGTAGAGTCAGGTGAAACGCCACTGGATTGACGACAGCAACAATCACATAGGGACCAATGAACCTGGGTCCTAGTTTCCAAGAAGGAACTTTAAGTTTAATATTCTTCGAGGATAACAACATCAAATCACCCACACACAGGTCCGAACCCACCAAGCATTTCCGATCAGCCACTCTTGTATCTGAACCCCATCCTCCTTAAGTTATTAAGAACACTTCACCATAATGATGTAATAAATGAGGAAAACCGTTCCTCCTCAGGTACCCCAGGTACATTTGAAAGTGCAAAACTGAACAGTAAACATACATTTTTCTGACTTGATGTAAAGTTTTCTTTCCCTGAGTATTTGTAGGACCTGCCTGACATGTACCCGATGTGACTCAAGGTCCGACGAATAAATCAATATGTCATCCAGATAAACTACCACAAATCTACCTGCCAGATGATGGAAAACGTCTTTTACAAAGTGCTCAAACATGGCAGGAGCATTGGTCAACCCAAATGGCATGACAAGGTTTTCATAGTGTCCCTCTGGTGTATTAAAAGCAGTCTTCCACTCATCCCCCTCCTTAATACGGATGAAATTGTAGGCCCCAATATGGTCCAGTTTGGAAAACCACTTATCCCTGATGATCTGATTAAAGAGGTCTGGAATGAGAGGGAGAGGGTATGGATTCCGAACAGTGGTCTGATTTAGTTAATGGAAATCCAAGCAGTGGAGCAGCCCCTATCTTTTTTCTTAACAAAGAAAAATCAGGCTGCCACCAGAGATGATGAGGGTCTGATATGTCCCTTATCAAGGCTCTCTGTAATATAATCTTTTCATGGACTGCCTCTAAGGACCTGAAATATTATACAACCTGCCCTCAGGCAACTTAGCCCTAGGAATCAAATTGACTGAGCAATCGTGATGAGGTAGTAGTTCTTGAAACTCTTGCTCTGAAAACACATTCTCATAATCAGACAAATACTCCGGTAGAGACCTGGTAGTTACCATGGACAAACGAGTGCTCATGCAGTTATTTTGACAGTAATTACTCCATCTCACTACCTCCTGTACCTGCCAGTCCACTACAGGATTGTGTAATGTCACCCAAGGAAAGCCAAGAACCACTGGGGAGGGTAAGCCTTATAACACATAACATTTGATGGATTCAGTGTGTATGGCCCCTACCTAAAGACGTGTATCCTGAACGACTTGTGATTTAAGGGTGCAGAATCTATTTTGATTATTGGAATAGGTCTTGACAACTCGTGAGGAATAAGGCCCTGGGTCTAGACGAATCGGGTGTCAACCAAATTAATCCCCACCCCACTGTCCAAAAAGGCACAAATAGACACCTTTCTTTCTTCCAAAAGGATTTCAAAAGGTAGAAAGAATTGCAACCTACCAATCGAGGAAATATGTACACCCAGGTTGCTAACCACAACGCAACCTGGGCTTCTTAGTTTTTCGACGGCTGTTTGTGGTTACGTATGGGTTTTCGTACTTTGCTATGCTCTATTTTACCCTTATCCATTCCCTGTGTGAGGCCAGACTGGGTTAACAAAAAAAGGATTAAAGAAAACTACAATCATACAAATACACTCACAAAACAACAGAGTGTTAAACAGAGGAGGTATAGGAAGGGGAAACTAAATATGAGAGGGTAAGGTAAAAGCATGCAAACCAACTCCACGCATCAATCTCCAAACAACTCTCCATCCGTCAACTCCAAACAATTATTATTATTATTATTATTATTAATTATTATAGCGCCATTTATTCCATGGCGCTTTACATGTGAAAAAGGGGGTATAATACAAGAACAATTTCAATAATCTTGAACACAATGTGACAGCGACTGGTACAGGCGGAGCGAGGACCCTGCCCGCGAGGGCTCACAATCTACGAGGGATGGGTGAAGATACAGTAGGTGAGGGTAGAGCTGGTCGTGCAGCGGTATGGTGGAGCGGTGGTTACTGCAGGTTGTAGGCTTGTCGGAAGAGGTGGGTCTTCAGGTTCCTTTTGAAGGTTTCCACGGTAGGCGAGAGTCTGATACGTTGGGGTAGAGAGTTCCAGAGTAGGGCGGAAGCACGGGAGAAATCTTGTATACGGTTGTGGGAGGAGGAGATAAGAGGGGAGTAGAGCAGGAGATCTTGTGAGGATCGGAGGTTGCGTGCAGGTATGTAACGGGAGACTAGGTCGGAGATATATGGAGGAGACAGGTTGTGAATGGCTTTGTATGTCATGGTTAGGGTTTTGAACTGGAGTCTCTGAGCAATGGGGAGACAGTGAAGAGATTGACAGAGAGGAGAGGCCGGGGAATAGCGGGGGGACAGGTTGATTAGTCGAGCAGCAGAGTTTATGATAGATTGGAGGGGTGCGAGAGTGTTAGAGGGGAGGCCACAGAGCAGGAGGTTGCAGTAGTCAAGACGGGAGATGATGAGGGCATGCACTAGTGTTTTTGCAGATTCATGGTTTAGGAATGTGCGGATCCGGGAGATATTTTTAAGTTGGAGTCGGCAGGAAGTGGAAAGGGCTTGGATATGTGGTTTGAAGGAGAGTTCCGAGTCCAGGGTTACCCCGAGGCAGCGAGCTTGAGGGACTGGGGAGAGTGGGCAGCCATTGACTATGATGGATAGGTCAGTTGGGAGGGTTGAATGAGATGGCGGAAAGATGATGAATTCTGTTTTGTCCATGTTAAGTTTTAGAAATCTAGCAGAGAAGAAGGATGAAATAGCAGACAGACATTGTGGGATTTTGGTTAATACGGAGGTGATATCGGGTCCAGAGAGGTAGATCTGTGTGTCATCAGCATAGAGGTGATAATGAAAGCCATGAGACTCTATGAGCTGTCCCAGGCCTAAGGTGTAGATGGAGAAGAGCAGGGGTCCTAGAACTGAACCTTGGGGGACACCGACAGATAGGGGGCGAGATGAAGAGGTGGTGTGTGAGTGGGAGACACTGAATGTCCGGTCTGTTAGGTATGAGGAGATCCAGGATAGGGCCAAGTCTGTGATGCCGAGAGATGAGAGAGTCTGTAGTAAGAGGGAATGGTCCACTGTGTCAAAGGCAGATGACAGGTCTAGGAGGAGGAGGACAGAGTAGTGTCGCTTAGATTTGGCGGTTAGTAGGTCGTTTGTGACTTTAGTCAGTGCAGTTTCAGTAGAATGGTGCGGTCGGAAACCAGATTGTAGGCGGTCAAAGAGGGAGCAGGAGGAGAGGTGGGAGGACAGTTCAGAATGGACATGTTGTTCCAGTAGTTTTGAGGCATAGGGGAGAAGTGATATGGGGCGATAGCTAGACACAGAGGATGGGTCAAGGGAGGGCTTTTTGAGGATGGGTGTGATTGAGGCATGTTTGAAACATGAGGGGAAGACACCAGTTGTTAGTGACAGGTTGAAGAATCATAGAATCATAGAATCATAGAATGGTAGAGTTGGAAGGGACCTCCTGGGTCATCTGGTCCAACCCCCTGCTCAAAGCAGGATTCACTATATCATCTCAGACAGATGTCTGTCCAGCCTCTGTTTGAAGACGTCCATTGAAGGGGAACTCACCACCTCTCGTGGCAGCCTGTTCCACTCATTAATCACCCTAACTGTCAAAAAGTTTTTTCTAATATCTAATCTGTGTCTCCTCCCATTTAGTTTCATCCCATTGCTTCTAGTCTTTCCTTGTGCAAATGAGAATAAAGATGATCCTTCTACAATGTGACAGCCCTTGACATATTTGTAGACAGCTATTAAGTCTCCTCTCAGTCTTCTTTTTTGCAAGCTAAACATTCCCAAATCCTGCAACCGTTCCTCATAGGACATGGTTTGCAGACCAGTCACCATTCTGGTCGCTCTTCTCTGAACTTGCTCCAGTTTGTCTATGTCTTTTTTAAAATGTGGTGCCCAAAACTGTACACAGTATTCCAGATGAGGTCTGACCAAAGAGGAGTAAAGACCGATAATGACTTCACGTGATCTAGACTGTATGCTTCTGTTAATACATCCCAGAATTGTATTTGCCTTTTTTGCTGCTGCATCACACTGTTGACTCATGTTCAGTCTATGATCTATTAGTATACCTAAGTCTTTTTCACATGTACTGTTGCTTAGCTCTATTCCTCCCATTCTGTATATGCTTTTTTCATTTTTATTGCCCAGATGTAGTACTTTGCATTTTTCCCTGTTAAAAACCATTCTGTTGGTTGCTGCCCACTGCTCCAGTTTATTTAGGTCTTTTTGAATCCTCTCTCTCTCTTCTCTAGTATTAGCTATCCCTCCTAGCTTTGTGTCATCAGCAAATTTAATCAGTTTACCCTCAATTCCTTCATCTAAATCATTGATAAAGATGTTGAACAATACAGGTCCCAGGACGGAGCCCTGTGGTACCCCACTTGAGACATTCATCCAGCTGGATGTGAAGCCATTTACAACCACCCTTTGAGTCCGATCACTAAGCCAGTTATGAATCCACCTAACAGTTGCCTGGTCCATTGCATACTTGGTCATTTTTTCAATAAGGATGGTGTGAGATACTTTGTCAAATGCTTTGCTGAAGTCAAGATATACTATATCTACAGCATTTCCCTGATCCACCCAGTCAGTGAAGAGGTGGGCTAGGGCTGGGATGAAGATAGTGGTAAGGTTTGGGATGAGGTGGGACGGGATTGGGTCAAGTTTACAGGTGGTGAGGTGTGATTTGGAGAGTAAGGAGGAAAGTTGATCTTCAGAAATGGTGGAGAATGTAGTTTTGGAGGAGGAGGGTTGAGTAGGTGTGGGGAGGGGCTGTGGGGGCTTTAGGCAAAAGCTTTGTCTGATGGTGTCAATCTTCTGCTTGAAGAATGAGGCAAAGTCTTCGGCTGAAATAAGAGGAGAGGGAGGAGGCACTGGGGGACGGAGGAGAGAATTGAAGGTGTTGAATAGTTGTTTGGGGTTGTGGGACAGGGAGGATATGAGAGATGTGAAGTATGTTTGTTTTGCTGCAGTGAGTGTGGACTTGAAGGTAGTGAGGGACTGTTTGAATGCGATGAAGTGCTCATGGGAGTGGGACCTTTTCCATCTACGTTCAGCAGCCCTAGAGGCCCGTCGCAGTTCTTTAGTTAGGCTGGTGTGCCAGGGTTGTCTGTTGATTGTGCGAGTCTTGGTATGCATGAGGGGGGCGACCGAATCGAGAGCTGCAGGTGTTGTGGTGTTGTATAAAGTGGCAGCAGCATCTGCATCATGTAAGGAACTAATGTCTGTAAGAGGGAGGAGGGATTCAGAGAGAGAGTGTAGGTCAAGGTGTTTGAGATTTCTACGAGGGTATTCAAGTTTGTGGAGTGGGGATTGTTGCCCCGGGGAGGAGAGAGAAGAGAATGTGAGTAGGTTGTGGTCAGAGAGAGGGAGAGGTGAGTTAGAGAGGTTAGATAGGGAACAGAGGCGGGTGAAGATGAGGTCCAGCGTGTGGCCGTCTTTGTGGGTGGGTGTGGAAGACCACTGGGTAAGACCAAAGGAGGAAGTGAGGGATAGAAGCTTAGAGGCAGCTGAGAGGGAAGTATCAATGGGGATGTTAAAGTCGCCCATGAGGATAGTGGGGATGTCAACAGAGAGGAAATGAAGTAGCCAGGTGGTGAAGTGGTCAAAGAAAGTGGTGGCTGATCCTGGGGGGCGGTAGATGACAGCCAGTTGGAGGTTGGAGGGGGAGTAGATGCGCACACAGTGCACTTCAAAAGACGGGAGAGTAATTGCGGGCGGCAGTGGGATCTGGGTGAAGGAGCAGTTTTCTGAGAGGAGGAAACCTATTCCTCCACCGTGCTTGCCGTTGGGGCGGGGGGTATGGGAGAGGTGGAATCCGCCATACGAAAGTGCAGCAGGAGAGGTTGTGTCGGAGGGGGTGAGCCAGGTTTCAGTGATTCCGAGGAAGGAAAGCTTGTTAGTGATGAAGAGATCGTGAATGTAGGAAAGTTTATTGCAGACAGAGCGAGCGTTCCATAGAGCTCCTGTTAGTGGAACTGGGGAAGCGGGGGCTGGGTGGATGGGTGTAAGGTTAGAAGGGTTACGAGAGTTTGGGATAGATCGGGGGTAGGAGGTGGAAGTGAATGTAGGGATGTGGTGAGGAGGGCCAGGATTTGGAGAGATGTCGCCGGCAGTAAGGAGGAGCAGAGAAAGCGTTATTAGGTGGGAGCAGGAGAGGGCATGAGGTGGCTGTCTGTGTTTGGAGACAAAAGATTGTATGTTGTGGAATAGCTCTGAGGAAGAGGTGAGATGGGTGGGGAGAATGGAGGGAGAGATGAAGAGTTCCTTTCCAGGTGTAGGGATTAGGGGTGGTTGAAAGAAGTGAAGGATTAAGGGGGTGAGAGTGAAAACAAAAACAAACATTGTTTACTGTGACTTAGTATCCAGGTACCTTCAGTTCACTTCAGGTTCAATTCAGGATTAATTCAAATTTCAGACACTTCAGCTCATGGACACTTAAGCTGAGGGACACAGACTTCAGTCTGACAAACAATGAACTTTCTCCTTCACCACCGAACCAGGAAGTAGAAAAATCACTGGCAAGGTCAAAAGCCAGGAGGACGGTTCTTATATCTGCTGGGAGTAACAAACTTAGAACAGCTGATATAACCCAAGACAGAGAACTCCAGGAAGCCAACTAAGCAGTTTAACCCTTGCAGCACCAGAGCAAAGAAAGCCAGAACTGCTAATAGGATAGTGTTCCAACTATCGCAGATGTATGTGTCACTAGATGCTACGATCTTCTGACCCCACTCTGTCACAGCATCCCCATGACAATGGAGATGAAAACCATAGTTAGGCTATGTGCCCATCATGCAGAAATGCTCAGGATTTTTTCCTGAGCGTTTCTGCATCTCCCTGGCAGAAAAAAACGCATGCAGATTGTACATGCGTTTTCCTGCCAGGGACATGCGGTAATGCAGCGTTATTCACTGACATTTTCGCATGCGGATTGACAAGCGCTTTCCAAGCGATTAGCATCACTTGGAAAGTGCTTGTGACAACTAGGTCACACTATATAAATCCATGCAAACGGCATGGATTTATATAGTGTGACCGAGAGAATGATTAAAAAAAATATATATATATATACTTACCCTCCGATGGCCCGCGCTGGCTAGTTTCCCTCGGTCCCGGCTGCCGGCAGCGGTGAATTGAAAGACCTGCCGACGTCAGCGTCGCGTGACCCGTCACATGACTCTGACGTCAGCGCAGGTCCTTCAATCCACTGTGAAGTGCCGGGAAGCAAGGAGCGCAGCGCGGGTCGCCAGAAGGTAAATATACATTTATTTTTTATTTTAGTCTTTTTTTACAGATTTTTTAATGGTACCTGGGTGTGGAGGAGACTCTCCTCTCCTCTACACCCGGGTACCATCCGCACATTAGAACGCGCCAATTATGCAAGTACAGATGCAGTCTTGCAGCATTGGCACGTTCTAATGCAAGTCAATGGCGGCAAAAACGCTGCGCTTCCGCAAAATTAATGGACATGCTGCGGATTTTTGAGCGCAGCATAAACGCTGCGGAAAAATCCACAGCATGAGCATTGAAAGTGCGGAATTGCATAGGGGACCATGGCAGAAGGGTTACCATGTGTTTATCATGCGTTTACGCTGCGGAAATTTCCGCAGCAAAAACGCATGAAATAGGCATCGTGGGCACACAGCCTCACAAAAAAATGGCAAGGTTCCAGGGGACTGATTAACTCAACTGTTAAAGGCCAACTCAACAAGAGATAAAAATGAAAACTAATCCCCCTGCTGTGCTGCAAAAAAACCCCACAATTTGTTCTAAAGTTTGATTAGTCATTTCTATTTGACCATTGGTTTCAGGGTGGTAGGCAGAGGAAAATGACAAGTCAATCCCCAGTTTCTTCCAAAAATCTCTCCAGAATTTGGAGACAATTTGCCCTCCCTTATCAGACACAATGTTAATAGTAATTCCATGCAATCTCACAACATGACAAGTAAATAACCTAGAGAGTGTCTCTGCATTAGGCAACCTTGTCAAAGGAATAAAATGAGCCTGTTTACTGAATCAGTCAACTGCCACCCAAATAATAGTTTTCCCACCAGACAGAAGCAAATCCATGATGAAAGCCATGGACAAATGAGACCATGGTCTTTCCGGAATTGGCAACGGAGCAAATTCCCCTGCCGGCCAGTTATGACATACCTTAGTGCGTGCACAAACTTCACAAGTGGATACAAAATCTTTTATATCATTATTTATAGACAGCCTCCAAAAAAGCCTAGCAATAGCTTTCTGCATAGCTGTGACCCCATGATGACCACTCAAGACGGAATCATGAAACTCCTGCAACAGACGCAGTCTTAGGATCACAGGTACAAACAACTTGGAGCCTGGATTGGCGGAAGGAGCCAACGACTGGACTTTACAGATCTCCGCTTTCAACTCTGAGGATACCACAGAGTCCACAATTCCCTTAGGGAGAATGGAGGATAGAGCTTCTGGAAGAGAAACTGAATTAAGACTGAGTGATAATGCATCACCCTTCACCTTCTTGGACCCCGGCCTGAATGTGAGAGAAATTGAATCTAGAGAAAAATAAGGACTATCTGGCCTGTCTAGAAGTTAGCCATTTAGCTGATTCAATGTAAGCTAAATTCTTATGGTCAGTGACAGGAAATAGATTCAGAGTGAAGTGCTCCCACTTGAAGTGTGAATTCCACTATTACACGTTTGACAAAGTTCTGAAGTAGAGGTGTTTTGTCAATAGCAAAAATTTGAATGTGTTTTTCCAGACTAACTGTCCGTAATCCTAATTTCAGAACTAGTCCGGAATCAATAAAGTTAGTGTAGCGCAAGGTGTGGGAAAGACTTAGTGCAACCCAGAGGGAAGAGGAAAAGGGAGCCCAGACACTAGGGAAAGGGGGTAGTGGAGACCTCCTAGTCAGGTCTAGTGTCACCCTGTCTCAACTACCATCCCTATATTGACTCTTCACCAATTGCTGCACGCGTGCCTCGCCCTGACTTTCCCTGGCGTATGGCTAAGGCTAGGGAAGAAAGGTGATGACCACTAGCCGATGTCCACTAAACTCTATAGACAACATGGGTAGAAAAACAGGGGGGAATTGCTTAGCTTTAGACGACTCCAAACAAATGCGCACACGGCCTCAAGTTCCAGAGAGGACGAAGTACTGCTCTTGCTAAAGCCTCACAAGTAGTAATGAATATCGCTGGCACCTCCCTCTTAGACACAGCAGGTATTTATACACCCAGGCCAGGAAGAAAATTAGCCAGAGGGAGGTAGCCACTGGGTCTTAGAGACAACCAGCCTCTAAGAAGATGTCTGTAATGCCAAATGTAGAGATCTCCAGCAACCAACTGCAGGGCGACTGTCTGTCACCTCTGACACACCCGTGAAAGTACCCCACCCTACGAGTGGCCTATGGACACTCAGGACCGGGTTTCTCAGGAAAAGACATGTGAAATGAGCGAACCAATCTGGGAGCGTTCACCTCTGACACTGAAACCCACATCCTCTCCTCTGGACCATAGCGTTTCCAGTGCACCAAGTATTGTTGGAGACGAGAATCTACAATCCTCAAAATTTGGAACTCCATATTACCATCAACCATTACTGGGGGCGGTGGTAGAGGCAAGGACCTATGGAACATGTTTTAGACTTTAAGGGCCTGAGGAAGTTCAAGACGAAACGCTGATGGGTTAATGATGACTTTTTTTTATAGGGACCAATAAACCTAGGACCCAGCTTCCAAGAAGGAACGTTCAAGCTTATATCCCGGGTAGACAACCACACAAAGTCATTCACATTCAGGTCCGGACCTGGCAAGCATTTTCTGTGAGCCATACGTTTATACCTGTCTCCCATGATCTTTAAATTACTCAGCACACATTGCCATACCGGGGAGAGCAACGAAGCAAACCATTCCTCCTCAGGAACTCTTGAAGCTCCTCCCCCACTAAAGGTACCAAACTGTGGGTGATAACCGTATGCACCAAAGAACGATGACCTGCCAGTGGATTCTTGACGATGATTATTAATGGCAAATTCTGCCAGCGGTCGGTAGGATGCCCAATCCTCCTGATTTTCATAAATGAAACACCTGAGGTAGGTCTCCAAATTCTGATTGACACGCTCGGTCTGTCCATTCGACTGAGAGTGGAAGGCAGAGGAAAAGGACAGCTGCACCCCCAGTCGAGAACAGAATGCCTTCCAGAACTTGGAAACAAACTGGGTCCCCCGATGTGACACCACATCGGAGGGAACCCCGTGAAGATTCACGATCTCATTTATGAATACCTGAGCAAGTGTCTTGGCATTTGGAAGCGCAGGCAATGTGACAAAATGAACCATTTTACTGAACCTATCTACTACCACCAAAACCACCATTTTGCCTGCATAAACCAGTAGGTCAGTAATAAAATCCATGGACAAGTGTGTCCATGGCCTACTAGGAATAGGTAGTGGAAGAAGAGTACCAGATGGATGGGTATGCAAAACCTTAGAACGCACGCAAATACTACAAGCAGCTATGTGTTCAATTACATCCCGATACAACCCCGTCCATCAAAAATTACGAGAAAGGAGGTCCGTGGTTGCCTTACCCCCTGGATACCCAGCAAGCACAGAGGTATGATGTTCCTTAATTACTTTGCGGCGCAGATTAGATGGTACAGATAACTTTCCTGAAGGGCAGGAGGCAGGGGCGTCCCCCTGTGCCTCCAACACCCCACCCTCTAGTTCAAGATAAAGTGCCGAAATGACTACCCCTTTCTGTAATATTGGTACAGGGTTCTCATGGTCACCACCACCAGGGAAGCTCCGGGACAAAGCATCAGCCTTGACATTTTTGACCCCTGGATGAAAAGTGATAACAAAATTGAACCTAGTAAAAAACAGGGACCATCTGGCTTGCCTAGGGTTGAGACGTTTAGCTGACTGGAGATAAGACAGGTTCTTATGGTCAGTAATAACAGTAATAGGATAGATAGCCCCCTCCAACCAATGTTGCCATTCCTCGAATGCCAATTTGATCGCTAAAAGTTTCCTATTACCCACGTTATAATTTCTCTCAGCCGAAGACAATTTTTTAGAAAAGAAGGCGCATGGACGCCATTTACCAGGGGATGAACCCTGAGACAACACAGCCCCAACCCCGACATCCGACGCATCAACCTCCACAATAAAGGGTTGAGAAACATAGGGTTGACTGAGTATAGGTGCAGTGGCAAAATGATTCTTTAAGGAAGAAAAAGCCTGGAGGGAAGCATCCGACCATTTGGAAAAATCAGATCCGTTCTTAGTCATGTCAGTAAGGGGTTTCACTATAACAGAGTAATTTTGGATGAATTTCCGGTAAAAATTAGTAAAGCCCAAAAAACGTTGTAGAGCCTTCAGGTTCTCGGGAAGTTCCCAGTCAAGGACTGCACGGATCCATCTGAAAACCCGAAGATGACAACAAGTACCCGGAAAACTGCACCTCCTGAACAGCGAAAACACATTTTTCTAGTTTGGCAGAAAGTTTGTTATCCCTTAATATCTGGAGCACCTGCTTAACATGCCTCCGATGAGTCTCAAAATCAGGTGAGTAAACCAAAATATCGTCCAGATAGACCACCACAAACCTCCCCACCAAATGATGGAAAATGTCATTTATGAAATGCTGGAATACCGCAGGTGCATTGGTCAAACCAGAAAGCATAACCAGACTCTCGAAATGTCCTTCCGGGGTATTGAACGCTGTTTTCCATTCGTCCCCTTCTCTGATTCTAACCAGGTTGTAGGCTCCCCTTAAATCCAACTTGTAGAATACCTTAGCTCCCACAACTTGGCTGAACAAATCAGGAATCAGAGGGAGAGGGTATGGATCATGGATGGTAATTTGATTTAATTCCCGGAAATCTAAACAGGGACGTAGACCACCATCTTTTTTCTTCACAAGGAAGAACCCTGCCGCCACGGACGAAGATGAGGGTCTGATATATCCCTTCTCCAGACTTACCGCAATGACATCCTTCATGGCTTGTCTCTCAAGGCCAGAAAGATTATACAGTCTGGACTTCGGTAGTTTAGCTCTGGGGGTCAGGTTAATAGGACAGTCATAAGAACGATGAGGAGGCAAATCCTGACACCCACTCTCAGAAAAAAGTCCTCAAAACCAAACAGAAAAGCAGGTAATATTTCCATAGAGACAGTAGCAAGGGAAATATCTAAATAGTTCTCATGGCAGTAATCTCCCCATTCAATGATCTCCCTGGCTTGCCAATCCACCAGCGGATTATGTTTAACAAGCCAAGGGATACCCAAGACAATCGATGTGGGAAGATTGTCCAGAACATAGCAAGGGACTATTTCACAATGAACTGACCTCACCCTCTGTTTTATATTATGTACAATCTGAGTAAATGCTTTCTGTGCAAGTGGCGCCGAGTCGATGGCGAAAATGGAAATAGGTTTATCTAAAGTGAAGCAAGCAAGACCATGAGTTTTCACAAACTCAGCATCCACCATGCTGACTCCATCTCCACTGTCAAAAACACAGAAATTTTCTCTGTTTTGCTCTCTAGCACCACCTCTGCTGTCAGGATAAAGCGGGAACTGCAGTTTGGCCACAAATGCACCTCTTGTTTATCCAACTCTAAACTACTAAGAGTTAATCGAGCATCCTTTTGTTTAGGAATTGAAGGACAGGTCCCAACAAAATGTCTCTTTTTCCCACACAAAAAAGATACGCCTTTTTTCTTGCGAATCTCTGGGGAGATGTATGATGCAGAGACACCCCCCAACTGCATGGGTTCCTCCACCTCCCCCAGTACTGGTTCACCCCCAAACCGCTCCCCTGGCAGAGGTAAACAACCCCAACAAGAAGGCCCCGGAGAAGGTGGTCTCACCCGTCTATCCAAAAGGCGTCTATCAACATGTATGGACAAAGACATGGAAGCCTCCAAGGACTGAGGCGTTTCATACACTGCCAAGGCATCTTTTAACCTTTCAGTAAGACCCTCACAAAATTTACTTCTGAGGGCTGAGTCATTCCTTTTGGAATCTGTTGCCCATCTACAGAATTCCGAACTGTACGTCTCCAATGACCGATTCCCCTGCTTAAGGTGACGTAGCCTAGACTCAGCCAAGGCGACTTGGTCAGGGTTATCATAGATAAGGGCCAGAGCCTCGAAAAACCCCTCCACAGACTGGAGACAAACCGAGGCCTGCGGTAAAGAAAACGCCCAGGATTGAGGATCGCCCTGCAGTAGAGAGATTACAATTGCAACCTGCTGGTCCTTATTTCCAGAGGAACAGGGGCAAAGTTTAAAATACAATTTACAGGCCTCCTTGAATACAAAAAACTTGTCTCTACCTCCAGAAAACCTGTCCGGGAGGGCATCCTTGGGTTCAGGCTGGGCAGGCCTACCTGCAGAGACCCCCATATTGGCAACCTGTAGCGGCTGATGCTGCTGCTGTACCTCACCATGGAGGTCATTCACCTCCAGAGACAGCCTGTGTAGCCACTCTGCAAGCTCTGCAACTGAACCCATACCAAAGGAGAAAGGAAAAAGAAAAAAGATCCACACCCAAAAACACACACTTCAAAATGTGCCAGCAATAATGTCATGCAAAGTATGGGAAAGACTTAGTGCAACACAGAGGGAAGAGGGAAAGGGAGCCCAGATACTAGGGAAAGTGGGGAGTGGAAACCTCCAAGTCTGGTCTAGTGTCAACCTGTCTCAACTAGTGTTGAACGAATTTGTTCGTCGAATGTTCGAAAGTTTCAAATTCGGCACGAATATGGCACATTTGGATTTGTGATCGCAAAGGCGAGCAAATTTTCTTAAAATCGGAAAAGTGTGACAAATTTGCGTGGGACCGCGAATACAGGGCAACCACGGCGTTTTGAACAGTTTTATTAGCAAAGTGCAAGTGTATGATGAGCGGTGACATGTGCCAGGTGAGTGTGGGGGCTGTGGAGAGCTTAGAACAGGTCAGATCAGCGGCACACTGTTTTTTGCTTTTTTTTCCTCTGGGCGGTAACTTTAACTGAGGAAAGCACGGCCAGCCAATCATAGCGCAGGAAGCATCTTCACTGTCCAGACATAAGGGCTTCTGCAATTGGCTGCAGAAATCACATGTCCTCTCAATATAAAAAGCGGCCATGTTCCCTCAGCACCATTATATCCCTGTCACTGCTGGAGACAGACGCTGCTGAGTGTGCTCCTGTGTACTGAGAGATATTAGCTAGATAGATGGGCGCTTGTGTGGTAGTCAGATAGTGTAGATAATTCCTGGCCTGTGTACCTCTGCAACTGCAGGTGCAGCACATTTTTGGTGTTCTTGTGCAAGTACTGAGATTCTGACGGAAACAGAGGGCCCATGCCATACAATAGTGCTGTGCACCGCTGGTATAGAGCTCCATGTCTCACTATACCTTGATTTTTTTTTTTGCACTTGCTAATGTGAATAAAGCAGTGCACCTTTTCATTTAGTGGGGTTAAAATTGTGCTCTGCACAGTCTGCAGAGCTTCTTATTGCAGAGCACAAATCTGTTTTTTTTTTCTGTTGCTATTGTGATATTGAAAGCTGTGTGCACTAAAGTTTTTTTTTGTGTCAGATACTATTTTAGTGGAGTTGAACTTCAAGTGGTTTCAGAGTAAAAAAAAAAAAAATTTCTTGCTACGCCCAGTCCAAAAAATATTTTTTCCTGTGCCAAAAGTCATACAGTGCTATAAGCCAGCTACTACGTCAGTGGCGGTCAATTTCAGCTTGTACGCACAGTCAAACGTTTATATGTTTTTGGTTGGCAGACAGAGTCCACCAAAGGTTTTTTACTGTAGCAAAGTTGATCCAGTGTACTAAAAGGCAGATCCAATTTTAGTGGCGTTGAACTTGTCCTGGTTTCACAGAAAAAAATAAAGCTTCTCTTACTAGGCCCAGTCCAAAAAATATTTTTTCCTGTGCCAAAAGTCATACAGTGCTATAAGCCAGCTACTACGTCAGTGGCGGTCAAATTCAGCTTGTACGTTGGCAGACAGAGTCCACCAAAGGTTTTTTACTGTAGCAAAGTTGATCCAGTCTACTAAAAGGCAGATCCTATTTTAGTGGCGCTGAACTTGTCCTGGTTTCACAGTAAAAAAAATAAAACTTCTCTTACTAGGTCCAGTCCATAGGCGGACAAAGTCAGCTTATGCAGACTAACCCAAAAATATTTTTTGCTCTGAGTAAAGTTATACAGCTGGCTAGATCTGAGTTTGAAATATTTTGGAGCATATATTCTATGTCATACTGGCCTCATCCACATTGAAAAAAAAAAGTTCTTCTGTTCCTAAAGTAATACAGCAGGGGACATCTCAGTTTGAAATTGTTGGAGAATATTTCGTAGGTTTTATCGGCCTCATGCACACTAACAAATTTATTTTGCCTGTTAGTAACGTTACACGGCAGGCCATATCTTATCTTGTCATTTAGTGTCGCTGAAATTCAGGTGTGTGCTGAACTATTGCACAGGAAAAAAATTACGCGCTCCTACCACTGTATCTGGGGAAAAAGAGAGGGCGTGGTAGAAGGGGGAATAGGTTTGGTGTTCAAGGTGTACGTGGGGTATGTGGTAATATTATTGAAAGCACTTGTGAGCCAACACAAACAGGTCCTATGCAAAGACAACTGACAACTTATGTTAGTGGATGGCCTACTGCACTCCCTTCCTTTGGCAGCCGCACAGCAATACACCTTGTTGATAAGGCCCAGAAAGAGCAGGTGCTCCAGTGGATGGCAAGCTCTGCTTCCAGTGCCCTCTCCTCTTCTTCCTCCACCTCAACATAACACTCAGTACAGTCCACAGAGGTGGCACCCCAATTACCCATGCTTTCCCCTGCGTCACAATTGGCCAACTGCCCAACTGACTGTAGCGAACCACAGATGGGCGAGTCTGTAGAACTCTTCACCCATTCTACACCATGGGCATCAGAAATGTACTCCAAACAGTCACAGAGTCAAGGGGAGGAAAGCATCTGCACCGATGCCATAAATTTTTTTAGCTTGGATTCGGGGAAGGACGAAGTAGGGTCCGAGCAGGTTGCTGACCCTCATCACCGGACATTAACCTCAGGGAAGGGAGGTGATCCCGATGAGACTCAGATACCTGAGGCTCATGCGGACTGTATTGTGCTGTCAGGGCAACAAGAGAAGAGGTGTCACTCTGAGGGCGAGGAATTGGATAACGCATTGGATGATGATGAAGTTAAAGATCCTACTTGGTGTGAACCCAGAGTCACGCAGTCGAGTAGCTCATCTGAGGAGGTGGAGGAGGAAGACTAGGAGGTTACATTTCGCCCTACGGCGCAGACATGGAGTGATGTAAGCATAAGGAGCACTGCATCCTTAAGCTCACCGTAATCAGGCAGTGTTCAAATTAATATGCCTTGGAGATCGCAGTCATACAGGTGAAGAGTTATGGGCAGCTCTCCAGGCTCAGTTTGAGCAATGGCTGTCTCCGCCGAACCTAGAGCCAGGGAAGGCCGTGTGCAATAACGGTGCGAACCTGTTAGCGGCCCTGGGCCGAGGCAAGCTCGCACACGTGCCTTGCATGGCTCACGTCCTCAACCTGGTGGTACAGCGATTTCGCTGCCTCTATCGTGGCCTGGATGAGCTGCTTCACAACGTACGGAAACTGTGTGCTCACTTCCGCCGTTCGCACCCCTCATGTCATCGACTTGCATCAATACAGAGGTCTTTGTCCGTGCCAGTTAACAGGTTGATCTGCGATGTGCCGATGCGGTGGAATTCCACTCTGCATATGTTGCAGCGACTATGCCAGCAGCAATGAGCTCTGACGCAGTATGTCATGACGTATAGCTTCGGGCAACTCAGTACGGGCTTGGGGCATATCACGTTTGCGGAGTGGGAACAGATTAAGGACTTCTGCACCCTTCTGCATGGTTTTGAAATGGCTACTAAACTGGTTAGCACTGACGATGCCATCATCAGCATCACTATTCCGGTCATATACATGCTGGAGCCGACTTTGAATAACCTGCGGCAGGAGGTGGTTGCTCCAGAAGAAGAGGAGCATGCGGAAGGGATACCAATGTCTCAAATTTCCAGACTGTCGTCACACAAGCAGATGCCAAGTGACTGTGGATTACAGTGATCGAGGGGGTTTGATGATACCAGGCAAACTGTTAGTGAAGGTGCAAAAGCAGAGGAACTAATGGAGGAGGAAGAGGTGATGGGCGAGCAGCTGTCAGAGGATGAAGAGTATAATCATCCCCTCTCGTTTGAACGTGGTTAGCAGGAGGGGACGGAGGAAACAAGCATCAGTGTTACACAGCCCACAATACAGCCTCGCTTTGGACCTCCTGGAAGAGCTCGACATATGAGTGCCTTCTTGATGCACTATCTGCAACATGATCCCCGTATAGTTAGGATTCAAAATAATGCTAACTACTGGGTTGCCACTCTGTTAGATCCACGTAATAAGAGTCAATTTTGCCAGATACTCCCCGCCCTGGAAAGGGACCCGCTTATGTTGCAGTATCAAAACAAGCTTTTAAGCAACCTTAATAGAGGGTTTCCCCAAGATAACAGTGAGGCACACAGTGTGCATCGGAGCTGTTGTCTTTCAATCTCTGGCATGTCAGTTCGTCAATGCCAAAATATTAGCAGCAGCAGCAGAGTAAGTGGCAGGAGCAATTTCTGTGAGTCCTTTCACACATTTTTTGAACCAGCTCGTGCACCAGCACAACAGAGTACAAGTCTGACACAAGGTGAACGACTGGAGAGGATGATGCAGGAGTATCTAGAGTTCAATATCAATACCATCAGGGAGGGTTTGGACCCTTTTACATTTTGGTCTTCAAAAATGGATGAATGGCCTGAGCTCGCCTCTTATGTCTTGGAGGTTTTATCATGCCCGGCAGCCAGCTTCCTCTCTGAACATGACTTCAGCGCTGCTGGTAGTGTTTTGACGGATAAGCGCACCCTGCTGTCCCCTGAAAGTGTAGACCGCCTAACTTTCATCAAGATGAACAAGTCATGGATCTCCAAGGACTTTTGCGCCCCAATTGCAGACTGTACAGAGTAGGCAATGTTGTCCTTTTGAGTGTGCTGCATTGATCTCTTGAAATCACAGTCTGTGATATGTCTTCTGTGCCTGCTCTTGCTGTTGCTGCAGGTTTAAGGGCCTAATTTTGGGAAATGTGGAGAATTCTGATTGTGTCTCCGTCCATTGGGTTGGCTGTAGTGGGACAGATTTGGGTCTACGTTAAACTACTTGCAGTCTGATGACATTGATGCCACTTTGGTGGTGTTAGGCCCTCATTTAGGGCAATGTGAACACTCCTGGTTAGGTCTCCATCTCCTGGGTTGGCTGTACTGGAAGAGGTGTGGGTCTTATTTACACTATTTGTACAGTAGTGAAATTGATGCCACTTTGCTGGCGTCTGCCACAAATTTATTTAAATGAGAGAAATCCTGATTGGATCTCCATGTATTGGGTTGACTTTAGTGGAACTGGTTTAGGCCTCCTTTGCAATACTTATATTCTAGTGAAATTGATGCCACTTCGGTGGTGTTAGGCCCTCATTTAGGGCAATGTGAACACTCCTGGTTAGGTCTCCATCTCCTGGGTTGGCTGTACTGGAACAGGTGTGGGTCTTATTTACACTATTTCTACTGCAGTGAAATTGATTAGACATTGCTAGTGTCTGGCACTATTTTTTTGAAATGTGGAGAATCATGATTGGGTCTCCATCTACTGAGTTGGCTGTAGAGGAACTGGTTTTGGGCTCCTTTGCAATGCTTATACTCTAGTGAAATTGATGCCACTTCGGTGGTGTTAGGCCCTCATTTAGGGCAATGTGAACACTCCTGGTTCAGTCTCCATCTCTTGGGTTGTCTGTACTGGAAGAGATGTGGGTCTCATTTACACTATTTCTACTGTAGTGAAATTGATTACACTTTGCTGGCGTCTGCCGCTAATTTTTGGAAATGTAGGGAATCCTGAATGGGTCTCCATCCATTGGGTTGACTGTAGTGGAAGAGGTTTTGGTCTCCATGCATTTCTATAGTTATACTGTAGTGAAATTGAGCATTTGGTGCAGATATTGTTCTCCCCAATCGGGTACACAAACATGATAAACTCTAAATTGATTTTCAATAAACAACCATCAGCCGCCCCATCAAACACCTCTGCTGCTTCTTCCTCCTCTTCTGTTACCGTGCCAAGTTGTGCCACACAGGTGTCCGACAAAACCAGCAGTATACCTGCTGCAGTTAGGCTGAGTGACAGCCCATCAGCAGTATGTGAAGCAGACATGCCTGCTGTGTTTGTTTCTCTGAGCACACCAGATGTTTCTCAATCCATCGTAACATCTCCGCCTGCACCTCACTCACGGTCTATCGGTTTGTCCATTTCACTGTACTCTGCCCTCTCTCAGCACTGCAGCCAGCCCTCAATCCCGCTGTTGTGATCACGTAAAAGATTGTTTCATCCTACACATGACAAAGCTAAGAGGTTGAACTCCACCATCTCCAATCTGTTGGCCACGGAATGGTGGTCTTAGGCCTTATTTTTTTAAATGTAAACTCTTCCAATTGAGTCTGCATCTCCTGGGTTGGCTGTAGTGGGACAGGTATGGATCTGCATTAAACTACTTGTAGTCTAATGACAGTGATGCCACATCGGTGGTGTTAGGCCCTCATTTAGGGCAATGTGAATACTCCTGGTTAGGTCTCCATCCTACTACTAGAGAAGAGAGAGAGAGGATTCAAAAAGACCTAAATAAACTGGAGCAGTGGGCAGCAACCAACAGAATGGTTTTTAACAGGGAAAAATGCAAAGTACTACATCTGGGCAATAAAAATGAAAAAAGCATATACAGAATTGGAGGAATAGAGCTAAGCAACAGTACATGTGAAAAAGACTTAGGTATACTAATAGATCATAGACTGAACATGAGTCAACAGTGTGATGCAGCAGCAAAAAAGGCAAATACAATTCTGGGATGTATTAACAGAAGCATACAGTCTAGATCACGTGAAGTCATTATCGGTCTTTACTCTTCTTTGGTCAGACCTCATCTGGAATACTGTGTACAGTTTTGGGCACCACATTTTAAAAAATACATAGACAAACTGGAGCAAGTTCAGAGAAGAGCGACCAGAATGGTGACTGGTCTGCAAACCATGTCCTATGAGGAACGGTTGCAGGATTTGGGAATGTTTAGCTTGCAAAAAAGAAGACTGAGAGGAGACTTAATAGCTGTCTACAAATATGTCAAGGGCTGTCACATTTTAGAAGGATCATCTTTATTCTCATTTGCACAAGGAAAGACTAGAAGCAATGGGATGAAACTAAATGGGAGGAGACACAGATTAGATATTAGAAAATACTTTTTGACAGTTAGGATGATTAATGAGTGGAACAGGCTGCCACGAGAGGTGGTGAGTTCCCCTTCAATGGATGTCTTCAAACAGAGGCTGGACAGACATCTGTCTGAGATGATTTAGTGAATCCTGCTTTGAGCAGGGGGTTGGACCAGATGACCCAGGAGGTCCCTTCCAACTCTACCATTCTATGATTCTATGATTCTATGATCCCCTGGGTTGGCTGTACCGGAAGAGGTGTGGGTCTTATTTACACTATTTCTACAGTAGTGAAATTGATGCCACTTTGCTGGCGTCTGCCACTAAATTTTTTAAATGTGGGGAATCCTGATCAGATCTCCATCTATTGGGTTGGCTGTAGTGGAACCTTCCAGTTCTACAGTCTAACTTGTGTAATGTTGCCTACCAGTCCTTGCTGCACTCCTGACACAGACTCTACCTGCTGCACTCCTGATACAGACTCTGCCTGCTGCACTCCTGATACAGACTCTGCCTGCTGCACTCTGATACAGACTCTGCCTGCTGCACTCTGATACAGACTCTGCCTGCTGCACTCTGATACAGACTCTGACTGCTGCACTCTGATACAGACTCTGCCTGCTGCACTCTGATACAGACTCTGCCTGCTGCACTCTGATACAGACTCTGCCTGCTGCACTCCTGATACAGACTCTGCCTGCTGCACTCTGATACAGACTCTGCCTGCTTCACTCTGATACAGACTCTGCCTGCTGCACTCTGATACAGACTCTGCCTGCTGCACTCTGATACAGACTCTGCCTGCTGCACTCTGATACAGACTCTGCCTGCTGCACTCTGATACAGACTCTGCCTGTTGCACTCCTGATACAGACTCTGCCTGCTGCACTCTGATACAGACTCTGCCTGCTGCACTCTGATACAGAGTAGCACCTGTCCTGGAGTGGCACCTGGCGTTCATCAGGAGCCAAGTCTAACCTCACCA
Organism: Phyllobates terribilis; assembly: GCF_046119375.1. NCBI lineage: Eukaryota > Metazoa > Chordata > Amphibia > Anura > Dendrobatidae > Phyllobates > Phyllobates terribilis. Next base: position 62,933,431 of record NW_027362769.1, on the reverse strand, counting down.
TCAGAGGCTCTAGTGAACAGTCCGGTGCATGCTTAGTCACGCCCCTCCAGGCTCTCCGGGGTCCGTGGCACAGTGTTTCCACAAACCACGTCCGTGACAGTGCGCCCTCGCAGGCAGGGTACTCTCTCCTGTTGTACCAGTGGGTGACCCTTTTTGACATGTAAAGCGCAACTGAATAATTATCGCTGTCACAGTAATAATAATAATAGTACTTGTACTCTGAGTCAATTGATGGCACTTCACTGGTGTCTACACCTTCTTTGATGTGTTTTGGCAGCTTTTGGTCCCGTTTCTAGATGTTGTATATGCAGTTTTTTGGTACCCCCATTGACTCCTATGGGATTCAGAAATGTTCAACGAACATTCGGCGAATATCAATTTGTTCGGCGAACTTTTCTGAACCGAACGTTGAAATGTTCACTCATGCCTAGTCTCAGCTACCATCCCTATATTGGCTCTTCACCAATCGCCGCATGTGTGCCTCGCCCTGACTTTCCCTGGCATATGACTAAGGCTAGGAAAGGAAGGAGATCAGCACTAGTCAATCTCCACTAAATTCTATAGACAACAAGGGTAGACAAACAGGGGGAATTGCTTAGCTTTAGATGACTCCAAACAAATGCTCACACGGCCGTAAGCTCCAGATAGGACAAAGTACTGCTCTTGCTAAAGCCTCACAAGTAGTAATGAACATCACCGGCACCTCCCTCTTAGACACATCAGGTATTTATACACTTAGGCCAGGGAGCTAATTAGCCAGAGGGTGGTAGCCGCTGGGTCCTAGAGACAGCCAGCCTCTAAGAAGATGTCTGTAATGCCAAACGTAGAGATCTCCTGCAACCAACTGTATGGCGACTGTCTGATTTGCTAAACCTGGACTAAGACAACTTGCCATCAATGATGGAAGAATGAATTCTGAATTTCTCAGAAAATTTTAAAGGAACATGCCAAAACATCTGTTCATGAGCTGAACTTCAAGAGAACATGGGTCATGCAACAAGGGAATGACTCAAAGCATACAAGTTGCTCTACAAAAGAATGGTAAAAGAAGAATAGCTTTAATGGTTTGGAATGGCCAGGTCAAAGTCTTAACTTACCCCTATAGAAATATTGTGAAAGTACCTGAAGTAAGCATGTCATGGGAGAAAACACACCAACATAACAAAATTGAAACTGTTTTGTAGGGAGGAATGGGCTATAATTCTTCCAAGCTGATGTGCAGGACTAATCAACAATTACCGGAAATGTTTTGATGCAGTTGTTGCTGCACAAGAGCATCACACCAAATACTGAAAGCAAAGGTTCACATACTTTTGCCACACATTGATATTTGATATTGGATTATTTTCCTCATTTACAAAAATGACAAAGTCTAAAATTTTTGACTCAGTTGTTTGATTTGGTTTTCTTAATATACTTTTAGGAATGTGAAAATCTATGCAGAAATCTGGAAAATTCGGAAAGGTTCACAAACTTTCAAGCCTCATTGTATATTGCTGTTTTTTTCAATATTTCTATAGTTGCTAATAAGTTCTCCTTAGGTCCCACTTTGATACTTTACACCAGTACCTTAGGGATTGCAATAGAGTCCAAGGCCCCAATGCCTTGGATTCCTGGATATTGTTTGTTAGTTTGGCTGGGTTGAAAAGTGAGCCATGTTTCCACGGACATCTCTTTGTGGTGTGTAGTACTTTTCTTAAAACACACATACCTTTGAGGCTATGTAAAAACAAGAAAGGGATATGTTGAGGCGCTAGACTAGGGCTGAAATTCAAAGATATTACAAAATTGAGGGAGAGTTGTCCTATTGCTGGACAAACCCCTTACCTCCTTGACCATATCTGCCATAAATATACGCCATTATTACCAAGAGGAGAGTGCAATCTGTTACATCTTTACAGAGGGGGAATGCAGTACAGCGGGCTCAAGAGCCAAGTCTGTGACATTCACATGGGGTATCCATTATAATATATCATTAACACTACCTCACAAAGGCTGTTGCCAATGCAATAACAGTTAGTCAGCAGGTAAACAGAGAAATGAGGCTTCTTCTTTCACCCAATGTTTTAGTTCATTCCCATTCCTCAAAAATTAAATTGTCAAATTTTTTCTTTAACTGTTAAAAAGTGCAAGAAAAAAAATCTATAAACTTGGCATCGCAGTAATTATAGTAGCCCAGTGTAAAAAACAAAGTCCACCGCATCCAAGAAAAAAACGCAAAAAGCAAATTTGCAGTTTTCTCCTCACTTTATGTACCCCAAAATGGTGTCATTAAAATATAGGTTATAATAAATAAATAAAATAAGAAATGCTATGGCTTTTCAATTATGAGAATATTAAAAAATGAGGCTTCTTCTCAACTGTTCCCAACACAGGAGCTTTCACCCAGAAAAGGAAATGCACAACAGAACTTGGGATAAATAGGACCCCATTAACCTTAATGTTACTATGGAGATTGTAGTGAAAAGGAAATTTAATTAGCTTTACTAATCATTATAACATGTCTTTTTTTATGGGATTTTGTAAATACTTTACCCGTTGGGGTCAATCTAGAGTGGTCAGCCCTACCTATATCATAAGAATATCATAGGTAGTCCTGACCACTGTAGTTTTTCTTATTGAACTTTAGAGTGTGGTTTCCTCCATTGGTTGTGGACAATATGCATCCATGTATCTATCTAAGGCTGGTTTGAATTATTTTAATTATAGCTGAGACCTATTAGTCCACTGTTTATTTGAGGCCTAAACACAAGAGAGATAAGTTGTGTAAAATAAGTACCCATCTAAAATAGGTCGACTTGTCAATGTAAGATAGGCTCACACACTTTGATCAAAAATTGTGCTCTAACAATTTCAATTATTATGTGCGTAGCAATAGTGTAATTCATATATTTAGTGTTCGCAGTGCATTTCTTTTTCATTAAGATTACTGGTCAGGACAGAATTGGAAATCACTGGCATTGGAAATGTTACCTTAACTTATACTGCCAATTAGCTTTGAAGGGGCAGCAGCACTTGTGCAAGCACTGCAGCTTGCTCATTGTCTACATTAAAGGGTGGTTTGTACTTGCAAATACCAAACTTTTGGAAGCGGGAAGAAAGATATTGCAATGTTGTTTCACTCACTAGACACAGTTCTTGTACATCACTGGCTGTTCTGTTTATTCTGCCATAATTGGACAGAGCATTACTTGAACATCATCTGTCAGCTTCACACTCTCCAATTGTGCAACAATTTTCATAGAGAAACTAGCTTTTCCCACTGAACACTGATGCAGTAAATGAGGGCACTAGAGATGATCAGCTGATCTTCAGCTGATGAACTCAGGTAGAAGAGCCCCAGCAGCGCAGGACTATACACTGACAGGAGTGCTGTCTTCTACAGCCGTCACATCAGTGATTGCTGGTGTGACTGCTGTAGAAGTGACCCGGATCGCCGTGGGACACTGGGATTACGTCATGACGGCAGACAGGTGAGGGATATGGTTGTTTTTTATTTTTGCTTTTTTACAGGAGATGAGGGCTTCGGGGTCTGGGTTTTAGGTGAGTATACAGTGTATTTTATTTTTAAATAAATTAATAAAACCACGTGGAATTTTATTTACTTAAAAGTCTTTTTTTGAAAAACGTCAAAAACCTTACTACGGGGTTGGTAATGGGGCGTCTTATAGATGCCCTCAATTACTAACCTGGGCTTCTTGTCAGCCACCAATACAAGGCTGACATGAACCCCAACCTTATTATTCCACTCGCCACCACTACACGGCTGATGGAAGAGTGGAGGCTAAGCGCCAGATTTGACACATCTTATGGATGCGCCATTTCTGGGACTGCTGAGAGCTGATATTATTAGCTGCGGAAGGGGCTAGTATCCATGGCCCCTTCCATGGCTATTAATATAAGCCCGCAGCTGTCTGTTTAGCCTTTTCTGGTTCGATTTTATAGGGGGACCCTATGTCAATTTTTTTCTGGGGTCCCCCTGTAATCTAGCCAGTAAAGGCTAAGCAGACAGCTGTGGGCAGTAATTAATAGCCTAGGAACATTTTTGGCTAATGGTCCCTTCCCCGGCTACTAATATCAGCTCCCAGAGGTCGGCTTTCCCGCTACTGGTTATGAAAATGACGCGGGAGCCCACTCCATTTTTTTTATTTTAGGCTATGTGCCCACAATCCGGATGTAGAAGCGCTTTGGACGCAGCGTATTTTTGCAGCGTCCAAAACGCGTTCTATTGAATGCAGGTAAATCCTCATGTGTTTACTGAACTATGCGGATTTACCGCATTCAATACATTCTAGTGGTCAAATTTCTGTTTCGGAACCTACGACTCTGCAAGAGAATTTGACATGCTGCGATCCTGAAAGACGCGCCGCATGTCACTGTCCGCGGGTGATCTGCAGCCTCAGATGCACGCATAGTGGACATGGGATTTCTAGAAATACAATCCACTATGCTGTAACATCTGGACACTGTGGGTTTGATGCTCCATAAATACGCAGCTTCAAACCCGCTAAGGCTCCTGATCGTGGGCACGTACCCAAACTCACCTGCAGCATGTCAATTTCTGTAGCGGGGATGGGGGATGCAGAAGAATTGAGTCTGTCTTGTGTGCTTCCCGTATATCTTACAGCAAGTCTTTGTTATGGATCACCCCCAGGAAGTTGGACTCAGGCAGAATAGTTGTTGGTGGTGAACTAGATAAAGCATCAGCCTTACCGTTACAGGAGCCAGGTCTGTAAGAGATAACAAAGTTCAATTGGTTCAGAAAGAAGCTCCATCGAGCCTGATGGGGGGACAAACATTTGGCAGACCTGATAAATACAAGGTTACGATGGTCAGTAAGAACAACAATTTGTTGAGCTGCTTTATCTAGATGATGTATCCATTCCTTGAAAGCAGCAATGATAGTTAATAGCTCTTTGTTCCCCACATCATAATTCTTCTCTGACACTGTCAAACTTCTGGAGAAATAAGCACAAGGATGTGACGTGCCCCCTGGGCTGTGGGGTACTCGGTGCAGGGCTGGTCATTGCTAGGGGAGATGTCACAGTGGCGGTGACCCGGTCCGTGACCCAGGGCGGTCAATCAAAAGGGGAATATTATTTACAGGGGATTTATAGTTTTTATATACAGTTCGTGACGCCACATGTGGTATGCGGCTATATGGAGCCGCCGCTGCGGTGCAGAACCTCTGGTGCTGGTGTGAATGCAGCAGAGTTGGTTTAGCTCTCCACAGGTAGAGCTTAGCTCCAGGGCAGTGTAGATGTTGCTGTTATGGTGTAGTTCAGAGGATGGCGCAGATAATAATCACAGAGACAGTAAGGTGCAGTCCTCAGGGTTTACTCACGGTTTCTTAGACTTCCAGTTACCAGTACTAAAGTAACTCCCCACGGCGTTCTGTGCTCACTCAGGGAGGGGTTCAGCAAACGCCCAGGTCTCTCCGGAGTATGTAACGGGACCCCCTTCTTTGTATTCCCTCTGGTCGTCTCCCTGCACCTCACACCTAGTGTCCCAATCCAGTGACCGTGGACCTTGCCGGGCGACGTCTTCTCTGTCCCCTGGGTCCTCTATGGCCACCTTCTTGGTGAGACAGATGTGGCTTGTTGCTGCAGTACCTGAAATACTGCAGCCTCCGGTTTTCTAGTTGAAGCTTAAAGAACTCCACTAGTTTAGGGACCGGTCCCCTCTGTGCGACCTGACCCCTCCACATCCTGGTAGATTCGGGCGTACGGGTGGCCTCCAGCACTTCCCGTACCCCTGGGGTCCCTTCCACGTTCCTGGAGCCTTTCTCCTGCTCCTCTCTTCAGTCTTGGGCCTCTCTGGCTGGGCCCTCCTCCTGAGCAGAGCTCCTACAGAGCTCCTGCTCCTCTCACTGTCCTCCTCTGACTGAACTGAACTCCCAAGATGGCTTCTCTCTTTATATCACTTCCTAACAAGTGCTCCCCTGATCTTCTTCCTCCACCCACACCCATTACATGGCTCCCGCTACTTTGGTTCCCCCCCACTACAACCAGGGACAGGGCTCAGCAGGAAAGCGACGCACCTTGCCCCTCCTGCTGGTCTGGAGTAGTGTAGTGTTGGATGCAGGTGTTAGGGTCCCGGGCAGTACTCCTTCCTTACCTGAGAGTGAGATACCACACCTCTGGGTGAGATGCAGTACCTCTGTGGTGACTGAACCCGCAGGGCCGCCACAGATGTAGCAAATCTTTTGTTCCTGTTCTTTGTAATAGTATGGTTTCTATTGCACCGCCTGAAGCATCCACTTCTACAATAAAAACATGTTCAAGATTGGGATGAATTAGTATAGGAGCTATAGTGAACTTTATCTTCAGGCAAGAAAAAGCATCTTGTGCTTGAGAAGACCAAACAAACGATATGCCTTTCTTTGTTAATTTGGTGATTGGTGCAATTATACCTGAAAAATTCTTAATGAAACGTTTGTAAAAATTGGCAAAGCCCACAAATCTTTGGACTTCTTTCATGTTTTTTGGTTTGGCAACTCAGTGGTATCTTGAATTTTACTAGAGTCCATTTGCAGTTCTTGAGTAGAGATTATATAGCCCAAGAACTGATTCTCTGTTTGATGAAACTCACATTTTTACCAGCTTTATATAAAGATGGTGGGTTCTTAGATGCTCTAGCATAGTTTTTACATGATTCTGAGGCTCTTCTGCAGAATTAGAAAAGATTATTATATCATCCAGATAAATGACTACAAATTGATCAAGCAATGAAAATGTCATTAACGAAATGCTGAAACGTTGCAGGAGCATTGCAAAGTCCAAACGACATGACTAAGTACTCATAGTGTCCATAACGTAATCTTAATGCCGTTTTCCATTCATCACCTGGTCTAATATTAACCAAGTTGTATGTCCCTCGAAGATCCAGTTTTGTGAACAACTTTGCATGATGAACTCTGCCCAGCAACTTAGGGATCAAAAGCAGAGGGTAATGATTCTTTACAGTAATTTTATTAAATTCTCTGTAATCAATGCCGGTCCTTAAGGAACCATCTTTCTTTGTGACAAAAAATATAGGCGCTGGTGATTAAGATGGACGAATAAACCCTTTGGCTACATTTTCATCAATGTATTCCTTGAGTGTTTTTAATTCCTGCTCTGCCAGTGGGTAAATGTTTCCAAAGGGTATTTCTGCTCCAGGCAATAGATCAATTGGACAATCAAACGGCCAATAAGGAGGGAGTTTGTCAGCATTTTTCTTGTCACCTACCTCAGAAAATTCCTTATACATAGATGGAAGTTTAGAAGTTTGTTCAGGATCCTTTACAACTTCTTCATTTGGTGAAGCTTGTGGGGAGTGGACATTAGATGGAAAAGACACTTCTTTGGTTCCCCAATTGATTGTGGGATTTTGAGTCTGTAGCCATGGCAACTAGTGATGAGCGAATATCTTTGAAATCCAATCTCCAAACTTAAGTTCGACACGAATGTGGCACATTCGGATTTGTGAGCAGAAAGCATTTTTTCTTAAATTCGGGAAAATTGGCACCGTTTGCCAAATGAGTGTGGGAACGTGATTGCGGGGCAACTACAGTGTTTTTAACAGTTTTGCTAGCATAGTACTTGTGTATAATGAGTGGGGGCACTTGTGATAGCTCAGAACAGGTCAGATCAGCGGCGCGCTTGTAATCTTTTTTTCTCCCTGTAACTTTAAGTGAGGAAAGCGCGGCTAGCCAATCACAGCGCAGGATGAATCCACACTGTCCAGACACAAAGGCTCCTACCATTAGCTGCTGAAACCACAACTCCTCTCTATATAAAAAGCGACCATGTTCCCTCAGCGCCATTTTATCCATGTTGCTGCTGGTGACAGACGCTGCTGAGTGTGCTCCTGTGTAATGAGAGATATTGGCTAGATAGATGGGCGCTTGTTTGGAAGTCAGATAGTGTAGATAAGTCCTTTGCTTTGTACCTGTAAAATAGACCTTGCAGCACATTTTTTTTTCTTGCGCAATTACTGACATTCAGACAGAAACAGCAGGGCCCATGCCATAGAGCTGTGTTGTTCACCGGTTGTATTGTGCTGCATGCACGAGTATCCCTTCAATCTATTTTTGCACTTGCTAATGTGATAAAGCAAGCAAGCCCTTGTAGCCCACCTTTTGATTTTGTGGGGTTGAAATTCAGCTGTCTGCGGATTCTGCAGAGCTTCTCAGCGCAAAGCCCTTTTTTTTTCATTTGCTAATGTGATAGTGCAAGCTGTGGTAGCCCACTTTGTCATTTTTTTGGTGGATGAAATTCAGCTGTAAGCACAGTAAAAAATATATATTTTTTCTGTTGCCAGGCAGAGTCCACAGAAGATTTTTTTTGTGTCGCAAACGAGATACACTCTGCTAGAAGCCACCTACTATTTTAGTGGCTGTGAACTTCAGCTGTTTTTAGAGTAAAAAAATAGATTTTTTGTCTTGCTAGGCAGAGTCCACAAAAGATTTTTTTGTGTCGGAAAAATTATACACTCTCCTAGAAGCCACCTACTATTTTAGTGGCGGTGAACTTCAGCTGTTTTCAGAGTAAAAAAAATAGACTTTTTTGTCTTGCTAGGCAGAGTCCACAAAATATCTTTTTGTGTCGCAAACTTGATACACTCTGCTAAAAGCCACCTACTACATTGGTGGCTTTGAAGTTCAGCTAAAGTCCAAAAAATATTTTTTTCTGTGGCAAATGTGTTACACTTTGCTATAAGCCACCTAGTCCTTTAGTGGCAGTGAAATTCAGCTGTATGTAGAGCTTATGCAGAGTAAAACAAATCTATTTTTTGCTGTTCCTAACTTGATACAGCATGCTAGAGCTGAGTTTTAAATATCTTGGAGCATATATTCTATGTTATACAGGCCTCAGCCACAGTAAAAGAATACTTTGTTCGGTTCCTAACGTTATACAACAGGGGACATCTCAGTTTGAAATAGTTTGGAGAATATCTTGTATGTTATACAGGCCTCATCCACAGTAAAAAAATATTTTGTTCGGTTTCTTACATTATACAGCAGGGGACATCTCAGTTTGAAATAGTGTGGAGAATATATCGTATGCTATATAGGCCTCATCCACAGTTCCACACTAAAAAAATACTTTGTTCTCTTAGTAACGTTATACAGCAGGGAATATCTCAGTTTGAAATAGTTTGGAGAATATCTTGTATGTTATGTAGGCCTCATCCACACTAAAAACATACTTTCTTCTGTTAGTAACGTTATACAGCAAGCCATATCTTACCTTGTCATTTAGTGCCACTGAAATTCAGGTGCGTGCAGAGCTGTTGCAGAGGAAAAAATGTAATTTTGTTTTGCTAATAGCATGCTCCTACCACACTATCTGAGCAACATGAGTGGGAAAAAGAGAGGTCGCGGTGGAAGGGGGAATAGGCTTGGTAATCAAGGTATACGTGGGGTAGGTGGTAATGTTAGTGAAAGCACTAGTGAACCAACACTTTCATGTCCTATCTTAAGACAACTGAACACTTCTGTTAGTGGACAGGCTACTCCACTCCCTTCCTTTGGCAGCCACACAGCGACTCACCTTGTTGATAAGGGTCAGAAAGAGCAGGTGCTCCAGTGGATAGCAAGCACTGCTTCAAGTTGCCTCTTCTCTTCTTCCTCAACATCACACACAGGACAGTCCAGAGGTTGCACCCCAATTACCCCAATTGCTTCCCCCCGCGTCACAACTGTCCAACTGCCCAACTGACTGTAGTGAACCACAGATGGGTGAGTCTGTAGAACTGCTCACACATTCTATACCATGGGCATCAGAAGTGTACTCCAAACATTCACAGAGTCAAGAAGAGGAGGAAAGCATCTGCACCGATGACCAAATTTTTTTTAGGTTGGATTCGGGGCAGGACGTAGTAGGGTCCGAGCAGGTTCCTGACTCTCGTCACCAGACGGTAATCACCAGGGAGGGAGGTGATCCTGATGAGACTCAGATACCTGAGGCGGTGGTTACTGTACTGTGCTGTCAGGGCAACAAGAGGAGAAGGGTCACTCTGAGGGCCAGGAATGGGATAACACATGGGATGATGACAAGGTTGAAGATCCTACTTGGTGTAAACCCAGAGTCATGTAGCCGAGTAGCTCATCTGAGGAGGTGGAGGAGGAAGACAAGGAGGTTACCTTCCGCCCTACAACGCAGACACGGAGTAATGCAAGCACGAGGAGCACTGCATTCTTAGCCACAACTGTGGCTGTGGCCAGCAGCGGTCGCAGGTCTGCAGCTCACAGGGTTGGCAAGGGTTACCTAGCCTGGGACTTTTCTGAGACCGCAAAGGATGAGCCAACTCACGCTATCTGCACACTTTGCAAGAAAAAACTCAGTAGAGGGAAAAAGTGCAATAATTTGGCTACTACATGCATGAACCTGCACATTCGCACACAACATGCGTTATGCTGGGAATCTCACTGCGCTAAAATGCAGACCAGCGGACCTCAACAACCATCAGCTGCCCCATAAACCGCATCTGCTGGTTCTTCCTCCTCTGTTACCGTGTCAAGTATTGTCATGCAGGTCTCCCACCACAGAACCTCCTGTTCTCTACCCACTCCAGTCAGGTTGAGTGAGAGTGAAATCAAACAGTTTTCAACACAAAACTTTATTCTAGGTGATGTTACATTTGCACATAGGACCGCATGAGGACAGAATACCCTCCCAGATCTGTTGCTTAGATGTGAACTGCCTCCTGCCATCATAGACACTCCTTTTGATGATGCTCCAGAGGTTCTCAATGGGGTTGAGGTCAGGAGAGCATGGGTGCCACACCATAAGTTTGTCGCCTTTTATGCCCATAGCAGCCAGAGATGCAGATGTGTTATGTGCAGCATGAGACGGGGCATTATCATGCATGAAATGATCTCGATGGTCCAGATGGATGGAGTGGAGGATGGCTGGTTGATGGACACCCCATGCAAACACGGCTACGGCGCTAACAAGGAGGAGGTGGAGTAATGTTTTGGGCTGGAATCATGGGGAGAGAGATTGTCGGCCCTTTTAGGATCCCTGAAGGGGTAAAGATGAACTCCATAATGTATGTTGAGTTTCTCAAACAGCTCTTCCTTCCATGGTTCAAGAAGAAGAACCGTGCATTCCGCAGCAAGATCATTTTCATGCATGATAATGCGCCATCTCATGCTGCACATAACACATCTGCATCTCTGGCTGCCATGGGCATAAAAGGGGACAAACTTATGGTGTGGCACCCATGCTCCTCTGATCTCAACCCCATTAAGAACCTCTGGAACATCATCAAAAAGAGTGTCTATGATGGCGGGAGGCAGTTCACATCTAAGCAACAGCTCTGGGAGGGTATTCTGTCCTCATGCAAAACAATTAAAGCAGAAACCATCCAAAACCTGACAAATTCAATGGACAAGAGAGTTCAGAAGCTCCTTTCGAACAAGGGGTCCTATGTGCAAATGTAACATCACCTAGAATAAAGTTTTGTGTTGAAAACTGTTTTATTTCAGTTTGTAATAACCTGCTAATGCTTATAATTTCAAAAATGACAATTTTTTTGTTCTTTATTAAAATGAAAAGGTTGAAAACTCTGCTGTGCATAATAATTTGGAACATGCATTTTGAGTGCAGCTTGAGTTTTTTATTTTTTTTAAAATATACTGTTATCATAGGCAGTTTGTACAAAAACCTTTCAATTGTACTCTAATAGTTATTTGACTGGAAAATTACAATGACTGCAATTCATATAGGTAATTTGGGAAAATCTGAGAAAATATTATTTGCATAATAATTTGGAACACAGTGTAGTGTGTTAAGTGCACACACAAGTAGTAACTAGTGTTGAGCGAACATGCTCGACACTGCTCGGTACTTGCCCGAGCATCACGCTACTCGGGATGTTCGGCGAGCACCGAGCATTTCCGGGTTACTCGGGCGAGAGCTCGGGTCTCCGCCCTGCATGTTTGGCGCTCTTTACAGAGCCAAAGAACATGCAGGGATTGCCAGCCAGTCACTGTAATGCTGCAGCCATGTTGGTTGTTGGCATTACAGTGATTGGCTGGCCGCACAGCATCACCTCGAGTATTTAAAACGGGGCGCCGCCATCTTGGACACAGTCGCTCCGGATTAGACAGTGTAGGGACAGCGCTGCTGATTTAGGGAGAGATATAAACTGCGAAATAGTTAGTGTAGGGTCTGTAAAGGCTGCCAGAACAAACAAACAGTCCTTTTCAGGACTAATATCCATCCCAGATACCAGGCAGGCAGGCTGTATAGGAGACACAGTGGTTATACCAGCAAACGCTGCATTACAGTCCTGTGTGCTCCTGTTGCTGAAATTGCTGGACTTAGCACCAGGTGTCGGGGGCCAGGAAAAATCCTTTTTTTTTCATCTAAATCCTCCTTTTTTTTTCCTCCTTCACACTGTACAAATACCCGTCTTATTAACCTTTTGGTGTGTCCCCCCCCCACCAAAAAAAAGCATGTCTCTGATTTTTCAGACACAAATATAACTGTTGAAAATAGTCTGGTGTAGGCTAGAGAAACAGAAGTGTTGTTTTGCACTTCCACGGTTCAAACCTCTGTATTATCCATTTTGGGCCATTTGTATCTAAAAAAAAAAAACAGTTTGAGTGTGTCGCTCACTGTTCAGCCGCAAATACCCCAGTAAACAATAACTGTGGTTTTGCCATCCCACGGTAAAAAATCTCTATTATTCAGGTTTTGGTAGTTTTTTCCGTAAAGAAAAACAGTAGTGTCTCCTGACTGTTGTGACACAAAAATATATCTGTTGAAAATAGTCTTGTGTAGGCCCGACATCCCAGTGTGGTTTCGCAGTTCCACGGGTCAAATCACTGTACTATCCAGTTTTGGGCCTTTGGTATCTAAAAAAAAAAGCAGTTTGAGTGTGTCGCTCACTGTTAAGCCGCAAATATCTCTATTTAAAAAAGTGTGGTAAACCCCAGTAAACAATAACTGTGGTTTTCCTCTTCCATGGTTCTAATCTACTCTTTATTACCCTTTTTCCATTGATAGTGCAAGTGTAAGCTATTTTACTTCATTTACAATGGGCAAGGCGCGTGGCAAGGGACGTGGAAGTGGACCTTCTGGTGATGGTTCGTGCAGAGGACGGGGCCGTGGCCAAGGTGAAAATGTGCCACAACCAACAGCCACATCTTCTCGCTCCCACTTCTTGACCGAATTACTAGGGAAGCACAGAACAACACCAGTATTGAGAACTGATCAGTGTGAACAGGTTATTAATTGGATAGCAGATAATACTTCCAGTTACCTGGGCACCACCACCTCCGGTCTGTCTTCCACACGGTCAACTCTTAGTAGCCGTGAGTCTCCACCGCATACTCCTCCTCACCCTGATGCTCCTTCCTCCCACCATGCCGAGTGTCGTCAGACAGCAAGTGATCCCACACTTGGACACTCTGAAGAGCTGTTCACTGGTCCATTTCCATATTTGGGCCCCTCGCCTGATACGCTTGAAGTGGTGGAAGAGGAGATCCCATGTTGAGATGCCCAAATATTTAAACAGCCACGGCCACAGGAAGTCGACGTTGGCAATCTGTCACAAGAGGTGGACGATGATGAGACACAATTGACAGGAAGTGAGGAGGAGGATCGTGGTGCGCAAGTGGAAGAGGAGGAGGTGGTGGATGATCTAGTAACTGACCCAACGTGGAAGGAGGACATGCAGAGTGAGGCCAGCAGCACACAGGGGGAGGGAGGCAGAGTACCCCAACAGGCAGGAAGAAGCAGTGTGGTGGCCGCAGACAGAAGGCAGGCAACCGTTCCCCGTATCACCAACACGAGGGACGTTGCCAGTACAAGCGGTAGGTCTTCCAGAGTCTGGAATTTTTTTAAAGACTCTGCTGATAACCCCAAAAAGGCCATATGTTCCACCTGCCATACCAGCATCAGCAGGGGTGACAAAACTACCAGCCTGACCACCACCAGCATGATCAGGCACATGGCAGCAAAGCACCCGACTTTGTGGGGCGAAACCCAGGGTCCACGACCAGTGTCAGCGGGTGTCACCACTGCTTCTTCCACTGTTGTGCGTGCAATAGAACCCCCTGTTGTGTGTGCAAGGCAATCCCCTGTCCATACTGCATGTAAAGATGCCCTCTCCTCTCAGTCTTCACTTGTTATGGCAGTTTCTCAAGAAACAGCATCAACATCCACGTCCACGTCCCACCGCAGCGTTCAATTGTCCATATCCCAGACCTTTGAACGAAAGCGGAAATTCACAGCTAACGCCCCACAGGCCACAGTCCTAAATTTGCATATTTCACGACTGCTTGCATTGGAAATGCTGCCTTTTAGGCTGGTGGAGACGGAATCCTTCCGCAATCTTATGGCGGTGGCCGTCCCTCGGTACTCGGTCCCCAGCCGACACTATTTTGCCCGGTGTGCCATCCCCACACTATACAAGCACGTGTCCCAAAGCATCTGCCGTGCCGTCAACAACGCAGTTACTGGTAGAGTCCACCTGACAACGGACACGTGGACAAGTGCTTGTAGCCAGGGACGGTACATCTCTCTGACGGCACACTGGGTAAACATAGTGGAAGCCGGGACCCAGTTGGACCTTGGGACGGAACACATCCTCCCCACACCGAGGATTGCGGGCCCTATGTCAGTCAGAGTTGCCCCCAAAGTGTACAGCTCCTGCGCATCCTCCTCCTCCTCCTCCTCCTCATGTTCAGCCTCCATCTCAGATATCACCACATCAGTTACAAGCTGGAAGCATTGCAGCACTGCCTCCGCCAAGCGGCAACAGGCTGTGCTGAAACTCATAAGCTTAGGTGATAAACCTCACACTGCTTGTGAGTTGTGGACAGCTGTGAAAGAGCAGGCAGATCTGTGGCTGAGACCGCTGAACCTACATCCCGGCAAGGTCGTGTGTGACAATGGCCGTAACCTGGTGGCGGCTCTGAGGCGAGGTGAGATCACACACGTACCATGCCTAGCTCATGTGCTTAACCTCGTGGTTCAGCGGTTTTCTTAAATCGTACCCCGAGTTGCCAGATCTGCTCGTGAAAGGTCGCCGCCTGTCAGCTCATTTTCGCAAGTCGGCTACAGCTTCCGCCGCCCTTGCTGTGTTGCAGCAGCGTTTGCAGCTTCTGGCACACCGACTGGTGTGTGATGTCCCCACACGTTGGAACTCTACCCTCCACATGTTGCAAAGAATTTGTGAGCAGAAGAGAGCAGTTGTGGAGTACCAGCTGCGACAAGGCCGTCGATATTCAGGTCAGACTCCACACATAAGACCTCAGGAGTGGACCTGGATGTCTGACATATGTACCATCCTGACAAACTTTGAGGAGGCCACCAAGATGTTGAGTGGCGATGACGCCATCACTAGTGTCAGCATCCCACTTGTCTGTCTTTTGCAACACTCTCTGCAGAGAATTAAAGAGGAGGCATTGCAGCCAGAGTATGATGAGATGGATCAAGAAGCCGTAGCGGGCGATTACACACAGCCCAGCCTCATCTCATCCCAATGTGCATTGGGGGACAATGAGGGAGAGGAGGAGGAGGAGGAGGAGGAGGAAGAACAGGAGCTGCTATCATGAGTTGTAGACGGTAGTACCTGTACAAGTGTCATACCGTCGGTTCAGCGTGGGTGGCCTGAGGACAGGGGGGAGGAGGAAGAGGAGGAGGAGAAGGAGGAGGAGAGCATGGTCAGTCGTCATCTTGGTGAGGACACGGAAATCTTGCCCGTTACCAGTCTGGCACGCATGGCTGACTTTATGTTACGCTGCCTTAACCGTGACCCTCGCGTTGTCAAAATGTTGGGTGACAGTCATTACTGGTTGGTGACACTTGTAGACCCCCGCTACAAGGAGAACTTTCACTCTCTTATTCCTGAGGTGTAGAGATCTACAAAAATGGGGCAATACCAGAAGGCCCTTGCTGCAGAACTCTTAAAAAAATTCCCATCTGAACACGCTAGCGGCAGAGGTCACAGTTCGTTGCCCAACCAAGGCGTACAGGCGAGAGAGATGCAACTCCAATCCAGCAGAGGCAGAGGAACACTGTCAACGTTCTGGGACAGTTTTCTGACACCTGCCCAGCTTACAGGCCCTGAGGCGCGGGGTACTCTCACAAGGAGTGGAAAGTTTCAAAAGATGGTGAGGGAGTACCTTGTCGATCGTACCAGCGTCCTCCGTGATTCCTCTGTGCCTTTTAATTATTGGGTATCCAAGCTGGACACTTGGAGTGAACTCGCTCTGTACGCCTTGGAGGTCCTGGCCTGCCCTGCCGTTAGCGTGTTATCGGAGCATGTTTTTAGTGCCGCTGGGGGAATTATAACTGATAAGCGCACTCGCCTGTCAACTGACAATGCTGACAAGCTGACCCTTATCAAAATGAACAAGGGCTGGATTGGGCCAGACTTCTCATCACAACCAAATGACAGCAGAGTAACATAAAGTCAAATCCACTGTGTTATTTCGGGAGGTGTATTCACATGCACCGCTTCACACCCACACATGGGTATACGCTTCCTCGTTTCGGCTGTTTAATCTTCTTCTCCTTATCCTCAGCCTCCACCACCACTATACCACCAGGGTGCCAGCATTGCAAGTTCCTCCGTCCTTATTTTTGACAGCTTTTGCTTGCAAGGCATAAGCAAATACTATGGGACACCCACTCCCCAATAATGGGACTTATGTTTGTAATATGCTGTACTGCATGGCTCTTGTAAGGGGCATTGCAAGTTGCTCCGTCCTAATTTTTGGCAGCTTTTGCTTGGAAAGCATAAGCAAATACTATGGGACACCCACTCCCCAATAATGGGACTTATGTTTGTAATATGCTGTACTGCATGGCTCTTGTAAGGGGCATTGCAAGTTACTCCGTCCTAATTTTTGGCAGCTTTTGCTGGGAAAGCATAAGCAAATACTATGGGACACCCACTCCCCAATAATGGGACTTATGTTTGTAATATGCTGTACTGCATGGCTCTTGTAAGGGGCATTGCAAGTTGCTCCATCCTAATTTTTGGCAGCTTTTGCTGGGAAAGCATAAGCAAATACCATGGGACACCCACTCCCCAATAATGGGACTTATGTTTGTAATATGCTGTACTGCATGGCTCTTGTAAGGGGCATTGCAAGTTGCTCCGTCCTAATTTTTGGCAGCTTTTGCTGGGAAAGCATAAGCAAATACTATGGGACACCCACTTCCCAAAAATGGGACTTATGTTTGTAATATGCTGCACTGCATGGCTCTTGTAAGGGGCATTGCAAGTTGCTCCGTCCTAATTTTTGGCAGCTTTTGCTGGGAAAGCATAAGCAAATACTATGGGGCACCCACTCCCCAATAATGGGACTTATGTTTGTAGTATGCTGTACTGCATGGCTCTTGTAAGGGGCATTGCAAGTTGCTCCGTCCTAATTTTTGGCAGCTTTTGCTGGGAAAGCATAAGCAAATACTAAGGGACACCCACTCCCCAATAATGGGACTTATGTTTGTAATATTCTGTACTGCATGGCTCTTGTAAGGGGCATTGCAAGTTGCTCCGTCCTAATTTTTGGCAGCTTTTGCTTGGAAAGCATAAGCAAATACTATGGGACACCCACTCCCCAATAATGGGACTTATGTTTGTAATATGCTGTACTACATGGCTCTTGTAAGGGGCATTGCAAGTTGCTCCATCCTAATTTTTGGCAGCTTTTGCTGGGAAAGCATAAGCAAATACTATGGGACACCCACTCCCCAATAATGGGACTTATGTTTGTAGTATGCTGTACTGCATGGCTCTTGTAAGGGGCATTGCAAGTTGCTCCGTCCTAATTTTTGGCAGCTTTTGCTGGGAAAGCATAAGCAAATACTATGGGACACCCACTCCCCAATAATGGGACTTATGTTTGTAATATGCTGTACTGCATGGCTCTTGTAAGGGGCATTGCAAGTTGCTCCCTCCTAAGTTTTGGCAGCTTTTGCTGGGAAAGCATAAGCAAATACTATGGGACACCCACTCCCCAATAATGGGACTTATGTTTGCAATATGCTGTACTGCATGGCTCTTGTAAGGGGCATTGCAAGTTGCTCCGTCCTAATTTTTGGCAGCTTTTGCTTGGAAAGCATAAGCAAATACTACGGGACACCCACTCCCCAATAATGGGACTTATGTTTGTAATATGCTGTACTGCATGGCTCTTGTAAGGGGCATTGCAAGTTGCTCCGTCCTAATTTTTGGCAGCTTTTGCTGGGAAAGCATAAGCAAATACTATGGGACACCCACTCCCCAATAATGGGACTTATGTTTGTAATATGCTGTACTGCATGGCTCTTGTAAGGGGCATTGCAAGTTGCTCCATCCTAATTTTTGGCAGCTTTTGCTGGGAAAGCATAAGCAAATACTATGGGACACCCACTCCCCAATAATGGGACTTATGTTTGTAATATGCTGTACCCCATGGCTCTTGTAAGGGGCATTGCAAGTTGCTCCGTCCTAATTTTTGGCAGCTTTTGCTGGGAAAGCATAAGCAAATACTATGGGACACCCACTCCCCAATAATGGGACTTATGTTTGTAATATGCTGTACTGCATGGCTCTTGTCAGGGGCATTGCAAGTTGCTCCGTCCTAATTTTTGGCAGCTTTTGCTGGGAAAGCATAAGCAAATACTATGGGACACCCACTCCCCAATAATGGGACTTATGTTTGTAATATGCTGTACTGCATGGCTCTTGTAAGGGGCATTGCAAGTTGCTCCGTCCTAATTTTTGGCAGATTTTGCTGGGAAAGCATAAGCAAATACCATGAGACTCCCACTCCCCAATAATGGGACTTATGTTTGTAATATGCTGTACTGCATGGCTCTTGTAAGGGGCATTGCAAGTTGCTCCGTCCTAATTTTTGGCAGCTTTTGCTGGGAAAGCATAAGCAAATACTATGGGACACCCACTCACCAATAATGGGACTTATGTTTGTAATATGCTGTACTGCATGGCTCTTGTAAGGGGCATTGCAAGTTGCTCCGTCCTAATTTTTGGCAGCTTTTGCTGGGAAAGCATAAGCAAATACTATGGGACACCCACTCACCAATAATGGGACTTATGTTTGTAATATGCTGTACTGCATGGCTCTTGTAAGGGGCATTGCAAGTTGCTCCGTCCTAATTTTTGGCAGCTTTTGCTTGGAAAGCATAAGCAAATACCATGGGACACCCACTCCCCAATAATGGGACTTATGTTTGTAATATGCTGTACTGCATGTGACGCGCCCCCTGGGCCGTGTGTACACGTGTGTGGGATACCCGGTGCCGGGTCTCTGGGGTCTGTAGTCTCCGTGGCGGTGACCTGGTCCCGTGGCTCAGGCTGGTCAAACCAGTGGCAATCTTTCTTAGGTTTTGAGGTTAATTGTCCGACTGCGCCACCCGTGGATTGAGGTCAGGGAGTACCACCGCTGCGAGGCAGACCGCTGAGGCTGGTGTTGTGTGCGCAGCATAGAATGGGATAACTCCCCTCGGGACGAGTATAGCCTCAGGGCAGTGAGTGTGGATGATGGGGTTGATGGTGCACGAGCGCAGCAGGAATGACTCCGAGTCTTTGCAGTGCAGTTCAGAGTCTTTACTGATGATTATAAGGTAGACCCTCCCGGGAGTACTGGCTAGCATAAGAGGCCTGGTCAGTCTGTGAGCAAGCAGGAGTTCCCTTGGCCAGGTGGAGTTGTAGGCCTCCCCGTCTGTCTGCACTCTTCCTGGCTACCTTGCTGTAAGCGGGTAGAAGTAGCCCAAGTGTGGGAAAGGTTACTGGGACAAATAGGGGTGGCTGGGGACCGAGTATGGACACCCGGCCACCCCCTGGAGGCTGGGGAGCAAGCGGGGACACCCGGCCACCAGGCGGCTGGGGACTGAGTATGGATACCAGGCCGCCGACACAGCCATGGCATGGTGGCCAGATTCCGCCTCCACATGCCTAAAAGGCCCAATTTAAAGTGCAAGCAAGCAAGCAGTATGGAATTGCAGCCTGGGGGTGGGTGGGTGGCAGGCTGCATACTTGCGCTTGCATTGCAAGGAATGGGAGAGGTACAATTGAACACTGCCCTGGGACAAGGACTTGAATGGGGATAGTTGCAAGTCTGCAACGACAGGTGCAAGGTGGGAGGCATCTTCGCATGTACCATGAACAGGGGTTTGGCATGCACACACTACAGCGGAATAGGCTCTCCTTTCCACTAAATGCACTGGGGAGGGCACAGGTAATGTTTTGGTATACGCGCTTAATCTTATGTATAAGGCACACCAGGACAAATATGGGCGGCTGGGGACTGAGTATGGATACCTCGCTGCCGAAGCAGCCATGAGGTAGTGGCCAGCTTCGGCCTCCTCCAAACTAAAAGGCCCCATTTCAAGTGCAAGCTAGCAGTATGTAATTGCAGTCTGGGGGTGGGTCGGTGGCAGACTGCACACTTACACTTGCATTAAAAGAAAACATAGCAGATGCTAACTTCTGTCATCATCATCATGCTCCTCACCTTGGCACTCTCAACTCCACCGATGGAGAAGTCAGGGCCCACCGGAGGAGTCTGGTTCTCTGGTGGGCTCGTCCAATGCTGCCTAAAGCAGGCCGGCCTAAGAAAAGTGTGTGGGGGGATGTTCCAAGGAGAAATAGGGGCGGCTGGGGACCGTTTATGGACACCCGGCTGCTCCCAGGCGGCTGGGGACCGTGTGTGGACACCCGGTCGCGGGGCGGCTGGGGACCGTGTGTGGACACCCGGCCGCGGGGCGGCTGGGGACCGAGTATGGACACCCGGCCGCCGGGCGGCTGGGGACTGAGTATGGATTCCAGGCCGCCAACACAGCCATGACGTGGTGGCCAGAATCCACCTCCACATGCCTAAAAGGCCCAATTTCAAGTTCAAACAAGCAAGCAGTATGGTATTGCAGCCTGGGGGTGGGTGGGTGGCAGGCTGCATACTTGAGCTTGTATTGCAAGGAATGGGGGAGGTACAATTGAACACTGCTCTGGGACTAGAACATGCATGGGGATAGTTGCAAGTCTGCATCTTCTGATGCGGTAAAGATCACTTATGATGGGCACACTTTTAGACAGTGACCTGGGAGTCAGAGATGCTTCCAGGGGTCTTCCCCATGCTGTTCCCTTGTCTTTTCAGCACTTTATGCATGTGTCACACAGCACATGGCCAGATAAGGTTGTAAAATGTTAAAATGACATTTCACGGTGAATGCATTTGTCAAAGTTGAAAGCAATACAAAAGTGCAAAAACGCATAAAAAATGCTACTTGTGAACATAGCCGAAGGTGTGGAGGAGTATTTTTGTTTTTGGTCATTTATTTTAACTTATACACAAGTCTTTACCCTGGAAAGGATGTTCCTTAACATATTTCACAGGAAAAAAGTTTCACTTTCGTTTTTGAACGTTTTATTGTGAGCCTGTAAAAGTGGCTTAATACCTCTGACCACGTTGTTGACAGCAGTGACCTGGGGGTCAGAAATGCTTCCTGGGGCGACCCCATGCTGTCCCCATGTCATTTGAGCACTGTCACTATCGTTTTGGGCACTTGTTAGGCTTTTAAAAGACTGCCGGGGGTGCCACCGCAAAAATGCTCGAGTCTCCCACAGACTAACATTGGGCTCGTTGCTCGGGTCGAGCACCCGAGTATCACGGCGAGCTCGGCCCGAGCTTCGAGCACCCGAGCATTTTAGTGCTCGCTCAACACTAGTAGTAACTAAACAAGGTACAATGCTGGGAGTTAACAACACTCCAGAAACAAAACTAATAAACTTCTGCACTGCAAGACACTGCTGTGCAGAGCAGGAAGGATTTGGCAACATGAAATGCCCGAGCACTAGATGGCGGCGTATAGAGCTGCAGATAGCAGCAGGGCAGAAAAGGCCTGGAACCTAAGTTCCTAAAGAGGAAGAGGATCTCTGCAGCACCCAACACATGGGTGTAAAAGCGGCAGTGTGACCACACACACAATGGCGGACCCTGGAATACTGGATCGGTAGCAAGGACGCCTCCGTGGCGTGGACACCAACCGGTGAACCAACACGGTAGAGCGTGCTGCTCACAGCATTCCCCTAGCCCTAATTTATGACTAGGATGACTAGGGAGCTTTCAGCAGGAACCCTTGACAACGACTCTCACAAACTGCATTTACTGCCAGAGACCTCACCCCAGGTTAGAAAGAGATAGACTAGGCACCGGGGCGGAGCCCACGGAGCCCTTAAATACACTAGAGACAACCCCAGCCCCACAGGACAACCAATCACGCTGTACCAGACAGCAGGGGGCGTGGCTTAGCTGCACATGCCTTCAATGGGCATGGCTTAGCCACGCACGCCCACAAAGGGGCGTGGTTTAGCGACACATGAGCAGAAACGCAGAAACCACACTTAGAATCCCTAGAAAGGAACCTAAATGCTGACAATTACTGACCAGCAGGAAAGGGCCTGGCCGGACTCCACGAGAAAGCCCTTCTCCTGCATACCAGCCTAAAAACCACCTAACTTTCATCAAGATGAACAAATCATGGATCTGCAAGGACTTTTGCACCCCAATCACAGACTGTACAGACTGGGCGATGTAGTTTTTACTGTGCTGCATTGATCTTGCGGAATTGCAGTCTGTGATATGGCTTCTGTGCCTGCTCTTGCTGCTGCTGCAGGTTTTAGGCTCTAATTTTATAAAATGTGAACACTCCTGATTGAGTCTCCATCTGTTGGGTTGGCTGTAGTGGAAGAGGTGTCATTCCTAATTCTATAATTTCTATTGTACTGAAATTGATGCCACTTTGGTGATTTTAGGCCCTAATTTTTTGAAATGTGGGTAATCCTGATTGGGTCGCCTTCTATTTGATTGGCTATAGTGGAAGAGGTTTTGGTCTCCATTAAACTATTTCTACTCTAGTAAAATTGATGCCACTTCGGGGGTGTTAGGCCCTAATTTAGGGAAATGTGAACACTCCTGGTTAGGTCTCCACCTCCTGGGTTGGCTATACTGGAAGAGGTGTCGTTCCTAATTACACTATTTCTACTGTAGTGAAATTGATGCCAATTAGCTGGTGTCAGACACTAATTTTTGGAAATGTGGAGAATCTTGATTGGGCCTTCATCTACTGGATTGGCTGTAGTGGAAGAGGTGTCTGTCACCATTATATTACTTCTAATCTACTGAAATTGATGCCACTTTGCTGGTGTCTGCCACTAATTTTTGGAAATGTGGAGAATTCTGATTGGGTCTCCTTCTATTGGGTTGGCTGAAGTGGAAGAGGTGTCGTTCCTAATTCTATAATTTCTACTGTAGTGAAATTGATGCCACTTTGGTGGTGTTACTAAGCTCAATTGAGAAGAATTTTAATGCAGTCCATAAAAAATATAAAAGTTTCGGTCAATCTGACCTTCATCAGTAAACCGACTGCTTGTGGATGTTTAAGAGTGGATGCAAGAGGAGAGGACACAGTGTCTCTAGCTGCGTATATCTTGAACCCTACCAGGGTACATGTAGAAAGGCTGTAGTTGGAGTAGGAGAGGAACATATCCACCGCTGGTTCCTAGTGCTGTGTGTGATGTTTTTTATGGACTGCATTAAAATTCTTCTCAATTGAACTTTTTGAGTGCCGAGGTTATTCTCAGTCTTAGTAAGGGTTGGGCCCCTACTCGAGCACCAGTGTCCAGCAGTGCAGCGGTTATCCTAATACTTTGGTGGTGATAGGTAGTGATGAGCGAGCATGTTCGCTACTGCTCGGTGCTCGCCCGAGCATCTCACTGCTTGACATGCTTGGCGCTCGCCGAGTATTTCCGGGGTTGCTCGGCGGGAGCTCGGGTCTTCTCCCTGCATGTTTGGCACTCTTTAGAGCCTGCCACTCACTGTAATGCCGTAGCCATGTTGGTTGTGGCATTACAGTGATTGGCTGGCCGCACAGCGTCATCAGGTCTATATCAGACCTGGCGCCGCCATGCTCGTCACAGTCACTCCGGTATCAGACAGTGTAGGGAGAGGTGCTGCTGAGGTAGGGAGAGATTTGCTTGTTTCTAGTGAATGTAGGTGTACCAAACTATATTAGACACACATATCCATCTCAACAAACAGTCCTTCTGAGGACTAATCCATCTGCAGAGATATCAGGCAGGCAGTGTATATAGGAGGGCAGGCAGTGCATATAGCACAAGAGGCTCCATTCCAGTTCTGTCTGTTGCTGCTGTTATATTTCTAGAAATAGGCCCAGGTCTCAGGGGCCAGGAATAATTTTTTTTTGGATCTTAATCCTCATTATTTCCTTAAAAAGCGATTCGGAGAACACAGTTTTTCTGCGCCATTTGCTTGTTGGCACGGCAGAATGCAGCCAGGTCCGTTCCATATTACAGCGCTAAAAATCCAGCTATTCAAAACTGTGTTTTCTCCGTCACACGGACCACATATACGTTTTCAGAAAATACTGACATTTCTGGCCTCCATTAAATTTTTTTTTCAGTGTGTCAGCAAAGTTTTTGACACTGGTTTACTGTTCAAAATAGTTACCTACAGGCCAGGTATTTAAAACTGTGTTTTCTCCGTCACACGGATCAAATATACGTTTTAAAAAAATACTGCCATTTCTGGCCTCCATTAATTTTTTTTTTCAGTGTGTCAGTGAAGCAATTGACACCGGATTGCTGTTCAAAATAGTTACCTACAGGCCAGTTATTTAAAACTGTGTTTTCTCCATCACACGGATCACATATACGTTTTCAGAAATACTGCCATTTCTGGCCTCCATTAATTTTTTTTTTCAGTTTGTCAGCAAAGTTTTTGACACTGGTTTGCTGTTCAAAATGGTTACCTACAGGCCAGGTATTTAAAACTGTAATTTCTCCGTCACACAGATCACATATCTGTTTTCAGAAAATACTGCCATTTCTGGCCTCCATTACATTTTTTTTCAGTGTGTCAGCAAAGTTTTTGACACCGGTTTGCTGTTCAAAATAGTTACCTACAGGCCAGGTATTTAAAACTGTGGTTTCTCTGTCACACGGATCATATATACGTTTTCAAAAAATACTGCCATTTCTGGCCTGCATTAAAAAAAAATTTCAGTGTGTCAGCAAAGTTTTTGACACCGGTTTGCTGTTTAAAATAGTTACCTACAGGCCAGGTATTTAAAACTGTGGTTTCTCCGTCACACAGATCACATATACGTTTTCAGAAAATACTGCCATTTCTGGCCTCCATTACATTTTTTTTTCAGTGTGTCAGCAAAGTTTTTGACACCAGTTTGCTGTTCAAAATAGTTACCTACAGGACAAGTATTTAAAACTGTGTTTTCTCTGTCACACGGATCACATATACGTTTTCAGAAAATACTGCCATTTCTGGCCTCCATTAAAAAAAATTTTCAGTGTGTCAGCAAAGTTTTTGACACTGGTTTGCTGTTCAAAATAGTTACCTATAGGCCAGGTATTTAAAACTATGGTTTCTCTGTCACACGGATCACATATACGTTTTCAGAAAATACTGCCATTTCTGGCCTCCATTAAAAAAAAATTTCAGTGTGTCTGTAAACTTTTTGACACCGGTTTGCTGTTCAAAATAGTTACCTACAGGCCAGGCACTTAAAACTGTGTTTTCTCCATCACACGGATCACATATACGTTTTCAGAAAATACTGCCATTTCTGGCCTCCATTAAAAATTTGTTTCAGTGTGTAAGTGAAGCAATTGACACCAGAATGGTGATCAAAATAGTTACCTACAGGCCAGGTATTTAAACTGTGTTTTCTCTGTCACACGGATCACATATACGTTTTCAGAAAATGCTGCCATTTCTGGCCTCCATTAAATTTTTTTTTCAGTGTGTCAGCAAAGTTTTTGACACCAGTTTGCTGTTCAAAATAGTCACCTACAGGACAGGTATTTAAAACTGTGTTTTCTCCGTCACACGGATCACATATACGTTTTCAGAAAATACTGCCATTTCTGGCCTCCATTAAAAATTTGTTTCAGTGTGTCAGTGAAGCAATTGACACCAGATTGCTGTTCAAAATAGTTACCTGAAGGCCAGGTATTTAAAACTGTGTTTTCTCTGTCACACGGATCACATATACGTTTTCAGAAAATACTGCCATTTCTGGCCTCCATTAAAAATTTGTTTCAGTGTGGCACTGAAGCAATTGACACCAGTTTGCTGTTCAAAATAGTTACCTACAGGTCAAGTATTTAAAACTGTGGTTTGTCGGTCACACGGATCACATATAAGTTTGCTCCAAATTCAGTCATTTGTTGTGAGCGTGGAAGATATTGTCCTCCATTTAAAATGGGCAAGGCACGTGGCAAGGGACGGGGAACTGGACGTGATGGTGATGATGGTGCATTCAGGGACCAAGGCTGTGGGCAAGCTGAAATTGTGCCACAACAAACACCCACATCTTCTCGCTCGACGTTCCTGTCCCAATTAATAGGGGACTGCAGAACACCAATATTGAACACAGAGCAGTGTGAAAAGGTTATTGGTTGGATAGCAGATAATGTTTCCAGTCACTTAGCCAGCACCACCACCACCTTGTCTTCCACACGGTCAAGTCTCAGTAGCTGTGAGTCTGGACGGCATATTCCTCACCCTGAACCTCCTTCCTCCCATCATGCCGAGTGCCCAGAGA
The DNA here is from genome assembly GCF_046119375.1 of Phyllobates terribilis. Taxonomy (NCBI): domain Eukaryota; kingdom Metazoa; phylum Chordata; class Amphibia; order Anura; family Dendrobatidae; genus Phyllobates; species Phyllobates terribilis. The sequence continues at coordinate 62,906,840 of NW_027362769.1, read as the reverse complement.
CAACTGATCCCACACTTGGACACTCTGAAGAGCTGTTCACTTTCCCATTTATAGATTCGGGCCTCTCGCCCTGTCTACTTCAAGCAGGGCAAGAGGAGATTGCATGTAGCGATGCCCAAATATTTGAGCAGCCACGGTCACACGAAGGCGACGGTGGGAAAGTGTCCCAATAGGTAGACGATGATGAGACACAATTTCCAGAAAGTCAGGGGGTGAAGGAATTGCCAGTACAACTATTAGGTCTTCCCGAGTCTGGTTGTTTTTTAAAGACTCTGCCGATAACCCCAAAAAGGTCATTTGCACCACCTGCCAGGCCAGCATCAGCAGGGGTGGCAAAACGACCAGCCTGACCACCACCAGCATGATCAGGCACATGGCAGCAAAGCACCCGACTTTGTGGGCCGAATCCCAGGGTCCAGGAACAGTGTCTGCGGGTGGCATCATTGCTTCTTCCACTGTTGTGCATGCAAGCAAATCCCCTGTCCATGGTGCATGCGAAGATGACTCTTGACCTGCACTTGTCATTGCACACTCTCAAGTAGCAGCATTAGGAAGCACGTCCACTTCCCAGCGCAGCGTTCAGTTGTCCATACCCCAGTCCTTGGCTGCGTATTTGCGCTTGCGTTCCAACGCCCCACTGGCCACAGTATTAAATTCCCACATTTCACGACTGCTTGAGTTCGAAATGTTGCCTTTTAGGCTTGTGGAGATGGAAGCATTCCGCAACCTGATGGCGGCGGCTGTCCCTCGGTACTCGGACCCCAGCCGCCACTATTTCTCCCAGGGTGCCGTTCCCGCATTACACAAGCACGTGTCCCAAAACATTAGCTGTGCCCTCAGAAACGCAGTTACCGGGAAAGACCACTTAACCACTGACACGTGGACAAGTGCTTGTGGGCAGGGACGGTACATCTCGCTGACAGCACACTGGGTTAACATAGTGGAAGCTGGGACCCAGTCGGACCTTGGGACGGAACACGTCCTCCCGACGCCGAGGATTGCGGGCCCTAGGTCAATCAAGGTTGCCCCCACAGTCTACAGCTCCTGCACATCATCCTCCTCAGCCTCCTCCTCTTCAGCCTCCATGTCCGAAATGACCACATCAGTTACAAGCTGGAAGCACTGCAGCACTGCCTCTGCCAAGTGGCAACAGGCTGTGCTGAAGAGTGGAGAGCTCTGAAAGAGCAGGCAGATCTGTGGCTCACACCCCTGAACCTACAGCCAGGCATGGTCGTGTGTGACAATGGCCGGAACCTGGTGGCGGCTCTGAGGCGAGCTCACACACGTACCATGCCTGGCCCATGTGCTTAACCTCGTGGTTCAGCGGTTTCTCAAATCCTACCCGGAGCTGCCGTATCTGCTTGTTAAAGTACGCCGCCTGTGTGCCCATTTTAGAAAGTCACCTACAGCTTCCGCTGCCTTTGCCATGTTTCAGCAGCGCTTGCAGCTTCTGGCTCATAGACTGGTATGTGGTGTCCACACGCATTGGAACTCTACACTGCAGATGTTGGGAAGGATTTGTGAGCAGAAGAGGGCAGTTGTTGAGTACCAGCATCAACAAGGCCGTCGGTATTCAGTTCAGACTCTATACATAAGACCTCAGGAGTGGACATGGATGTCAGACATATGTACCATCCTCAAAAACTATGAGGACTCCACCAAGATGATGAGCGCCATAATTAGCATCACCATTCCGCTTTTCTGTCTTCTGAAAAGCTCTCTGCTCACAATCAAAGAGGTTGCATTACAGGCGGAGCATGATGAGATGGAGCAAGGAACCATACAGGGTGATTACACACAGCCCAGCCTCATCTCATCCCAACGTGGATTGGGTGACAATGAGGAAGATGAGGAGGAGGAAGAACAGGAGCTAGTTTCATGCGCTATAGACGGTACTACCTGCACAACTGTCATACCGTCTGTTCAGCATGGATGACCAGAGGACAGAGAGGAGGAGGAGAGCATGCTCAGTCATCCTCCTGGTGAGGACACGGAAGTCTTGCCTGTTAGCAGTCTGGCACGCATGGCTGGGTTTATGTTACGCTGCCTTTCCCATGACCCTCGCATTCTCAAAATTTTGGATCACAGTCATTACTGGTTAGTGACACTTCTAGATCCACGCTAAAATGAGAACTTTATATCTCTTATTCCTGAGGCTGACAGGTCTACAAAAATGAGACAGTACCAGAAGGCCTTTGTTGCAGAACTATTAAAAAAATTCCCATCTGAAAACGCTGGCGGCAGAGGGCACACTTCGTTGGACAACCAAGGAGTACAGGCGAGAGAGACACAACTTCAATCCAGCAGAGGCAGGGGAACACTGTCAAAGTACTGGGACAGTTTTCTCAGACCCTCCCATCGCACAGGCCCTGAGGTGCGGGGTACTCACACAATGAGTGCAAAGTTTGGGAAGATGCTGAGAGAGTACCTTGCCGACTGTACCAATGTCCTCCGTGATTCCTCTGTGCCTTTTAATTATTGGATATCCACGCTGGATACGTGGAATGAACTGGCTTTCTACACCTTGGAGGTCCTGGGCTGCCCTGCCGCTAGCGTTTTATCAGAGCGGGTTTTTAGTGCCGCCGGTGGAATTATAACTGATAAACTCATCCGATTGTCAACTGAAAATGCTGACAGGCTGACTCTTATAAAAATGAACAAGGGCTGGATTAGGCCAGACTTCTCAACACCACCAAATGATAGCAGCGTAACATAAACTCAAATCCAGTGTCTTTCTTTGGGAGGTGTATTCCCATGTACCTCTTCACACCCACACATGGGTATACTCTTCCAGATTTTGGCTATTTGCTCTTGTCCTCCTCACCCTCATCCACCACCACTATATCATCAGGGTGACCGTGGTCCTTGATGCAACACCCACATAACTTTTTTAAAGGGTGTTTATGATGCCCGTAAAAAAAAAAAATTATACAGTATGTTCATGTATAACCCTCAGGGGTAAATGTTTATCAGCCTATACACTTAGTGCATGGGCATTACAAGTATAGGAGACCCGCTCCTTTCTAATGGGAACATTTTTTTATGAGGCCCTCTAAGTCTCTTCCAAGGGGCATTGGAGTGCCTCCCAATTTTTGGCAGCCATTGCATTCATTGCATAGGCCAACACTATGGGATACCCCCTCCTTTCTAATGAGAATTTGTCGTTACTGTTGCCCTTCTCTATGTATCTTTAAATTCTTAGTGGGATTTTTCTTAAATTTGGACAGCAATTGGACTCACTGCATACCCTATAACTGTATAGCAGACCCACTCCTTTATAATGGGAACATATCGTACTTGTTACTGTGGCCCTGCTCTATGTGTCTTTAAATTCTTAGGGGTTTTTTCCTAAATTTGGTCAGCCGATGGACTCACTGCATACCCTATAACTGTATAGCAGACCCTCTCCTTTCTAATGGGAATTTGTTGTTACTGTGGCCCTGCTCTATGTGTCTTTAAATTCTTAGTGGGGTTTTTCCTAAATTTGGTCAGCCGTTTGACTCACTTCATACCCTATAACTGTATAGGAGACCCTCTCCTTTCTAATGGGAACATGTCATACTTGTTACTGTGGCCCTGCTCTATGTGTCTTTAAATTCTTAGTGGGGTAATCCTAAATTTGGTCAGCCGTTGGACTCACTGCATACCCTATAACTGTATAGCAGACTTTCTCTTTTCTAATGGGAATTTGTTGTTACTGTGGCCCTGCTCTATGTGTCTTTAAATTCTTAGTGGGCTTTTTCCTTAAATTGGTCAGCCGTTGGACTCACTGCATACCCTATAACTGTATAGCAGACCCTCTCCTTACTAATGGGAACATGTCGTACTTGTTACTGTGGCCCTGCTCTCTGTGTCTTTAAATTCTTAGTGGGGTTTTTCCTAAATTTGGTCAGCAGTTGGACGCACTGCACACCCTATAACTGTATAGCAGACTCTCTCCTTTCTAATAGGACTTTGTTGTTACTGTGGCCCTACTCTATGTGTCTTTAAATTCTTAGTGGGGTTTTTCCTAAAATTTGTCAGCCATTGGACTCACTGCATACCCTATAACTGTATATGTTAGGAGGGCGGTTGCAGACAACTTTATTAAAATGGAACGCAACCGATCCCGGGGTCCTCAATGCAGCCGGGAGGACTGCTGCCGAACACTTTCCAGGTGGAATGGAAAGCAACAACTTAAATATTAAACCCTTCCGTACCCACAGGAACGGGTATAGCGGTACGCTCTATCTCCGATAACAGCACGGGAGATGAGCGTCCGGAGACGCACCTAACGGATTAACCCCTCCGTGTTAGTGCACACGGAGCGGGTATAACGGTTCACACAATCTCCAAGAACCACAGGGAGACGTGTGATCAAGGGAGCAGCAGTAGCCCTGTCTGCGATACATGCGCTACGCTATGGGAGATGGCGCTATAGCGGTTCACACAATCTCCAAGAACCGCAGGGAGACGTGTGAAAGGAGAAGAAGCAGTAGCCCTGTCTTCGATACAGGCGCTACGCTATAGGAGTAGGTGCTAGTGTGCAGGTGACTCACGCAGACGGGTACTTGCCCTCTGCCGGCGTGCTACCGGACAGAAGGAGTGTTTCTCCACGTGGTCCACAGGAGACCGCAGGCTGCTCGGGGTGTAAGGGGACTCTCTATGACAGAGCCAGACTGCAAGGCGAAGCTACCTGCCTACTTTCACTAGCCTGCCTCTATGGAGCTAACCTGCCTAGCGGAAACTACACGTGGAGTACAGACGTCCACACAACCACATCACAAGCTCAAATGATCTGAGCGCGTCGCCATGTTTGTGGGCGGGCCTTTTAAAGACTAAGCCCTGCCCACTGATGCGCCATTGGTGACGTTACCCGTGGACCAATCAGGCGGTGCCAGGTCACGGGGTCAGGTGGGTACCAAACCACCAATCATGATCCGCCAGGTCACGGACATGCTCAGTGCGGCAAATCCTGGACTTGGACTCCACGAGCCCTGTCTCCCTCTGCAACCTATGCTTAACACTGCTAGGCACAAATACCTGGGAGACAATCTGTATGGCTTGTGGAGCAGCTAGGCATTGGGGCTGATGATGATGCTGTGCAGCATCAGCCCTGGCTAGACCAAAATGGGAGACCACAGAAAGTCCTGGACCCATTTCGAATCCAGCACCAGACCGACACCTAACATTATCCCCCCCTCTAACATCCCCCTCATTTTCCTCCATGAGCCGGGGGGCAAGAATGTGGTCCACCGGGTCACAGGAAGAATTCACGGAACTGTGACCCCTCCGGTGTACAGGGTACCCTTTTTTAACGCGGGAAGCAAGATGGCAAGGAGTGACAACCGGTTCTCCATGTGTGGGATCCTTCATGGGTGACAGAGGGACAGGACCCGCCGGTCCCTGGCAGAAAGATTTATCTCTCGCGCAGACGGGACACGCGTTTACAAAGTCCTTGACATCTTGGCGCCACCGGGGCCACCAATAGGACCGATGAAGAGACTTAGTGGTACGTTTGACCCCCAGGTGGGCTCCGATCTTAGGGGCATGAGCCCAGGAGAGCACCATATTCTGTAGATTAGGGGAAACAAACGTCCTCCCTGATGGAACCGGGTTAGAGGACACTGCAGCCACCCTCTTTTCCTGAGAGTTCTTTATGACATAATCTGACAATACCCGGGTCCTGGGGACAGACAAAGATTCTGTACCGGATGCCACAACGGTAGAGGGATCAGAGACTACCCTCCGGGTGACTTTGACCATACACTGAGATGCACAATTCTCACTCCAGGAAGAAATTCTCCCCGTATTCCAGTCAATGTGTGGAGAATGACAACGTAGCCGGGGGAGACCCAATAACACCTCGTCTAACCCACCGGGAATAATAAGAACTGAGATGACCTTCCGGTGGCCCTGAGGAAATGGCATGGTGAGGGGAATCGACTGGTGGGTGATTTGCGCGTCCAGGAGTGAACCATTGACAACACTAATGTTCATTGGTCTGGAGAGTAACTCAATAGGGATGGCATGCCTCTGGGCAAATGTAGATGATAAAAAATTGCCATCAGCACCAGAGTCCACCCACGCCTTGGCAGTAACTGTAGATTTGCCAAGGGACAATGTCACATTATATGAAAATTTGGAGGAAGAAGTCCCGGGCTTTAATACACCTCCTCCGACGGTGGTAAGACCTACTCGTTTTACCGACTGCTTGGAACCCTTATTTACGGGGTGCTCCAAGAGATGTGCGGGTCAGGAACGAGAGGGACTAGACTCAGTCCGGGATATATCCATAGCCTCAGGCTCAGGGTCGAGAGTCTTGGGTTTGGGTCTAAAGACGCCTGGTGCCAACAGATGCTGAGGTCTGGCAACCTCCAGCTCTAACTTATGTTCCGCATGACGCTAGTCAATACGGTCAGCGAGAGATATTAACTCCTCCTGAGAGGTTGGAATCTCTCTGGTAGATAAAGCATCTTTAATATGCCCAGCCAGACCCCTCCAGAACACCGGAATAAGCGACCGCTCAGACCAATCCAGTTCAGCCGCTAGGGTTCTGAACTGGACGGCATAGTGACTGGCGCTGGCCGAACCCTGGACCAACGCAAGAAGCTTAAGAGCCGTATCATGCGTGACCTGAGGACCCAGGAAAACACTTCTAGGGTCTTAAGAAAAAGACCCGCGTTTACTACAACTGGGTCGTTCCGCTCCCATAGGGGAGTAGCCCACACCAGAGCCCTGTGAGAAAGTAAAGAAATTATATATACCACTTTGGCTCTTTCGGAGGGCAACCGTGCCTCCATCATCTCCAAATGAATGGAGCATACGTTAATAAAACCCCTACAGAGTTTACTGTCCCCAGAAAATTTCTCCAGGAGAGCAAACCGGGGTAATGGGGCACTTGCAGTGGTTGCAGTATTCACCGCAGCCGAGTTAATAATGTTGGTTGCTAGAGTAGCCGCCTGGTAAGCTACTGCAGTGATATCAGCGACCGGAGCAGTTTGTTCCAGAGTTCTAAGTCTGGCCTCCAGTTGCTGTATATACCGCTGCAGTTGCTGGTTGTCGGCCATGTTCAGCAAGACCCTGGCGCTCAGATACTGTTAGGAGGGCGGTTGCAGACAATTTTATTAAAATGGAATGCAACCAACCCCGGGGTCCGCAATTCAGCCTGGAGGACTGCTGCCGAACACTTTCCAGGTGGAATGGAAAGCAACAACTTAAATATTAAACCCTTCCGTGTTTCTCCACACAGGAACGGGTATAGCGGTACTCTCTATCTCCGATAACAGCACGGGAAATGAGCGTCTGGAGACGCACCTAACAGATTAACCCCTCCGTGTTAGTGCACACGGAGCGGGTATAACGGTTCACACAATCTCCAAGAACCGCAGGGAGACGTGTGACCGAGGAAGCAGCAGTAGCACTGTCTGCGATACAGGCGCTACGCTATGGGAGATGGCGCTATAGCGGTTCACACAATCTCCAAGAACCGCAGGGAGATGTGTGACCAGAGAAGAAGCAGTAGCCCTGTCTTTGATACAGGCGCTATGCTATAGGAGTAGGCGCTAGTGTGCGGGTGACTCACACAGACAGGTAATTGCCCTCTGCTGGCGTGGAGGAGCTAGGCGTTGGAGCTGATGATGATGCTGAGCAGCATCAGCCCTAGCTGGATATAAATAGGAGACCACAGTAGGTCCTGGACCCGTTTAGAATCCAGCAACAGACCGACGCCTAACAGTAAAGCAGACCCTTTCCTTTCTAATGGGAAGATGTCGTATTTATTACTGTGGTCCTGCTCTATGTGTCCTTAAATTCTAAGAGGGGTTTTTCCTAAAATTGGTCAGCCGTTGGACTCTCTGCATACCCTATAACTGTATAGCAGACTCTCTCCTTTCTAATGGGAATTTGTTGTTACTGTGGCCCTGCTCTGTGTCTTTAAATCCTTAATGGGGTTTTTCTTTAAATTGGTCAGCCGTTGGACTCACTGCATACCCTATAACTGTATAGCAGACCCTCTCCTTTCTAATGGGAACATGTCGCACTTGTTACTGTGGCCCTGCTCTATGTGTCTTTAAATTCTTAGTGGGGTTTTTCCTAAAATTGCTCAGCCGTTGGACTCTCTGCATACCCTATAACTGTATAGCAGACCCTCTGCTTTATATTGGGAACATGTCGTACTTGTTACTGTGGCCCTGCTCTATGTGTCTTTAAATTCTTAGTGGGGTTTTTCCTAAAATTGCTCAGCCGTTGGACTCTCTGCATTCCCTAAAACTGTGTAGCAGACCCTCTCCTTTCTAATGGGAATTTGTTGTTACTGAGGCCCTGCTCTATGTGTCTTTAAATTCTTAGTGGGGATTTTCCTAAAATAGTCAGCCGATGGACTCACTGCATACCCTCTCCTTTCTAATGGGAACATGTCTTACTTGCTGCTGTTGCCCTGCTCTAGTTGTCTTTAAATTCTTAGTGGGATTTTTCCTAAATTTGGTCAGCCGTTTAAGGCGCTGCATACCCTATAACTGTATATCTGACTCTCTCCTTTCTTATGTGAATTTGTTGTTACTGTGGGCCTGCTCTATGTGTCTTTAAATTCTTAGTGGGGTTTTTCCTAAAATTGGTCAGCCGTTGGACTCACTGCATACCTATAACTGTATAGCAGACCCTCTCCTTTCTAATGGGAACAAGTCGTTCTTGTTACTGTGGGCCTGCTCCATGTGTCTTTAAATTCTTAGTGGTTTTTTTTTCTAAATTTGGTCAGCTGTTGGACTCACTGCATACCCTGTAACTATATAGCAGACTCTCTCCTTTCTAATGGGAATTTGTTGTTACTGTGGCCCTGCTCTATGTGTCTTTAAATTCTTAGTGGGGTTTTTCCTAATATTGGTCAGCCGTTGGACTCAATGCATACCCTATAACTGTATAGCAGACCCTCTCCTTTCTAATGGGAATTTGTTGCTTCTGTGGCCCTGCTCTATGTGCCTTTAAATTCTTAGTGGGGTTTTTCCTAAATTTGGTCAGCCGTTGGACTCACTGCATACCCTATAACTGTATGGCAGACCCTCTCCTTTCTAATGAGAATTTGTCATTACTGTGGCCTTGCTATGTGTGTCTTTAAATTCTTAGTTGGGTTATTCCTAAAATTGGTCAGCCGTTGGACTAACTGCATACCCTATAACTGTATAGCAGACTCTCTCCTTTCTAATGGGAGCATGTCTTACTTGCTGCTGTTGCCCTGCTCTATATGTCTTTAAATTCTTAGTGGGGTTTTTCCTAAATTTGGTCAGCCTTTTGACGCAGTGCATACCCTATAACTGTATATCTGACTCACTCCTTTCTAATGGGAATTTGTTTTTACTGTGGCCCTGCTCTATGTGTCTTTAAATTCTTAGTGGGGTTTTTCCTAAAATTGGTCAGCCGTTGGACTAACTGCATACCCTATAACTGCATAGCAGACCCTCTCCTTTCTAATGGGAACATGTCGTACTTGTTACTGCGGCCCTGCTCCATGTATCTTTAAATTCTTAGTGGGGTTTTTTCCTAAATTTGGTCAGCCATTGGACTTACTGCATACCCTGTAACTGTATAGCAGACTCTCTCCTTTCTAAAGGCAATTTGTTGTTACTGTGGCCCTGATCTATGTGTCTTTAAACTCTTAGTGGATTTTTTCTTAAATTTGGTCATTCGTTGGACTCAGTGCATACCCTTTAACTGTATAGCATACCCTCTCCTTTCTAATGGGAACATGTCATATTTGTTACTGTGGCCCTTCTCTATGTGTCTTTTAATCCTTAGTGGGGTTTTTCCTTAAATTGGTCAGCCGTTGGACTCACTCCTTACACTATAACTGTATAGCAGACCCTCTCCTTTCTAATGGGAACATGTCATACTTGTTATTGTGGGCCTGCTCCATGTGTCTTTAAATTCTTAGTAGGGTTTTTCCTAAACTTGCTCAGCCGTTGAACTCTTTGCATACCCTATACTGTATAGCAGACCCTCTCCTTTCTAATGGGAATTTGTTGTTACTGTGGCCCTGCGCTATTTGTCCTTTAAATTCTTAGTGGGGTTTTTCCTAAAATTGGTCAGCCGTTGGACTCACTGCATACCCTATAACTGTATAGCAGACCCTCTCCTTTCTAATGGGAACACGTCATACTTGTTACTGTGGCCCTGCTCTATGTGTTTTTAAATTCTTAGGGTTTTTTTCCTAAATTTGCTCAGCCGATGGACTCACTGCGTACCCTATAACTGTATAGCAGACCCTCTCCTTTCTAATAAGAATTTGTCATTACTGTGGCCCTGCTCTATGTGTCTTTAAATTCTTAGTGGGGTTTTTCCTCAATTTGGTCAATCGTTGGACTCATTGCTTACCCTATAACTGTATAGCAGACTCTCTCCTTTCTAATGGGAATTTGTTGTTACTGTGGCCCTGCTCTATGTGTCTTTAAATTCTTAGTGGGGTTTTTCCTTAAATTAGTCAGCCTTGGACTCACTGCATACCCTATATCTGTAAAGTAGACCCTCTCCTTACTAATGGGAACATGTCGTACTTGTTACTGTGGCCCTGCTCTATGTGTCTTTAAATTCTTAGTGGGGTTTTTCCTAAATTTGGTCAGCAGTTGAACGCACTACACACCCTATAACTGTATAGCAGACTCTCTCCTTTCTAATAGGACTTTGTTGTTACTGTGGCCCTACTCTATGTGTCTTTAAATTCTTAGTGGGGTTGTTCCTAAAATTGGTCAGCCGTTGGACTCACTTCATACCCTATAACTGTATAGCAGACCCTCTCCTTTCTAATGGGAACATGTCGTAATTATTAATGTGGTCCTGCTCTATGTGTCTTTAAATTCTAAGAGGGTTTTTTCCTGAAATTCGTCAGCCGTTTGACTCACTGCATACCCTATAACTGTATAGCAGACCCTCTCCTTTCTAATGGGAACATGTCGTACTTGTTACTGTGGCCTTGCTCTATGTGTCTTTAAATTCTAAATGGGGTTTTTTCCTAAAATTGCTCAGCCGTTGATCTCTCTGCATACCCTATAACTGTATAGCAGACACTCTGCTTTCTATTGGGAGCATGTCGTACTTGTTACTGTGGCCCTGCTCTATGTGTCTTTAAATTCTTAGCGGTGTTTTTCCTAAAATTGGTCGGCCATTGGACTCACTGCATACCCTATAACTGTATTGCAGACTTTCTCCTTTCTAATGGGAATTTGTCGTTATTGTGGCCCTGCTCTATGTGTCTTTAAAATCTAAGTGGGTTTTTCCCTAAATTTGGTGAGCCGTTGGACTCACTGCATATCCTATAACTGTATAGCAGACCCTCTCCTTTCTAATGGGAATTTGTTGTTACTGTGGCCCTGCTCTATCTGTCTTTAAATTTTTAGTGGGAATTTTCCTAAAACTGGTCAGCCGATGGACTCACTGCATACCCTATAACTGTATAGCGGACCCTCTCCTTTCTAATGGGAACATGTCATACTTGCTGCTTTTGCCCTGCTCTATGTGTCTTTAAATTAGTGTTTTTTTTCCTAAATTTGGTCAGCCGTTTAACGCACTGCATACCCTATAACTGTATATCTGACTCTCTAAGTTTCTAATGTGAATTTGTTGTTACTGTCAGGCTGCTCTATGTGTCTTTAAATTCTTAGTGGGGTTTTTCCTAAAATTTGTCAGCTGTTGGACTCACTGCATACCCTATAACTGTATAGCAGACCCTCTCCTTTCTAATGGGAACATGTCGTACATGTTACTGTGGCCCTGCTCCATGTGTCTTTAAATTCTTAGTGGGGATTTTTCCTAAACTTGGTCAGCCGTTGGACTCACTGCATACCCTATAACTGTTTAGCAGACTCTCTCCTTTCTAATGGGAATTTGTTGTTACTGTGGCCCTGCTCTATGTGTCTTTAAATTCTTAGTGGGGTTTTTCCTAAAACTGGTCAGCCGTTGGACTCACTGCGTACCCTATTACTGTATAGCAGACCCTCTCCTTTTTAATGGGAACATGTCGTACTTGTTTCAGTGGATTTGCTCTATGTGTCTTTAAATTCTTAGTGGGGTTTTTCCTAAATTTGGTCAGCCATTGGACTCTCTGCATACCCTTTAACTGTATAGCAGACTCTCTCCTTTCTAAGTGGAATTTGTTGTTACTGTGGCCCTGCTCTATGTGTCTTTAAATTCTTAGTGGGGTTTTTCCTAAATTTGGTCAGCCGTTGGACTCACTGCATACCCTTTAACTGTATAGCAGACTCTCTCTAATGGGAATTTGTTGTTACTGTGGCCCTGCTCTATGTGTCTTTAAATTCTTAGTGGGGTTTTTCCTAAAATTGGTCAGCCGTTGGACTAACTGCATACCCTATAACTGTATAGCAGACCCTCTCCTTTCTAATGGGAACATGTCGTACTTGTTACTGTGGCCCTGCTTCATGTGTCTTTAAATTCTTAGTGGACTTTTTTCCTAAAATTGGTCAGCAGTTGGACTTACTGCATCCCCTGTAACTGTATAGCAGACTCTCTCCTTTCTAATGGGAATTTGTTGTTACTGTGGCCCTGATCTATGTGTCTTTAAACTCTTAGTGGGGTTTTTCTTAAATTTGGTCATTCGTTGGACTCAGTGCATACCCTTTCACTGTGTAGCATACCCTCTCCTTCCTAATGGGAACATGTCGTATTTGTTACTGTGGCCCTTCTCTATGTGTCTTTTAATTTTTAGTCGGGTTTTTCCTTAAATTGGTCAGCCGTTGGACGCACTGCATACCCTATAACTGTATAGCAGACCCTCTACTTTCTAATGGGAACATGTCATACTTGTTATTGTGGGCCTGCTCCATGTGGCTTTAAATTCTCAGTGGGGTTTTTCCTCAATTTGGTCAGTCGTTGGACTCATTGCTTACCCTATAACTGTATAGCAGACTCTCTCCTTTTTAATGGGAATTTGTTGTTACTGTGGCCCTGCTCTATGTGTCTTTAAATTCCTAGAGGGGTTTTTCCTTAAATTAGTCAGCCCTTGGACTCACTGCATACCCTATAACTGTAAAGCAGACCCTCTCCTTACTAATGGGAACATGTCGTACTTGTTACTGTGGCCCTGCTCTATGTGTCTTTAAATTCTTAGTGGGGTTTTTCCTAAATTTGGTCAGCAGTTGAACGCACTGCACACCCTATAACTGTATAGCAGACTCTCTCCTTTCTAATAGGACTTTGTTGTTACTGTGGCCCTACTCTATGTGTCTTTAAATTCTTAGTGGGGTTTTTCCTAAAATTGGTCAGCCGTTGGACTCACTGCATACCCTATAACTGTATAGCAGACCCTCTCCTTTCTAATGGGAACATGTCGTAATTATTAATGTGGTCCTGCTCTATGTGTTTTTAAATTCTTAGAGGGTTTTTTCCTGAAATTGGTCAGCCGTTTGACTCACTGCATACCCTATAACTGTATAGCAGACCCTCTCCTTTCTAATGGGAACATGTGGTACTTGTTACTGTGGCCTTGCTCTATGTGTCTTTAAATTCTAAATGGGGTTTTTTCCTAAAATTGCTCAGCCGTTGGCCTCTCTGCATACCCTATAACTGTACAGCAGACACTCTGCTTTCTATTGGGAGCATGTCGTACTTCTTACTGTGGCCCTGCTCTATGTGTCTTGAAATTCTTAGTGGAGTTTTTCCTAAAATTGGTCGGCCATTGGACTCACTGCATACCCTATAACTGTATTGCAGACTTTCCCCTTTCTAATGGGAATTTGTCGTTACTGTGGCCCTGCTCTATGTGTCTTTAAAATCTTAGTGGGTTTTTCCCTAAATTTGGTGAGCGGTTGGACTCACTGCATATCCTATAACTGTATAGCAGACCCTCTCCTTTCTAATGGGAATTTGTTGTTACTGTGGCCCTGCTCTATCTGTCTTTAAATTTTTAGTGGGAATTTTCCCAAAATTGGTCAGCCGATGGACTCAATGCATACCCTATAACTGTGTAGCAGACCCTCTCCTTTCTAATGGAAACATGTCGGAATTATTAATGTGGCCCTGCTCTATGTGTCTTTAAATTCTAAGAGGGTTTTTTCCTAAAATTGGTCAGCCGTTGGACTGACTGCATACCCTATAACTGTATAGCAGACCCTCGCCTTTCTAATGGGAATTTGTTATTACTGTGGCCCTGCTCTATCTGTCTTTAAATTTTTAGTGGGAATTTTCCTAAAATTGGTCAGCCGATGGACTCACTGCATACCCTATAACTGTGTAGCAGACCCTCTCCTTTCTAATGGGAACATGTCGTAATTATTAATGTGGCCCTGCTCTATGTGTCTTTAAATTCTAAGAGGGGTTTTTCCTAAAATTGGTCAGCCGTTGGACTCACTGCATACCCTATAACTGTATAGCAGACCCTCACCTTTCTAATGGGAACATGTCGTACTTGTTACTGTGGCCCTGCTCTATGTGTCTTTAAATTCTTATTGGTGGTTTTTCCTAAATTTGGTCAGCCGTTGGACTCATTGCTTACCTTATAACTGTATAGCAGACTCTCTCCTTTCTAATGGGAATTTGTTGTTACTGTGGCCCCGCTCTATGTGTCTTTAAATTCTTAATGGTGTTTTTCTTTAAATTGGTCAGCCGTTGGACTCACTGCATACCCTATAACTGTACAGCAGACCCTCTCCTTTCTAATGGGAACATGTCGTACTTGTTACTGTGGCCCTGCTCTATTTGTCTTTAAATTCTTAGTGGGGATTTTCCTAAAATAGTCAACCGATGGACTCACTACATACCCTATAACTGTATAGCGGACCCTCTCCTTTCTAATGGGAACATGTCATACTTGCTGCTGTTGCCCTGCTCTATGTGTCTTTAAATTCTTAGTGGGGTTTTTCCTAAAATTGGTCAGCCGTTGGACTCACTGCATACAATATAACTGTATAGCAGACCCTCTCCTTTCTAAAGGGAACATGTCGTACTTGTTACTGTGGGCCTGCTCCATGTGTCTTTAAATTCTTAGTGGGGTTTTTCCTAAATTTAGTCAACCATTTGACTCACTGCATACCCTATAACTGTATAGCAGACTCTCTCCTTTCTAAGTGGAATTTGTTGTTGCTGTGGCCCTGCTCTATGTGTCTTTAAATTCTTAGTGGGGTTTTTCCTAAATTTGATCAGCCGTTGGACTCACTGCATACCCTTTAACTGTATAGCAGACTCTCTCCTTTCTAATGGGAATTTGTTGTTACTGTGGCCCTGCTCTATGTGTCGTTAAATTCTTAGTGGGGTTTTTCCTAAAATTGGTCAGCCGTTGGACTCACTGCATACCCTATAACTGTATAGCAGACGCTCTCCTTTCTAATGGGAACAAGTCGTACTTGTTACTGTGGCCCTGCTCTATGTGTTTTTAAATTCTTAGGGGGGTTTTGCTAAATTTGGTCAGCCGATGGACTCACTGCATACCTTATAACTGTATAGCAGACCCTCTCCTTTCTAATGGGAATTTGTTGCTACTGTGGCCCTGCTCTATGTGCCTTTAAATTCTTAGTGGGGTTTTTCCTAAATTTGGTCAGCCGTTGGACTCACTGCATACCCTATAACTGTATGGCAGACCCGCTCCTTTCTAATGAGAATTTGTCATTACTGTGGCCTTGCTATGTGAGTCTTTAAATTCTTAGTTGGGTTATTGCTAAATTTGGTCAGTCGTTGGACTCATTGCTTACCCTATAACTGTATAGCGGACCCTCTCCTTTCTAATGTGAACATGTCATACTTGCTGCTGTTGCCCTGCTCTATGTGTCTTTAAATACTTAGTGGGGTTTTTCCTAAATTTGGTCAGCCGTTTGACGCAGTGCATACCCTATAACTGTATATCTGACTCTCTCCTTTATAATGTGAATTTGTTTTTACTGTGGCCCTGCTCTATGTGTCGTTAAATTATTAGTGGGGTTTTTCCTAAAATTGGTCAGCCGTTGGACTCACTGCATACCCTATAACTGTATAGCAGACCCTCTCCTTTCTAATGGGAACAAGTCGTACTTGTTACTGTGGCCCTGCTCTATGTGTTTTTAAATTCTTAGGGGGGTTTTCCTAAATTTGGTCAGCCGATGGACTCACTGCATACCTTATAACTGTATAGCAGACCCTCTCCTTTCTAATGGGAATTTGTTGCTACTGTGGCCCTCCTCTATGTGCCTTTAAATTCTTAGTGTGGTTTTTCCTAAATTTGGTCAGCCGTTGGACTCACTGCATACCCTATAACTGTATGGTAGACCCTCTCCTTTCTAATGAGAATTTGTCATTACTGTGGCCTTGCTATGTGAGTCTTTAAATTCTTAGTTGGGTTATTCCTAAATTTGGTCAGTCGTTGGACTCATTGCTTACCCTATAACTGTATAGCGGACCCTCTCCTTTCTAATGGGAACATGTCATACTTGCTGCTTTTGCCCTGCTCTATGTGTCTTTAAATACTTAGTGGGGTTTTTCCTAAATTTGGACAGCCGTTTGACGCAGTGCATACCCTATAACTGTATATCTGACTCTCTCCTTTCTAATGTGAATTTGTTTTTACTGTGGCCCTGCTCTATGTGTCTTTAAATTCTTAGTGGGGTTTTTCCTAAAATTGGTCAGCCGTTGGACTAACTGCATACCCTATAACTGTATAGCAAACTCTCTCCTTTCTAATGGTAACATGTCGTACTTGCTGCTGTTGCCCTGCTCTATATGTTTTTAAATTCTTAGTGGGGTTTTTCCTAAATTCGGTCAGCCGTTTGACGCAGTGCATACCCTATAACTGTATATCTGACTCTCTCTTTTCTAATGAGAATTTGCTTTTACTGTGGCCCTGCTCTATGTGTCTTTAAATTCTTAGTGGGGTTTTTCCTAAAATTGGTCAGCCGTTGGACTAACTGCATACCCTATAACTGTATAGCAAACTCTCTCCTTTCTAATGGGAACATGTCGTACTTGCTGCTGTTGCCCTGCTCTATATGTCTTTAAATTCTTAGTGGGGTTTTTCCTAAATTCGGTCAGCCGTTTGACGCAGTGCATACCCTATAACTGTATATCTGACTCTCTCTTTTCTAATGGGAATTTGTTTTTACTGTGGCCCTGCTCTATGTGTCTTTAAATTCTTAGTGGGGTTTTTCCTAAAATTGGTCAGCCGTTGGACTAACTGCATACCCTATAACTGCATAGCAGACCCTCTCCTTTCTAATGGGAACATGTCGTACTTGTTACTGTGGCCCTGCTCCATGTGTCTTTAAATTTTTAGTGGGGTTTTTTCCTAAATTTGGTCAGCAGTTGGACTTACTGCGTTGGACCCTCTCCTTTCTAATTGGAACAAGTCGTACTTGTTACTGTGGCCCTGTTCTATGTGTTTTTAAATTCTTAGGGGTTTTTTCCTAAATTTGGTCAGCCGATGGACTCACTGCATACCTTATAACTGTATAGCAGACCTTCTCCTTTCTAATGGGAATTTGTTGCTACTGTGGCCCTGCTCTATGTGCCTTTAAATTCTTAGTGGGGTTTTTCCTAAATTTGGTCAGCCGTTGGACTCACTGCATACCCTATAACTGTATGGCAGACCCTCTCCTTTCTAATGAGAATTTGTCATTACTGTGGCCTTGCTATGTGAGTCTTTAAATTTTTAGTTGGGTTATTCCTAAATTTGGTCAGTCGTTGGACTCATTGCTTACCCTATAACTGTATAGCGGACCCTCTCCTTTCTAATGGGAACATGTCATACTTGCTGCTGTTGCCCTGCTCTATGTGTCTTTAAATTCTTAGTGGGGTTTTTCCTAAATTTGGTCAGCCGTTTGACGCAGTGCATACCCTATAACTGTATATCTGACTCTCTCCTTTCTAATGTGAATTTGTTTTTACTGTGGCCCTGCTCTATGTGTCTTTAAATTCTTAGTGGGGTTTTTCCTAAAATTGGTCAGCCGTTGGACTAACTGCATACCCTATAACTGTATAGCAGTCTCTCTCCTTTTTAATGGGAACATGTCGTACTTGCTGCTGTTGCCCTGCTCTATATGTCTTTAAATTCTTAGTGGTGTTTTTCCTAAATTTGGTCAGTCGTTTGACGCATTGCATACCCTATAACTGTATATCTGACTCTCTCCTTTCTAATGGGAATTTGTTTTTACTGTGGCCCTGCTCTATGTGTCTTTAAATTCTTAGTGGGGTTTTTCCTAAAATTGGTCAGCCGTTGGACTAACTGCATACCCTATAACTGCATAGCAGACCCTCTCCTTTCTAATGGGAACATGTCGTACTTGCTACTGTGGCCCTGCTCCATGTGTCTTTAAATTCTTAGTGGGGTTTTTTCCTAAATTCGGTCAGCCGTTGGACTTACTGCATACCCTGTAACTGTATAGCAGACTCTGTCCTTTCTAATGGGAATTTGTTGTTACTGTGGCCCTGATCTATGTGTCTTTAAACTCTTAGTGGGTTTTTTCTTAAATTTGGTCATTCGTTGGACTCAGTGCATACCCTTTAACTGTATAGCATACCCTCTCCTTTCTAATGGGAACATGTCGTATTTGTTACTGTGGCCCTTCTCTATGTGTCTTTTAATTCTTAGTGGGGTTTTTCCTTAAATTGGTCAGCCGTTGGACTCACTGCATACACTATAACTGTATAGCAGACCCTCTCCTTTCTAATGGGAACATGTCATACTTGTTATTGTGGGCCTGCTCCATGTGTCTTTAAATTCTTAGTAGGGTTTTTCCTAAATATGCTCAGCCGTTGAACTCTTTGCATACCCTATATTGTATAGCAGACCCTCTCCTTTCTAATGGGAATTTGTTGTTACTGTGGCCCTGCTCTATATGTCTTTTAAATTCTTAGTGGGGTTTTTCCTAAAATTAGTCAGCCGTTGAACTCACTGCATACCCTATAACTGTATAGCAGACCCTCTCCTTTCTAATGGGAACACGTCGTACTTGTTACTGTGGCCCTGCTCTATGTGTTTTTAAATTCTTAGGGTTTTTTTCCTAAATTTGCTCAGCCGATGGACTCACTGCATACCCTATAACTGTATAGCAGACCCTCTCCTTTCTAATGGGAATTTCTTTTAACTGTGGCCCTGCTCTATGTGCCTTTAAATTCTTAGTGGGGTTTTTCCGAAATTTGGTTAGCCCTTGGACTCACTGCATACCCTATAACTGTATAGAAGACCCTCTCTTTTCTAATGGTAACATGTCGTACTTGCTACTGTTGACCTGCTCTATGTGTCTTTAAATTCTTATTGGGGTTTTTCCTTAATTCGGTAAATCATTGGACTCATTGCTTACCCTATAACTGTATAGCAGACTCTCTCCGTTCTAATGGGAATTTGGTGTTACTGTGGCCCTGCTCTATGTGTCTTTAAATTCTTAGAGGGGTTTTCCTTAAATTAGTCAGCCCTTGGACTCACTGCATACCCTATAACTGTAAAGCAGACCCTCTCCTTACTAATGGGAACATGTCGTACTTGTTACTGTGGCCCTGCTCTATGTGTCTTTAAATTCTTAGTGGGGTTTTTCCTAAATTTGGTCAGCAGTTAAACGCACTGCACACCCTATAACTGTATAGCAGACTCCCTCCTTTCTAATAGGACTTTGTTGTTACTGTGGCCCTACTCTATGTGTCTTTAAATTCTTAGTGGGGTTTTTCCTAAAATTGGTCAGCCATTGGTGTAGCGCCGGCGTCCCTGCCCTCTGCTAGGCAGGGACGCTGTTCCCCTCACCTCTCTGCTCCGTGCCCGGCGTCCTCCTCCCGCTCTGCTGGCAGCGCGCGCTCCTTCCCGGCCACTGTGCTTAGGGCGCGCGCGCTCTCCCTCCCTCTTAAAGGGGCCGCGCGCGCCGTCCTAAGGAGTCCCCGGCCAATGGCCGGAGGACTTCACCATATATAAGGCACCTCCTCCAAAATGGAGGTGCCCGAGCAATGTTGTTGCACTGTTCACTACTCTGCTTCAGCTCTCAGGTCCCATTGCCAGTTACCTGCCAGATACCTGCCAGATTCCTGCCAGCTTTCTGTCTTATTCCTGCCTGATATTCTGCTACCTGCCTGCTAGCCTGAGGTCCGATGGTCTGCCTTACTACTCCTGTCAGTCTGTCTAAGGACCAGCTTGCCCGCTCACCTGGGAGCGCACGTCAACTACCTGCCTGCTTGCCTGAGGTCCGACGGTCTGCCTTCCAACTCTTGTCAGTCTGTCTATGGACCAGCTTGCCCGCTCACCTGGGAGCGCACATCTGCTACCTGCCTGCTAGCCTACCTGGAGGCTCTGCCGTCACGTGCTGAGACCACCTGCCTGTCCAGTGACTCCTGCCCGCTCACCTGGGAGCGCTCATCTGCTGCCTGTCTGCTAGCCTACCTGGAGGCTCTGCCGTCACGTGCTGTGACCACCCGCCTGTCCAGAGACTTCTGCCCGCTCACCTGGGAACGCTCATCTGCCGCCTGTCTGTTGGTCTTCCTGGAGGCTCCGCCGTCACATGCTGTGACCACCCGTTTATCCAGAGACTCTCGCCTGCTCACCTGGAAGCTCACGTCTACCATCAGCCGCCACAGGTCGTACCAACCCTTTACCCAGAGACTGCCCCGGTCACTTGCCGTGACCATCTGCCCGTTCACCCAGAGACTGCCCCGGTCACTTGCCGTGACCATCTGCCCGTTCACCCAGAGACTGCCCCGGTCACTTGCCGTGACCATCTGCCCGTTCATCCAGAGACTGCCCCGGTCACTTGCCGTGACCTCCTGCCCGTTCTTCTAGAGACTGTCCCGGTCACCTGCTGTGACTGCCTGCCTGGTCGCCACCCGCTCCCTTACAAGGACCGCCCCCTTGTATAGTAGCTCAGAGGTTCCACCTCCCAGACCCGTTACAGTTTGCTCGGGACATGGAACCCGGTGGCACCCAAGCTCCCTCGCTCTCGGACCTGTGTCATGAACTGTCCCGTCAGAGGTCCCAACAGGAGTCCATCCTGGGTCACCTGCGGAATGTCAATTCTCGCCTGGACACTCTGACTGCTCCGCCAGCAACCTCCGCCAGTGCCATGACTCGCAATCCGGCAGCTCCGCTGTCCACTAATACCATGGTATCCTACCCCGGACCCCGGCTTTCTGCACCTCCTCGCTTCGGAGGCGACTCCGCCCAGGCTCGGGGCTTCATAAATCAGTGCACCCTGCACTTTGAACTCCTGTCCCACCAGTTTAACTCCGACCGGGCCAAAATTGCCTTCATCATGTCCCATCTCACCGGGGAGGCCCTGGCCTGGCTAAATCCTCTATGGGAGAGAGGAGACCCCCTGGTGTCCGACTTGCCTGCCTTTCTCATGGCTTTCCGGAAAGTCTTCGACGAACCCGGATGGAAGACCTCATCCGCATCATCACTGCTACGCCTCCGTCAGGGAAGTCTCACCGTGGGCCAATATGCCATACGGTTCCGTACCCTTGCCTCGGAGCTGGCCTGGGATAACGACGCTCTGGTATCCGTCTTCTGGGAGGGTCTGTCCGGCCGTATTAAAGATGAACTTGCCGGTCGGGACATTCCTACCACTCTCGATGACCTAATAACTCTTGCCACCCGGATTGACCTACGGTTCCAGGAGCGTGCCAAAGAGGTCACCCGTGAGAGGAGGTTTCCACGTCTAGCTCCTACTTTTCAGAAATCCGTCTCTCCCCAGGTACACTCTCCTGAGCCTATGCAGGTCGACCAGACCAAGATGGTCAAAACCCGTCAGGACTTACGCCGTGCCGAGGGGAGCTGCTTCTACTGTGGCAGTAAGGAGCACCGGATCCGTGCCTGCCCGGAGAGGTCGGGAAACGCCTGTGTCTAGGTTCGCTCAGAGAGGTCGACCTAGACAAGAATAAATCCTCTCCATCTCTGCTGCTGTCAGTCTCAATCGTCTGCGGGGAGAACCGTTATTTCGAACTAGCCCAACTTGACTCTGGAGCAGCTGGGAATCTTATTTCACAGTCCCTGGTAGAGAAATACCGCATCCCCACCAAACCTCTGGCTGTACCCTTGTCTGTTGCTGCCGTGGATGGGGGTCTCTTACCACGCCCCATCCAACTCATCACCGAATCCATTACTCTGCAGGTGGGAATGCTGCATTCTGAGAGTATCTCCTTTCATGTTCTGCCTGGACTCTCTCACGCCCTCTTGCTAGGTCTACCTAGGCTCCAGAGACATGCACCCGTGCTTGACTGGCAGACCGGAGAAGTCCTTCGCTGGGGACAGGACTGCCATAAGACCTGTCTGGTTCCCGTCCATCCAGTCCGTCCTTCTCCTTCCCCAGCTAATCTACCTGGACTTCCGATTCCTTATTGGTCTTATGCTGATGTCTTTAATAAAAAGGAGGCAGAGACACTACCCCCTCATAGACCATACGACTGCCCTATCGACCTGTTACCTGGTACTACTCCTCCCCGTGGGCGTATTTATCCATTATCCGCTGCTGAGACCCGGTCGATGTCCGAATATATTGAGGAGAATCTGGCCAGGGGATTCATCCGGAAATCTACCTCCCCGGCGGGAGCAGGCTTCTTTTTCGTCAAAAAGAAGGACGGCTCTCTCCGTCCCTGTATAGACTATAGAGGCCTTAACCAGATCACGGTGAAGAATAAGTACCCCCTTCCGCTCATTCCGGAGTTATTTGATCGTCTGAGGGGGGCTAGAATCTTCACCAAACTGGACCTCCGTGGGGCGTACAACCTGGTTCGTATCCGTCAGGGGGATGAATGGAAGACGGCATTCAACACCCGGGACGGCCACTATGAATATCTGGTAATGCCCTTTGGTCTCTGTAACGCTCCTGCCGTCTTTCAAGAGTTGGTCAATGACATCTTCCGGGACCTTCTCTACTCCTGCGTAGTGGTGTACCTGGACGACATCTTGGTCTTCTCTCCGGATCTCCAGACTCACCGGAGGGACGTTAGTCAGGTCCTGCTCAGGCTCAGGCAGAATCACCTCTTCGCTAAATACGAGAAGTGCCTCTTTGAGCAGACCTCGCTTCCGTTTTTGGGCTACATTATTTCTCAGACCGGCCTACGAATGGATCCAGAGAAACTGTCTGCCATCGAGAAATGGCCTCGACCGAAGGGGTTGAAGGCCATTCAGCGGTTCCTGGGCTTCGCCAACTACTACCGCCTCTTCATACCGCACTTCTCTTCCCGGACTGCCCCAATTTCCGCGCTCACCCGTAAGGGTACTAATCCCAAAGAGTGGCCGCCCGAAGCAGAGGAGGCCTTTCTTTCCTTAAAACAGGCCTTCTCTTCCGCCCCGGTGCTGCATCGCCCGGACGGCAACAAGCAGTTCTTCCTGGAAGTTGACGCCTCCTCCTCTGGAGCCGGAGCGGTACTTACTCAAAAATCATCTTCCGGGAGGATGGTAACTTGCGGCTTCTTCTCTAAACTCTTCTCCTCCTCAGAGCGCAATTATTCCATAGGAGACCGAGAGTTATTGGCCATCAAACTGGCATTGGAGGAGTGGCGTTACCTGCTCGAGGGGGCTCTTCACCCGGTAATAATTTACACTGACCACAAGAACTTGGCTTACCTCCAGCATGCCCAGAGACTTAACCCGCGCCAAGCCCGGTGGTCCTTGTTTTTTGCTCGCTTTGATTTTGTTCTTCATTTTCGCCCGGCTGACAAAAACGTCAAGGCGGACGCCTTGTCTCGATCCTTTCTGGTGTCTGATCTCGAGGAAGATCCGAAACACATCATCGATCCCGCCAGAGTAATGCAGGTGGCTCCCGTGAGTCTAAATCGTCTCCCTCCCGGAAAGACGTTCGTATCAGTACCTGATCGGGAGAAGATCCTTCACTGGGGTCACTCGTCTAAACTGGCTGGCCACGCCGGTCAGAAAAAGACCCTCCAGCTTATTACCCGGCACTACTGGTGGCCTACCCTGCACAAGGACGTAATAGACTTTGTTTCTGCCTGTGTGTCCTGCGCCCGCAACAAAGTTCCGAGACATCTGCCTGCCGGTCGCCTCCTTCCGCTTTCTGTACTTGCTGCCCCCTGGCAGCATATAGCAATGGACTTTATAACTGACCTCCCAGTCTCTGCCGGTTGTACGGTCATTTGGGTGGTCGCTGACCGCTTCTCCAAGATGGCTCATTTCGTTCCCCTGCCAGGCCTCCCGTCTGCACCCGAGCTAGCTAAAGACTTTATTCGTCACATCTTTCGTCTTCATGGCCTGCCCCTCCACATCGTGTCGGATCGTGGGGTACAGTTCACCTCACGCTTCTGGAGAGCCACTTGTAAACTGCTAGACGTCACCCTGGACTTCTCTTCCGCTTACCACCCACAGTCCAATGGTCAAGTGGAGCGGATCAATCAGAACCTGACCAGTTACCTCCGGCACTTCGTTAATGCCCATCATTCAGACTGGGTGGATCTCCTACCATGGGCCGAGTTCTCTTATAACAATCACGAGAGCGAATCCTCCTCCAAATCCCCGTTTTTTGTAGTCTTCGGTCAGCATCCTCGGATTCCTTTTCCTGTCTCCACCTCTGTGGACAACCCAGCTGCGGAATCTCTCGTTAGCAAATTTTCCTCCATTTGGGAGAGTACCCGATCCGCACTACTTCAGTCGTCCGAACGGATGAAAAGACACGCTGACAAAAAACGCCTGGATCCTCCACAATTTCGTCCTGGAGATAAAGTCTGGCTCTCATCTAAATATGTCCGACTCAAGATACCTTCTTACAAGTTAGGGCCTCGGTTCATCGGTCCTCTGGAGGTCATCAGTCAGATCAACCCGGTGGCCTATAAATTGAAACTCCCGGCCAACTTACGGATCCCTAACTCCTTCCATGTATCTCTCCTCAGACCTGTGGTACTTAACTCTTTTTCCAAGTCTACAGGTACGCCTCCTGCTCCGGTTTCTGCTGAGGACGAGTTTGAGGTAGAGAACATTTTTGCCACCAAAAGGGTAAGAGGAAAGACGTTTTTTCTAGTAGATTGGAAGGGGTTTGGTCCTGAGGAGAGAACGTGGGAGCCCCGGGAGAACATCCATGCCCCGCTCATCCTTGCTAAATTTCTGTCTGGCCTAAAAAAGGGGGGGCCTAAAGGGGGGGGTACTGTAGCGCCGGCGTCCCTGCCCTCTGCTAGGCAGGGACGCTGTTCCCCTCACCTCTCTGCTCCGTGCCCGGCGTCCTCCTCCCGCTCTGCTGGCAGCGCGCGCTCCTTCCCGGCCACTGTGCTTAGGGCGCGCGCGCGCTCTCCCTCCCTCTTAAAGGGGCCGCGCGCGCCGTCCTAAGGAGTCCCCGGCCAATGGCCGGAGGACTTCACCATATATAAGGCACCTCCTCCAAAATGGAGGTGCCCGAGCAATGTTGTTGCACTGTTCACTACTCTGCTTCAGCCCTCAGGTCCCGTTGCCAGTTACCTGCCAGATACCTGCCAGATTCCTGCCAGCTTTCTGTCTTATTCCTGCCTGATATTCTGCTACCTGCCTGCTAGCCTGAGGTCCGACGGTCTGCCTTACTACTCCTGTCAGTCTGTCTAAGGACCAGCTTGCCCGCTCACCTGGGAGCGCACGTCAACTACCTGCCTGCTTGCCTGAGGTCCGACGGTCTGCCTTCCAACTCTTGTCAGTCTGTCTATGGACCAGCTTGCCCGCTCACCTGGGAGCGCACATCTGCTACCTGCCTGCTAGCCTACCTGGAGGCTCTGCCGTCACGTGCTGAGACCACCTGCCTGTCCAGTGACTCCTGCCCGCTCACCTGGGAGCGCTCATCTGCTGCCTGTCTGCTAGCCTACCTGGAGGCTCTGCCGTCACGTGCTGTGACCACCCGCCTGTCCAGAGACTTCTGCCCGCTCACCTGGGAGCGCTCATCTGCCGCCTGTCTGTTGGTCTTCCTGGAGGCTCCGCCGTCACATGCTGTGACCACCCGTTTATCCAGAGACTCTCGCCTGCTCACCTGGGAGCTCACGTCTACCATCAGCCGCCACAATTCGTACCAACCCTTTACCCAGAGACTGCCCCGGTCACTTGCCGTGACCATCTGCCCGTTCACCCAGAGACTGCCCCGGTCACTTGCCGTGACCATCTGCCCGTTCACCCAGAGACTGCCCCGGTCACTTGCCGTGACCATCTGCCCGTTCATCCAGAGACTGCCCCGGTCAGTTGCCATGACCTCCTGCCCATTCTTCTAGAGACTGTCCCGGTCACCTGCTGTGACTGCCTGCCTGGTCGCCACCCGCTCCCTTACAAGGACCGCCCCCTTGTATAGTAGCTCAGAGGTTCCGCCTCCCAGACCCGTTACAATTGGACTCACTGCATACCCTATAACTGTATAGCAGACCCTCTCCTTTCTAATGGGAACATGTCGTAATTATTAATGTGGTCCTGCTCTATGTGTCTTTAAATTCTAAGAGGCTTTTTTCCTGAAATTGGTCAGCCGTTTGACTCACTGCATACCCTTTAACTGTATAGCAGACCCTCTCCTTTCTAATGGGAACATGTCGTACTTGTTACTGTGGCCTCGCTCTATGTGTCTTTAAATTCTAAATGGGGGTTTTTCCTAAAATTGCTCAGCCGTTGGACTCTCTGCATGCTCTATAACTGCATAGCAGACACTCTGCTTTCTATTGGGAGCATGTCGCACTTGTTACTGTGGCCCTGCTCTATGTGTCTTGAAATTCTTAGTGGAGTTTTTCCTAAAATTGGTCGGCCATTGGACTCACTGCATACCCTATAACTGTATTGCAGACTTTCTCCTTTCTAATGGGAATTTGTCGTTACTGTGGCCCTGCTCTATGGGTCTTTAAAATCTTAGTGGGTTTTTCCCTAAATTTGGTGAGCCGTTGGACTCACTGCATATCCTATAACTGTATAGCAGACCGTCTCCTTTCTAATGGGAATTTGTTGTTACTGTGGCCCTGCTCTATCTGTCTTTAAATTTTTAGTGGGAATTTTCCTAAAATTGGTCAGCCGATCGACTCACTGCATACCCTATAACTGTATAGCGGACCCTCTCCTTTCTAATGGGAACATGTCATACTTGCTGCTGTTGCCCTGCTCTATGTGTCTTTAAATTCTTAGTGGGTTTTTTCCTAAATTTGGTCAGCCGTTTAACGCACTGCATACCCTATAACTGTATATCTGACTCTCTAAGTTTCTAATGTGAATTGTTGTTACTGTCGGCCTGCTCTATGTGTCTTTAAATTCTTAGTGGGGTTTTTTCCTAAAATTAGTCAGCCGTTGGACTCACTGCATACCCTATAACTGTATAGCAGACCCGCTCCTTTCTAATGGGAACATGTCGTACATGTTACTGTGGCGCTGCTCCATGTGTCTTTAAATTCTTAGTGGGGAATTTTCCTAAACTTGGTCAGCCGTTGGACTCACTGCATACCCTATAACTGTATAGCAGACTCTCTCCTTTCTAATGGGAATTTGTTGTTACTGTGGCCCTGCTCTATGTGTCTTTAAATTCTTAGTGGGGTTTTTCCTAAAATTGGTCAGCCGTTGGACTCACTGCATACCCTATAACTGTATAGCAGACCCTCTCCTTCATAATGGGAACATGTCGTACTTGTTTCTGTGGATCTGCTCTATGTGTCTTTAAATTCTTAGTGGGGTTTTTCCTAAATTTGGTCAGCCATTGGACTCACTGCATATCCTTTAACTGTATAGCAGACTCTATCCTTTCTAAGTGGAATTTGTTGTTACTGTGGCCCTGCTCTATGTGTCTTTAAATTCTTAGTGGGGCTTTTCCTAAATTTGGTCAGCCGTTGGACTCACTGCATACCCTTTAACTGTATAGCAGACTCTCTCCTTTCTAATGGGAATTTGTTGTTACTGTGGCCCTGCTCTATGTGTCTTTAAATTCTTAGTGGGGTTTTTCCTAAAATTGGTCAGCCGTTGGACTAACTGCATACCCTATAACTGTATAGCAGACCCTGTCCTTTCTAATGGGAACATGTCGTACTTGTTACTGTGGCCCTACTCCATGTGTCTTTAAATTCTTAGGGGGGTTTTTTCCTAAAATTGGTCAGCCGTTGGACTTACTGCATATCCTGTAACTGTATAGCAGACTCTCTCCTTTCTAATGGGAATTTGTTGTTACTGTGGCCCTGATCTCTGTGTCTTTAAACTCTTAGTGGGGTTTTTCTTAAATTTGGTCATTCGTTGGACTCAGTGCATACCCTTTAACTGTTAGCATACCCTCTCCTTTCTAATGGGAACATGTCGTATTTGTTACTGTGGCCCTTCTCTATGTGTCTTTTAATTCTTAGTGGGGTTTTTCCTTAAATTGGTCAGCCGTTGGACTCACTGCATACCCTATAACTGAATAGCTGACCCTCTCCTTTCTAATGGGAACATGTCATACTTGTTATTGTAGGCCTGCTCCATGTGTCTTTAAATTCTTAGTGGGGTTTTTCATCACTTTGGTCAGTCGTTGGACTCATTGCTTACCCTATAACTGTAGAGCAGAATCTCTCCTTCCTAATGGGAATTTGTTGTTCCTGTGGCCCTGCTCTATGTGTCTTTAAATTCTAAGTGGAGTTTTTCCTAAAATTGTTCAGCCGTTGGACTCACTGCATACCCTATAACTGTATACCAGACCCTCTCCTTTCTAATGGAAACATGTCGTACTTGCTACTGTTGCCCGGCTCTATGTGTCTTTAAATTCTTAGTGGGGTAATCCGAAATTTGGTCAGCCGTTGGACTCACTGCATACCCTATAACTGTATGGCAGACCCTCTCCTTTCTAATGGGTATGCGTCGTACGTGTTACTGTGGCCCTGCTCTATGTGTTTTTAAATTCTTAGGGGGGTTTTCCTAAATTTGGTCAGCCGATGGACTCACTGCATACCCTATAACTGTAGAGCAGACCCTCTCTTTTCTAATGGGAATTTGTTGTTACTGTGGCCCTGCTCTATGTGTCTTTAAATTCTTAGTGGGGTTTTTCCTTAAATTGGTCAGCCGTTGGACTAACTGCATACCCTATAACTGTATAGCAGACCCTCTCCTTTCTAATGGGAACATGTCGTACTTGTTACCGTGGCCCTGCTCCATGTGTCTTTAAATTCTTAGTGGGGTTTTTTCCTAAAATTGGTCAGCCGTTGGACTTACTGCATACCCTGTAACTGTATAGCAGACTCTCTCCTTTCTAATGGGAATTTGTTGTTACTGTGGCCCTGATCTATGTGTCTTTAAACTCTTAGTGGGGTTTTTCTTAAATTTGGTCATTCGTTGGACTCAGTGCATACCCTTTAACTGTATAGCATACCCTCTCCTTTCTAATGGGAACATGTCGTATTTGTTACTGTGGCCCTTCTCTATGTCTCTTTTAATTCTTAGTGGGGTTTTTCCTTAAATTGGTCAGCCGTTGGCCTCACTGCATACCCTGTAACTGTATAGCAGACCCTCTGCTTTCTAATGGGAACATGTCATACTTGTTATTGTGGGCCTGCTCCATGTGTCTTTAAATTCTTAGTGGGGTTTTTCCTAAACTTGCTCAGCCGTTGAACTCATTACATACCCTATACTGTATAGCATATCCTCTCCTTTCTAATGGGAACACGTCGTAATTGTTACTGTGGCCATGCTCTATGTGTTTTTAAATTCTTAGGGGTTTTTTCCTAAATTTGGTCAGCCGATGGACTCACTGCATACCCTATAACTGTATAGGAGACCCTCTGTAGCGTCGGTGTCCCTGCCCTCTGCTAGGCAGGGACGCTGTTCCCCTCACCTCTCCGCTCCGAGCCCGGCGTCCTCCTCCCTCTCTGCTGGCAGCGCGCGCTCCTTCCCGGCCACGGTGCTTAGGGCGCGCGCGCGCGCGCTCCCCCCCTCTTAAAGGGGCCGTGCGCGCCGTCCTAAGGAGTCCCCGGCCAATGGCCGGAGGACTTCACCATATATAAGGCACCTCCTCCAAAATGGAGGTGCCCGAGCAATGTTGTTGCACTGTTCACTACTCAGCTTCAGCCCTCAGGTCCCGTTTCCAGTTACCTGCCAGTTACCTGCCAGTTTCCTGCCAGATTGCTGTCTGATTCCTGCCTGTTATCCGCTTACCTGCTTGCTAGCCTGAGGTCCGATGGTCTGCCTTCCGACACCTGTCAGTCTGTCTATGGACCAGCTTGCCCGCTCACCTGGGAGCGCCCACCTGCTACCCGCCTGCTAGCCTACCTGGAGGTTCCGCCGTCACGTGCTGTGACCACCTGCCAGTCCAGAGACTCTTGCCCGCTCACCTGGGAGCGCTCATCTGCTACCTGTCTGCTAGCCTACCTGGAGGCTCCGCCGTCACGTGCTGTGACCACCTGCCAGTCCAGAGACTCTTGCCCGCTCACCTGGGAGCGCTCATCTGCTACCTGTCTGCTAGCCTACCTGGAGGCTCCGCCGTCACGTGCTGTGACCACCTGCCAGTCCAGAGACTCTTGCCCGCTCACCTGGGAGCGCTCATCTGCTACCTGCCTGTTAGCCTACCTGGAGGCTCCACCGTCACATGCTGTGACCACCTGCTTATCCAGAGACTCTCGCCTGCTCACCTGGGAGCACACATCTGCCATCTGCCTGCTAGCCTACCTGGAGGCTCAGCCGTCACAGGTCGTACCTACCCTTTACCCAGAGACTGTCCCGGTCACTTGCCGTGACCTTCTGCCCGTTCACCCAGAGACTGCCCCGGTCACTTGCCGTGACCTCCTGCCCGTTCACCCAGAGACTGTCCCGGTCACTTGCCATGACCTCCTGCCCGTTCACCCAGAGACTGCCCCGGTCACTTGCTGTGACCTCCTGCCCGTTTACCCAGAGACTGTCCCGGTCACCTGCTGTGACTACCTGCCTGTCTTCCCTGGTCGCCACCCGCTTCCTTACAAGGACCGCCCCCTTGTATAAGTTGCTCAGAGGTTCCGCCTCCCAGACCTGTTACAGTTTGCTTGGGCCATGAAACCCGGTGGCACCCAAGCTCCCTCGCTCTTGGACCTTTGTCATGAACTGTCCCGTCAGAGGTCCCAACAGGAGTCCATCCTGAGTCACCTGCGGAATGTCAATTCTCGCCTGGACACTCTGACTGATCCACCAGCAACCACCGCTAGTGTCTTGACTCGCAACCCGGCAGCTCCGCTGCCCACCAATACCATGGTATCCTGCTCCGGACCCCGGCTTTCTGCACCTCCTCGCTTCGGAGGCGACTCCGCTCTGGCTCGGGGCTTCATAAACCAGTGCACCCTGCACTTTGAACTCCTGTCCCACCAGTTTAACTCCGACCGGGCCAAAGTAGCCTTCATCATGTCCCATCTCACGGGGGAGGCACTGGCTTGGCTAAATCCTCTATGGGAGAGAGGAGACCCCCTGGTGTCCGACTTGCCTGCCTTTCTCACGGCTTTCCGGAAAGTCTTCGACGAACCCGGACGGAAGACCTCATCCGCATCGTCTCTGCTACGCCTCCGTCAGGGAAGTCTCACCGTGGGCCAATATGCCATACGGTTCCGTACCCTTGCCTCGGAGCTGGCCTGGGATAACGACGCTCTGGTGTGTGTCTTCTGGGAGGGTCTGTCCAGCCGTATTAAAGATGAACTCGCCGGTCGGGACATTCCTACCCTCTCGATGACTTAATAACTCTTGCCACCCGGATTGACCTACGGTTCCAGGAGCGTGCCAAAGAGGTCACCCGTGAGAGCAGGTTTCCACGTCTAGCTCCTACCCTCCAGAAACCCGTCACTC
Organism: Phyllobates terribilis; assembly: GCF_046119375.1. NCBI lineage: Eukaryota > Metazoa > Chordata > Amphibia > Anura > Dendrobatidae > Phyllobates > Phyllobates terribilis. The sequence continues at coordinate 62,875,240 of NW_027362769.1, read as the reverse complement.
CCTCCGTTTCTCCCCAGGTACACTCTCCTGAGCCTATGCAGGTCGACCAGACCAAGATGGTCAAAACCCGTCAGGACTTACGCCGTGCCGAGGGGAGCTGCTTCTACTGTGGCAGCAAGGAGCACCGGATCCGTACCTGCCCGGAGAGGTCGGGAAACGCCTGTGTCTAGGTTCGCTCAGAGAGGTTGACCTAGACAAGAATAAATCCTCTCCATCTCTGCTGCTGTCAGTCTCAATTATCTGCGGGGAGAACCGTTTTTTCGAACTAGCACAACTTGACTCTGGAGCAGCCGGGAATCTTATTTCACAGTCCCTGGTAGAAAAACACCGCATTCCCACCAAACCTCTGGCTGTACCCTTATCTGTCGCTGCCGTGGATGGGGGCCTCTTACCACGTCCCATTCAACTCATCACCAAATCCATTACTCTGCAGGTGGGAATGCTGCATTCTGAGAGCATCTCTTTTCATGTTCTGCCTGGACTCTCTCACGCCCTCTTACTAGGCCTACCTTGGCTCCAGAGACATGCACCCGTGCTTGACTGGAAGACCGGAGAAGTCCTTCGTTGGGGACAGGACTGCCATAAGACTTGTTTGGTTCCCGTTCATCCCGTCCGTCCTTCTCCTACCCCAACTAATCTACCTGGACTTCCCATTCCTTATTGGTCATTTGCTGATGTCTTTAATAAAAAGGAGGCAGAGACATTACCCCCTCATAGACCATACGACTGTCCTATCGACCTGTTACCCGGTACTACGCCTCCCCGTGGGCGTATTTACCCATTGTCCGCTGCTGAGACCCGGTCGATGTCCGAATACATTGAGGAGAATCTGGCCCGGGGATTCATCCGGAAATCTACCTCCCCGGTGGGAGCAGGCTTCTTTTTCTTTAAAAAGAAGGATGGCTCTCTCCGTCCCTGTATAGACTATAGAGGCCTTAACCAGATCACGGTGAAGAATAAGTACCCCCTTCCGCTCATTCCGGAGTTATTTGATCGTCTGAGGGGGGCTAGAATCTTCACCAAACTGGACCTCCGTGGGGCGTACAACCTGGTCCGTATCCGTCAGGGGGATGAATGGAAGACTGCATTCAACACCCGGGACGGCCACTATGAATATCTGGTAATGCCCTTTGGTCTCTGTAATGCTCCTGCCGTCTTTCAAGAGTTGGTCAATGACATCTTCCGGGACCTTCTCTACTCCTGCGTAGTGGTGTACCTGGACGACATCTTGGTCTTCTCTCCGGATCTCCAGACTCACCGGAGGGATGTTCACCAGGTCCTGCTCAGGCTCAGGCAGAATCACCTCTTCGCTAAATATGAGAAGTGGCTCTTTGAGCAGACCTCGCTTCCGTTTTTGGGCTACATTATTTCTCAGACCGGCCTCCGAATGGATCCAAAGAAACTGTCTGCCATCGAGAAATGGCCTCGACTGGAGGGGTTGAAGGCTATTCAGCGGTTCCTGGGCTTCGCCAACTACTACCGCCTCTTCATACCGCACTTCTCTTCCCGGACTGCCCCAATTTCCGCGCTCACCCGTAAGGGCACTAATCCCAGAGAGTGGCCACCCGAAGCAGAGGAGGCCTTTCTTTCCTTAAAACAGGCCTTCTCTTCCGCCCCGGTGCTGCATCGCCCGGACGGAAACAAGCAGTTCTTCCTGGAACTTGACGCCTCCTCCTCTGGAGCCGGAGCGGTACTTACCCAAAAATCGTCTTCCGGGAGAATGGTAACTTGTGGCTTCTTCTCCAAACTCTTCTCCTCTTCTGAGCGAAACTATTCCATAGGAGACCGAGAGTTATTGGCCATCAAGCTGGCATTGGAGGAGTGGCGTTACCTACTCAAGGGGGCTCTTCACCCGGTAATAATCTACACTGACCACAAGAACTTGGCTTACCTCCAGCATGCCCAGAGATTTAACCCGCGCCAAGCCCGGTGATCCTTGTTTTTTGCTCGCTTTGATTTTGTTCTTCATTTTCGCCCGGCTGACAAAAACATCAAAGCAGACGCCTTGTCCCGATCCTTTCTGGTGTCCGATCTCGAGGAAGAACCCAAACATATCATCGATCCCGCCAGAGTAATGCAAGTGGCTCCCGTGAGTCTAAATCGTCTCCCTCCCGGTAAGACGTTCGTTTCAGTACCTGATCGGGAGAAGATCCTACACTGGGGCCATTCGTCTAAACTAGCTGGCCACGCCGGTCAGAAAAAAACCCTCCAGCTTATTACCCGGCACTACTGGTGGCCTACCCTGCACAAGGACGTAATAGACTTTGTTTCTGCCTGTGTGTCCTGCGCCCGCAACAAAGTCCCGAGACACCTGCTAGCCGGTCGCCTCCTTCCGCTTCCTGTGCCTGCTGCCCCCTGGCAGCATATTGCTATGGACTTCATAACTGATCTCCCCGTCTCTGCCGGTTGTACGGTCATTTGGGTGGTCGCTGACCGCTTTTCCAAGATGGCTCACTTTATTCCCCTGCCAGGCCTCCCGTCTGCACCCGAGCTGGCTAAAGACTTTATCCGCCACATCTTCCGTCTTCATGGCCTGCCCCTCCACATCGTGTCGTATCGTGGGGTACAGTTCACCTCACGTTTCTGGAGAGCCACTTGTAAATTGCTAGACGTCACCCTGGACTTCTCCTCCGCTTACCACCCACAGTCTAATGGTCAAGTGAAGCGGATCAATCAGATCCTGACCAGTTACCTCCGGCACTTCGTTAATGCCCACCATTCTGACTGGGTGGATCTCCTGCCATGGGCCGAATTCTCTTACAACAATCACGAGAGCGAATCTTCCTCCAAATCCCCGTTTTTTGTAGTCTTCGGTCAGCATCCTCGGATCCCATTTCCTGTCTCCACCTCGGTGGATAATCCGGCTGCGGAATCTCTTGTTAAGAAATTTTCCTCCTTGTGGGAGAGTACCCGGTCCGCACTCCTTCAGTCGTCCGAGCGTATGAAAAGACATGCTGACAAAAAACGTCTGGATCCTCCTCAATTCCGTCCAGGGGATAAGGTCTGGCTCTCGTCCAAGTATGTCCGGCTCAAGATTCCTTCCTATAAGTTAGGGCCTCGGTTCATCGGTCCTCTGGAGGTCATCAGTCAGATCAACCCGGTGGCCTATAAATTGAAACTCCCGGCCAACTTGCGGATCCCTAACTCCTTCCATGTATCTCTCCTCAAACCCATGGTACTTAACTCTTTTTCCAAGTCTACAGGTACGCCTCCTGCTCCGGTTTCCGCTGAAAACGAGTTTGAGGTAGAGAACATTCTGGCCACAAAAAGGGTAAGAGGAAAGACCTTTTTTCTAGTAGATTGGAAGGGGTTTGGTCCTGAAGAGAGAACGTGGGAGAACCGGGAGAACATCCATGCCCCTCTCATCCTTGCTAAATTTCTGTCTGGCCTAAAAAAGGGGGGGCCTAAAGGGGGGGGTACTGTAGCGTCGGCGTCCCTGCCCTCTGCTAGGCAGGGACGCTGTTCCCCTCACCTCTCCGCTCCGAGCCCGGCGTCCTCCTCCCGCTCTGCTGGCAGCGCGCGCTCCTTCCCGGCCACGGTGCTTAGGGCGCACGCGCGCGCGCTCCCCTCTCTTAAAGGGGCCGCGCGCGCCGTCCTAAGGAGTCCCCGGCCAATGGCCAGAGGACTTCACCATATATAAGGCACCTCCTCCAAAATGGAGGTGCCCGAGCAATGTTGTTGGACTGTTCACTACTCTGCTTCAGCCCTCAGGTCCCGTTTCCAGTTACCTGCCAGTTACCTGCCAGTTTCCTGCCAGATTGCTGTCTGATTCCTGCCTGTTATCCGCTTACCTGCTTGCTAGCCTGAGGTCCGATGGTCTGCCTTCCGACACCTGTCAGTCTGTCTATGGACCAGCTTGCCCGCTCACCTGGGAGCGCCCACCTGCTACCCGCCTGCTAGCCTACGTGGAGGTTCCGCCGTCACGTGCTGTGACCACCTGCCAGTCCAGAGACTCTTGCCCTCTCACCTGGGAGCGCTCATCTGCTACCTGTCTGCTAGCCTACCTGGAGGCTCCGCCGTCACGTGCTGTGACCACCTGCCAGTCCAGAGACTCTTGCCCGCTCACCTGGGAGCGCTCATCTGCTACCTGCCTGTTAGCCTACCTGGAGGCTCCGCCGTCACATGCTGTGACCACCTGCTTATCCAGAGACTCTCGCCTGCTCATCTGGGAGCACACATCTGCCATCTGCCTGCTAGCCTACCTGGAGGCTCAGCCGTCACAGGTCGTACCTACCCTTTACCCAGAGACTGTCCCGGTCACTTGCCGTGACCTTCTGCCCGTTCACCCAGAGACTGCCCCGGTCACTTGCCGTGACCTCCTGCCCGTTCACCCAGAGACTGTCCCGGTCACTTGCCGTGACCTCCTGCCCGTTCACCCAAAGACTGCCCCGGTCACTTGTTGTGACCTCCTGCCCGTTTACCCAGAGACTGTCCCGGTCACCTGCTGTGACTACCTGCCTGTCTTCCCTGGTCGCCACCCGCTTCCTTACAAGGACCGCCCCCTTGTATAAGTTGCTCAGAGGTTCCGCCTCCCAGACCCGTTACACCCTCTCCTTTCTAATGGGAACATGTCGTATTTGCTACAGTTGCCCGGCTCTATGTGTCTTTAAATTCTTAGTGGGGTAATCCGAAATTTGGTCAGCCGTTGGACTCACTGCATGTCCTATAACTGTATAGCAGACTCTCTCTTTTCTAATGGGAATTTGTAGTTCCTGTGGCCCTGCTCTATGTGTCTTTAAATTCTTAGTGGAGTTTTTCCTAAAATTGTTCAGCCGTTGGACTCACTGCATACCCTATAACTGTATAGCAGACCCTCTCCTTTCTAATGGGTATGCGTCGTACGTGTTACTGTGGCCCTGCTCTATGTGTTTTTAAATTATTTGGGGGGTTTTCCTAAATTTGGTCAGCCGATGGACTCACTGCATACCCTATAACTGTATAGCAGACCCTCTCTTTTCTAATGGGAATTTGTTGTTACTGTGGCCCTGCTCTATGGGTCTTTAAATTCTTAGTGGGGTTTTTCCTTAAATTAGTCATCCCTTGGAATCACTGCATACCCTATAACTGTATAGCAGACCCTCTCCTTTCTAATGGGAACATGTCATACTCGCTACTTTTGCCCTGCTCTATGTGTCTTTAAATTCTTAGTGGGGTTTTTCCTAAATTTGATCAGCCGTTGGACTCACTGCATACCCTATAATTGTATAGCAGACCCTCTCCATTCTAATGAGAATTTGTCATTACTGTGGCCCTGCTATGTGTGTCTTTAAATTCTTAGTGGGGTTTTTCCTACATTTGGTAAGTCGTTGGATTCATTGCTTACCCTATAACTGTATAGCAGACTCTCTCCTTTCTGCTGGGAATTTGTTGTTACTGTGGCCCTGCTCTATGTGTCTTTAAATTCTTAGTGGGGTTTTTCCTTAAATTAGTCAGCCCTTGGACTCACTGCATACCCTATAACTGTATAGCAGACCCTCTCCTTTCTAATGGGAACATGTCATACTTGCTGCTGTTGCCCTGCTCTATGTGTCTTTAAATTCTTAGTGGGGTTTTTCCTAAATTTGGTCAGCAGTTGGATGCACTGCACACCCTATAACTGTATAGCAGACTCTCTCCCTTCTAATTGGACTTTGTTGTTACTGTGGCCCTGCTCTATGTGTCTTTAAATTCTTAGTGGGGTTTTTCCTAAAATTGGTCAGCCGTTGGACTCACTTCATACCCTATAACTGTAGAGCTGACCCTCTCCTTTCTAATGGGAACATGTCGTAATTATTAATGTGGCCCTGCTCTATGTGTCTTTAAATTCTAAGAGGGGTTTTTCCTAAAATTGGTCAGCCGTTGGACTCACTGCATACCCTATAACTGTATAACAGACCCTCGCCTTTCTAATGGGAACATGTCATACTTGTTACTGTGGCCCTGCTCTATGTGTCTTTAAATTCTTATTGGTGGTTTTTCCTAAATTTGGTCAGCCGTTGGACTCATTGCTTACCTTATAACTGTATAGCAGACTCTCTCCTTTCTAATGGGAATTTGTTGTTACTGTGGCCCTGCTCTATGTGTCTTTAAATTCTTAATGGGGTTTTTCTTTAAATTGGTCAGCTGTTGGACTCACTGCATACCCTATAACTGTACAGCAGACCCTCTCCTTTCTAATGGGAACATGTCGTACTTGTTACTGTGGCCCTGCTCTATGTGTCTTTAAATTCTTAGTGGGGTCATTCCTAAAATTGCTCAGCCGTTGGACTCTCTGCATACCCTATAACTGTATAGCAGACCCTCTCCTTTCTAATGGGAATTTGTTGCTACTGTGGCCCTGCTCTATGTGTCTTTAAATTCTTAGTGGGGATTTTCCGAAAACAGTCAGCCGATGGACTCACTGCATACCCTATAACTGTATAGTGCACCCTCTCCTTTCTAATGGGAACATGTCATACTTGCTGCTGTTGCCCTGCTCTATGTGTCTTTAAATTCTTAGTCGGATTTTTCCTAAATTTGGTCAGCCGTTTAACGCATTGCATACCCTATAACTGTATATCTGACTCTCTCCTTTCTTATGTGAATTTGTTGTTACTGTGGGCCTGCTCTATGTGTCTTTAAATTCTTAGTGGGGTTTTTCCTAAAATTGGTCAGCCGTTGGACTCACTGCATACAATATAACTGTATAGCAGACCCTCTCCTTTCTAATGGGAACATCTCGTACTTGTTACTGTGGGCCTGCTCCATGTGTCTTTAAATTCTTCGTGGTTTTTTTTTCTAAATTTGGTCAGCTGTTGGACGCACTGCATACCCTGTAACTATATAGCAGACTCTCTCCTTTCTAATGGGAATTTGTTGTTACTGTGGCCCTGCTCTATGTGTCTTTAAATTCTTAGTGGAGTTTTTCATAATATTGGTCAGCCGTTGGACTCAATGCATACCCTATAAGTGTATAGCAGACCCTCTTCTTTCTAATGGGAACAAGTCGTACTTGTTACTGTGGCCCTGCTCTATGTGTCTTTAAATTCTCAGTGGGGTTTTTCCTAAATTTAGTCAACCATTGGACTCACTGCATACCCTCTAACTGTATAGCAGACTCTCTCCTTTCTAAGTGGAATTTGTTGTTACTGTGGCCCTGCTCTATGTGTCTTTAAATTCTTAGTGGGGTTTTTCCTAAATTTGGTCAGCCGTTGGACTCACTGCATACCCTTTAACTGTATAGCAGACTCTCTCCTTTCTAATGGGAATTTGTTGTTACTGTGGCCCTGCTCTATGTGTCGTTAAATTCTTAGTGGGGTTTTTCCTAAAATTGGTCAGCCGTTGGACTCACTGCATACCCTATAACTGTATAGCAGACCCCCTCCTTTGTAATGGGAACAAGTCGTTCTTGTTACTGTGGCCCTGCTCTATGTGTTTTTAAATTCTTAGGGGGGTTTTCCTAAATTTGGTCAGCCGATGGACTCACTGCATACCCTATAACTGTATAGCAGACCCTCTCCTTTCTAATGGGAATTTGTTGTTACTGTGGCCCTGCTCTAAGTGCCTTTAAATTCTTATTGGGGTTTTTCCTAAATTTGGTCAGCCGTTGGACTCACTGCATACCCTATAACTGTATGGCAGACCCTCTCCTTGCTAATGAGAATTTGTCATTACTGTGGCCTTGCTATGTGTGTCTTTAAATTCTTAGTTGGGTTATTCCTAAATTTGGTCAGTCGTTGGACTCATTGCTTACGCTATCACTGTATAGCAGACCCTGTCTTTTCTAATGGGAACATGTCATACTTGCAGCTGTTGCCCTGTTCCATGTGTCTTTAAATTCTTAGTGGTTTTTTTTTCTAAATTTGGTCAGCTGTTGGACTCACTGCATACCCTGTAACTATATAGCAGACTCTCTCCTTTCTAATGAGAATTTGTTGTTACTGTGGCCCTGCTCTATGTGTCTTTAAATTCTTAGTGGAGTTTTTCCTAATATTGGTCAGCCGTTGGACTCACTGCATACCCTTTAACTGTACAGCAGACTCTCTCCTTTCTAATGGGAATTTGTTGTTACTGTGGCCCTGCTCTATGTGTCGTTAAATTCTTAGTGGGGTTTTTCCTAAAATTGGTCAGCCGTTGGACTCACTGCATACCCTATAACTGTATAGCAGACCCTCTCCTTTCTAATGGGAACAAGTCGTACTTGTTACTGTGGCCCTGCTCTATGTGTTTTTAAATTCTTAGGGGGTTTTTCCTAAATTTGGTCAGCCGATGGACTCACTGCATACCCTTTAAATGTATAGCAGACCCTCTCCTTTCTAATGGGAATTTGTTGTTACTGTGGCCCTGCTCTATGTGCCTTTAAATTCTTAGTGGGGTTTTTCCTAAATCTGGTCAGCCGTTGGACTCACTGCATACCCTATAACGGTATGGCAGACCCTCTCCTTGCTAATGAGAATTTGTCTTTACTGTGGCCTTGCTATGTGTGTCTTTAAATTCTTAGTTGGGTTATTCCTAAATTTGGTCAGTCGTTGGACTCATTGCTTACCCTATAACTGTATAGCGGACCCTCTCCTTTCTAATGGGAACATGTCATACTTGCAGCTGTTGCCCTGCTCCATGTGTCTTTAAATTTTTAGTGGTTTTTTTTTCTAAATTTGGTCAGCTGTTGGACTCACTGCATACCCTGTAACTATATAGCAGACTCTCTCCTTTCTAATGGGAATTTGATGTTCCTGTGGATCTGCTCTATGTGTCTTTAGATTCTTAGTGGAGTTTTTCCTAATATTGGTCAGCCGTTGGACTCAATGCATACCCTATAACTGTTTAGCAGACCCTCTCCTTTCTAATGGGAACAAGTCGTACTTGTTACTGTGGCCCTGCTCTATGTGTCTTTAAATTCTTAGTCGGGTTTTTCCTAAATTTAGTCAACCATTGGACTCACTGCATACCCTTTAACTGTATAGCAGACTCTCTCCTTTCTAAGTGGAATTTGTTGTTACTGTGGCCCTGCTCTATGTGTCTTTAAATTCTTAGTGGGGTTTTTCCTAAATTTGGTCAGCCGTTGGACTCACTGCATACCCTTTAACTGTATAGCAGACTCTCTCCTTTCTAATGGGAATTTGTTGTTACTGTGGCCCTGCTCTATGTGTCGTTAAATTCTTAGTGGGGTTTTTCCTAAAATTGGTCAGCCGTTGGACTCACTGCATACCCTATAACTGTATAGCAGACCCTCTCCTTTCTAATGGGAACAAGTCGTACTTGTTACTGTGGCCCTGCTCTATGTGTTTTTAAATTCTTAGGGGGTTTTTCCTAAATTTGGTCAGCTGATGGACTCACTGCATACCCTATAACTGTATAGCACACCCTCTCCTTTCTAATGGGAATTTGTTGTTACTGTGGCCCTGCTCTATGTGCCTTTAAATTCTTAGTGGGGTTTTTCCTAAATTTGGTCAGCCGTTGGACTCACTGCATACCCTATAACTGTGTGGCAGACCCTCTCCTTGCTAATGAGAATTTGTCATTACTGTGGCCTTGCTATGTGTGTCTTTAAATTCTTAGTTGGGTTATTCCTAAATTTGGTCAGTCGTTGGACTCATTGCTTACCCTATAACTGTATAGCGGACCCTCTCCTTTCTAATGGGAACATGTCATACTTGCAGCTGTTGCCCTGCTCTATGTGTCTTTAAATTCTTAGTGGGGTTTTTCCTAAATTTGGTCAGCCGTTTGACGCAGTGCATACCCTATAACTGTATATCTGACTCTCTCCTTTCTATTGTGAATTTCTTTTTACTGTGGCCCTGCTCTATGTGTCTTTAAATTCTTAGTGGGGTTTTTCCTAAAATTGGTCAGCCGTTGGACTAACTGCATACCCTATAACTGTATAGCAGACTCTCTCCTTTCTAATGGGAACATGTCGTACTTGCTGCTGTTGCCCTGCTCTATATGTCTTTAAATTCTTAGTGGGGTTTTTCCTAAATTTGGTCAGCCGTTTGACGCAGTGCATACCCTATAACTGTATATCTGACTCTCTCCTTTCTAATGGGAATTTGTTGTTACTGTGGCCCTGATCTATGTGTCTTTAAACTCTTAGTGGGTTTTTTCTTAAATGTGGTCATTCGTTGGACTCAGTGCATACCCTTTAACTGTATAGCATACCCTCTCCTTTCTAATGGGAACATGTCGTATTTGTTACTGTGGCCCTTCTCTATGTGCCTTTTAATTATTAGTGGGGTTTTTCCTAAAATTGGTCAGCCGTTGGACTCACTGCATACCCTATAACTGTATAGCAGACCCTCTCCTTTGTAATGGGAACAAGTCGTTCTTGTTACTGTGGCCCTGCTCTATGTGTTTTTAAATTCTTAGGGGGGTTTTCCTAAATTTGGTCAGCCGATGGACTCACTGCATACCCTATAACTGTATAGCAGACCCTCTCCTTTCTAATGGGAATTTGTTGTTACTGTGGCCCTGCTCTAAGTGCCTTTAAATTCTTATTGGGGTTTTTCCTAAATTTGGTCAGCCGTTGGACTCACTGCATACGCAATAACTGTATGGCAGACCCTCTCCTTGCTAATGAGAATTTGTCATTACTGTGGCCTTGCTATGTGTGTCTTTAAATTCTTAGTTGGGTTATTCCTAAATTTGGTCAGTCGTTGGACTCATTGCTTACCCTATCACTGTATAGCAGACCCTGTCCTTTCTAATGGGAACATGTCATACTTGCAGCTGTTGCCCTGTTCCATGTGTCTTTAAATTCTTAGTGGTTTTTTTTTCTAAATTTGGTCAGCTGTTGGACTCACTGCATACCCTGTAACTATATAGCAGACTCTCTCCTTTCTAATGAGAATTTGTTGTTACTGTGGCCCTGCTCTATGTGTCTATAAATTCTTAGTGGAGTTTTTCCTAATATTGGTCAGCCGTTGGACTCACTGCATACCCTTTAACTGTACAGCAGACTCTCTCCTTTCTAATGGGAATTTGTTGTTACTGTGGCCCTGCTCTATGTGTCGTTAAATTCTTAGTGGGGTTTTTCCTAAAATTGGTCAGCCGTTGGACTCACTGCATACCCTATAACTGTATAGCAGACCCTCTCCTTTCTAATGGGAACAAGTCGTACTTGTTACTGTGGTCCTGCTCTATGTGTTTTTAAATTCTTAGGGGGTTTTTCCTAAATTTGGTCAGCCGATGGACTCACTGCATACCCTTTAACTGTATAGCAGACCCTCTCCTTTCTAATGGGAATTTGTTGTTACTGTGGCCCTGCTCTATGTGCCTTTAAATTCTTAGTGGGGTTTTTCCTAAATCTGGTCAGCCGTTGGACTCACTGCATACCCTATAACGGTATGGCAGACCCTCTCCTTGCTAATGAGAATTTGTCTTTACTGTGGCCTTGCTATGTGTGTCTTTAAATTCTTAGTTGGGTTATTCCTAAATTTGGTCAGTCGTTGGACTCATTGCTTACCCTATAACTGTATAGCGGACCCTCTCCTTTCTAATGGGAACATGTCATACTTGCAGCTGTTGCCCTGCTCCATGTGTCTTTAAATTCTTAGTGGTTTTTTTTTCTAAATTTGGTCAGCTGTTGGACTCACTGCATACCCTGTAACTATATAGCAGACTCTTTCCTTTCTAATGGGAATTTGATGTTACTGTGGATCTGCTCTATGTGTCTTTAAATTCTTAGTGGAGTTTTTCCTAATATTGGTCAGCCGTTGGACTCAATGCATACCCTATAACTGTTTAGCAGACCCTCTCCTTTCTAATGGGAACAAGTCGTACTTGTTACTGTGGCCCTGCTCTATGTGTCTTTAAATTCTTAGTCGGGTTTTTCCTAAATTTAGTCAACCATTGGACTCACTGCATACCCTTTAACTGTATAGCAGACTCTCTCCTTTCTAAGTGGAATTTGTTGTTACTGTGGCCCTGCTCTATGTGTCTTTAAATTCTTAGTGGGGTTTTTCCTAAATTTGGTCAGCCGTTGGACTCACTGCATACCCTTTAACTGTATAGCAGACTCTCTCCTTTCTAATGGGAATTTGTTGTTACTGTGGCCCTGCTCTATGTGTCGTTAAATTCTTAGTGGGGTTTTTCCTAAAATTGGTCAGCCGTTGGACTCACTGCATACCCTATAACTGTATAGCAGACCCTCTCCTTTCTAATGGGAACAAGTCGTACTTGTTACTGTGGCCCTGCTCTATGTGTTTTTAAATTCTTAGGGGGTTTTTCCTAAATTTGGTCAGCCGATGGACTCACTGCATACCCTATAACTGTATAGCACACCCTCTCCTTTCTAAAGGGAATTTGTTGTTACTGTGGCTCTGCTCTATGTGTTTTTAAATTCTTAGTGGGGTTTTTCCTAAATTTGGTCAGCAGTTGGACGCACTGCACACCCTATAAATGTAGAGCAGTCTCTCTCCTTTCTAATAGGACATTGTTGTTACTGTGGCCCTGCTCTATGTATCTTTAAATTGTTAGTGGGGTTTTTCCTAAAATTGGTCAGCCGTTGGACTCACTGCATACCCTGTAACTGTTTAGCAGACCCTCTCCTTTGTAATGGGAACATGTCGTAATTATTAATGTGGTCCTGCTCTATGTGTCTTTAAATTCTAAGAGGGGTTTTTCCTAAAATTGGTCAGCCGTTGCACTCACTGCATACCCTATAACTGTATAGCAGACCCTCTCCTTTCTAATGGGAACATGTCGTACTTGTTACTGTGGCCATGCTCTATGTGTCTTTAAATTCTTATTGGGGGTTTTTCCTAAATTTGGTCAGCCGTTGGACTCATTGCTTACCTTATAACTGTATGGCAGACTCTCTCCTTTCTAATGGGAATTTGTTGTTACTGTGGCCCCGCTCTATGTGTCATTAAATTCTTAATGGGGTTTTTCATTAAATTGGTCAGCCGTTGGACTCACTGCATACCCTATAACTGTACAGCAGACCCTCTCCTTTCTAATGGGAACATGTCATACTTGTTACTGTGGCCCTGCTCTATGTGTCTTGAAATTCTTAGTGGAGTTTTTCCTAAAATTGGTCGGCCGTTTTACTCACTGCATATCCTATAACTGTATAGCAGACCCTCTCCTTTCTTATGGGAATTTGTTGTTACTCTGGCCCTGCTCTATGTGTCTTTAAATTCTTAGTGGGGTTTTTCCTAAAATTGGTCAGCCGTTGGACTCACTGCATACCCTATAACTGTATAGCAGACCCTCTCCTTTCTAATGGGAACACGTCGTACTTGTTACTGTGGCCCTGCTCTATGTGTTTTTAAATTCTTAGGGGGTTTTTCCTAAATTTGGTCAGCCGATGGACTCACTGCATACCCTATAACTGTATAGCAGACCCTCTCCTTTCTAATGGCAATTTGTTGTTACTGTGGCCCTGCTCTATGTGCCTTTAAATTCTTAGTGGGGTTTTTCCTAAATTTGGTCAGCCGTTGGACTCACTGCATACCCTATAGCTGTATAGCAGACCCTCTCCTTTCTCATAAGAATTTGTCATTACTGTGGCCCTGCTATGTGTGTCTTTAAATTCTTAGTGGGGATTTTCCTAAAATTGGTCAGCCCTTGGACTCACTGCATACCCTATAACTGTATAGCAGACCCTCTCCTTTCTAATGGGAACACGTCGTACTTGTTACTGTGGCCCTGCTCTATGTGTTTTTAAATTATTAGGGGGTTTTTCCTAAATTTGGTCAGCCGACGGACTCACTGCATACCCTATAACTGTATAGCAGACCCTCTCCTTTCTAATGGCAATTTGTTGTTACTGTGGCCCTGCTCTATGTGCCTTTAAATTCTTAGTGGGGTTTTTCCTAAATTTGGTCAGCCGTTGGACTCACTGCATACCCTATAGCTGTATAGCAGACCCTCTCCTTTCTAATGGCAATTTGTTGTTACTGTGGCCCTGCTATGTGTGTCTTTAAAATCTTAGTGGGGTTTTTCCTCAATTTGGTCAGTCGTTGGACTCATTGCTTACCCTATAACTGTATAGCAGACTCTCTCCTTTCTAATGGGAATTTGTTGTTACTGTGGCCCTGCTCTACGTGTCTTTAAATTCTTAGAGGGGTTTTTCCTTAAATTAGTCAGCCCTTGGACTCACTGCATACCCTATACCTGTAAAGCAGACCCTCTACTTACTAATGGAAACATGTCGTACTTGTTACTGTGGCCCTGCTCTATGTGTCTTTAAATTCTTAGTGGGGTTTTTCCTAAATTTGGTCAGCAGTTGGATGCACTGCACACCCTATAACTGTATAGCAGACTCTCTCCCTTCTAATTGGACTTTGTTGTTACTGTGGCCCTGCTCTATGTGTCTTTAAATTCCTAGTGGGGTTTTTCCAAAAATTGGTCAGCCGTTGGACTCACTTCATAACCTATAACTGTATAGCTGACCCTCTCCTTTCTAATGGGAACATGTCGTAATTATTAATGTTGCCCGGCTCCATGTGTCTTTAAATTCTTAGTGGGGTAATCCGAAATTTGGTCAGCCGTTGGACTCACTGCATGCCCTATAACTGTATAACAGACTCTCTCTTTTCTAATGGGAATTTGTTGTTCCTGTGGCCCTGCTCTATGTGTCTTTAAATTCTTAGTGGAGTTTTTCCTAAAATTGTTCAGCCGTTGGACTCACTGCATACCCTATAACTGTATAGCAGACCCTCTCCTTTCTAATGGGTATGCGTCGTACGTGTTACTGTGGCCCTGCTCTATGTGTTTTTAAATTCTTAGGGGGGTTTTCCTAAATTTGGTCAGCCGATGGACTCACTGCATACCCTATAACTGTATAGCAGACAATCTCTTTTCTAATGGGAATTTGTTGTTACTGTGGCCCTGCTCTATGTGTCTTTAAATTCTTAGTGGGGTTTTTCCTTAAATTAGTCATCCCTTGGAATCACTGCATACCCTATAACTGTATAGCAGACCCTCTCCTTTCTAATGGGAACATGTCATACTCGCTACTTTTGCCCTGCTCTATGTGTCTTTAAATTCTTAGTGGGGTTTTTCCTAAATTTGATCAGCCGTTGGACTCACTGCATACCCTATAACTGTACAGCAGACCCTCTCCATTCTAATGAGAATTTGTCATTACTGTGGCCCTGCTATGTGTGTCTTTAAATTCTTAGTGGGGTTTTTCCTACATTTGGTAAGTCGTTGGATTCATTGCTTACCCTATAACTGTATAGCAGACTCTCTCCTTTCTGCTGGGAATTTGTTGTTACTGTGGCCCTGCTCTATGTGTCTTTAAATTCTTAGTGGGGTTTTTCCTTAAATCAGTCAGCCCTTGGACTCACTGCATACCCTATAACTGTATAGCAGACCCTCTCCTTTCTAATGGGAACATGTCATACTTGCTGCTGTTGCCCTGCTCTATGTGTCTTTAAATTCTTAGTGGGGTTTTTCCTAAATTTGGTCAGCAGTTGGATGCACAGCACACCCTATAACTGTATAGCAGACTCTCTCCCTTCTAATTGGACTTTGTTGTTACTGTGGCCCTGCTGTATGTGTCTTTAAATTCTTAGTGGGGTTTTTCCTAAAATTGGTCAGCCGTTGGACTCACTTCATACCCTATAACTGTAGAGCTGACCCTCTCCTTTCTAATGGGAACATGTCGTAATTATTAATGTGGCCCTGCTCTATGTGTCTTTAAATTCTAAGAGGGGTTTTTCCTAAAATTGGTCAGCCGTTGGACTCACTGCATACCCTATAACTGTATAACAGACCCTCGCCTTTCTAATGGGAACATGTCGTACTTGTTACTGTGGCCCTGCTCTATGTGTCTTTAAATTCTTATTGGTGGTTTTTCCTAAATTTGGTCAGCCGTTGGACTCATTGCTTACCTTATAACTGTATAGCAGACTCTCTCCTTTCTAATGGGAATTTGTTGTTACTGTGGCCCTGCTCTATGTGTCTTTAAATTCTTAATGGGGTTTTTCTTTAAATTGGTCAGCTGTTGGACTCACTGCATACCCTATAACTGTACAGCAGACCCTCTCCTTTCTAATGGGAACATGTCGTACTTGTTACTGTGGCCCTGCTCTATGTGTCTTTAAATTCTTAGTGGGGTCATTCCTAAAATTGCTCAGCCGTTGCACTCTCTGCATACCCTATAACTGTATAGCAGACCCTCTCCTTTCTAATGGGAATTTGTTGCTACTGTGGCCCTGCTCTATGTGTCTTTAAATTCTTAGTGGGGATTTTCCGAAAATAGTCAGCCGATGGACTCACTGCATACCCTATAACTGTATAGTGCACCCTCTCCTTTCTAATGGGAACATGTCATACTTGCTGCTGTTGCCCTGCTCTATGTGTCTTTAAATTCTTAGTGGGATTTTTCCTAAATTTGGTCAGCCGTTTAACGCATTGCATACCCTATAACGGTATATCTGACTCTCTCCTTTCTTATGTGAATTTGTTGTTACTGTGGGCCTGCTCTATGTGTCTTTAAATTCTTAGTGGGGTTTTTCCTAAAATTGGTCAGCCGTTGGACTCACTGCATACAATATAACTGTATAGCAGACCCTCTCCTTTCTAATGGGAACATCTCGTACTTGTTACTGTGGGCCTGCTCCATGTGTCTTTAAATTCTTCGTGTTTTTTTTTTCTAAAATTGGTCATCTGTTGGACGCACTGCATACCTTGTAACTATATAGCAGACTCTCTCCTTTCTAATGGGAATTTGTTGTTACTGTGGCCCTGCTCTATGTGTCTTTAAATTCTTAGTGGAGTTTTTCATAATATTGGTCAGCCGTTAGACTCAATGCATACCCTATAAGTGTATAGCAGACCCTCTCCTTTCTAATGGGAACAAGTCGTACTTGTTACTGTGGCCCTGCTCTATGTGTCTTTAAATTCTCAGTGGGGTTTTTCCTAAATTTAGTCAACCATTGGACTCACTGCATACCCTCTAACTGTATAGCAGACTCTCTCCTTTCTAAGTGGAATTTGTTGTTACTGTGGCCCTGCTCTATGTGTCTTTAAATTCTTAGTGGGGTTTTTCCTAAATTTGGTCAGCCGTTGGACTCACTGCATACCCTTTAACTGTATAGCAGACTCTCTCCTTTCTAATGGGAATTTGTTGTTACTGTGGCCCTGCTCTATGTGTCGTTAAATTCTTAGTGGGGTTTTTCCTAAAATTGGTCAGCCGTTGGACTCACTGCATACCCTATAACTGTATAGCAGACCCTCTCCTTTCTAATGAGAACAAGTCGTACTTGTTACTGTGGCCCTGCTCTATGTGTTTTTAAATTCTTAGGGGGTTTTTCCTAAATTTGGTCAGCCGATGGACTCACTGCATACCCTATAACTGTATAGCACACCCTCTCCTTTCTAAAGGGAATTTGTTGTTACTGTGGCCCTGCTCTATGTGCCTTTAAATTCTTAGTCGGGTTTTTCCTAAATTTGGTCAGCCGTTGGACTCACTGCATACCCTTTAACTGTATAGCAGACTCTCTCCTTTCTAATGGGAATTTGTTGTTACTGTGGCCCTGCTCTATGTGTCGTTAAATTCTTAGTGGGGTTTTTCCTAAAATTGGTCAGCCGTTGGACTCACTGCATACCCTATAACTGTATAGCAGACTCTCTCCTTTCTAATGGGAACATGTCGTACTTGCTGCTGTTGCCCTGCTCTATATGTCTTTAAATTCTTAGTGGGGTTTTTCCTAAATTTGGTCAGCCGTTTGATGCAGTGCATACCCTATAACTGTATATCTGACTCTCTCCTTTCTAATGGGAATTTGTTGTTACTGTGGCCCTGATCTATGTGTCTTTAAACTCTTAGTGGGTTTTTTCTTAAATGTGGTCATTCGTTGGACTCAGTGCATACCCTTTAACTGTATAGCATACCCTCTCCTTTCTAATGGGAACATGTCGTATTTGTTACTGTGGCCCTTCTCTATGTGTCTTTTAATTATTAGTGGGGTTTTTCCTTAAATTGGTCAGCCGTTGCACTCACTGCATACACTATAACTGTATAGCAGACCCTCTCCTTTCTAATGGGAACATGTCATATTTGTTATTGTGGGCCTGCTCCATGTGTGTTTAAGTTCTTAGTAGGGTTTTTCCTAAACTTGCTCAGCCGTTGAACTCTTTGCATACCCTATACTGTATAGCAGACCCTCTCCTTTCTAACGGGAATTTGTTGTTACTGTGGCCCTGCTCTATATGTCTTTTAATTTCTTAGTGGGGTTTTTCCTAAAATTGGTCAGCCGTTGGACTCACTGCATACCCTATAACTGTATAGCAGACCCTCTCCTTTCTAATGGGAACACGTCGTACTTGTTACTGTGGCCCTGCTCTATGTGTTTTTAAATTCTTAGGGTTTTTTTCCTAAATTTGCTCAGTCGATGGACTCACTGCATACCCTATAACTGTATAGCAGACCCTCTCCTTTCTAATGGGAATTTCTTGTAACTGTGGCCCTGCTCTATGTGCCTTTAAATTCTTAGTGGGGTTTTTCCGAAATTTGGTCAGCCCTTGGACTCACTGCATACCCTATAACTGTATAGAAGACCCTCTCTTTTCTAATGGGAACATGTCGTACTTGCTACTGTTGCCCTGCTCTATGTGTCTTTAAATTCTTAGTGGGGTTTTTCTTAAATTTGGTCAGCCGTTGGACTCACTGCATACCCTATAACTGTATAGCAGACCCTCTACTTTCTAATGGGAACAAGTCGTACTTGTTACTGTGGCCCTGCTCTATGTGTTTTTAAATTCTTAGGGGGTTTTTCCTAAATTTGGTCAGCTGATGGACTCACTGCATACCCTATAACTGTATAGCAGACCCTCTCCTTTCTAATGGGAATTTGTTGTTACTGTGGCCCTGCTCTATGTGCCTTTAAATTCTTAGTGGGGTTTTTCCTAAATTTGGTCAGCCATTGGACTCACTGCATACCCTATAACTGTATGGCAGACCCTCTCCTTTCTAATGGGAATTTGTTGTTACTGTGGCCTTGCTATGTGTGTCTTTAAATTCTTAGTTGGGTTACTCCTAAATTTGGTCAGTCGTTGGACTCATTGCTTACCCTATAACTGTATAGCGGACCCTCTCCTTTCTAATGGGAACATGTCATACTTGCAGCTGTTGCCCTGCTCTATGTGTCTTTAAATTCTTAGTGGGGGTTTTCCTAAATTTGGTCAGCCATTTGACTCAGTGCCAACCCTATAACTGTATATCTGACTCTCTCCTTTCTAATGTGAATTTCTTTTTACTGTGGCCCTGCTCTATGTGTCTTTAAATTCTTAGTGGGGTTTTTCCTAAAATTGGTCAGCCGTTGGACTAACTGCATACCCTATAACTGTATAGTAGACTCTCTCCTTTCTAATGGGAACATGTCGTACTTGCTGCTGTTGCCCTGCTCTATATGTCTTTAAATTCTTAGTGGGGTTTTTCCTAAATTTGATCAGCCTTTTGACGCAGTGCATACCCTATAACTGTATATATGACTCTCTCCTTTCTAATGAGAATTTGTTGTTACTGTGGCCCTGATCTATGTGTCTTTAAACTCTTAGTGGGTTTTTTCTTAAATGTGGTCATTCGTTGGACTCAGTGCATACCCTTTAACTGTATAGCATACCCTCTCCTTTCTAATTGGAACATGTCGTATTTGTTACTGTGGCCCTTCTCTATGTGTCTTTTAATTCTTAGTGGGGTTTTTCCTTAAATTGGTCAGCCGTTGGACTCACTGCATACACTATAACTGTATAGCAGACCCTCTCCTTTCTAATGGGAACATGTCATACTTGTTATTGTGGGCCTGCTCCATGTGTCTTTAAATTCTTAGTAGGGTTTTTCCTAAACTTGCTCAGCCGTTGAACTCTTTGCATACCCTATACTGTATAGCAGACCCTCTCCTTTCTAATGGGAATTTGTCGTTACTGTGGCCCTGCTCTATGTGTCTTTTAAATTCTTAGTGGGGTTTTTCCTTAAATTGGTCAGCCGTTGGACTCACTGCATACCCTATAACTGTATAGCAGACCCTCTCCTTTCTAATGGGAACACGTCGTACTTGTTACTGTGGCCCTGCTCTATGTGTTTTTAAATTCTTAGGGTTTTTTTCCTAAATTTGCTCAGCCGATGGACTCACTGCATACCCTATAACTGTATAGCAGACCCTCTCCTTTCTAATGGGAATTTCTTGTAACTGTGGCCCTGCTCTATGTGCCTTTAAATTCTTAGTAGGATTTTTCCGAAATTTGGTCAGCCGTTGGACTCACTGCATACCCTATAACTGTATAGAAGACCCTCTCTTTTCTAATGGGAACATGTCGTACTTGCTACTGTTGCCCTGCTCTATGTGTCTTTAAATTCTTAGTGGGGTTTTTCCTCAATTTGGTCAGTCGTTGGACTCATTGCTTACCCTATAACTGTATAGCAGACTCTCTCCTTTCTAATGGGAATTTGTTGTTATTGTGGCCCTGCTCTGTGTCTTTAAATTCTTAGAGGGGTTTTTCCTTAAATTAGTCAGCCGTTGGACTCACTGCATACCCTTTAATTGTATAGCAGACCCTCTCCTTTCTAATGGGAACATGTCGTAATTATTAATGTGGTCCTGCTCTATGTGCCTTTAAATTCTAAGAGGGTTTTTTCCTAAAATTGGTCAGCCGTTGGACTCACTGCATACCCTATTACTGTATAGCAGACCCTCTCCTTTCTAATGGGAACATGTCGTACTTATTACTGTGGCCCTGCTCTATGTGTTTTTAAATTCTTAATGGGGGTTTTTCCTAAATTTGGTCAGCCGTTGGACTCGTTGCTTACCTTATAACTGTATAGCTGACTCTCTCCTTTCTAATGGGAATTTGTTGTTACTGTGGACCCACTCTATGTGTCTTTAAATTCTTAATGGGGTTTTTCTTTAAATTGGTTAGCCGTTGGACTCACTGCATACCCTATAACTGTATAGCAGACCCTCTCCTTTCTAATGGAACATGTCGTACTTGTTACTGTGACCCTGCTCTATTTGTCTTTAAATTCTTAGTGGGGTTTTTCCTAAAATTGCTCAGCCGTTGGACTCTCTGCATACCCTATAACTGTATAGCAGACCCTCTGCTTTCTATTGGGAACATGTCGTACTTGTTACTGTGGCCCTGCTCTATTTGTCTTTAAATTCTTTGTGGAGTTTTTCCTATAATTGGTCGGCCATTGGACTCACTGCATACCCTATAACTGTATTGCAGACTTTCTCCTTTCTAATGGGAATTTGTCGTTACTGTGGCCCTGCTCTATGTGTCTTTAAATTCTTAGTGGGGTTTTTCCTAAATTGGTCAACCGATGGACTCACTGCATACCCTATAACTGTATAGGTGACCCTCTCCATTCTAATGGGAACATGTCATACTTGCTGCTGTTGCCCTGCTCTATGTGTCTTTAAATTCTTAGTGGGGGTTTTCCTAAATTTGGTCAGCCGTTGGACTCACTGCATACCCTGTAACTGTATAGCAGACTCTCTCCTTTCTAATGGGAATTTGTCATTACTGTGGCCCTGCTCTATGTGTCTTTAAATACTTAGTGGGGATTTTCTTAAATTTGGTCAGTCGTTGGACTCACTGCATAAGATATAACTGTATAGCAGACCCTCTCCTTTCTAATGGGAACAGGTCGTACTTGTTACTGTGGCCCTGCTCTATGTGTCCTTAAATTCTTAGTGGGTTTTTTCTTAAATTTGGTCTTTCTTTGGACTCAGTGCATACCCTTTAACTGTATAGCAGACCCTCTCCTTTCTAATGGTAACATGTCGTACTTGTTACTGTGGCCCTACTCTATGTGTCTTTAAATTCTTAGTGGGGTTTTTCCCAAATTTGGTCAGCCATTGGACTCACTGCATACCCTTTAACTGTATAGCAGACTCTCTCCTTTCTAATGGGAATTTCTTGTTACTGCGGCCCTGCTCTATGTGTCTTAAATTCTTAGTGGGGATTTTCCTAAAATTGGTCAGCCGTTGGACTCACTGCATACACTATAACTGTATAGCAGACCCTCTCCTTTCTAATGGGAACACGTCGTACTTTTTACTGTGGCTCGGCTCTATGTGTTTTTAAATTCTTAGGGTTTTTTTCCTAAATTTGGTCAGCCGATGGACTCACTGCATACCCTATAACTGTATAGCACACCCTCTCCTTTCTAATGGGAATATGTCATTACTGTGGCCCTGCTCTATGTGCCTTAAAATTCTTAGTTGGGTTTTTCCTAATTTTGGTCAGCCTTTGGACTCACTGCATACCCTATAACTCTATAGAAGACCCTCTCTTTTCTAATGGGAACATGTCGTACTTGCTACTGTTGCCTTGCTCTATGTGTCTTTAAATTCTTAGTGAGGTTTTTCCTAAATTTGGTCAGCCGTTGGACTCACTACATACGCTTTAACTGTATAGCAGACCCTCTCCTTTCTAATGAGAATTTGTCATTACTGTGGCCCTGCTATGTGTGTCTATAAATTCTTAGTGGATTTTTTCCTAAATTTGGTCAGTCGTTGGACTTATTGCTTACCCTATAACAGTATAGCAGACTCTCTCATTTCTAATGGGAATTTGTTGTTACTGTGGCCCTGCTCTATGTGTCTTTAAATTCTTAGTGGGGTTTTTCCTTAAATTAGTCAGCCATTGGACTCACTGCTTACCCTATAACTGTATAGCAGACCCTCTACATACTAATGGGAACATGTCGTACTTGTTACTGTGGCCCTGCTCTATGTGTCTTTAAATTCTTAGTGGGGTTTTTCCTAAATTTGGTAAGCCGTTGGACTCACTGCATACCCTATAACTGTATAGCAGACCCTCTCCTTTCTAATGAGAATTTGTCATTATTGTGGCCCTGCTATGTGTGTCTTTAAATTCTTAGTGGGGTTTTTCCTAAATTTGGTCAGTCGTTGGACTCATTGCTTACCCTATAACTGTATAGCAGACTCTCTCCTTTCTAATGGGAATTTGTTGTTAATGTGGCCCTGCTCTATGTGTCTTTAAATTCTTAGAGGGGTTTTTCCTTAAATTAGTCAGCCCTTGGACTCACTGCATACCCTATTATTGTATAGCAGACCCTCTCCTTACTAATGGGAACATGTCGTACTTGTTACTGTGGCTCTGCTCTATGTGTTTTTAAATTCTTAGTGGGGTTTTTCCTAAATTTGGTCAGCAGTTGGACGCACTGCACACCCTATAAATGTAGAGCAGTCTCTCTCCTTTCTAATAGGACATTGTTGTTACTGTGGCCCTGCTCTATGTATCTTTAAATTGTTAGTGGGGTTTTTCCTAAAATTGGTCAGCCGTTGGACTCACTGCATACCCTGTAACTGTTTAGCAGACCCTCTCCTTTGTAATGGGAACATGTCGTAATTATTAATGTGGTCCTGCTCTATGTGTCTTTAAATTCTAAGAGGGGTTTTTCCTAAAATTGGTCAGCCGTTGGACTCATTGCTTACCTTATAACTGTATGGCAGACTCTCTCCTTTCTAATGGGAATTTGTTGTTACTGTGGCCCCGCTCTATGTGTCTTTAAATTCTTAATGGGGTTTTTCATTAAATTGGTCAGCCGTTGGACTCACTGCATACCCTATAACTGTACAGCAGACCCTGTCCTTTCTAATGGGAACATGTCATACTTGTTACTGTGGCCCTGCTCTATGTGTCTTGAAATTCTTAGTGGAGTTTTTCCTAAAATTGGTCGGCCGTTGGACTCACTGCATATCCTATAACTGTATAGCAGACCCTCTCCTTTCTTATGGGAATTTGTTGTTACTGTGGCCCTGCTCTATGTGTCTTTAAATTCTTAGTGGGGTTTTTCCTAAAATTGGTCAGCCGTTGGACTCACTGCATACCCTATAACTGTATAGCAGACCCTCTCCTTTCTAATGGGAACACGTCGTACTTGTTACTGTGGCCCTGCTCTATGTGTTTTTAAATTCTTAGGGGGTTTTTCCTAAATTTGGTCAGCCGATGGACTCACTGCATACCCTATAACTGTATAGCAGACCCTCTCCTTTCTAATGGCAATTTGTTGTTACTGTGGCCCTGCTCTATGTGCCTTTAAATTCTTAGTGGGGTTTTTCCTAAATTTGGTCAGCCGTTGGACTCACTGCATACCCTATAGCTGTATAGCAGACCCTCTCCTTTCTAATAAGAATTTGTCATTACTGTGGCCCTGCTATGTTTGTCTTTAAATTCTTAGTGGGGATTTTCCTAAAATTGGTCAGCCCTTGGACTCACTGCATACCCTATAACTGTATAGCAGACCCTCTCCTTTCTAATGGGAACACGTCGTACTTGTTACTGTGGCCCTGCTCTATGTGTTTTTAAATTCTTAGGGGTTTTTTCCTAAATTTGGTCAGCCGACGGACTCACTGCATACCCTATAACTGTATAGCAGACCCTCTCCTTTCTAATGGCAATTTGTTGTTACTGTGGCCCTACTCTATGTGCCTTTAAATTCTTAGTGGGGTTTTTCCTAAATTTGGTCAGCCGTTGGACTCACTGCATACCCTATAGCTGTATAGCAGACCCTCTCCTTTCTAATGGCAATTTGTTGTTACTGTGGCCCTGCTATGTGTGTCTTTAAATTCTTAGTGGGGTTTTTCCTCGATTTGGTCAGTCGTTGGACTCATTGCTTACCCTATAACTGTATAGCAGACTCTCTCCTTTCTAATGGGAATTTGTTGTTACTGTGGCCCTGCTCTACGTGTCTTTAAATTCTTAGAGGGGTTTTTCCTTAAATTAGTCAGCCCTTGGACTCACTGCATACCCTATACCTGTAAAGCAGACCCTCTACTTACTAATGGAAACATGTCGTACTTGTTACTGTGGCCCTGCTCTATGTGTCTTTAAATTCTTAGTGGGGTTTTTCCTAAATTTGGTCAGCAGTTGGATGCACTGCACACCCTATAACTGTATAGCAGACTCTCTCCCTTCTAATTGGACTTTGTTGTTACTGTGGCCCTGCTCTATGTGTCTTTAAATTCCTAGTGGGGTTTTTCCTAAAATTGGTCAGCCGTTGGACTCACTTCATAACCTACAACTGTATAGCTGACCCTCTCCTTTCTAATGGGAACATGTCGTAATCATTAATGTTGCCCGGCTCTATGTGTCTTTAAATTCTTAGTGGGGTAATCCGAAATTTGGTCAGCCGTTGGACTCACTGCATGCCCTATAACTGTATAGCAGACTCTCTCTTTTCTAATGGGAATTTGTTGTTCCTGTGGCCCTGCTCTATGTGTCTTTAAATTCTTAGTGGAGTTTTTCCTAAAATTGTTCAGCCGTTGGACTCACTGCATACCCTATAACTGTATAGCAGACCCTCTCCTTTCTAATGGGTATGCGTCGTACGTGTTACTGTGGCCCTGCTCTATGTGTTTTTAAATTCTTAGGGGGGTTTTCCTAAATTTGGTCAGCCGATGGACTCACTGCATACCCTATAACTGTATAGCAGACAATCTCTTTTCTAATGGGAATTTGTTGTTACTGTGGCCCTGATCTATGTGTCTTTAAATTCTTAGTGGGGTTTTTCCTTAAATTAGTCATCCCTTGGAATCACTGCATACGCTATAACTGTATAGCAGACCCTCTCCTTTCTAATGGGAACATGTCATACTCGCTACTTTTGCCCTGCTCTATGTGTCTTTAAATTCTTAGTGGGGTTTTTCCTAAATTTGATCAGCCGTTGGACTCACTGCATACCCTATAACTGTATAGCAGACCCTCTCCATTCTAATGAGAATTTGTCATTACTGTGGCCCTGCTATGTGTGTCTTTAAATTCTTAGTGGGGTTTTTCCTACATTTGGTAAGTCGTTGGATTCATTGCTTACCCTATAACTGTATAGCAGACTCTCTCCTTTCTGCTGGGAATTTGTTGTTACTGTGGCCCTGCTCTATGTGTCTTTAAATTCTTAGTGGGGTTTTTCCTTAAATTAGTCAGCCCTTGGACTCACTGCATACCCTATAACTGTATAGCAGACCCTCTCCTTTCTAATGGGAACATGTCATACTTGCTGCTGTTGCCCTGCTCTATGTGTCTTTAAATTCTTAGTGGGGTTTTTCCTAAATTTGGTCAGCAGTTGGATGCACTGCACACCCTATAACTATATAGCAGACTCTCTCCCTTCTAATTGGACTTTGTTGTTACTGTGGCCCTGCTCTATGTGTCTTTAAATTCTTAGTGGGGTTTTTCCTAAAATTGGTCAGCCGTTGGACTCACTTCATACCCTATAACTGTAGAGCTGACCCTCTCCTTTCTAATGGGAACATGTCGTAATTATTAATGTGGCCCTGCTCTATGTGTCTTTAAATTCTAAGAGGGGTTTTTCCTAAAATTGGTCAGCCGTTGGACTCACTGCATACCCTATAACTGTATAACAGACCCTCGCCTTTCTAATGGGAACATGTAGTACTTGTTACTGTGGCCCTGCTCTATGTGTCTTTAAATTCTTATTGGTGGTTTTTCCTAAATTTGGTCAGCCGTTGGACTCATTGCTTACCTTATAACTGTATAGCAGACTCTCTCCTTTCTAATGGGAATTTGTTGTTACTGTGGCCCTGCTCTATGTGTCTTTAAATTCTTAATGGGGTTTTTCTTTAAATTGGTCAGCTGTTGGACTCACTGCATACCCTATAACTGTACAGCAGACCCTCTCCTTTCTAATGGGAACATGTCGTACTTGTTACTGTGGCCCTGCTCTATGTGTCTTTAAATTCTTAGTGGGGTCATTCCTAAAATTGCTCAGCCGTTGGACTCTCTGCATACCCTATAACTGTATAGCAGACCCTCTCCTTTCTAATGGGAATTTGTTGCTACTGTGGCCCTGCTCTATGTGTCTTTAAATTCTTAGTGGGGATTTTCCGAAAATAGTCAGCCGATGGACTCACTGCATACCCTATAACTGTATAGTGCACCCTCTCCTTTCTAATGGGAACATGTCATACTTGCTGCTGTTGCCCTGCTCTATGTGTCTTTAAATTCTTAGTGGGATTTTTCCTAAATTTGGTCAGCCGTTTAACGCATTGCATACCCTATAACTGTATATCTGACTCTCTCCTTTCTTATGTGAATTTGTTGTTACTGTGGGCCTGCTCTATGTGTCTTTAAATTCTTAGTGGGGTTTTTCCTAAAATTGGTCAGCCGTTGGACTCACTGCATACAATATAACTGTATAGCAGACCCTCTCCTTTCTAATGGGAACATCTCGTACTTGTTACTGTGGGCCTGCTCCATGTGTCTTTAAATTCTTCGTGGTTTTTTTTTCTAAAATTGGTCATCTGTTGGACGCACTGCATACCCTGTAACTATATAGCAGACTCTCTCCTTTCTAATGGAAATTTGTTGTTACTGTGGCCCTGCTCTATGTGTCTTTAAATTCTTAGTGGAGTTTTTCATAATATTGGTCAGCCGTTGGACTCAATGCATACCCTATACGTGTATAGCAGACCCTCTCCTTTCTAATGGGAACAAGTCGTACTTGTTACTGTGGCCCTGCTCTATGTGTCTTTAAATTCTCAGTGGGGTTTTTCCTAAATTTAGTCAACCATTGGACTCACTGCATACCCTCTAACTGTATAGCAGACTCTCTCCTTTCTAAGTGGAATTTGTTGTTACTGTGGCCCTGCTCTATGTGTCTTTAAATTCTTAGTGGGGTTTTTCCTAAATTTGGTCAGCCGTTGGACTCACTGCATACCCTTTAACTGTATAGCAGACTCTCTCCTTTCTAATGGGAATTTGTTGTTACTGTGGCCCTGCTCTATGTGTCGTTAAATTCTTAGTGGGGTTTTTCGTAAAATTGGTCAGCCGTTGGACTCACTGCATACCCTATAACTGTATAGCAGACCCTCTCCTTTCTAATGGGAACAAGTCGTACTTGTTACTGTGGCCCTGCTCTATGTGTTTTTAAATTCTTAGGGGGTTTTTCCTAAATTTGGTCAGCCGATGGATTCACTGCATACCCTATAACTGTATAGCACACCCTATCCTTTCTAATGGGAATTTGTTGTTACTGTGGCCCTGCTCTATGTGCCTTTAAATTCTTAGTGGGGTTTTTCCTAAATTTGGTCAGCCGTTGGACTCACTGCGTACCCTATAACTGTATGGCAGACACTCTCCTTGCTAATGAGAATTTGTCATTACTGTGGCCTTGCTATGTGTGTCTTTAAATTCTTAGTTGGGTTATTCCTAAATTTGGTCAGTCGTTGGACTCATTGCTTACCCTATAACTGTATAGCGGACCCTCTCCTTTCTAATGGGAACATGTCATACTTGCAGCTGTTGCCCTGCTCTATGTGTCTTTAAATTCTTAGTGGGGTTTTTCCTAAATTTGGTCAGCCGTTTGACGCAGTGCATACCCTATAACTGTATATCTGACTCTCTCCTTTCTAATGTGAATTTCTTTTTACTGTGGCCCTGCTCTATGTGTCTTTAAATTCTTAGTGGGGTTTTTCCTAAAATTGGTCAGCCGTTGGACTAACTGCATACCCTATAACTGCATAGCAGACTCTCTCCTTTCTAATGGGAACATGTCGTACTTGCTGCTGTTGCCCTGCTCTATATGTCTTTAAATTCTTAGTGGGGTTTTTCCTAAATTTGGTCAGCCGTTTGACGCAGTGCATACCCTATAACTGTTTATCTGACTCTCTCCTTTCTAATGGGAATTTGTTGTTACTGTGGCCCTGCTCTATGTGTCTTTAAATTCTTGGTGGGGTTTTTCCTAAAATTGGTCAGCCGTTGGACTAACTGCATACCCTATAACTGTATAGCAGACTCTCTCCTTTCTAATGGGAACATGTCGTACTTGCTGCTGTTGCCCTGCTCTATATGTCTTTAAATTCTTAGTGGGGTTTTTCTTAAATTTGGTCAGCCGTTGGACTCACTGCATACCCTATAACTGTATAGCAGACCCTATACTTTCTAATGGGAACAAGTCGTACTTGTTACTGTGGCCCTGCTCTATGTGTTTTTAAATTCTTAGGGGGTTTTTCCTAAATTTGGTCAGCTGATGGACTCACTGCATACCCTATAACTGTATAGCAGACCCTCTCCTTTCTAATGGGAATTTCTTGTAACTGTGGCCCTGCTCTATGTGCCTTTAAATTCTTAGTAGGGTTTTTCCGAAATTTGGTCAGCCGTTGGACTCACTGCATACCCTATAACTGTATAGAAGACCCTCTCTTTTCTAATGGGAACATGTCGTACTTGCTACTGTTGCCCTGCTCTATGTGTCTTTAAATTCTTAGTGGGGTTTTTCCTCAATTTGGTCAGTCGTTGGACTCATTGCTTACCCTATAACTGTATAGCAGACTCTCTCCTTTCTAATGGGAATTTGTTGTTACTGTGGCCCTGCTCTGTGTCTTTAAATTCTTAGAGGGGTTTTTCCTTAAATTAGTCAGCCGTTGGACTCACTGCATACCCTTTAATTGTATAGCAGACCCTCTCCTTTCTAATGGGAACATGTCGTAATTATTAATGTGGTCCTGCTCTATGTGTCTTTAAATTCTAAGAGGGTTTTTTCCTAAAATTGGTCAGCCGTTGGACTCACTGCATACCCTATTACTGTATAGCAGACCCTCTCCTTTCTAATGGGAACATGTCGTACTTATTACTGTGGCCCTGCTCTATGTGTTTTTAAATTCTTAATGGGGGTTTTTCCTAAATTTGGTCAGCCGTTGGACTCGTTGCTTACCTTATAACTGTATAGCTGACTCTCTCCTTTCTAATGGGAATTTGTTGTTACTGTGGACCCACTCTATGTGTCTTTAAATTCTTAATGGGGTTTTTCTTTAAATTGGTTAGCCGTTGAACTCACTGCATACCCTATAACTGTATAGCAGACCCTCTCCTTTCTAATGGAACATGTCGTACTTGTTACTGTGACCCTGCTCTATTTGTCTTTAAATTCTTAGTGGGGTTTTTCCTAAAATTGCTCAGCCGTTGGACTCTCTGCATACCCTATAACTGTAAAGCAGACCCTCTGCTTTCTATTGGGAACATGTCGTACTTGTTACTGTGGCCCTGCTCTATTTGTCTTTAAATTCTTTGTGGAGTTTTTCCTATAATTGGTCGGCCATTGGACTCACTGCATACCCTATAACTGTATTGCAGACTTTCTCCTTTCTAATGGGAATTTGTCGTTACTGTGGCCCTGCTCTATGTGTCTTTAAATTCTTAGTGGGGTTTTTCCTAAATTGGTCAACCGATGGACTCACTGAATACCCTATAACTGTATAGGTGACCCTCTCCTTTCTAATGGGAACATGTCATACTTGCTGCTGTTGCCCTGCTCTATGTGTCTTTAAATTCTTAGTGGGGGTTTTCCTAAATTTGGTCAGCCGTTGGACTCACTGCATACCCTGTAACTGTATAGCAGACTCTCTCCTTTCTAATGGGAATTTGTCATTACTGTGGCCCTGCTCTATGTGTCTTTAAATACTTAGTGGGGATTTTCTTAAATTTGGTCAGTCGTTGGACTCACTGCATAAGATATAACTGTATAGCAGACCCTCTCCTTTCTAATGGGAACAGGTCGTACTTGTTACTGTGGCCCTGCTCTATGTGTCCTTAAATTCTTAGTGGGTTTTTTCTTAAATTTGGTCTTTCTTTGGACTCAGTGCATACCCTTTAACTGTATAGCAGACCCTCTCCTTTCTAATGGTAACATGTCGTACTTGTTACTGTGGCCCTACTCTATGTGTCTTTAAATTCTTAGTGGGGTTTTTCCCAAATTTGGTCAGCCATTGGACTCACTGCATACCCTTTAACTGTATAGCAGACTCTCTCCTTTCTAATGGGAATTTCTTGTTACTGCGGCCCTGCTCTATGTGTCTTTAAATTCTTAGTGGGGATTTTCCTAAAATTGGTCAGCCGTTGGACTCACTGCATACACTATAACTGTATAGCAGACCCTCTCCTTTCTAATGGGAACACGTCGTACTTGTTACTGTGGCTCGGCTCTATGTGTTTTTAAATTCTTAGGGTTTTTTTCCTAAATTTGGTCAGCCGATGGACTCACTGCATACCCTATAACTGTATAGCACACCCTCTCCTTTCTAATGGGAATTTGTCATTACTGTGGCCCTGCTCTATGTGCCTTAAAATTCTTAGTTGGGTTTTTCCTAATTTTGGTCAGCCTTTGGACTCACTGCATACCCTATAACTCTAAAGAAGACCTTCTCTTTTCTAATGGGAACATGTCGTACTTGCTACAGTTGCCCTACTCTATGTGTCTTTAAATTCTTAGTGAGGTTTTTCCTAAATTTGGTCAGCCGTTGGACTCACTACATACGCTTTAACTGTATAGCAGACCCTCTCCTTTCTAATGAGAATTTGTCATTACTGTGGCCCTGCTATGTGTGTCTTTAAATTCTTAGTGGATTTTTTCCTAAATTTGGTCTGTCGTTGGACTCATTGCTTACCCTATAACAGTATAGCAGACTCTGTCATTTCTAATGGGAATTTGTTGTTACTGTGGCCCTGCTCTATGTGTCTTTAAATTCTTAGTGGGGTTTTTCCTTAAATTAGTCAGCCATTGGACTCACTGCATACCTTATAACTGTATAGCAGACCCTCTACATACTAATGGGAACATGTCGTACTTGTTACTGTGGCCCTGCTCTATGTGTCTTTAAATTCTTAGTGGGGTTTTTCCTAAATTTGGTAAGCCGTTGGACTCACTGCATACCCTATAACTGTATAGCAGACCCTCTCCTTTCTAATGAGAATTTGTCATTACTGTGGCCCTGCTATGTGTGTCTTTAAATTCTTAGTGGGATTTTTCCTAAATTTGGTCAGTCTTTGGACTCATTGCTTACCCTATAACTGTATAGCAGACTCTCTCCTTTCTAATGGGAATTTGTTGTTAATGTGGCCCTGCTCTAAGTGTCTTTAAATTCTTAGAGGGGTTTTTCCTTAAATTAGTCAGCCCTTGGACTCACTGCATACCCTATTACTGTATAGCAGACCCTCTCCTTACTAATGGGAACATGTCGTACTTGTTACTGTGGCTCTGCTCTATGTGTTTTTAAATTCTTAGTGGGGTTTTTCCTAAATTTGGTCAGCAGTTGGACGCACTGCACACCCTATAAATGTAGAGCAGTCTCTCTCCTTTCTAATAGGACATTGTTGTTACTGTGGCCCTGCTCTATGTATCTTTAAATTGTTAGTGGGGTTTTTCCTAAAATTGGTCAGCCGTTGGACTCACTGCATACCCTGTAACTGTTTAGCAGACCCTCTCCTTTGTAATGGGAACATGTCGTAATTATTAATGTGGTCCTGCTCTATGTGTCTTTAAATTCTAAGAGGGGTTTTTCCTAAAATTGGTCAGCCGTTGGACTCACTGCATACCCTATAACTGTATAGCAGACCCTCTCCTTTCTAATGGGAACATGTCGTACTTGTTACTGTGGCCCTGCTCTATGTGTCTTTAAATTCTTATTGGGGGTTTTTCCTAAATTTGGTCAGCCGTTGGACTCATTGCTTACCTTATAACTGTATGGCAGACTCTCTCCTTTCTAATGGGAATTTGTTGTTACTGTGGCCCCGCTCTATGTGTCTTTAAATTCTTAATGGGGTTTTTCATTAAATTAGTCAGCCATTGGACTCACTGCATACCCTATAACTGTACAGCAGATCCTCTCCTTTCTAATGGGAACATGTCATACTTGTTACTGTGGCCCAGCTCTATGTGTCTTGAAATTCTTAGTGGGGTTTTTCCTAAAATTGCTCAGCCATTGGACTCTCTGCATACCCTACAACTGTATAGCAGACACTCTGCTTTCTATTGGGAACATGTCGTACTTGTTACTGTGGCCCTGCTCTATGTGTTTTTAAATTCTTAGGGGGTTTTTCCTAAATTTGGTCAGCCGATGGACTCACTGCATACCCTATAACTGTATAGCAGACCCTCTCCTTTCTAATGGCAATTTGTTGTTACTGTGGCCCTGCTCTATGTGCCTTTAAATTCTTAGTGGGGTTTTTCCTAAATTTGGTTAGCCGTTGGACTCACTGCATACCCTATAGCTGTATAGCAGACCCTCTCCTTTCTAATGGCAATTTGTTGTTACTGTGGCCCTGCTATGTGTGTCTTTAAATTCTTAGTGGGGTTTTTCCTCAATTTGGTCAGTCGTTGGACTCATTGATTGCCGTTTAACTGTATAGCAGACTCTCTCCTTTCTAATGGGAATTTGTTGTTACTGTGGCCCTGCTCTACGTGTCTTTAAATTCTTAGAGGGGTTTTTCCTTAAATTAGTCAGCCCTTGGACTCACTGCATACCCTATACCTGTAAAGCAGACCCTCTACTTACTAATGGAAACATGTCGTACTTGTTACTGTGGCCCTGCTCTATGTGTCTTTAAATTCTTAGTGAAGTTTTTCCTAAATTTGGTCAGCAGTTGAACACACTGCATACCCTATAACTGTATTGCATACTTTCTCCGTTCTAATGGGAATTTGTCGTTTCTGTGGCCCTGCTCTATGTGTCTTTAAAATCTTAGTGGGGTTTTTCCTAAATTTGGTCAGTCATTGGACTCATTTCTTACCCTATAACTGTATAGCGGACCCTCTCCTTTCTAATGGGAACATGTCATACTTGCTGCTGTTGCCCTGCTCTATATGTCTTTAAATTCTTAGTGGGGTTTTTCCTAAATTTGGTCACCCGTTTGACATAGTGCATACCCTATAACTGTATAGCACACTCTCTCCTTTCTAATGTGAATTTGTTGTTACTGTGGCCCTGCTCTATGTGTCTTTAAATTGTTAGTGGGGTTTTTCCTAAAATTGGTCAGCCGTTGGACTAACTGCATATGTGGCGTCCCTGAGAGTTTGGCCGCCACAGGAATGCTGCACTTCTTTAATGAAGTGTGGTGTTCCTCCTCTGAGGTAAGCCTGGTGTGATGGTAGTGTTCCAGCCTTTTGCATCCAACACCACATTTCCACCAGAGGGAGCTAGTATGCACTAGGTGCTTCTCCCCTGGTTACAGGGAGACTGGGGAACACAAAGTGGTAGGAACCAGTTAGTGGGTGTGGGTGGAGGAACAGTTAGTTAGTTACACTTCTAATTTCATATTTAATAGTATGCCATCTTTGATCTTGGTTCTTTCTGGTCCTTCTGTCTCTTGCTGGTCCTTTTGGTTCTGTGTGGACCTGTCCTGTCAAGTGGTCGTACTGTGCTGTCAAAATACTGTGTGTAAAGTGACTGCCCTGAGGCCGCGCTCCGCCTGTGGGGAGCAGCGAGAACTTTAGCCGCCATGACATCGGGCCTCAGCGGACTGTAGCGGCGCTGGTGGCGCATCACCAGACACCACAGGTGGCGTAGTCGACAACTACCACTCGACCCGGAAAGCCCTAACATCATTTTCAATGTGACGGCCCTGGGCACGGAACGGGTCCAGGCCACGACTGCATCCCCGTTCTCAACATCTGACCCGGCTCCGAGTACCCCATCTTCCCAGGGCAGGGCTTGCGAGCGTCACACCACTGGCGTAGTCGGCAGGATATCGTGCCCGCAGCAACGGAGAGAAGTGCCCATTGCTATCGGTTACTGTGTGCCTTACACCTTGGACTGTTGTTTTGCACTTAACAATGGCGCCCGCCCAAGAAGAACAGGCACCATAATGCTGTGAAAAGACTGTCTTTGTACACCTCCCATCGTGGGCTGGGCTCCCGCTTGGCGCCAAAAATGTGGACTGCCCCTTCCATCAGAGACTGTCCGCGGGGTAATGCCCGTCAAACAGGATGGGCTGAACGAAGGCGGGCCTGTCAGCATGCCGCCCAGGAACCGCCCCAAAAGAGGAG
Organism: Phyllobates terribilis; assembly: GCF_046119375.1. Classification (NCBI taxonomy): domain Eukaryota; kingdom Metazoa; phylum Chordata; class Amphibia; order Anura; family Dendrobatidae; genus Phyllobates; species Phyllobates terribilis. The sequence continues at coordinate 62,840,529 of NW_027362769.1, read as the reverse complement.
GAAGAAGAAGGAAAGCAACAAGGTGCGGCCATGTCAGTCGGAGCTTGGCAGTCAACGGAGGCAGTCATGCATGCCTCTGGGGAGCGAGACCACGTGACCACTGAACCCGGTCCAGGCCCTTCACCCGGCAGAGAGCGAAGTGGCGGCATATTAACACCGGGAGATATTGAGTTTCTCCACTCGGAAGCTTTGGGACTTGCAAGGAGGCAGAAGAAGGCCCAGGAGGCGGCGACGGCTGCATGGAAAGGGGAGATGCTGCAGCAGATCCGAGACCGCCATCGAGGAGAGGAGGTTCCAGGACCAGTCGGCCCGGAAGTCGAAGTCGAGAGTGACCTAGAGGCAGGTGAGAGTGCAACCCCTGCCCCGGCTGCGGAGCCATCAGAGACGATCCTGGACCTCATGGCGGAGTACATAGTCCCCTACGCAGTCACCTGGGAGCAAGCACTAGGTCCTGAGCTGCAACCGGCAGCTATTGGTGGGGACTTACGCTGTCACGAGAGCTCGGTAATGGAGGTGCCAGGAGCTGCGGAGGAGGCTACCGGCTCCAACCCGGACTGGTTCGCATTATTAGAGGACTCGCAGCAACCCATCCTGACCCCGCTACCTGCACCGGCGGTAACCTGGCCCGAGGCCGAGGAGTGGGCCTGGGAAAACCAGAGGGGCGACCTTATGGGCTTCCCGCGGGAGACCAGACCTGAAGCGCAGAGGAGGAGCCAATGGTGTAGCGATCAGGTCCTCCAGCTGGCACGGGAGCAACGTCGGCGGGAGCAACGCTGCGAGCGCCTCGAGGTCAGGACCAAGGCTACAAAGACTCGGGCACGACTGGAGGAGGCCACCCGTCCCAGTCCCCGATATGAAGGCAAGATTGTGCGTTTCCACCATGAGGCGGGGTGGGGATTTATCCGGAGTCCCGTATTTAAAGATGATGTGTTTGTCAGCTGGCGGGACGTCGAGCCGCGCCTTAAGAAGAGACATCCCGGCTGGAACCTCTCCCCGGGCGATACTGTGACTTTCACTCCCCACCAGGGGGAGCGTGGGTGGTACGCCCTGGACATTCACAAAGTGTCTGGGAGTGACGCCACCACGCCCTCAACCTCAGGTGACCAGCTAGCCTCTGTCTGGAGGAATGAGCTCTGTCCTCCACGTGAGCCCCAATTCTAAAGCAGCCCCGGCTGCTGTAGTTATTGTTTGAAGTTTGACTATTGCTGCTATTTTTGTGTGTTCCTTCATTTATAGAGACTTTGGTCCCTGCGGACTATGGCAGGCGGCGGACTGCATTGTAAATAGTTATGCACCTTTTTAGGTGCTCCCTATTGGTTTAATACAAAACCGTGCCTACTTTCTACCTCAGACCTCAGAAGCAAAACCTGTCTGGAGTGGCTTGTGTGGGGGTCCAGCTCCGGATCTTCATGCCCTGCAGCCACCCCAGGGCCCACGTAGAGGGTTTAGGGCAGGTCCCTCTTGCTACTGAACTGACCGTCGTCACCTTTAAGCAGTCCGCTGTCTTGATCAAAAAGTCTCTTGTCTTAATTTATAATTTTGCACTTTTATACCTTTGTACTTTTATAATTTTATATTTTGCACTTTTGCACTTTTATAACTGTTATGCAACGTTACAAGAAATGTGTCTCCCATAAAGGGATGATAGTTTTACTTGTTATATAAAAAGAAATTTTCCTGGGTGCTATTCCTTTGCAGCCCGCGGATGTGCTGTGTTTTACCAGGGGGGAATGTGGCGCCCCTGAGGGTTTGGCCGACCCAGGAATGCTGCACTTCTTTAATGGAGTGTGGTGTTCTTCCTCTGAGGTAAGCCTGGTGTGATGGTAGTGTTCCAGCCTTTTGCATCCAACACCACATTTCCACCAGAGGGAGCTAGTATGCACTAGGTGCGGCTCCCCTCTTACAGGGAGACTGGGGAACACAAAGTGGTAGGAACCAGTTCGTGGGTGTGGGTGGAGGAACAGTTAGTTAGTTACACTTCTAATTTCATATTTAATAGTATGCCATCTTTGATCTTGGTTCTTTCTGGTCCTTCTGTCTCTTGCTGGTCCTTTTGGTTCTGTGTGGACCTGTCCTGTCAAGTGGTCGTACTGTGCTGTCAAAATACTGTGTGTAATGTGACTTCCCTCCGGGAGCGCATATCCTGTGTGGGCCTGCACCGGCATGGGACACAGCCCTCGTACCCCGATCTATGGGACGAGAGGTAGGTGGCAGACGAGGAATGTCTCAACCCGGCCAAGGACCAGGATCAAGAAGGCCCGGGAGCTTTAGAGTGTGGCTCCCTAGCAAATGGGTCCCGGGGAGGATGCAGACGGAGCGGAGTACGCCACCTGTCCTCGCCTACCTGATCTATTCAGAGGGATTCCGGCTGCAAGAGGGGTACCGGCCCCCGACCTCGTACTCTATGTCCAGGACGGGAAAGCCCGGTTAGGCCCTGAGGATCCCGGCGGGCTTCGGATGGAGAGGAATTGCCACCCGAGCCCTACACCTGAGAGGAGCTCAGAGGGAGACCCAGCCTATCTACACACGCACAGATGGGAAGGGGTAAAGTCTGTAGTGCAGGAACACTCTGGTGTAGGGATGCTACCTCATACTGGACTTCCTCGGAGGTAGTCGGACCCCCGTCCCTGGTGGCCGCAGGACTCCGCGAGGAGCAGGGAGAAGCCTTGCGCTGCTTATGAGAACTGTGAGTAAAGCCTTGGAAATTCATCCCTATGGTCTCCGGACTGTTCATTACGCGCCATACCACGCGACGCAGTGCCCGCACTCCCCGCGCTACTACTACTACCCCCTTCATCCAGCCTTGCCTGCCCTGAGGCCGCGCTCTGCCTGTGGGGAGCAGCGAGAACTTTAGCCGCCATGACATCGGGCCTCAGCGGACTGTAGCGGCGCTGGTGGCGCATCACCAGACACCACAGGTGGCGTAGTCGACAATTACCACTCGACCCGGAAAGCCCTAATATCATTTTCAATGTGACGGCCCTGGGCACGGAACGGGTCTATGCCACGACTGCATCCCCGTTCTCAACATCTGACCCGGCTCCGAGTACCCCATCTTCCCAGGGCAGGGCTTACGAGCGTCACATCACTGGCGTAGTCGGCAGGATATCGTGCCCGCAGCAACGGAGAAAAGTGCCCATTGCTATCGGTTACTGTGTGCCTTACACCTTGGACTGTTGTTTTGCACTTAAAAATGGCGCCCGCCCAAGAAGAACAGGCGCCATAATGCTGTGAAAAGACTGTCTTTGTACACCTCCCATCGTGGGCTGGGCTCCCGCTTGGCGCCAAAAATGTGGACTGCACTTCCATCAGAGACTGTCCGCGGGGTAATGCCCGTCAAACAGGATGGGCTGAACAAAGGCGGGCCTGTCAGCATGCCGCCCAGGAACCGCCCCAAAAGAGGAGGAAGAAGAAGGAAAGCAACAAGGTGCGGCCATGTCAGTCGGAGCTTGGCAGTCAACGGAGGCAGTCATGGATGCCTCTGGGGAGCGAGACCACGTGACCACTGAACCCGGTCCAGGCCCTTCACCCGGCAGAGAGCGAAGTGGCGGCGTATTAACACCGGGAGATATTGAGTTTCTCCACTCGGAAGCTCCGGGACTTGCAAGGAGGCAGAAGGAGGCCCAGGAGGCGGCGACGGCTGTGTGGAAAGCGGAGATGCTGCAGCGGATCCGAGACCGCCGTCGAGGAGAGGAGGTTCCAGGACCTGTCGGCCCGGAGGTCAAAGTCGAGAGTGACCTAGAGGCAGGTGAGAGTGCAACCCCTGCCCCGGCTGTGGAGCCATCAGAGACGATCCTGGACCTCATGGCGGAGTACATAGTCCCCTACGCAGTCACCTGGGAGCAAGCACTAGGTCCTGAGCTGCAACCGGCAGCTATTGGTGGGGATATACGCTGTCACGAGAGCTCGGTAACGGAGGTGTCTGGAGCTGCGGAGGAGGCTACCGGCTCCAACCTGGACTGGACCGCATTATTAGAGGACTCGCAGCAACCCGTCCTGACCCCGCTACCTGCACCGGTGGTAACCTGGCCCGAGGCCGAGGAGTGGGCCTGGGAAAACCAGGGGGGCGACCTTATGGGCTTCCCGCGGGAGACCAGATCTGAAGCGCAGAGGAGGAGCCAATGGTGTAGCGATCAGGTCCTCCAGCTGGCACGGGAGCAATGTCGGCGGGAGCAATGCTGCGAGCGCCTCGAGGTCAGGACCAAGGCTACAAAGACTCGGGCGCGACTGGAGGAGGCCACCCGTCCCAGTCCCCGATATGAAGGCAAGATTGTGCGTTTCCACCATGAGGCGGGGTGGGGATTTATCCGGAGTCCCGTATTTAAAGATGATGTGTTTGTCAGCCGGCGGGACGTCTAGCCGCGCCTTAAGAAGGGACATCCCGGCCGGAACCTCTCCCCGGGCGATACTGTGACTTTCACTCGCCACCAGGGGGAGCGTGGGTGGTACGCCCTGGACATTCACAAAGTATCTGGGAGTGACGCCACCACGCCCTCAACCTTAGGTGACCAGCTAGCCTCTGTCTGGAGGAATGAGCCCTTTCCTCCACGTGAGCCCCAAGTCTAAAGCAGCCATGGCTGCTGTAGTTATTGTTTGAAGTTTGACTATTGCTGCTATTTTTGTGTGTTCCTTCATTTATAGAGACTTTGGTCCCTGCGGACTATGGCAGGCGGCGGACTGCATTGTAAATAGTTATGCACCTATTTAGGTGCTCACTATTGGTTTAATACAAAACCGTGCCTACTTTCTACCTCAGACCTTAGAAGCAAAACCTGTCTGGAGTGGCTTGTGTGGGGGTCCAGCTCCGGATCTTCATGCCCTGCAGCCACCCCAGGGCCCACGTAGAGGGTTTAGGGCAGGTCCCTCTTGCTACTGAACTGACCGTCATCACCTTTAAGCAGTCCGCTGTCTTGATCAAAAAGTCTCTTGTCTTAATTTATAATTTTGCACTTTTATACCTTTGTACTTTTATAATTTTATACTTTGCACTTTTGTACTTTTATAACTGTTATGCAACATTACAAGAAATGTGCCTCCCATAAAGGGATGATAGTTTTACTTGTTATATAAAAATAAATTTTCCTGGGTGCTATTCCTTTGCAGCCCGCGGATGTGCTGTGTTTTACCAGGGGGGAATGTGGCGCCCCTGAGGGTTTCGGCTGCCACAGGAATGCTGCACTTCTTTAATGGAGTGTGGTGTTCCTCCTCTGAGGTAAGCCTGGTGTGATGGTAGTGTTCCAGCCTTTTGCATCCAACACCACATTTCCACCAGAGGGAGCTAATATGCAGTAGGTGCGGCTCCCCTGGTTACAGGGAGACTGGGGAACACAAAGTGGTAGGAACCTGTTCGTGGGTGTGGGTGGAGGAACAGTTAGTTAGTTACACTTCTAATTTCATATTTAATAGTATGCCATCTTTGATCTTGGTACTTTCTGGTCCTTCAGTCTCTTGCTGGTCCTTTTGGTTCTGTGTGGACCTGTCCTGTCAAGTGGTCGTACTGTGCTGTCAAAATATTGTGTGTAAAGTGACTTCCCTCCGGGAGCGCAGATCCTGTGTGGGCCTGCACCGGCATGGGACACAGCCCTCGTATCCCGATCTATCGGACGAGAGGTAGGTGGCAGACGAGGAATGTCTCAACCCGGCCAAGGACCAGAATCAAGAAGGCCCGGGAGCTTTAGAGTGTGGCTCCCTAGCAAATGGGTGCCGGGGAGGATGCAGACGGAGCGGAGTACGCCACCTGTCCTCGCCTACCTGATCTATTCAGAGGGATTCCGGCTGCAAGAGGGGTACCGGCCCCCGGCACCCGACCTCGTACTCTATGTCCAGGACGGGAAAGCCCGGTTAGGCCTTGAGGATCCCGGCGGGCTTCGGATGGAGAGGAATTGCCACCCGAGCCCTACACCTGAGAGGAGCTCAGAGGGAGACCCGGCCTATCTACACACGCACAGATGGGAAGGGGTAAAGTCTGTAGTGCAGGAACACTCTGGTGTAGGGATGCTACCTCACACTGGACTTCCTCGGAGGTAGTCAGACCCCCGTCCCTGGTGGCCGCAGGACTCCGCGAGGAGCAGGGAGAAGCCTTGTGCTGCTTATGAGAACTGTGAGTAAAGCCTTGGAAATTCATTCCTATGGCCTCCGGACTGTTCATTACGCGCCATACCATGCGACGCGGTGCCCGCACTCCCCGCGCTACTACTACTGCCCCCTTCATCCTGCCTTGCCTGCCCTGAGGCCGCGCTCCGCCTGTGGGGAACAGCGAGAACTTTAGCCGCCATGACATCGGGCCTCAGCGGACTGTAGCGACGCTGGTGGCGCATCACCAGACACCACAGGAGGCGTAGTCGACAATTACCACTCGACCCGGAAAGCCCTAACATCATTTTCAATGTGACGGCCCAGGGCACGGAACGGGTCCATGCTACGACTGCATTCCTGTTCTCAACATCTGACCCGGCTCCAAGTACCCCATCTTCCCAGGGCAGGGCTTGCGAGCGTCATACATACCCTATAACTGTATAGCAGACCGTCTCCTTTCTAATGGGAACATGTCGTACTTGTTACTGTGGCCCTGCTCCATGTGTCTTTAAATTCTTAGTGGGGATTTTTCCTAAATTTGATTAGCCGTTGGACTTACTGCATACCCTGTAACTGTATAGCAGACTCTCTCCTTTCTAATGGGAATTTGTTGTTACTGTGGCCCTGATCTATGTGTCTTTAAACTCTTAGTGGGGTTTTTCTTAAATTTGGTCAGTCGTTGGACTCACTGCATACCCTATAACTGTATAGTAGACCCTCTCCTTTCTAATGGGAACAGGTCGTACTTGTTACTGTGGCCCTTCTCTATGTGTCTTTTAATTCTGAGAGGGTTTTTTCCTTAAATTGGTCAGCCGTTGGACTCACTGCATACCCTATAACTGTATAGCAGACCCTCTCCTTTCTAATGGGAACATGTCGTACTTGTTACTGTGGCCCTGCTCCATGTGTCTTTAAATTCTTAGTGGGGTTTTTCCTAAACTTGCTCAGCCGTTGAACTCATTGCATACCCTATACTGTATAGCAGATCCTCTCCTTTCGAATGGGAATTTGTTGTTACTGTGGCCCTGCTCTATGTGTCTTTAAATTCTTAGAGGGGTTTTTCCTAAAATTGGTCAGCCGTTGGACTCACTGCATACCCTATAACTGTATAGCAGACCCTCTCCTTTCTAATAAGAATTTGTCATTACTGTGGCCCTGCTATGGGTGTCTTTAAACTCTTAGTGGGGTTTTTCCTCAACTTGGTCAGTCTTTGGACTCATTGCTTACCCTATAACTGTATAGCAGACCCTCTCCTTTCTAATGGGAACATGTCGTACTTGTTACTTTGGCCCTGCTCTATGTGTTTTTAAATTCTTAGTGGGGTTTTTCCTAAATTTGGTCAGCCATAAGACTCACTGCATACCCTTTAACTGTATAGCAGACTCTCTCATTTCTAAGTTGAATTTGTTGTTACTGTGGCCCTGCTCTATGTGTCTTTAAATTCTTAGTGGGTTTTTTCCTAAAATTCAGCCGTTGGACTCACTGCAAACCCTATAACTGTATAGCAGACTCTCTCCTTTCTAATGGGAATTTGTTATTACTGTGGCCCAGCTCTATGTGTCTTTAAATTCTTAGTGGGGTTTTTCCTTAAATTAGTCAGCCCTTGGACTTACTGCATACCCTATAACTGTATAGCAGACCCTCTCCTTACTAATGGGAACATGTCGTACTTGTTACTGTGGCCCTGCTCTATGTGTCTTTAAATTCTTAGTGGGGTTTTTCCTAAATTTGGTCAGCAGTTGGACGCACCGCACACCCTATAACTGTATAGCAGGCTCTCTCCCTTCTAATTGGACTTTGTTGTTACTGTGGCCCTGCTCTATGTGTCTTTAAATTCTTAGTGGGGTTTTTCCTAAAATTGGTCAGCCGTTGGACTCACTGCATACCCTATAACTGTATATCTGACCCTCTCCTTTCTAATGGGAACATGTTGTAATTATTAATGTGGTCCTGCTCTATGTGTCTTTAAATTCTAAGAGGATTTTTCCTAAAATTGGTCAGCCGTTGGACTCACTGCATACCCTATTACTGTATAGCAGACCCTCTCCTTTCTAATGGGAACATGTCGTACTTGTTACTGTGGCCCTGCTCTATGTGTTTTTAAATTCTTAATGGGATTTTTTCCTAAATTTGGTCAGCCGTTGGACTCATTGCTTAACTTATAATTGTATAGCAGACTCTCTCCTTTCTAATGGGAATTTGTTGTTACGGTGGACCCGCTCTATGTGTCTATAAATTCTTAATGGGGTTTTCCTTTAAATTGGTCAGCCGTTGGACTCACTGCATACCCTATAACTGTATAGCAGACCCTCTCCTTTCTAATGGGAACATGTCGTACTTGTTACTGTGGCCCTGCTCTATTTGTCTTTAAATTCTTAGTGGGGTTTTTCCTAAAATTGCTCAGCCGTTGGACTCTCTGCATACCCTATAACTGTATAGCAAACCCTCTGCTTTCTATTGGGAACATGTCGTACTTGTTACTGTGGCCCTGCTCTATGTGTCTTTAAATTCTTAGTGGAGTTTTTACTATAATTGGTCGGCCATTGGACTCACTGCATACCCTATAACTGTATTGCAGACTTTCTCCTTTCTAATGGGAATTTGTAGTTACTGTGTCCATCCTCTATGTGTCTTTAAATTCTTAGCAGGTTTTTCCTAAATTTGGTCAGCCGTTGGACTCACAGCATACCCTATAACTGTATAGCAGACCCTCTCCTTTCTAATGGGAATTTGTTGTTACTGTGGCCCTGCTCTATGTGTCTTTAAATTCTTAGTGGAAAACAAAAACAGTAGGAGCGCCAATGGTGAAGAGCCTGAGGTTTGGGAGGGGGGATGAAGGGGGAGGATGTTGTGACCACTCATCTGGTCCAGTTGTGCAAAGGAGCCCCGCACAACAAGGGAAAACGCTTCCAGGTGGGAGTTTGTAAGATGACCACAACTTAGCAGGAACTGCTGTAGGGAGCTTCTGTCTGCTTCAGCGGTCACATGACCAGGACCCTCTGACCGAAGTGGGCGTTCCACAATGACATCACGGCAGGTCCTGTAGTAGGCTAGTAGTAAACAGAAAAGCTTCCACCGCTCTCCACAAGGGAGATTAGCAATCAAGAAAGAAGGAATTGTGCGGTGTTAGTGAAGCACTGGAACAACTAGACAGGGGATTAGGTTATAACACACAAACCTTTTATTGTTTAGTATGTTCTCTAATGCCATGACGCGTTTTGATAGCAGACGCTATCTTCCTCAGGTAGATCTAGATTCTTAGTGGGGTTTTTCCTAAATTGGTTAACCGATGGACTCACTGCATACCCTATAACTGTATAGCGGACCCTCTCCTTTCTAATGGGAACATGTCATACTTGCTGCTGTTGCCCTGCTCTATGTGTCTTTAAATTCTTAGTGGGGTTTTTCCTAAATTTGGTCAGCCGTTGGACTCAATGCATACCCTGTAACTGTATAGCAGACTCTCTCCTTTCTAATGGGAATTTCTTGTTACTGTGGCCCTGATCTATGTGTTTTTAAATTCTTAGTGGGGTTTTTCCTAAAATTGGTCAACCGTTGTACTCACTGCATACCCTATAACTGTAGAGCAGACTCTCTCCTTTCTAATGGGAATTTGTCATTACTGTGGCCCTGCTCCATGTGTCTTTAAATACTTAGTGGGGATTTTCTTAAATTTGGTCAGTCGTTGGACTCACTGCATACCCTATAACTGTATAGCAGACCATCTCCTTTCTAGTGGGAACAAGTCGTACTTGTTACTGTGGCCCTCCTCTATGTGTTCTTAAATTCTTAGTGGGTTTTTTCTTAAATTTGGTCTTTCGTTGGACTCAGTGCATACCCTTTAACTGTATAGCAGACCCTCTCCTTTCTAATGGGAACATGTCGTATTTGTTACTGTGGCCCTGCTCTATGTGTCTTTAAAATCTTAGTGGGGTTTTTCCTTAAATTGGTCAGCCGTTGGACTCACTGCATACCCTATAACTGTATAGCCGACCCGCTCCTTTCTAATGGGAACATGTCGTATTTGTTACTGTCGCCCTGCTCCATGTGTCTTTAAATTCTTAGTGGGGGTTTTTCCTAAATTTGGTCAGCCGTTGAACTCACTGCATACCCTGTAACTGTATAGCAGACTCTCTCCTTTCTAATGGGAATTTGTTGTCACTGTGGCCCTGATTTATATGTCTTTAAATTCTAAGTGGGGTTTTTCTTAAATTTGGTCCGTCGTTGGACTAACTGCATACCCTGTAACTGTATAGCAGACCCTATCCTTTCTAATGGGAACAGGTCGTACTTGTTACTGTGGCCCTGCTCTATGTGTCCTTAAATTCTTAGTGGTTTTTTTCATAAATTTGGTCATTCGTTGGACTCAGTGCATACCCTTAAACTGTATGTCTGACTCTCACCTTTCTAATGTGAATTTGTTGATACTGTGGCCCTGCTCTATGTGTCTTTAAATTCTTAGTGGGGTTTTTCCTAAAATTGGTCAGCCGTTGGACTAACTGCATACCCTATAACTGTACAGCAGACCATCTCCTTTCTAATGGGAACATGTCGTATTTGTTACTGTGGCCCTTCTCTATGTGTCTTTAAATTCTCAGTGGGGTTTTTCCTTAAATTGGTCACCTGTTGAATTCACTGCATACCCTATAACTGTATAGCAGACCCTCTCCTTTCTAATGGGAACATGTCAATCTTGTTATTGTGGGCCTGCTCTATGTGTCTTTATATTCTTAGTGGGTTTTTTCCTAAACTTGCTCAGCCGTTGGAGTCATTGCGTACCCTATACTGTATAGCAGTCCCTCTCCTTTCGAATGTGAATTTGTTGTTACTGTGGCCCTGCTCTATGTGTCTTTAAATTCTTTGTGGGATTTTTCCTAAAATTGGTCAGCCGTTGGGCTCACTGCATACCCTATAACTGTATAGCAGACCCTCTCATTTTTAATGGGAACATGTCGTACTTGTTTCTGTGGCCCTGCTCTATGTGTCTTTAAATTCTTAGTGAGGTTTTTCCTAAATTTGGTCAGTCATTGGACTCACTGCATACCATTTAGCTGTATAGCAGACTCTCTCCTTTCTAATGGGAATTTGTTGTTACTTTGGCCCTGCTCTAGGTGTCTTTAAATTCTTAGTGGGGTTTTTCCTAAAATTGGTCAGCCGATGGACTCACTGCATACCCTATAACTGTATAGCAGACCCTCTCCTTTCTAATGGGAACACGTTGTACTTGTTACTGTGGCCCTGCTCTATGTGTTTTTAAATTCTTAGGGGCTTTTTTCTTAAATTTGGTCATTCGTTGGACTCAGTGCATACCCTTTAACTGTATGTCTGACTCTCTCCTTTCTTATGTGAATTTTTTGATACTGTGGCCCTGCTCTATGTGTCTTTAAATTCTTAGTGGGGTTTTTCCTAAATTTGGTCAGCCGTTAGACTCACTGCATACCCTATAACTGCATAGAAGACCCTCTCCTTTCTAATGGGAACATGTCGTACATGCTACTGTTGCCCTGCTCTATGTGTCTTTAAATTCTTAGTGGGGGTTTTTCCTAAATTTGGTCAGCCGTTGAACTCACTGCATACCCTGTAACTGTATGGCAGACATTCTCCTTTCTAATGGGAATTTGTTGTTACTGTGGCCCTGATCTATGTGTCTTTAAATTCTAAGTGGGTTTTTTCTTAAATTTGGTCCTGTAGTAGGCTAGTAGTAAATAGAAAAGCTTCCAACGCTCTCCACAAGGGAGGTTAGCAATCAAGAAAGAAGGAATTGTGCGGTGTAAGTGAAGCACTAGAACAACTAGACAGGGGATTAGGTTATAACACACAAACCTTTTATTGTTTAGTACGCTCTCTAATGCCACGACGCGTTTCGATAGCAGACGCTATCTTCCTCAGGTAGATCTAGATTCTTATTGGTGTTTTTCCTAAATTGGTTAACCGATGGACTCACTGCATACCCTATAACTGTATAGCGGACCCTCTCCTTTCTAATGGGAACATGTCATACTTGCTGCTGTTGCCCTGCTCTATGTGTCTTTAAATACTTAGTGGGGTTTTTCCTAAATTTGGTCAGCCGTTGGACTCACTGCATACCCTGTAACTGTATAGCAGACTCTCTCCTTTCTAATGGGAATTTCTTGTTACTGTGGCCCTGATCTATGTGTTTTTAAATTCTTAGTGGGGTTTTTCCTAAAATTGGTCAACTGTTGTACTCACTGCATACCCTATAACTGTAGAGCAGACTCTCTCCTTTCTAATGGGAATTTGTCATTACTGTGGCCCTGCTCCATGTGTCTTTAAATACTTAGTGGGGATTTTCTTAAATTTGGTCAGTCGTTGGACTCACTGCATACCCTGTAACTGTATAGCAGACCCTCTCCTTTCTAGTGGGAACAAGTCGTACTTGTTACTGTGGCCCTGCTCTATGTGTTCTTAAATTCTTAGTGGGTTTTTTCTTAAATTTAGTCTTTCGATGGACTCAGTGCATACCCTTTAACTGTATAGCAGACCCTCTCCTTTCTAATGGGAACATGTCATATTTGTTACTGTGGCCCTGCTCTATTTGTCTTTAAAATCTTAGTGGGGTTTTTCCTTAAATTGGTCAGCCGTTGGACTCACTGCATACCCTGTATCTGTATAGCAGACCCTCTCCTTTCTAATGGGAACAGGTCGTACTTGTTACTGTGGCCCTGCTCTATGTGTCCTTAAATTCTTAGTGTTTTTTTTCATAAATTGTTCATTCGTTGGACTCAGTGCATACCCTTAAACTGTATGTCTGACTCTCACCTTTCTAATGTGAATTTGTTGATACTGTGGCCCTGCTCTATGTGTCTTTAAATTCTTAGTGGGGTTTTTCCTAAAATTGGTCAGCAGTTGGACTAACTGCATACCCTATAACTGTATAGCAGACCATCTCCTTTCTAATGGGAACAGGTCGTATTTGTTACTGTGGCCCTTCTCTATGTGTCTTTAAATTCTCAGTGGGGTTTTTCCTTAAATTGGTCAGCTGTTGAATTCACTGCATACCCTATAACTGTATAGCAGACCCTCTCCTTTCTAATGGGAACATGTCAATCTTGTTATTGTGGGCCTGCTCTATGTCTCTTTAAATTCTTAGTGGGTTTTTTCCTAAACTTGCTCAGCCGTTGGAGTCATTGCGTACCCTATCATGTATAGCAGTCCCTCTCCTTTCAAATGTGAATTTGTTGTTACTGTGGCCCTGCTCTATGTGTCTTTAAATTCTTTGTGGGATTTTTTCTAAAATTGGTCAGCCGTTGGACTCACAGCATACCCTATAACTGTATAGCAGACCCTCTCATTTTTAATGGGAACATGTCGTACTTGTTTCTGTGGCCCTGCTCTATGTGTCTTTAAATTCTTAGTGAGGTTTTTCCTAAATTTGGTCAGCCATTGGACTCACTGCATGCCCTTTAGCTGTATAGCAGACTCTCTCCTTTCTAATGGGAATTTGTTGTTACTTTGGCCCTGCTCTAGGTATCTTTAAATTCTTAGTGGGGCTTTTCCTAAAATTGGTCAGCCGTTGGACTCACTGCATACCCTATAACTGTATAGCAGACCCTCTCCTTTCTAATGGGAACACGTCGTACTTGTTACTCTGGCCCTGCTCTATGTGTTTTTAAATTCTTAGGGGGTTTTTCCTAAATTTGGTCAGCCGATGGACTCACTGCATACCCTATAACTGTAAAGCAGACCCTCTCCTTTCTAATGGGAATTTGTTGTTACTGTGGCCCTGCTCTATGTGTCTTTAAATTCTTAGTGGGGTTTTTCCTAAATTTGGTCAGCCGTTAGACTCACTGCATACCCTATAACTGTATAGAAGACCCCCTCCTTTCTTATGGGAACATGTCGTACTTGCTACTGTTGCCCTGCTCTATGTTTCTTTAAATTCTTAGTGGGGTTTTTCCTAAATTTGGTCAGCCGTTGGACTCACTGCATACCCTACAACTGTATAGCAGACCCTCTCCTTTCTAATGAGAATTTGTCATTACTGTGGACCTAATTTGTGTGTCTTTAAATTCTTAGTGGGGTTTTTCCTAAATTTGGTCAGTCGTTGAACTCATTGGTTACCCTATAACTGTATAGCAGACTCTCTCCTTTCTAATGGGAATTTGTTGTTACTGTGGCCTTGCTCTATGTGTCTTTAAATTCTTAGAGGGGTTTTTCCTTAAATTAGTCAGCCGTTGGACTCACTGCATACCCTATATCTGTATAGCAGACCCTCTCCTTACTAATGGGAACATGTCGTACTTGTTACTGTGGCCCTGCTCTATGTTTCTTTAAATTCTTAGTGGGGTTTTTCCTAAATTTGGTCAGCAGTTGGACGCACTGCACACCCTATAACTGTATAGCAGACTTTCTCCTTTCTAATAGGACTTTGTTGTTACTGTGGCACTGCTCTATGTGTCTTTAAATTCTTAGTGGGGTTTTTCCTAAAATTGGTCAGCCGTTGGACTCACTGCATACCCTATAACTGTATAGCAGACCCTCTCCTTTCTAATGGGAACAGGTCGTACTTGTTACTGTGACCCTGCTCTATGTGTCCTTAAATTCTTAGTGGGTTTTTTCTTAAATTTGGTCTTTCGTTGGACTCAGTGCATACCCTTTAACTGTATAGCAGACCCTCTCCTTTCTAATGGGAACATGTCGTATTTGTTACTGTGGCCCTGCTCTATGTGTCTTTAAAATCTTAGTGGGGTTTTTCCTTAAATTGGTCAGCCGTTGGACTCACTGCATACCCTATAACTGTATAGCTGACCTTCTCCTTTCTAATGGGAACATGTCGTATTTGTTACTGTGGCCTTGCTCCATGTGTCTTTAATTTCTTAGTGGGGGTTTTTCCTAAATTTGGTCAGCCGTTGAACTCACTGCATACCCTGTAAATGTATAGCAGACTCTCTCCATTCTAATGGGAATTTGTTGTTACTGTGGTCCTGATCTATGTGTCTTTAAAATCTAAGTGGGGTTTTTCTTAAATTTGGTCCGTCCTTGGACTAACTGCATACCCTGTAACTGTATAGCAGACCCTCTCCTTTCTAATGGGAACATGTCATATTTGTTACTGTGGCCCTGCTCTATATGTCCTTAAATTTTTACTGTTTTTTTTCTTAAATTTGGTCATTCGTTGGACTCAGTGCATACCCTTTAACTGTATGTCTGACTCTCTCCTTTCTTATGTGAATTTTTTGATACTGTGGCCCTGCTCTATGTGTCTTTAAATTCTTAGTGGGGTTTTTCCTAAAATTGGTCAGCCGTTGGACTAACTAAATACCCTATAACTGTATAGCAGACCCTCTCCTTTCTAATGGGAACATGTCGTACTTGATGCTGAAGCACTGCTCCATGTGTCTTTAAATTCTTAGTGGGGGTTTTTCCTAAATTTGGTCAGCCGTTGAACTCACTACATACCCTGTAACTGTATGGCAGACATTCTCCTTTCTAATGGGAACATGTCGTATTTGCTACTGTGGCCCTGCTCTACGTGTCTTTAAATTCTTAGTGTTTTTTTTCTTAAATTTGGTCATTTGTTGGACTCAGTGCATACCCTTTAACTGTATAGCAGACCCTCTCCTTTCTAATGGGAACATGTCGTATTTGCTACTGTGGCCCTTCTCTATGTGTTTTTAAATTCTTAGTGGGGTTTATCCTTAACTTGCTCAGCCGTTGGACTCATTGCATACCCTATACTGTATAGCAGACCCTCTCCTTTCGAATGGAAAATTGTTGTTACTGTGGCCCTGCTCTATGTGTCTTGAAATTCTTAGTGGGATTTTTCCTAAAATTGGTCAACCTTTGGACTCACTGCATACCCTATAACTGTATAGCAGACCCTCTCATTTTTAATGGGAACATTGCGAACTTGTTTTTGTGGCACACCTCTATGTGTCTTTAAATTCTTAGTGGGGTTTTTCCTAAAATTGCTCAGCCGTTGGACTATTTTCACACCCTATAACTGTATAGAGGACTCTCTGCATTCAATTGGGAACATGTCGTACTTGTTTCTGTGGCCCTGCTCTATGTGTCTTTAAATTCTTAGTGGGGTTTTTCTTAAAATTGGTCGGCCATTGGACTCACTGCATAACCTATAACTGTATTGCAGACTTTCTCCTTTCTAATGGGAATTTGTCGTTACTGTGGCCCTGCTCTATGTTTCTTTAAATTCTTAGTGGAGTTTTTCCTAAATTTGGTCAGCCGTTGGACTCACTGCATATCCTATAACTGTATAGCAGACCCTCTCCTTTCTAATGGGAATTTGTTGTTACTGTGGCCCTGCTCTATGTGTCTTTAAATTCTTAGTGGGGTTTTTCCTAAAATTGGTCAGCCGATGGACTCACTGCATACCCTATAACTGTATAGTGGACCCTCTCCTTTCTAATGGGAAAATTTCATACTTGCTGCTGTTGCCCTGCTCTATGTTTCCTTAATTTCTTAGTGGGGTATTTCCTAAATTTGGTCAGTCGTTTGACGCACTGCATACCCTATAACTGTATATCTGACTCTCTCCTTTCTAATGTGAATTTGTTTTTACTGTGGCCCTGCTCTATGTGTCTTTAAATTCTTAGTGGGGTTTTTCCTAAAATTGGTCAGCCATTGGACTCACTGCATACCCTATAATTGTATAGCAGACCCTCTTCTTTCTAATGGGAACATGTCGTACTTGTTACTGTGGCCCTGCTCCATGTGTCTTTAAATTCTTAGTGGGGTTTTTTCCTAAATTTGGTCAGCCATTGGACTCACTGCATACCGTGTAACTGTGTAGCAGACTCTCTCCTTTCTAATGGGAATTTGTTGTTACTGTGGCCCTGATATATATGTCTTTAAATTCTTAGTGGGGTTTTTCCTAAAATTGGTCAGCCATTGGACTCACTGCATACCCTATAATTGTATAGCAGACCCTCTTCTTTCTAATGGGAACATGTCGTACTTGTTACTGTGGCCCTGCTCTATGTGTCCTTAAATTCTTAGTGTGTTTTTTCTTAAACTTGGTCATTCGATGGACTCAGTGCATATCCTTTTACTGTATAGCAGACCCTCTCCTTTCTAATGGGAACATGTCGTATTTGTTACTGTGGCCCTGCTCTATGTGTCTTTAAATTCTTAGTTTTTTTTCCTAAATTTGGTCAGCCGATGGACTCAGTGCACACCCTGTAACTGTATAGCAGACCCTCTACTTTCTAATGGGAATTTGTTGTTACTATGGCCCTGCTCTATGTGTCTTTAAATTCTTAGTGGGGTTTTTCCTAAATTTGGTCAGCCATTGGACTCACTGTATACCCTTTAACGGTATAGCAGACTCTCTCCTTTCTAAGGGGAATTTGTTGTTACTGTGGCCCTGCTCTTTGTGTCTTTAAATTCTTAGTGGGTTTTTTCCTAAAATTCAGCCGTTGGACTCACTGCATACCCTATAACTGTATAGCAGACTCTCTCCTTTCTAATGGGAATTTGTTGTTACTGTGGCCCTGATCTATCTGTCTTTAAATTCTAAGTGGGGTTTTTCTTAAATTTGGTCAGTCGTTGGACTCACTGCATACCCTATAACTGTATAGCAGACCCTCTCCTTTCTAATGGGAACAGGTCGTACTTGTGACTGTTGCCCTGCTCTATGTGTCCTTAAATTCTTAGTGGGTTTTTCCTTAAATTAGGTCATTTGTTGGACTCAGTGCATACCCTTTAACTGTATAGCAGACCATCTCCTTTCTAATGGGAACATGTTGTATTTGTTACTGTGGCCCTTCTCTATGTGTCTTTATATTCTCAGTGGGGTTTTTCCTTAAATTGGTCAGCTGTTGAATTCACTGCATACCCTAAAACTGTATAGCAGACCCTCTCCTTTCTAATGGGAACATGTCAATCTTGTTATTGTGGGTCTGCTCTATGTGTCTTTAAATTCTTAGTGGGTTTTTTCCTAAACTTGCTCAGCCATTGGAGTCATTGCGTACCCTATACTGTATAGCAGTCCCTCTCCTTTCGAATGTGAATTTGTTGTTACTGTGGCCCTGCTCTATGTGTCTTTAAATACTTTGTGGGATTTTTCCTAAAATTGGTCAGCCGTTGGACTCACTGCATACCCTATAACTGTATAGCAGACCCTCTCATTTTTAATGGGAACATGTCGTACCTGTTTCTGTGGCCCTGCTCTATGTGTCTTTAAATTCTTAGTGGGGTTTTTCCTAAAATTGGTCAGCCGTTGGACTCACTGCATACCCTATAACTGTATAGCAGACCCTCTCCTTTCTAATGGGAACACGTCGTACTTGTTACTGTGGCCCTGCTCTATGTGTTTTTAAATTCTTAGGGGGTTTTTCCTAAATTTGGTCAGCCGCTGGACTCACTGCATACCCTATAACTGTATAGCAGACCCTCTCCTTTCTAATGGGAATTTGTTGTTACTGTGGCCCTGCTCTATGTGTCTTTAAATTCTTAGTGGGGTTTTTCCTAAATTTGGTCAGCCGTTAGACTCACTGCATACCCTATAACTGTATAGAAGACCGTCTCCTTTCTTATGGGAACATGTCGTACTTGCTACTCTTGCCCTGCTCTATGTTTCTTTAAATTGTTAGTGGGGTTTTTCCTAAATTTGGTCAGCCGTTGGACTCACTGCATACCCTTTAACTGTACAGCAGACTCTCTCCTTTCTAAAGGGAATTTGTTGTTACTGTGGCCCTGCTCTATGTGTCTTTAAATTCTTAGCGGGTTTTTTCCTAAAATTCAGCCGTTGGACTCACTGCATACCCTATAACTGTATAGCAGACACTCTCCTTTCTAATGGGAATTTGTTGTTACTGTCTCCCTGCTCTATGTGTCTTTAAATTCTTAGTGGGGTTTTTCCTAAAATTGGTCAACCATTGGACTCACTGCATACCCTATAACTGTATAGCAGACCCTCTCCTTTCTAATGGGAACGCCTCGTACTTGTTACTGTGGCCCTGCTCTATGTGTTTTTAAATTCTTAGGGTTTTTTTCCTAAATTTGGTCAGCCGATGGACTCAGTGCATACCCTGTAACTGTATAGCAGACCCTCTACTTTCTAATGGGAATTTGTTGTTACTGTGGCCCTGCTCTATGTGTCTTCAAATTCTTAGTGGGGTTTTTCCTAAATTTGGTCAGCCGATGGACTCACTGCATACCCTATAACTGAATAGCAGACCCTCTACTTTATAATGGGAATTTGTTGTTACTGTGGCCCTGCTCTATGTGTCTTTAAATTCTTAGTGGGGTTTTTCCTAAATTTGGTCAGCCATTGGACTCACTGCATACCCGTTAACGGTATAGCAGACTCTCTCCTTTCTAAGGGGAATTTGTTGTTACTGTGGCCCTGCTCTTTGTGTCTTTAAATTCTTAGTGGGTTTTTTCCTAAAATTCAGCCGTTGGACTCACTGCATTCCCTATAACTGTATAGCAGACCCTCTCCTTTCTAATGGGAATTTGTTGTTACTGTGGCCCTGCTCTTTGTGTCTTTAAATTCTTAGTGGGGTTTTTCTTAAATTTGGTCAGTCGTTGGACTCACTGCATACCCTATAACTGTATAGCAGACCCTCTCCTTTCTAATGGGAACAGGTCGTACTTGTTACTGTTGCCCTGCTCTATGTGTCCTTAAATTCTTAGTGGGTTTTTTCTTAAATTAGGTCATTTGTTGGACTCAGTGCATACCCTTTAATTGTATAGCAGACCATCTCCTTTCTAATGGGAACATGTCGTATTTGTTACTGTGGCCCTTCTCTATGTGTCTTTAAATTCTCAGTGGGGTTTTTCCTTAAATTGGTCAGCTGTTGCATTCACTGCATACCATAAAACTGTATAGCAGACCCTCTCCTTTCTAATGGGAACATGTCAATCTTGTTATTGTGGGTCTGCTCTATGTGTCTATAAATTCTTAGTGGGTTTTTTCCTAAACTTGCTCAGCCGTTGGAGTCATTGCGTACCCTATACTGTATAGCAGTCCCTCTCCTTTCGAATGTGAATTTGTTGTTACTGTGGCCCTGCTCTATGTGTCTTTATATTCTTTGTGGGATTTTTCCTAAAATTGGTCAGCCGTTGGACTCACTGCATACCCTATAACTGTATAGCATACCCTCTCATTTTTAATGGGAACATGTTGTACTTGTTTCTGTGGCCCTGCTCTATGTGTCTTTAAATTCTTAGTGAGGTTTTTCCTAAATTTGGTCAGCCATTGGACTCTCTGCATACTCTTTAGCTGTATAGCAGACTCTCTCCTTTCTAATGGGAATTTGTTGTTACTTTGGCCCTGCTCTAGGTGTCTTTAAATTCTTAGTGGGGTTTTTCCTAAAATTGGTCAGCCGTTGGACTCACTGCATACCTTATAACTGTATAGCAGACCCTTTCCTTTCTAATGGGAACACGTCATACTTGTTACTGTGGCCCTGCTCTATGTGTTTTTAAATTCTTAGGGGGTTTTTCCTAAATTTGGTCAGCCGATGGACTCACTGCATACCCTATAACTGTATAGCAAACCCTCTCCTTTCTAATGGGAATTTGTTGTTACTGTGGCCCTGCTCTATGTGTCTTTATATTCTTAGTGGGGTTTTTCCTAAATTTGGTCAGCCGTTGGACTCACTGCATACCCTATAACTGTATAGAAGACCCTCTCATTTCTAATGGGAACATGTCGTACTTGCTACTGTTGCCCTGCTCTATGTTTCTTTAAATTCTTAGTGGGGTTTTTCCTAAATTTGGTCAGCCGTTGGACTCACTGCATTCCCTACAACTGTATAGCAGACCCTCTCCTTTCTAATGAGAATTTGTCATTACTGTGGACCTACTTTGTGTGTCTTTAAATTCTTAGTGGGGTTTTTCTTAAATTTGGTCAGTCGTTGGACTCATTGGTTACTCTATAACTGTATAGCAGACTCTCTCCTTTCTAATGGGAATTTGTTGATACTGTGGCCCTGCTCTATGTGTCTTTAAATTCTTAGAGGGGTTTTTCCTTAAATTAGTCAGCCGTTGGACTCACTGCATACCCTATATCTGTATAGCAGACCCTCTCTTTACTAATGGGAACATGTCGTACTTGTTACTGTGGCCCTGCTCTATGTTTTTTTAAATTCTTAGTGGGGTTTTTCCTAAAATTGGTCAGCCGTTGGACTCACTGCATACCCTATAACTGTATAGCAGACCCTTTCCTTTCTAATGGGAACACGTCATACTTGTTACTGTGGCCCTGCTCTATGTGTCTTTAAATTCTTAGTGGGGATTTTCCTAAAATTGGTCAGCCGTTGGACTCACTGCATACCCTATAACTGTATAGCAGACCCTCTCCTTTCTAATGGGAACAGGTCGTACTTGTTACTGTGACCCTGCTCTATGTGTCCTTAAATTCTTAGTGGGTTTTTTCTTAAATTTGGTCTTTCGTTGGACTCAGTGCATACCCTTTAACTGTATAGCAGACCCTCTCATTTCTAATGGGAACATGTCGTATTTGTTACAGTGGCCCTGCTCTATGTGTCTTTAAAATCTTAGTGGGGTTTTTCCTTAAATTGGTCAGCCGTTGGACTCACTGCATACCCTATAACTGTATAGCTGACCTTCTCCTTTCTAATGGGTACATGTCGTATTTGTTACTGTGGCCCTGCTCTATGTGTCTTTAAATTCTTAGTGGGGGTTTTTCCTAAATTTGGTCCGCCGTTGAACTCACTGCATACCCTGTAAATGTATAGCAGACTCTCTCCATTCTAATGGGAATTTGTTGTTACTGTGGCCCTGATCTATGTGTCTTTAAAATCTAAGTGGGGTTTTTCTTAAATTTGGTCCATCCTTGGACTAACTGCATACCCTGTAACTGTATAGCAGACCCTCTCCTTTCTAATGGGAACAGGTCGTACTTGTTACTGTGGCCCTGCTCTATATGTCCTTAAATTCTTACTGTTTTTTTTCTTAAATTTGGTCTTTCGTTGGACTCAGTGCATACCCTTTAACTGTTTTAACTGTATGTCTGACTCTCTCCTTTCTTATGTGAATTTTTTGATACTGTGGCCCTGCTCTATGTGTCTTTAAATTCTTAGTGGTGTTTTTCCTAAAATTGGTCAGCCGTTGGACTAACTGCATACCCTATAACTGTATAGCAGACCCTCTCCTTTCTAATGGGAACATGTCGTACTTGTTACTGAGGCCCTGCTCCATGTGTCTTTAAATTCTTAGTGGGGGTTTTCCTAAATTTGGTCAGCTGTTGAACTCACAGCATACCCTGTAACTGTATGGCAGACATTCTCCTTTCTAATGGGAATTTGTTGTTACTGTGGCCCTGATCTATGTGTCTTTAAATTCTAAGTGGGGTTTTTCTTAAATTTGGTCAGTCGTTGTACTCAGTACATGCCCTTTAACTGTATAGCAGACCCTCTCTTTTCAAATGGGAACAGGTCGTACTTGTTACTGTGGCCTTGCTCTATGTGTCCTTAAATTCTTAGTGTTTTTTTTCTTAAATTTGGTCATTTGTTGGACTCAGTGCATACCCTTTAACTGTATAGCAGACCCTCTCCTTTCTAATGGGAACATGTCGTATTTGTTACTGTGGCCCTTCTCTATGTGTCTTTAAATTCTTAGTGGGGTTTATCCTTAAATTGGTTAGCCGTTGAATTCACTGCATGTCCTATAACTGTGTAGCAGACCATCTCCTTTCTAATGGGAACATGTCAATCTTGTTATTGTGGGCCTGCTCTTTGTGTCTTTAAATTCTTAGTCGGGTTTTTCCTAAACTTGCTCAGCCGTTGGACTCATTGCATACCCTATACTGTATAGCAGACCCTCTCCTTTCGAATGGAAATTTGTTGTTACTGTGGCCCTGCTCTATGTGTCTTGAAATTCTTAGTGGGGTTTTTCCTAAAATTGGTCAACCGTTGGACTCACTGCATACCCTATAACTGTATAGCAGACCCTCTCATTTTTAATGGAAACATGTCGAACTTGTTTTTGTGGCACTCCTCTATGTGTCTTTAAATTCTTAGTGGGGTTTTTCCTAAAATTGCTCAGCCGTTGGACTCTTTGCATACCCTATAACTGCATAGAAGACTCTCTGTATTCAATTGGGAACATGTCGTACTTGTTACTGTGGCCCTGCTCTATGTGTCTTTAAATTCTTAGTGGGGTTTTTCCTAAAATTGGTCGGCCATTGGACTCACTGCATACCCTATAACTGTATTGCAGACTTTCTCCTTTCTAATGGGAATTTGTCGTTACTGTGGCCCTGCTCTATGTGTCTTTAAATTCTTAGTGGGGTTTTTCCTAAAATTGGTCAACCATTGGACTCACTGCATACCCTCTAACTGTATAGCAGACCCTCTCCTTTCTAATGGGAACGCCTCGTACTTGTTACTGTGGCCCTGCTCTATGTGTTTTTAAATTCTTAGGGTTTTTTTCCTAAATTTGGTCAGCCGATGGACTCAGTGCATACCCTGTAACTGTATAGCAGACCCTCTACTTTCTAATGGGAATTTGTTGTTACTGTGGCCCTGCTCTATGTGTCTTTAAATTCTTAGTGGGGTTTTTCCTAAATTTGGTCAGCCGATGGACTCACTGCATACCCTATAACTGAATAGCAGACCCTCTACTTTATAATGGGAATTTGTTGTTACTGTGGCCCTGCTCTATGTGTCTTTAAATTCTTAGTGGGGTTTATCCTAAATTTGGTCAGCCATTGGACTCACTGCATACCCTTTAACGGTATAGCAGACTCTCTCCTTTCTAAGGGGAATTTGTTGTTACTGTGGCCCTGCTCTTTGTGTCTTTAAATTCTTAGCGGGTTTTTTCCTAAAATTCAGCCGTTGGACTCACTGCATACCCTATAACTGTATAGCAGACCCTCTCCTTTCTAATGGGAACAGGTCGTACTTGTTACTGTTGCCCTGCTCTATGTGTCCTTAAATTCTTAGTGGGTTTTTTCTTAAATTAGGTCATTTGTTGGACTCAGTGCATACCCTTTAATTGTATAGCAGACCATCTCCTTTCTAATGGGAACATGTCGTATTTGTTACTGTGGCCCTTCTCTATGTGTCTTTAAATTCTCAGTGGGGTTTTTCCTTAAATTGGTCAGCTGTTGAATTCACTGCATACCATAAAACTGTATAGCAGACCCTCTCCTTTCTAATGGGAACATGTCAATCTTGTTATTGTGGGTCTGCTCTATGTGTCTTTAAATTCTTAGTGGGTTTTTTCCTAAACTTGCTCAGCCGTTGGAGTCATTGCGTACCCTATACTGTATAGCAGTCCCTCTCCTTTCGAATGTGAATTTGTTGTTACTGTGGCCCTGCTCTATGTGTCTTTATATTCTTTGTGGGATTTTTCCTAAAATTGGTCAGCCGTTGGACTCACTGCATACCCTATAACTGTATAGCATACCCTCTCATTTTTAATGGGAACATGTTGTACTTGTTTCTGTGGCCCTGCTCTATGTGTCTTTAAATTCTTAGTGAGGTTTTTCCTAAATTTGGTCAGCCATTGGACTCTCTGCATACTCTTTAGCTGTATAGCAGACTCTCTCCTTTCTAATGGGAATTTGTTGTTACTTTGGCCCTGCTCTAGGTGTCTTTAAATTCTTAGTGGGGTTTTTCCTAAAATTGGTCAGCCGTTGGACTCACTGCATACCCTATAACTGTATAGCAGACCCTTTCCTTTCTAATGGGAACACGTCATACTTGTTACTGTGGCCCTGCTCTATGTGTTTTTAAATTCTTAGGGGGTTTTTCCTAAATTTGGTCAGCCGATGGACTCACTGCATACCCTATAACTGTATAGCAAACCCTCTCCTTTCTAATGGGAATTTGTTGTTACTGTGGCCCTGCTCTATGTGTCTTTATATTCTTAGTGGGGTTTTTCCTAAATTTGGTCAGCCGTTGGACTCACTGCATACCCTATAACTGTATAGAAGACCCTCTCATTTCTAATGGGAACATGTCGTACTTGCTACTGTTGCCCTGCTCTATGTTTCTTTAAATTCTTAGTGGGGTTTTTCCTAAATTTGGTCAGCCGTTGGACTCACTGCATTCCCTACAACTGTATAGCAGACCCTCTCCTTTCTAATGAGAATTTGTCATTACTGTGGACCTACTTTGTGTGTCTTTAAATTCTTAGTGGGGTTTTTCCTAAATTTGGTCAGTCGTTGGACTCATTGGTTACTCTATAACTGTATAGCAGACTCTCTCCTTTCTAATGGGAATTTGTTGATACTGTGGCCCTGCTCTATGTGTCTTTAAATTCTTAGAGGGGTTTTTCCTTAAATTAGTCAGCCGTTGGACTCACTGCATACCCTATATCTGTATAGCAGACCCTCTCTTTACTAATGGGAACATGTCGTACTTGTTACTGTGGCCCTGCTCTATGTTTTTTTAAATTCTTAGTGGGGTTTTTCCTAAAATTGGTCAACTGTTTGACTCACTGCAAACCCTATAACTATAGAGCAGACCCTCTCCTTTCTAATGGGAACAGGTCATACTTGTTACTGTGACCCTGCTCTATGTGTCCTTAAATTCTTAGTGTGTTTTTTCTTAAATTTGGTCATTCGATGGACTCAGTGCATACCCTTTTACTGTATAGCAGACCCTCTCCTTTCTAATGGGAACATGTCGTATTTGTTACTGTGGCCCTGCTCTATGTGTCTTTAAATTCTTTGTGGGGTTTTTCCTTAAATTGGTCAGCCGTTGGACTCACTGCATACCCTATAACTGTATAGCAGACCCTCTCCTTTCTAATGGGAACATGTCATACTTGTTATTGTGGCCCTGCTCTATGTGTCTTTAAATTCATAGTGGGGTTTTTCCTAAAATTGCTCAGCCGTTGGACTCATTGCATACCCTATACAGTATAGCAGACCCTCTCCTTTCGAATGGGAATTTGTTGTTACTGTGCCCCTGCTCTATGTGTCTTTAAATTCTTAGTGGGGTTTTTCCTAAAATTGGTCAGCCATTGGACTCACTGCATACCCTATAACTGTATAGCAGACCCTCTCCTTTTTCATGGGAACATGTCGTATTTGTTTCTGTGGCCCTGCTCTATGTGTCTTTAAATTCTTAGTGGGGTTTTTCCTAAATTTGGTCAGCCATTGGACTCACTGCATACCGTTTAACTATATAGCAGACTCTCTCCTTTCTAAGGGGAATTTGTTGTTACTGTGGCCCTGCTCTATGTGTCTTTAAATTCTTAGCGGGTTTTTTCCTAAAATTCAGCCGTTGGACTCACTGCATACCCTATAACTGTATAGCAGACACTCTCCTTTCTAATGGGAATTTGTTGTTACTGTGGCCCTGCTCTATGTGTCTTTAAATTCTTAGTTGGGTTTTTCCTAAAATTGGTCAACCGTTGGACTCATTGCATACCCTATAACTGTATAGCAGACCCTCTCCTTTCTAATGGGAACGCCTCGTACTTGTTACTGTGGCCCTGCTCAATGTGTTTCTAAATTCTTAGTTTTTTTTTCCTAAATTTGGTCAGCCGATGGACTCAGTGCATACCCTGTAACTGTGTAGCAGACCCTATACTTTCTAATCAGAATTTGTTGTTACTGTGGCCCTGCTCTATGTGTCTTTAAATTCTTAGTGGGGTTTTTCCTAAATTTGGTCAGCCGATGGACTCACTGCATACCCTATAACTGAATAGCAGACTCTCTACTTTCTAATGGGAATTTGTTGTTACTGTGGCCCTTCTCTATGTGTCTTTAAATTCTTAGTGGGGTTTTTCCTAAATTTGGTCAGCCATTGGACTCTCTGTATACCCTTTAACGGTATAGCAGACTCTCTCCTTTTTAAGGGGAATTTGTTGTTACTGTGGCCCTGCTCTTTGTGTCTTTAAATTCTTAGTGGGTTTTTTCCTAAAATTCAGCCGTTGGACTCACTGCATACCCTATAACTGTATAGCAGACTCTCTACTTTCTAATGGGAATTTGTTGTTACTGTGGCCCTGATCTATGTGTCTTTAAATTCTAAGTGGGGTTTTTCTTAAATTTGGTCAGTCGTTGGACTCACTGCATACCCTATAACTGTATAGCAGACCCTCTCCTTTCTAATGGGAACAGGTCGTACTTGTTACTGTTGCCCTGCTCTATGTGTCCTTAAATTCTTAGTGGGTTTTTTCTTAAATTAGGTAATTTGTTGGACTCAGTGCATACCCTTTAACTGTATAGCAGACCATCTCCTTTCTTATGGGAACATGTAGTATTTGTTACTGTGGCCCTTCTCTATGTGTCTTTAAATTCTCAGTGGGGTTTTTCCTTAAATTGGTCAGCTGTTGAATTCTCTGCATACCTTATAACTGTAGAGCAGACCCTCTCCTTTCTAATGGGAACATGTCAATTTTGTTATTGTGGGCCTGCTCTATGTGTCTTTAAATTCTTAGTGGGTTTTTTCCTAAACTTGCTCAGCCGTTGGAGTCATTGCGTACCCTATACTGTATAGCAGTCCCTCTCCTTTTGAATGTGAATTTGTTGTTACTGTGGCCCTGCTCTATGTGTCTTTAAATTCTTTGTGGGATTTTTCCTAAAATTGGTCAGCCATTGGACTCACTGCATACCCTATAACTGTATAGCAGACCTTCTCATTTTTAATGGGAACATGTCGTACTTGTTTCTGTGGCCCTGCTCTATGTGTCTTTAAATTCTTAGTGAGGTTTTTCCTAAATTTGGTCAGCCATTGGACTCACTGCATACCATTTAGCTGTATAGCAGACTCTCTCCTTTCTAATGGGAATTTGTTGTTACTTTGGCCCTGCTCTATGTGTCTTTAAATTCTTAGTAGGGTTTTTCCTAAAATTGGTCAGCCGTTGGACTCACTGCATACCCTATAACTGTATAGCAGACCCTCTCCTTTCTAATGGGAATTTGTTGTTACTGTGGCCCTGCTCTATGTGTCTTTAAATTCTTAGTGGGGTTTTTCCTAAATTTGGTCAGCCGTTGGACTCACTGCATACCCTATAACTGTATAGAAGACCCTCTCATTTCTAATGGGAACATGTCGTACTTGCTACTCTTGCCCTGCTCTATGTTTCTTTAAATTCTTAGTGGGGTTTTCCTAAATTTGGTCAGCCGTTGGACTCACTGCATGCCCTACAACTGTATAGCAGACCCTCTCCTTTCTAATGAGAATTTGTCATTACTGTGGACCTACTTTGTGTGTCTTTAAATTCTTAGTGGGGTTTTTCCTAAATTTGGTCAGTCGTTGGACTCATTGGTTACCCTATAACTGTACAGCAGACTCTCTCCTTTCTAATGGGAATTTGTTGTTATTGTGGCCCTGCTCTATGTGTCTTTAAATTCTTAGAGGGGTTTTTCCTTAAATTAGTCAGCCGTTGGACTCACTGCATACCCTATATCTGTATAGCAGACCCTCTCCTTACTAATGGGAACATGTCGTACATGTTACTGTGGCCCTGCTCTATGTTTCTTTAAATTCTTCGTGGGGTTTTTCCTAAATTTGGTCAGCAGTTGGACGCACTGCACACCCTATAACTGTATAGCAGACTCTCTCCTTTCTAATAGGACTTTGTTGTTACTGTGGCCCTGCTCTATCTGTCTTTAAATTCTTAGTGGGGTTTTTCCTAAAATTGGTCAGCCTTTGGACTCACTGCATACCCTATAACTGTATAGCAGACCCTCTCCTTTCTAATGGGAACAGGTCATACTTGTTACTGTGACCCTGCTCTATGTGTCTTTAAAATCTTAGTGGGTTTTTTCTTAAATTTGGTCTTTCTTTGGACTCAGTGCATACTCTTTAACTGTATAGCAGACCCTCTCCTTTCTAATGGGAACATGTCGTATTTGTTACTGTGGCCCTGCTCTATGTGTCTTTAAAATCTTAGTGGGGTTTTTCCTAAAATTGGTCAGCCGTTGGACTCACTGCATACCCTATAACTGTATAGCTGACCTTCTCCTTTCTTATGGGAACATGTCGTATTTGTTACTGTGGCCCTGATCCATGTGTCTTTAAATTCTTAGTGGGGGGTTTTCCTAAATTTGGTCAGCCGTTGAACTCACAGCATACCCTGTAAATGTATAGCAGACTCTCTCCATTCTAATGGGAATTTGTTGTTACTGTGGCCCTGATCTATGTGTCTTTAAAATCTAAGTGGGGTTTTTCTTAAATTTGGTCCGTCCTTGGACTAACTGCATACCCTGTAACTGTATAGCAGACCCTCTCCTTTCTAATGGGAACAGGTCGTACTTGTTACTGAGGCCCTGCTCCATGTGTCTTTAAATTCTTAATGGGGTTTTTTCCTAAATTTGGTCAGCCGTTGAACTCACTGCATACCCTGTAACTGTATGGCAGACATTCTCCTTTCTAATGGGAATTTGTTGTTACTGTGGCCCTGATCTATGTGTCTTTAAATTCTAAGTGGGGTTTTTCTTAAATTTGGTCAGTCGTTGGACTCAGTGCATGCCCTTTAACTGTATAGCAGACCCTCTCCTTTCAAATGGGAACAGGTTGTACTTGTTACTGTGGCCCTGCTCTATGTGTCCTTAAATTCTTAGTGTTTTTTTCTTAAATTTGGTCATTTGTTGGACTCAGTGCATACCCTTTAACTGTATAGCAGACCCTCTCCTTTCTAATGGGTACATGTCGTATTTGTTACTGTGGCCCTTCTCTATGTGTCTTTAAATTCTTAGTGGGGTTTATCCTTAAATTGGTTAGCCGTTGAATTCACTGCATATCCTATAACTGTATAGCAGACCATCTCCTTTCTAATGGGAACATGTCAATCTTGTTATTGTGGGCCTGCTCTATGTGTCTTTAAATTCTTAGTGGGGTTTTTCCTAAACTTGCTCAGCCGTTGGACCCATTGCATACCCTATACTGTAAAGCAGACCCTCTCCTTTCGAATGGAAATTTGTTGCTAATGTGGCCCTGCTCTATGTGTCTTGAAATTCTTAGTGGGATTTTTCCTAAAATTCGTCAACCGTTGGACTCACTGCATACCCTATAACTGTATAGCAGACCCTCTCATTTTTAATGGGAACATGTCGAACTTGTTTTTGTGGCACTCCTCTAAGTGTCTTTAAATTCTTAGTGGGGTTTTTCCTAAAATTGCTCAGCCGTTGGACTCTTTGCATACCCTATAACTGTATATAAGACTCTCTGCATTCAATTGGGAACATGTCTTACTTGTTACTGTGGCCCTGCTCTATGTGTCTTTAAAATCTAAGTGGGGTTTTTCTTAAATTTGGTCCGTCCTTGGACTAACTGCATACCCTGAAACTGTATAGCAGACCCGCTCCTTTCTAATGGGAACAGGTCGTACTTGTTACTGTGGCCCTGCTCTATATGTCCTTAAATTCTTACTGTTTTTTTTCTTAAATTTGGTCATTCGTTGGATTCAGTGCATACCCTTTAACTGTATGTCTGACTCTCTCCTTTCTTATGTGAATTTTTTGATACTGTGGCCCTTCGCTATGTGTCTTTAAATTCTTAGTGGGGTTTTTCCTAAAATTGGTCAGCCGTTGGACTAACTGGATACCCTATAACTGTATAGCAGACCCTCTCCTTTCTAATGGGAACATGTCGTACTTGTTACTGAGGCCCTGCTCCATGTGTCTTTAAATTCTTAATGGGGTTTTTTCCTAAATTTGGTCAGCCGTTGAACTCACTGCATACCCTGTAACTGTATGGCAGACATTCTCCTTTCTAATGGGAATTTGTTGTTACTGTGGCCCTGATCTATGTGTCTTTAAATTCTAAGTGGGGTTTTTCTTAAATTTGGTCAGTCATTGGACTCAGTGCATGCCCTTTAACTGTATAGCAGACCCTCGCCTTTCAAATGGGAGCATGTTGTACTTGTTACTGTGGCCCTGCTCTATGTGTCCTTAAATTCTTAGTGTTTTTTTCTTAAATTTGGTCATTTGTTGGACTCAGTGCATACCCTTTAACTGTATAGCAGACCCTCTCCTTTCTAATGGGTACATGTCGTATTTGTTACTGTGGCCCTTCTCTATGTGTCTTTAAATTCTTAGTGGGGTTTATCCTTAAATTGGTTAGCCGTTGAATTCACTGCATATCCTATAACTGTATAGCAGACCATCTCCTTTCTAATGGGAACATGTCAATCTTGTTATTGTGGGCCTGCTCTATGTGTCTTTAAATTTTTAGTGGGGTTTTTCCTAAACTTCCTCAGCCGTTGGACCCATTGCATACCCTATACTGTATAGCAGACCCTCTCCTTTCGAATGGAAATTTGTTGTTACTGTGGCCCTGCTCTATGTGTCTTGAAATTCTTAGTGGGATTTTTCCTAAAATTGGTCAACCGTTGGACTCACTGCATACCCTATAACTGTATAGCAGACCCTCTCATTTTTAATGGGAACATGTCGAACTTGTTTTTGTGGCACTCCTCTATGTGTCTTTAAATTCTTAGTGGGGTTTTTCCTAAAATTGCTCAGCCGTTGGACTCTTTGCATATCCTATAACTGTATATAAGACTCTCTGCATTCAATTGGGAACATATCTTACTTGTTACTGTGGCCCTGCTCTATGTGTCTTTAAATTGTTAGTGGGGTTTTTCCTAAAATTGGTCGGCCATTGGACTCACTGCATACCCTATAACTGTATTGCAGACTTTCTCCTTTCCAATGGGAATTTGTCGTTACTGTGGCCCTGCTCTATGTTTCTTTAAATTCTTAGTGGGGTTTTTCCTAAATTTGGTCAGCCGTTGGACTCACTGCATATCCTATAACTGTATAGCAGACCCTCTCCTTTCTAATGGGAATTTATTGTTACTGTGGCCCTGCTCTATGTGTCTTTAAATTCTTAGTGGGGTTTTTCCTAAAATTGGTCAGCCGATGGACTCACTGCATACCCTATAACTGTATAGCGGACCCTCTCCTTTCTAATGGGAAAATTTCATACTTGCTGCTGTTGCCCTGCTCTATGTGTCCTTAAATTCTTAGTGGGGTATTTCCTAAATTTGGTCAGCCGTTTGACGCACATCATACCCTATAACTGTATATCTGACTCTCTCCTTTCTAATGTGAATTTGTTATTACTGTGGCCCTGCTTTATGTGTCTTTAAATTCTTAGTGGGGTTTTTCCTAAAATTTGTCAGCCATTGGACTCACTGCATACCCTATAACTGTATAGCAGACCCTCTCCTTTCTAATGGGAACATGTCGTACTTGTTACTGTGGCCCTGCTCCATGTGTCTTTAAATTCTTAGTGGGGTTTTTTCCTAAATTTGGTCAGCCGTTGGACTCACTGCATACCCTGTAACTGTATAGCAGACTCTCTCCTTTCTAAGGGGAATTTGCTGTTACTGTGGCCCTGCTCTATGTGTCTTTAAACTCTTAGCGGGTTTTTTCCTAAAATTCAGCCGTTGGACTCACTGCATACCCTATAACTGTATAGCAGACACTCTCCTTTCTAATGGGAATTTGTTGTTACTGTGGTCCTGCTCTATGTGTCTTTAAATTCTTAGTGGGGTTTTTCCTAAAATTGGTCAACCGTTGGACTCACTGCATACCCTATTATTGTATAGCAGACCCTCTCCTTTCTAATGGGAACGCCTCGTACTTGTTACTGTGGCCCTGCTCTATGTGTTTTTAAATTCTTAGTTTTTTTTTCCTAAATTTGGTCAGCCGATGGAGTCAGTGCATACCCTGTAACTGTATAGCAGACCCTATACTTTCTAATGGGAATTTGTTGTTACTGTGGCCCTGCTCTATGTGTCTTTAAATTCTTAGTGGGGTTTTTCCTAAATTTGGTCAGCCGATGGACTCACTGCATACCCTATAACTGAATAGCAGACCCTCTACTTTCTAATGGGAATTTGTTGTTACTGTGGCCCTGCTCTATGTGTCTTTAAATTTTTAGTGGGGTTTTTCCTAAATTTAGTCAGCCATTGGACTCACTGTATACCCTTTAACGGTATAGCAGACTCTCTCCTTTCTAAGGGGAATTTGTTGTTACTGTGGCCCTGCTCTTTGTGTCTTTAAATTCTTAGTGGGTTTTTTCCTAAAATTCAGCCGTTGGACTCACTGCATACCCTATAACTGTATAGCAGACTCTCTCCTTTCTAATGGGAATTTGTTGTTACTGTGGTCCTGATCTATGTGTCTTTAAATTCTAAGTGGGGTTTTTCTTAAATTTGGTCAGTCGTTGGACTCACTGCATACCCTATAACTGTATAGCAGACTCTTTCCTTTCTAATGGGAACAGGTGGTACTTTTTACTGTGGCCCTGCTCTATGTGTCCTTAAATTCTTTGTGGGTTTCTTCTTAAATTTGGTCTTCGTTGGAATCAGTGCATACCCTTTAACTGTACAGCAGACCCTCTCCTTTCTAATGGGAACATGTCGTATTTGTTACTGTGGCCCTGCTCTATGTGTCTTTTAATTCTTAGTGAGGTTTTTCCTTAAATTGGTCAGTCGTTGGACTCACTGCATATCCTATAGCTGTATAGCAGACCCTCTCCTTTCTAAGGGGAACATGTCATTCTTGTTATTGTGGCCCTGCTCTATGTGTCTTTAAATTCTTAGAGGGGTTTTTCCTAAAATTGGTCAGCCGTTGGACTCACTGCATACCCTATAACTGTATAGCAGACCCTCTCTTTTTTAATATTAACATGTTGTACTTGTTTTTGTTGCCCTGCTCTATGTGTCTTTAAATTCTTAGTGGAGTTTTTCCTAAATTTGGTCAGCCGTTGGTCTCACTGTGTACCCTTTAACTTTATAGCAGACTCTCTCCTTTCTAATGGGAATTTGTTGTTACTGTGGCCCTGCTCTATGTGTCTTTAAATTCTTAGTGGGGTTTTTCCTAAAATTGGTCAGCCATTGGACTCACTGCATACCCTATAACTGTATAGCAGACCCTCTCCTTTCTAATGGGAACATGTCGTACTTGTTACTGTGGCCCTGCTCTATGTGTCTTTAAATTCTTAGTGGGATTTTTCTTAAATTTGGTCAGTCGTTGGACTCACTGCATACCCTTTAACTGTATAGCAGACCCTCTCCTTTCTAATGGGAACTGGTCGTACTTGTTACTGTGGCCCTGCTCTATGTGTCCTTAAATTCTTTGTGGGTTTTTTCTTAAATTTGGTCATTCGTTGGAATCAGTGCATACCCTTTAACTGTACAGCAGACCCTCTCCTTTCTAATGGGAACATGTCGTATTTGTTACTGTGGCCCTGCTCTATGTGTCTTTTAATTCTTAGTGGGGTTTTTCCTTAAATTGGTCAGCCGTTGGACTCACTGCCTATCCTATAGCTGTATAGCAGACCCTCTCCTTTCTAATGGAAACATGTCATTCTTGTTATTGTGGCCCTGCTCTATGTGTCTTTAAATTCTTAGAGGGGTTTTTCCTAAAATTGGTCAGCCGTTGGACTCACTGCATACCCTATAACTGTATAGCAGACCCTCTCCTTTTTAATATTAACATGTTGTACTTGTTTTTGTTGCCCTGCTCTATGTGTCTTTAAATTTTTAGTGGAGTTTTTCCTAAATTTGGTCAGCCGTTGGTCTCACTGCGTACCCTTTAACTGTATAGCAGACTCTCTCCTTTCTAATGGGAATTTGTTGTTACTGTGGCCCTGCTCTATGTGTCTTTAAATTCTTAGTGGGTTTTTTCCCACATTTTGGCAGCCCTTGCAGTCACAGCATGGGCATTACCACTATAGGAGACCCGCTCCTTTATAATGGGAACATTTTTTTTATTGAGACCCTCCTCTACGTCTCTTCAAAGGGGTATTGGGTTGCGTCTAAATTTTTGGCAGCCCTTGCCGTCACTGGATACGCAAGAACAGTATAGGAGACACACTTGTTAATAATGGTAACAACAAAGCATAGCCGGCTGATGGCTCTCTAACAATAGCGAGGACCGACTGCTGGCCTTTTAAGAATAATAAGGACCGTCTGATGGTCCTATGAAAATAGGCTTTATGACTTTCAGAGTCCCTCCATCATAAATAAAACAGGATGTGTCTGATGATGTGTCACACACAACATTGCCAGATAAGGTTGTAAAATGTCAAAATGACATTTCCCGGTGAATGCATTTGTCTTAAAAAATAACATAAAAAAACAAAACAGTAGGATCTTTCTTTAGTATAAAAAACAGCGTCACCAATCTAACCTCAATTAATCACATTGTTCAGCTCCTCCACCTCCTCCTCCATCTCCGAAATGACCACATCATTCACAAGTTGACAGAACTGCAGCACTGCCTTGGCCAAGCGGCAACAGGCTGTGCTGAAGATAACATGCTTAATTGTTGGACCCATCCTCTTTTTCTCTGAAGAGGCAATTTGCATATTAAATTTCCCAGAGGAGCATTGCACGGCGAATAAGCCTCCTTACCTTGACGTGCCAAAGCCGGTATGTCACTCTCCACAAGGACAAACGTTACCCCTTAGACCTCAGTCCAGAGCCTCTCATCTAGCCAAATCAGTTCTCAGAGTTTGCACTGACGAGGGCCAACAGCCCGAAACACAGCGTCTGCAAATTGAGATTCTGATTTGGCTTTTATCCTAAGTCACATTGCACGACTCGTTAAAGGGTTGATTGTGACTTGTAGGATTGCTGCTTCCATTAGGTGGCGCTATAGAGTTTAAGTCCTCTTTTTCTCTGAAGAGGCAATTTGCTCTTTGGTGTAGATTTTGTTCTCACAGGGGTACACGTGATAAAACAGAAATTGGTTTTCTTTCTACCGTGGAATATAAAACAGGTCATATTTCATCTTTTAATTCTTTGGTGCAGATATTGTTCTCCACACAGGGTACACAGACATAATAAATAGAGATGAGCGTTGTTCGACTCGAACTGTTCGCCAATCTCAAATTTGAGCTGTTTTGGGCGGTGTTCGAGCCGTTCGGCGAACACGAATGATTTGAAAAAAATTCGGCTGTTCGAGGTTATATTCGATAACTGTTCGTGCACCAAAATCATAACTGGATTTTTTCTCAGTAATGCTGAAAATTAATGTTAATACGCAGTTTGAGTGTACAGCGGGGCGGGGGGAGGGGCAGGGGATGGATCTCTGCAGGAATAATGAAGATCTCCATTTTTTTTTTCTCTTTCCCGCATTTACAGTGGGGAGGTGCAATCTGTCAGCCTATCAGCAGCGCACACACGGAGCGAACTGCTTTTTTTCACACAAGCAAGGGCATGTGTCATTGGCAGTGTATGTCACATGTCCTTGCCCTATAAGACCCAGCCATTTTCCCTGTCGCCACCATTTTCTCGCTGCTGCAGCTGCATGTTAGACGGCACCGCTGTTGCTGTGTGCGCTATACCTTGTTAATTTCAAGCCAATTTTCGAACAAATCTACAGATATCTTGGGAGTAGGGAATAGTTGTGATTGCAGTCCTTTTAAGGAATAGGTTACCGCATTTCCTATGACTTTTATCAGGCAGGTCTGTGCTCTTAAATAGATAGGTTGTGGGAGTAAAGACTAATTGTAATTGCAGTCCTTTTCAGGACTAAGTTACATCAGTTCCTATCAGTTTTTGCCAGGCAGGTATGTGCCAGTGCTGTGCAAGTTTTTTTCACAGCATTTGGCTAAATCTAGCAAAGCTAATCCTTTTTGGCCTATTGCAGAGTGTGTTAGTCAGTGGAGTAGCCTATCTGTGTTGCAAGATACACCACCTGTGTATAGAATACCAATTTTTTTACTGCACCTAGTGAAGTAAAACCTTTTGGGCATAGCATCATTCTATTAGTCTATCTATACTGACCTCCATGAGGTTGCAAATTGAATATAATTTTTTTCTGCATCTAGCTCTGAAAAAATATTTGGCCTTCTAGCTGTGTGTGGGACTTGTTCTATTAGTCCATCTATACTGACCTCCATCAGGTTGCAAACTGAATATAATTTTTTTCTGCATCTACCTCTGAAAAAATATTTGGGCTTCTAGCTGTGTGTGGGACTTGTTCTATTAGTCCATCTATACTGACCTCCATCAGGTTGCAAATTGAATATCATTTTTTTCTGCATCTAGCTCTGAAAAAATATTTGGCCTTCTAGCAGTGTGTGGGACTTGTTCTATTAGTCCATCTATATTGACCTCCATCAGGTTGCAAATTAAAAATAATTTTTTGTCTGCATCTAGCTCTGAAAAAATATTTGGCCTTCTAGCAGAGTGTGGGACTTGTTCTATTAGTCCATCTATACTGACCTCCATCAGGTTGCAAATTAAAAATAATTTTTATCTGCATCTAGCTCTGAAAAAATATTTGGCCTTCTAGCAGTGTGTGGGACTTGTTCTATTAGTCCATCTATACTGACCTCCATCAGGTTGCAAATTCAAAATAATTTTTATCTGCATCTAGCTCTGAAAAAGTATTTGGCCTTCTAGCAGTGTGTGGGACTTGTTCTATTAGTCCATCTATACTGACCTCCATCAGGTTGCAAACTGAATATAATTTTTTTCTGCATCTACCTCTGAAAAAATATTTGGCCTTCTAGCTGTGTGTGGGACTTGTTCTATTAGTCCATCTATACTGACCTCCATCAGGTTGCAAATTCAAAAATTTTTTTATCTGCATCTAGCTCTGAAAAAATATTTGGCCTTCTAGCAGTGTGTGGGACTTGTTCTATTAGTCCATCTATACTGACCTCCATCAGGTTGCAAATTAAAAATAATTTTTTTCTGCATCTAGCTCTGAAAAAATATTTGGCCTTCTAGCAGTGTGTGGGACTTGTTCTATTAGTCCATCTATACTGACCTCCATCAGGTTGCAAATTCAAAATAATTTTTTGTCTGCATCTACCTCTGAAAAAATATTTGGCCTTCTAGCAGTGTGTGGGACTTGTTCTATTAGTTCATCTATACTGACCTCCATCAGGTTGCAAATAAAAAATAATTTTTATCTGCATCTAGCTCTGAAAAAATATTTGGCCTCCTAGCAGTGTGTGGGACTTGTTCTATTAGTCCATCTATACTGACCTCCATCAGGTTGCAAACTGAATATAATTTTTTTCTGCATCTACCTCTGAAAAAATATTTGGCCTTCTAGCTGTGTGTGGGACTTGTTCTATTAGTCCATCTATACTGACCTCCATCAGGTTGCAAATTCAAAATAATTTTTATCTGCATCTAGCTCTGAAAAAATATTTTGCCTTCTAGCAGTGTGTGGGACTTGTTCTATTAGTCCATCTATACTGACCTCCATCAGGTTGCAAATTAAAAATAATTTTTATCTGCATCTAGCTCTGAAAAAATATTTGGCCTTCTAGCAGTGTGTGGGACTTGTTCTATTAGTCCATCTATACTGACCTCCATCAGGTTGCAAACTGAATATAATTTTTTTCTGCATCTACCTCTGAAAAAATATTTGGGCTTCTAGCTGTGTGTGGGACTTGTTCTATTAGTCCATCTATACTGACCTCCATCAGGTTGCAAACTGAATATAATTTTTTTCTGCATCTACCTCTGAAAAAATATTTGGGCTTCTAGCTGTGTGTGGGACTTGTTCTATTAGTCCATCTATACTGACCTCCATCAGGTTGCAAATTCAAAAATTTTTTTATCTGCATCTAGCTCTGAAAAAATATTTGGCCTTCTAGCAGTGTGTGGGACTTGTTCTATTAGTCCATCTATACTGACCTCCATCAGGTTGCAAATTCAAAATAATTTTTTGTCTGCATCTACCTCTGAAAAAATATTTGGCCTTCTAGCAGTGTGTGGGACTTGTTCTACTAGTCCATCTATACTGACCTCCATCAGGTTGCAAATTAAAAATAATTTTTATCTGCATCTAGCTCTGAAAAAATATTTGGCCTCCTAGCAGTGTGTGGGACTTGTTCTATTAGTCCATCTATACTGACCTCCATCAGGTTGCAAACTGAATATAATTTTTTTCTGCATCTACCTCTGAAAAAATATTTGGCCTTCTAGCTGTGTGTGGGACTTGTTCTATTAGTCCATCTATACTGACCTCCATCAGGTTGCAAATTCAAAATAATTTTTATCTGCATCTAGCTCTGAAAAAATATTTTGCCTTCTAGCAGTGTGTGGGACTTGTTCTATTAGTCCATCTATACTGACCTCCATCAGGTTGCAAATTAAAAATAATTTTTATCTGCATCTAGCTCTGAAAAAATATTTGGCCTTCTAGCAGTGTGTGGGACTTGTTCTATTAGTCCATCTATACTGA
Source organism: Phyllobates terribilis (assembly GCF_046119375.1). Classification (NCBI taxonomy): domain Eukaryota; kingdom Metazoa; phylum Chordata; class Amphibia; order Anura; family Dendrobatidae; genus Phyllobates; species Phyllobates terribilis. The sequence goes on along the minus strand of NW_027362769.1, from coordinate 62,801,372 downwards.
CCTCCATCAGGTTGCAAACTGAATATAATTTTTTTCTGCATCTACCTCTGAAAAAATATTTGGCCTTCTAGCTGTGTGTGGGACTTGTTCTATTAGTCCATCTATACTGACCTCCATCAGGTTGCAAATTGAATATAATATTTTTCTGCATCTAGCTCTGAAAAAATATTTGGCCTTCTAACAGTGTGTGGGACTTGTTCTATTAGTCCATCTATACTGACCTCCATCAGGTTGCAAATTCAAAATAATTTTTCTCTGCATCTAGCTCTGAAAAAATATTTGGCCTTCTAGCAGTGTGTGGGACTTGTTCTATTAGTCCATCTATACTGACCTCAATCAGGTTGCAAATTAAAAATAATTTTTATCTGCATCTAGCTCTGAAAAAATATTTGGCCTTCTAGCAGTGTGTGGGACTTGTTCTATTAGTCCATCTATACTGACCTCCATCAGGTTGCAAATTAAAAATAATTTTTATCTGCATCTAGCTCTGAAAAAACATTTGGCCTTCTAGCAGTGTGTGGGACTTGTTCTATTAGTCCATCTATACTGACCTCCATCAGGTTGCAAACTGAATATAATTTTTTTATGCATCTACCTCTGAAAAAATATTTGGGCTTCTATCTGTGTGTGGGACTTGTTCTATTAGTCGATCTATACTGACCTCCATCAGGTTGCAAATTAAAAATAAGTTTTATCTGCATCTAGCTCTGAAAAAATATTTGGCCTTCTAGCAGTGTGTGTGACTTGTTCTATTAGTCCATCTATACTGACCTTCATCAGGTTGCAAACTGGATATAATTTTTTTCTGCATCTACCTCTGAAAAAATATTTGGCCTTCTAGCTGTGTGTGGGACTTGTTCTATTAGTCCATCTATACTGACCTCCATCAGGTTGCAAATTCAAAATAATTTTTATCTGCATCTAGCTCTGAAAAAATATTTGGCCTTCTAGCAGTGTGTGGGACTTGTTCTATTAGTCCATCTATACTGACCTCCATCCGGTTGCAAATTAAAAATAATTTTTTTCTGCATCTAGCTCTGAAAAAATATTTGGCCTTCTAGCAGTGTGTGGGACTTGTTCTATTAGTCCATCTATACTGACTTCCATCAGGTTGCAAATTCAAAATAATTTTTTGTCTGCATCTACCTCTGAAAAAATATTTGGCCATCTAGCAGTGTGTGGGACTTGTTCTATTAGTCCATCTATACTGACCTCCATCAGGTTGCAAATTAAAAATAATTTTTATCTGCATCTAGCTCTGAAAAAATATTTGGCCTTCTAGCAGTGTGTGGGACTTGTTCTATTAGTCTATCTATAGTGACCTCCATCAGGTTGCAAATTAAAAATAATGTTTATCTGCATCTAGCTCTGAAAAAATATTTGGCCTTCTAGCAGTGTGTGGGACTTGTTCTATTAGTCCATCTATACTGACCTCCATCAGGTTGCAAATTAAAAATAATTTTTATCTCCATCTAGCTCTGAAAAAATATTTGGCCTTCTAGCAGTGTGTGGGACTTGTTCTATTAGTCCATCTATACTGACCTCCATCAGGTTGCAAACTGAATATATTTTTTTCTGCATCTACCTCTGAAAAAATATTTGGGCTTCTAGCTGTGTGTGGGACTTGTTCTATTAGTCCATCTATACTGACCTCCATCAGGTTGCAAATTAAAAATAATTTTTATCTGCATCTAGCTCTGAAAAAATATTTTGCCTTCTAGCAGTGTGTGGGACTTCTTCTATTAGTCCATCTATACTGACCTCCATCAGGTTGCAAACTGAATATATTTTTTTCTGCATCTACCTCTGAAAAAATATTTGGGCTTCTAGCTGTGTGTGGGACTTGTTCTATTAGTCCATCTATACTGACCTCCATCAGGTTGCAAACTGAATATAATTTTTTTCTGCATCTACCTCTGAAAAAATATTTGGCCTTCTAGCTGTGTGTGGGACTTGTTCTATTAGTCCATCTATACTGACCTCCATCAGGTTGCAAATTCAAAATAATTTTTATCTGCATCTAGCTCTGAAAAAATATTTGGCCTTCTAGCAGTGTGTGGGACTTGTTCTATTAGTCCATCTATATTGACCTCCATCAGGTTGCAAATTTAAAATAATTTTTATCTGCATCTAGCTCTGAAAAAATATTTGGCCTTCTATTATTGTGTGGGACTTGTTCTATTAGTCCATCTATACTGACCTCCATCAGGTTGCAAATTAAAAATAATTTTTATCTGCATATAGCTCTGAAAAAATATTTGGCCTCCTAGCAGTGTGTGGGACTTGTTCTATTAGTCCATCTATACTGACCTCCATCAGGTTGTAAATTAAAAATAATTTTTATCTGCATCTAGCTCTGAAAAAATATTTGGCCTTCTAGCAGTGTGTGGGACTTGTTCTATTAGTCCATCTATACTGACCTCCATCAGGTTGCAAACTGAATATAATTTTTTTCTGCATCTACCTCTGAAAAAATATTTGGGCTTCTAGCTGTGTGTGGGACTTGTTCTATTAGTCTATCTATACTGACCTCCATCAGGTTGCCAATTAAAATTATTTTTATCTGCATCTTGCTCTGAAAAAATATTTGGCCTTCTAGCAGTGTGTGGGACTTGTTCTATTATTCCATCTATACTGACCTCCATCAGGTTGCAAACTGAATATAATTTTTTTCTGTATCTGCCTCTGAAAAAATATTTGGCCTTCTAGCTGTGTGTGGGACTTGTTCTATTAGTCCATCTATACTGACCTCCATCAGGTTGCAAATTGAATATAATTTTTTTCTGCATCTACCTCTGAAAAAATATTTGGCCTTCTAGCTGTGTGTGGGACTTGTTCTATTAGTCCATCTATACTGACCTTCATCAGGTTGCAAATTCAAAATAATTTTTATCTGCATCTAGCTCTGAAAAAAAATTTGGCCTTCTTGCAGTGTGTGGGACTTATTCTATTAGTCCATCTATACTGACCTCCATCAGGTTGCAAACTGAATATAATTTTTTTCTGCATCTACCTCTGAAAAAATATTTGGGCTTCTAGCTGTGTGTGGGACTTGTTCTATTAGTCCATCTATACTGACCTCCATCAGGTTGCAAATTAAAAATAATTTTTATCTGCATCTAGCTCTTAAAAAATATTTTGCCTTCTAGCAGTGTGTGGGACTTGTTCTATTAGTCCATCTATACTGACCTCCATCAGGTTGCAAACTGAATATAATTTTTTTCTACATCTGCCTCTGAAAAAATATTTGGGCTTCTAGCTGTGTGTGGGACTTGTTCTATTAGTCCATCTATACTGACCTTCATCAGGTTGCAAACTGAATATAATTTTTTTCTGCATCTACCTCTGAAAAAATATTTGGCCTTCTAGCTGTGTGTGGGACTTGTTCTATTAGTCCATCTATACTGACCTCCATCAGGTTGCAAATTCAAAATAATTTTTATCTGCATCTAGCTCTGAAAAAATATTTGGCCTTCTAGCAGTGTGTGGGATTTGTTCTTTTAGTCCATCTATACTGACCTCCACCCGGTTGCAAATTAAAAATATTTTTTTTCTGCATCTAGCTCTGAAAAAATATTTGGCCTTCTAGCAGCGTGTGGGACTTGTTCTATTAGTCCATCTATACTGACCTCCATCAGGTTGCAAATTAAAATTAATTTTTATCTGCATCTAGCTCTGAAAAAATATTTGGCCTTCTAGCAGTGTGTGGGACTTGTTCTATTAGTCCATCTATACTGACCTCCATCAGGTTGCAAATTAAAAATAATTTTTATCTCCAACTAGCTCTGAAAAAATATTTGGCCTTCAAGCAGTGTGTGGGACTTCTTCTATTAGTCCATCTATACTGACCTCCATCAGGTTGCAAACTGAATATATTTTTTTCTGCATCTCCCTCTGAAAAAATATTTGGGCTTCTAGCTGTGTGTGGGACTTGTTCTATTAGTCCATCTATACTGACCTCCATCAGGTTGCAAATTAAAAATAATTTTTATCTGCATCTAGCTCTGAAAAAATATTTTGCCTTCTAGCAGTGTGTTGGACTTGTTCTATTAGTCCATCTATACTGACCTCCATCAGGTTGCAAACTGAATATCAATTTTTTCTGCATCTACCTCTGAAAAAATATTTGGCCTTCTAGCTGTGTGTGGGACTTGTTCTATTAGTCCATCTATATTGACCTCCATCAGGTTGCAAATTCAAAATAATTTTTATCTGCATCTAGCTCTGAAAAAATATTTGGCCTTCTAGCAGTGTGTGGGACTTGTTCTATTAGTCCATCTATACTGACCTCCATCAGGTTGCAATTTAAAAATATTTTTTTTCTGCATCTAGCTCTGAAAAAATATTTGGCCTTCTAGCAGTGTCTGGGACTTGTTCTATTAGTCCATCTATACTGACCTCCATCAGGTTGCAAATTCAAAATAATTTTTTGTCTGCATCTAGCTCTGAAAAAATATTTGGCCTTCTAGCAGTGTGTGGGACTTGTTCTATTATTCCATCTATACTAACCTCCATCAGGTTGCAAACTGAATATAATTTTTTTCTGTTTCTGCCTCTGAAAAAATATTTGGCCTTCTAGCTGTGTGTGGGACTTGTTCTATTAGTCCATCTATACTGACCTCCATCAGGTTGCAAATTGAATATAATTTTTTTCTGCATCTACCTCTGAAAAAATATTTGGCCTTCTAGCTGTGTGTGGGACTTGTTCTATTAGTCCATCTATACTGACCTTCATCAGGTTGCAAATTCAAAATAATTTTTATCTGCATCTAGCTCTGAAAAAATATTTGGCCTTCTAGCAGTGTGTGGGACTTATTCTATTAGTCCATCTATACTGACCTCCATCAGGTTACAAACTGAATATAATTTTTTTCTGCATCTACCTCTGAAAAAATATTTGGGCTTCTAGCTGTGTGTGAGACTTGTTCTATTAGTCCATCTATACTGACCTCCATCAGGTTGCAAATTAAAAATAATTTTTATCTGCATCTAGCTCTGAAAAAATATTTTGCCTTCTAGCAGTGTGTGGGACTTGTTCTATTAGTCCATCTATACTGACCTCCATCAGGTTGCAAACTGAATATAATTTTTTTCTGCATCTGCCTCTGAAAAAATATTTGGGCTTCTAGCTGTGTGTGGGACTTGTTCTATTAGTCCATCTATACTGACCTCCATCAGGTTGCAAATTGAATATAATATTTTTCTGCATCTAGCTCTGAAAAAATATTTGGCCTTCTAGCAGTGTGTGGGACTTGTTCTATTAGTCCATCTATACTGACCTCCATGAGGTTTCAAAGTAAAAATAATTTTTATCTGCATCTAGCTCTGAAAAAATATTTGGCCTTCTAGCAGTGTGTGGGACTTGTTCTATTAGTCCATCTATACTGACCTCCATCAGGTTGCAAACTGAATATAATTTTTTTCTGCATATACCTCTGAAAAAATATTTGGGCTTCTAGCTGTGTGTGGGACTTGTTCTATTAGTCCATCTATACTGACCTCCATCAGGTTGCAAATTGAATATAATATTTTTCTGCATCTAGCTCGGAAAAAATATTTGGGCTTCTAGCTGTGTGTGGGACTTGTTCTATTAGTCCATCTATACTAACCTCCATCAGGTTGCAAATTGAATATAATATTTTTCTGCATCTAGCTCTGAAAAAATATTTGGCCTTCTAGCAGTGTGTGGGACTTGTTCTATTAGTCCATCTATACTGACCTCCATCAGGTTGCAAACTGAATATAATTTTTTCTGCATCTGCCTCTGAAAAAATATGTGGGCTTCTAGCTGTGTGTGCGACTTGTTCTCTTAGTCCATCTATACTGACCTCCATCAGGTTGCAAATTGAATATAATTTTTTTCTGCATCTAGCTCTGAAAAAATATTTGGCCTTCTAGCAGTGTGTGGGACTTGTTCTATTAGTACATCTATACTGACCTCGATCAGGTTGCAAATTCAAAATAATTTTTATCTGCATCTAGCGCTGAAAAAATATTTGGCCTTCTAGCAGTGTGTGGGACTTGTTCTATTAGTCCATCTATACTGACCTCCATCAGGTTGCAAACTGAATATAATTTTTTTCTGCATCTACCTCTGAAAAAATATTTGGGCTTCTAGCTGTGTGTGGGACTTGTTCTATTAGTCCATCTATACTGACCTCCATCAGGTTGCAAATTGAATATAATATTTTTCTGCATCTAGCTCTGAAAAAATATTTGGCCTTCTAACAGTGTGTGGGACTTGTTCTATTAGTCCATCTATACTGACCTCCATCAGTTTGCAAATTCAAAATAATTTTTATCTGCATCTAGCTCTGAAAAAATATTTGGCCTTCTAGCAGTGTGTGGGACTTGTTCTATTAGTCCATCTATACTGACCTCCATCAGGTTGCAAATTAAAAATAATTTTTATCTGCATCTAGCTCTGAAAAAATATTTGGCCTTCTAGCAGTGTGTGGGACTTATTCTATTAGTCCATCTATACTGACCTCCACCAGGTTGCAAACTGAATATAATTTTTTTCTGCATCTACCTCTGAAAAAATATTTGGGCTTCTAGCTGTGTGTGGGACTTGTTCTATTAGTCCATCTATACTGACCTCCATCAGGTTGCAAATTAAAAATAATTTTTATCTGCATCTAGCTCTGAAAAAATATTTTGCCTTCTAGCAGTGTGTGGGACTTGTTCTATTAGTCCATCTATACTGACCTCCATCAGGTTTCAAACTGAATATAATTTTTTTCTGCGTCTGCCTCTGAAAAAATATTTGGGCTTCTAGCTGTGTGTGGGACTTGTTCTATTAGTCCATCTATACTGACCTCCATCAGGTTGCAAATTGAATATAATATTTTTCTGCATCTAGCTCTGAAAAAATATTTGGCCTTCTAGCAGTGTGTGGGACTTGTTCTATTAGTCCATCTATACTGACCTCCATGAGGTTGCAAAGTAAAAATAATTTTTATCTGCATCTAGCTCTGAAAAAATATTTGGCCTTCTAGCAGTGTGTGGGACTTGTTCTATTAGTCCATCTATACTGACCTCCATCAGGTTGCAAACTGAATATAATTTTTTTCTGCATATACCTCTGAAAAAATATTTGGGCTTCTAGCTGTGTGTGGGACTTGTTCTATTAGTCCATCTATACTGACCTCCATCAGGTTGCAAATTAAAAATAATTTTAATCTGCATCTAGCTCTGAAAAAATATTTGGCCTTCTAGCAGTGTGTGGGACTTGTTCTATTAGTCCATCTATACTGACCTCCATCAGGTTGCAAATTAAAAATAATTTTTATCTGCATCTAGCTCTGAAAAAATATTTGGCCTTCTAGCAGTGTGTGGGACTTGTTCTATTAGTCCATCTATACTGACCTTCATCAGGTTGCAAACTGAATATAATTTTTTTCTGCATCTACCTCTGAAAAAATATTTGGGCTTCTAGCTGTGTGTGGGACTTGTTCTATTAGTCCATCTATACTGACCTCCATCAGGTTGCAAATTCAAAATAATTTTTATCTGCATCTAGCTCTGAAAAAATATTTGGCCTTCTAGCAGTGTGTGGGACTTGTTCTTTTAGTCCATCTATACTGACCTCCATCCGGTTGCAAATTAAAAATATTTTTTTTCTGCATCTAGCTCTGAAAAAATATTTGGCCTTCTAGCAGCGTGTGGGACTTGTTCTATTAGTCCATCTATACTGACCTCCATCAGGTTGCAAACTGAATATAATTTTTTTCTGCATATACCTCTGAAAAAATATTTGGGCTTCTAGCTGTGTGTGGGACTTGTTCTATTAGTCCATCTATACTGACCTCCATCAGGTTGCAAATTGAATATAATATTTTTCTGCATCTAGCTCGGAAAAAATATTTGGGCTTCTAGCTGTGTGTGGGACTTGTTCTATTAGTCCATCTATACTAACCTCCATCAGGTTGCAAATTGAATATAATATTTTTCTGCATCTAGCTCTGAAAAAATATTTGGCCTTCTAGCAGTGTGTGGGACTTGTTCTATTAGTCCATCTATACTGACCTCCATCAGGTTGCAAACTGAATATAATTTTTTCTCCATCTGCCTCCTAAAAAATATGTCGGCTTCTAGCTGTGTGTGCGACTTGTTCTCTTAGTCCATCTATACTGACCTCCATCAGGTTGCAAATTGAATATAATTTTTTTCTGCATCTAGCTCTGAAAAAATATTTGGCCTTCTAGCAGTGTGTGGGACTTGTTCTATTAGTACATCTATACTGACCTCCATCAGGTTGCAAATTCAAAATAATTTTTATCTGCATCTAGCTCTGAAAAAATATTTGGCCTTCTAGCAGTGTGTGGGACTTGTTCTATTAGTCCATCTATACTGACCTCCATCAGGTTGCAAACTGAATATAATTTTTTTCTGCATCTACCTCTGAAAAAATATTTGGGCTTCTAGCTGTGTGTGGGACTTGTTCTATTAGTCCATCTATACTGACCTCCATCAGGTTGCAAATTGAATATAATATTTTTCTGCATCTAGCTCTGAAAAAATATTTGGCCTTCTAACAGTGTGTGGGACTTGTTCTATTAGTCCATCTATACTGACCTCCATCAGGTTGCAAATTCAAAATAATTTTTATCTGCATCTAGCTCTGAAAAAATATTTGGCCTTCTAGCAGTGTGTGGGACTTGTTCTATTAGTCCATCTATACTGACCTCCATCAGGTTGCAAATTAAAAATAATTTTTATCTGCATCTAGCTCTGAAAAAATATTTGGCCTTCTAGCAGTGTGTGGGACTTATTCTATTAGTCCATCTATACTGACCTCCACCAGGTTGCAAACTGAATATAATTTTTTTCTGCATCTACCTCTGAAAAAATATTTGGGCTTCTAGCTGTGTGTGGGACTTGTTCTATTAGTCCATCTATACTGACCTCCATCAGGTTGCAAATTAAAAATAATTTTTATCTGCATCTAGCTCTGAAAAAATATTTTGCCTTCTAGCAGTGTGTGGGACTTGTTCTATTAGTCCATCTATACTGACCTCCATCAGGTTTCAAACTGAATATAATTTTTTTCTGCATCTGCCTCTGAAAAAATATTTGGGCTTCTAGCTGTGTGTGGGACTTGTTCTATTAGTCCATCTATACTGACCTCCATCAGGTTGCAAATTGAATATAATATTTTTCTGCATCTAGCTCTGAAAAAATATTTGGCCTTCTAGCAGTGTGTGGGACTTGTTCTATTAGTCCATCTATACTGACCTCCATGAGGTTGCAAAGTAAAAATAATTTTTATCTGCATCTAGCTCTGAAAAAATATTTGGCCTTCTAGCAGTGTGTGGGACTTGTTCTATTAGTCCATCTATACTGACCTCCATCAGGTTGCAAACTGAATATAATTTTTTTCTGCATATACCTCTGAAAAAATATTTGGGCTTCTAGCTGTGTGTGGGACTTGTTCTATTAGTCCATCTATACTGACCTCCATCAGGTTGCAAATTAAAAATAATTTTAATCTGCATCTAGCTCTGAAAAAATATTTGGCCTTCTAGCAGTGTGTGGGACTTGTTCTATTAGTCCATCTATACTGACCTCCATCAGGTTGCAAATTGAAAATAATTTTTATCTGCATCTAGCTCTGAAAAAATATTTGGCCTTCTAGCAGTGTGTGGGACTTGTTCTATTAGTCCATCTATACTGACCTTCATCAGGTTGCAAACTGAATATAATTTTTTTCTGCATCTACCTCTGAAAAAATATTTGGCCTTCTAGCTGTGTGTGGGACTTGTTCTATTAGTCCATCTATACTGACCTCCATCAGGTTGCAAATTCAAAATAATTTTTATCTGCATCTAGCTCTGAAAAAATATTTGGCCTTCTAGCAGTGTGTGGGACTTGTTCTTTTAGTCCATCTATACTGACCTCCATCCGGTTGCAAATTAAAAATATTTTTTTTCTGCATCTAGCTCTGAAAAAATATTTGGCCTTCTAGCAGCGTGTGGGACTTGTTCTATTAGTCCATCTATACTGACCTCCATCAGGTTGCAAATTAAAAATAATTTTTATCTGCATCTAGCTCTGAAAAAATATTTGGCCTTCTAGCAGTGTGTGGGACTTGTTCTATTAGTCCATCTATACTGACCTCCATCAGGTTGCAAATTAAAAATAACTTTTATCTCCAACTAGCTCTGAAAAAATATTTGGCCTTCTAGCAGTGTGTGGGACTTCTTCTATTAGTCCATCTATACTGACCTCCATCAGGTTGCAAACTGAATATATTTTTTTCTGCATCTCCCTCTGAAAAAATATTTGGGCTTCTAGCTGTGTGTGGGACTTGTTCTATTAGTCCATCTATACTGACCTCCATCAGGTTGCAAATTAAAAATAATTTTTATCTGCATCTAGCTCTGAAAAAATATTTGGCCTTCTAGCAGTGTGTGGGACTTGTTCTATTAGTCCATCTATACTGACCTCCATCAGGTTGCAATTTAAAAATATTTTTTTTCTGCATCTAGCTCTGAAAAAATATTTGGCCTTCTAGCAGTGTCTGGGACTTGTTCTATTAGTCCATCTATACTGACCTCCATCAGGTTGCAAATTCAAAATAATTTTTTGTCTGCATCTAGCTCTGAAAAAATATTTGGCCTTCTAGCAGTGTGTGGGACTTGTTCTATTATTCCATCTATACTGACCTCCATCAGGTTGCAAACTGAATATAATTTTTTCTGTATCTGCCTCTGAAAAAATATTTGGCCTTCTAGCTGTGTGTGGGACTTGTTCTATTAGTCCATCTATACTGACCTCCATCAGGTTGCAAATTGAAAATAATTTTTATCTGCATCTAGCTCTGAAAAAATATTTTGCCTTCTAGCAGTGTGTGGGACTTGTTCTATTAGTCCATCTATACTGACCTCCAACAGGTTGAAAACTGAATATAATTTTTTTCTGCATCTGCCTCTGAAAAAATATTTGGGCTTCTAGCTGTGTGTGGGACTTGTTGTATTAGTCCATCTATACTGACCTCCATCAGGTTGCAAATTGAATATAATATTTTTCTGCATCTAGCTCTGAAAAAATATTTGGCCTTCTAGCAGTGTGTGGGACTTGTTCTATTAGTCCATCTATACTGACCTCCATGAGGTTGCAAAGTAAAAATAATTTTTATCTGCATCTAGGTCTGAAAAAATATTTGGCCTTCTAGCAGTGTGTGGGACTTGTTCTTTTAGTCCATCTATACTGACCTCCATCAGGTTGCAAATTGAATATAATTTTTTTCTGCATCTAGCTCTGAAAAAATATTTGGCCTTCTAGCAGTGTGTGGGACTTGTTCTATTAGTACATCTATACTGACCTCCATCAGGTTGCAAATTCAAAATAATTTTTATCTGCATCTAGCTCTGAAAAAATATTTGGCCTTCTAGCAGTGTGTGGGACTTGTTCTATTAGTCCATCTATACTGACCTCCATCAGGTTGCAAACTGAATATAATTTTTTTCTGCATCTACCTCTGAAAAAATATTTGGGCTTCTAGCTGTGTGTGGGACTTGTTCTATTAGTCCATCTATACTGACCTCCATCAGGTTGCAAATTGAATATAATATTTTTCTGCATCTAGCTCTGAAAAAATATTTGGTCTTCTAACAGTGTGTGGGACTTGTTCTATTAGTCCATCTATACAGACCTCCATCAGGTTGCAAATTCAAAATAATTTTTATCTGCATCTAGCTCTGAAAAAATATTTGGCCTTCTAGCAGTGTGTGGGACTTGTTCTATTAGTCCATCTATACTGACCTCCATCAGGTTGCAAATTAAAAATAATTTTTATCTGCATCTAGCTCTGAAAAAATATTTGGCCTTCTAGCAGTGTGTGGGACTTATTCTATTAGTCCATCTATACTGACCTCCACCAGGTTGCAAACTGAATATAATTTTTTTCTGCATCTACCTCTGAAAAAATATTTGGGCTTCTAGCTGTGTGTGGGACTTGTTCTATTAGTCCATCTATACTGACCTCCATCAGGTTGCAAATTAAAAATAATTTTTATCTGCATCTAGCTCTGAAAAAATATTTTGCCTTCTAGCAGTGTGTGGGACTTGTTCTATTAGTCCATCTATACTGACCTCCATCAGGTTTCAAACTGAATATAATTTTTTTCTGCATCTGCCTCTGAAAAAATATTTGGGCTTCTAGCTGTGTGTGGGACTTGTTCTATTAGTCCATCTATACTGACCTCCATCAGGTTGCAAATTGAATATAATATTTTTCTGCATCTAGCTCTGAAAAAATATTTGGCCTTCTAGCAGTGTGTGGGACTTGTTCTATTAGTCCATCTATACTGACCTCCATGAGGTTGCAAAGTAAAAATAATTTTTATCTGCATCTAGCTCTGAAAAAATATTTGGCCTTCTAGCAGTGTGTGGGACTTGTTCTATTAGTCCATCTATACTGACCTCCATCAGGTTGCAAACTGAATATAATTTTTTTCTGCATATACCTCTGAAAAAATATTTGGGCTTCTAGCTGTGTGTGGGACTTTTTCTATTAGTCCATCTATACTGACCTCCATCAGGTTGCAAATTAAAAATAATTTTAATCTGCATCTAGCTCTGAAAAAATATTTGGCCTTCTAGCAGTGTGTGGGACTTGTTCTATTAGTCCATCTATACTGACCTCCATCAGGTTGCAAATTGAAAATAATTTTTATCTGCATCTAGCTCTGAAAAAATATTTGGACTTCTAGCAGTGTGTGGGACTTGTTCTATTAGTCCATCTATACTGACCTTCATCAGGTTGCAAACTGAATATAATTTTTTTCTGCATCTACCTCTGAAAAAATATTTGGCCTTCTAGCTGTGTGTGGGACTTGTTCTATTAGTCCATCTATACTGACCTCCATCAGGTTGCAAATTCAAAATAATTTTTATCTGCATCTAGCTCTGAAAAAATATTTGGCCTTCTAGCAGTGTGTGGGACTTGTTCTTTTAGTCCATCTATACTGACCTCCATCCGGTTGCAAATTAAAAATATTTTTTTTCTGCATCTAGCTCTGAAAAAATATTTGGCCTTCTAGCAGCGTGTGGGACTTGTTCTATTAGTCCATCTATACTGACCTCCATCAGGTTGCAAATTAAAAATAATTTTTATCTGCATCTAGCTCTGAAAAAATATTTGGCCTTCTAGCAGTGTGTGGGACTTGTTCTATTAGTCCATCTATACTGACCTCCATCAGGTTGCAAATTAAAAATAATTTTTATCTCCAACTAGCTCTGAAAAAATATTTGGCCTTCTAGCAGTGTGTGGGACTTCTTCTATTAGTCCATCTATACTGACCTCCATCAGGTTGCAAACTGAATATATTTTTTTCTGCATCTCCCTCTGAAAAAATATTTGGGCTTCTAGCTGTGTGTGGGACTTGTTCTATTAGTCCATCTATACTGACCTCCATCAGGTTGCAAATTAAAAATAATTTTTATCTGCATCTAGCTCTGAAAAAATATTTTGCCTTCTAGCAGTGTGTTGGACTTGTTCTATTAGTCCATCTATACTGACCTCCATCAGGTTGCAAACTGAATATAATTTTTTTCTGCATCTACCTCTGAAAAAATATTTGGCCTTCTAGCTGTGTGTGGGACTTGTTCTATTAGTCCATCTATATTGACCTCCATCAGGTTGCAAATTCAAACTAATTTTTATCTGCATCTAGCTCTGAAAAAATATTTGGCCTTCTAGCAGTGTGTGGGACTTGTTCTATTAGTCCATCTATACTGACCTCCATCAGGTTGCAATTTAAAAATATTTTTTTTCTGCATCTAGCTCTGAAAAAATATTTGGCCTTCTAGCAGTGTCTGGGACTTGTTCTATTAGTCCATCTATACTGACCTCCATCAGGTTGCAAATTCAAAATAATTTTTTGTCTGCATCTAGCTCTGAAAAAATATTTGGCCTTCTAGCAGTGTGTGGGACTTGTTCTATTAGTCCATGTATACTGACCTACATCAGGTTGCAAACTGAATATAATTTTTTCTGCATCTGCCTCTGAAAAAATATTTGGGCTTCTAGCTGTGTGTGCGACTTGTTCTCTTAGTCCATCTATACTGACCTCCATCAGGTTGCAAATTGAATATAATTTTTTTCTGCATCTAGCTCTGAAAAAATATTTGGCCTTCTAGCAGTGTGTGGGACTTGCTCTATTAGTCCATCTATACTGACCTCCATCAGGTTGCAAATTCAAAATAATTTTTATCTGCATCTAGCTCTGAAAAAATATTTGGCCTTCTAGCAGTGTCTGGGACTTGTTCTATTAGTCCATCTATACTGACCTCCATCAGGTTGCAAACTGAATATAATTTTTTTCTGCATCTACCTCTGAAAAAATATTTGGGCTTCTAGCTGTGTGTGGGACTTGTTCTATTAGTCCATCTATACTGACCTCCATCAGGTTGCAAATTGAATATAATATTTTTCTGCATCTAGCTCTGAAAAAATATTTGGCCTTCTAACAGTGTGTGGGACTTGTTCTATTAGTCCATCTATACTGACCTCCATCAGGTTGCAAACTGAATATAATTTTTTTCTGCATCTACCTCTGAAAAAATATTTGGGCTTCTAGCTGTGTGTGAGACTTGTTCTATTAGTCCATCTATACTGACCTCCATCAGGTTGCAAATTAAAATTAATTTTTATCTGCATCTAGCTCTGAAAAAATATTTTGCCTTCTAGCAGTGTGTGGGACTTGTTCTATTAGTCCATCTATACTGACCTCCATCAGTTTGCAAACTGAATATAATTTTTTTCTGCATATACCTCTGAAAAAATATTTGGGCTTCTAGCTGTGTGTGGGACTTGTTCTATTAGTCCATCTATACTGACCTCCATCAGGTTGCAAATTGAATATAATATTTTTCTGCATCTAGCTCTGAAAAAATATTTGGGCTTCTAGCTGTGTGTGGGACTTGTTCTATTAGTCCATCTATACTAACCTCCATCAGGTTGCAAATTGAATATAATATTTTTCTGCATCTAGCTCTGAAAAAATATTTGGCCTTCTAGCAGTGTGTGGGACTTGTTCTATTAGTCCATCTATACTGACCTCCATCAGGTTGCAAATTCAAAATAATTTTTATCTGCATCTAGCTCTGAAAAAATATTTGGCCTTCTAGCAGTGTGTGGGACTAGTTCTATTAGTCCATCTATACTGACCTCCATCAGGTTGCAAATTAAAAATAATTTTTATCTGCATCTAGCTCTGAAAAAATATTTGGCCTTCTAGCAGTGTGTGGGACTTGTTCTATTAGTCCATCTATACTGACCAACATCAAGTTGCACACTGAATATAATTTTTTTATGCATCTACCTCTGAAAAAATATTTGGGCTTCTAGCTGTGTGTGGGACTTGTTCTATTAGTCCATCTATACTGACCTCCATCAGGTTGCAAATTAAAAATAATTTTTATCTGCATCTAGCTCTGAAAAAATATTTGGCCTTCTAGCAGTGTGTGGGACTTGTTCTATTAGTCCATCTATACTGACCTCCATCAGGTTGCAAACTGAATATAATTTTTTTCTGCATATACCTCTGAAAAATTATTTGGGCTTCTAGCTGTGTGTGGGACTTGTTCTATTAGTCCATCTATACTGACCTCCATCAGGTTGCAAATTGAATATAATATTTTTCTGCATCTAGCTCTGAAAAAATATTTGGGCTTCTAGCTGTGTGTGGGACTTGTTCTATTAGTCCATCTATACTAACCTCCATCAGGTTGCAAATTGAATATAATATTTTTCTGCATCTAGCTCTGAAAAAATATTTGGCCTTCTAGCAGTGTGTGGGACTTGTTCTATTAGTCCATCTATACTGACCTCCATCAGGTTGCAAACTGAATATAATTTTTTCTGCATCTGCCTCTGAAAAAATATGTGGGCTTCTAGCTGTGTGTGCGACTTGTTCTCTTAGTCCATCTATACTGACCTCCATCAGGTTGCAAATTGAATATAATTTTTTTCTGCATCTAGCTCTGAAAAAATGTTTGGCCTTCTAGCAGTGTGTGGGACTTGCTCTATTAGTCCATCTATACTGACCTCCATCAGGTTGCAAATTAAAAATAATTTTTATCTGCATCTAGCTCTGAAAAAATATTTGGCCTTCTAGCAGTGTGTGGGACTTGTTCTATTAGTCCATCTATACTGACCTCCATCAGGTTGCACACTGAATATAATTTTTTTATACATCTACCTCTGAAAAAATATTTGGGCTTCTAGCTGTGTGTGGGACTTGTTCTATTAGTCCATCTATACTGACCTCCATCAGGTTGCAAATTGAAAATAATTTATATCTGCATCTAGCTCTGAACAAATATTTGGCCTTCTAGCAGTGTGTGGGACTTGTTCTATTAGTCCATCTATACTGACCTCCATCAGGTTGCAAACTGAATATAATTTTTTCTGCATCTGCCTCTGAAAAAATATGTGGGCTTCTAGCTGTGTGTGCGACTTGTTCTCTTAGTCCAGCTATACTGACCTCCATCAGGTTGCAAATTGAATATAATTTTTTTCTGCATCTAGCTCTGAAAAAATATTTGGCCTTCTAGCAGTGTGTGGGACTTGCTCTATTAGTCCATCTATACTGACCTCCATCAGGTTGCAAATTCAAAATAATTTTTATCTGCATCTAGCTCTGAAAAAATATTTGGCCTTCTAGCAGTGTGTGGGACTTCTTCTATTAGTCCATCTATACTGACCTCCATCAGGTTGCAAACTGAATATAATTTTTTTCTGCATCTACCTCTGAAAAAATATTTGGGCTTCTAGCTGTGTGTGGGACTTGTTCTATTAGTCCATCTATACTGACCTCCATCAGGTTGCAAATTGAATATAATATTTTTCTGCATCTAGCTCTGAAAAAATATTTGGACTTCTAACAGTGTGTGGGACTTGTTCTATTAGTCCATCTATACTGACCTCCATCAGGTTGCAAATTCAAAATAATTTTTATCTGCATCTAGCTCTGAAAAAATATTTGGCCTTCTAGCAGTGTGTGGGACTAGTTCTATTAGTCCATCTATACTGACCTCCATCAGGTTGCAAATTAAAAATAATTTTTATCTGCATCTAGCTCTGAAAAAATATTTGGCCTTCTAGCAGTGTGTGGGACTTCTTCTATTAGTCCATCTATACTGACCTCCATCAGGTTGCAAACTGAATATATTTTTTTCTGCATCTACCTCTGAAAAAATTTTTGGGCTTCTAGCTGTGTGTGGGACTTGTTCTATTAGTCCATCTATACTGACCTCCATCAGGTTGCAAATTAAAAATAATTTTTATCTGCATCTAGCTCTGAAAAAATATTTTGCCTTCTAGCAGTGTGTTGGACTTGTTCTATTAGTCCATCTATACTGACCTCCATCAGGTTGCAAACTGAATATAATTTTTTTCTGCATCTACCTCTGAAAAAATATTTGGCCTTCTAGCTGTGTGTGGGACTTGTTCTATTAGTCCATCTATACTGACCTCCATCAGGTTGCAAATTAAAAATAATTTTTATCTGCATCTAGCTCTGAAAAAATATTTGGCCTTCTAGCAGTGTGTGGGACTTGTTCTATTAGTCCATCTATACTGACCTCCATCAGGTTGCAATTTAAAAATATTTTTTTTCTGCATCTAGCTCTGAAAAAATATTTGACCTTCTAGCAGTGTGTGGGACTTGTTCTATTAGTCCATCTATACTGACCTCCATCAGGTTGCAAATTCAAAATAATTTTTTGTCTGCATCTAGCTCTGAAAAAATATTTGGCCTTCTAGCAGTGTGTGGGACTTGTTCTATTAGTCCATCTATACTGACCTCCATCAGGTTGCAAATTAAAAATAATTTTTATCTGCATCTAGCTCTGAAAA
Source organism: Phyllobates terribilis (assembly GCF_046119375.1). NCBI lineage: Eukaryota > Metazoa > Chordata > Amphibia > Anura > Dendrobatidae > Phyllobates > Phyllobates terribilis. The sequence continues at coordinate 62,783,506 of NW_027362769.1, read as the reverse complement.
AATATTTGGCCTTCTAGCAGTGTGTGGGACTTGTTCTATTAGTCTATCTATACTTACCTCCATCAGGTTGCCAATTAAAAATAATTTTTATCTGCATCTTGCTCTGAAAAAATATTTGGCCTTCTAGCAGTGTGTGGGACTTGTTCTATTAGTCCATCTATACTGACCTCCATCAGGTTGCAAACTGAATATAATTTTTTTCTGTATCTGCCTCTGAAAAAATATTTGGCCTTCTAGCTGTGTGTGGGACTTGTTCTATTAGTCCATCTATACTGACCTCCATCAGGTTGCAAATTGAATATAATTTTTTTCTGCATCTACCTCTGAAAAAATATTTGGCCTTCTAGTTGTGTGTGGGACTTGTTCTATTAGTCCATCTATACTGACCTTCATCAGGTTGCAAATTCAAAATAATTTTTATCTGCATCTAGCTCTGAAAAAATATTTGGCCTTCTAGCAGTGTGTGGGACTTCTTCTATTAGTACATCTATACTGTCCTCCATCAGGTTGCAAATTGAATATAATTTTTTTCTGCATCTACCTCTGAAAAAATATTTGGGCTTCTAGCTGTGTGTGGGACTTGTTCTATTAGTCCATCTATACTGACCTCCATCAGGTTGCAAATTCAAAATAATTTTTATCTGCATCTAGCTCTGAAAAAATATTTGGGCTTCTAGCTGTGTGTGGGACTTGTTCTATTAGTCCATCTATACTGACCTCCATCAGGTTGCAAATTGAATATAATATTTTTCTGCATCTACCTCTGAAAAAATATTTGGCCTTCTAGCAGTGTGTGGGACTTGTTCTATTAGTCCATCTATACTGACCTCCATCAGGTTGCAAATTCAAAACAATTTTTAGCTGCATCTAGCTCTGAAAAAATATTTGGCCTTCTAGCAGTGTGTGGGACTTGTTCTATTAGTCCATCTATACTGACCTCCATCAGGTTGCAAATTAAAAATAATTTTAATCTGCATCTAGCTCTGAAAAAATATTTGGCCTTCTAGCAGTGTGTGGGACTTGTTCTATTAGTCCATCTATACTGACCTCCATCAGGTTGCAAACTGAATATAATTTTTTTCTGCATCTACCTCTGAAAAAATATTTGGGCTTCTAGCTGTGTGTGGGACTTGTTCTATTAGTCCATCTATACTGACCTCCATCAGGTTGCAAATTGAATATAATATTTTTCTGCATCTAGCTCTGAAAAAATATTTGGGCTTCTAGCTGTGTGTGGGACTTGTTCTATTAGTCCATCTATACTAACCTCCATCAGGTTGCAAATTGAATATAATATTTTTCTGCATCTAGCTCTGAAAAAATATTTGGCCTTCTAGCAGTGTGTGGGACTTGTTCTATTAGTCCATCTATACTGACCTCCATCAGGTTGCAAACTGAATATAATTTTTTCTGCATGTGCCTCTGAAAAAATATTTGGGCTTCTAGCTGTGTGTGCGACTTGTTCTCTTAGTCCATCTATACTGACCTCCATCAGGTTGCAAATTGAATATAATTTTTTTCTGCATCTAGCTCTGAAAAAGTATTTGGCCTTCTAGCAGTGTGTGGGACTTGTTCTATTAGTCCATCTATACTGACCTCCATCAGGTTGCAAACTGAATATAATTTTTTCTGCATGTGCCTCTGAAAAAATATTTGGGCTTCTAGCTGTGTGTGCGACTTGTTCTCTTAGTCCATCTACACTGACCTCCATCAGGTTGCAAATTGAATATAATTTTTTTCTGCATCTAGCTCTGAAAAAATATTTGGCCTTCTAGCAGTGTGTGGGACTTGTTCTATTAGTCCATCTATACTGACCTCCATCAGGTTGCAAATTCAAAATAATTTTTTGTCTGCATCTAGCTCTGAAAAAATATTTGGCCTTCTAGCAGTGTGTGGGACTTGTTCTATTAGTCCATCTATACTGATCTCCATCAGGTTGCAAATTAAAAATAATTTTTATCTGCATCTAGCGCTGAAAAAATATTTGGCCTTCTAGCAGTGTGTGGGGCTTGTTCTATTAGTCCATCTATACTGACCTCCATCAGGTTGCAAACTGAATATAATTTTTTTCTGCATCTACCTCTGAAAAAATATTTGGCCTTCTAGCAGTGTGTGGGAATCATTGTATTAGGCCATCTATACCAAGCTCCACCAGCTTTTAAATTAATAATAATTTTTAGCTGCATACGACTCCTCCTCTACTTCCTCCACCTCCTCTTTTCCCACCTCCTGACTCTGAATTCTGTTTAATGTGTGCTCCAGCATGTAAATCACCGGAATAGTCATGCTGATAATGGCATCGTCGTCAGCACTAAACATCTTCGTCGCCATTTCAAAACTGTGCAGAAGGGTGTGTGGCGCCCCTGAGGGTTCAGTCACCACAGAGTTACTGCATCTCACCCAGAGGTGTGGTATCTCACCCTCAGGTAAGGAAGGCGTATGGCTCGGGACCCTAACACCTGCATCCAACACATACCCGCAGTGGGGGTAGGGCGAGATTGCTCCTAAGGGAGAGCACAGTCCCAGGTCCCTAGCTGGTGGGAGGGTCCTATGTAGTGGGTGCTTAGGGGAGCAGCTTAGGGGAGCACATGACAGGGAGAGTATAAATAGGAAGCCATCTTAGAAACAGCAAGCCAGTCAGAGGAGGAAAAGTGACAGGAGCAGAGGCTCGGCATGAGCTCTGCTCCGGAGGCGGGCCTAGCCTGGGAGGCCCAGGACTGAAGGAGAGAAGAGAGGAGTGGGAGCAGGAAGGCTCCAGGAACCGAAGGGACCCTAGGGCTACGGGCCGTGCAGAAGGCCACCCGTACTCCCGCTGCTACCAGGAGGTAGAGGGGTCAGGCCAGATAAGGGGAAGTGGTCCCTCAACTAGAGGAGAAACAGCAAGGCTCAACTAGAAACCGGAGGCTGCAGCATTTCATGTACTGCAGGCAAAAGTCCACACCAGTCTCACTAAGAAGGTAGCCACATAGGACCCAGGGGACGGACCACAAGTCGCCCGCCAAGGCCCGAGGATACCGGATAGAAGTGTCACTGGGTGTGAGGTGCAGGGAGAAGGCCAGAAAAAGGACACACAGAAGGGGGTCCTGCTAAGTACTCCGGAGCTATCTGGGGGTGGACTGAGCACCTCACTGAGTACGCACAGCACTACGGGTGAGATTGCTCTGGTACCTGTAATCTGGACTGCAAAAACTGTGAGTAAAGATCTTGGGACTGCATCACACGGACTCTGTGTTCATTACTGACTCCCTGCACTACAACCACCATCATCCACCCACACTGCCCTGAAGCTACACTCTTCCTGTGGTGAGTAATAATGCCATTGCTGCAAAACCACCAGCTTCAGAGGACTGTTCTGCAGCGGCGGCCCCTTTGGCCGCACTCCACAGGTGGCGTAGTCGGACATTATAAAATCCATATATACAAATTACCGTTGGATTGACCGCCCTGGGTCACGGACCGGGTCACCGCCACAGTGACTACAACCTCCAGCGTCTACCGGCCCGGCTCAGGGTACCCCACGGCCCAGGGGGCGCGTCAACTTCATAGGTCCCTGATCTGAGACCACTCCTGCAGCGTGATTTGCCCCACCTCTGGATCTCGTTGGCCCAGGCTATACGTCAGAACGCATTGCACCAGGGCTTGTCGGTGCTGCCACAGTCGCTGCAACATGTGCAGAGTTGAATTCCACTGGGTAGGCACATCGCATTTTAGCCGGTGAAGTGGCAGGCCTAACGACTTCAGTAGAGATGTAAGTCGCTGAGCTGCGGGATGCGAACGGCGGAAGCGAGCTTGTCGGTGCTGCCACAGTCGCTGCAACATGTGCAGAGTTGAATTCCACCGTGTCGGCACATCGCATTTCAGCCGGTGAACTGGCAGGCCCAACGACTTCTGTAGAGATGTAAGTCGTTGAGCTGCGGGATGCAAACGGCGGAAGCGAGCACACAGCGACCGTGCGCTCTGCAGAAGGCCATCTAGTCCGGGATAGTGGGCTAAAAATTTATGGACAACCAGGTTCAACACGTGAGCCATACAAGGCACGTGTGTGACATTGCCCCGGCAAAGGGCCGCACCCAGGTTTGCAGCATTGTCGCACACGGCCTTCCCTGGTTGCAGGTCCAGTGGAGACAACCATTCATGAAACTGGGTTTCCAGAGCTGACCACAAGTCCTCAGCTGTGTGACTCACATTTCCCAGACATTTCAAAGTAAACACTGATGCCGTTGAGCCCTGCTGCCAGCATAGTAAGGAGGTGTGCAGGATTCCTTCTGCGCAGTTAGAAAGCAGGTGGCATTACTAGACAGGCTTTGGGTGCAGGTGGAGGACCGAGAGGAGGTTGAGGAGGCAGACGCAGTGGAGGAACTTCGAGATAAAGAGGATTGACGCAAAACTCGTGGGGACGGTAAGACTTGGACAGCAGCCCCTTGTCCTGCTGTCACCATAGTTACCCAGTGCCCAGTCAGCGACATGTAACGCCCCTGTCCATGCCTACTCGTCCAAGTGTCTGTGGTGAAATGCACCCTGTCACACACAGAGTTTCTCAAAGAAGCGGTGATGTTGTGTGCGACATGCTGGTGGAGCGCAGGCACACCTTTCTTTGAGAAGTAGTGCCGACTGGGCATCTGGTACTGGGGCACTGCGACGGACATAAGGTCTCGAAAATCCACTGTGTCCTCCAGGCGGAAAGGCAGCATTTCTGTAGCCAACAGCTTGCAGATGGTGAAATTCAACCTCTTAGCTTTCTCATGGCTAGGAGGAAATGGTCTTTTACTTTTCCACATCTGAGGGACCGAGGGCTGGCTGTTGTGCTTTGACGGGGTTGAGTAGGGTGTCCCCGGCAAACTGCCGGTCTGTGAGGAAGATGCAGGCGGACATGTTAGGTTGCCTTGATCCAAAGGTGGTGCTCTCGATGTCAGACAGCGCTCAACACCAGCAGGTGTTTCCACTTCCCAATGAACTGACGACCTGCCAATCACACTGGCTGTTGCAGGTAAAGAGGTGGCAGGTCTGCGTCCAAAAACATGTGTGACTGCTGTCCCCCCAGTCACAGAGGATGAAGAGGCCGCGGATGCACAAGATGGGGCAGACGGTGGTTGGCCCAGCCTGCTAGGCCGCATTGTAGCACAGTGAGCTTCCCACTGCAACTTATGCTTCATATCAATGTGACGGTACATGCATGAAGTACTCAAACTATGGATTTTTTTTCCTCTACTTAGCTTTTGGTGACAAATATTACAGATAACACGAGTTGGGTCATCCTTATCGATCTGAATAAATGCCCAGGCTATGCAAGGCTTAGAGCCCATGCGACCTGAAGAGCCACTATGACTTGTGGTCAGAGGCAGAGTTGTGGTTGAGGATGCAGTTGTTGACGTGCTTCCAGTACTCCGTCTCTGTCCAGGAAGGCGCAACCTGACCTCGTCGTCAATAGCATCTGTGACGCCCCGCTGCGCTTGTTATCACAGATCCTAGAAGAGTGTATTGATGGAATCCTCCACAAGAGGCCCCCATAAACATTCACACATCTCCACCTTCCATCTCAGACCAGCAGAGGGAGCCCGTTAGGGATATAAATAGGGAAAGTGGAGCTAGGCAGTTCAGTTCCTCTGAAGAGTTCCTGCAGTAGAGAAGCCTAAGAGAGGTCAGTCTGCAGTGGAGCTCAGTCTAGTCTAGAGAACTCAGTTAATAGTTCAGCAGTGGAGCACAAGGCTCCTGCTAGCTAGATTCAGGGAGCCCAGACAGAGCTTAAGGTGTGCCGGCCCCATAAGATGGGTGAAGCGCGGCAAGCTGCCGTTAGTGTGTATAGCCTAGTGAGGACCCGAGTAGGCCGAAGGCGAGTGGCGAGTTAGTACATAAGGGGCAGAGGAGCTTAACCAGCTCACCCCGAAGCATTTACCGGACACCGGATCCGAGCTTACCGGGATCTCTATGACCCAGTAAGGCATAACCGGAATCCCTGGAGAACTGCAAGTCCCAGGATCGCTAAGGTGCTGATACGTAACAGAGCCAGGAGACGCTTAGGCCCCGCATACTGGGAGCGTGAACTCCAAGAGAAGGCCCTACCACAAGGTCAGCCAGCGCAGGACAGAGACAAAGTTAGGCCTAGCTCCAGGCAGGTCAGAAACTTACTACACAGAGGCAAGAAACAGGAGGCCCTACACCCGCTCATTGGGGAGGATCCTGATATGCACCCTTCACCCTACAGTGCTCCGGGATGTGCCTGAATTTCCTCCAGTAAAAGGTACTGAAGTGACTACCGTGTCCATTCCCGTTCTTGCTCTGACCCAGCTGGGTCTCGCCTGTCCTGCATTCCCCCTGCATACGCTGCCCTGAGACCTAGCTCCACCTGTGGGGAGCTATACCATCGAGCTGCCTTATCACGGGCCTCAGTGGACTGCTGCAGCGCTGGTGCTTCTCACCAGATACCACAGGTGGCATCACAAACTTTTATAAAATTAACAATTATCCACCCTTTTAAAGAGTGACCCCAGGATACGGGCCAGGGAGCCGACCACCGCGACATCCCCAAGGCCAGGCAAAGGCCCGGGTGACCTCATCGACTGGCTGACTGTGGGTTGACAGTAAGTGGGATCTCCAACCTTGTCATCATCACCCTGTGTGTTATCACACCCGTCGTCCTCAAAGCCAACCTATTCCTGCCCTGACCGAAAAGTCAAGTTGTCGCTCCAATCAGGTATTTGAGTCTCATCATCGTCTTCATCATTGTCTCCACCAACAGGAGTTACAGTTTGGGAACGAGGGTCTACATTATGCTCAGAACCTTCTTCATCTGGTCCTGGATCCGACTTATAAAGATTCTGGGCATCAGTGCAGATCATTTCCTCATCTGGATTAACAGAAGCTCTGGAGCAGACCTCAGTTTCCCAGGCTATAGTATGAGTAAACAGCTCTGCAGACTCAACCATCTGTGTTACCCCATACTCAGACGGGCAGCTGGAGACTTGGGAGCTGTGAGGAAGCAAGTGCGATTGGGGTGACACCTCTGAGGACTGGAGTATTTGTGATGTTGAAATTGAGGTGGAGGAGAACCCACTTGAAGGAGCACTTGATATCCGCTGAAGCATCTGCTGTTTTTGTGCCTCATCTGGAATTTGTAGCGATGGGCGTGTCCGTAACAAAGGGATCGTATCACATTGTCCACGAAAAGAAGTCGACGTGTTAGTTTGGCTGGAAGATGGTCTTTCTTCTGCAGATGTTACCCCCCCCCCCCACCGCGGGGGGCCTCGACCCACCAGCGGACAGGCACCAGTATTGGGAGAGGGGGGCTGGCCGTCAGGGTCCACCGCGGCTCTGGCACAAACCCGGCGACACGGAGGTGGCACGAGCAGGAACGGACTGGCCGTGTCGGCTTCTCACTTTTTGGATTTTAGAAGGGCATGACATGCCTATATCTGTGTCTCCCCCTCCTTTTACTCCTCCACCTCTTTTCTTTTCGCATGACTATATGTACTTGTCACTTTTCCATGTGTTAGTTATGTCTTCTGAGCAGTTTGTCAGCTTTTGGACACCTTTGAAGGTGTTTTCTATGTGTTTCTATGTGTTTTTGTTTGCCTGCCATTGGTTTTAACGGTGTTCGAAGGTGTTCGACGAACAGTTCGACGAACAGTTCGGCGAACACAAGGGTGTTCGACGAACCGAACCGAACTCGAACACTACGGGGGTGGCTCAACACTAATAATAAACTCAAAATTGGTATAGGAAGCAGACTACATCTGAGCTTAAACTTCTTTGGAGCAAATATTGTTCTCCATACAGGGGAAAAAGAAAGTTTTGTCTGAGCTGCTTCCTGACCATCGTCCTCAGACATTAACCCCTTAGTGGGGGAGGTGATCATGAAGAGACTCCTGATCTGAGGGTCACGCGGACTCTATTGTGCTGTCAGGGCAAGAAGAGGAGGAGGGTGACTGTCAGGGCGAGGAATGGGATAACACATTGGATGATGATGAGGTTGTAGATCCCACTTGGTGTGAACCCAGAGGCACGCAGCTGAGTAGCTCATGTGAGGAGGTCGAGGAAGAGGAAGACGAGGAGGTTACATTGTGTCCTACTGCTCAGACATGGAGTGATGCAACCGCAACGAGCACTGCATCCTTAGCCACAACTGTGGCTGTGGCCAGCAGCGGTCGCGGGTCTGCAGCTTGCAGGGACTGCAAGGGTTGACTAGCCTGGGCCTTTTTTGAGACAGCAAAGGATGAGCCAATTCACATTATCTGCAAACTTTGCGATAAAAAACTCAGTAGAGGGAAAAAGTGCAATAATTTGACTACTACATGCATGAACCTTCACATGCGCAATCAACATGCGTTACTCTGGCAATCTCACTGCAATAAAATGCGGACCTCAACAACCATCAGCCACCCCATCAACCGCATCTGCTGCTTCTTCCTCCTCCTCTTTTACCATGCCAAGTATTGTCACGCAGGTCTCTCATCGCAGAACCTCCGGTTCTTTACCCACTCAAGTCAGGCTGAGTGAGAACCTGTCAGCTGTATCGGAAGTGGACATGTCTGCTGTTTTTGACTCTCAGAAAACGAGCACACCACAACTTTATCAAACCATCGTAACATCTCTGCCTGCATCGCACTCACGGTCCAGCAATTTTTCAGGTTCACCTTACTTCGCACTCTCTCAGCACAGCAGCCAGCCCTCGGTCCTGTAGATGTGGTCATGTAAAAGATTGTTTCCTCCTACGCATGACAAAGCTAAGAGGCTGAACTCCATCTCCAATCTGCTGGCCACGGAAATGGTGGTATTAGGCCCTAATTTTTTAAAATGTGAACACTCCTGCTTGTCTTTCCATCTGCTGGGTTGGCTGTAGTGGAAGACGTGTCGGTCCCCATTACAATACTTATACTCAATTTAAATTAATTGTTTGGTGCAGATATTGTTCTCACAGGAGAACACATGATAAAATAGAACTTGATTTTCTTTCTAACGTAGTATATAATGCAGGTTACATCTCAGCTTAAAATTATTTGGGGCAGATATTGTTCTCCACACAGGGGTACACAGACCTGATAAACTCAAAATTGGCATATAAAGCAGACTACATCTCAGCTTAAAATTATTTGGGGCAGATATTGTTCTCCACACAGGGGTACACAGACCTGATAAACTCAAAATTGGTATATAAAGCAGACTACATCTCAGCTTAAAATTCTTTGTGGCAGATATTGTTCTCAATACAGGGGTATACAGACCTGATAAACTTAAAATTGGTATATGAAGTAGACTACATCTCAGCTTAAAATTATTTGGGGCAGATATTGTTCTCCATACAGGGGGAAAAAAAAGGTTGGGTCCGAGCAGCTTCCTGACCCTCGACTGTACTGTGCTGTCGGGGCAAGAAGAGGAGGAAGGTGACTCTCAGGGCGGGGAATGGGACCGCAAATGATGAGCCAACTCTCACTATCTGCAAACATTGCAAGAAAAAACTCAGTAGATGGAAAATGTGCAATAATTTGACTACTAAATGCCTTCACATCTGCCAATCTCACTGCGATAAAATGCAGACCCGTCAACAACCATCAGCCGCTTCTTCCTCCTCTCCCACCGCAGAACCTCCCTTTCTTTACCTGCTCCAGTCAGGATGATTGAGAGCCAGCTGTAAAGGAAGCAGACATGCCTACCGTTTTTGATCTATCTCAGAAAACGAGCACACCACAACTTTATCAATCCATCATAACATCTCTGCCTGCATCTCACTCACGGTCCAGCAGTTTGTCCGGTTCACCGTACTCCGCCCTCTCTCAGCACAGCAGCCAGCCCTCGGTTCCGTAGTTGAGGTCACGTTTCCTCCTACACATGACAAAGCTAAGAGGTTGACCTCCACCATCTCCAATCTGTTGGCCACGGAAATGGTGGTATTAGGCCCTAATTTTTTAAAATGTGAACACTCCTGCTTGTCTTTCCATCTGCTGGGTTGGCTGTAGTGGAAGACGTGTCGGTCCCCATTACAATACTTATACTCAATTTAAATTAATTGTTTGGTGCAGATATTGTTCTCACAGGAGAACACATGATAAAATAGAACTTGATTTTCTTTCTAACGTAGTATATAATGCAGGTTACATCTCAGCTTAAAATTATTTGGGGCAGATATTGTTCTCCACACAGGGGTACACAGACCTGATAAACTCAAAATTGGCATATAAAGCAGACTACATCTCAGCTTAAAATTATTTGGGGCAGATATTGTTCTCCACACAGGGGTACACAGACCTGATAAACTCAAAATTGGTATATAAAGCAGACTACATCTCAGCTTAAAATTCTTTGTGGCAGATATTGTTCTCAATACAGGGGTATACAGACCTGATAAACTTAAAATTGGTATATGAAGTAGACTACATCTCAGCTTAAAATTATTTGGGGCAGATATTGTTCTCCATACAGGGGGAAAAAAAAGGTTGGGTCCGAGCAGCTTCCTGACCCTCGACTGTACTGTGCTGTCGGGGCAAGAAGAGGAGGAAGGTGACTCTCAGGGCGGGGAATGGGACCGCAAATGATGAGCCAACTCTCACTATCTGCAAACATTGCAAGAAAAAACTCAGTAGATGGAAAATGTGCAATAATTTGACTACTAAATGCCTTCACATCTGCCAATCTCACTGCGATAAAATGCAGACCCGTCAACAACCATCAGCCGCTTCTTCCTCCTCTCCCACCGCAGAACCTCCCTTTCTTTACCTGCTCCAGTCAGGATGATTGAGAGCCAGCTGTAAAGGAAGCAGACATGCCTACCGTTTTTGATCTATCTCAGAAAACGAGCACACCACAACTTTATCAATCCATCATAACATCTCTGCCTGCATCTCACTCACGGTCCAGCAGTTTGTCCGGTTCACCGTACTCCGCCCTCTCTCAGCACAGCAGCCAGCCCTCGGTTCCGTAGTTGAGGTCACGTTTCCTCCTACACATGACAAAGCTAAGAGGTTGACCTCCACCATCTCCAATCTGTTGGCCACGGAAATGGTGATGTCAGGCTCTAATTTTTTGAATTGTGAACAATAATGTATGGCTGCTTTTTCTACTGAGGAGAAAACCGGAGAACCTGGGGGAAACCCCCCGCAAACACGGTGAAAACATACAAACTACTTGCAGATGTTGTCCTTGGTGGGATTTGAACCCAGGACTCCAGCGCTGCAAGGCTGCAGTACTAACCACTGGACCACCGTGCCGCTCCCTCTGTTCTCCCAACTCTGATATGAGAAAGTAATGTTTGGGCAGCCACTCAGTCTACCAAATAAAATTCCTGAGAAGGAAATTGTGGATGGCTTTGCTTCTGGTACTGGGTGCACTACTAATACCCTGGCATTGTGCCATAATTCACTGGAAATATTCCAGGCTGGTGGGAGACGAGCTCAATCCCACAGAAAAGTACCAGCAGCAAGCTATGGAGATGGTGGCCTCTATCATCATAAAGGAGTTAGCTCTTTGTCTAGGAGACCGACCACAGCTGCTGTCTACCTTGTGAACATTGTGTTGAAGCTTGCAAGGTGTCATGGGTTTACTGTGACAGAGAGGAGCCATAAGACGGCAGCGTCTGATTCCTCCCACTCCTGCAGTCATTAGAAGCCTTTCGCCTTCATAATAATCGGTGCAGGGGTTAATCTGCTCAGTTGTGAGCTCCTGGAAGCTTACCGTGATTTAGGCTCTCAGAAGATTTATGCTGTACATCTCACCTACTGTGTAAAGCTGTACCCTAACACATCAAATTGTCATCTACTGTGGAAACCTTGAAAAAGAAGCTGAAGACCTACTTCTTGTGACAAGCGTACAATCTACGGTAACCCTCGCTCCAGCATACCGCTGCACGACTAGCTGTACCCTGATCTACTGTATCCTCACCCATCCCTTGTAGATTGTTTGTGCGCCCTCACGGGCAGGGTCCTCTCTCCTCTTGTACCAGTCAGTGAGTCACCGACGGTGACCCCTGTTGACGTGTAAAGCGCTGTAATAGTAATAATAGTACTTGTACTCTGGGTCAATTGATGGCATTTTCCAGGTGTCTACCAATAATTTGATGTGTTTTGGAAGCTTTTGGGCCTGTTTGAAGGTGTTGTATATGCATTTTTTTTGCCCCCTTTTGAATCCTATGGTAACATTCAACGAATATTCGACGAATATTGCAAATTCGGCGATTGTAATCTGAATCGAATATTGAAACATTCGCTCATCTCTAATGGCAACCCCAGGATTATTGGAAAATGTGGAGATGAGATTAGTAAGGAGGATAAGACCTCATGGTGATTAGGTTCCATAACTCTCTCTAAGGGTTCAGTCTCTTGATTCACTGGTCCCGAATTTAGTGGAGATCCGTCAACAGTTTCCATGGTAATAGATGAAAGTCTGTTTTGAATTATTACCCCATGTTCCTTTGCGAAAGAGATGTCCATAAAATTTCCGTTTGCTCCTGAATCAACAATGGAAAATGTGGAGAATCCATTGAGAAACAACTTAAAACTTGATAGAAAGGAAGAAATGAGAGTCCTTGTTTTCTTTTTTAATGTTGGGTGCCATAGATGAAATTTAATGGATGACAGCATTCACTGGAGGCACTGGTTCAGACAAGACTGATTCTTCATCGGAAAAGTTGGGATCCGCTACCACTGCCACTGTTTTACGTAGTCGAGAAGGACAATTGACGAGAAAGTGGTCAGTCTTGCCACAATGAATAATGAATGAATACTGATTTTGCCGAAGTCTCCATTCTTTTCTCTCATCACTTTCACATTACAAGCTATCGACCTGCATGGATTCAACTTCAGGTATGCGAGGACTCTTATCTCAAAGTCTCTGGGACTGGTGGTTGAAGCAGGTGGATAACGATTATTGTTGTGGGACCAGTTTGAATTCCACTTTTCCAATCTTCTCTCTGATAATCGGTTGTCTATACGAATGCAATGATGAATGAAGTCATCAAAGTTTGTGGGAGCATCAGTCCGGGCTAGTTCATCTTTGAGTGCACTGGAGAGTCCGTTCTTAAAGAAATATAATTTTGCAGCATTATTCCATTCGGTATCAATCACCCACCGTTTGAATTCTGTGGCATACTCTGCAACAGAGCGTTTACCCTGACGTAGCGCCATCAGTGTAGCTGAAACTGTTGCGCAACAATTAGGGTCATCAAACACCTGGCTCATGGCTGCTAGGAAAGCCTCCAGATCATTACGTCGATCATCATGAGTTTCAATAAGGGGGCTGGCCCAAGCCAGTGCTTTATTTGTCAGTAGCATAATGATGCACAATACTTTTGATCTGTCAGTATGGAAGTGAGCAGGCTGTGCACCAAAGTACAATCTGCACTGGTTGATGCATCCATGAAATTTGTAACGGTCTCTACTAAACCTGAAAGGTGGGAGTGGATGGGTGGGTGGAGGGGCCGGAGCAATATGTTGATTTTGTAACTGAAGGATCTATTCAGACTGCAGTGCAATCTTGTTGCTTAGATCTTGCACAATATTCTGTAGATCCTGTGTAGCTTGTCCAAAAATTTGAACGTTATGAGTGTGATTTTCAAGTGCCATGTATTTTGTTCTTAGTGTTTGTTGGTAAGCAAACAGTTCATCTTAGTTACACTCACCTCCAATTTTCCTCCCTCGGCGGCGTCCATGATGAAGGCTTGAGTATCCTGTTATGATACTGGCGTAGTACTGCTGGAAACCAGTGTCCAAAGGAGCACAAGCAGAAACAGTAAGTGGTAGTCGAAGTTCTTGGAGATAGCAAGGAGCTGTAGGAAACAATCCGTAGATAAATTAGAACAGACTGGGTAAGAATGTTCAGGAGCTGGAGACTGAAGCTAAGCTAACAGCTAGAAACAATACTCAAGCAATGAGTGAGAGATCCATGCGGCTTTGAGTAGGCCCAAACAGGAAACAAGATTGATTCCATAGATTCAGAATACGCCAACTTGGAAAAGGGCAATGTAGAACACAACAGCAGCCTCCAGTGCTAAGGAGTGAAACTGCAGCACAATTCTTAAAGTGAACAATAGCAGCCACTAGTGGTCAAACTGTAGAAGACAACAGAATTCCTGACACTACCTCTATGTGCAACCACGTGAGCCAATCTACCACACCTCTTATAATAAGTGACCATGAACTGGAGCATCACTGCATGGTCAGACACAGCCATTACACAGCACATTGCAGGGGCACATTTATAAGATTTTCTCAGCACAAAGTGAAAAACAGGAGAAATCCAGCACTCTTACAAATTCAGTAGATGGATAAAATCACTTCTTCATTTTCAGAGAAAAAATATTAAAAAATCCAGCACATGGAACAGCAAAGAGAATCTTACGCGTTTCAAGCACGTAGTGTACTCTTAGTCATAGCATATCGTAGCATAGATGCTATTACTAAGAGCACACTGCGTGCTTAAAAAGTGTAAGATTCTCTTCCCTGTCCCATGTGCTGGATTTTTTTTATATTTTTCTCTGAAAATAGAGAAGTTATTGTATCCATGTACTGAATTTGTAAGAGTGCTGGATTTCTCCTGTCTTTTTCCCGCTGTCAAAGATGCAGCATCGTATCCGTGCACCTGTTCCCTAGATGAGCTGGCTAGTCACCTATTTTACTATCTCAGCATAGGAACATTTTTTTTAAACACATCCAATTGTGTATCTTATTATTATTTTAAGATCAATTGATTAAAATGTTCTTTGTTCATAGGACATCCCCTTTAAGTAACTAAATGATTAGCATTGGTTGGTTGTTAGTAATTTAGTTTTTCTAATTAATATTTTCTTTCTTACAACTTTTGTGTGCATATAAAGAAGAACTTCATTGTGCTATCCCACAATATGACATTGTAATCCAAACATGTACTTTTATGTATATGTAGCTCTTCATAGTGTGGACCATTACCGATGGCCCCAGCACACCCCAGAGAAGATGATGCAGAATGTTCCATGATAAGATATCTCTTATGTTTACCATGAATGGGTGGTGCTCCTGTTTATGCATCAGGAGGACGTTCACCAGTTTCTTTGTCTACTTAATCTTTCCTTTCTTAATAACTTATGTGTGCAGATAAAGAAGGACTACATTGTGTTATTCTGTAATAGGACATGTTTTATTGTCTTTTTCTTCTAAGGCACACCTGTGCATTTGTCTAGTACAGCACTGTGCTGGTAATTTCAGGCACATCTTACATTTTACAGACCATCTTTGTATCCACTTACACCAAATTGAGCATTCTACTGTAATCTCCCCATTTGGAACAATTAAAAGCATCTCAGCTTGAAAGTCAAAATGAATTGCGCCTATCACACAATTCTCACAACCAGCTTTTAACAAAGTAAATTTATTTAATACACTTTCTACCTGAAAGAAGCCTTTATGCAGATAAAAAAAAACATGCTAACGTAGTTTAAAATTAGAGCTGAAAGCCTTTAACTTTACTCTCACCCAAGATGCTTCGCTGCTTCACTAATGGGACTTGCTGGAGCTTCCCTGTCTATTCTTTATTCTCTTATTCAAGTTTTTATCATTAAACACTTACAACTTAAGCACATGGCAGATCCATGTGCAGGAGCCTGCACAGAGGCACGACGAGACCCTACAGCTTTTCTGATAGACCCATAGGCATTCAGTGTGCCAATGTATGGTATATTACAGAGATATTCGGAGAACAACTTTTTCATGCCATGTCTGTTAGAGTATAGCATACTCTTTTCCTCCTTGTTGGATTCATATGCATAAAATTAAAGCCCATGTCATTGGATAAAGGTTTGGTGCCAATTAGAGGTGTAGCCATAATACTTTTGTGTTCTCAAGGCCCTGTGATCATTAGACCAGTGCAGCACAGTGGCTCATCACACTGGTGCATTGCAGTGCTGGGGTGGGTTTTGAACCTAGGACCCCAGCGCTGGGTTCAAATCTTACCAAGGATAACAACTGCAAGAAGTTTGTATGTTCTTCCCATGTTTGTGTGGGTTTCCTCTGGGTTCTCCAGTTTCCTCCCACACTCCAAAGACATACTGATAGGGAATTTAGATTGTGAGTCCCAATGGGGACAGTGATGATGATGTCTGTAAAGTGCTGTGAAATTACTGGCGCTATATAAGGTGGCAGTCAGACAACAGTAGAAATCGGACCGATATCGGACTGCAATGCACAGACTCAACCCGGGCATGACGGCCGCATAGAAATAAATTAAGCTATCACGCTTGGGTCGGGAGAACCACTGACCAGTCAGATCTGGGTCCGATTTATATGGTCGTATGACTGCACTATAACTTAGTAAAATACATAAATGAAAAATAAATAAATTAGATCATGTTAAGTATTGTCACTAAATTATTAACAATGTGTATTAAAATTAACCCAACTGATGTTAAGGAGACATTGATTATTTACTGTCTTCATGCAACTTAAGAGTTAATTCTGTTTCCGTCTTTCATACGCGTGGCACACGTGGCAGGAAAAAAGTTAATAAACTTGGACTAGCATTGATTAGGGTGCATATATACTCTGTTAGTAAATGTTTAGGTTACCTGAATCTGAGGGTCATGAACTATTTGACACTGACCACTAATTAAAGCCAGGTTTCCTTAACCTACATTTCCTATTGTGTTGATTTATCAACAACCTTCAATTCCTGTCTGACCAAATAAAAGCTGACATTTCCCCCCTAGGATTTGAAAACAAAAAAAAGTTGAAATCAATCTAAATTTTTGTCAAATCTAACTCAGCAATGTCAAAAAAGCAACAGTTCTTTTCAGAAAAGAAACTTTCATGTGAGCCTCCTGCCCCTGCCATAATACATTGCCCTTCCTGCTTCTGAGTATTAGTTTCCACTGTGTTAAGTTCAGATGTCCAAAATAATTGGCTGTAAGAGGTGAAAAGCCTGGTACATAGTGACAATTACTGACAAACTATTCATTCCTCTTTTTAGAGTTATTTTTACAAAATATTCTATAATATAAGATAAGGTATAAATAAGCAGCTTACTGACGTAAGACAATTAAAGAGGCATTACTTTTAGAGTGTTTTTTATTTTATTTAGACATACATAGTTAATGTGACGGATACCTAAAATGCAATGTCACTAAGTTGTATCCTAAAAAAAATTACATTTTTAATATAATCATATTTTTATTTATAAAATCTATAATAAAATAGACTATATTATTATTATTAATACCCACTTGTAATAATTTTGCAGGCACTACAACATGAAATGTACAAAACACGTACTATGGATTTACACAGTGAAATAATGTTCTGTAAAAGAGGTTGTCAGTCACAAACACACCTATATATATATAAAAGAATACATTTTTTATAGATGTATCTATCTATATCTATAGATTTTTTATACTTATATAGATGCATATATATATATATATATATATATATATATATACATACAGTATATATATTATATTAAAGTGTGTGTTTTTATTGTAAATATCATTACTATTTTTAAGGGTATAGATGAGGAATTATTTTGTTGCTATTATTGTTATAAATTGTGGTAATACAAAATATATACTATGTACAGTACTACTTGCCCAAGATTAAAATGTAAGGGAAAAAGAAACATAATATAGTAGGTAGAAGTTATTTTTTGGACAGACGATCAGCCACGTGTTCACAAAGTTTCAAGACAGTTGTAACTAATATATTGGGACAGTAACCAAACTACAAGAAATATCAGAGATAAAACTTGCCGGTGACTATTTTTGTGTTGAATTTGCAGTGTCAGAACAATACTTTAAAAGTGAATAAGTACGTATACAGATATGTCACAGTCAAAGTGAATTTATAATCTGGACTGCGGGAAAACCTGCTATCTTAATGAAAAGAGTTTTCTTGCTGGACAGAGGATGCAGCACAAAAAATAGACAGCTAAATAAGCATCTGTACGATTTGCTGTCCATTTAGGAAAGATTCTTGTGAATATCTATCGATTTATCATCTATATTTCATCTATCTATATAGCTACTCATCTATCATCATGTCTTGTTTTGACATTTCCGTTAATCTATTGTTCAAAATAGCTTTTATATAATCAGAATAAATAAATTAAAATTATAAACCATATTTGTTATACTGTATTTTATAGTAAGCTAGTAAAAGTAATAGCAAATATTTACACCTGTCAAGAAATAAAGTTGCAAACAAAATCTGAAAAATAAAGTTTTCTTCTTATTTTAATTAGTACAAAAATTACCTGATCACAGACATTTTTTCAAATATGATTAAAATATGAATAATTCTCACTTATGCAGACATAAATTCAGGTAATGTAATAATGAAATAACTGTGGGACATGTACCAGGTGATCAGGCTGATATTATATAAATTATTAGTTAGGGATACATGCCTCTTGAAAGCCTTGTTACTTGTCAATGTCTTGTCTTCTTGCTGTTCTCCTTTTCTTCATCACCTGCTGTAAAATGTAACATTATTTGGTGAATCTTGATTTTCATTCAGTATTTGAGTCTCTGTAATATTAAAACTACAGAAAATAAATCACACACTATAAAAAAGGAAATGATCTACTACAGTAGTACATAAATACATAGAATGAAACAAAGCTACATCCCCCAGCAGAATAATATATTGGCTGCTGGCAGATAATCGTTTTAATCTAGGTATATTGTTCTCAATGTTTTTTATTATTTTAGATTTTCTGCTTACTTTCTACATTCATATATCTTGCGTAACAACTAGATGTGGAAGCTAAATGGGAATTAAATGATCGCTTCTGATAAACCCCCGCCATAACATAGTCCTTTTCATTCCCATTCAATAAAAAATACAATGGCTATTTAAACATTGTGGACTGTACCCATTAGATTAAAAATGTAAAACCTTGCATGTCTAAAGCTTTTCATTTTGGATGGAGTTTTCCTTTCAAAGAAGTTTTAAAGGGAATTTGTCATATAAAATAATGCTATAAATCTGTAGGTTAAAAGCATTTTGACACCGTGTGGAGCTAGCACTAAGAGCCCCGCTGCCGGAATGAAATACATTATTAGGGCTGGCTGTCAGTCAATGCAGGGCCATGGTTACAGCCACCGCTCTTCATACACAGAGCAGTGACTGAAAATATGCCAGCGCCACCTCTATCACTCTGCTGGGGGAAATAAAGTTCATTTCCTCCAGGCAGCGGGGCTCTCAGCATATGCGTCGCATGCTGTGAGAACGCTATTAACATGCAGATAAACCCCATATCTGCAGGTTAATAGTGTTATTTTACATAACAGGCTCCCTTTAAGGATTTCTCATGACTTAATTTAGTTTAATAGTACAAGATGCAATGGATGATGCTGTGGTCTTCTCCACTGTCAGCATGGCAGCATTTGAGATGGATTGTTTGCTTGGATAGACTGCCTAACATCTAAGTTATCATTCTTTGTGTCCTCAACAATGAGTCAGTCTCAGATTACTCAAGTCCTCATATTAACACCCAACTGACATACAGCTTTTTGCGAAGTGGCAAGAAGTCTTGGCAGCAATCACACCATGATTTTTTTCTACCTCTTGCAACTATAGTAATCTTTACAACTCCTTGATTAAATTGCAGTCATAAATAATTTAAATTGCACTTGTTTATAATTAGGCCAAGATGTAAAATTTTTAACTTTTGCGTTTTATGACCTTGTCAGGTTTCACTCATGTCTGGCATCATGGTTGCCAACTTGACTTTTTATTTTTTCTGGACCAATCAAAAAATCACACACAGACATTATTTTTTATGGACACATTGGAAAACCATAATAAATTATTATGATTATAAGTGATACTTATTTACAGCCCATAATTCTGATATGAGACATTAGCTGCATTTATTGTCAAAATAATCTGTATATGTTCCTTCAGGATAAAAAAAAGTCAAGGACCCCTTACATTTTTTTTTACAGACAGGGCAAAAAAGTGCCTTATTTTTACGGACTGTCCTGGAATTTCTGGACAGTTGGCGACCCTGTCTGTCATACAACAGGCTAACTTGAGCCCAAGCATTGACTACGTGAAGAGATATTTACCAATCCACATTTGGAGTTGTGCCAGCTAATTGCTAACAGTTGAATTTGGAATGCTGCAGTAAAATGCCTAAACTCTCTACTTTATTCCCTACTATGTTCTTAATCTATCCCAATATTACCCATACTGAAATGCTACATTTTGCAAAAATATTCTTTGATCATATTCTTAACAGTTGTTCCATCAGTCATCTCCTACAAGTTTTTCTGACACCAACACTACTGATCAGTAATATCTGATTTATAACAGCACATGTATAAGTGAAGAGTAAGTGCGCCCAAAATATGTCTCCAACAGTTGCTTAGTTTTCAAGGTCCCTTGACAAGATATCAATCAGGACAGAAGATCTGTCGAGGAACTGAGTAAAACCATTTATTCATCTTGGGTGGCAAAGAGAACGTGCTGCGCCTGTAAACTGAGAGACTTCTATAGGTGTCAAATACATAGCTGTTTTGATAGCCGAGAGCAGCTATGGATACAGCCCTTTATTCTTGTTAGTACAGGGGGATCCTAATCTTGGGGTTATGCTTTAATAAAAGATATTAACAAGGTCGATCCTTTACGAACAATGCATTGTATGAAATCAGGTATTAACATTCTGGGTTTAACAAACACATTTTCAATGTTCTTCAACAACAGAGACACAATTCATAGTTCTGTAAGATGTTAAGTTGCTTTGCCTTTCAGTGACCATGTATACCAATCTTTATAATCATGCAGAAGCATCTTCTGTGTGGTCTGGAATTATGGAGCCTTCTGCACAGTTCTGCCGCATTTGTCTTGATACATGAACTGGTGACACTGTTGCTTTTATTGCACTTCTTTATAAAACATAAGAATTTTAATCTTCTACCTATATCTATTATTTATTTTTTTCGCAAAAAATGGCAATCTTGTACAGTGTGCCATATATTCTCGACCCCTTTATAGACCCTTCGGGACATGTGCAGGGCACCCAACTTACCTTCCAAGGTGCATCAAGTCACAAAGCAATAGAAACAAATGGTGCAAAAGAAATTGTCAGGGTTCAGATTTCTTTTACAAATATGTCTTTAAAGAATGAGAGCTGAAACATGATTGGTCACGATGGGTGAAATACACTACTGTTATTGTGATACATCCTCGTCAATGTGTTACATACTCGTTGACCTCATCTGTTGTGTTTAATGCAAACTGATCAAAAGTGCCCCCATTACTGATAGCCTCATCACAACTATCAGTATGTTTGATGGGATACAGCAGTATATTTGAGGCTAGTAACCCTTTACTGGTTTCATGTTGTGTCTCAAAATCGTAGCTTCCTATAGGGGAAAGGCTCTGATCATTGCTTTAGCACTGGATTTAATTGCTCTGGCCAGGACAAAGTAGCTTGCTGGTGTCCCACTAGCATCTAGCTTCTGATGCCTACTAGCCCTCCTAGTTATGCCTCTTCTATACCTTATAAACTACATGATAATATATGCCTATTCTCAGTAAGCCTATGGCTTTAGAAGGCAACATTCATTGTTCAACTACCAGTCTGACAGCTCCATCGAAGTTATCAGCTTCTGTGGTCCTCTGTTGCTGTTCTTCCTCATATAATCAGACAACTATTGATTTCAGTGAATTAGCATATGCGTTTTTTTATGCCCTATTTAAAGCTCTTTAACCCTTTACGACATGTTAAAAAGTTTTCCTCGCTCTGAAAGAGTTATTCCCAAAACATTAAAGACTTCACTTATGTTTACAATGGGTGAAACATACCAGATTCAAACCTTTAGGCAAAAGAAAGTGTTTCATATACAAAACCATAGGAGTATTTACAGATAATTGGGATTGTCAAATGCTTCAGTATAATGACAAAGTGCAGAGATCTCCCCTAAATTTAACAGGCTTGCTGCTTCTTGTTTTTTTGGCTGTTTTGCCCCAAGGGCTTGTGTTCCAGGGACAGGACAAATTAGACTCTAACTTTTCTAACATGGGAGGGATCCTGTGATTTTAATATTTTCATTTTAGTCACACATATGGATTTTATTTCAAACCGCAGCCACACACACACACAGATAAACATTAGAGACAAAAAAAAATCCAGTTCTGCAAAGGCTGATTTTTTTTCTATTTTTTTTTTTTGTTAGGGTTACACAGAGAGTACAGTAGTTTTAGTATGTTCGCTTTAAAAGATTGGAGCAATCTGAAACCTGTTAATCCTTATAGCTTATGTCCTATGGCTGTTCTACAACAATAAAATGTTTGGCAGAATGAGGATAGACTTATTTACTTACAGGTCTGCATTGAAAAATATTTAAAAAATATAAAAAATGGCTCAAATTGTACAACTAAATTATTCTGTAGATGGGGGAAAAGGGCATGCGTTTATAGTTTTATGTTAAATTCACAAAGAAAAACAATTAGAATTGAACAATTAATTAAATAATATTATATATTTATAACTACGGTATATATTACTATTATTGTAAATAATTTTTGATTGTCTTTTGTTTTGCCCAGCTAAATGGGTAAGCAGTAATGGAGGAATTAATTTGATTAATTGAAATTGATTTTTTTTAGAAATGCATCACTAAAGGCTGTTTTCTGTTAATATAAACTGCTATATGTTTTTATTTTGTTCCAGTTTATATTGAAATAGTCTGTTATATTTTATAATGTATATTTTATGTATTTTTTAGGATTTTACATGTTCTTAAATTATGTTTTATGTGTTATGGCACTTTCCAATATGCAATAGAACATGAAGTTAAAACAAAATTATCCATTATTTTATTCCTGGAAAGATATAGTTTTTTTTATGAAAATGTGAATTGCTGTTATCATAAAAAATATTTAATGTTTTATAAAAATGATAATATTTTACAAATACATTAAACTTCATTCATAAATTATGAAATAAATAAATTAATTAATTAATTATTAAAACAAAATTATCTATGCATTTAATGCCTGACCAAATATAGTTTTTATTTATGAAAATGTGAATTGCTCTTATTAGAAAAAGTATTTAATGTTTTATAAAAAATAATAATATTTTACAAATACATTAAACTTCATAAACAAAAATGCTTAAATTAATTAATTAATTAATTAATAAAAAAAAAATTATCCATGTATTTAATGCCTGACCAGATATCGTTTTTATTTATTAAAATGTGAATTGCTGTTATTATAAAAAATATATAATATTTTACAAATACATTAAATTTCAGAAACAAAAATTATTAAATTGATTAATTGTTAAAACAAAATTATCCATGTATTTAATGACTGACCAGATATAGTTTTTTAATGAAATTCTGAATTGCTGTTATTAATAAAAAAAAATTATATTTTTATAAAAATTCTAATATTTTACAAATACATTAAACTTCAGAAAGATTTTCTAGTAATTATAGTATAAACTTAGTTTATTTGCTTTGTGGTAATCTTGGAGTTTTTAAAAATAACAGGTTTCACATAGGAGAGCTGAATTTAATAGCATTGTATTATCAGAGTACCTTCAGATTTACTTTTTAGTTTCTGCATATTTTTAGATATAAAATGTCTATTTTTTAATGCATTTTTTTTACAATTAAACTTATGCATATTGATCTGTAATACAATTGTATAAGGTGAAACTTTTACTTAAAGGTAGTAAGAACAAGGTTTCCTCCCAATTCTTCCCACAATAATAAAAGTTACATATAGAGAACCTGACTTCCCATGAACTGGTTCTTGTTTCTATGCCCAGCATGGACTGATGTAAATCCTCTGTACTTCATGGCGTCTAACAAAGAACATTATAGATAATAGATAAAACATGTATAGTAAAAGTAGCTTTAAACAGTTAAACACATGCAGAGATGGCTGGACAATGGATCTGTCTGAGTCCACACAGAATAATGTGCAAATATTTATTATGTATAAATTGGTCTTTATCTGAGATGAAATGTCTGTTTCTAAGCGAAAACAGGAGTGGTTCAACCTTTTATAAATAAAGTGGATCTGAATGTTTGCAATGGAATATATGACAACTTGTGACTACTCACTGTTTTAATAATCAGGTCTGCATTACTTTAAATCTCTCCAGCTAATGACATTACCAACTATTTCCATCACAACTGCATGATGTTTACCAGCTGATGCAATTGTGATTTTTTTTTTACATATTTTCATTAGAAATGTATATCCTATGAGACCCTTCATATTATGTTCTATTTATACTTTATAACTTATAAAGTGCCTTTAAGAACAAGGATGTTAAATGTGTAACAACATAAACGTGCATGCAGCTATTATGTCCGCACAATATGATGCCCTATAAGAGGGCAATATATTGCGGATACATGTGCTTGCTCCTAGTACCTAAAATGACGCAAAAAATGTTGTAGTGCTGCTATGTCCAAGCATATAAAAAGGAGAAAGGAGCAAAAATCTGCGTGACAGCGTGGCAAATCAGGAATGTTCGTGGGTGGAGTCGATTTTTTGACGCGAACAAGCCGGAACCCCGAACACGAGCCCGAATTTGAAATGCCGAACAAATTTGCTCAACACTAGTAGGGAAGATATCTCTCCTCATTAATCCAACAATATGACCCCGATTCATTAAGATCGCCGATTTTCACACCGGTCTATTGTAACCAGATTCTCCTGATTAACGCCTTTTAAAGGAAATCTGTCACCAGGTTTTTCCTACCTCATCTGAGAGTAAAATAATGTGAGTAAAAAGACCCTGATTCCAATGATGTGTCACTTAGTTTACTAGCTGCAGCAGTTGTGCTAGGTAACCAGCAAGAAGTAGATATATAAGGTAGGATAAAACCTAACTTTTATTGATAATAATAAGAAAATGGAGACTATGCCTAAGAGAATGGACAAGTCTAAAAAACATGTAGCAATATCAAATCATTACACATAAATCAAAGGTACCCAATATACCAGCGCAAATAATACAAATTGTTCGGTGTCACCCTTTTTGTATCTGGAAGGAGCTGTTCATGGATTCAGGGAAGGGTAATAACAACACAGATACTAATAAACTCCCTGTCATGCCCCATGTGAGGTCTCTCGTTCTGAAAAGAACAGTACCCAAGTGTTGTCCTGTTCCACTAAATGTGTCCCTAATTTTCCCTCCCAATGTGTTTCGTCCTCTGGTACTGGGAGACTCCTCAGGGGAGTAAATAGTAGTAATGGGAACAATGAAATATAGGTCACCCTATACTTTGTAAAGATGGGGACAAATAATTAGGAGCCTGTAATGACAGGATGTCCTACATACTGGCGAAGGGCCGTGTCTGAGCCATTACAAATCATTAAAATCATTAAAATCGCTGATTTTCACGCCGATGTTGATGAGAGGAGGTTTTGTAGTCAGACTGTCACGGGTGTGTCGCCACGAAGATCGTCACGATTACACAGCCTGACTTCTCGCAGCTGACTTTTTGGTGCTTTGTGTTTTTCGGCAGTGAGGGAGTTAATTCTCTCTCTCTCTGTGCTAGACGAGGTCCAGCCTCGCCCAGCTGCAATCAATGCTGCTGTAGTGAGACTCCTTCAAATGCCTGCTGGTCTGTTAGGGAAGTGTCGGTGAAAGCATTTCATGCAGACTAACAGAGCGGATCGTGGTATTTGGAGTTTCAGAGATAAGTGTATTTGGAGTGTTTTTTCCCTTCCTCGCTTTATCATTTATCTCCTTTCCCGTTGGTGTTCCCTCTGTTGTAGTTGTGTAGTTTTTGTATGCAAGGTGGTTTTGGTTTTTCCCTTGTACTGTCTCGTTCGTCTAAGTACTGTGTGTGGGCATATTATTACTTGTCCCCTTTTGTTGTGATCGGGGTCCTTCTCAGGACTAGATTACTTAGGTGCAGGGATCCTCAGGAGGAAGGGGTTACGCTGGCGGCCTGGACCTCTGTACCTTTAACAGTACCTCCAGGTTGAGGGATTAGTCAGGGCCCCAGCTTAGGGTCAGCTTAGGCCCCCTACCTCCAGTATACAGAGACAGCGTGACATTTTCACCGACCACTTAGTTTTTCTCCAGCTACCATGGATCCAGTAGCCGGTCTAGCTCGGCAGTTGCAGAGTTTGTCCATGGAGCTGGCGGACGTTAGGTCCAAGGTTTTGTATCCTCAGGAGCAAGCCGGACCAGAACCTAAAGTAGCTCTCCCTGACAGGTTCACTGGGGGGCGGGACAAGTTTTTTGTTTTCCGGGAGGCATGCAAGTTGTACTTTCGGCTGCGGCCTCGGTCATCGGGGAGTGAAGAACAAAGGGTGGGAATTGTCATCTCGCTCCTGCAAGGGGACCCACAATCTTGGGCGTTCTCTCTTCCCCCGGGCTCCCCGGCTCTCCAGTCAGTGGATAGGTTTTTCGCTGCTCTGGGACTCGTATATGATGACCCAGATCGGATCTCCCTTGCTGAGTCTAAGTTACGTAGGATCCAGCAGGGAGATCGTCCGGCGGAGGAATTCTGTTCGGAGTTCCGTAGGTGGGCCACGGACACCCAGTGGAATGACCCGGCTCTTAGGAGCCAGTTTTGTCAAGGTTTATCCGACAAATTACAGGATGTGTTGGCACAGTATGACTCTCCCGCGTCACTGGAAGCCGCTATGGCCCTTGCTATTCGCGTTGACAGACGGCTTCGGGAGAGGTGCGGGATAACCCCCTGTGATGACTCCACCTCCTACAAGGTCCCCTCATATGGTGGTTCCCCTGGTCAGTCCAGAGGAGCCTATGCAATTAGGAGGGACATCATTTCGGGAGAGGGGACCGGTGGTGCGCCATAAGACAGGAAGGTGTTTCTTCTGCGGGAGAAAGGGACATTTTATTGGGGGGTGTCCATCCCGTCCCTTGCAGAGTGAAGAGTCGTCGGAAAACTGTTGATCCCAGGTTGTGTGGTGGACGGCAATCTGGGAGTAGGTATTTCGTCCCTAGGTTCGTCTCAGTTTCTCGTACCGGCGGAGGTGGTGGTGGGTACGAGAACTGAGAGGATATCTGTTCTTCTGGATAGTGGGGCCGGGGCTAATCTGGTTGATGCTCGGTTTGCCCGGGTTCAAGGTATGCGATTGAGTGAGTTGGCTAAACCCATCCCCATATTCTCGATCGATGCCAGGCCTCTCGGTCAGGGAAGTTTTTTGCAAGCTGTGCATGACGTAAAACTTCAAGTGGGGGCGATACATAAAGAACTGTTGTCTTGCTACGTGTTGGAGGGTCTTCCCACTCCTATAGTGTTGGGCCTTCCTTGGTTAACTAAGCATAACCCGGTTATTAATTGGCAAACCAGAGAGATAAGCCAATGGAGTAAATTCTGTAATAAAAACTGCATGAACACGGTCATCGGTGCGGTTACTCCTTGGGTCTTACCTCCATTTCTGGCGGACTTTGAGGATGTATTCTCGGAGAAAGGGTGTCAGGAACTACCTCCTCATCGCGAGTATGACTGTTCTGTAAAACTGCTCCCTGAGGCCAAGTTACCTAAAGCTAGGTTGTATAACCTTTCTGGTCCTGAGAGGCAGGCCATGAAGGATTATATTTCAGAAAGTCTGGCTAAGGGGCATATTAGACCTTCATCTTCACCGGTGGCTGCGGGGTTCTTCTTTGTTAAGAAAGATGGAGGCCTACGCCCTTGCCTGGATTTCCGTGAACTTAATCGGATTACGGTCCGAGATCCGTATCCGCTCCCACTTATTCCCGATCTCTTTAATCAGATCGTGGGCGCCAAATGGTTCTCTAAGTTGGATCTCAGGGGGGCGTACAATCTGATTAGGATGAAGGAGGGGGATGAGTGGAAGACGGCGTTTAACACTCCGGAGGGGCATTATGAGAACCTTGTCATGCCATTCGGTCTGACTAATGCCCCGGCGGTGTTCCAACACTTTGTTAATGACATTTTTCGCCGCCTGGTGGGACAGTTTGTTGTCATATATCTGGATGATATCTTAATTTACTCGCCGGATCTGGTGTCTCATCAGGAGCACGTTAGGCAGGTGTTACAGATCTTGCGGGATAATAAACTGTATGCCAAATGGGAAAAGTGTGTGTTCGCCGTACAGGAACTCCAGTTTTTAGGCTTCCTGGTTTCAGCGTCCGGTTTTCGTATGGACCCTGGGAAAGTGCGGGCAGTTCTTGAGTGGGATCGGCCAGAGAATCTTAAGGCACTACAACGTTTCCTGGGGTTTGCTAATTATTACCGGAAGTTCATTCGTAATTTCTCGTCCATGGTTAAGCCTCTCACAGACATGACTAAAAAGGGGACGGATTTTTCTAGGTGGTCTGACAAGGCTTGTCAAGCATTCTCCTCCTTGAAAAAATGTTTTGCCTCGGCACCCATACTCATTCAACCTGATGCGTCACAGCCATTCATTGTAGAGGTAGACGCTTCCGAGGTAGGGGTGGGAGCAGTATTGTCACAAGGTTCGTCCCCTGGTAAGTGGCATCCGTGCGGCTTTTTCTCTAAAAAATTGTCGTCCGCTGAGAGGAATTACGATGTCGGCAATAGGGAACTCTTGGCCATTAAGTTAGCTTTTGAGGAGTGGCGCCATTTTTTGGAGGGGGCAGTCCATCCGTTCACCGTCATCACCGATCACAAGAACCTGCTATATCTGGAGTCCGCGAAACGTCTGAATCCCAGACAAGCTAGGTGGTCATTGTTTTTTACCAGGTTTAATTTTGTCGTTACATATCGTCCTGGGTCAAAAAATGTAAAGGCGGATGCCTTATCTCGTAGTTTCCCTGGGGCCGGGAATACGGACGACCCAATTCCTATCCTTCAGGAGGGGGTGGTGGTTTCGGCAGTATGCTCTGAGCTGGAGGAGGAGGTATTGGAGGCTCAGGGGGATGCCCCTGTTGGACCTCCGGGGAGACTGTTTGTTCCAGATCAGTTGCGACAAAAGGTGATCGAGGCACACCATAACTCAGTTTTTGCAGGACACCCAGGGAGTAGAGCAACTGTGGATCTCCTCTCGCGTCGGTTTTGGTGGCCTAACTTACATAAGGAGGTGGTAACTTTTGTCGCGTCCTGTGGGGTTTGTGCGCGCTCTAAGACCTCACATACCCGTCCGTCTGGGGCCCTCTTACCTTTGAAGATCCCGGAGCGTCCTTGGACTCATCTGTCTATGGACTTTATTACGGACCTCCCTCCGTCTTCGGGTAAAACGGTCATACTCGTTGTAGTGGACAGGTTCAGCAAGATGGCACATTTTATCGCTCTTCCGGCTCTCCCTAATGCTAAAACTCTTGCGCAGGTGTTCATTGGGGAGATTGTGAGGCTTCACGGGGTACCCTCCGAGGTGGTGTCTGATCGGGGGTCTCAGTTTGTGTCCAAGTTCTGGAAGGCGTTTTGTGCACGGCGGGGGATGCATTTGTCGTTCTCATCGGCTTTTCATCCTCAGACCAATGGTCAGACGGAACGTATGAACCAGAGCTTGGAGACATATCTCCGGTGTTTTGTGTCAGAGAACCAGGAGGACTGGACTTCTTTCTTACCTCTGGCAGAGTTTGCTCTTAATAATAGGCGAAGCGAGTCCACTGGTAAGTCCCTGTTTTTTGGGGCATATGGTTTTCACCCCCAGTTTTGTACTTTCAGTAGGGGGGGCTCTTCGGGGGTTCCTGAGGAGGAACGATTTTCCTCATCACTCGCTTCAGTATGGAGAGGGGTGCTGAAGAATCTGAATACTATGGGGAACCGATACAAACGTATGGCTGATAGGAGGAGAGTGTCTGGTCCGGACCTTAGTGTGAACGATCGGGTATGGTTGTCTACCAGGAATATAAAACTTAAGGTTCCCTCCTGGAAACTGGGTCCCAGGTTCATCGGGCCGTACAGAATCAGTTCTATTATTAATCCGGTGGCATTCCGTCTTGACCTCCCCCCTACGTTTAAAATTCACAACGTGTTCCACAGATCGTTGCTTAAGAGGTATGTGGCGCCGGTGGTACCGTCACCTTTACCTCCCCCTCCAGTGGTGGTCAAGGGTAACTTGGAGTTCCAGGTATCGAGGGTCATCGATTCACGCTTTAATCGCCGGTCCCTTCAGTACCTGGTTCATTGGAAAGGGTATGGTCCTGAGGAGAGGATGTGGGTTCCTGCGTCGGATATTAACGCAGACCGATTAGTTCGGGCCTTCCACACGACTCACCCGGATAAACCTGGCCCTGAGGGTCCGGAGGCCCCTCGTAGAAGGGGGGGTACTGTCACGGGTGTGTCGCTACGAAGATCGTCACGATTACACAGCCTGACTTCTCGCAGCTGACTTTTTGGTGCTTTGTGTTTTTCGGCAGTGAGGGAGTTAATTCTCTCTCTCTCTGTGCTAGACGAGGTCCAGCCTCGCCCAGCTGCAATCAATGCTGCTGTAGTGAGACTCCTTCAAATGCCTGCTGGTCTGTTAGGGAAGTGTCGGTGAAAGCATTTCATGCAGACTAACAGAGCGGATCGTGGTATTTGGAGTTTCAGAGATAAGTGTATTTGGAGTGTTTTTTCCCTTCCTCGCTTTATCATTTATCTCCTTTCCCGTTGGTGTTCCCTCTGTTGTAGTTGTGTAGTTTTTGTATGCAAGGTGGTTTTGGTTTTTCCCTTGTACTGTCTCGTTCGTCTAAGTACTGTGTGTGGGCATATTATTACTTGTCCCCTTTTGTTGTGATCGGGGTCCTTCTCAGGACTAGATTACTTAGGTGCAGGGATCCTCAGGAGGTAGGGGTTACGCTGGCGGCCTGGACCTCTGTACCTTTAACAGTACCTCCAGGTTGAGGGATTAGTCAGGGCCCCAGCTTAGGGTCAGCTTAGGCCCCCTACCTCCAGTATACAGAGACAGCGTGACACAGACCCTCCTGATTAATGCCTTTTAAAGGTAATCTGTCACCAGGTTTTTGCTACCTCATCTGAGAGATGAATAATGTAGGGAAAGAGGCCCTGATTACAGCGATTTATCACTTAATTTACTAAATGCAGCAGTTGTGCTACAATCAGAGTTTTTAGATGTAGCAGAGCTCAAAAGCCTCCACCACCCACACCGCAGCTTTCTGTGTACATTGTATATTGTATTGACAGTGATCCGGCTATCAGAGTAAGGAGTGCAGTCGGAACAGGGCTCACACAAGCAGTGATAATCTCCTGGTGATAAAACATTCATTGAAACATCACACAACCTAATAAGTGACACATCCCTGAAATCTGTGTCTCAGCTGCTACCTCATGCTGTCCTCAGATTACGAAGCAAAACTCTGCTGTCCCTAATGAATTATGAGCATCTGTCAAGTGGTGTGCCCCTTCAAGTGCCTCAACACAAATCTTACGTCAGTCAGGATTTTTGCCATTAAGGAACGCCACAGCTTGTCATGAATTAAACAAGCTGTGGCATCATGCTGGACTCCTCCCAAACTGGCAAGAAAATGCAAAAAGTCACAAAACTTTTATACAACACTGTGTTGTGCAAAACATTTGCAACTTTTTAAAGCAATTTACTCCAGAATTATTGTGTCATCACTTTGATGAATCAGGAGGGACCTATGTGTCCTACATGTTCTTTCTGTGCTCCTAATAACCAAATGACAAGCAATTTTTTTTCTGTTTTTGCTATGAGGACTAAGGACCTGTAACTGTAATTTGCTATCTAAAATTTTGAACACATATTACACCGACACTTCAAAATTTTGAGATTAAACATAATGATTGGCTCATCTTTGAGAATTTTCAGCAGATCCACTGGACTTAATGTTGGTGCCAACATCACAGCTCATTGAGAGAAAAACTTCAGGACTATGAGCCATAGAAGTGCAATGGTTGGACGACCATGTCATTTTTGGATGTTGTTAGAATTACAAGCCTTTTGGAATGTCTCTTTAATGTGGAAGACCACATTTAAATTTAATGTTTTTATTATCTAAGTAGATCCGATATCTCTGAATAATTTGAAAAGCTCCCTTTTCTGTTACAGAACTCAGAAACTCCTGTAACACCTCAGATGGCCACCGGACAGGTCCTTGAGGGGAGATATGTATCAACGAGGTTGGTAACTTTGGTGATGTAAGCCCGGGAAAGCATTCTCCAGCACGTATAGTGCTGAGAGGGTTAATAGGGCGTATCACGGCCAGGTTTTATGAGCAGTCATAAGAGATGAGTGGGAGTGGCTGCTTACATATCCCTACCTCAGGCGCGTGGTTTGGTAAATAAAATGGAGACCAAGTGTTTTATTCAGTTTCTGTGTCTGGAGATGTGTGGATCTCCAGTGCGTTGGTCTGTGCTAAGGACTTAAGAACTGGACATTAACCTGAGAGGGCGAACCCGCAACATTGTATGGACATTTTACTTTGTGCTTCCACTTTGTGCCGGAAAAGGCTGCTTTTTTGTTTTGCTTCCTGAGCGGTTTATGAAGTCTTAATAAACCAGCCTAGATATTCCAATGAAAACGCTTTCTGTGCCTACCTCAACCACAGCCGAGTGAGTACAAACCCTACAATTGGTGCTAGAAGCACGGGCACAAATCCCATGGGGCAGTGTGACTGCCGCAGAAATACCCCATGTCTTAGGTGAAAGCGACTGCAGGAGCGAAAGACATGGAGGAGCTGATAAAGAAACTGGTGCTGGCCTGTCTCCAGCAGCAACAGATATGGCAGCAGCATCAGCAGCAGTGGCAACAGCAGTAGCAGATGCAGCAGCAGCACAAGCAGCAGATGGAACTCCTAGCCGAGACAATCCGTGGAAGGGCAACTGCCCCATACCCAACTCCAGGTGAAGACTCACAGGTGAGGAAGACGGTAAGGAGAGCCTTACAAAAGATGACCCTGGGTGATGATGTCGAGGCTTTCCTGACGGTTTTTGAGAGGATGGTGAAGTGAGAGAAATTGCCTCCGGAGCAGTGAGCGGGGGTTCTGGTGCTATATTTAACAGAGGAACCGCAGAAGGCTTATTATGACCTGGCATTGCAGGATGCAGTAGAGTATGCCAACTTGAAGGCTGAGATTTTGGTGCGCTTAGGAGTCACCCTGACTGTTAGGATGCAATGAGTGCACTACTGGGCCTACTGCAGTGACAAACCTCCCCGCTCCTACACCTTGTCCAAAAGTGGTTGGAACCTGAATCTTCCTCCTCAATGCAGATGGTGGAGAGGGTCATCATGGACAGGTTCATACACTCCCTTCAAAGGCCGGTGCAATCCTGGGTTGCCCAGGGAGATCCCCATAATGCCAATGACCTGGTAGTGTTGTTGGAAAGGTACCAGGTGGTCGAAAGCTCTTTGCGGAAGCAAGGGGCCTTAGAATCTCCATACTGGAGTTCCCAAAGAGGAGCAGACACCCAAAAGAGGGGAACTAGAGCCACATCTGGGGGAGGCGTCCAAGAGCCCAGAAGGGGTCTAAGTTGCTGCCAAAAGCACCATCCAATAACGTAATTTGTTGGAGATGTCACACCCCGGGTCACATAGCCGCCCATTGCCCCATGACCAACAAGCCAATGGACTGCAACATAGAACGTTGCTGCTCGTATTTTGCATATCCTGGCTGCAGTGCTGTCCCTCAACCAGGCGAGACAGCAGGCATGCCTCGTGTCAGTGAATGGAGTGTAAATGACTAGTCTGTTGGACTCAGGGAGTTTGGTAACCCTTGTGAGGGCCACAATTCCTCATTGGCTGATTCCGGGGGAAAATGGTGGGCGTCTGCTGTATCCATGGGAATGCTAAGGACTACCCTGTGGCCAGAGTGGTCACAGTCATAAACTGTGGCACCGAGTCGCACGAGGTGGGCGTAGTCAAGGACCTATTTCACCCTGTTATAATAGGGCCGGTCTTTGCCTTGTTTTGGGACTTGTGGGGGAAAGGGAAGATTCCAGGTTCTCCAGACAACAGCCAGGTCGCTCCTAAAGAAACCTCGTCGCAGGCTGCAGCTGACGGGTTTCCCTTTTGTGTGCTTGTTGGTGATGAGGATAAGGCAGCATCCCCGAAGGCCAACATCCCTGAGTTGGAGGTGTCCGGGGGAAACTTTGGAACCGCCCAACTCAGGGATCTAACTCTAAAAGGGGCATTTGATAATGTAACTCTTCTTCATGGTGTTGCTCAAGAGCAGGGGGCTGACACTCAATATCCATACTTTTCCGTAAATGGGGAGTTACTATATTGGGTCACCAAGCTCAGAGAGGAGGTAATCAAGCAGTTACTTATGCCAGGGCCATACAGATGCATTGTGTTAGATATGGCCCATGCACATGTGTCAGGTGGTCATCTGGGGGTAGGAAAAACCCAGGATAGGATCCATCAGAGGTTCTACTGGCCTGGTTGTCACCAAGAGATCATGAATTATTGTAGGTCTTGTCCCACCTGCCAGCTGAACTCCCCTGTAGTTCACTTCCATAGCCCCTTAGTGCCACTGCCTATCATTGAGGTCCCATTCAATCGCATCGCCATGGATCTAGTGGAACCCCTGATCAAGTCTGCCAGAGGACATCAGTATATCCTGGTGGTACTGGACAATACTACATGGTATCCGGAGGCCGTACCACTATGAAACTCCTCCTCCAAATGTATAGCCCGGGAGTTGGTCCATATCTTTTCCAGGAAGGGGTTGCCTAAGAAGATCCTAATGGACTAAGGGACTCCATTTATGTCAAAGGTGCTGAAGAAGTTGTGCAAAACTCAGCAAATCACACAACTCAGGACTTCAGTCTACCACCCAGAGACAGACGGCTTGGTGGAGAGGTTTAATAAAACCTTGAAGGCTATGTTGAAGAAGGCCATAGAGAAGGACGGCCGAGACTGGAACTTACTACTTCTGTACCTTCTGTTCTCCATCAGAGAAGTCCCCCAGGCCTCTACTGGATTCTCCCCTTTCGAGCTGTTATATGGCCGACACCCCCGCAGACTCCTGGACATAGAAAAGGAGACCTGGGAGGTGGAGACTACACCCTACAGAAGTGTAATCGAACATGTGGCCCAGATGCAAGAGAGGATTGCAGAGGTGATGCCCATTGTGAAAGAACACCTCCTCAAAGCATAAGAGGCACAGTCGAGGATGTACAATAGATCAGCAAGGGTGAGACACTTCAACCATGAGGAGCAGGTACTGGTGCTGGTACCTACGGTGGAAAGCAAATTCCTGGCCAAGTGGCAGTGCCCCTATAAAGTAGTGGAAAAGATTGGAAATGTCAACTATAAAGTCCACCAGCCAGGGAGAAGAAAGCCCTACCAGGTGTACCACATCAACCTGATTAAGCCATGGCAAGATAGGGAGCCTGTGGAAGCTCCGTGTTTGGTGGCGAAGTCTGAAGCCGATGTGGAAGAGGTCAAGGTGGCAGAGTCACTGTCACATGCCCAAAAGCAACAGTGCTGAGAGTTGCTACAGCAGAACAGAGACCTGTTCTCAGAACTACCGGGGTGTACTCAAATCATAGAGCATGAGGTTCTTACGGAGCCTCAGGTCCGGGTAAACTTGAAGCTGTATTGGATTCCCAAAGCCCGCCGAGAGGTGATCTCGAAAGAGGTGAAGTGGATGCTGAGTCTGGAAGCCATTGAAGAGTCCAAGAGTGGCTGGTCCAGTCTCATAGCCTTAGTGCCGAAACTCAATGGAGAATGGCGGTTTTGCAATGACTATAGGAAGTTGAATGAGGTCTCTGCCCAGGGTACATGAACTGATTGAAAGGCTAGGGCCATCCAGGTACATTACCACCCTTGAACTCACGAAAGGATATTGAAAAATTCCCATGTCCCAAGATGCCAAGGAGAAGACGGCCTTCTCAACATCAGATGGGTGTTTCCAGTACACAAGGATACCATTTCGGTTACAAGGAGCTCCGGCTACCTTCCAGAGAGCCATGGACCGGATCCTAGCTCCCCACAAAAAGTACCCAGCGGCCTACCTGGATGACATCGTAATCTACAGAGAGGATTGGGGAAGCCATATGAGCAGAGTCCAGGCAATACTTGATGCTCTTCAGAAGGTGGGGTTTTCCATAAACCCCGCCATGTGACATGGGCATAGCCCAAGTATTTAGCTTCCTCTATGTCGTAGGCAGAGGCAAAATAAAGCTCCAAATAAATAAAGTTGACCCGATCTAGAGTTGGCCACAACCCCTCTCAAAGAAACAGGTCATAGTGTTTCTGGGCATTGTGGTCTATTACCGCTGGTTTATCCCTAACTTCGTCATGATAGCCGCCCCTTTGACAGACCTCCTTATAGGGACAAAGTCGGCTATGGCTACGTGGTCTCCAGAGCAGAGTCCAGGCAATACTTGATGCTCTTCGGAAGGCGGGGTTTTCCATAAACTCCGTCATGTGACATGGGCATAGAGGAAGCTAAATACTTGGTAAATAAAATGGAGGCCAAGTGTCTCATTCAGTGCCTGTGTCTGGAGTTGTGTGGATCTCCAGTGTGTTGGTCTGTGCTAAGGGCTTAAGAACTGGACACTAACCTGAGTGGGCGAATCCACAACATTGTATGGACATTTTACTTTTTGTTTCCACTTTGTGCCAGAAAAGGCTGTTTTTCTGTTTTGCTTCCTGAGCAATGTATGCAGTTTTAATAAACCAGTCTAGATATTCCAATGAAAACGCTTTCTGTGCCTACCTCAACCACAGACGACTGAATACAACCTCTACAATTGGTGCTAAAAGCACGGGCACGAATCCCAAGGGGCAGTGTGACTACTGCAGAAATACCTCATGTCCTGGGTGAAAGCGACTGCAGGAACAAAAG
Source organism: Phyllobates terribilis (assembly GCF_046119375.1). NCBI lineage: Eukaryota > Metazoa > Chordata > Amphibia > Anura > Dendrobatidae > Phyllobates > Phyllobates terribilis. The sequence goes on along the minus strand of NW_027362769.1, from coordinate 62,746,855 downwards.
CCATGGAGGAGCTGATAAAGCAACTAGTGCAGGCTATTCTCCAGCAGCAACAGATATGGCTGTAGCAGCATCAACAGCAGCAGCAGTGGCAACAGCAGCAACAGATGTAGCAGCAGCACAAGCAGCAGATGGAACTCCCAGCTGAGGTGATCCATGGAAGGGCAACCGCCCCACCCCCAATTCCAGGTGATGACTCACACGCGAAGAAGACAGTAAGGAGAGCCTTACAAAAGATGACCCCGGGTGATGACAACATATTACTTTGTGTTTCCACTTTGTACCGAAAAAGGCTGTTTTTTTGTTTTGCTTCCTGAACGGTTTATGCAGTCTTAATAAACCAGCCTGGATATTCCAATGAAAATGCTTTCTGTGCCTACCTCAACTGCAGCCAAATGAGTACAAACCCTACACACCATAGACTAAAATAATTCTGGATGCCTGAAGCCACTACTAGGGTGCTTCTCTTATACAGACATAAACAAGTCTTATTGAACTCAATAAGAAATGTGTATACAGTAAATTCCTAAGCTCCTCCTAGTGGTGATTGCAAGCAGACAAAATGCTATAATTTAATGCAATAGCCGTACGTGGTTCGTTGTAACAGAAAAATGAAGTTTTAATACATGCTGCGCAAACCACAGACAGCGTGAAGCAGAGCTTGGCAACACGATTGCAGCCTGCTATGTTTTTCTCTGAAACAATCTGGCACGTCAGAGAAAACATAGTTTCAACAGCTCCGGTCTAGTTCTTCCTGTCCCACTCTAGTTGATTGACAGGTCTTTTCTGTGTGCGAACATATAAAGGAGAAACCTGTCAATCAAGTAGAGCGATGTAAGCGGAAGCAGAATTGGGGAGTAGCCAGAATGGTCTCATCTCTTCTATGGTTCCAGGCCGGATCTTGAAACTATGTTTTCTCTGAGGCACAAAAACATTTCAGAGAAAAATATACCTGACTGCAATTGTACAGTCAGGCTCTGATTCATGTTATCCATGGTTTGGGCAGCAGGAATCCACTGACGGAATCCCACTGATAAATTGGGTGAGGCAATATTCAATAATGCACATTCCTTTATCAAGAGAATCTCTCATCCAAAACGCTCATCAAACTACTTATAAAGGTATGTAGGGGACTTATCGCCTATAAAAATCAAACATGTGGTATAGATTTTAGTGGTTTAGTTGTCAAAAGAAAAAAAAAATTTAGAATGCAAATAAGGGGCTTTTGTGCACCCTTGGTGTGGCCAAGGGCCCGGTGCACACTTACGACCCCTCAATTTGCATACTAAGCACTTTATCATATATTAATATACAGTGTTAGATCGAGTGCTGCCTGAACTTCGTACTGCAGTGCAGTAGCAGGTGGCAGCCGCAGAGAGGAGCCAGTGATGAGAACCCACAATGACACTATCTCAGTGTGGCTGGGCTTCTGCGGTGTCAATGGTGAGGTGCAAAGCGGCTGGTTATGACAAGTGCTGCCAAGTTCAAAGATATGACAAACTTCTCAGTGTAAAAATTGAGGTGGCCACACACCAAAGCCCTCTCATTTGCATACATTTTTTTTTTCTGGCAACTAAACCACTAAAATCTATACTTAGATTTTTTATAGGGGCCCCTATATGCCAGTGAAAATGGCTTAATTAGTCTTTTGGGATGACATATTCCCTTTAAATAGCCCAAAAGTAGACAGGCAGACAATGGTGCTGTATCTGAAATATATTTGAAATAATTATCTTTTTTTAAATAAAACATATTTTTTTCCATTCTTTTTCACATTTTTATTTTTTTCTTAGCAGATAACTCCCTGTTCTAATCTTTATTCTATGATATGATAATATAGCAAATAGCAAAAATAGTCATTAGATATCATTGACATCTAAACAAATGTTAGAGATGTGCTCCCATATCCAAATTGGTCAGGCAGTCACTTGGATTCTCTACAACTTCAGCCTAAATTATCTAAAACAAACCTCACCAATTATATCATTGGGGGTTTGGTCAGTGATGTCAAAGAGGCATACACTGAGGATGGTGGACATCCAGGATTCCTGCAATCCCTACAGATAGACAAGAAGATGTACGGATACTTTATTTGTTCATGAATCTGGTAAATGGATAAAAAAGCCTCATTCTAGAATGTTTCTAAACCATAAAACAGAAAATGCTTGGTACTATGAATACATCTGTTCCATTAAATGGATTGTTTTACTGGATTTTTCCACATTACAACTTCTTACAGCATCAGAGGTCCTCTGCCTCAGCAAGGATAGTCCACACATTCATGTTCTAGGCCAGCGGTCCTCAACTTTTTTTACCTTGAGAGCCACCTTCAAGTCTGAAAGATGGTCGCGAGCCATATCCAGTGCCCCCTCACCCCCACAATAGTGACACTCCCGACCCACCTTGACTGGTGTGATTATAGCCAAAGCTTCCCCACAGAAAACAAACTGAGACCTTGTGCCCCCCTGCCATATAGGCAGCATACTTACATCCAGCGGTTCCCACTTCAAGCCAATTTGGTATTCCTGTATCATGCACACTCACCTCACTATTGCGTCCAGTTTCAAGTATCATCCTATCTTCAGCTTACAATATTTATTTCTCTCCCCATCCATCCTGCCTGGATACGCACATCCAGATCTGCTCTTCTGTGTAGGGCTACTCAAAAATGTCTGCATCTGGATATCTTCTCTTCATAACTGGTTGCTAGACCTGGTGCTAATGCACCAAGCTGGCAGAAAGCCGTCAGCCACACATGGACGCGAAAGCCACTTGTGGCTCCCAAGCTACAGGTTGGGAACCCCTGATCTAGGTCAAAAAAATAGTCCAGGAATGTGAAATGGACATTACGTACAACTTGTCTTGCCTACTCTCCAAGTCTAATTTTACTGCTTTCATGGATTACAACTAATAAAAAAAAAGAAGAAAATACTACAAATAGTGAGTGCCGTCTACCTTTTCTCCTCCACTTGTGTTAGATGCTAGGACATTTCTATATACATTCAATTGTGTGAAAGGATAGATACATAAATTTTGACCCCACTTTTTTATATAAAGAAAACACAAGGTTATTGAATTAAAATGTCATCACATTGCAAAACATCTTACAAGTTTTTGGTGGTTTCAATGTTTGATCATTTCCTAAAATACCATACAGTTAATCAAGACCTTTGTAAAGAGTGAAGGCTGTAGACTATCCGTAAGTACAAGCACCTGACAATCACATTCAGCGATGGCATTGATGGAACAGCTTGGATATTTTCACATATACATTTACATCAACAATTTAGCTATGTGCTTGTCAGGGTCAAAACTAGGTCAGGAATCAAAGGCAATGAAAGTTGTGAAAGGTGGTTACTGTGTCACTCTGACTGCAGACGGCAATCAAGGTTTGGGTTCTATCTGACAGTACCACCCTCCAGAGCCAACGATAACAAAAGGTAATGTATGCCAAGGCTTGTCAAGCTAAACACTACAGTGTAAAACACTGGTTGATACAGTCATTCAACGTTTTCATTGCAAGCAAGTATGTGTTTTTTTCTAGCTTGGCAGTCATTTTATTAAAAAAAGAGAATTTAAAGATTTTTTATTAGACCTCTCTGGAGTTAGAATTGATGATCATAGCAGATCCAAATAAGGCAATGTTGGATTGTATTTCTTCAAAGTATATCAAATTGTCAAAATAATATTACTTCTAGTTATGAAGGCTTCACTGAACAATTGTTTCCCTTTTGATGAACTTCATTCTTGTGACATTTCCCAGTAAGATATTTATCAAAGGTATTATATACGGTCTAGGTTAAATGGCTTCAACAACTAACATGTAAAAAAACTTTTTGCTGTTCTAACGTGGCCTGCCTAAAAACTGATACTCCTTACTTAAAGGCAAGCTGTCATCAGAAAATGACATTTTGTTTCAATCAGATCTTTGTGTTTTATATATTTTTTTAATTTGGCAATTAGTAATCTTACGATTTCCAAAGTTGCCACTTGGGATGTTTTAGCGTCTTACTTCCTGTCCTTTCATGAAAACAAAGGAAAGAGAAGCGCACTTTTCGCAGATCATACAGGACAATTACAGGATCAGCAGTAGTGATTACTCACCTAAGTATGTTGTGCTTCTCAGGCACAACACTGAGCCAGTTAAATGTATACTCTGGTAGGCTGCTGCTCCACCTGCTGGATCCCACAGGGAATCCAGAAATTAGGATCAAGAAATGGGGGATATACAGTACAGACCAAAATTTTGGACACACCTTCTCATTTACAGATTTTTCTGTATTTTCATGACTTTGAAAATTATACATTCACACTGAAGGCATCAAAACTATGAATTAACACGTGGAATTATATACTTAACAAAAAAGTGTGAAACAATTGAAAATATGCCTTATATTCTAGGTTCTTAAAGTAGCCACCTTTTGCTTTGATGACTGCTTTGGACACTCTTGGAATTCTCTTGATGAGCTTCAAGAGGTAGTCACCGGAAATGGTTTTCACTTCACAGGTGTGCCCTGTCAGGTTTAATAAGTGGGATTTCTTTCCTTATAAATGGGGTTGGGACCATCAGTTGTGTTGTGCAGAAGTCAGGTGGATACACAGCTCATAGTCCTACTGAATAGACTGTTAGAATTTGTATTATGGCAAGAAAAAAGAAGCTAAGTAAAGAAAAACGAGTGGCCATCATTACTTTAAGAAATGAATGTCAGTCAGTCCGAAAAATTGGGCAAACTTTGAATGTGTCCCCAAGTGCAGTTGCAGAAACCATCAAGTGCTACAAAGAAACTGGCTCACATGAGGACCGCCCCAGGAAAGGAAGACCAAGAGTCACCTCTGCTTCTGAGGATAAGTTTATCCGAGTCACCAGCCTCAGAAATCGCAGGTTAACAGCAGCTCAGATTAGAGACCAGGTCAATGCCACACAGAGTTCTAGAAGCAGACACATCTCTACAGCAACTGTTAAGAGGAGACTTTGCGCAGCAGACCTTCATGGTAAAATAGCTGCTAGGAAACCACTGCTAAGGACAGGCAACAAGCAGAAGAGACTTATTTGGGCTAAAGAACACAAGGAATCGACATTAGAATAGTGGAAATCTGTGCTTTGGTCTGATGAGTCCAAATTTGAGATATTTGGTTCCAACCACAGTGTCTTTGTGCGACGCAGAAAAGGTGAACGGATGGACTCTACATACCTGGTTCCCACCGTGAAGCATGGAGGAGGAGGTGTGATGGTGTGGGGGTGCTTTGCTGGTGACATTGTTGGGGATTTATTCAAAATTGAAGGCATACTGAACCAGCATGGCTACCACAGCATCTTGCAGCGGCATGCTATTCCATCGGGTTTACGTTTAGTTGGACCATCATTTATTTTTCAACAGGACAATGACCCCAAACACACCTCCAGGCTGTGTAAGGGCTATTTGACCAAGATGGAGAGTGATGGGGTGCTACACCAGATGACCTGGCCTCCACAGTCATCAGACCTGAACCCAATCGAGATGGTTTGGGGTGAGCTGGACCGCAGAGTGAAGGCAAAAGGGACAACAAGTGCTAAGCATCTCTGGGAACTCCTTCAAGATTGTTGGAAGACCATTTCCAGTGACTACCTCTTGAAGCTCATCAAGAGAATGCCAAGAGTGTGCAAAGCAGTCACCAAAGCAAAAAGTGGCTACTTTGAAGAACCTAGAATATAAGACATATTTTCAGTTGTTTCACACTTTTTTGTTAAGTATATAATTCCACATGTGTTAATTCATAGTTTTGATGCCTTCAGTGTGAATGAATGTACAATTTTCAAAGTCATGAAAATACAGAAAAATCTTTAAATGAGGTGTGTCCAAACTTTTGGTCTATACTGTAGGTGGTTGGAAATAGCGCTGCTGAGGATTCAACCATAATGCTACTAAGGTGATAACTAGTTAAATATTTATGGCTTGCTAGGTGTTTCAAAGTTGTTCTAGCCCCTTTTTCAGGCTAAATGACAAAACGCTGAAGAGTTCTGAAGTGACCAGCATTGCGTCCAGATCTAAATCCCATTGAACACCTGTGGATAGATCTTAAAATTGCTTTAGGGAGTGCAACTAAATATTAAGTTGAGGGTGTCAACAATTTTGTCTGTCCCATTTTGGGGGTTTTGTGTGAAGTTAAGCCCAATTTGCCTTTTTTTTCCTTTGTTTTTGTTTGTTGTTCCAACACACAAAGGAAATATACATGTGTATAACAAAATATGTGTATCTACAATAATTTTCTAGGAGAAATGCTTCATTTTTTTGAACAATTTTAAGGGTGCCAACACTTTCAACCATGGCTATTTATATATATATATATATATATATATATATATATATATATATATATGTATATATATATCTTGTAGGAGTTTATGCTCTCTGGTAGCTACTTACATATGCACAGGCACAGGGTTTTTAGATCAAAACAGAGTAAAGTTTAGTTTCCTTCATAAACTTTACAACCCCCAAATGAAAACAGCTTTTCTTTAGTACAAATGAATAAAATAAACAGTCTTTTTTTAGGCACAATGAAACAAAGTAAAGCAGTCTCAGCCTCACCAATCTTGGTATTCCAGGCAGTAGCAGTTCAAGCAGTTTTAAATGTGTTCACCAGAAAAACACCTCTGTTCAGCTGTAGCACAATTCCACTCAGCTGAGCTAACTCAGCTGCTTCTATTAAGTCTGTAAGCCCAGGGCTGGATTATGGGAACAACCTTTTCCACCCAGACTCTTTTGATTGCTCCTAAATCCCGGACCCAAAATCCAGAGCTTGGAAAATAACAACACGTTTCTGTTTGTTTTACAAATATTTGATTTTTTTTACTACAAAAACAAAAAAAATACAGGATTGATATTGCTGTAAACGTAATGACCTAAGAAACCATATTACCAGGTCATTTTTACCACACAATGAATGCTGTAGAAGCTAGCCCTCATACAGCTATATCAGCAGAAATATAAGAAAAGTTATGTCTGTGGGATGAAGGAGAGAAAAAAATTAAAGCACAAAAATAGAAAATTGCACAGTTGTAAAGGGATTAAAGGAACTCTGTCAGCAGAATGACTGTTCAAACCAAGTACAGGTGCTCGGTCCTTCACGGCGGAGCCAATCATTTAAATACACCTTACCACTTGCTTGTTATCCATTTATCCCCACCCTTCTCTGGCTCTATGAAGCCAGAGCTGTCAATCAAATAAGGGGGGTGGAGATAAAAAGAAGCAGGTGGGAGGGTGTATTTAAATGATTGGCCCCACCGTGAAGCACCGAGCGGCAGGTCTAAGTTTGAACAGTCATCCAGTGCTGGCAGAGTCCCTTTAAACAAAGAACAGGGGAAGCAGTGGATGAAATTGACGCGCCCCCTAGGACCGTGGGGTACTCGCCACCGGGTCGGTCGTTTCCTTGGGATTGTCACGGGGGCGTGACCCAGTCCGGGGCCCTAGGCGGTCAATAAAAAGGACAGTTTATTTAGGGGAAAAGTTTTGTGATGCCACCAGTGGTATGCGGCTATAGATGGCCGCCGCAGCTGAAAGAGACCGCTGGGGCCATTGGTGATGCAGCTGGGATGGATTTGCTTCCCACTGGTAGAGCGGGGCCCCAGGGCTACCGGTACAGTTTATGTAGGGGATTGTGGATGTTGGGGTGCAGGACTGAGGGTGCAGATAATGACCAGACGACACAAGAATGGCGGTTTCCTCTACCTTTACTTGATGTTTGATGGTGCAGACTGGGGCACTTGTAACAGAAGGTAATCGAGGTCCAGGCAGCCTAGAAGCAATTTGGGATTCACCTCGCCAGGTGGAGTTGTAGGCCTTCCTTCTGTGCTGTCCTCTTTGGCCCTGCTGCCTAAAGCTATGCTGCGGCCCTCTTTCCTGAGTGATCGTTAAATCCTAGCCCGTATGGCAGGCAGCTTGAGCCTTTTACAGGTGTTGCTCCTTCGTAGCGGCTCCGGGCTCTAGTATGCTGCTGAGCCGCCGGGTGTTTGGTGGGGCCAGGAGACCTGCAGTCTCCTGCTCTCCGGATTTAGCTGCCGGGACTTCAATACCTGAGGAACCAAGGACTCCGGTGTTCGGTTTCTGGCGCTGTCCTCTGGGGCGAGCTTGGTCACAGCTCCTCTCCCCAGGTTCTCCCTCGTCTTTCTCTCGCTCTAGCTCCGTCTCCAACTGACTCTCCTAGCCTCAGCCTCCGGCCCCAATTTAAAGGGGAAGCTCCCCTGAACCCGGGTTAGAGCTCACCCTTCTGGCCTGGAGCCCGGAAAAGTGTTGGATGCTGGTGTTACCTGATAAGGGGACCCCTCCTTGTTTCCAGGCATGGCATCACCCCCTGTGAGGGAGGCAATGCCAATGTGGCAACCGTACTCCTGGGGTGCCACATTCCCCCCTAGTTAAATTCAGTACTCCTGGACTGAGGACACCTTTAGAGTTAAACAATTAACAACAATAACGATTTATATTACAAAAAATTTACAAAATCTCAAAAAGGCAAAAATTACAGACCAACAAAAAAACAAACAAAAATTGGGAGCAGTCATTGCGGCGCTTATTCTTTACACCGCTATCCGGGAATTGTCTTTTTCTGGGTACCTGAAGGTTGGTTGGTGGGAACCGCCTTAACCCACTTCGTGTATCGTCCCTGGGCGTGGCTTCAGGGCACTCTGTCGGTGGGCCTGGTTTTCGGCCAAGCCTGCGGTTTATTTTCAAGGCTAACAATTTACTTTACTCAACATTGTTCTGACCACATCTAGTCCTGTGGTCCATTTGTCCATAAATATAATAACTATAAGTACTCACGATTGCTTAAAAGTTCTTACAGGAAGTCTCTGTAGGCTCTCATGCTTAATGGTTGCAATTATATACTATACACTATTATCTTATTACACCTTAGTCCCTATAATGGGCAGGGAGCTGACCTCTGGTACTACGGGTTGATCTATGCAGTACAGTTATTGTTAATGACCTACCCGGGTCTCTAGTATCTACCGCTGGTGTGGTGGGTGCACTATTCACTACGCTACTTGTGGACCTATGTAGTACTGGTATACCAAATTGCCTTCTGCGAACTCCTAAACTCACCATGGGACTGACTGATTCACCGCTAGCAGGGGGTAGATTCACTCGTTCCACTGCGGTTGTGGCATCTGTTGCTGGGGCCGTCTGGTCTCCCAGCTGTTTTACAGCCTCTGGGGCTTCTGGTAAGGCTACTTGGGGAAAGGTCAGGACAGGTAGCATGATTGCTTGGTTCACCTGCGTCCAAGACCAGGGAAATTCTCCAAGGATGGTTTGGACCATCTCTTCCACCTTTTCTGTGTGCTGGGGGGTGTTTTAGTCTTCCTCTTGGTTAGAGATGAGCGTTGTTCTACTCGAACTGTTCGCCAATCTGAAATTCGAGCTGTTTTGGGCGGTGTTCGAGCCGTTCGGCGAACACGAACAATTTGAGAAAAATTCGGCTGTTCGAGGTTATGTTAGATAACTGTTCGTGCACCAAAATCATAACTGGATTTTTTCTCAGTAATGATGAAAATTAATGTTAATACGCAGTTTGAGTGTACAGCGGGGTGGGGGGAGGGGCAGGGGATGGATCTCTGCAGGAACAATGAAGATCTCCATTTTTTTTTCTCTTTCCCGCATTTACAGTGGGGAGGTGCAATCTGTCAGCCTATCAGCAGCGCACACACGGAGCGAAGTGCTTTTTTTTCACACAAGCAAGGGCATGTGTCATTGGCAGTGTATGTCACATGTCCTTGCCCTATAAGACCAAGCCATTTTCCCCGTCGCCAGTAACATCTGCAGAAGAAAGACCATCTTCCAGCCAAACTAAAATGTCTACTTCTTTTAGCGAACAATGTGATAAGATCCCTTTCTTACGGCCACGCCAATCGCTACAAATTCCAGATGAGGCACAAAAACAGCAGGTGCTTCAACGGATATCAAGTGCTCCTTTAAGTGGGCTCTCCTCCACATCAACTTCAACATCACAAATACTCCAGTCCTCAAAGGTGTCACCCCAATCGCACTTGCTTCCTCACAGCTCCCAAATCTCCAGCTGCCCGTCTGAGTATGAGGTAGAACAGATGGTTGAGTCTGCAGAGCTGTTTACTCATACTATAGCCTGGGAATCAGAGGTCGACTCCAGCGCTTCTGTGAATCCAGACGAGGAAATGATCTGCACTGATGCCCAGAATCTTTATGAGTCGGATCCAGGACCAGACGCAGAAGGTTCTGACCATAATGTAGACCCTCATTCCCAAACTGTAACTCCTGTTGGTGGAGACAAGGAGGAAGACGATGATAAGACTCAAATACCTGATTGGAGCGACAACTTTAGTTTTTTGTCAGGGCAGGAACAGGTTGGCTCTGAGGACGACGGGTGTGATAACGCACAGGGTGATGATGATGAGGTTGGAGATCCCACTTACTGTCAACCCACAGTCAGCCAAGAGATGAGGTCAGCAGAGGAGGTGGAGGAAGATGCTAGTGACGACGAGGTCAGGTTGCGCCTTCCTGGACAGAGACGTAGTACTGGAAGCACGTCAACAACTGCATCCTCAAACACAACTCTGCCTCTCACCACAAGTCGTGGTGGCTCTTCAGGTCGCATGGGTGCTAAGCCTTGCATAGCCTGGGCATTTTTTCAGATCGATAAAGATGACCCAACTCGTGTTATCTGTAACATTTGTCAGCAAAAGCTAAGTAGAGGCCAAAAAATACATAGTTTGAGTACTTCATGCATGAACCGGCACATGGACATGAAGCATAAGTTGCAGTGGGAAGCTCAGTGTGCTACAATGCGGCCTAGCCGGCCGGGCCAACCACCGTCTGCCATATCTTGTGCATCCGCGGCCTCTTCATCCTCTGTGACTGGGGGGACAGCAGTCACACCTGTTTTGGGGCGCAGACCTGCCACCTCTTTACCCGCAACCGCCAGCGTGATTGGCAGGTCATCATTTTCTTTGGAGGTGGTAACACCAGCTGGTGTTGAGCGCTGTCCGACATCGATAGCACTACCTTTGGATCAAGGCAACCTAACATGTCCGCCTGCATCTTCCTCACAGACCGGCAGTTTGCCGGGGACACCCTTATCAACCCCGTCTAAGCACAATAGCCAGCCCTCGGTCCCTCAGATGTGGACAAGTAAAAGACCATTTCCTCCTAGCCATGAGAAAGCTAAGAGGTTGAATTTCACCATCTGCAAGCTCTTGGCTACAGAAATGCTGCCTTTCCGCCTGGTGGACACAGAGGATTTTCGAGACCTTATGTCCGTCGCAGTGCCCCAGTACCAGATGCCCAGTCGGCACTACTTCTCAAAGAAAGGTGTGCCTGCACTCCACCAGCATGTCGCACACAACATCACCGCTTCTTTGAGAAACTCTGTGTGTGACAGGGTGCATTTCACCACAGACACTTGGACGAGTAGGCATGGACAGGGGCGTTACATGTCGCTGACTGGGCACTGGGTAACTATGGTGACAGCAGGACAAGGGGCTGCTGTCCAAGTCTTGCCGTCCCCACGAGTTGTGCGTCAATCCTCTTTATGTCAAAGTTCCTCCACTGCTTCTGCCTCCTCAACCTCCTCTCGGTCTTCCACCTGCACCCAAAGCCTGTCTGGTCATGCCACAAGCTTTCTAACTGCGCAGAAGGGATCCTGCACACCTCCTTACTATGCTGGCAGTAGGGCTCAACGTCATCAGGCGGTTTTTACATTGAAATGTCTGGGAAATGTGAGTCACACAGTTGAGGAGTTGTGGTCAGCTCTGGAGAACCAATTTCATGAATGGTTGTCTCCACTGGACCTGAAACCAGGGAAGGCCGTGTGCGACAATGCTGCAAACCTGGGTGCGGCCCTTCGCTGGGGCAATGTCACACACGTGCCTTGTATGGCTCACGTGTTGAACCTGGTTGTCCAGCAATTTTTAGCCCACTATCCCAGACTAGATGGCCTTCTGCAGAGGGCACGGTCGCTGTGTGCTCACTTCCGCCGTTCGCATCCCGCAGCTCAGCGACTTACATCTCTACTGAAGTCGTTAGGCCTGCCACTTCACCGGCTAAAATGCGATGTGCCTACCCGGTGGAATTCAACTATGCACATGTTGCAGCGACTGTGGCAGCACCGACAAGCCCTGGTGCAATACGTTCTGACGTATAGCCTGGGCCAACGAGATCCAGAGGTGGGGCAAATCACGCTGGAGGAGTGGTCTCAGATCAGGGACCTATGCACCCTTCTGCACAGTTTTGAAATGGCGACGAAGATGTTTAGTGCTGACGATGCCATTATCAGCATGACTATTCCGGTGATTTACATGCTGGAGCACATGTTAAACAGAATTCGGAGTCAGGTGGTGGCACAAGAGGAGGTGGAGGAAGTAGAGGAGGAGGAGTTGTATGCGGAAGGGCTAACATCTGCAAGGTCCAGACGGTCGGCAGCACCAAGGCGGCAGGCATGTGAGGGTGGGGGAGATGGTTTTACCAGGGCGCATGGTAGCAGCCAAACTAATGAGGAAGGTGCAGGAGCCCAGGAAGAAGTGGAGGATGAACTGATGGAAGACTCATCAGATGAGGGAGACCTTGATCACATTTCTGTTGTGCGAGGTTGGGGGGAGAGGACAGAGGAAGGAAGCATGATTGTTACCTCGCCACCAACACAACAGGGACTTGGTGCTCCTGGATGCGCAACACACGCCCCCTTAGAAGAAGCACTCGCGAAACGGCGTCGTCGGGGTTGGTTCCCTACAAGCTCTCTCTTTTGGCAAGTATTATATCTTTATCCTTGGATTTCCATATACACTCTATATATACTTGTATTATTATATACACCACTACTTTTCTTTTGAAGCATTAAGACTTATTACTCTGTCTAAGCTTTTCTCATTACCTTTTTACCTTACCTACTGTTCATGTTATACTAGGTGTGAGTATCCTCTATATGCACTAGCACCTTATATAATTAAGGATCTATTACTAATGCTAATTTTTAGTACATGTGCTTAAGTTGGGTATGAGTATCCTCTATATGCACTAGCACTTTACACAACTAAGGATCCATTACTAATGCTTATTTTGAACACATGTACTTTCATTGCTTATGATCATTACTTGTAAAGGGGATATATTCCTACCCAAATATTGGATTTAACGTTACTATTACATGATTGAGTGAGCTATTTTGTAGGGAACTCAAGGGTTCCTGCTTTTTTAGCATTTTTTATTCTTGTTTTTCTTTTATATGTATACCTTAATAAAATTATATTTTTAATTATGAGTTTCATGCTTTCCTGTTAAAGCTGCACTTATGTTGTGGCAGTTTTTGTGTCTTTAGTGTATTATTGGGAAACTATACTTGGACCGTTGTGGTTTATACTTCTTGATTGCCAAGACACTTCATCCTGATCATCGCACAACGTTGATTGTAGTCATGCCTTGACCTAAACACTCCACAATTTGTTGCTTCTCAGCAGCCGACACATCCTTTTTCTTTCCCATTTTGGCAGAAAATGTAGGCTGCTTAATAATGTGAGACAGCCTTCTTAAGTAGTCTTGCCTTTCATTGGACACACCTGCCAAACTAATTAGCACAGGTGTCTGCAATTGCTTACAGTGATATAAAGAGCCCTGACACACATCACCATCAATGAGTTTAACTGACAAACAAACAAATTCTTCCCTTATCACTCCTAAACACTTTTTGCATAATAATTTGGAACACAGTGTACATGTGCTTTTCCACAAAACACCAGTGGTTCACGTAGTGAATCTTACAGTTCTAACTTGCCAACCGTGGTCTGTATGGAGTTGTTCAATAAAGGGCCCAAAATTAAGATAACATAGATGGGAGAGGTCTTTATGAATAGGAATTCCTAAGTATTTGATACCCTGTGAGGGCCAGGCAAAGGGAAAGTTGGACTGGATGGAATCCTATATGGATTTGGGGAGGGAGACATAGAGGGCCTCAGACTTCGCTGCATTGATTTTAAAATTTGACCATGTAACAAAGTGATCTATTTCAGCCATAACAGCATGGATGGATATATGTGATTGAGTGATATATACTAGGACATCATCAGCAAATAGAGAGCACTTGTACTCGATGCCTCCCACCTCAATCCACCTAATATTGGGGTTATGGCGAATTGATGAGAGCAGGTGCTCCGTCACTAGGATGTATAAGAGAGGGGACAGAGAACATCCCTGCCTTGTCCCATTGGTGATTGTGAAAGGTGATGAAAATGTTCTGACGCGCCCCCTGGGCCTTGGGACACCCGGAGCCGGACCCTTTTTGGTGGATGCTGGTGGTTGTAGTCTCCGTGGCGGCGTCCCGGTTCCGTGGCTCAGGGCGGTCAAACCAGTGGCGGAACTATTTATGTGGTTTTGATGTTTAAATGTCCGACTACGCCACCCGTGGATTGCGGTCAGAGTGAACCGCCGCTCCAGGGCAGACCGCTGAGGCTGGTGTTGTGGGTGCAGCAGAGCGTAGCATAACTCCCCACGGGAGGAGTATAGCCTCAGGGCAGTGTATGCGGAGGATGGGGGTGATGGTGCAGGGCAGCAGCAGTAACGACACGGAGTCAGTGATGCAGTCCAGGGCCTTTACTCACAGTTCTTATTATCCAGACCACATCTGCAGGTAACGGCTGCCCACGTCGTACTGTGCTCACCAGGTGAGGGGCTCAGACAACTCCCAGATAACTTTGGAGCGCTTCACAGGACCCCCTTTGTGTGTCCTTTGTCTGGCCTTTCTTACCAACCCTTTTGTCCGGCTGCCTCGGGCCTCCTCTTGGTAAACTTGGCGCCAGTTTCCCTGACCCTATGTGGTGCCTTCCTAGCGGGTGTAGCGAGGGGCTGCGCCACATAAAATGTCACAGCCTCCTGTTTCTAGCTGAGGGTCGTTTCCTGCCTCCACTAGTTTCGGGGACCGGTCTCCCCCTTTGGTCTGACCCCTCCACGCAGGTGGATTCGGGCGTGCGGTGGCGACTCGCCCGTCCGCACCCCTGGGATCCCTTTGTTCCTCGTTCCTGGAGCCTTCTCCGCTCCTCTTCCTTCCTTCTCCCTCTTCCAGGCCTGGGCCTCTGTTACTAGGCCCGCCTCCGGAGCAGAGCTCATGCAGAGCCCCTGCTCCCTGCCACTTCTGCTCAGATTTCTCTGCACTGAACTAAGATGGTGCCCACCTTTTATACTCCCTTCTCAATGCACCCAGGAACTGCTTCCTCCCTGCTCCTGCACTACAGGGTTCCCCTTCCTCAGTGTTCCCTCCCCCCACTCCAGCCAGGGACAGGGACTGTCGTGCCCATCTCAGGGGCATATTGGTCGCCCTGCCCCACGGCAATGTGGTGTAATGCATGCAGGTGTCGGGTCCTGATCCACACTACATCCTTACCTGAGAGTGAGATAGGACACCTCTGGGTGAGGTGCAATACCTCTGTAGCAACCGAGCCCTCAGGGTGCTACAGTTCCATTTATCTTCAGCCTAGGTGACGTATTGCGATACAGGGCCGTGATTTTGGCTATAAAAGGGTCCCCTAGACCCCTACCCCAAGCTTTTTAAGAGAATCATATATGGCGTGCCAGGAGACTCTATGGAATGCTTTCTCAGCATCCAACGAGAGTATCTAATTACAAATTTTTAACTGCATCTAGCCCAGGAAATACTTTGTGCCTAGTAGCAGTGTCTGCTAGTCAGCGGATTATCCCGGCTGTTAAGCAAGCTACTGTTAGAACCTTGCTCTTAGGTTTTTTTTCCTTTGCTGGTCACATGACCTTGTTGGCCTATTTAATCCTGCTCCGCCCTTCTGGCTTTGCTGGACTTCATTGTATATCTACTTTCTAGCTAGCCTGTTCTCTGTGTCTTGCTCTGTTAGTTTGCTTGGTCTACTGACCTCTATGTTCTATATATTTTGTTTGTTCGTCTGTCTGCTACTATTTCTGTTAGGAGGTGTCCCATATTCCTCCCAGTCCTTACTACTTGTAGGGATTCCTTCCCCACATCTATAGGTCTCCGTACAGACTAGCTTAGGACTTTAGCAGGTCTGATCGCAGGATCAGGTCCCCTGTTACATCGTAGGGATTAAGCTGAGTTCTATCGTAGGGACAGATCTCCTCTCTTTCCTTAGCTCTGGTAGCAGAACATAACAGTAAGTCCAGCCAGCAAATTCTCTAAGGAAAGATTTTTCTGTTCCATCATGGTGTCGGTTCAGGATTTGGTTCATCGCCTGCAGGGACTCTCTCTGGAGGTGGCCGAGCTCCGTCAGCACGTGAGTAGCTGTCCTGGAGCACATTTCTTGGAGCCTAAGGTATGTTTGCCGGATTTATTTTTTGGTGAACACCGAGAATTTTTTTCATTTAAAAATGCTTGCTTATTGTATTTTCGTTTGAGACCTAAGTCCTCTGGGGATGAATCCCAGCGCGTAGGGTTCATAATGTCACTTTTGCGCAAAGAGCCTCAGGAGTGGGCCTTTTCTTTGCAACCTAGTGATACATGCTTCAGATCAGTGGATAGTTTTTTTTCTGCTTTGGGACTATTATATGATGATCCTGACCGTGTCGCATCAGCTGAGACTGAGTTGAGACGTTTAAAACAGGGATCAGGTAATGTGGAAAAATATTGTACTCATTTCCGTCGTTGGTCTACTCAAACAGGGTGGAACGATTCTGCTCTGAAAAGTCTATTTCTTGCTGGGCTCAGTGAAAGGGTTAAAGACCTGCTAATTGCTTATCCTACACCTGAAGATTTGCAACAGGCTATGCAATTAGCTATACGGGTGGATAGAAGACTGCGTGCAAGGGTTAATGAGAGCAAATCCTCTGCTATGTCAGTTTCTGGTTATGAGAATGTGTGTACTAACAGTGGTGAACCGATGGAGATTGGATCGGTGGCACCTCGCTCTCAAGAAAAAGACCGTCGATTTTTTGAAGGCTTGTGTTTCTATTGCGGAAAATCTGGTCATTTGATTAAAGGCTGTGAGCTTCGTATGAAGAAAGAAAAAAAAATGGTCAGTCATGCCCGTATTGCCTGTTTAAATTCCAAGGGTGTATTTTTAGCTGCTTCCACAATTGCTCAGGAAAAATTAATGGAATTTCGGGTGTTTGTCGATTGTGGGTCTACTCTGAATGTAATTGATGGGGGATTCGTGGAAAGACTCAATTTAAAACCTGAACCTTTATCATCCCCCATTGCTGTGGTTTCTGTGGATGGTTCCCCTTTGAAGAATATTACTCTCAAGGTCTGTGAATTTCCTCTCACTATTAATGGTGTTCACCATGAGAAATTGGATTTGGTAGTGTTGAATAACTTGCCTTCTCCAGTAATATTGGGATTGCCCTGGTTAAAATTTCACAATCCTGTACTGGATTGGTCTACCAGTGAAATTAAATCCTGGAACCATAAATGTTATGACAAGTGTTGTAACGGGCGTATTGCAGCTTTGGATAGGGGAGAATTGCCTGTTCCTATTCAGGATTTTTGGAGAGTTTTTTCTGAGAAGGAATCGCAGGTTTTGCCTCCCCATAGAGACTATGATTGTTCTATTGAATTTGTCCCTGGAGCGACTCTTCCTAAAAGTCGTTTATTTAACCTTACTATTCCTGAGAGGAAGGCTTTGGAGGAATACATACAGACAAGTTTGGCCGCCGGTCACATTAGGCCCTCTAAGTCTCCTGTGGCGGTTGGATTTTTTTTTGTAAAAAAAAAGGACGGCGGTTTACGTCCTTGTCTGGATTTTCGTGAGATTAACAAAATTACTGTACGCAATCCTTACCCACTGCCATTGATTCCTGATCTGTTTAACCAGTTAATGGGGGCCAAGTGGTTCTCTAAAATTGACCTTAAGGGGGCATACAATCTGTTGCGCATGAAGGAGGGTGACGAATGGAAGACTGCTTTTAACACTCCTGTGGGTCATTTTGAGAATCTGGTTATGCCTTTTGGTCTTACTAATGCTCCTGCATTTTTTCAGAATCTGATTAATGACATCCTTAGACCTTTGATCGGTAAAAATGTGGTTGTGTATTTGGATGACATTTTGATTTATTCGCCGGATCTGGAGTCTCATTGGCGGAGCGTGCGTGAGGTATTACAGTTATTAATGGACAATTTGCTTTTTGCTAAGCTGGAGAAATGTGAGTTCGCTGTACAGAGAATTAGTTTTTTGGGCTACATTATCTCCAGCAAAGGTTTTGAGATGGATCCGGTTAAGGTTCAGGCTGTGCAGGAATGGCCTAGGCCTATTGGTTTGAAATCGATACAGAGGTTTTTGGGTTTCGCCAATTACTGTAGAAAATTCATAAAAAAAATTTCTAGTATTGTCAAACCTCTGACTGATCTCACCAGGAAAGGTGCTGATGCGGTTCAGTGGTCTTCTGAGGCCATTGAAGCTTTTGTGTATCTCAAGGAGAGGTTCACCTCTGCTCCCATCCTTATGCAGCCTGATGTTACTAGGCCGTTTTTGGTTGAGGTTGATGCTTCCTCTGTGGGGGTTGGCGCAGTATTGTCTCAGGATAACGGGGATGGATTACATCCCTGTGCCTTTTTTTCAAAAAAATTTTCGGAGACTGAACTGAATTACGATATTGGTAATCGGGAATTATTGGCTATTAAACTCGCATTTGAACACTGGCGCCACTTCTTGGAAGGTGCAGAATTTCCCGTTCAGGTTCTTACGGATCATAAAAATCTGATATATCTTGATGCTGCCAAGCGCCTGAATGCCCGTCAGGCTAGGTGGGCACTGTTTTTCTCGCGGTTTAATTTCTCCGTTACTTACATCCCTGGTACTAAGAATGTTAAGGCGGATGCCTTGTCTCGCAGTTTTTCTCCCATAGTCGGTGCTGAGAAAGAGGAGAACATTTTACAAGAAGGTGTTGTGATAGCTGCTTTGGACTCCGTTTTGGAAAATGAGATTCTTAAAGCACAGGAGAATGCCCCTTCTAACACTCCTCATGGGAGGTTGTTTGTGCCTGGGACCTTTAGGAGAGATTTGTTTGTTGAGTGTCACGAATCTCGGTTGGCAGGTCATCCCGGAATCTCTGAGACCAAGAGACTGGTGGGTCGCAGTTTTTGGTGGCCTGGATGGCAGAAGGAAGTCATTAAGTGGGTGCGTCAATGTACTATATGTGCTAGATCTAAGTCCTCACATACTCCTGCTGCGGGGTTGCTTTGTCCTTTGGAGGTTCCCAGTGCTCCTTGGACACATTTGGCTATGGACTTTATAACTGACCTTCCCCCCTCTGAGGGTTTTACTGTCATCTGGGTGGTCGTGGACCGTTTTAGCAAGATGTGTCACTTGGTTCCTTTCGTCAAACTGCCCTGCGCTAAAACTCTCGCTAAGGCCTTTGTCAAGGAAATTGTCAGACTTCATGGCGTTCCTACTGACATTGTTTCTGATAGGGGTCCTCAGTTCGTGGCTCGTTTTTGGCGTGCCTTTTGTGATAGGTTGGGAGTTCATTTGCCGTTCTCGTCCGGATATCATCCTGAATCTAATGGCCAGACAGAAAGGAAAAACCAGGATGTTGAGCAGTTCTTGCGTTGTTTTGTGGCAGACAATCAAGAGGGGTGGTCTGAGTTTCTGCCACTTGCTGAATTTGCTCTGAACAATCATACATCTTCTTCTGCTGGTTGTTCGCCTTTTTTTTGTTGTTCTGGGAGACATCCGTCGTTTGGGTCGTTCTCCAAGTTGGGATCTGCCGTGCCTGAGGAGGAGAATTTTTCCGGTGATTTGGAGAGAGTTTGGACGGATGTGCGTGGTAATCTTCAGGAGGCCAACAGAAAATCTAAAGACTACTTTGATAGGAAACGACAGGAGGTTTTGTTCGCTGTTGGTGACATGGTTTGGTTGTCCTCTAGGAATCTGCGGTTGAGGATTCCTTCAAAGAAATTGGGTCCCAAGTTTGTAGGGCCCTTTAAGGTGCTTCAGGTTGTCAAGCAATCTGCTGTTAGGTTGGAGGTTCCTACCTCCTGGAGAATTAATCCGGTATTTCATGTCTCTCTGTTGAAAAAAGCTGTTGTATCGGATTGTGACGCCTCTGCCTCTGTTCCTCCGGTGGTGGAGGACGGGGAATATGAAATTTCTCGCATCCTTAACTCTAGACGGTATAGAGGTAGTTTGCAGTATCGTGTGGCCTGGAAAGGTTTCGGTCCCGAGGATAACTCTTGGGTGAGGTCGGATGATGTTTCCGCGTCCAGACTTATCAGAGCGTTTCACAGGAGATTTCCTGATAAGCCTGGTCCTAGGGGATCCGGAGGATCCTCTTAGAAGGGGGGGTACTGTTAGAACCTTGCTCTTAGGTTTTTTTTCCTTTGCTGGTCACATGACCTTGTTGGCCTATTTAATCCTGCTCCGCCCTTCTGGCTTTGCTGGACTTCATTGTATATCTACTTTCTAGCTAGCCTGTGCTCTGTGTCTTGCTCTGTTAGTTTGCTTGGTCTACTGACCTCTATGTTCTATATATTTTGTTTGTTCGTCTGTCTGCTACTATTTCTGTTAGGAGGTGTCCCATATTCCTCCCAGTCCTTACTACTTGTAGGGATTCCTTCCCCACATCTATAGGTCTCCGTACAGACTAGCTTAGGACTTTAGCAGGTCTGATCGCAGGATCAGGTCCCCTGTTACATCGTAGGGATTAAGCTGAGTTCTATCGTAGGGACAGATCTCCTCTCTTTCCTTAGCTCTGGTAGCAGAACATAACAGCTACACCACCTGTAGTTTGGACACTTTATTTTTTCAAAGGAAATGCTTCGGGACCACGGGATACTCAGTGAAGAGCATCAGGAGGCACCCCAAGGCATAGGGGCTGGGACTGGCAGTAGGATGCCTTGCGGTGGACAGCCGAGCTCGATCCTTATAAAAGCTTTTAACTGCAGCAGCTTTAGTGGACGCTACTGGAGCTGGAATTACGCGGCTGCTGGCATGAGACTTGCCCTCCAATAGATCCTTGTAAATGGATTTAAAGTGTATTCATTCAAATTAGAGAGACAATTTAAATTAAAAAGCTTAGAGCTGCCTCCACCACAGGGGGGCTCGCTCGACCCACCAGCGGACAGGCACCAGTATTGGGAGAGGGGGGCTGGCCGTCAGGGTTCACCGCGGCTCTGGCACAAACCCGGCGACGCGGAGGTGGCACGGGCAGGAGCGGACTGAACGTGTCGGCTTCTCACTTTTTGGATTTTAGAAGGGCATGACATGCCTATATCTGTGTCTCCCCCTCCTTTTACTCCTCCACCTCTTTTCTTTTCGCATGACTATATGTACTTGTCACTTTTCCATGTGTTAGTTGTGTCTTCTGAGCAGTTTGTCAGCTTTTGGACACCTTTGAAGGTGTTTTCTATGTGTTTCTATGTGTTTTTGTTTGCCTGCCATTGGTTTTAACGGTGTTCGAAGGTGTTCGACGAACAGTTCGACGAACAGTTCAGCGAACACACGGGTGTTCGACGAACCGAACCGAACTCGAACACTACGGGGGTGGCTCAACACTACTCTTGGTGTCTCAATTGATCAGGGCATATCTTTAGGTGGTCTCTTGAGACTGCCGCCGAAGTGTCTCCTCCATCTTTACTGATGAGGCATACCTTGGTGTTGTTGAAATTTGAAGGTAAGACAGTGTATGGCTCAACCTCCCACTGATCGTCTAATTTGTGAACTTGTCTCTTCCTTTTGAGTACCTGTTCTCCAGGTGACAAGGGAACTGCAGGTGCGTGCTAATTATAAGTTCTCTCCTGCCTCTGTCTCGCCTGGGACAAACTTCTCTCTACACATTCTTGCACCTTGCGGTATTGTTGCTGCCGCTCCGTATCCCAGTCTGCATCTGGTGATGTCATCTCAGGTGTTAAAACTCCCATGTCTAAGTCAATGAGTAACTGGCCAGGTCTTGACCTCATCAGGTAGGCGGGTGTACAGTTGGTGGAGTTCACCGGGATGTGGTTATATAGGTCTACCAAATCCGGTAACTTCTCTGGCCACAGGCTACGCTCTTCAATGGGCAGCGTCTTCAAGAGGTCTATTACTACCTGGTTCATTTTCTCGCATAACCCGTAGGTCTGGGGATGATACGGCGTCGTCCCTATTTTATTGCAGCCGTAGAAGTTACAGAATTCCAGAAACACTTCTGCTTCAAAGGCTATGCCTAGGTCGATAAGGACTCGTTCAGGGTAACCATGCGGGTGACAAAAGTGTTGTTGAAACGCTTTGGCTGCCGTCTTAGCCGTCTGATCCTTCACTGGCACTACTACAAGGAACTGAGAGTAGTGGTCTACTATGGTGAGAGTGTAGACATAGCCTGACCGGCTTGGGGCTAGCTTCACGTGGTCCAAGGCTACCAGTTCAAGTGGTTGTTTGGTGACTATGGGCTGCAGGGGAGCCCTCTGGCTATCACGGTCTTTCCGTCTCAGGTTGCATGGACCACATTCTTGACACCATCCCTCGATTGCTTTCCTCATGCAAACCCAGTAGAATCGATCAAGTAGCAGGACTTCCAACTTTTTCCACCCGAAGTGTTCTGCTCCATCGTGGTACGCCTCTAAGACCATTGGCACATCCCGCTTCGGGAATACCACCTGCCAGACCAGTTCGTGTATCCGGGAGTTGATGCTTCTCCGACACAGCTTTCCCTCGTTGATGAACAGCTTGCCATTCTCCTTCCACAACTGTTGGGTCTCCTGTGGAGCATCTGGACCAGGGTGTGAGTCAGCTTGTTTCAGCAACTCCTTTACTAGGTGGACAATCGGGTGGCTATCCTGCATCTCTGCCCATCCATGGTGGGGCAATGGGTTAAACGTGGCCTCTCTGTTGGCGGAGCATTTGTCCCTCACACAGTGGCAGCTCTGGGTCACCCCGTGACGATGGAAAGCTGGTAGCTCTATCTCCTCCAGCTCTTCCAGGTCTTCTCCCCCATCTGGCAAGTCAGGCATCCTGGACAGCGCATCAGATCAGCATTAGCGTTTTTATGCCCCGCCCGATACTTGATGGTAAACTTGTAGTTGGACAGCTGGGCCATCCATCGCTGCTCCAGCGCACCTAGCTTCGTCGTTGGAAGGTGGGGCAGCGGATTATTGTCTGTGAAAATGGTAAACTTCACTGAAGCCAGTAGTGTTTGAAGCGCTCCGTTACAGCCCAGACAATGGCTAGGAACTCCAACTTAAAGGAACTATAGTTGTCGGGGTTCCTTTCCGTGGGACGGAGCTTCCTGCTGGCGTAGGCAATTACTCTCTACCTTGCTGTACCTGGGACAGCACCGCTCCCAATCCCACATTGCTTGCATCCGTATAGAGTATAAAGGGTTGGCCATAGTCGGGGTACGCCAGGACTTTGTCTCCCGTTAGAGCCACCTTCATCCAAGTGAAGGATTCTTCTTCTTTTTTACCCCACTCGAACGGAGGATTCGGGTTCTTGGCCTTCTTGGACTGGCCCACTAAGAGGTCCTGCATGGGTGCTGCTATCTTGGTCAAACCCTTGATGAATCTCCTGTAGTAGCCTACCAGCCCGAGGAACTGCCGCACTTCCTTGATAGTGGAGGGTCTTGGCCAGTCCTTGATCACGGTGACTTTTTCAGAGTCTGGTGCTACACCTTCGGTGCTTACCACATGGCCTAGGTACTGCACCTTGGGCTTCAACAGGTGGCACTTGGACGGCTTTACTTTCAGGCCAAAACCGGATAAAGCCTCGAACACCCCGGCCAGGTGCTCCAGGTGGTCTTCGTACATCTTTGAGTTGACGATTACGTCGTCCAGGTACAGCAGAACGGTTTCGACGTTTTTGTGTCCTAGGCAACACTCCATTAACCGCTGGAATGTTCCCGGGGCATTGCAGAGCCTGAATGGCATACAGTTGAACTCGCAGAGGCCCATTGGTGTCGTAAACGCTGTCTTCTCTCTCTCCGCTTCTGCCACGGGAACCTGCCAATCCCCCCTGGTGAGATCTAAAGTGGAGAAATAGTTAGCAGATCTCAGTGCAGCTAATGATTCCTCAATTCTGGGTAATGGGTAGGCGTCCTTATGTGTAATGCGGTTAATCTGCCTATAATCAACGCACATCCTCATTGTACCATCTTTCTTTCTAACGAGGACTAATGGAGCTGCCCAGGTGCTACAACGATCTCTGATCACCCCAGCCTCCTTCATCTCCCCTAACATTCACTTGGCACATTGATAGCAAGCTGGGGGTACAGGCCGGTACCTCTCTTTAATGGGCGGATGATCTCCTGTGGGGATATGATGTTGGACCCCTTTTACCTGCCCAAAGTCTAGTGGGTGGTTGCTAAAGACTCACTCATATTCTTGGACCACTCGGTACACCCCATGCTTTTGGTGCAAAGGGGTGGAGTCAGTGCCTACTTGTAGCTTCTGACACCAATCCTCCATCTGCCCCTTGGAGCCATTGTCCTCCACCTGTTTGGGCGGAGGCAAGGGTTCCACTGCCTTTATTGCGTTGTTACTCACAGTGAACAGCTTAGCAAGGGTGGCATACCGGGGTAAATGGACCTCTTTCTCCCCACAATTCAGGATGCGTATCGGTACTCTCCCCTTGCGGACATCGACTACCCCCCTGGTCATCAAGATGGTGGGCCTACTATCAGTGTATACAGGTTCTACCAGGGCCTGATAATCTTGACCCCTGAGACCTATTGTTGCCCGACACCATATTAACATTTCACTCCTAGGGGGTATTGCAATGGGGAATGGACCACTCACTCTGACACTGCCGACCTCTCCACCAGACAACTCTACCTGTTGTCTCTGCATCAGGGCTTTGATCTCCTTCTGCAGAACTCGCTGCTGACTAGAACTGGCAGTCTCTGCGACCTGTTGCAAAAAACAATAATTTCCCCAAGACAATTCTCTATCACATTGGCGCCTAAGGTTATCATAGGATGGCTTTCTCGGCGATCAATATCTACAATAATCAACCCTTGTGATGGCAATTTTACTCGGCCAACCTTTATGGTCACCTCTTTATACCCCACCTGAGACAAGAGCTGACCATTGCTTGCAAAGATGTTAAAGTGTTCATCTGGATGGCGGGTAATGTCTGAATCAGCCCAGTACAGTTTAAAAAGGATATATGGCATCGTTGTCACCTGGGAACAGGTGTCCAGTAACGCGTTCACCGGGATGACATCAAGCACGACAGGCAGGACCGGTCGTCCTCCCACGTACTTGTCTCGCCAGCTTTGTGGGCCTGGTCGTCTTGCTCCTGGGGGTTGACCCTCTGCCCCAGGGGTTGCTTGTTTAAATCGCAGAATCTTGCGATGTGCCCCGCCTTTTGACAGCGGCGGCAGATGGGTTGTCCGTTCTAGTCGTAGCGATCGCTTTCTCTCCCTCTGGTCAGTGGAATTCTTCTCTGCCGTTGCCACGGGACGTCATCTGGACTGGAAGCTAGCTGGATCCTTTCCTTTGGAGACACTCGGTTTTGGTTAGTGTAGCCACACTTTTGGTCAGCTCCTGGACCTGAAGGCGTAGGTCTGCAGAGGGGTCATTATCTAGGGTCTGCGCGTCAGCCTCGACAGGTGCCGAGGAAAAGGACGCTGCCTCCTGGTGGTATGTGATAGCTGGGCGCCGGAGGGGTGCAGTGCCACTTGGGGTTGATTCTCGCAGCACCCGGATGGCCTGGTCTTTAAATTGCGCAAAGTCTAGATCAGGGTTTTGCAGAGCCATAATGTGCAGCTGTGTGAGCATTAGACAGGAGCCCCTCAATAAACTGTTCGGTAAGCAATCTGTCCTCGTCTCGCACACTGTCGGGGTCTACCTGTTTAATGGCCCGCAGCGCCTCCTGCAGGTTTAGAGCATAGTCCCGTTGTAACATACCTGGCGGCGTCCTTGCATAGTGGTCCATCTCCCACTGTGCAAGAGCGCGCACTTGATCTCCAGTCCAATCTGCTAGTCTGGCTTCCCTCTATGCTGTCTGTTTGCCTCTGTGTCTGCTGCTTAAGGGCGGCGCCCGATCACTTCCTGCTTTTTGTACCTGCTGCAGGCACACCCCTTGTGCATCCTCAGCCTATTGCTGTCTGTCATCTGGTATTTAACCCAGCTGCTCCAATGAATCCCTGCCTGAGCATTGTGTTCTGTCAGTTGGCCTTTGGTCACTGATATGCCAGGTCCCGTTTATGTTTCCTGCCTTCCGTATCAGTTCCTGTGTCTGAACTGTGTCCTGTCTGTATTATCTTCTAGCCTGTTGTTTTCTGCCTATCCTGGAAGCTGTATTTCCAGGCCTGTGTGAACTCGCTCCTGCCTGATCGTTCCGCCTTCTAGGGGCCGCATACCTAGACCCGCTCCTGTATCTTGCTGCTGTGTCTGTTCTTGTCTGAATACTCTCCTAGCCTGTTTTGTTTTTCTCTATGTCCCTACCTTCCCTTTTTCTGCAGAGTCTGAACTCATACCTAACTCCTGCTCATTGTCACTGTACTTCCGTTTGTGAGTTTGTGGTCCACTCGCTACTTCTCTGCAAGTACCCTGTGGGTATCTGGTTCTGCCTTTTCCTTCTAGTCTGTTCCGTGTGAACAGAGCCCTGTCCCCTCCGCGTCTGCGGTTTCGCTTTGCTCAGCTCTGTCCACCGCGTCTGCGGTTTCGCTTTGCTCAGCCCTGTCCACCGCGTCTGCGGTTTCGCTTTGCTCAGCCCTGTCCACCGCGTCTGCGGTTTCGCTTTGCTCAGCCCTGTCCACCGCGTCTGCGGTTTCGCTTTGCTCAGCTCTGTCCACCGCGTCTGCGGTTTCGCTTTGCTCAGCTCTGTCCACCGCGTCTGCGGTTTCGCTTTGCTCAGCCCTGTCCACCGCGTCTGCGGTTTTGCTTTGCTCAGCTCTGTCCACCGCGTCTGCGGTTTCGCTTTGCTCAGCTCTGTCCACCGCGTCTGCGGTTTTCGCTTTGCTCAGCTCTGTCCACTGTGTCTGCGGTTTCGCTTTGCTCTGCCCTGTCCACCACGTCTGCGGTTTCGCTTTGCTCAGCCCTGTCTACCGCGTCTGCGGTTTTCGCTTTGCTCAGCCCTGTCCACATCGTCTGCGGGTTCGCTTTGCTCTGCCCTGTCCACCGCGTCTGTGGTTTCTAATTTGTCTCCCAGTCTGTACTGGACCCTACCCAGCCTGCGCTCTAGTCTGCCTGTTCCTGTATTCCCCGGTGTGGGTCTACAGCTGTGTCCGGAGTCTGACCTGGAGTAGACCCTGGTCCCTCTGCTCGGTTCCTCCCTGGTGCACTGGCGTCGTATGCCGTCGTGCGACCTTGATCGGGCAGATACTTAGTTACGCCCCTCCAGGCACTCTCCGGTTCATGGCACAGTGGAATCACTACATAAACACGCACATGCCAGTCAGTCCGGGCGTGTGCATTACACCCGTACCCTGTCCTGCACCCTTTGTTTGCACCCGTAGAACTTCATTTTAATCTCCGCTGCTGTGCAGGTGTCAAAGGTATCCTTCAACCTGGCCAGAATTTGCTTAACAGTTCTTTTGTCCCTGCCGGGCCAGGACTTCACCTCCCTTTGGGCTGCACCGATTAGCTGGCCTATAAGGATGCTGACTTTTTGCTTCTCAGACAGGGGGTACACTTCGAGCAAACTATGCAGTCTCTCCTCAAATTCGCTCAGGGTGTGCGAATCCCCTGAGTACTGAGGCAACCACGCCGCCCCTGGGATATACGACATGCATAAAGGCATTATAGTTGCTGCGGCCGCGCCCGCAGCTGGACCCTCTTCTAGGTTGGGCATCTTCCTCCCCCCTAGTGAACCTCAGCCAGGTCCTGGATTTCTGCTGGTGTACCAGTCTGCTGCTCTGTAGGAGAGAGGGATCGCTTACCCGGCGGTTCCGGATCGGGGCCTCCTGCTTCCCCCTGGCTGACGTCAAATGACGTGATTACACAGTTTAACAAAGTCTATGGCACACAGTACCCAGTTATACCGGGCTACGACAATCCTGTTCGTGACGTCAAAAATGACGCGCCCCCTAGGACCGTGGGGTACTCGCCACCGGGTCTGTCGGTTCCTTGGGATTGTCACGGGGGCGTGACCCAGTCCGGGGCCCTAGGCGGTCAATAAAAAGGACAGTTTATTTAGGGGAAAAGTTTTGTGATGCCACCAGTGGTATGCGGTTACAGATGGCCGCTGCTGCTGAAAGAGACCGCTGGGGCCGTTGGTGACGCAGCTGGGATGGATTTGCTCCCCACTGGTAGAGTGGGGCCCCAGGGCTACCGGTATGGTTTATGTAGGGGATTGTGGATGTTGGGGTGCAGGACTGAGGGTGCAGATAATGACCACACGACACAAGAATGGCGGTTTCCTCTACCTTTACTTGATGTTTGATGGTGCAGACTGGGGCACTGGTAACAGAAGGTAATGGAGGTCCGGGCAGCCTAGAAGCAATTTGGGATCCACCTCGCCAGGTGGAGTTGTAGGCCTTCCTTCTGTGCTGTCCTCTTTGGCCCTGCTGCATAAAGCTATGCTGCGGCCCTCTTTCCTGAGTGATCGTTAAATCCTAGCCCGTATGGCAGGCAGCTCGAGCCTTTTACAGGTGTCGCTCCTTTGTGACGGCTCAGGGCTCTAGTATGCTGCTGAGCTGCCAGGTGTTTGGTGGGGCCAGGAGACCTGCAGTCTCCTGCTCTCCGGATTTAGCTGCCGGGACTACAGTACCCGAGCAACCATGGACTCCGGTGTCCGGTTTCTGGCGCTTTTCTCTGGGGAGAGCTTGGTCACAGCTCCCCACCCCAGGTTCTCCCTCGTCTTTCTCTCGCTCTCCTCCGTCTCCAACTGACTCTCTTAACCTCCGTCTCCGGGCCCAAATTTAAAGGGGAAGCTCAACTGAAACCGGGTTAGAGCTCCCCCTTCTGGTCTGGAGCCAGGAAAAGTGTTGGCTGCTGGTGTTACCTGATAAGGGGACCTTTCCTTGCTTCCAGGCATGGCATCACCCCCTGTGAGGGAGGCAATGCCAATGTGGCAACCGGACTCCTGGGGTGCCACACAATCTTATAGGCACATCACACAAACACACTGCACACAAGTACAGTATACACTTTACACAAGCAAACAACACAGAAGTACACCGCACACATGCAAAACACACACAACACTATACACTATACACATGCACATCACATACTAAACACAAGCATTGCACACTACACACATGCATGCTGTTCACTTCACACAAGCACACTTCACACAAGCATATTGCACACAAGTACATCGCACACTATGCACAAGCACATTACACACAAACACACTGTACACTACACACAAACATACTGCACACTACAGACAAGTACATCGCACATTAAAAACATTCACGCTGCACACTACACACAAGAACACTTCACATAAATGTAGTGCACACTAAACACATATACAACACTCACTTCACACAAGCACAAGTGTGTGGAGGGGGCTCAGGAGCTGAGCCAGATCCATATGCGGCTGATGTCAGCTATGTTATATAGTGCCTGTTTCAATTTCTGACAGCAGCATTTAAATGGCTCTGTTTCGGGTGCTCGAATGCATCGGCTCCCACTGATGTCTTACAATGGAATTGCAGGGTACAGATTGGTTATCATGGCAGCTGGGGCCATATTGAAGGTCCCCGTCACTATAGTCTTGGTACTATTGTGAAGCCCAACCTGTGGATAGACTTCATAAGAGGCCAAGATTTTCAACATGTACTGCAATATTGTGATCTGGTACTAAATCACAGGTTCAAGTCTTCTTACCAGATTAAAATGTAATATGAATAAACAAGTTTTTAAAGATATAAATTATATATACAGTGGGGAAAATAAGTATTTGATACACTACCGATTTTGCAAGTTTTCCCGCCTACAAAGAATGGAGAGGTCTGTAATTTTTAACGCAGCTACACTTCATCTGTGATCACATTGTATTATTTTTAAATAATGAAATTGCAATTTATTGCATGAAATAAGTATTTGATCACCTACCACCCAGCAAGAATTCTGGCTCTCACAGACCTGTTAGTTTTTGCTTAAGAAACTCTCCTACTCTGCACTCATTACCTGTATTTATTAACCCCTTCCCGACATTTGCAGTATATATACATCATGGTTGGGATGCAGCCCCTCTGCTCTTGAATCAGTGCCCCCATTGATGCCATAGTCATTCGATGTCATCATGATGACATCTGGGTCACCAGAGCTTGCAAAGTTACCAGATCATGCTCAGTGCATGATCTGCCAAGTTTGCCTGTCATTGCAGCACTGACAGTTTTTAAGGCATAGGAATGCAGGAGCATTCCTATGCTTTATAAGCGATCAGAGTGATAAAAGTGAAAGTCCCATAGTGGGACAAAGTAAAAAAGTAAAAAAAAAGTGAAAAAAAATTGTAAAAATATGAAAATAAAATTCACAAAATAACATTAAAAATATAAAAAATATATTGTATCCATAAATAAATATTTTTAGAAAAAAAAAAAAAAGTACACATATTCGGTATCGCCACATACGGAACGACCCCACGTATAAAACTGTCAGACTAGTTAACCCCTTCAGTGAACACCGTAAAAAAAAAATACAAAAAAAGATGCTTTATCTTCACTTATTTTTTCTATAAAATAGTTTTTTTTGTGTAAAAGCACTAAAACATAAAAAAATGATATGAATGTGTTATTGCTGTAATCGCACCAACCCGAAGAATAAAGCTGTCTTATCAATTATACCGCACGAGAAACGGTGCAAAAAATAAATAAAACCAATTCTTCACCCGCTGTTGATTTGTTCATTCTGCCTCCCAAAGATCGCAATAAGGCTCGGCTCACATTTATCCTTCGCTCTGCGCTGAGAGCTTACACCACGGTTTGCATGTAAATCTCTGAAATACGTGATTCAGGTGGAACCCCCGGCGGAAGATTCCCTGTAATGAGGCAGATGGAGGCACTGTGGACGCTGTCTGGCCTTTGATCCGGCGATGTCAGTCTGTTTATTAGGCGTGCATAAAAACCCTTGGGTTTCATCTGAATCACGTAACTTGGAGATTTAGAATGAAATCCAGAAATCAGTGCTCAGCATATAGCGCCAGATAAATGTGATCCAAAATGTTATGTAAAATGTTCCTAACAAAAGCTTCAAATCAGTCCACAAAAAAAGCAAGTCCTCACTCAGGTTCATCATCTATCAATGGAAATATAGGGGGCTTCCACATTGCTGGTAGCACAAAGGCTCTGGAAAAGTACTATGGCTCCCCACCACCCAAAAGAAATTCAGCAAATGTTGCGTTCCCAGATCCAAATGCCCCCCTCCATTCTGAGCACCACAGTGTGCCTAAACCACAGTTAGCATCCACATGTTTGGCATTCATGAAACAATGAGAGCAGTTGCGTGTCTCCAGAAGCATGGGAACAATGTACAGCCACTATAATGTACTGGTTACTACAATGAACTGGGAACTGGTCACTACAACCTACTGGTTACTACAATGACAGTTTGCAGTTTTCACTCAGCAACATCCACTGCTGCTTGCTTCTGGAAAACACCCATGAAGTCAAAATCATCACTACACCTGATGATAAATTCCCAAAGGGGTATAATTTCCAAAATGGGGTCATTTGTGGGGGGATTCTGCTCTTTTAGCCCTTAAGGCTCTGTATATAAAGTCAGCACTACAATATGGTGCTTCTTCCCTTCTAAGCTTTGCACTGTGACTCAAAAATATTTTTTGACCACATATGGGGTATCGGCGGGGAACAGGAAGACGCCGGACCAGGACCGCGGCGGTGAGGGGAACGGTGTCTCTGCCCGGCAGGAGGCAGAGACGCTGATGCTACAGTTGGCATGCTTTGGAAAAACTGCACAACAAACTTTGGTGTCTATTTTTTACCCTTGTAAAAATTGAACAATTTGGGTCTAAAGTTAAATTTTTGTGAAAAAATGTTCATTTTTCCTTCCACATTACATTAATTGTGAAGCACCTGAAGGGTTAATAAACTTTTTGAATGTGGTTTTGAGCACCATGAGGGGTGCAGTTTTTAGAATGGTGTCACTTTTGGGTATTTTCTGTAATATATACCCCTCAAAGTCACTTCAAATGTGATGTGGTCCCTAAAAAAAGGGTGTTGTAAATTTTGTTGCAAAAATGAGAAATCACTAGTGAACTTTTAACCCTTATAACTTCCTAACAAAAAAAAATGATGTTTTAAAAATTGTGCTGATGTAAAATAGACATGTGGGAAATGTTATTTTTATCAATTTTGTGTGACATAACTCTCTTATTTAAGGGCATAAAAATTAAAAGTTTAAAAATTGCAAAATGTTCTAAATTTTAGCCAAATTTCCATTTATTTTTAACAAAAAAAC
The DNA here is from genome assembly GCF_046119375.1 of Phyllobates terribilis. NCBI lineage: Eukaryota > Metazoa > Chordata > Amphibia > Anura > Dendrobatidae > Phyllobates > Phyllobates terribilis. The sequence continues at coordinate 62,714,599 of NW_027362769.1, read as the reverse complement.
ACAAGTTACATCAAAGAAATTTTAGCACTATCATGAAGTACAATATGTTATAAAAAAAAAATCTCAGAATCAGTGGGATCCTTTAAAGCGTTCAAGTGTTATTACCACATAATTTGACACTGGTCAGAATTGTAAAATTTGGCCCTGTTATGAAGGTGAAAACAGGCTCAGGGTGAGGGGTTAATTGCACCTGTTTGAACTCGTTAGCTGTATAAAAGATACCTGTCCACACACTCAATCACACTCCAACCCTTCCACCATGGCCAAGACCAAACAGCTGTCTAAGGACACCAGGGACAAAATTGTAGATCTGCATAAGGCTGCGATGAACTACAGGACAATAGGCAAGCAGCTTGTTGAGAAGGCAACAACTGCTGGCACAATTATTAGAAAATGGGAGAAACACAAGATGACTGTCAATTCTCCTCGGTCTGGGGCTCCATGCAAGATGTCGCCTCGTGGAGTAAGGATTATTCTGAGAAAGGTCAGGAATCAGCTTAGAACTACATGGAAGGACCTGGTGAATGACCAGAAGAGAGCTGGGACCACAGTCTCAAACATTACTGTTCATAACACACTACAGTGTCATGGATTTAAATCCTTCAATTCGCCAATGACAATCTGGATGATCCAGGGGAGGCATGGGAGAAGGTCAAGTGGTCAGATGAGACCAAAATAGAACTTTTTTGTATCGACTCTACTCAGCATGTCTGGAGGAAGAAGAAGGATGAGTACAATCCCAAAAACACTGTCCCAACTGTGAAGCATGGTGGGGGAGACATCATACTTTGGGGTGCTTTTCTGCAAAGGGGACAGGATGACTGCACCGTATTGAAGGGAGGATGGACTGAGTCATGTATCACGAGATTTTGGCCAACAACCTCCTTCCCTCAGTAAGAGCATTGAAGATGGGTCGTGGCTGGGTCTTCCAGCATGACAATGACCTGAAACACACAGCCAAGGCAACTAAGGAGTGGCTCTGTAAGAAGCATTTCAAGATCCTGGAGTGGCCTACCCAGTCTCCAGACCTGAACCCAATAGAAAATCTTTGGAGGAAACTTAATGTTGCCCATCGACAGCCCTGAAGCCTGAAAGATCTGGAGAAGATCTGTATGGAAGAGTGGGCCAAAATACCTGCTGCAGTGTGTGCAAACTTGGTTAAGAACTACATGAAACTTCTGACCTCTGTAATTGCAAACAATGGTTTCTGTACCAAATATTAAGTTCTGTTTTTCTATTGTATCAAATACTTATTTAATGTAATAAAATGCAAATTAATTATGTAAAAATCATAGAATGTGATTTTCTGGATTTTTTTTTAGATTCTGTCTCTCACAGTTGAAGTGTACCTACGATAAAAATTACAGACCTCTCCATTGTTTGTAGGTGGGAAAACACGCAAAATCAGCAGTGTATCAAATACTTATTTTCCCCACTGTATAAACATTAAAATCACCCTCCTTTCCCCCCATAAAAAATAAAGAATGCAAAATAATAAAAAACACATTTAGAATCACTGAAACCATAAAAGTTCGATCTATCAAAATATAAAATTAACTACTCTGTATGGGAAACACTGTAAAGAATCAAAATGCCAGAATTGTTTTTTTAGTCACCACACTTCCCTAAAAAAAAATGCAATAAGAAGTGAACAAAATGTTATATGTACCCTAAATTAAAGACGCCAACTGACCTCGCAAAAAAAAAAAATTCCATTGACAGAAAAATAAAAATGTTGCGGGTTTCGGAAAATGGCGACACAAACCAAAATAACTTGTTTTACAAAATATACAATTTTTTTCAACAATTAAATACAAAAAAATCTATATAAGTTTGGTATCGTCGCCATTTTTACTGAACAATGAACATTATAAAAGCAAATCAGAAAAAAACAATAAATACATTGCATTTTTTTCATCCTGTCATCTCACTTGGATTTTTTTTCCCGTTTTCTAGTACATTGTATACTAAAATAAATGTTGTTATCCAAAACAGCAGTTCATCCTGCATATAACAAGCGCTCATATGTTTATTAAGATAGAAAAATAATAAAGTTATAGCTCTTGAAAGGAGGGAGGAAAAAAAGGTGCAAAATGTAAAAATTCCTTGGTCACTGAAGCGTTAAAGTAACAGTAACCGCATATATATATATATGAAATACTAAACATCAAAAGATTCAATCTAAACATTGATTTCATTCATACAATAGTACAGTATAAACATGGCAATCGAATGCGAGATTCTGGCAGAGCAAAATTCACAGAATACAAAATTCACAGAATATAAAACAATTATCAGAAAGCGGTGTGCTGTGCCCAGCTCTGGTGAATTTATGACAGTCCATTCATGGAAAAAAGAACATAGTAAACTGGCCTCATGCAAACAAAACATTTAAGGACACAGTAATAACTTTTAGCAATGTGACGCGCCCCCTGGGCCTGTGCTGTGCAGGGGATACCCGGAGCCGGGCCTTCTGTAAGATGCTGGGGGTTGTAGTCTCCGTGTGGCGGCGACCCGGTCCGTGCCAAGGGTGGTCAATTCAGTGGCAGTCTTAGTAATGTGACAAGTGTCCGACTACGCCACCCGTGGATTGCGGTCAGTGGGGACCGCCGCTGCGCTGCAGACCGCTGAGGCTGATGTAGTTTGCGCAGCCGAGTATAGAATAACTCCCCACGGGAGAAGTATTGCCTCAGGGCAGTTAGTGTGGAGATGATGGGAGTGATGGTGTGAGCGTCCCAGTACTGATGGTGCTGGTGCGGCGATGAAACACAGAGACGTGGGGCTGCAGTTTCTAATGCTTTACTCACAGTTGTTATTCGTGTCAATCCTGCAGGCGATGACTGCCCAAGCCGTGCTGCGTCCACCAGGTAAGGGACTCGACCAACTCCCAGGCAATTCCAGAGCGTGGCACAGGGCTCCCTTCCTTTCCTTTCTCTGGCCATCCCCACCAGTGACCCACCTTTGTCCAGCTCCCTCGGGCCTTCTGTTGGCGAAACCTATCTCCGGTTTCCCTGACCCTATGTGGTATGCTTTCCTGGTGGATGTAGTGGGGGGTCGCACCAAGATGTGGTGACCACCTCCGGTCATTGGCTGAGGAATCTGTTGCCTCCACCAATTTGGGTTCCGGTACCCTGCTCTGCCAACCCTTCACCCTGTATCTCCTGGGCATATGGGGTTCCTTCTTTACTCGCGTCTCTGGGCCTTTCTCTGTTCCTTGCTTCCTTTCTCCTCTGTTCCAGTTCCTTTCTTACTTTCCGCTGTTTCTGGCCTCCACTCCAGGCCTGCCTCTGGAGCTGGGTCCAGACTGAGCCACAGCTCCCTGTCAGCCCTCTCTGGCTGAACTCCTGACTGAACTGAACACTGTCCTAAGATGGTGCCCACCTTAAATACCTCCCTCTATGTGTGAGCCCAGGTGACTAGCAACCAATGGGCTCCTACCTATGCCCAAAGACCCACCCCAATCTGCTCCTACACCACTGGGTGTACTTTCCCCTCACCACTCCAGACAGGGACAGATGCTGTCGTGCCTGCACTCCTGTCTCGTGGGAGCACCATTGACCTGTCCCTCCGAAATGGGGTGTGTGTGGTGCATGCAGCTAAACGAGTCCTGGTCCACACACCATCCTTACCCGGGAGTGGAATATCACACCTCTGGTTTGAGGTGCAATACCCCTGTAGCAGCCGAGTCCTCGGGGTGCTACATTCCCCCCTGGTAAATCACAGCACGTCCTTGGGCTGGAAAAGAGCAAAACAATTTAAACATACAAAAAATTTTAGAATGCATTCGTATATAAGACATTTAACCAAAAACTCATCCCTTTATGGGAGGTACTCTTTTTCCTTTTAACGTTACTGATTACATTTTCATACAACATCTTGCTAAGGCCACGGGAACTCTCTTATAAAATACTATATAAAACTTTTGCATTACTATTTTAGCAGCATTTTAAACTTCTTCACATATAAAACTTTTTCAAGTGAAACATTTTCAAACAGATTCTTGAGTTCTGGCCGCTGTGCAACTTGCGACCAGGTAAAGGTGCAACAGTCCATTTAATCCGCCTTGAGGTAGACGTTGCGGTTTTTGTATAAAACCAGTAGGGGGCGCTTTAAGAAGCCCAACTATTTACAAGGCATTGGCCGTTCCCAGTCCTCGGCCGGTGGGGATAGGGGAATGGCTGCTCACAGTCCTCAGCCTGGTTAGGGATTGAGGGGGTTAACTTGCACACAGTCAACAGTTTCACAACAATAAACAGTTCTCTGTACCCTTACGGGTAACTATGCACAGTTCCACTTTACCATTCACTGGTAACGGTGTCCTCCTCGCTCTTCCGGGTAGTCTTCAGGTCCGTCCGGACCCTCAGTGTAGTCCATGTCTGGGCGGTACCGCAGTTCCTCCTCCGTTAGACGGTGGACATGGAGGGCGTACAGTCCCTTTGCGCCCTTGTGCTGGGTGTAGGTGACCACGTCACCGGGGTACAGGTCACGGCCGTGATGTCCCTCCGGCAGGTGGCTTTCAACGTCCCTTCTAGTGACGAAGACGTCGGTGTCAGCCTCAGGGTCTCTGATGAAGCCCCAGCCATGCTCTAGCTGGAACTTTACTACGGTCCCGGTGGCTCGGGGACCGTGGATGGCTTGGGAGTCCTGACGGGCCCTCCTCTTTTGCTCCTCGCTCCGGGCTTGGAGTCGCTCCTCCCTGATGCGCCTCTGCCGCCGCTCCCTTTCATAGGTGGCCAGCTGTTGACGGCAGCAATCCAGGCGATGGGCTGCCTCCGCCCGGGTCTCCTGGGTGAACCCCATGAGATTCTCGCCGGTGGGGTCCCATGCAAACTGGGCATCCTCCGGCAGGGGTGGAGCGATGTTGGCAGACTCCGGGGCCGGGATCAGAGGCTCGCTCAGGGGTTGTTCTCTCCGGAGACGGGGGTTGACAAACTCCGGTGGCCACTCAAAGGGCAGCCCGTCCGGGCTGGTATGTAGGGCGTACAGGTCCGCACCCAGGGGTGGCACCGCGGGCTTCGGACGGGTGGCAGCGCCCGGGGACACTCGGCCTTGCGACCAGGCCTGTGGTCGTTTGTTGGTCGCGCCCGGGGGTGGCACCGCCAGGGTAGGGGGCGCTGGTGAGGCAGCGGCGCCCGGGTGTGCTGGGCCTTGCGTCACGGCCTGTGACGTCTCCCGCTTTATGGCGCCCAGGTTCAGAGGGCACAGCGCGGGGCGGGGCGTGACAGTGACGTTTGCAGTCTGAGGCCTAGCTGGCGGCGGTGGAGGCATGATGTCAGGTATGGTCCCCGGGGCTTCGGGTCCCGCAGCGGAGGGTAAGGGCAGGCTGGTGTTCCCAGGGCTTGGGGTGATGGCGTCCCCATTACCTGCCTCGGTCTCCGTGGCTTCCTCCGCGGCGTCGTCTGCAGCTGCCGGTCCCTCTTCTCCGCGCCCAGCGGTAAGCACGCTGCCCGGTCCCGGCGGAGTCCTCCGCTGGCTGCCTTCGTGCTGCCGGGCCATCTCCTCTCTCCACCCGGCAAACACATCCCGCTGCGCCCGGACCATCCGTCTGTTCAAATCTTCCAGCGCTGCGCGCGCACAGTCCGGGTCCCTGGGCAGCGGGGCTAGCAACTCTGTCAGGCTGCAGGGTGGCTCAGCTTGCAGCAGGCTGCGGGCCAGGGTGCTGGTGGAGTTCTCTGCTTCCTCCATCTCCGGGTGCAGTAGGTCCAGACTGATCCAGGCTGTGCCCGGCCCCACAGTTTTCTTTCCTATCCGCCCCCATGGGGGGTGGTCTTGGGGGCATCTGCTGACAATCACCCTTAGGGGCAGCCCCCCCCACGCTGATGGACATCTCCACTGCTGCATTCATGGATGGTGGGGGCGGGCTCCTTCTTTGGCGCCATTCTGGGACCTGGCCCACGATGGGAGGTGGCTTCCTGCTGTCTTTTGGTGCGCACATAATGGCGTCCGCTCTGCCAGGGCGGGAAAAACGGATGAAGATGGCGGGAAACGGTCCAAGATGGCGTCTGATGGCGGGAATCGGCTCCGGATGGCGGGAAACGACTCCGGACGGCGGGAAACTTCTGGAAATGGCGGGAGACTTCTTTTCAAGGTACATGCACAATCTTCTTCAGGCACGCAATACCCGCTTATGGCGGGTTGGTAAAGATCCTGCCGACTACGCCAAAAGTTGACGCGCCCCCTGGGCCTGTGCTGTGCAGGGGATACCCGGAGCCGGGCCTTCTGTAAGATGATGGGGGTTGAAGTCTCCATGTGGCGGCGACCCGGTCCGTGCCCAGGGTGGTCAATTCAGTGGCAGTCTTAGTAATGTGACAAGTGTCCGACTACGCCACCCGTGGATTGCGGTCAGTGGGGACCGCCGCTGCGCTGCAGACCGCTGAGGCTGATGTAGTTTGCGCAGCCGAGTATGGAATAACTCCCCACGGGAGAAGTATTGCCTTAGGGCAGTTAGTGTGGAGATGATGGGAGTGATGGTGTGAGCGTCCCAGTACTGATGGTGCTGGTGCGGCGATGAAACACAGAGACGTGGGGCTGCAGTTTCCAATGCTTTACTCACAGTTGTTATTCGTGTCAATCCTGCAGGCGATGACTGCCCAAGTCGTGCTGCGTCCACCAGGTAAGGGACTCGACCAACTCCCAGGCAATTCCAGAGCGTGGCACAGGGCTCCCTTCCTTTCCTTTCTCTGGCCGTCCCCACCAGTGACCCACCTTTGTCCAGCTCCCTCGGGCCTTCTGTTGGCGAGACCTATCTCCGGTTTCCCTGACCCTATGCGGTATGCTTTCCTGGTGGATGTAGTGGGGGGTCGCACCAAGATGTGGTGACCACCTCCGGTCTTTGACTGAGGAATCTGTTGCCTCCACCAATTTGGGTTCCGGTACCCTGCTCTGCCAATCCTTCACCCTGTATCTCCTGGGCATATGGGGTTCCTTCTTTACTCGCGTCTCTGGGCCTTTCTCTGTGTTCCTTGCTTCCTTTCTCCTCTGTTCCAGTTCCTTTCTTACTTTCCGCTGTTTCTGGCCTCCACTCCAGGCCTGCCTCTGGAGCTGGGCCCAGACTGAGCCACAGCTCCCTGTCAGCCCTCTCTGGCTGAACTCCTGACTGAACTGAACACTGTCCTAAGATGGTGCCCACCTTAAATACCTCCCTCTATGTGTGAGCCCAGGTGACTAGCAACCAATGGGCTCCTAACTATGCCCAAAGACCCACCCCTATCTGCTCCTACGCCACTGGGTGTACTTTCCCCTCCCCACTCCAGACAGGGACAGATGCTGTCGTGCCTGCACTCCTGTCTCGTGGGAGCACCGTTGACCTGTCCCTCGGAAATGGGGTGTGTGTGGTGCATGCAGCTAAACGAGTCCTCGTCCACACACCATCCTTACCCGGGAGTGGAATATCACACCTCTGGTTTGAGGTGCAATACCCCTGTAGCAGCCGAGTCCTCGGGGTGCTACAAATGCTTCTAAACTTTATAGTCTCTTGCCCAGACCCTCCTCATACAACCTTTCTTTCAGATCCATAGCATAGTAGATGGTAATGGATGCCTTCGCTTTTGACATGTATCTCACTTAAAGGGATTGTCCTGTACTTGTAAATTGATGATCTTTCCATTGGGCTCGAGCAGACAGCAATATTTTCGGTCAGAGTGCAATCTGACAAAACATCTGATTGCACTTGGACCAATGTTATTCTATGGGGCCAGACACATGTCCGATTTTTTCCTCGGACAGAGCCTGTCTGGGAAAATTTCACTGCGTGCCTAATGCAAGTCGATGAGTCTGTTAAAAAAATTGGACTGCACTCGAATTACATCTGAGTGCAGTATGGTTTTCATGCAGTGACAGAATGGAGAAGATGGAGACACTTTTTTACCATCTTCTCCTCTTCTGAGAAAACCAGATAACACTGTGTCACCCAGGGGGAATATAGGGGACTCGGTACCCGGGCCTTTTACCTTGTTTAGGAGGTCACGGCAGTCGGCTCCCGGGCCCGTACTCTGGGTCTCTCTTTAAAAAGGGGTATTAGTGTACAGTTTGTCTCGTGACGCCACCTGTGGTTTCCGGTAATGGTTACCGGCGCTGCTGCAGACCTCTGGGGGGTGATGGGATGGCAGCTGGGATGTTGCTGCTCCCCACAGGCGGAGCAGGCCCCCGGGGCAGTGTAGGTGCAAATGGTGGTGATGCTGGGGCTTGCAGTGCAGGAGAGATGGCGCAGCAGGAGTAACTGACAGAGACAGGGGATTCACTTCAGTACCTTTACTGGTGCGGATTTCAGGTACGGTCCAGGGTACTCGGTAGGAAGGGTGCACTTTAGGACTTCTCCCCAGTGAGCGGGTATAAGGCCTCCTGGTCCGTGTCTCCCTCTCTCTAAGCTCCAGTCCAGCCTGCAACTGGGCCTAGCTTCTGTGTCGTGCTGTTCCTTCACCTGTCGCTTGGTAGTAGGACCTTTTTCTGGCAACCACTATCCCTGGACGCCGGGGCCTTCGTGGTTCCTAGTCCCGTCAAGGGTTTAGCTTCAGGTCGACCAGGGACTTGTAGTCCTCTGGGTATGCCGGTGATCCCTACTGGGTATAAAAGACCCTGTAGGCGCGGACCCGGTGTCCGGTTTGTGTCTTGGGGTGAGCCTATGATGCTCCTCTGCCCCCTCAATTCCTCTGTCCTCTCCTCCTTGCCTCCGGCCACACTCGGGGTCCTCAATACTGCTCTCAGTGGCAGCACACTCTCTGACTAAAAACTGACTGCCTGGCTCCACCCTCCATATATATATATATCCCTAACGGGCTCCCTCTGGTGGTATGAGGTGGAAGGGTGGAGGTGTTTGTTTGTAATGAGGGCCTCTTGTGGAGAAGTCCATCCATGCACCCTTTTGGGTCCTGTGGTTCCTGTGAACAGCAGGGTGCCACAACACTATGATCAAATTCTGATCACACTGTGATGAGAGTCTGATTAGCATAATCGGCCCAATTCTCTCGGAAGAGAGAAAACACTGTTGTGTGACCTAAGCCTTAGAATAGGTAATCAATATCTGATATATTTTCATGAAGCTGTCACTCTTGGGTCAGAAAATGTGCGGCCAGTGCCTCCAATCCAACATCTGACCGATTATCATTGACATCTGAAGGAGCCCTAAAATTAAGCCAGCCATCAATGTAAAAGTCCTGGATGACTCCTTTAATACTAAATAGTATTTTGAAATCCACTAGGTATGCCATAAATATTTTCAATGAAAAGCGCTGGGCATATCCACAGTGACTTTTTTATCTTGTTTCCACCTATATGTGACCACTGCTGGCTGCACTGGATTGTTGATCTTGGGTCGGGGAACTTCCGATCTACTGAGAGTTCCAGTCTATATGCCTTGAATATATGTGGTTGGAAAACCTCTTTAATAATAAAATGCTATATATTTTTTTCCTACTGGGCTAAATTTTCCCTGGCAAACTAAAACAATATGCAAATATGCTACAGTAAAGACCTGTGAATGGGTTTTTGTACAGTATGTCTCCAATCATGGTGACACCTTACATCAGTGGTTTCCATCCTGTAACTCTCCAACTGGACAAAACTGCAAATCCCAGCATGCCATTGCATCTTGCAACTGTCTGGACCCACTGAGTGGTTCTGGGGAGTTTCAGATTGGTAATTACTACCTAACATTTGAAGAATCAGGCTCCTCATACAATCTAATCTGACTGTCTATCTCATTGGTCCGCCCTCTGAGTAAGAGCCATGCCCTCTGCTCATATGAGACCAACCTTGGACCTAAAAGGACTGCCCTGTCATCTACCTGCAGTTTCTCAGAGTGAGAGCATACAGGATAAAATCCTCCTCCTTGCAGGTAAATGAGCATGAAAGGAATGAAGACTGTACATAACAAACACTCTGTATGCAGCATAACTACTTTTCTATTGAACTGACTGAGGTCACAGTGAGATATGAGCACATGTTGGGTTCTAGATCTAGAGCTCCTTCAGCACTAGAGATGATGCAGCAGTATTTTATGCACTGTTCACATTAAAGGGGTTTTGTAGAATTAGAAAAATATGGTTGCTTTCTTCCAAAAACAGCACTACTTCTATCCATAGGTTGTGTGTGGAATTGCCGTACCTACCAACCGTATTGGAACGAGTGGAAAAGTCCAAAATTTGTATTGCTGTCCTGTGGGATCGGAGGTTTGTCCCAAGTTCAACTGTATCTGTGTCTTCGAGGCACAGAAACAGTTGACTAAAACAACACAGCAGGGAACCATCAGATCCCTACTCCATTAGCCAATCTGGGCCAAGACTAAAGGACCTTGAGCAGAGACCAGCTCAACAGAGAAGCAGGAAACAGACGAGTGGGATGCTTATGTGGGGGCATCATACTGTGTATGGATGGCTGTGGGGGAATGTACACAGAGGGTATCATACTATGTGTGGGGGAATCTTACTGTGTCTGGTGGGCTGTAGGGGCTTTATACTGTGTGGTGGAAACTACTGTGGAGATTTCATACTATGTGTGGAGAAATCTACTGTTTGGGTGTCATACTATATGTGATGAATATACTGTATTGGCATCATGCTACATGTGGAAGAATCTACTGTGTGGGTGTCATATAATGTGTGGGGAAATGTACTGTCAGGAAATCTTACTATATGGGGGTACTCTAGGGGCATTATACTTTGGTGGGCATCATACTGTTTGGGGCACTGCGGGGGTCATGAAAGGGGACCATACTGTGTGGGAACACTAATAGGCCTCACTAGAAGAAATATCTCTGTGTGGGCACATATAAAGGATGAGCCGAGGTTAGACTACTGACTTGTCATTATTTCTTATCTTTCAAACTTGTGAGGTATGGCTTAGCTCTGTTCACTTCAGTGGAACTGATTTGCACTACCAGACACAACCCAGGGACAGTTGTGGCGCTGTGTCTGCAAAAATGAAGCCACATTATTCTATTTCTGCACAACCCTTTTAACATAATATAAGTTAGAATGAGGCTTTAGAATTTTAGACATCAAAATTTAATATAGTCTGCAGTACTTTTCTTGTTGTCAAAACCATCAAACCTTGACAGAAATGTGAAGAAACCCATTCCATCTGGGGTTTCATCTGGGGTTCTGTCAATTTTGATGGCAAGAATATCACAGTATGCAGATATTTTTTCAGTCAAAACAATGGCGACCTTTGCGAAACCCTGACGAACCCCGTTATAAGTCAAAGAGGCGAAGCACGGACAAAAGTAGAAGCCATAGCATAGATGTGAAGAGAAGCTAACTAGGCTAATGTTTGTAAAATATCACAAAATAAAATGTCTCTAAAGTTTTGCTCTCCCTTCCTTTCTGTCATGTTTCCATACCTCTTTGATATCTTGAATAGCAGAAGTTGCTGCACAATCCTATCCAGAAAAAAATGAAAATCTGGTGGATCTATTATTAGACTATGGAGAAAAATAAAATCATAATGAATCCATAAACAATCAAAGTGATTGTCTCGTGAAATGGGTAAAATTGCAAAGTGATTGTAAAAACAAACAACTTTCCAATTGACCTATTATTAACAAAGGTCTCCATTCTCAAGGAAGGAAGGATCTTTAATTCTATAGCTTACTGCTCTTTGCTATGGTTACAGTCCTCTGCAATCCATCTGAGGTGCAGGTTTTCTAGGCACGGAGCATGCACCTATAAGCTTTTTATAACATAACACCAATGCCGGCGTCCCAGCTTGTCCCTCCATCTCCTCCCGGCAGGGACGTAGACACACTCACTGCCCCGGCCACTCAAAGGTGTCCCCGTAACCTGCTATGGCTTCCTGCTTCTCTTCCCTGCGCACGCCGCACATGTCTCCCGGCGGCTTACCTAGTGTGTGCTCTCTCACCAATTCTTAAAGGGGTAGCGCATGCACTGCAAAAGCTGGGAGACATCAGGTATATAAGGTACCCTTCCCAGTAGGGAGGTGCCTGAGAAACTCATGTAGTTTCCCTACTTACTGTGTGCGAAACTAGTATGTTGCCAGGTCCCTGTCCTTGAGTCCCGTATTGTCTGAACCTGTCCCTGAAACCCGTGTCATCTGTACTTGAACCTGTTCCTGTTATTCATGTTACCTGAACCTGAAAACAGTTCGGAGGTACCTGAGCTTGAAACCACTCCAGCCGTACCTGAGACTGAAGCCGCTCCAGCGGTACATGAGCCTGAAGCTGCTCCGGCTGTACCTGAGCTTGAAACCGCTTCGGTGGTACCTGAGCCCGAAACAGCTCTCATGGTAATTGAACCTGAAGCCACTATGGCGGTACCTGAGCCTGCAGCCGCTACAGCAGTACCTGAACCAGTACCAGTGTCCATCCTGTCTTGTGCTCCAGAATCTGCACTGTGTGAACCAGAACCAGTATCTGAATTCTGTCCTGCCAGTAACTCCGAGTCCATGTACGTGACTGCGATCCTGACCCTTGGTGTCAGCTGCTGCCCAGGAGTGGCACCTGGCGGCTACCTGCAGCGCAAGCCTAACTCCACCATCAGAAGCTCTAGCGAAATCCACAAAGCCGCTTAGCCATGACCCTTTTGGAAAAGCCCGGCCCATGGCACAGTGAGTCTATGATCCACGTGTGTGACACTTTTTGATTTAGAGGTTGCAAGCAAGATGCTGCAGAAGCCAAACTATTTCTGTTTGCTGCTGGTCGAAACTGTTAATCTTCAAGAGCATGCTAGTCCCCAATTTCCAGAATGGAAACAGGGAAGCAGTGTACTTTTGAAGAAAGAAGATGAGAAAACCCCTTTAAATCTATTAAAATATTTAAATAATTAATACTTTGAACAACCATTATTTTTGATTAATTGGGTCTACTGGGCCTAAGTATACTCTTCTTATGCTACCCCTTACTATATTACATATGGCTATTTTCCCCCTCCTCTTTGCCCCACTCTTTCACCAAAACCCTTTTTTCTTTCTTGTTGTTTGGTTAGTTATCTTCTTAAATGCCTTCAAAATCCATTTATCATAGAATCATAGAATGTTAGAGTTGGAAGGGACCTCCAGGGTCATCTGGTCCAGCCCCCTGCTCAAAGCAGGATTCACTAAACCATCTCAGACAAATGTCTATCCAGCTTTTGTTTGAAGACTTCCATTGAAGGAGAACTCACCACCTCTCGTGGAAGCCTGTTCCACTTTTTAATCACGCTCAGTATCAAAAAGTTTTTTTCTAATATCTAATTTGTATCTTCTCCCTTTCAGTTTCATTCCATTGTTTCTAGTCTTTCTTTGTGCAAATGAGAATAATGTTGATCCTGCTACAGTGTGACAGCCCTTGAGATATTTGTAGACAGCTATTAAGTCTCCTCATAGTCTTCTCTTTTGCAATCTAAACATTCCCAAATCTGCTGACCGTTACTCATAGGACATTGTTTGCAGACTGGTCACCATTTTGGTAGCTCTTCTCTGAACTTGCTCCAGTTTCTTCATGTCTTTTTAAGATGTGGTGCCCAGAACTGGACACAGTATTCCAGATGAGGTCTCACCAAAGAGGAGTAGAGGGGGATAATTACTTCACGTGATCTAGACTATATGCTTATGTTAATGCAACCTAGAATTGTGTTTGCATTTACTACAGCTTCATATTACGCTTATAACCAATACTAAACAAATTTTTTCTCCTATGTCCTCAAAGTAATTTCCTCACACCAGAAAATATTTCTACTAGTTGCAGGGGACAACCCTGCTCTAAATAGAGCTACTCCATCACCCTTAGCCTCTCATCCCCATACACACTTCTCTCCGATCTTCTCCTCATTAATACAGTCCTTCAACAATACAGACTGTTGGAAAAAATCCTAACCACTACTTGATCAGACAGCAACCCTTTTGCAGTTTGATATACAGCTATAATCCCTGCTCAATCTTTTACATGGCGCCTCAATGATTCCATCCTTACAATAAAAGATGTGCCATTGAAACATACTTTCATCTTAACACAGATTCTGTATCTTCTCCTTTGTCCCTATTGGAAGCCCACATGGCTACCCTTAAAGGCAACCTTTCCTAATTGTCTCCTAGCACAAGTTCTCTCACATTACACATATGCAATTGCTAGCAAGTGACCTCAGTTGCCTGGAATCTGTTTGGAAATCAAATTCACATAATAAAAAAGCATTAGATGAAACAACACTCAAACTTAGGCCCCAATTCAAAATATTTCGCGACTTTTGAAATTTTAATGCCAGTTTTGCCCAGCTCTGCCAAAATAGGCAGAGCTGGGGAGCAATGGGGTGTGTCAAGCCACAACTCCCTAGAGTAAGATTTGTGTTGAGATGCACGGAGGTGCACACCACTTGTCATATGTGCCTGGAGGTGTACAATCAGGAGGGAATGACTTCTACACAATCCCTCATCATGACTGGCGTGAACATGGTCAGTATTGATGAATAAGTAGACTATATCTACTCTGGACAAAACAAAAATGTTATGATCTGCAACAAGTACTAAGGAAAGAAGGGGAAAGCTTTACCTACAGTAACACTAAGCTGAATCCCTACGATGTAGCGGGCTGCCTGTTCCTTGTGAACAGACCCGCCTTAGTCCTAGACTAGTCTGAACGAAGACCTATAGAATAAAGGGGAGGGCTCCCTAAAAGAACTAAGGACTGGAACAAAAATGGGACACCTCCTGAACAGAGAGAGTTGTTGCAGAACACAAAAAGATAAACAGACAAAAAGGTACTAGAGGTCCCAAGGGACCAAGCGAACTGACAGAGATAGGCACCAAAGCACCTGGCAAGCAAAACAGTCAAACAACACTGAAGTCCAGCACAACCAAAAAGGCGGAGCTGGAATATAAAGGCAGATGGTCAAGTGACGCAAAACACAAGATGGAAAAAACAAACAGGAGGGTTCTAACAGTACCCCCTCTTTTAAGAGGATCCTCCGGATCCTCCAGGCCCAGGCCTATCCGGAAACCTCTTGTGGAAAGCTGTAACAAGCCTAGGAGCAGAGACATCATCCTCCCTTACCCAGGAGTTATCTTTAGGACTGAAACCCTTCCAGGAGACGAGATACTGTAATCTCCCTCTATGCCAACTAGAATTCAAGATGCGTGAAATTTCATATTCGCCGTCTTCCACCACAGGAGGAACTGTGACAGTGGCATCCCTATCTGATACATCCGCCTTTTTCAACAAGGAAACATGAAACACAGGATTAATCTTCCAGGAAGTAGGGACATCCAACCTAACCGCAGACGGGTTAACACCTGAAGCACTTTAAATGGACCCACAAACTTAGGACCCAGTTTTTTTAGAGGGAATCCTCAAACGCAGGTTCCTTGAGGACAACCAAACCATGTCACCCACAGTAAACAAAACCTCCTTACGTTTTCTGTCAAAAATCTTGGACTTCTTGTTAGCCTCTTGAAGGTTGCAACGTACATTAGTCCAAACTCTCTCCAAATCACCGGAAAAATTCTCCTCCTCCGGCACCGCCGACCCCAATTTGGAGAACGAACCAAAAGACGGATGTCTCCTAGTACAACAAAAAAAAGGAGAACACCCAGCTGAGGAGGATGTATGATTGTTAAGAGCAAATTCTAC
Organism: Phyllobates terribilis; assembly: GCF_046119375.1. Taxonomy (NCBI): domain Eukaryota; kingdom Metazoa; phylum Chordata; class Amphibia; order Anura; family Dendrobatidae; genus Phyllobates; species Phyllobates terribilis. The sequence continues at coordinate 62,699,049 of NW_027362769.1, read as the reverse complement.
GAGAGGCAGAAACTCAGACCATATCTCTTGATTGTCCGCCACAAAACATTGCAAAAACTGTTCTACATCCTGGTTCTTTCTTTCAGTCTGGCCATTAGACTCAGAATGATACCCAGACGAAAATGACAAATGGACTCCCAACCTGTCGCAAAAAGCACGCCAAAAGCAAGCCACAAACTGAGGTCTTCTATCAGAAACAATATCCGTGCGAACGCCATGAAGCTTGACAATCTCCTTAACAAACACCTTAGCGAGTGTCTTGGCGCAGGGCAACTTAATGAAAGGAACCAAATTACACATCTTACTAAAACGGTCCACGACCACCCAGATGACAGTAAAGCCCTCGGACACGGGCAGATCAGTAATAAAATCCATTGTGAGATGCGTCCAAGGCGCACTAGGAACCTCCAGAGGGCAAAGCAACCCCGCAGGAGGAGTATGTGAATCCTTTGACCTAGCACACACCGTACATTGACGCACCCACTTGATGACTTCTTTCTCCCATCCAGGCCACCAAAAACTGCGACTGATAAGTCTCTTAGTCTCAGAAATTCCTGGATGACCTGCCAACCGAGACTCATCACACTCCACAAACAAGTCTCTCCTAAAGGTTCTAGGCACGAACAACCTCCCATGGGGAGTGTTAGATGGAGCATCATCTTGAGCTTTTAGAATCCCATTCTCCAAAACGAAGTCCAATGCCGCCACCACAACTCCTTTCGGTAAAATGCTCTCCCCCTCCTCGGCACCGACCGCAGGAGAGAAGCTGCGAGATAAAGCATCGGCTTTAACATTGTTAGTACCAGGGATATAGGTAGCAGAAAAATGAAACCGAGAAAAAAAAAGTGCCCACCTAGCTTGACGTGCATTCAAGCGCTTGGCAGCATCCAGATAGATCAAATTCTTAAGATCTGTGAAAACCTGAATAGGAAATCTAGCGCCTTCCAAAAAATGACGCCAATGTTCAAACGCGAGTTTAATAGCCAGCAGCTCCTGATTTCCAACATCATAATTCAATTCGGTTTCCGAAAATTTTTTCGAAAAGAAGGCACACGGATATACTCCATCCCTGTTCTCCTGAGACAAAACTGCTCCGACCCCCACTGATGAAGCATCGACCTTGACCAAAAAAGGCTTGGTCTCATCAGGCTGCATAAGGATAAGGGCAGAACTGAACCTCTCTTTGAGATACTTAAACGCTTCAATGGCCTCAGTAGTCCATTGGACCGTATTCGCACCTTTCCTGGTGAGATCGGTTAGAGGCTTAACAATTACAGAAAAATTCTTAATGAATTTCCTGTAATAATTGGCAAAACCCCAAAATCTCTGTATAGATTTCAAACCAAGAGGCCTAGGCCATTCCTGCACAGCCTGAACCTTCACCGGGTCCATCTCAAAGCCCTCGCTGGAGACAATGTAGCCCAAAAAACTAATTTTCTGCACAGCGAACTCACATTTCTCCAGCTTAGCAAAGAGTGAATTATCTCTCAATAACTGCTAAACTTCACGTACACTCTGCCAATGGGACTCCATATCTGGTGAATAAATCAAAATGTCATCCAAATACACAACCACATTCTTACCAATCAAAGGTCTCAGCAGGATGTCATTAATAAGGTTCTGAAAAAATGCAGGTTCATTGGTAAGACCAAAAGGCATCACCAAATTTTCAAAATGACCTGCCAGAGTGTTAAAAGCAGTTTTCCATTCATCACCCTCCTTCACTCGTAACAAATTGTATGCCCCCTGGAGATCAATTTTAGAGAACCACTTGGCCCCCACTAACTGGTTAAACAAGTCAGGAATTAACAGCAATGGGTAGGAATTGCGTACGGTAATCTTATTAATTTCAAGAAAATCCAGACATGGATGCAAACCCCCGTCCTTTTTTTTAACAAAGAAAAATCCAACTGCCACAGGCGACTTAAAAGGTCTAATGTGACCAGCAACCAGGCTAGTCTGTATGTACTCCTCCAAGGTCTTTCTTTGAGGGATAGTTAGATTAAACAAGCGCCTCTTGGGAAGAGTAGCTCCCAGAATAAACTCAATGGCGCAATCATAATCCCTATGAGGAGGTAAAACTTGCAACTCCTCCTCCGAAAAAACCCTCCAAAAATCTTGAATAGGTAATTCCCCTTTTCCCACAGCCGCAATGCGACCATTACAACATTTATCCTAGCACTTTGGACTCCAAGACTTTATCATATTAGTAGACCAGTCCAGAAAAGGATTGTGCAGTTTTAACCAAGGCAATCCTAGAACGACCGGAGAGGGTAAATTATCTAATACAGCCAAGTCCAAAATTTCTTGGTGAAGTCCATTGATAGTGAGGAGAAATGCAGCAACCTTGTGAGTAATACATTTCAAGGGAGAGTTATAAATTGCAATCAGAGAAATCGGTGAAGACAAAGGTTTGGATTTCAATTTAAGTTTTTCCAAAAACCCTTTATCAATCACATTAATTGTTGAACCACAATCCACAAATACCTGAAATTCAATCAAATTTTCCTGCAAAGTAGTACTTCCTGAAAGAAATACTCCTGCAGAGAGTAAACAAGCTGTACGGGCGTACCTGACCTTTTTTTCTTTACTTAAACGAAGCTCACAATACTTAATCAAATAGTCAGCTTTACCACAGTAAAGAGACAATCCCTCGGCGAACCTCCGGTCTCTTTCCTGAGAGGCGAGCGACATCGCCCCAACCTCCATAGGTTCTCCGCCGTCTGAGCAGATTTTCTGGCTAATTGCATGGCATCCTGCAGAGTCTCAGGTGCGGGGAATGCAATTAGCAAATCATTAACCCTTTCACTCAGACCAGCAAGAAATAGTCATTTCAAAGCAGGATCATTCCATCTGACTTCAGAAGCCCACCTTCTAAAGTGTGTGCAATAATTCTCAACATCACCTGACCCCTGATTCAAACTCCTGAGTTCTGCCTCAGCAGATGAGATTCGATCAGGATCGTCATATAATAAACTCATAGCAGAAAAAAATTCTTCTACCGACCTTAAGCATGGATCATTAATTTGAAGAGAAAAGGCCCACCCTTGTGGTTCATTGTGCAAAAGTGACATAATAAAACCAATGCGCTGTGATTCATTCCCAGAGGACCTTGGTCTCAATCAAAAATATAACAAACAAGCATTTTTAAAGGAAAAAAATCTTGCTGTTTACCATAAAAAACATCAGGCAGTCCTACCTTGGGTTCCACAAAATGCGCTCCAGAACAGCTGCTCACGTGTTGCTGGAGCTCGACCACCTCTAGAGTCAACCCCTGCAAGCGTCGAGCCAAATCCTGGACGGAAGCCATACTGATCCCCGTATTTCTTTTTTTTTAGTTTTTTTTTTGGGCTGGACTTACTATTATGATCTGCAACAAGTACTAAGGAAAGAAGGGGAAACCTTTCCCTACAGTAACACTAAGCTGAATCCCTACGATGTAGTGGGCTGCCTGTTCCTTGTGAACAGCCCGCCTTAGTCCTAGACTAGTCTGAACAAAGACCTATAGAATAAAGGGGAGGGGTCCCTAAAAGAACTAAGGACTGGAACAAAAATGGGACATCTCCTGAACAGAGAGAGTTGTTGCAGAGCACAAAAAGATAAACAGACAAAAAGGTACTAGAGGTCCCAAGGGACCAAGCGAACTGACAGAGATAGGCACTGAAGCACCTGGCTAGCAAAACAGTCAAACAAGACTGAAGTCCAGCACAGCCAAAAAGGCGGAGCTGGAATATAAAGGCAGATGGTCACGTGACGCAAAACACAAGATGGAAAAAACAAACTGGAGGGTTCTAACAAAAAATACTACTAGCTAAGTAATAAACCTAGTTCATGGCTGACTAGAGTTTGTGAAATACTGGTCTAGACACTGCCGCTAGCTTTTACTTCCGCATTATTCTGCCCATTCCGTGCCCTATAGACACTATTATAAAAAAAATTGCTAATTTTCTCAGTCCACATCTTGTCTTTCTCTTTAATACCTTTAAATCTGACTCCCCTGTGCATTCACCCTCTACGCAAGCTCAAATAGTCATGATATACAAACCCAATAAAGACAATCTATATTTAAAAAATTTCACTACTGAATATTAATATGAATACAAAAAGTCTAGCTATTAGGTTCAACTCCTCCCTTAAGTCCCTAATACAAGTAGATCAAATTGGATTCATCCCGCACCACCAGCTAGCGGTAAAATCCATACAGTTATCCACTTGGCACATCTATCTTCTTTACACAAGTTGCCCCCCTTTCACTTGATATTTCTAAAGCTTTTGATTTTAAGATTAACTTTTTGCATTAGGCCCTGAATGTTTCTATACCTGACATTTTTGCCCTACAATCTACCTATCCCTTTCAATGATCTACCACTCATCTAGACTATTTAGGGGTTCATATTACCCCTTGTTTTAAACATCTTTTTTCAGCTAACTATCCACCTATGCTATACTCTGTTTCTATCTTTATGCCCAGTTAGTCTCCACTGACTACTTTGTGGCTAGGCAGAATTAATGTTGACCAAAATGACAGTACTCCCAAACAGTGTCAGACTGGGATGACATGGGTCCAACAGTAACCAACTCCAAGACACCACTTTTCAACTACATGCAAATGTGACATTATCCTCAATCACAAATTTATATAAAATGAACTGGGCAGATTGTTGAATGAATAAGATGCGGCCTTTGTCTGTACATAGTGATCAAGAATATTGTGCCAAGTACTGCTCATATAACAGAGCTGGAGGCCCACTCTTGTACAGGGGCCCACCGGAGGATTCTCCTGTTCTCATGTGGGCCAGTCCAAGCCAGCTTCTAAAGCTCTTCTACCTTTTCTGTTCTCTGCTTGTTTCTGTCTCCGCATATATTTTATGTCACCTGCAAAATTGTCTCACCTTCTATAAATGGAAGTTTGGATGCTCCTGTATGCCCCTGCGCACCCTGACACAATCGGTGATGGTGGCCCCAACCTTTCACCCCACTAGGCAGCTACAATAGTACAACTTTCTACATTGCATTTTACTACTAAAATGCCCATAGTATTCTTTCTGGAAATTCCTGAAATTTCCCCACTGACTAATAATTCTCTATTATGGATTACCCCAAAATGTTCAAACCTTCAACATTGATCCATTTGATGCTCCACTGTCCTAAGATTTGAGATGCAGTTAAATTCTTGGGAACCTTGCATCCCCATACTTTCTTCTTCAGTTTTTATGGTATACAGTAGTAGTGCTTTTCCACCCAATACAGATGACTACACTCCCTGTTCGTGGTGGCAGGCTAATGGTTTTGAGAAAGTTCATCAATTCTTTTCAACTTCATGCTTTGACTTTTTGAGCTAATGACAGAGAAATACTCTATTATGTAATATTTCAGATATAGTACAAATGAAGCATTGGTTGTATAGCTATCTACCTGACTTTGAATCTCTATTAGTGGTGAGCGAGCACTAAAATGCTCGTGTGCTCGATGCTCGGGTCGAGCACATTGGAATACTCGGGTGCTCGACCCGAGCAATGAGCCCAATGTAAGTCTATGGGAAACTCGAGCATTTTTCTGGTGGTCCCCCCTGGCGGTCTGCAGAAGGTCAAAAATTGCCCAAATCGATGGGAACAGTGCTCAATTAAACGTCAGGCAGGCAGAATATATAGGCAGACAGGCAGGCAGGGTATATAGGAGGGTGCATGAAAAACATAGCAGGGCACTTGGAACACACTAGTGCCCTCCGATTTTCATGCACCCGTCTCCTTAAAAAAGCCGGCCGGCAATTCATCAGCAGCATACACTGGTACCCGACAATTTAGAACAGAAAGAATAGAGCATCACACATAGATTAGATAGATAGAAACATGTCAGTCACATATATAATAAGTACAGTGACAGTGTTGGTTACTGTACTTATTATTTAGTGTTAAAATAAAGGATTTATTTAAAAAAAATAATAATAGTGTTTTCATGCACCCGTCTCTTTAAAAAAGCCGGCCGGCAATTCATCAGTGGCATACATCGGTACCCAACAATTTAGAACAGAAAGAATAGAGCATCACACATAGATTAGATGGATAGAAACATGTCAGTCACATATATAATAAGTAGAGTGACAGTGTTGGTTACTGTACTTGTCATTTAGTGTTAAAATAAAGGATTTATTTTAAAAAAAATTGGCATAGGGTTCCCCGTAATTATAGTCTCTAGTGGAGGTTAAGCAGATGGCTGGGGCAGATGTTTGAAGCCTGGGAAGGGGGTAATACCCACGGAGCTTCCCAGGCTACTAATATCATCCCCCAGCTGAATACTTAGGCTTTACCAGCTATGTTAGGCCCCCTTCACACGTCAATGTGTACGTGTGTACCATCCGTGTGCCATCCTTGTGTATGTGTGTGCCATCCGTGGGCCATCCATATGTATGTGTATACCATCCGTGTGCTGTCCATGTGTCACATGGTTATTGGACCTTTCCCAGCTTAAAAATACAAGCCACCAGCTCCCCAAAGGTGATGCATCACATGATATGGTCCAATTCTAGCGCTTTGCCTTGGCTCTTCCCAATTGCCCTCGTACAGTGACAATTGGGGTAATGGGGCTTGGGATTGATGTCAGCTGTGAATTGCCCAAAAACACAGCTGACAACAAGCCCTGTGTTAGTAATGGAGAGATGTCTATCACCCCTATTACTAACCCTGTAATAAAAAAAACACACACAAAAAAATACTATATTCAAATAAACACTCCCCTCCCCTAAAGTTCCCACGCAGGTCCATCGTAGTCAACCGAATCCGACGTAGTCCAAGTGAATCCTGCAAAGTCCATCGAATCCTCTGTGCAAAGACTATAGCGCCTCGTTCTGAGGCTCTACAGTGTTTGCAAATAGCCACTGCCAGCGAATTTTAATAAGGTGGTAAACGAGGGAAAGTGTCTTTGTTTTATTTGTCTGTGTTTTGTGTGTATGTTCTTTTCAGGTTTACATTCACTGGATGCCATGAGATCGGGTGGACTATGGCGTGGGATTTTTTTTTTAATAAAGTGGTGAATCAGGTGGTTCTATATAGAGGTGATCTATCTATCTATCTATCTATCTATCTATCTATCTATCTATCTATCTATCTATCTATCTGTCTGTCTATCTATCTATCTATCTATCTATCTATCTATCTATCTGTCTGTCTGTCTGTCTGTCTGTCTGTCTGTCTGCCTGTCTGTCTATCTATCTATCTATCTATCTATCTATCTATCTATCATCTATTTACCTCATATCTAACTATCTATCTCTATATTTGCACATCTCTAACACCTAAAAATTTTTAATTTCTAGTCTACATTTTATTCTGGTACGTGTCACACTGACGGTACACGGATGTCACATTTATGTTATCTGTGTGCGTGTGTGTGGTCGTACTGTCATCCCTGCTTCCAGAAATAAATGGACATGTCTACGTGTGGGTCACACGGACACGCGGTCTATGTAAAATCACAGACATGTGCTCAGCCACATAGATTTTAATGGATGTGCGTGTATACGTGTCTCTGGTACACGGACGTCACAAGTACTAGAAATACGGACGTGTGAAGGGGGCCTAATAATGAGAAACGTTTGCCTTTATAGAAAAGGTAAGTATTGAACTGTATTTTGCTACTTATCTACCACCCTCTGTTTTAACAATACTGACCAATTTCCTCCATTTTGCATAGTATAGCAAAATCAGTTGAAAGCAATTGTGCTGATACAGCAGAGAATGAGACATCCAACCCATGCCTGGTCAGACCAGAAGAATGCAGCCTGCAAATAGTAGGTTAACCTAACTTAATATGTTTTAAGGTTACCTAAAAATAAAACTTTCCTTTACAACCTATAGAATTTGTTTGAATTGTGCAGACAGGATTTTGACCTTGCACCAAACTGCGGATAGAAAATAATACAACTATATAATGCCAATTTGCATTAAATTAAATGCATAATGCTCACAGTTACAGTCTCACACAGCAGTTTTAGGGTCGGCATTACCGTGCTTTATTTTTTAGATTTTTTTTTGTAAATATTCTTCAGATTTATTTAGATAAAGCATTTAGAGAGCTGATTCACAACAATTACAGCTCTCATTCACCTTCCTTGCTCTTTAGCACTGTTTGGCTAGTGGAAGGGGTCCTAAGTCATATATGACTGCTTTGTATTGTTCACTACTTACTACAAATCCCTTTTCCAATTTGTCTGATGTCTGTGTTTTCTAAGGTCTTTAAATGTAGCAATTTAAGAAAGAGTAGACAGATTATCAGTGACTAAACTGAGCCAATATCAAAAAGATCAACACAGTGGTGACTTGAGACAAAGGCTTTACAATGTTTGAAATGCCTAAGATCCTTTTATTTGTAGGTTGAGCCATTAAATGGGGGATATTATTGGCCCTCCAAGACCCACTTTCTGATATTTGGGTTGGAAAAGAGTCACTTTCAACTTTACTGTCTGGTTTGGATAAATGGAAACTGAAGCTTCAATCTGCAGTTCTTCATTACATATCTTTTAAACTTGCTCTTGAATATTTTTTTGCCACAAGCCCTCATGTCCTGGTGGTTACCATATTGCAGCAGATGGTTACCATATTGCAGAAGATAGTAACCATTACCCCACACTGGATCATCTTTAATTTTGATAGGGCTTAGAATTTGGCAAGGATCTGTAGGGCACTAGTATGGAAACGGAGAGAATAAAGAAACAGCGTCCTCAGCAATATATTTCCCAACCTTAGGCTTACCCTAATATGCTCTTATTTATTTTATATGCGTTAATATAATGCCATATACAAATAAAATACATCCAAATATTAAAAGTATAAAAATATAAATAATGATACAAAAATTACAGCAAACGGGGAGTTTTGAAATAATTATTTTATACTAAATAAAAGTCAGTGAACATTAAAAATAAATATATGCATACAATCTATTGAGGCGAACACAAAATATCAAATAAACCCAAGTTAGCGCAGTACAAGCTTAAAGAGTTTGTAACAATGAAAGTTTGCAATATATGGTCGTCCTTTTAAAAAAAAAAAACAGGGCCTTAAGCAGCTTCATAGCTTTAAAAAAAAGAAAAGATTATGTCTGAAGAAATGCAGAAATGAAACAATTTCCTTGGTCATTAATGGGCTAGAATAAACTTGGCCCTTAGGAAGTTAAAATAAGAGCTCCCATAAAGAAACTGATGCACTTGTGACAATGAGATGTAGCCTGTGACTATATGTAAAAATGTAGATTGGTTTAAAGTGATAGATAACATGGCTGGATATTAACATATAGTCATCAGTATAAGATCTATGGTGGGGTCTGACATCCTCCACACCAGCCGTTCAGCTGTTATCACCTCAATGGCAGTTAGTTGACCGATCAGAATCAAAACACCACAGCTCCATGCACGGTTTAGTGGCTGCCTCCAGGTGCTGCAGTTCGGCACGTACTATACTCTTCAATAGGTGCTGATCTTCAGTATCCAAGAGTTGTCACAAAACAGTGTACAGAGCCATGGTGTTCTGATTCTGATTGGTCAACTGCTTATATCCGGCTGCCATTGGAGGTGACAACAGATGAACAACGGGTGTGGAGGGTGTCAGACCCCCACTAATCTTATATTGATGATGACCCATCCTAAGGGGCTAACCCCTTTAATCCTAATTATTATCATCATCAATTGCTTCCTTAAGCTTTTAGCTATATCTTATCACTTTAAATGGGTTGTCTTATGAACAACATATATTACCTATCTACAAGATAAGTAATATAAGTATTATCTCTGGGGTTTTACTGCAGGGACCCCCAATAATCATGCAAACTAGGGTCTTCCATATATGAATAAAGTGTTAGTAAGCATGTATGACCAAAGCTCCATTAACTGCCCATTAACTATCTAAAGTAGATAAACTTAGTTGATGGAGCACTGGTTACACATGCTCATGATGCATCAATCACACAGAGAACTTTGTGACTCTCATTTGTATGATTGGTGGGGGTCTCATAAGTCTAACACCCCAATGATCATACATTTTTCTATTCTGTGGATAGACAATATATGTTATTTATTTATTATTTAATAGAGTTGTCTCCCCTGGGAAAATGCATACCACATAGGATATGCCAAAAACATCCTATAAATTTGGGCCCAATTGCTCACTCTGCAATTATTGAAGCTCCCATAGCATGTGCCAGTTAGATAGTACAGGTCCCAGAAGTGGGATTATCCAGTTGATGTGCCATAAGTGTCCCAAATAGAACAACACTTTTAAAGTTTGTGAAAAAATTCCTAGGGACCCTTAGGTCATTAATTTAAATTATCACCGATCCAAGGGATGGGTGACCAGAGCCGAGAGGTTCAGGCAAGTGTGTTGCTGCATGATTCAAAGTCCATGGGATTGGTGGAGATGTAAAATATAAATATATTCATATACAGTATCTATATACATCTCTCTCTTTCTCTCTCTATATATATGTTTTGGGGTTTTTTTATGGGAAGGTGGCTGGTTGCCATTTCAATTTTCGCCTCCAGTTGCAGGAAGGTTAGAATCAGCCCTGATTATGCAGCATGTAGTAAGGAGCACGGTTAGTTTCAGGTGGTCAGAGCATTGAGCACAATCCTTTTTATCTATGTCCTTTATGTTTACAAATTTTCTTAGAATTTCTGTATTTTAATTTAACCCTCATAAAACTGTGATGATTCTCTGATGATGTTACCTAAAGTGCTTAAACCACATGGATTGCAAATATTCCACGTCATTCCTTATCTCCACTAATCAACTTAGCCATTAACAAGCAGCTGTTTTGAATTCACCATTATTATAAGTATATTTATCTTCTTTTTTTTCCTAGAGAAAACTTCCTATTGTGAGATAAGTATCAGGAGTGGTGCTATTAGCATGTTACTTTAGATCTCTGTAGCGAGACTTCTTCAAAATGATCATTAGATCATATTTCTTCCTAATATGTTGTAGTTTTCTCTTTACATCTTTGGTGTACTTGAAGAATCATTGTAAAGGAAAGATCCTGCTCAAACCTGCCCCTTTACTCATTATGGTAGTGACCTGCATCACTATATTCCCTAGAGGTGTTATTAGAAATGCTTGCAGTAGGGACTGCTTAAAACCTGTAGGAATGTTTTTTTATTATTTATATCACAAAGCCTTTGCAAAATATTATCTTGATAGAAAGTAAAGGGCATTCTTGCCAAGTAAACAGGATAGAGGAAATCCAGTGCATACGCGTTACAGAAAATCGCAACACAGGCAACATCAATACTTATACAATTATTCAGTGGCGTAGCTATAGGGAGGTAGCAGTCACACCTGGCCATTGTTCCCAAAGGGGTGCCCATCTCCCCCTCCCTGCTACAGGGAAGAAATGGCACATGGAAGATGTGTGGCGACAAGCTAGAATCCAACTATGATTTTGCTAAAATGCAGCAGTGCTTAGGGTAATATTCATTATAAGTAGAGATGAGCGAACTCAAACTTACAAGTAGAGATGAGCGGTGTTCGACTAGAACTGTTCGCCAATCTCAAATTCGAGCTGTTTTGGGCGGTGTTCGAGTTGTTCGACGAACTCGAACGATTTGCAAAAAATTCGGCTGTTCGAGGTTATGTTCGATAACTGTTCGTACACCAAAAGCTTGTCCTGCATGTCTGGTGCTATTTAGAGCACCAATCATGCAGGGATTGTCTGCCACTCACTGTAATGCCACAGCCATGGTGGTTGTGGCATTACAGTGATTGCCCAAATCGATGGGAACAGTGCCAACAGTGAAACATGAAAAGCCGGCAATTCAGCAGCGGCATACACCGGTACCCGACAATTTAGAACCGAAAGAATAGAGCTTCACACATAGATTAGATAGATAGAAACATGTCAGCCACATATATATGAAGCACAGTGACAGTGTTGATTACTGTACTTGTCATTTAGTGTAAAGGATTTATCAAAAAAAATAATAGTGTTTTCATGCACCGTCTCTTTAAAAAAGCCGGCCGGCAATTCAGCAGCGGTACCCGACAATTTGGAATAGAAAGAATAGAGAATCACACATAGATTAGATAGATAGAAACATGTCAGTCACATATATATGAAGTACAGTGACAGTGTTGCTTACTGTACTTGTCATTTAGTGTAAAGGATTTATTAAAAAAAATAATAGTGTTTTCATGCACTGTCTCTTTAAAAAAGCCGGCCGGCATTTCAGCATCTGTACCCGACAATTTAGAATAGAAGGAATAGAGCATCACACATAGATTAAATAGATAGAAACATGTCAGTCACATATATATGAAGTACAGTGACAGTGTTGATTACTATACTTGTCATTTAGTGTTAAAATAAAGGATTTATTTAAAAAAAAATTGGCGTGGGGTTCCCCGTAATTTTAGGCTCTAGCGGAGGTTAAGCAGACGGCTGGGGCAGATGTTTGAAGCCTGGGAAGGGGGTAATACCCACGGAGTTTCCCAGGCTACTAATATCAGCCCCCAGCTGAATACCTAGCCTTTACTAGCTATTAAAATGGGGGACCCCCCCCCAAAAAAATGACGTGGGGTCCCCCCTATTTTAATAGCTAGCAAAGGCTAGGCAGACAGCTGGGGGCTGATATTAATAGCCCAGGAAGGGTGCCATGAATATTGGCCCCCTCCCAGGCTAGAAACACCAGCCGTCAGCTGCCCCAGAAATGGCGCATCCATAGGATGCGCCAATTCTGGCACTTAGCCTCGCTCTTCCCACTGCCCTGGTGCGGTGGCAGTGGGGTAATAGGGCTGGGGTTGATGTCAGCTTATAATGCCAGCTGACATCAAGCCCAGGTTAGTAATGGAGAGGCGTCTATAAGACACCCCCATTACTAACCCCATAGTCAAAGTTAAAAGAAAACACAAACACCCAGAATAAAGTCCTTTAATTGAAATAAAGACACAATCCTTTATTGTTCTAAATTAAACCATACTTACCACCACGCCCATTCCAGCTGAAGCCAACGATCTCCTGCAATAAAAGTAAAATAATAAAGCAACCTCATCCTTACCTTTCCATGGTTCCCAGGACAGCTTCAGCTCTGCTACATTGAGATGACAGGCTGGACCGCAGCAGAACGCTGCCATCCAGCCTGTCATCCCGCAGACACTGAGAAGCGCAGGCATGCTTGCGCTCCTCAGTGTCTCGCTGTGACGGCATAAAGATGAGCCGACAATGAACTCGGCTCACCTCATGCACGTCACTGACAGCGTGGGAGAATTCTCCTGCACTCAGCGCTTCAGCGTGAGAATTTTCCCACGCTGTCAGTGACGTGCATGAGGTGAGCTGAGTTCATTGGACATGAATGAGCTCACCTCATGCACGTCACTGACAGCGTGGGAAAATTCTCACGCTGAAGCGCTGAGTGCAGGAGAATTTTCCCACGCTGTCAGTGACGTGCATGAGGTGAGCTCATTCATGTCCATTGAACTCAGCTGACCTCATGTACGTCACTGACAGCGTGGGAGAATTCTCACGCTGAAGCGCTGAGTGCAGGAGAATTCTTCCACGCTGTCAGTGACGTACATGAGGTGAGCTGAGTTCATTGGACATGACCTCGGCTCATCTGGATGCCGTCACAGAGAGACACTGAGGAGCGCAAGCATGCCTGCGCTTCTCAGTGTCTGAGGGATGACAGGCTGGATGGCAGCGTTCTGCTACGGTCCAGCCTGTCATCTCGATGTAGCAGAGCTGAAGCTGTCTGGGAACCATGGAAAGGTAAGGATGAGGTTGTTTTATTATTTTACTTTTATTGCAGGAGATCGTTGGCTTCAGCTGGAATGGGCGTGATGGTAAGTATGGTTTAATTTAGAACAATAAAGAATTGTGTGTTTATTTCAATTAAAGGACTTTTTTCTGGGTGTTGTGTTTTTTTTAAATACTTTACTAGAAATTCATAGTGGTCATGTCTAATATTGGCGTGACCCCATGAATTTCGGGCTTAGGGCCAGCTGATAATGCCAAGCTGGCTCTAACCCCTTTATTACCCAGTGAGCCACCGCACCAGGGCCCTGGATGAGTTGGGTACAGTGCCAGAAGATGGCGCTTCTATGAACGCGCCATTTTCCGGGGTGGCTGCGGACTGCAATTTGCAGCTGGGGGGACCCAGAAAGCTTGGGCCTCCCTGCGCTGCAGATTCCAGCCCCCAGCTGCCTAGTTGTACCTGGCTGGACACAAAAATAGGGCGAAGCCCCACGTATTTTTTTTTTTAATTATTTCATGAAATTCATGAAATAATTAAGAAAAAAAGGGCTTCCCTATATTGTTGTGTCCGGCCAGGTACAAATAGGCAGCTGGTGGTTGGGGGCAGCCCGTTCCTGCCTGCTGTACCTGGCTGGACACAAATATAGTGCGAAGCCCCACGTCAATTTTTTTTAAAATTATTTCATGAAACTAGATGGTGGCCCGATTCTAACGCATCGGGTATTCTAGAATATGTATGCGGCAGACCCGGCACAATCAGCAGAGCGGTGTTTAAATTTGGCGCCAAAATCGCTGACTGGCCGCGGCCAGCAACCGCGACCAATCAGCAAAGCGGTGTTGAAATTTGGCGACTATATCACTGATTGGTCACGGCCGGCGGTCGCGACTAATCAGCAGAGCGGGGTTTAAATTTTGCGCCAATAATGCTGATAGGTTGTGATTGCGACCAATCAGCAAAGCGGTGTTTAAATTTGGCACCAATAATGGTGATTGGTCACGACCTCGACCATTCAGCAGAGCGGTGTTTAAATTTGGCGGCAACAATGTTGATTAGTCGCGGCCGGCGGTCACGACCAATCAGCAGAGCGGGATTTAAATTTGGCGCCAATAATGCTGATTGGTCGCAATCGCCGGCCGCGACCAATCAGCAGAGCGGTGTTTAAATTTGGCGTCAAAATCGCTGATTGGTCGCGGAAGGCAACTGTGACCAATCAGCAGAGCGGGGTTTAAATTTGGCGCCAAAATCGCTGACTGGTCGCGGCCAGCAACCGCGACCAATCAGCAAAGCGGTGTTGAAATTTGGCGACTATATCACTGATTGGTCACGGCCGGCGGTCGCGACTAATCAGCAGAGCGGGGTTTAAATTTTGCGACAATAATGCTGATAGGTTGTGGTTGCGACCAATCAGCAAAGCGGTGTTTAAATTTGGCGCCAATAATGGTGATTGGTCACGACCTCGACCATTCAGCAGAGCGGTGTTTAAATTTGGCGGCAACAATGTTGATTAGTCGCGGCCGGCGGTCACGACCAATCAGCAGAGCGGGGTTTAAATTTGGCGCCAATAATGCTGATTGGTCGCAATCGCCGGCCGCGACCAATCAGCAGAGCGGTGTTTAAATTTGGCGTCAAAATCGCTGATTGGTCGCGGAAGGCAACTGTGACCAATCAGCAGAGCGGGGTTTAAATTTGGCGCCAATACTGCTGATTGGTCGCGGCCGGCAACCGTGACCAATCAGCCGAGCAGGGTTTAAATTTGGCGCCAATACTACTGATTGGTCGCGGACGGCGACCGCGATCAATCAGCAGAGCGGTGTTTAAATTTGGCGCCAATAATGCTGATTAGTCGCGACCGGCATCCGCGACCAATTAGCAGAGCGGGGTTTAAATTTGGCGCCAATCTCGCTGATTGGTCGCGGCTGGAGTCCGCGACCAATCAGCAGAGCGTTGTTTAAATTTGGCGCCAATCTCACTGATTGGACGCGTCTAGCGTCCGCGACCAATCAGCAGAGCGTTGTTTAAATTTGGCGCCAAGCTCGCTGATTGGTCGCGGCCGCTATTTAAATGTGGCGCCCAAATCGGTGATTGGTCGCGGGCAGCGTCCGCGACCAATCAGCAGAGCGGTGTTTAACTTTAGCGCCAAGATCACTGATTGGTCGCGTGCGGAGAGCGCGACCAATCAGCTAATCGTATTAGTGAGGACCGGGGAGCGCCGCTGCCTGGTCGGATACTTCCGTTGCGAGAAGTCGGGAGATGAGCGACTGCTCGCAGCAGAAGTATCCCGACCCGCAGCGCCGCTCCCCGGTCCTCCCTTGACACCCTAGCCGCTGATGTCCCCACAGTATCGGCATGGTGTTACAAAGATCCGGACATTTGTGTTAAAAATCGCTGACCAATCAGCACAGCGTTGTTTAAATGTGGATCCAAGATCGGTGATTGGTCGCGGCCGATATTTAAATGTGGCGCCCAAATCGGTGATTGGTCGCGGTCTTGGCGCGCGACCAATCACTGATCTTGCCGCCAAAGTTAAACACTACCGTGCTGATTGGTCGTGGACGCTGCCCGCGACCAATCACCGATTTGGGCGCCAAATTTAAATATCGGCCGCAACCAATCACCAATCTTGGCTCCACATTTAAACACCGCTGTGCTGATTGGTCGCCGACGCTGGGCGCGACCAATCACCGATTTTGGCGCCACATTTAAATAGCGTCCGCGACCAATCAGTACAGCGGTGTTTAAATGTGGAGCCAAGATGGGTGATTGGTCGCGGAGGATATTTAAATTTGGCGCCCAAATCGGTGATTGGTCGCGGCTGATATTTAAATTTGGCGCCCAAATCGGTGATTGGTCGCGGGCAGCGCCAGCGACCAATCAGCGATTTTTAACACAAATGTCCGGACCTTTGTAACACCATGCGGATACTGTGGGGACATCAGCGGCTAGCGTGTGAAGGGAGGACCGGGGAGCGGCGCTGCGGGTCCGGATATTTCTGCTGCGAGCGCCCGCTCATGTCCCGGGTTCTCGCAGCGGAAGTATCCGCACAGGCAGCGGCGCTGACATCCATGCGGCTAGGGTGTGAAGGGAGGACCGGGGAGCGGCGCTGACATCCAATTGGTCGCGGCCGCTATTTAAATGTGCGGCACAAATCGGTGATTGGTCGCCGTCTTGACCGCGACCAATCACTGATCTTGCCGCCAAAGTTAAACACTACTGTGCTGATTGGTCGGATATTTAAATTTGGCGCACAAATCGGTGATTGGTCGCGGGCAGCGTCCACGACCAATCAGCACGGTAGTGTTTAACTTTGGCGGCAAGATCAGTGATTGGTCGCGCGCCAAGACCGCGACCAATCACCGATTTGGGCGCCACATTTAAATATCGGCCGCGACCAATCACCGATCTTGGATCCACATTTAAACAACGCTGTGCTGATTGGTCGCGGCCGATATTTAAATGTGGCGCCCAAATCGGTGATTGGTCGCGGTCTTGGCGCGCGACCAATCACTGATCTTGCCGCCAAAGTTAAACACTACCGTGCTGATTGGTCGCGGACGCTGCCCGCGACCAATCACCGATTTGTGCGCCAAATTTAAATATCAGCCTCATGCACGTCACTGACAGCGTGGGAAAATTCTCCTTCACTCAGCGCTTCAGCGTGAGAATTTTCCCACGCTGTCAGTGACGTGCATGAGGTGAGCTCATGTCCAATGAACTCAGCTCACCTCATGCACGTCACTGACAGCGTGGGAGAATTCTCCTGCACTCAGCGCTACAGCGTGAGAATTTTCCCACGCTGTCAGTGACGTGCATGAGGTGAGCTGAGTTCATTGGACATGACCTCACCTCATGTATGTCACTGACAGCGTGGGAGAATTCTCCTGCACTCAGCGCTACAGCGTGAGAATTTTCCCACGCTGTCAGTGACGTGCATGAGGTGAGGTCATGTCCAATGAACTCAGCTCACCTCATGCACGTCACTGACAGCGTGGGAAAATTCTCACGCTGTAGCGCTGAGTGCAGGAGAATTCTCCCACGCTGTCAGTGACGTGCATGAGGTGAGCTGAGTTCATTGGACATGACCTCGGCTCATCTTTATGCCGTCACAGCCAGACACTGAGGAGCACAAGCATGCCTGCGCTTCTCAGTGTCTGCGGGATGACAGGCTGGATGGCAGCGTTCTGCTGCGGTCCAGCCTGTCATCTCGATGTAGCAGAGCTGGAGCTGTCCTGGGAACCATGGAAAGGTAAGGATGAGATTGCTTTATTATTTTTCTTTTATTGCAGGAGATCGTTGGCTTCAGCTGGAATGGGCGTGGTGGTAAGTATGGTTTAATTTAGAACAATAAAGAATTGTGTGTTTATTTCAATTAAAGGACTTTATTCTGGGTGTTTGTGTTTTTTTTTTTAACTTTGACTATGGGGTTAGTAATGGGGGTGTCTTATAGACGCCTCTCCATTACTAACCTGGGCTTGATGTCAGCTGGCATTATAAGCTGACATCAACCCTAGCCCTATTACCCCACTGCCACCGCACCAGGGCAGTGGGAAGAGCGAGGCTAAGTGCCAGAATTGGCGCATCCTATGGATGCGCCATTTCTGGGGCGGCTGACGGCTGGTGTTTCTAGCCTGGGAGGGGGCCAATATTCATGGCTCCCTTCCTGGGCTATTAATATCAGCCCTCAGCTGTCTGCCTAGCCTTTGCTAGCTATTAAAATAGGGGGGACCCCACGTCATTTTTTGGGGGGGGTCCCCCATTTTAATAGCTAGTAAAGGCTAGGTATTCAGCTGGGGGCTCATATTAGTAGCCTGGGGAGCTCCGTGGGTATTACCCCCTTCCCAGGCTTCAAACATCTGCCCCAGCCGTCTGCTTAACCTCCGCTAGAGACTAAAATTACGGGGAACCCCACGCCCATTTTTTTTTTAATAAATCCTTTATTTTAACATTAAATGACAAGTACAGTAATCAACACTGTCACTGTACTTCATATATATGTGACTGACATGTTTCTATCTATCTAATCTATGTGTGATTCTCTATTCCTTCTATTCTAAATTGTCGGGTACAGATGCTGAATTGCCGGCCGGCTTTTTTAAAGAGACAGTGCATGAAAACACTATTATTTTTTTAAATAAATCCTTTACACTAAATGACAAGTACAGTAATCAACACTGTCACTGTACTTCTTATATATGTGACTGACATGTTTCTATCTATCTAATCTATGTGTGATTCTCTATTCCTTCTATTCTAAATTGTCGGGTACCGCTGCTGAATTGCCGGCCGGCTTTTTTAAAGAGACGGTGCATGAAAACACTATTATTTTTTTTGATAAATCCTTTACACTAAATGACAAGTACAGTAAGCAACACTGTCACTGTGCTTCTTATATGTGTGACTGACATGTTTCTATCTATCTAATTTATGTGTGAGGCTCTATTCCTTCTTGTCAAAATTGTCGGGTACCGGTGTATGCCGCTGCTGAATTGCCGGCCGGCTTTTTTAAAGAGAGCGTCTTCTGAGCAGTTTGTCAGCTTTTGGACACCTTTGAAGGTGTTTTCTATGTGTTTCTATGTGTTTTTGTTTGCCTGCCATTGGTTTTAACGGTGTTCGACGGTGTTCTAAGGTGTTCGACGAACAGTTCGACGAACAGTTCCTCGAACATCCCGGTGTTCGACGAACCGAACCGAACCCGAACACTACGGGGGTGGCTCAACACTACTTACAAGTTCGGGGTTTGTACCGGACAGTTATTCAAACACGGACTTCTCCCCGAAGTCCGTTACAAAATACGGAGTTCAGAGGGAAGTCTGTTGCAGAGAGAGAGAGGACATTTTCCAACTCAAAAATTCAGGTCCCCATTGTTTTCAAAGGGGTTCTGGTTCAGGTTCAGGTACAGTTCTGGTACCAGAACTGAACTTTGGAATGAAGCTCGGTTCGGGTACCAGAACCCAGACTTCAACAGGTCTACTCATCTGTAAATATGATAAATTGTGGATGCAAGAAAGTGCCAATGATTCTGCTCTCCTCCTGGTCAAAGAAGGGATGTAATACCCAGTGCTTGGTTAACCCTCCGTCACATACAATAGGCCTGACAGGCACATCTCTTTTACTTTCATTTCTCCTTCCTCACCAGATTGTGAGGAAATCCCCTCCCTCCAGGTAGTCTCCTGTCTCTAGCAGCTCTGTGAAACCTCATACCACAGTTGGATTGCAGAGCTTCAGGAGGACAGATATAACTGCGCTAATCTCTCAGGCTCATTGTATGTGAACACGTCACACTCAATAAGGTTGATATTTTATGTTTTTATTCATCACAATTGTTTATTTAGCTTGTTTTATGAATGTATAGCACAAAGTGTGAGGATATTTCATAGAAATAAGGCAGATTAAAAAAGAAAGTGTGCTGCTCAGACATATACAGTAGTTCCCTAACACATATTCCTTCTCTTGCTTCAGATTATCTGCTGAAATGGAGAGGAAAATGTACAATTTATCAAAAAACCTTGATGTTGAGGAAGTAACAAACATGCTGTTAGATGATGCAGACCCCACACTGAATGAAGATTTAGGAGAGGAAAGTGAGATTGATTCTCATGATGAGGTGGAAGTATGTGAAGTGGATTCTGAAACAGAGCAAGATGGTGACAGTGATGAGGATGAAGATGTAGAATCTTATTATATGGGGAAAGATAAAAAAAACAATGCAACAAGAAGCCACTCCAGAAAATACGTAGGGAACCTCAAAACATTATTACTCACCTTCCTGCACTTATAGGAACTGCAAGTAATGCAAAAACTGCAGTTGAATGCTGGAATAGTTTATTCACAGATGACATTCTGGACTCTATTGTCACATATACCAACCAATATATAGACATTATAAAGGACAAGTTCATCTGCAACAGAACCATCAAGGCCACAGATGAAATAGAACTGCGTGCTTTTTTGGATTATTATACCTTGCAGGAGCTTATAGGGCAAATAGACAAAGTTAGGAGGAACTTTGGAGTAAAGATGGGGATGGAGTTGAAAAATTTGGCCTTGTTATGTCCATAAACAGATTCAAGCTTCTAATTCGTTGCCTTCGGTTTGACGACAGAACTACCCGAACCGAACGTAAAACACATGACCGACTTGCTCCAATTCGTAATATATATTCCAAAAATTTGTTGAAAACTGTAAAAAAAGCTATTGCCCTGGGGAGAATCTCACTATTGACGAAATGCTCCCTGGTTTTCGTGGTAAATGTGCCTTTCGTCAATATATTCCATCAAAGCCTAACAAATATGGAATAAAAATGTATGCCCTTGTTGATGCCAGTAAGACCTACACTTACAACCTGGAAGTTTATGCAGGAAAGCAAGCAGAAGGTCCTTACTGTGTCAGCAACAAACCCAGTGATGTTGTAAAAAGACTGACTGAGCCCTTATTTGGATCGGGTAGCAATATAACAGCTGACAATTGGTTTTCAAATTGTGATCTGATTGATTATCTGAAAATGCAGAAGCTTTTATATGTCGGAACTGTAAGAAAAAATAAAAAAGAATTGCCTACACAGTTTGTAAGTGTGAAAGGGAGACAACAGTACAGCAGTATGTTTGCATTCCATAATGGAAAGGTTTTGGTTTCCTATGTACCACAAGCAAAAAAAATTGTACTTCTTCTATCAACACTTCATGATGATAATGCCATCGATCCTGGGACTGAGGCACAAAAAAAAACGGAGATAATTACATTTTATAATGCAACCAAAGGGGGTGTTGATACAGCTGATCAGATGTGCTCAACTTTCAACGTCAGCAGAAACACCAAACGCTGGCCAATGGTCATATTTTTTGCTATGTTAAATTTGGGTGGTATAAATTCACAAGTCATTTACCTTGAAAACAAGCTTGAACCACTCCGTAGACGATTCTATCTGAAAAAATTGGCCCATGAACTAGTGCTTGGAGAGCTACGCAGGAGAAGTATGAAAACAATCGGTATCCCCTCTCGCCTTCAAGTTCAGCTCAAAAGATTCCGCCCAGAAGATGATAGTGAAAATTCACCACCTGCACCACCTCCCAAAAGAAGGAGGTGCACCACCTGCACCACGGAAAGCGGAATCAGAAGGCTTTCTAATTATGAATGTCACAAATGTCATAATGCAATCTGCCTGACACATGCAAAAATGATGTGTAATTCTTGCTCTTTGCTCTGCAAGTGTAATTTTTCTGGGGAAACTTCAGGATCTAATTCTGATTGAATATGTGTTTAATAGTACTTAAGGTACCTTAAAATTAAGTTTGTTTCCATAAATTTTCTTTGTAGAGTTTTTTGACAGAGTCGAACTGGGGACTATTTGGCGGGAGTTTTGAAATGTTTGTATTTCAGAGTTATTAGTTTTATGTTAAGTAAATGGGTTTTTTTTGTACCTGATTATGTGTAGTATCTTTTATTACATCCCTATGAAGGTCACTGATCACTTTTAGAGCACTGAAATTGCAAACATTAGATATTATAGGTATTTTTCTAGCCTGCTCTTGACAGTCACATTGTATGTGAACTCGTTAGAACCGATATTGTATGTGACGGAGGGTTAAGAGTCCATTTATTTATAAGCTAAAATCAGACGTGTTTCGTGGACGTCCTTTCCACTTCATCAGTGCATAGCTTGTGTCACAGGTATTACATCCCTTCTTTGACCTGGAGGAGTGTGGAATCATTGGCACTTTCTTGCATCCACAATTTATGGTACTCGGACCCTTGAGGTTTGGTGTCTCCTGCAGCACTCCACTATACCATTATATGAGTTGTGCATTTCACAACTCACCAAGGTGAGCATCCTTTTTCTTTTATACCACTACTTGTCTGGGTAACAGCGCCATTGGTGCCCCCTCTCCATCTTATTACATCCATAAAAATGGGCAGCACAGTGGCTCAGTGGTTAGCACTGCCACCTTGCAGCACTAGGGTCCTGGGTTCAAATCCCACCAAGGACAACATCTGCAAGGAGTTTGTATGCTCTCCCCATGTTTGCATGGGTTTCCCCCAGCTTCTCCAGTTTCCTCCCACACTCCAAAGACATACTGATAGGGAATTTAGATTGTGAGCCCCAATGGGGACAGTGCCAATAATGTCTGTAAAGCACTGTGGAATTAATGGCACAATATAAGTGAGTAAAATAAATAAATTATAATCAGAGCATAATGCTACCTGCAGTGACATAAGCCAAAGTTCTCATTCCCATGTAGTACAACTGCAAGGTTTTTTCCTCCACATATTTTTTGTGCAGAAAATCTGTTGCATTTTACCGGCAAAGCAAAGTGGATGTGATTTCACGAAAACTCATCTGCTATAAACTTTTCTTTTTTTAGGCCTCTTTGTTTTTCTTTGAAGGCCTGAAAAAAACACATGTAAAAATGCATGTAAAAAAGCACAGTTGCATTTTTAAGAATCATGGATTTTCTGTACTAAAAAAAGCATAAAAAACACTGCTTGAAATCCACATCAGGAACACCTAAAAAAATGAGAAAAACAGCAAAAAAAATGCAACAAAAATGCAATAATCAGAGAAGATTGTTTCTTATTATGGTGTGGGCTCTTGCAGAAAATATTAGGTAAAAAAACATGAGACGAAACACAGATTTTGCACTATGTGTGAACAAGTCCTAAAAGTGCTAACAGGTTCTCTTTAACAATAAAGACCATGTGCCGGATAAAGCCAATAATTGGCTTTATCTGACTTTATCCGAATGAACACTTGCCATTGGACTTCGTGGTCCAATGGCAAGAGTTCATTGAAGCATTGTTTCCAATTATTGGCTCTTTAAACTGGGCAGTGAATCCCTGATACTTGAGCAAAAGGCTCGTTTGGCTGGGGCGATGTAAAGAGGTGATGTGCTAGCAATAACATGATACTCTGCACAGAACGATTGCATTAACATATAATTTGGGTCCTTGCCTAAACAGGGCATAAAATCACCGCTGATTGGCTAGCAAGTAGCTAATCTGTAGTCATTTAATGGCTGTGAGTGGACATTTTAAACCCAACATTACGGAGCTAGTTACTTTCTTGGGCCTTATGTTTATAAGGGAGGCCAATTTACTTGTTATTTTAGGACTGTAGTTCATCATCAACTTTTAGGCCCAATAACATCCTATCTATTAAAAAATTCAATTATCATTTTTTCCTATTCTTTATTCATTTCAGCCTGTTCCCTATTATAGAGCTAATTATAGAGTTAATGCAACTCAAATAGAACTGCCAACTACATGGCAATGAATCAGATATTAATTCATTGGATATTGATCTGGTATTAATACTATACACTCATCCACTTCAAGATTATTCACTCTGAACAGTGACATACTGTAGCTATAGGGGATGTATAGGTTGCAACCATTCCAGTGCGCTATGGGGCCCAAATTGGGGACAATGAGGTTAATGCTGTAAATTGAATCTGTCACCAAGTTTTTGCCACCTAATCTAAGAGCACCATAATGTAGGGGCAGAAATCCATGATTTCTGAGATGTGTCACTTACTGGTCTGCTTGCTGTAGTTTTGATAAAGTCACTGTTTTATCAGCAGGAGATTATCACTAGAGGACTAGTAAAGTTCCTGCCAGGAATGTCTCCATATTCATGAGTTCTGTATAACCCTGCCCCATCACTGATTGGCGTACATACAAAGATGCCAATCAGTGGTGTGGGTGGGGTTATACAGAACTCAGCAATCAGAGAAATGGAAGATCTGCAGAAAATAAAAGTTTTGAATCAAAACTGCAGCAAGCAGCCCTTTAAGTGACACATCGCTGGAATCAGGTTATCTGCCCCTACATGATGCTGCTCTCAGATGGGATAGCAGAAGCCTGGTGACAGATTCCCCTTAACATTGAGAGCCATACACAACTCACATCTGTTGCCCAAAGAGTTTGTTAGAAAACTAGAGCCTTCACTTTCAAAAGTCTATAGTGTAATCTTGATATTTGATATGTATCGTAAAACTGTTTATAGGATATTTAAGGGCTTTTCCAAAGTCTCAAGTATTTTTAATCCCCTGCAACCTAAATATTCCATATTTTCTTATGGCCATTTAGATAATTGTAACTTGTATCTGTGGTACCAGATGTATGTATGGATTAAACCAATATTGTTACATATGGGGATATTAACAAATGATGGAACTAGACAAACAATTCACCTTTCAGTTCCTTTTGCACTCTAAGGCAAATTACCCAACAACTTATATGAAAACCTGTTAGATGATTTTTGCTCCACAAAAAAACACCAATATATGATAGTTTCTGTAGTCTTCCAAAATGACCTTAGTAACCCCCTTCAATGTGTCATTTCACTAAAAATTAATTTTAATGCCTGCTCATATCATATGCTTATTGGTTCTAACCAGTCAAAATGGTGGAGATGCTACCAAGTCAATTCAAGCAGTCTATGCCTTATTAACAATGTGACCCACATTAACGTCCCAGAGGACAGGGAATGTCTTCATCCATGGGAAGTCATCTTAAGGCATGTCAGTCAAGCCATATAAAGTGGGAATAAGTCATAGACAACTTGACTTCACTCTACAGTGTCTCCACCTGCTGGACTGGATAAAACTTCTGAGGAGGCAATAAACTTAATTTTTAGTAAAAAATGACACATCAACTCGAGCTACTATGAAGGGCATAGGATACTTTTGCAGACAACAGGAAGTAGGAAGAAAACTATCAGGCATTGGTGACACTTTATTGGGGAAAACCTTCTGATAATTTGCACTAAATATACTAAATCTATTGTACATAAAATATAAAATTACATGTTTCTTATACAGTCCTAATAAGCACATTACATCTGCACTTAGGTTTAGGAAACCATTTACAAAAATGTTTAAAAAAATAGTATGAAAAAAATCAAACTAAAACTTTTTGCAAGGAACGCAAACATTGCTATATTTGTAACTTTTTTGATGAAAATACATTAACATATCTAACATAGACATGATATCTCAAAAGAGCGTGACACCTATGCAAAACCTATCTGTGCCATGTTGGGATGATCTTAAAGGTCTAAACAGGATTGGTGATCACTGGAAACCTGCCCACTGCGACCACCAACAAACACTAAAATGGGGGCAGACAGCTAAATTGTACACCAAATATCTAATCCACGTTCTGATTTACTGTAATTAGAGCAGCAATTCATTGTTAAGATAGTTAGAGATATATATATTACATACAAAAAAATAAAAGTATTACAACTGTTTTTGCTTCCGATTTGAATTAGAAACTTATGCACAGTATCTATTAATAGAGAACTGTCTATTAAAGGTTAATGATTTATAAACATACATAATATGTGTAATATATGTAAAAATATAAGGGTTAATAATCAAGCATTTTGAAAATGTCAGCATCAGAGGCCACCAATGCTAGTACAAAGGCGTAGTGTAATGCATAGCAGTCGTATGCACACCTCCACTGTAGAGTACTTGGAGGGTGACGCTTGACTTCCTCCAATACCATGAAATCTAATCAAGCCCACATCCTACCTACCTCCCATGTAACTTCTAAACATGTCATTTCTGTTTCACATTGGTTCAGCTTATTGGCTTTGCAGCAGGGCTATATCAATATATGCACTCAAAGGAAAATGCCATATCTTTTTTTATTCTTGCATACAAGAAACAGAGATTGCTATACTTAGATTATTACATTTTCAGTGTATATACAATCATTTTACTATTACATCACCAAGAACATATGTATACACCAGAAAAAGCCATTTCATTTTTATATAGGGGGAAATTATAATTTCTTGGTATCAAACAATGTTTGTAATTTGCTTAACTTGCTCAAAGTTGAAGTAAATCTAATCACTCATTTGCACTTATTAAAGATCTTTTACAAACCACAGAATTCTAAAAAAAAGTAACAATTTTCGAAGCAAGCTTATACAGTTGTCTGCCTGGCATTAAACAACAATCAATAATACGTCTATGTGACTGCATTCATAATTACTGTAACTCACTGCACAATCTTTTCTGTGTTTTTTTAGCCCTATCAGAATTGTATATTCATACTTTTCAACTCTCCCAGAACATACGAGAAGCTCCTAGTCAAAAAGGAGAAACCTCTTCCGGATGGTTTATACCATTTCCTGGACAAAGCAGAATCCTCCTAAAACTTCCTGGAAAGCTGTGATAAGCCAGATTTTTTCAATGTCCTATGCTTGTGAGCCCTATCAGAGAGCTACATATTTATACTTGCCAAATCTCCCAGAACATTTAAGAGGCTCCTAGTCAAAAAGGAGAAACCTTCCAGGAGAACAGAAGGTTTATCATATATCCTGGGTGCGGCAGAATTCTACCGAAACCTCCTGGAAAGTACTAGTCTACAAGACTTTTTCATTGCCTTGTGTTTGCGAGCCCTATAAGAATTGTACATTCATATTTGCCGACTCTACCGGAGCATCTAAGAGGTTCCTAGAAAAAAAGTGAAGTTTCTGGCCTACACATAAGTTTCCTGATAACCAATACTCACCAACCCATTTTCATTGCCATGATGCCGAGCACCAGGACATGGACATAGTTTGATCTGTTGAATTGCTGAAAGTGGGCATGGTTTTTCAATATAGCATTTTTAAAAAGGTGACGATGCCATACAAGGGTGTTGTTAGAAGTTCTGGAAAGTCAAGCACCGTAGGTACTGAAGGTTAGGAGAGATGCCTATCAGCCACTTAACCTTGTCCATGGAATTTAGATACAGCAAGCAATCAGAAACTTTTCCAAAGATGAATAAAAGCCTGGCTATAGCTCTCATGCTATGTATACATGAAGCGTAAATGGCAGAACTCTTTATGGCACCTTATTCTCCTATAAAGGCCAAATTCTAGTGCAAATTACCTTTGTAATGTGGCATGTACTGGAACAAGGAATACGGTAATTTGTTTTTCATAGATAGGTGCCATATTCTTATTCATACAATGGGTATTTCAATAATAGAAGTACATGATGTGCAGAGTTTATTCATAGAGCTATGTCTATCATGGACATCATATCTCCATCGTCGTTGACACTGTTTGTGACGCGAGTTATAGTTTTTTATTATTACTATTTCTGTAGAACTGATTATGCTCATTTAATTTCTTGCTCAAATTTTATACATTTATTAGTTTTGGTGTATGGAAAGCCATGTATCTTGCATTATAAATACAATTGTTTTTTAAGGTTTGCAATTAAAAAGTATTTTAGTAAAAAAAAAGATTTTTTTATTATTACTAAGTGGCTTAAAGAGTAGACATTGTTTTAATTTTTATTTCATAAATCTTTAGTACACATAAAAATAAGCCACTTTGTAATATATCTTATCTGAGAAATCTGCTCCTTTATCTGCCAAAATTGATCAGTTATTATCAAAATTCTCAATTCTGAGGTAAAATCTGTGTTGAGTTAAGACTGTCTTTCCCATTACTGAGATAGGAGATGGCAGTTCTTATGGATACAATTCTATGTAGACGGAAGGAGGGAGGAGCTAGAGACAGAGCTCCTTCCTCCTTCCGTCTACATAGAATTTTATCAGTGCTACCTGCCATCTCCTATCTCAGTAATGGGAAAGTCTGTCTTCACTGAATACAGATTTTACCTCAGAATTGAGAATTTTGATAATGACTGATCAACTCTATCAGAGAAAGAAGCCGATTTCTCTGATAAGATATATTACAAAGTGGCTTATTTCCATGTGTACTATTGATTTATAAAATAAAAATTAAAACAATGGTTACTTTTTAAAGCTGTGAACATTTAATCATTTATTTAATACTTAATGCTTCATCAGTGTATCACTCCGGCATAGAAAAATGGTCACATACCTATGGCAAACTTGGGACTGATAATTAGGCTAGAGGCTACCATGTAAACCCATCACACACCCCAACTTTGTCAATTACAGCCAGGCTCCCAATCAAGGGCAGAACTACAATAGGTGCTAAGGTTGCAATCGCACCTGGGCCCTGGAGCCTAAGGTGCCCAAAAAAGTCCCTTTGACCTATATGAAAAGACCAATACTATTAAAGACTTAATTGGGGGCCCATGTTGGAGCTTTTGCATTGGGGCCCATGAGCTTCATCTTACGCAACTGCTCCCAATGTATTATAAGTAGGCACAACAATCGTCCTGGGGCAAATGTACATCATGGAGTCCCCAGACAAGGCAATCCATGATTTACCTCCCTGAGTTTCAATGGGTCAAAACTGAAGAGACAAAAAATTCTGCCAATGAGATATCTGTAAATGTTTAGTCCCCCATACAGATTAAACTAATATAGGCCAAACGAGCCAATTTCATGGGTTCGGTTGACAGTCTAATGTGTTTTGGAGCCCCCAACAGATGATTGTCAGGGAAGTTACGGATCCAGCATGTTCGATTTCGGACTGCCAATTATTTTTTTCTCTAAGAGCAGCTAAATATGTCTGGCAGCGGCTACATCATAGAGAACACAGGAATATTCATCTCAGCAAGTGTTCCTGTGTATGGGAGAGTCAGGTAAGATAGCTGGTGGTCCAACAATCAGCCATATCATCATTCATCCAACAGCTATTTAACATGTATGGTGGTCTTTTAAGTCACAAAGCCTATCTTTTCATGCAAAAGTGACAACAGGAGGGCATATATCCTCTCCAATTAGTTCTAGAAGATTCTACGGTTTGATACCAAGATGTAAATACTAACCCTTTTATTTCACTTGATGCTAGGCATTTCTCAGATTATAGGTGGTCATTGGGGGGTCGAAGCATCAGGATAATGTATGATGAGCTTATGATCAGGGACAATCCTCAGAAAAGTTGCATTTGTGTCCTAGATGAGCTTCCTGCAAAGACAGATGTCTCTCCTGTACCTCCTTCTTGACCCAATGCTAAAGCAGTTTAGGGTTTTTGCGTCATGGTGTCATCTCCTATTACTTTTCACTGAGAAATGCACTGTAAATAATTCCGTTTATCTAATTGAGCATTTTGCAGAGCATGAGTAGGTGAAATGTATATAATACGTCTCCTTACCACACTGATGATGAGTAACTCGTATGGATTTTACTGCACGCTTTTAAAGCATCTTCAGTAAAATCTCTATTTCAGCTGCTCATATTTGTCTTTAGGTTACTGTAAAAAAAAGTTCATCTACTAGAGG
Organism: Phyllobates terribilis; assembly: GCF_046119375.1. Lineage (NCBI taxonomy): Eukaryota > Metazoa > Chordata > Amphibia > Anura > Dendrobatidae > Phyllobates > Phyllobates terribilis. Next base: position 62,669,157 of record NW_027362769.1, on the reverse strand, counting down.
AGGATAATAATTACCTGTTCTGGCTTAATGACTCAGTTGTCAAGGTTTAGAGGCAGCTACTTTCAGGTCTCATTACATTTGTTAGGTATTTAAATGATTGTGTGTGATTGTAATAAAAATCATGAAATGTTTGATTCTGTTTGACTTTGTGCAGCGAGGTCCATTGATTAGGGCCCAGAGTTCATGGCAAATAAATGGGTTAATTCAAACAGCTGTAAACAACCAGCCCCGACTGCAGCCATTCTGTGAAGACCTTCTTATCTGGACACAATCAACTGAAACCACACAGGAGGTCAGAATCAATTTCTAGAAATACATTATTCTTTCATGAGGACTGTCAAAGTCACCCACTGAAGCCTATCAGGAAATCACTCACATCTGGGACCCCAGTCATTTACCTTCAAATGGTATTTACATGTAAAGCAAACATTACTGATTGAGTCCTTTATACAGGGAGAAAGGGCAGAGTCCCAACGCTATTAATATATCTGCATGTACCTGTACACACACACGTTTACACACTCAGAGACCAAGTTTTATTTATGTACTAAGAGCATACATATTATATAAGTTGGCAGATTACAAGTTATACATGCTTTCCTTTAATTCTTTGCCCGGAATCTAAATACTTTAGGTACCGCCACGTTCACACGTTCAGTATTTGGTCAGTATTTTACATCAGTAATTTTAAGCCAAAACCAGGAGTGGAACAATCAGAGGAAAAGTATAATAGAAACACGTCACCACTTCTGTATTTATCACCCACTCCTGGTTTTGGCTTACAAATACCGATGTAAAATACTGACCAAATACTGAACGTGGTCTAAAGATGAGTGTCTTTTATCTCACTTGCCTGGCGCTCAGTTTCGGGGGCTCATGCCCCACCAGCCTCTAGCTACTTTCCTATACCTATGGATGTATTCAGCAATGCTTTCTGATCAGTAAGTATTAGCAATTATATTCTGAATTGTAAAATGCTGTGGAATTTATTGGCCCCATCGAAATATCTATATTTATGGCAACACGGTGGCTCAGTGGTTAGCACTGTTGCCTTGCAGCGCTGGGGTCCTGGGTTCAAATCCCACCAAGGGCATTATCAGCAAGGAGTTTGTATGTTCTCCCCGTGTTTGCGTGGGTTTCCTCCGTGTTCTCTGGTTTCCTCCCACAATCCAAAGACATATTGATAGGGAATGTAGATTGTGAGCCCCAATGGGGACAGTGATGATGATGTCTATAAAGCACTGCGGAAGTGCATATAATAAATAAATATATATATACAATGTTGTAAATAAAGATTAAGATGTTGAATTATTATTTTTATTATTATATGAAAACTGCACAAATGCAAGGTGTAAATATAATAGATATTAATACTACTTCCCTTTAGCTAAACTTTGTTCATCAGTACGTTATAAACTAGGTAATCTCCTTACATTGCTTTGAGCATAATGAACTGAAGACTTCATCCAAAAGATCTAATCAAAAGACTTGTGTCCTATCCAATATTAAAGTATATGTGTGCAAGGATCCTACCACCATTGCTCATACTCACTATACCTGTGACTCTCCAGCAGCTGCTGTCAGGGCATTATGGTAGTTGTAGTTTCACACCAGTGAGAGAACCATAAGCTGGAGGCTGATAAGGCATGCTAGGAGTTGTAGTTTTACAATACCTCTAGCTATTGCACTATTATGCTTGTAATTTTTTGCCAACTTTTATTCTTTGTATCCACCATTAGATTTATCAGAACACATATTTCATTGTATTTGTGAATGAGAGAAGGTACATTAAGGGGCACAATCCATCCTGTTTAGATGTTCAAGTAACAGCAATTACAGGCCATATTTAAATGAATTGTACCATTTGGCTGCCTTTTCCTAGGGGGTTACGAATAGAGACAGGGGTAATACTTCTGACTGGACAACATCAGTTGAAACGATTTGTGATGTAGAGGAAACCATGAGTAATTATTCTTCATGAGAGCTTTAGCTGAAGGAGAAACTTGTGCTAGTTAATAGCCCCACATCTCCATCGCTGAATTGTTACATTATACATTTTAGGATTATGTTGTACAGTAAAACATCCATTTGTAAACTTGTAATAATTATGTGACCTTGCCTTCTGTTCAAGGTTATGGAACCATGAGCCTGCTGGTGAGCTGAGAGTGTCAATCATTTCCTTGCCTGTTCGGCATCCAGTAAGTTGATTCTACTTCAACCCTGGCCCTCAGGTTTCCATATTTTCAGAATGAAAAAAGATATAAACTGTCTATGATCTATCTATCTATCTATCTATCTATCTATCTATCTATCTATCTATCTATCTATCTATCTATCTTTCTATCTATCCATATCTATCTATCTTTCTATTTATCATCTATCTATCTATCTAGATATACATTATTTTAAATGAAGGCTCTTTATAAACAATTATATTGTTATACTTTCAGTATATGGCAGTAAAATGTGCATTAAAATATGAATTGTAGTATTGTGTAGTAAGTTTAAAAATTATTAAACTCTTATGATGACTAGTAATAAGTTTACACGAAGAAATGAAACTCACATATGCTGTTTCAATCTTTGTCTCTCAAATCACAATAGATAGATAGATAGATAGATAGATGATAGATAGATAAATAGATTGATAGATAGATAGATAGATAGATAGATAGATAGATAGATAGATAGATAGATAGATGATAGATATGGGAGATAGGTAGATAGATAGATAGATGGATAGATAGATGATAGATATAAATAAAAAAGTAGATGCAGCACCAGCAATAAGAAAAAATAGGGTGCTAGTCCTTACAGGCACAACCAGTCCTCCAATATATCCAAAAAATTAAGACAGCACTCTAATACAGAAGGATAGAAAAATAGTCAATAGCCCATAGTGGCTGTGGCGACTTTTCGGTCCAACTTGAGAAAGGTCCTCACTTGGACCAAAATTTGCCATTTCAATTGGATATTTCCCTATCTTTCTATATTGGAGTGCTACCTCAATTTTTTGCATAGATAGAAAGATAGATATATAGGTAGATAGACACATGATATAGATAAATAAAAAATTATATTATAGTCAAAGAAAAATAGATAGGTAGTTAAATAGATAGACAGATACTGTAGATAGATAGATAGATAGATAGATAGATAGATAGATAGATAGATAGATAGATAGATAGATAATAGATATAATGCCAAAAATGGCAGCACTCTTCCATGCATTGGAGTACTTCCATTTTTAGGGTGAGGGAGTTATAATGTAGGATACAGAGTCGGAAACCTGCTGCGTCCACCTTATTCACACTTTAAGTATAGTGCTCCTTTTTCCTTGATATATGTGTAATACATATTGATATGATAAATAGATATAGATAATTATAGATATAATATGGATAAGTATGATAGAGCAATAGATAGTTAAAAGATACATAGATAGATTGATAGATACTGTAGATAGAATAGAATAGACCCATATCAATTAAAAAAAAAAACACTTTTTTTTCACTACAATTGTTGGAGTGCTGCCATCTTCTTTTTTTTTATAGATAAATAAGATATATACATAGATACATAGATAGAGAGATACATACTGTAGATAAACAGATACATACATACATACATAGATGTCATGTATATTACCTTGTTTGATATTTGTTTCACTGCACTTCTAGCTAGTTAATTTTTTCCAGAATTGGATTTTGGTACAGGTATATAATACACCTAGTACAAAACTGTGTTCTGAATTTGACGATTCCTTTTTTATACAATTTTCTGTGTTTTATCTACATCCTCTGATACAGATATTGTGTTTAACTTAGAATTTTCTTCATCTGTAATTTTAAAACAGGGCTGTAGAGAATGAAGATCTTGGTGCAAACAGGACGTGTTGTGTGATCTTCTTTTCATTCCCTAGGAAGACCACTTCCAGGTCACCAATCCGCACTTTATCAGTAGGTAAGATCTAGTGTGTAGTTTTTGCAGTATATTTGCTCTGTGGAAACTTGCTGGGAGGATTAACCCATTTACCTGAGATTAGAATGATATCTAGAGAATCTGTGAGCAGAGTTCATAACAGATATTTATCTCTCATTATCATATGTATTACATCTCTAGGTTTATGTGTGTGTTGCTGGTGATAATGCCCATCCTATAAATATCTGCTAATAATATCCTTTTTTTTCTCCAACCTAACATGTATACAAGAATACAGAAATTCCCATTAAGATTTTTTTCATGAAGGACCATCATAGTTATTTTTAAAAGTTAGAAGATATTTCCATATTGTTCATTTTTTCTATTTTAACTTCTAAAGATCCCAAAGAATATATTATTTTAAAGTCAGCCGGAGACTGAGACTTATTAACTAAATTTAAAAAGTCTATAAAAGTCAAACATTAAACATTTTCACTTGCAAACAACTTGGTTTAAGAATGGTATTTTATTAACACAGAAAAAATGATAATAATAAAAGTACAATATTTTTTCAAGACGGTAATCAATTATATTATATTAAAAAAGATCAAGGTAGCAATTTAACACCAACTATAGAGTATATATTACCCATATTAAATATTAAAGTGACAGGTAGCTAATAAAAACTGCAGTCTGCAGAAGAAACACAGCTAATGTAGGTAGATTTATGAGAAGATTCTAATATTGCTTCTAACCAGCAAGTAACTAAAGAATTAAAACAAATTACTTTTATGTGCACTGGTATAAGTGATAAAGAGAAGTCCAGCAGACAGAGAAGGGGGTCTGCCAGCTTGAAGGGTGGGCTTGATTACCCACTTTGATTCTCTATGACTTCAGCAGCACACTTCACTGGTGATATCTGTGCAAGCTGAGGGCAATGAATGAGAAGGGCAATGTTTCCCAGAGCAGGGTGAGTATATTATCACTATTGTACTCTGACTCACTAGGGAAATTAGCATAATATTGATAAATATTCATTAATTAGCTTGCAGAGAGGGAGTAACTGACTGATGAGTGACATGAGGGAGGAGCAGAGACACAGGCACCTTCACAATGTAAAGGAAGTTGCAAAGAAAGCTGATAGATTACTGTATGGAGGCATCACTTTCGAAACGCCCTTTTTGGCACTCGATATGAATTTTCTCTTCGGAGAAGAGTGAAATAACAAGAGTACAAAAACAGACCTACATATATTAGTAAGTAATGGAGTCTGCAAGAATAGATGTGGTTTAGAATTATAAGGAAACTTCTTACTTCAAAACATACCTGAAGCTTCCACTAAATTACATCGCCATCTATCTTATCATATACTGAGCTTGATGCAAAGGGTTCTTTAGTATAGTCTAAATATCAGCAATTCAATGCGGTCTAATATATATATAACATTTGGCTGATTTTGCAATAAGCTGTTTCATGCATATTAGCATATTTCCTAGAATATTATGTCATTACACTTTTATTGCAGGCACTTAATAAACAGATGATATATTGCCAGAGCCATGTAAGATGACCACAATAGAATATACTGTAATAATTATTATATATATATATATATACATATTTATTTTAGTATATATATATATATATATATATATATATATATATATATATATATATATGTGTGTGTGTGTATATATATATATATATATGTATACTAAAAAAGAAATGTATATGTATTAATATTTAATATAGTATATTTAGTTGTGGTCATCTTACATATATATATATATATATATATATATATATATATATGTATATATATATATATATATATATACACATACACGTACTGATACATATGTATCGATATATTCATACATATATATATATATACATATATATATAAAACACCATTACCTGATAGTAAGATTTAAGCACAACTAATTGTTAACAAGTTATTTATTCATTAGGTAAATATTTGTGTATAGAAAAAGTATATATATATTAAATTTGTAGCAGATTTCCTGTTGTGTTTTGATTTGCAAACAATTATTTGCAAATGTATATACCATAAAATTATATATATCTTCATTTCATAATCAGTATGCTAAGAAAAATGTACTTGATTAAAAAAAAATAGCAATTCAAGAGTTACATGAGAAAACATGCTTTTATTGTTATTATATTATTAGTTTCGAATGCATTATTATTAATATTCGGTACTATTATTTTTTATGATTTCATGACTATACATAACGACTACTATTATACAACTACATATTATATTACTAGTAGTCTTTATATAATATTATTATTATTAATAAAATTGATCTCTATTATTTTTTTACTATTTTAGGACTGTAAAAATATTAAATAATTTGTAAACATGCAGTATTGTTCTGTAATAATAATAATAATAATAACAATCATAATAATATGGTTGTTGATGATAATAATATTCAGAATCCTCATATACAAATATTGGGAAGGGTATATAAACACATACTCAATTCAGAAGCTTCTGCTTAAAGAGGAAAAGGTAAAAAAATATATAGAAATATTTCTAGCTATTACATTCATATCTGAAATATAGTCATCATTTATATCCAATAACCTATTAACTAATTCATTTTCAGAAATTTCTCCCCACAGGTTAGTTTGTTATATTAACATTAATACTAAATATAATTAATATAATTAATATTGAATAGTTTCCACTCTTTTATATGCTATTTATGTTATAAACCATTTCTATACTTAATTTTCAAATAAAGCAAGGTATTAGAGATTCTTGTACAATTTAATTTTTGTTGTATGTACATTATATTAGCTTTGACAGTGATTACATTTATTTAACTAAGTAATCATAGAATAACTAATGATACATTGTGATTAACTAGGTGTTATACTATTATTAATATATTCATTAATATATATATATATAAATTGCTTTATTTATTTTTTTTTGTATCGTTTGAATGTCACTAAAATGAGCTAGCATTAAAAGATAAAGAATTATTGATAAATGATCTGTTTATACTTGATTCAGTGATCATAATTTTTAAAAAAAAACAGGTTTGACTCAAAATGCTACATTTATATAACAATATTGTCATAGAAATATAATCTATTATGCTACCCTTTTATTTTATTAATTAAATTAAGGATAAAAATATAACAAACAAAGTTAGTTGTAGTTGTAGTAGTAATAATAATAATAATAATAACAAGAATAATGTTTCTATTATTTTGACTTTTTTGTACATTATTTATATATATATATATTAAAAGTGTGCATATTTATACATATATTGCTCATATATACTAAATATATATATATACATATATATAGACACACACACACATATATATATATATATATATATATATATATATATATATATATATGTGCACATAAATCTATATCCAAAGAAGGAGGGAGCACAACCCCATTTTTGGATTTTCTTATCTTTGATAGGAAGCTTTGCAAGTTTCCTTGAGTGAGATTTGCAACCATTCAGGCAGTGCTACTGTTTTTCTGGATTGGATTTATATACATAGCTTATAGAATATATATCTATCTATATCTATGTATATATAGATAGATAGATAGATAGATATATGTATATATATACACTTTTAATTGAATACATATAGTTTGTATTAAATAATTTCAACATTTATTTGCAAATAAAAAGCTAATTTATATAACTAAATGCAAGCTTATTATTTTTTCCAGTTCCATTATCCGATTAATTCTTAGTTTTGTCTGTATAGTAGACATTTCTGTGAGATATTTTGTGAAGATTAGTTTATTTTGAGCACCAGTTTGGTATAGTAAATAAAAAACTTGTAAGGTCAGACTCCACTCTTATATAAAGCAATCTTTACAACAATGACCAAGGGAAACTATAGGACAGAAGAGAGATTAGTTTAAACTTGTGAGGTATTTATTGATGCTGTCTTACAGCGATGAGACATACTTAAACTTCCCATAAAATACCTGTGAGTTGCAAACTCCCGGCGAGCACTGGTTTATATTACAAATACGTGAGAAAAGAAGTGCTATCAATATTAACCTTTTAATTACTATAATTCTGAAGATCAAAATATGGCAAAATGTAGAGTGTTCCTTGTTTAAGGGAAAGAATATTCTTCCTGTGGTCTAGGTAGAAACTGTTGAATGTTTGCCTCGGTCTACATCGTCTTACCTGTGTCTAGTAACTAATCAGAATTAATTCACAGTGACCTGTCATTGATTAGAAGTAACCTAATTATATTTTCTCTATGTGCATTAAACGTTAGAGTCCACAGAGTCTCAAGCTAAACCATCTCTCCTCTGGCATTCTTTCCCTTCACATTTCAGCATTAATTAAAATATATGTAGAGGAGAATGACATGTTCACGTTCTACTATCAGTAAATAATATAATAAATTGACTCATTCTATTTTATGCCCTACTTCTTATATAGCACCAACATATGCCACAGTGCTGCACAGTGGTTATGTGGAATAAGTAGACAACAAGGGACCATCAATCATATATAGTCCCATTTGGAATTAAACATTTGGAATATATATATATATATATGCACACACACACACATATATATATATATATGTATAGTCCTTCTTTACCTTTGCTCATTTAGTGTTATATATTATGTGATAAGTCTGATGTGTATATGTATTACTTAGTTGCAATTATCCACTTCTATAATTAAAATATATTGATATGTATGTATGGTTTTAATTTAATATAGACAATAAAATTCAATATAATTGTGACTATGTTATACTCTATATTCCTCATATACTTATACATATCTACATTGCTCATAGTGATCCTAAATGGTAAAAAATAAATTAATAAATAAAAAATGGGCAACAATTTGCTGTCCTTCAGGAAACATAAATGTTAAAAACAGTACATTTAAGCATTAAACATGAAAACCATTCTAGCAAGGACAATCTAATTTGAAGAGGAAGTGTGTATTACAATGTCATCATAAGCCCAGTAGGTGGCAGCATTTAAGGAAAAACAAGTGAAGACAACTGTAGTCTCTGTATGCAGAGTATACCTGGACATATATGTGGATTGCTGCTGGAAGCCTGTCTAGTGCTTTGCATCCACATAAACTTAAACAAAATATGCAGTTACTAATATTCAATCATCAAAAGTAATATCCAAAAAACACTAGATTCCAAAAAACTACTTTTCACACTTTCTCACACTTACTGGAACTACATTTGGGCTTATAAAGTGCACTGAATTTCTTTATATCAGCACATGTTGATAGTCTATTAATCTTTCTTTCATAAATAAAGAATGATGTATGCCAGAAGCAATCCATGTATTTTTATGTTGTCAAACCTTGTTCTCCAGGGATTATAAATTGGAGGGCAGAAAAAAAAGCCCAAAATGTTCAGTAGGGAAAATCTCATTTATCATCAAATTTAATTTTAAACAAAGGTATGAACAGCCTTGGAATGAGCGATTAAATATGTCAGGTATGTGGAATACAATCCAGTCCCCCAAACATTTGCAAATGTAATAAGTATTAAAGAATATGTATTTGGATGCCTTAATACATATATATGTATATATATGTATGTATATATATATATATATATATATATATTAGAAAACAATTAAATGTTTATTTTTGTAAATAGATATTTTAATATTTTGGAGGATCATTATATTCAAGGTTTAAGGATCATTTGAATCCACATGAAGAAAAAAGCTCTTGACGATTATTCTTTAACTAGCAATAATCTACAGGCAGGTATTTGTTTTGTAACAAACATTTTATTGCTGTCTACAAAGACTGAAATAGTACTTAAAACCAGCAGGATTTGCTTTCAATTTATTAACCAATTAAATGTAAAGAATTTAGAGTAAAATACAGATTTTTTTGGTTTACTATTCATTTTAGTTAAACAGAAGTGTATATATATATATATATTTATATATATATATTCATATATATGTATATATATATATATATATATATATGTATCTATACAGTATATTTCTCATGTATAATATACAACTTATTGTTTGACTTAGGACCCATAACATATTTTCCTAACGAATACTGTCTGATAATGTACACATTTTAGACCAGTGTCAAAAATTATTAATTAGAACTGCACATAAAACAAAACCAGACACAACTTTTAGTCCATGTAAAAGTTTTATTCATTTCATAAAATAAAATAAGAAACATGACAAGCAAAAATGAAATAAGTTTTTATATGATACAGTCAATTAACATCCAGGACGAGTCTCACCTTGTGATCTGCCCACAATTTATAATAACAAGTGCTTAATTTTATGCATAATTCAAACGTCCCTGACTACCTTAATAATTTAGTATCAGTAGTTTCCCTAAAAACGTTATAAAATATTTACACTTGATAAAATATTAACAAATTAACAATCTAAGTCTATTCTTTATGATGTATTTACAAAAACTGCCAGCATCTGGTTAGTGAGAGATCGCTCCAAAAGTTTTACGAGACCCTGTTGAAAAAAAGGGAGTTGGGAACCTGTAATAATAAACACAAACTGCAAGATTTACTGATTTTTAACATTGACAGAGTAAAGAAAACTACATCTGCAGGTATGTATTTTGAATATCTACTTTTAGACTTTTTTTATATACCAAGAAAATGTTTATTGGAGTCTTGATAAATATTTGAAATCTTACACAAAAACATGAATTTACTGTTTCATCCAATTATATAAATAGATAGAAAAAATTATCTATCTATCTATCTATCTATCTATCTATCTATCTATCTTAAATGTATTATTTATTACATTATCTATCTAGCTACATATATAATATCGATTTAAATGATCTCTCTGAAATATATGTAATATCTATCTATCATCTATCTACCTATCTATTATTTCAAGTCTACCCAATCCCATCATACAATAATTGCGACCAATCAGATACCATCAATTCATTTGGAGACTCTGACAATTATTTATATTTGTTGGGAGCCAGGAAGTCCATTATTATTTCCAATCCCTCTTAGTCGGGGTGTGTATATCTAGCAGAACTTTGCTTTCATGTACTTTTTATAAGTGGGACACATCTCAAGCAATAAGGTAAGCAATTTACATGCTTTATGTACATATTGTGCATAGTATGGTTTATTTCCAACACGTTAATAGATTAATAATTCACTGATGTCTCATATGTGCCTGTTTAATGATCACAGGAAGGAGAAAAATGTGGTTCATCAACACATTCAGAGATATATGTATGTGTATATATATATATATATATATATATATGCATATATATATATATATATATACAGTATATATAATTTAGAAATGTATGTAAAAATAAATAAATAAAACAAAATATATATATATGTATGTATATATATATATATATATATATATATATATATATATATATATATATATATACATACATATACACCACACACTTTGTAAGCCAGTGAGGTTTACCAGTCTGTCAGTTTGTTTACTTTGTTTTATATATTCTATATGCATGTATGTAACTCTTTTCACATGTACAGCACCATGGAATTGATAGTGCTTTGAAGATAATATACATATGTGTGTATATATATATATGTATATATATGTATGTATATATATATATATATATATATATACATATATATGTATATGTGTGTATATGGGGAATGCATACAGTTATGCATTAATTACAATACTACTATGTTATCACTATGTGTGTATAATATAAATATATATACAATATACAGATACGTATTATATATATCAATGTAATTATGTATATATGTATATTAACGTAATTATGTGTATATATATAATGTATATATATGTGTATGTGTGTGTGTATGTTTGTGCATGTGTGTAATATATATATATATAAATATAAATGTATATATACATACACACATCATGTAATTTTATATGTATATATATATATATATGTGTGTACATATATATATATATATATATATATATATATATATATATATATTAGTATATACAAACTTCTGGCCTGTATCAGTGCAGTATGGGTGGTTATAAGGAAAAATGAAAGTATTGTAAAGTGCTAAAGTGTAACTGTTGGAGCATAACTGGATCTCTGGCGCCACCACACAACATTGTATTGCCAGCCATTAGAAGCATGCGTGAACTGTAAGTGATTCAGGGGGCATTACCTTCTGCCATCTGCATAGTAATGTTTCCATATTTTAATCGGTATAATATGCCAGCAATTAATACAGCCAGGAATCTGTCCTGTACGTGGCTTTCTCTCTGTCTCTCCCCAGTTCTCTCTGGATATAGCTGTGATGTAGCACATGACAGACAGGCCCAGAATACAATTACTTGGTAAATTAAAATACAAATGTAACCTGACACAATAAGGACTCCTGTAACCTATCCATTAATTCTTCTGGGACCTGCAGTTCAGTTACTAGAGGATAAGGATGGTGTATTATGATAATTGCATACAGTGCACTGTGTAATAGTCACAGGTCAAACTTACCTCTAACTCCCCCAAAACACTTCCCTTATGTCCCTGCATATCTAATATCGCTGCTATATAAGAGTTGTGTTACATTTCTGCATAAATAAACACAGTCGTTTTGCAAACAATACACATACAATAAAATGTTGCTCCACATCTGTGGCGTAGTTTTTCCCACACTGTCCATATTTCCTGTTTTCTGCCAGCCCCATATGAGAAGGGATGATCGTTTTAATGGAACAGATCATATGCTCCTCTATTACCCATAATAAATGGCAAACCTTCATAGAGCGTAGACAGAGAAACAACATGCTCAGCATATTCAGCGTGTGCTCCTCTCATCCATGCTTCCTCTGTATTATCCTCCTTATCCAGTCACCGTGCTCCAGAATCTCCCTCTCCTATAAATAAAAAAAAAAGTACAAGACTGGAATAAAGACGTCTTCCTCAGCAGCAATCCAGAGCAGGTTTCTTTCTTGTTCTTCCCTTTTCTGTGTGTCTCCCTCCTCCTGTGGATCTGTGTGTGTGTTTTCTTCCTGTGTACTGATCCTCCCCTCCCCATATCTGAATCAGATCCTCTGTCTCAATTCCTCTCTTTTTTAATAGCTGCATACATGCTCGCATGCATGAGATCAAGCCTGGATGGGGGTGTGTAAGAAAGAAAGAGACACAGAAAAAAAAAGCTGAAATAAGGAAACCAAGGACAGCCCCAAAAGGACTTGACTCGAACTTAACTAATAATCAGTGCTGTCTCTGTGTGTCTTGTGCCAGTCACTTTGTGTTGCTGGCAGACAAGAGAGAGATTGGGTCTGTCATATCAAGTTTTTTTTTTTCCCTTTGCAGCCATCTGAAGGGACTCTTAAAGTGAATTGTGTTACTCTGCCAGATCCTAGTACATTGAATCGCTCCTCGTCCAACGTGTGAAGTTTCCTAACCAAGTCCCCTTTACTTCTCCGCATAAAACAGGAAGATTGTGGGGATCCTGACGACCTTTCTGCCCTGATCACCAACCTATAGTATTGCAGGAGACAATAAGGAAGAGGAGAACAACAGTAACAGAGCAGCTTTTCCAGAAGAGAACCAAAAAGGAAAGAAAAGAAGAAAAAATAAAAAGTCAAGATAAACTTATAAACCTGGAGTCATTACTTATGATCCATGGGCAGAGTTTCAGCCCATCCCAGGCAACCTACAGACAGGCTTTAAGCAGTAAGTACCTACCTACCTGTCTACCTTACAATACTTTGTAGTATATTAAACGTCATTATTTATGTATGGCATTTGTATTAATTAAGTGTTAAAAATTGGAATTGTCTCAGTGAAGCCCCCTCCTTACACACATAAGGTTATTGCAGGGCAGTAAAGCAAGCCATATGCAAGCATGTATAAATAATATACATTTCACTGCGTCATAGCTCTTAAAGTTTATTGCAGCCTCCTTTCTATAACTTCAAGATTTGGAGTTGTCTTGTGCATGCCATAGAGTCTTGCATGTGGCACTGTCTGAAGAAAACTCCTTAACTTATTCGGAAGACTAATTGTAAGTCAAAAGTGCATGGGCAAAATATACATATATATATATATATATATATATATATATATATATATATATATATATATATATACATATTTCATACAAATGTGTATTTATATGTAAATACGTAAATATATGTATATATATTTATTCTGCTTTGTTTAGATACTATATAAACAAGGTAAATTTGATAAAATCTGTATAAAAATGGAATGAGAATATTTTGATTGGAAATTTGCTCAAATATTTTGTTAAATATACATTTTAAAAAATATATATAAATATTGTGCTACTGTTAAATCTTGACTTCTTATAGTATACGATACAAGTATTTTTTTTTCTGATTGATTTCTTTCTCAACCCCTTCACATAGATCCATATTATTGCGATCTGCCAGGGAGAGCATTGTCCCCAAACCAGAACAGCATGGAAATGAGAAGCGAAAGTCCCAGCTTAAGGGACAGTCCAGACCGAAGAAGCAACAGTCCAGATGCTATAAGTCCTCCTCCAATCAAAGTGGCCAGATTGGAGCAGAACGGGAGTCCATTAGGAGCCAGAGGACGACCAAACGGCTCACTCTCCAAATCTGTGGGAGGTAATGAAGCAGCACTTTTAATGTATACACAACAAAGTGGTAATAATACAATGGCAGCGAGAGTCAAGGTTCATGTTGACTATGGCATTTTTGCCTTCGGTGTTGCATTACAGGAAGTTAACGTTAGCTTGTTCATTGTTGTATATGAAGAGTGGGGTGACCCAAGGGTTGGCATGTTGCAGGCACGGTGCCACTTTGAGTTGTTGGCAGCTCTATGTCACTGTGATGTAAATGTTTCTAGCTATTCCTCGAAAGTTTGCATTCCTTTTTTTTCTGCTTACCCCATTTACCTATGCTCCTTGCATGAAGGATTCTACTCCACAGATCAGGCTTGTGTTTAATGTCGTAGCCCCCTCAGGTCGGAATTCTGGGTTTCACTTATGTTGAGACGACATATGTTTAGCATTCTCCGTTCATGTTTTCAGGCAGCAGTTGACACCGTTTATTGTCTGGTAAATGACTCTTCGGTGTTTACATTCGCTTTTTCACAAAATTATAATCCGGTTATGAGATTTTTTTAGAACATTGGGTGCATTGGCTATAATGAAATCATTTACTAACGGGATTGAGGTTAATGTTTTTAATTGAAGAAATATTTGAGCTGTTTTATTTAGTGACGGCATTTACAAGAAATTCAATTAACTTAAGGTTCATTTTAAATAATTAGCATAGATTATATTTTATCTATATCGATATACTTGTCAGTCTACCTATAGTTATCTATCCATACAGAACACATAGTCATTAAAGTTTTTATAAATGGATGGATGAGTAAAAAATCCTGGTATGCTATAGTAATTTAAGAAACGTGATAATCTGATATTGTGTACAAACACATTAACTTTATTAACTTTTTGGTAAATGTGACAGCAGAAAATGGAAAAATATATAAGAGCCGTGGGCTTGAAGGCCTTTTATCTTCTTTACCCTTTTTTAGTTTTATGGTGTATTTCTAATTTCAGCAATCAAGTGGATATTTAAAAGTAAATGAGATGATAATAAATAAAAGTAGTACAGATCAAGTGTTCAATGATCACCCTAGTAATAATACTAATAACACCTAGTATGTTATTTTGTATATATATATATATATATATACTATATATATACATATATATACATAATGGGAGATTTGTTAGAAAAGTTGCTACATAATATATCAATTGACATAGTTGCAGAATGTACTGTAAATTGCACGCAGAAGTGGTTACTTGTTAGTGTTATTGCCATTGGGAATGTGTCATCAGCTTCACTAATACTCTTGAACAGAGCTCAGTTGACACATAGAACCCCGAATACAGCCTTGAAAATGAACAGTAGGTGTGTAAATATCCCTGGTGCCAGAGGACGTGATATTTAGGTTAATATCGCTCAGACTCAGTCCACTGCCTGCCTTGCAGACGTCCTGGATTGTGCCATGTGGCATCGCTAATACGAATGACCCCTTGTGCTTGGTCTGACCGTTGCCCTTTAATCATTTGAAAATCATGTATAGATTTGTCTGGCCGATAGTGTTTAGTTTTCTAATTAACGTCACAAATCTGCAGACAGACCACACTTTGTGTTTCTGAGCTTGTGTTGCTCTGTGCAAAGACTGGAATCCTGCTGTGCATCGTACCTCTCGCAGCTACAGCACGTAAACAGTTAATGCAGGAAATGTTAAGACTCTGTCCAGAAACCAGTTTTTTAGGGTCACTGAAAATAAGTGTCTGTGTGATGGAGGAATGAATGGGGGAGACTATTTATCCTGAAATACTTTTACATTAAGAGAATTTTAAGATTTATAATGTATTTTATTGTAAAGGACTAATAGGGAAAGTTTTATTATGGCAATTGTCAATACTTTATTTTTTTTATTTACATCCATTCCTATATACTTACTTTATTGATAAATCTTTGTTACATCGACACACATAGGTATAATCAGAAATATACAAAAATTTCATATATATATATATATATATATATATATATATATTTATATTTATAAAATTTAGAAATGATACATATTATGCTGTGTATATTTGTGTGTTTTCATATATAGTATAGAACTTCCACCTATTTAGCTATCTCTCCATATAGATAAAAATATTTTTGTTCATTTTTTTCCATACATACTTTTGTATATTGGTGAAATATTTTTCTTTTCGTCATTTATAGTTCTGAACTCATCTGTCCTAATTGCCTTAATATATTTAGCGTCAAATCACATGGCCTTTATATAGTTCCTGATAAGCAGCAGGGTAGGGTGAAGGATGTTCACACATTGACTGTGGAATGGCCTTATGCTTCTCCTGCTGGGATAGGCCTTTGTCACTTTAGCACATTTCCTTCAATTATTAACGTACACTTTTTGCAACACCAGCTAGCTGAAATTTCCATATTACGCCTTAAAAAAATTGTCATTTTGTTTAAATAACCTTTGTAATGCACCAATCGCTAAATTTGTATTTCTAAGACCCATACATAGTAGGAGGTAAGAGTCCGCTTCTTTCAATTGCTCATTTCAGCATTTGTTAATTTTCCATTAGATGTATAGATATATTTGTGGACAGAAATACATATTTAATTACGTGTGAAGGATACTCAATCCTAAAGCAGTTAGGGGAGGACATCTTTGATAATTTAATGCAGTTATTTGATAATTGATTTACTTGTTTGATTTCAGACCAAAAGCTTTTAGTGGAAGTACAGAAAAGAATTGTCATTCAATTGGAATATTCTAATGATTATCAATGGCCTCCAAGCTGGTGTACAACCTGTCCAGTTAGTTGCTGAAAGCAACATCTTGATATTTAGGAAATAGAATATTTAAATATAATAATAAGGAAAATGGTGAATTTGATTTTTTGGGGGCTATAGACAGAAATAATAATTCATTAAATTCAAACAACTAAGAATTTGATTAATATTTTGGAAATATGATGTGCAATATGGTTTTTTTTAGATTTCCTTAATTTGGGCTTTTTAATCTGTAAAGGCGTCTGAAAGTTAAACCAGTAAGCTTTATTTGGCTTGATAATAAAAAAAGCTAAAATATCAGCTATTATGTTTTTTTTGACATAACTTTTATTACATGCATGGTTATTAGAAACTGTAAAGGAGATATAAGCGTCTCATGTTCACCCCTCCCTAAACTTAATTTACAGTCACATAGGAATACATCAAAACTGGTTGACCATCAGTATTGACTTACAGTCGTTTTCTCGCCTCACTGCATAGCAATGGGCTTCCCAGCAAGTAGTCACATCGGATTGTGCACTATGCCTGAAATGATGAGATCTTGTGCCAGTGTCTTCTATTAGCTTGGCATGCTTGAGGAGTTACAAAATTATTACTCACTTCTCCAATACATGTGCTAGGCTTCAATCCATTCTGCACAAAGTCTAGTGGTGTGTTCAGATATTTTTTTAACAAAAGTTCAGCCACAACCTGGACATGATTATAAACCACCAGACAGAGACAGACGACTCTACGAGGCTCCCTGCCTACTGAATACGCGCTGTGCTTCCAACCTAAAAGCTGATGTATATCCTAAATTCTCCCCTAGTGTTTATGGGATAAGTATGGTCTGTCTAGGAAAACGCTACTGGTTAGCCAACAATAAATCTTTTGCAGAATTAAAAGTTGACGGCTTAGCCTGTAAACACAAAATAATTTGTCTTGAAGCTATTTACAGAAGATTGTCGGCCTCCTAAGGAGCTAAGGAGAGGGGCAGCTAAAGTCCTTGAGATGTGAGATAATGATTTTTTTTGGGTTAAATACTCGGCAGTGTAGTAAATCTAGACAAACCCGAATTCCTTGCCAATCCCATTGCTTTTACTCCATTATTGGCCTATCGCTTACCATAAGGTCCAACTGGCGGTTGAGAACAATTTAATTTTTTTATTCTGTATAATCAATCAATATAGTAAATTCATTCATATTTTAGTGCTATAATGTGGAAAGTTGGCGCTGTGTGTGTGTAATGTGTAGGTACGTACAGAATACATGGGGAGACAACATAAGGTGTACACATAATCTTACCCAACGTGGTATCAGTTCCCCGATCAGGGTTGTAATGTTAAATACTTTCCACGATTGATGAAGTGATTTGTCCAAGGTCACAAGGAGATGACACTGGGATTTATGCATGGGCCTCCAGCCAGACTTCAAGTGATTCATACAGATTTCGACTTCATTAAAATACATTTTGGCTAAAGCTGCTTAGTAAATTGGGACAAAAGTTTTACATAAAATCCTTTTCACAGCTTTTGCTGGCATTATTTCATATGAACTTTAAATAAAGACGCTGGCAGTCTATGTAATAGTCATAGGCTGTTATTTATGTACTTTAGTTTTGCTTTATTTTTGTTATTTTATTGATTTTATAGTGATATTAGCAGTGTTAATATCAATTTACAAACTATAATATATAGGTAAAGATACAAATGTGCACTAATAGGCAAATACATTCACATAAACACATTAATGGACTGATATAAGACACTTTTATGCAGAGTGACAAAATCAGCATTATGCCATCACATAATGAAGATAAAACAACATCCAGGACCACTTTTATAATTTTCCAATACTTTATGTATATTTATTGGCTTCAGACTACAATATTTGATTGTAATTTAGCTTCATTTTATAAAGTCTTATTGTCATTTATGGTAAAAGGATTTTTTTTTGCTGCCAAGTTTGCAATATTTTAGATTTAGGAGTCCATTCATTCCATTTTGGCATCAAATACATTACTTAATGTATATAATTCAGTTTGTCCTGGTTTGTGGCAATTCATCAATAAATTATATTTATTTTTATCAATTAATATTATATTTTATTTATATAACAAATTTCCAGACTATATCTAGATCAGATGGAAGATTTGCCCAGATATAATGTATTTTTTTTTAATTGACTGTTGATGTAAATTCCTTATCTAAAGCTAGTCTGGCCTCATCCCTAAAGACTGCGTATATGAACATCACATGTGCCTCTTCTATGCGTGTCCAATATGATTGTGGCACAGAGCCGAGAGCTGCTAACAGAGCATCAAACTCCGATTAGGCTATTTGACCCTTATATATATCCATTTTTATTTCCAAGTCATTTTTCATATATTGTAATTATACATGCTGGCACTGGCCTTACACATTGCTTTATTTTATGAAGAAACATGACAATTCTTGCAAAGCTATTGCCTTCAAAGATGGACACTTGTGCCTTCATAGACTCCCGAAGTAGAAATTCTAGAGACTAGGATGGAAAACAAATGAAAATCTGTAAATTCTCTGGGATCTTATTTATTTATTACGCTTGCTTGTATGGTGCCAACATATTTTGCAGCGCTTTTACAGACATTTCCATTACCCATTGGGGCTCACAGTCTAAATTCCCTATGTATGACTTTAGAGTGTTGGAAGAAATCTAAGTACATGTTGGAAACCTATGCAAAAATGGGGAGAACATAGAAACTTCTTTTAAATGTTGTTCTTGGTGGGATTCGAACCCAGGACCCCGGTGCTAAATATTGAGCTATTGCTCTGGGTCTTAAAACAACTTGGAAGCTTCTATGTTTGAGTCTAGAAAACTAGACATGTGGGATTGTCAAGTATTGTTAGATAATGTAGGAAACTCATAAGTACAAAATGAACAAAAGCAATACAATAGTAATCATATCAAATGATACACTAACCGCACAAAGATACAATAACTAGTAGTGCTTGCCTTCGGTCACTGCTTGTTGTCCATTACATGCTCTAGATGCCAGATGTATGATACATTTAATTTGGACTGTGTATTATTATAATTCTTAAAAGATATACAGTACGCCATCCTTTAAATAGGCGCTCGGATTGTCGCTGACAATAAAGGCAACGTTGGCGGCTTTGTAGAAACAGTAGGCTAAGCCGTATTGGGGCTCATTTTCTCAAACACAAGATTTTTACTTAGACCAACTTTATATAGAAAAGTATCCTAATCAATCACAATGGTACCAGGATTCACTATAGGACTGGCACAAATTTGTGACCTAGTATATGGGAACTTATACTACTACACGGATGTGCAACTGGTAGAGCTTCAAGACATTGTACCTAATAAATGTAGAACAGGAATTTTATATCACTGACATTTTATGTTATTTTATTATTTAGGGATCAGATTTTGGCTTTTTTTTTGCTAATGAGAGTTATTGTTAAGCCTGAAATAGTAAAGCATAGACACAAGAAATTTATGTATTTTATTTCTTCTAATTGGCCACCATATAAAGATATGTAGTGGATAAATGTCAGATATAAAAGCTACGTGAATAACATCCCTCAGTGGGGTGCAGAAAAGCTGCGGACATTTTCTGGCATACGTATCTGATAATACGGTGAACAGACAATACTTTACATCAGGGCCAATTTAAACATTCATTATATGAATATGTTCAACTGTGAATGAAAAAGGGGAATAAGTCTTGGCCAAGGTTATTATGCTTCTAGAACGTCTTGTCTTGTTCACATGTCGTTTACGTTATGTGTGGGTACATTGACAGAAATGCTGAAACATCAAGATAATTATTTGTAGATTTCTGTTTTGAGAGAAAAGTAGAAAACTTCAGTTTCCGAGCTGCGATTACAAATGGGCCACAATACGCTTTTTTTTTTTTTTTTGCTTTGATATGTTTGCGCATAGACAAGCATCTGCTTATATGATCTCATTAACTTTGCTAAAAAATATCCAGACACCAACCCATACAAAAAAAGTGCAATTTAGGCTCACTGCAAGGGGTAGCTTTAGGATTTGATATAAATATATATATGTGTGTGTTTTTAAAAAAGTTTCCACTTTTATTTATTTAATTAATTAGAAAAAAAATGTAACCAAAAATTCCAGAAAATGTAAAACATTTTATGTCTGTTAGTCTTAGAAAATGTATTTATTTATTTTTTCTAATTTAAACTTTTTAGTTCGTTCTTTTCTTCATTGTCTGAATACTACACTCATAACTCAGCTCTGCTACACCTCTATCTGGTGGTCACAGGTCACAGAATGCCAAAGAGACGGTGCTATTGAAAGGGAAGGGAAACATTTGGAGCACAGGTTTCACTTTATGTGCTCCAGGAGGCGTTTCCGAATATCCAGGTCATGCATTCTTCCATGACTTACCAGTATGACAGTTTATTTGGGAAGCAGACCACATTTGCCTGTTTGCTGAGTAACAGACTAACCAGCCAAGACCATGCATCTGCCAGTTATATTATCATTTTTTTACATAATAAAAATGTGAAAAATTTAAAATATGCAAACAAATGACATTATAAAATGATCTAATAAAGAAAATTAAAATTATGGGCAGATTTGTCATCAGAATATTCTACCCTGTTGTAAAGACAGCACAGTACAGGGACAGATCTGCTCTCTTAATAGAGAAAAAGGCACAAAAATACCATACTGCTTAGCTAATAGTAGCAATAAGAGAATAATCTGGATACATAGTTTATGGGTCCAGCATATTCATGAGGGTAATGCTTTCCTCGCCTACCCCTGCCCTGCTCACAGTGACTGATGGGCTCCTGTATATGTAGACACACGGTGGCCAGCTGTCAAGCACCAATAAGAGGAGATGGGAGCAATGTACCTATGAATTGGATTGGATTCATAAACTGTGTATAAGGCCTCATTCACACGTTCAGTTTTCACATATGTGAATTTAATTGATAGAACATGTACCCATTACAATCTATGGTGCTGTTCACATGCCTGTGTTTTTTTTGTGAACCATGTATCTGTAAAAAAATCAACAAGTCAGGCACATTTTGTATAGGCATTTTGGATCAAAATTGCCCATTCAAGTCTATGGGTTTGTGAAAATCATGGAGAGCTCATAGGTGACATCAGTGTGTAATCCGTGTTCTGCCCGTCATTAATATTGTAATGATTAGGAGAAGCTTTGTCATTTATTTATGGTATTTATTTTATCATATGTGAAAATCACTGATAAAACACTGATGTTAAAAACGGACGAAACATGGATGAAACTCAGACGACAAACACTGATACTCACTTTTTGAATACATGAAAGATCACTGATGTCTGAATGAGGCCTTGGGGCTATTCCCTGCTCACCCCTACTAGCCAACCTGCACAATATTTTGGATACTGTTTGGCTAGTAGAATAGGAGACTTTTCTCCAGACTATACTACCCTTACTTCAGCTGATGACAGATCAGCTTCAGGCCACGTTCACATGTTCAGTATTTGGTCAGTATTTCACATCAGTATTTGTACGCCAAAACCAGGAGTGGGTGATAAATACAGAAGTGGTGACGTGTTTCTATTATACTTTTCCTCTGATTGCTCCACTCCTGGTTTTGGCTTACAAATACTGATGTAAAATATTGACCAAATACTGAACGTGTGAACATGGCCTAAAGATCCATCCATGGCCTGTAGTACATCACTCCATGGATCTTGGATTTTAATATAAGTACATCCTTTACCTCTCACTGCAATATTAAACGATATGGTAATGGAGAGATTGTCTGATGTTGTCGTAATAATGAGTTAAATAGTTAAAATGTAACATGCCATTTTGTTAGGCATCCTTCATGTAACTACAATTTGAGTGACTGGAGCGATTTATCATACTGCTATATATATATTGTTTTCAGTAGTGTTGTAGATAAATTACTTTGCCTATGTAGAGTCTTAAAAAAAATAAATGCAGTATGTTCCATCTGTTGCTATGTATCTGACATGTTGCTCTATATTCACTGTTTTCAGTGCTGCCAAGGCAAAACTAGGTCCATGATATGACACCTATAGGACTTATGTCACCCTGTGTAATATGGCATAGTTCTGCATCAGTGTGCAAGATCCAATTTTTTTCCAATTTTTGTCAATGTGCCCATTCTTACCATTAGTATGGTATCTTAATTTTTTATCAAATGCAAAATAAAAAATCTTCCATTCATTGAATAGTAAAAATTGATCAGCACCGCGGATGGCGCCCAGATGACATCCCTGTGTTGTCCATTTTTTTTTTTTAAAGAGAACCATTGATTTGAATAATAATAATAATCTTTATTTATATAGCGCCAACATATTCCGCGGCGCTTAACAATTCGCAGGTTCATATACAACAGTCATAAGTAACATAGCTAAAGATAATACAATAATTACAGCAAAAATAATGGCGACCCTGTTCGTAAGAGCTTACAATCTACAATGAGGTGGGGGTGACACAAAGTACAATGGCTTATTTACAAGGATGGTCCGGCCATCTTGAGAGGATGAGGGATAGATAAGGGCTGCATGAGCTCATCACCAGCCAGTATTTGTGGTGCTTTTTGGTTCGGAATGGATGAGTTGGATCCATGACTCAAGATAAAGTGTATTACAAATATCAAAAAACTGACCGTCACTTCCAAACAGAAAGACAAGTGTGAACAGGTGCAAGCTCAGAGAGCCACTCTATATGTAACTAACAAATTAAAGCTGCACTCTAAAATGCTATAATATGCAAACATTGACTATATGAAATTGGAATTGCATTAAGGCTGTAGAAAATAAGTTAAAAAATGAAGGTACTTATTAGTTTAGGGACCCAACAGAGGGGGTATACCTTGTCGATGGCTATTGGACACACATCAATTAGCCAATTTGTGCGCTAAGTATCTTCATTTTTTAACGTATTTTCTACAGCATATATTCAATGTGTCCATACTATAGCGTTTCAGAACGCGGCTTTAATTTGTTAGTCAGACAAAATGTAGGTTGTTTTTTTTTTTTGCGAACACTTGGTTAGCACAAAAAAACAAGGACATGATAACATGTGACTAGCCCCATATACAATAATAGATAGATATCAAACGTGTAGGGTTAGCTCACTGCACTCTTCAAAGGACAAAAGAGCAGATTAGGGCACGCTCCTGTATAAAGACACAAGGTCCAAAATCCAAGGGACCCATTTGGATACATCATGCACAGGAAAATAGTAGACAGCGTCCAGCAGGTCATGAAGTTCAAAACACCACTATTCTGCCATACACGGGATGCGACGTTTCCACCTGTTGCAGGTCTTTTTCAAGCATGTAGGATGCTGTCTACTATTTTCCTATAATAGATAGGTATTCAATCTGTGGAAAACATGACTGGAACATGTACGGAAAAAAGTGGACGTCTGACTGAGCCCTTACTGTATGCATTGTTGCACTTGCAGCATGCAAGTATGAAGTTTTCGTTTTTTTTATTTTTACTTCTCTAATGTATCCATTTCTGGTTCCCTTAAAAAATGCAAGTATGGTAGTTTCTTGTTGAGTGAATCTGGTCTTAAACTAAACCAAGTCTTTTTGTGTGCCATTCATTTCTCAAAAGGCATTTAAGGTTATAAATAAATATGAAAACGAATATACCATGTACATAATAAATTCTTACAAATCAGGCCATAATAGACCAGGACACAAAGGAAAAATAGGTAAAGCAATTCCTCAAGATATGAAAAAGACAAGGAGAAAACACTGGAGCTTATGAAGCTAAAACATTTTTATTAGTACAAAATGATTAGAGGTTAAAAAATAATATTAAAAAATATAAAGACAAACAGACAGGTAATAGGAGAACAAGAGACACCTTACACTCCATCAAAAGGGTGGATATTAAATAAGAGAGGTTTTTTTTATATATATATATATATATATATATATATATATATATATATATATATATATATAATAAAGGTAATAGACACTGTCTTACTTAACCCCCTCATAGTAGTATCCACCACATAATCGGAGATTCAGACTCCAAGTTGCCAATTTTTACCCATTGTGAAGATAAAGTAGTCCCAAATAAACTGAAAAGAAGCCCCCGACGCGCGTTTCACTTGCTGTGTAGTGGCTTTTTCATGGTGAGAGTAAGTGATAAATAGTATTTTATTGTCACAATTACCACTTCAATGCAACAAAATGCTGCGATTTAGAAAAAAAAGAAGAGTTTTTGCATTATTTTCTGCATGTGCGACAATTAAATGTAGCATGTCCGCGCCATGTGAATATAATATTACTGTTCTTCACAAGTGATAAAGAACAGCACTCAGACTCTGTTTCTCCATAAAGTGTTATACATTTCTCTTTCTCTGCCCTCTGTAACTATATATAAAAATTCAAGCAAGATCGTTTTACAAAATTCTGTACTGCAAAAATCTACTGGCACTTGAAGGAACTGAGGATTTTGCATCCTGCTGGCAGTGGACAGGTTAAATTGTCCTAATAACCAGCCAGTATTTAGTAAAATCAAAAGTGCTTTGGTGCTGACAGCTTTATATCCCTACTGGGTAATATTCGCTTACTTGAATTGGCAAGGTCTTTCGGCTAGTAATTTACTCCATAAGATTTCAGCATAAAGGCAGATGATTGATGACTGCAAATGCCTATTTATGAAATTGTTGATTAGAACTTGTAAATCCACGGGGAGTAATTGCGTTCTTTTATTTTTACCCACACTCTATTGTAAATAAAAATCGTTTGCAGATACTGGGATTTTTCTTCCTCCCTTTCGTGAGCTGTGGGCTCTAGTGCACAGAGTTAAATTGTCTCTGAATACTTTTTCTGTTTCTTTGTGCTACTGGAAAAATGTAAAACCTGTTAAACATTTGCGTGCTATAAAAACATTTGTTCAGGATTTACACTCACACAACAGAAATATTATTGTCATCCACGAGAAATTTATATTATTTTCTTTAGAAAAAAAAAAAAACTGAAAAGGATTTTAATAATGAGAGTCATTTGCCCCCAGGTGGTAAATGTAAAATGTATCGTGACAGTGAGAACATTCAATTGATTCCAATAGAGCTTCGTCATATACAAACAGATATCTGACTGTGGGAAAAGCAGCTCTCCAAGGAACAGTCACATTAGAAAGCCGTCCCACTAGTGATCCAATGCCACTCCGCGTGGGCACTTAAATGTGAATACAATTTTATATGATCCTTTTGTTCAATAGTGATTTATAAAAAAAGAGAAAAAAGCAATATTCTTCTCTTCTTCTTCTTACTGAAAAGAAGTGCAAAAGATTCTGATAATAAAGGTTCGTGTACATTGCTATATTAAAACTGTGTGCAAATTCAGAGATGTATAGAGCTGTAATAGAGCACCCTACGGCCACGTTCCCACAGTAAGCTTTTGGTGCGTTTTTGACTCTGCGTAATTTTGCTGTGTTAAAAATAGCAGCGTCTTCCAGTTCAAGCAAAGTGGATGGGATTTATAGAAATCTCGTGCGCACTGTGCTTTTTTTTAACGCAGCGTAAACTGACCTGCGGTGCGGGTTTCAAATCTGGAATGAGTCTTGCGAGAAATGCTGAGTTTTCTGTGTGGATTTTCCCCATAGAATTGGATGCAGAAAATCTGCAGGTAAAAACCGCACATGCTTTTTTAGTGCGGAAATGCATCAAAAACGTATGTAATCTGCACATGACTGCATCAATACAGTTGTCAAAGTTAAATAATAGGAAGTATCAGAAAGAAAGCAGCTTTGTAAACAGAATGACACAACAACAAGACAAAAAACGCAGCGTAAAAAAGGTGATAAAGACGCATGTAAAAAAAAGCACTCAAAAATGCAATGAAAAAAAGCAAGTAACCTCATTTACTTAACAGATGCAAAATCTGCAACAACAAAAGCTCTTTGTGGTAACTTATAATAATAATAGTAATAATAATGATTGTATTTCTATAGCGCCAACATATTCTGCAGCAATTTACATGTTAGATGGGACTATTACAGACAATAAAAGACATTACAGAATAACAATCGTATAAATCAACAGATACCAGGAGGTGTGAGGGTCCTGCTCGCAAGCTTACTACCTATGGCCTTAGGAGTCTACAGGTCCCTACTGTATCTCCATATGCTTCTGGTTTTATACAAAGACAGAACTTCTTTTTTCTTTTGGATTCCATATAAACCTGGCAAAAAAAAAATGCCATTGGGTCATTGGTCTAGGGAAGGATATTTCCATTGCACTACCATTACACACTTTTTGCCAGCATTTTTTCATGCATTTTCGTTGAATTCTTCAATACTTTATGGTGCGTTTTAAATTGAATGTGTTTTAGTACCTGCGTTTTTGGGTTGATTTTTTTTTGTGTGCTTCCGTGGTTGGGTGTTTCATAGATTATGTGATTTTAAAATTCTCTTAGAAGGAAGAGTTGTCATATCACAAACTCAGCAAGAAAGGCAATATATATTAAGACATGCGAGAAAAATGCATTTTAAGGCTAGGGCTACACAACGACAAGTGTTACATGACAGCAATGCTCAGAAAAGTTGAGCGACAAAAAACAAGTGTGCAACTTGCCTGTGACTTAGCTGCTATTCTGAATAGTTTAGAGCTGTGATTTTGCTGGGGAAAAAAATGGCCGAATCATAGATAACTTGCACACAAATCGCTGTCCCATATCATGTGCATTAAAATCTACCGGTCGTGTTTCCAACACATTTGGAAACAATTGCAACTCTGGGCTTCAATCTCAGGAGATCGCAGGACGCAATGCGATGCCATAGGGAATCATTAGGTATGATATTGCAGTGTGACACTAAAATTTCAGTGTCGCGCAATGTAGGTCTTGCCTAAGGGAATTGCCATTTATTCAATGCGGTAATAATGACAACTAATCAATGCCCAATGATAGGATGCCCTTATACAGGTGCAGGGATTTGTAAAATAAGTGACATGTTGTGTTTGTGTCCATATAACTATTATGCACAGTGTGGTATTAAAAATGTCTGTCTAGATCAGACAATTGCTTTATTTTTACTCCCCTGAAAACAAATGATAAGCAATCAGGGACCCATTGATTAACTATATTCTGCATGGGAACCTTTATTGTTTCTCTGTAGCGCCACCTCAGGGGAAATTAAGTATTGTAATATTAATAATAATTACCAGTGAGAGAGAGATGCTCCTTGTAGCTCATGCTAATGGACAACACAAAGTGTAAACTCCTATGTAATGACTGTGAATACCCTCAAAATGTATTTATTCCTATATAGTGAAACCAGACAACCCTTTAACATGTGAAGATTCACTTACTAACAAACTTCTTCTATGATGTTGATAAAAATATATTTTAAAGCCTTTTATTATGTGGCGGTTGAATTTTGCAGTCTGTAGTTTGTATTCTATTTGTAGAAGATAGAGTACTGTAAATGGTCGTCTGTCATCTTGTACTGATGTCTCCTATACAAGACAGCTTGAAGAAAAAATGTATGACTCTATGTTAAAGGAAATCTGTCAGCAGGATATCACTCCCCAAACTATTTATATGCACATGTAGCTCTTTCAAAAACAAGTCCAGCAATACCTTTACATGGCCAGTCTGTTCCTCCATTACTGATGAATAAGCGTTTGAATTGATATGCAATGGGGCTGAAGAGCTATGGTAGATCTGAAGCCTCTGTCACTCCAGCTCTATTCCCCGCCCAGCACCACCTATTTCTGGCTGTCAGTCAATCAGTGAAGCAGGAGGAGGTGGTGATGGGCGGGGAATAGAGCTGGAGTGACAAAGGCTTCAGATCTACTGCCCCATTTGCATATCTATTTAAATATTGATTTCTCAGTAATGGAGGAATGGACTGGCCATGTAAAAGTATTGCTGAACTTGTCTTTGAAAAAGCTGTATGTCCATGTAAATAGTTTGGGGGTATTTCTGCTTTTTCATGATAAAGATGGATTTGTAAAAGCTATATAGAGTGTTTGTAACTGTAAAGTCCCATTTATCATTGTACTTGAGATCTTGACCTTCATATTTCAGTATTTTATATGTAATTTTTTTTTAAAAAACTGATGCATAAAGGAGACACAGGTTTGGCACTCTGAT
This sequence comes from Phyllobates terribilis, assembly GCF_046119375.1. NCBI lineage: Eukaryota > Metazoa > Chordata > Amphibia > Anura > Dendrobatidae > Phyllobates > Phyllobates terribilis. The sequence goes on along the minus strand of NW_027362769.1, from coordinate 62,639,739 downwards.
TCTTGGATTTCACGTGCCGTGAACAGCCACACATCGCACACTTTTAATTGCTTGATCATGAGGAATGTGAATGAGTCAACTGTGAGAGACGCCCGGTAAATTAAGAATTGAAGAAAGTTTTTTTTTTAAGATTATGGTATTTTTTAACATTATTATTATTGCTATTTAATCTATTTTTTCACCTTTTGATTTCTTATATTTTAATAGAATAGTAAAAGACGTGTAATAATTTCTAATAAGTTTGATCACATTTGGGCCTTTAACAAATCTGTATATGTAACAGGACACCTTTGGTACTTTTTTGTTTGCACTTTGTCTAATACTCATCTTTTTTTCATTCCAATTTTAGCATATACAGAGTTTGAGGTCGGAAGGCAGAACATATAATTAAATTATTGTGCACGCTTCCCCAGCAAAGATGTCCTCACTTTATATATATATATATATATATATATATTCAGATTAGAAGCAGTTCCTCCCTACTATATATACTATACTACAGTGTATGTGTATTGGTTTGTTGCAGATAATAATGTGCTTTTAATGGCTTTTTTCTACCCCAAAGAAATTGTTACATTTCACTTGTTTATAGCTAGGTAATTTTGTTCTTCCCATTTTTTGGGCAAAGATCAGAGTTCTCCTATATCATGGACATTTTTGTTTTTCATCTCCAGTTGACTGCAGCTCATTGAAATATTTACTGTTTCCTTCACTTCTGATGATAGGAACATTAATTTAGTCTGGTAAGAAGTTAGGCGTGACATGTGTACACCATGCTTTACATTGCCTTGTCCATTAAGTTCTTTGGAGAAAATGTGGACAATAAGGTAGCAGTTTACCAGCATGACCTGCAAGTCGATCCTCACCCTGAGGGTGTTGAATTTAGCTTCAACCTGGCAAATACATTGCAAAGCAGCAGTGAGACCAAACACAGCAACAAAAATAATAGTCTCTTCAAATCACATCAGAAACGAATGCCAAGATATCTGCACTGGAGAGTATAATATAGTCTGATAACAATCCTGCACACTCCTCTTTGGTGCCACCCTAGAGGAAAAGTGTCATCAGGTAGACCCTTTAATAATGAACAGTTATAACAGGTTAATGATAATCTGCCTCTGCTGGTGGTCTGGTGGTTACACCCCTTACATAATGTCCCATATTATACTTCTCTATTTTACCGCACAAATCAGGGTTGTCTTGTGACACTCCGCAGGTTCTGCAAAGGCAAGTGTCATATGATTACGTCACCCACTTGATATCACAAAAAGATATGCTAATTACAGAACAATAATTCAGATATTGGGAAAAGTTACACAGCTGTATAACTCGGACAAAGGTCACAATGCAGTGCTCAGACTGGCCGTCGGCTTTCATGACCCAAACGTGACTGCTGCATAGAAATAAATGCTATCATGCTCGGTGGCGAGAGCCGACAGCCAGTCCGAGCTTTGCGTTGCGATCCTCATTCGAGTTATACGGACTTGTGACTTTTCCCATATGCTGTCCAATAATGAGCGCCACAATTTTTATTTTGGGGAATGTTTATATAACCTATTAGTCACATTAGTATTATGGGTGATTTATTATATTTCCCTACAGAGCTATAAAACATTTTGTATGACTGAGACCTTAGTTTAACATTTCACCTTAAAGGGATTGTCCGGCCCGTATTTGACTGCAGACTTGTGATACCTCACGTCATGCGTACTGCGCTGTGTGAGGACTCTCTGGTCCCGACACCGGGAGCGGGTGGTCATATGACCGCAAATATGCAATTTGCCTAATTCCGACTAGACGTGTCTGGCCTTGATCAATTCACTTGATTCTGCGAGGCTGCACACGTCTGGTAGACAATTGATTGCATGTATGCAGATCACATACTTGCAGTCACGCGTCCTCCTTTCTAGTCGCCGGTACCGGAGAACCCTCACAGCATGCAGAGTGCGCCATTTGAGGATTCACAAGTCTGTAGTCACTCTAAGGCCAGACAACCCATTTAAAGTTAAAAAAAATGTTCATGACCAATTTAAAAGGAAAGGTAGAAGGTTTCAGGATGTTGTTATTTAGTTCCAGTAATTTGTATAGTACCAACATGTTCTGTAGCGCTGTACTTACATTGTGTCCACTCAGCCTACTGGGTCCTCACTATCTAATTGCCTAATTTCTCTATTCCTATGACCTACAATCACAGACACATATAAAATCTAATCTATCCATCTATCTATATATATAAAAAGGATAAACATACATATTTTACATCTATATTTATACCCACAATGTTTATTATTCATTTGAGCTCTTTTGAAGGTTTGCTCCACCCTTCTATACAGATTCTCCTAATAATACATTTTTGTGGCTTCTATATATATATAGTGTACTTGCTTCTACATATCATCGTAGGTGGCCGAATGGATATTATCTGTCTCCAGATTCTATACTTTAAATTCTTTTGAGAGGTTGAAAATAGACTCCTTTAATGCTGCCTAAAAAGTTCCCCGGGTCTTTTTTCCTGAGGTTTGGTTCATATCCTGGTCTGTTATTAGCAAAAACGACATATTTAGTTACAAAAGGAGCAGAGTACTGGATATGATGTTTGCAGTAAGTGAATAACTGGGATACTCCCATGAAATATACATTATGAAAGTACAGCACGTTTTCCTGGCTTTTCACTTTTAACCCCTGTCCCACTGGCACTATATTGATCAGTGGTGAATTTCCAGTGGGTTCGTGGTGATTTTGTCTGGGGTGTTAAATAAAAAAAAGCAGCTTCTGTTTTTATAGCCTTGGCTCTTTTGGGATATCCCAAGTCTGTAAGCCTGAGATCATGCTGTGTCCAACCTATAGGACAATGACACTCAGCAGGGAATCTGCAATTCCCAGCAGTCTTGTCACTTGTCAGCCTGTTAACAGCTCCCTCTTTCTGGCTGTGCAGTCTGTCTTTTAGTAACTTTGAAATCTAGCAGGCAACGTGCTCACCCCTGCGTCCATCCATGCTTTTCTTTATGTTCTGTTTTATGAGCACTAAGTGAGCGAGGAAATACAAACCAGACAAGACACAGTAATATTAAAAAGTTTAATGAATCCAAAATGGAAGTCTTATAATGAAGCAATTACTTTATTGGTAGATTATTACAAATATATATTAAATTAGAGACATTGTTACATTTCTACACCTACAGGTTCATGACCAGTAAACTCACACTATACAAAACTGTATCTCATGAAGACAAGCCATTTTTTCAGTTGAAGCCAGCCTGGCAATCAGTGGCTTCCAAATGCAACTTCTGAAATGCCCAAGGGGAGTTACAGCTGGCCGAGTATTTTCCCCTGCAGAGGCTGCTGTTAGTATTACTTTCCAGTCATTCATATACATGCCTGACCATATAATACATAGGTGAACGAGATGCTTAATTGATTGACAGCTATTTTTCCTGATTCCAAAATAAACATAAGTAATAGGATCAGCTTGTTTATTAATTTAAGAAAGGAGAAGTAGCTGCTACCAGCCCCTTAAAATGTAGGTTTACTCCCCCCCCCTGAGAACAAAGAATCAGGCATGTTGAAATACAACATGCCTAATCCTTCCACAATAGATTTGCAGCCAGGAGAAAGTTAGTACAACCAGAAAGCCCAATAATGCACATTAGATTATTGTCTTTATCGACGGGTTCGATTAAGAATCTAATGTGGATGGGAGCTCCGGACAAGTTATTGCTGGGGGAAATATTGATCCGGGATGTTTTCGGACTGCCGATCATATTATCTCCTGTACATCTCTGGTGGCAACCTTTTGGTAGAGGGCACAAGATTGCTTGGCTGAATGATCATTCCTGTGTATGGGAGAGGTGGCCAAGATGGCTGGCGACCTAACAATCAGCCAAACCATCATTTGGGTGACAGCTATCTAATGGGTATGGTGAACATAAGGGCCAGCTTGAACAATCCAATCATCAAAGGAATAACTGTTTTGCTAGATTAGTGGTTGATTGGCAGCATCTTTAGTGAGCAGTCAGACGGCCATACAAATAGGACCGAGGTCGGAATGCAGTACATGGACTGGCCAGCAGCTTTCCCGACCCAAGCATGACAGCTTCATGTATTTCTATGCAGCTGTCACTCTCCTCGGGTTGGGAGAGCCGCTGGCCAGTCTGTGCACTGCATTCTGATCTTGGCCGTCTGACTGCGTCTTTACATTAGCCAATATTCGCAGATTGTGCTTTCTAACAATCGCATCAATGGACCTTTAAACATTAGGTTGTTGGCCAATCATACCAAAACTGGTATGTTGGGGAAAACATCCATAAAAAGTATAAATGTCTTTAATCAACCCCAATTTTGCTACTAGAGGGAACACCAAGTAGTGGACCCCCTTCTAGATGTCCATGTGTCTAGGCAGGACATATGAAAATTGATTGTGATAGTGAGGATATCCCCATTACTGATTTATGATACTGTATATTCATTTAATAGAATACCAATAATGCCATCAGGTTGTAGGCGAATGGCATCCTTGGATATATTACAGAGGAGATTATGCAATTCTCTACTGGAAAAAAAAACAGTTTCTCTAAATATGAAAGCAAATACAATCCATATGTGCTGCTGACGCAAGTTACGTAATTGTTGTATGTAGGTAAAGCTGTACTGCTTATACTCCAGAAAACTAGTTAGCAGTATGTGGGTTGGGTAAGAATATTAAGTTGGGTCCAAATGTTCAGTTTTATGTCATCAGTCAAGCAAGTCAATGTTTAGCCATCGACTTGTAGTATTATGGTATAACTAAACTTGGAGTAAATCTTTACAAGGAAGGCCTCAAGTGTTACTATTAGCTGTTTGTATTTATCATTCAGTAGTCTGTAGTCTGCTGTATCATTAGCAGGGTCTGTCTGTAGCTCTATATGCCTTTCTATCACATAAAACTGTTTAAATCCAAGTTATTGAGACACTTCTGGGTGCAGGTGGTAGAAAGTAATACTGTATATGGTAATAAACAATGGTCTCATATAAATAAGGGCGTAGAACCATAAAAAGTTGGATGGAAGTTTTGCAATACGGAAGGATATTGCTGGCTGGATGGTTGACTTGCCTTTTATCTGATCAAAGGTGTCAAAGGGTATCTCTTCTGTAGTTATTATGGGTCATGACCTTTGTATCAACACCTATATTTTACAAAAATCTGCACATCTTGACAGTGTTTAACACAATCATTACAACTAATACAGAATATTGAGTATTTTATTCTTTGTTGCAATACATTAAAAAGAACTACATTTTTAAAAGGGTTAAAAAACATATTTGCGCTGGAAAGGACTTGTGGGATTATTTGTGTGTGTCATTTACTCTACAGAGTCCCTTTATTTAGAAAGCGCGGATTACACCTCTGGAGAATAAATAATAACTGTCTTATAAATAATCACTATCTTTATAATGAAAATGTTCTCTCTAGTTAATGGCAGCAGGGCACAGAGAAGTATACGCCTTCCGTAGCCTAGATCCGGCAATGCTATGGATTACATGTACTCATTGTGGCTGGAGAGCTCTGCTACAATAGAAAATCCTGAACGAACTCTACACCGAGAGATTAGCACAGTCCATGTACTATAAATAACGTCTATTTAGGGCTCGATACTATATGTCACAATATAAATTGGCCATTAAGTAGAGCATATGTAAAGTTATTGCAAAGTTGAATGCATTTTTCTGAATATATACAGTGGTGTGAAAAAGTGTTTGCCCCCATCCTGATTTCTTATTCTTTTGCATGTTTGTCACACTTAAAAGTTTCAGATCACCAAACAAATTTAAATATTAGACAAAGATAACACAAGTAAACACAAAATGCAGTTTTTAAATGAAGGTCTTTATTATTAAGGGAAAAAGAAATCCAAACCTACAGGGTCCAGTGTGAAAAAGTGATTGCCCCCTTAAGACTTAAGTTAACTGACTGTGATTTATCACATCTTTGGGAAGCTCAGTTCAATTTCCTTAGCCACACACAGGCCTGATTACTGCCACACCGGTTCGCCATCAAGAAATCACTTAAGGCCCCGTCACACTTAGCGACGCTGCAACGATCCCGACAACGATACGACCTGTCAGGGATCGTTGCTGCGTCGCTATGTGGTCGCTGGTGAGCTGTCAAACAGGCAGGCTCACCAATGATCAGGGGAGCAGCGACATCATGGAAAGAATCTTTCCACGATGTCCTGGTTACGAACCTGCTGAAGCAGGAGCAGGCTGGTAACCATGGTAAACATCGGGTTACTAGGGGCACACGCGCACCTAGTAACCCATTGTTTATCATGGTTACCACTCTGCTACAGTGAGCGGGAGGTTACTGCTCACTTTAGCAGGCTGGTAACCATGGTAAACATCGGGTTACTAGGGGCACACGCGCATCTAGTAACCCGATGTTTATCATGGTTACCACTCTGCTACAGTGAGCGGGAGGTTACTGCTCACTTTAGCAGGCTGGTAACCATGGTAAACATCGGGTTACTAGGGGCACACGCGCATCTAGTAACCCGATGTTTACCATGGTTACCAGCCTGCTAAAGTGAGCAGTAACCTCCCGCTCACTGTAGCAGAGTGGTAACCATGATAAACAACGGGTTACTAGGTGCGCGTGTGCCCCTAGTAACCCGATGTTTACCATGGTTACCAGCCTGATTGCTGCTCCCACTGGTCACACACAGCGATGTGTGCTGACCAGCGGGAGGGCAACGACAAAAAAATGGTCCAGGACACTTTGCAGCGATCAGCAACCTCACAGCAGGGGCCTGATAGTTGCAAAGTGTCACACATAGCGACATCGCTGGTGAGGTCGCTGTTGCGTCACCAAAACCGTGACACAGCAGCGATCTTGCTATGTGAGACGGGGGCTTTAGATAGGACCTTCCTGACAAAGTGAAGTAGACGATAAGATCCTCAAAAGCTAGACATCATGCTGCGATCCAAAGAAATTTTTTATATATGTATGTATATATATACCTTATATATATAGATATATATATATATATACATATATTCTATATGTATATATATATATATATATATATGTATATATATGTATATATGCAGGTCTGCGTGTATATTTCTGTGTGCATATATTATATGTGTTTCTGTATGAGCTTGGGTGGATCCAAACAGCTGCTTAGGTATTGTAATTTGTAATCTATGTGTATATGTATGGTGACCCATCATTTTTCTACCTGCACTTTAGGAACCTGTAATGTAATATGATATCATCCCAACAGCTTCATAATAAAGATACCCCCTCCCCTATAATATATTCAGTTGTTGCTCTGTCTCTTAACGATAATCAATTAAACATGTACTCCTCTAATTGCTGCCAAATGAGTTAAAATTGACTTGATGCATCACATCCATTATGTAAAATGGAGTTGAAAAGTATGGCCTTCGCTCCTGGCCTTTCTGTAGATGCAGAATTAATGGTATTCTACATTCACCGCATGGCCTCCCTGCTTGATAAATGAATCTCACACTGGACATAACTAATACATACATACACTGGGAAGATAAAAGATGTCATATACCGCATGATGTTATTATATTCTTAAATGTTCATGTTTTAAACTTAGTTACTAACAGCCCGGGATGATGTGTATTTAAGTTAGGTCCACTTACAAAATTAGGGTTAGGGTATTCATTTAATAAAGTTTTTTTCATTTAAAGAGAACCTGTCATCGGATCAAAAGTGGCCACTTTTTGCTCTTGTTTTATTCCCACTGCTCCTCTGAGTATTTCTTTTTTTTTAAATCCGCCATTTGGTTCTAGAGATGTGAGCCTTTATATTTGGTGCTACTTTTTATTGCCTTTTCAAGGGAGCATGTCTCACAGGATAATTATGCAGCGCAGCCTAAAGCCACGCCCACAGAGAATCCTGTAAGCCACGCCCTCTTACTAGAGATTATAAAAATTAGTGCTAAATAAAAAGGCCCATATCTCTGGAACTTTATAGCGGAGTTTAAAAAAAAAAGAAAAAAAAAGAATACTCGGTGGAGCAGCGAGAATAAAGTAAAAGCAAAAACAGGCCATATTTAACCTGGTGATAGGTTCCCTTTAATTAAGTTTTTTTTTAAACAATATATTAATGCTTCGGACAGGTCACCAATGTATGATCATAGTTACATAGTTACATTCGTAGTTAGTTAACTGATAAAGGCACATGTGCATCAGATTTAACTATTTTTGGATTCTACATTAACACTTTCAAGATGATTTTTCATTTTTCTGCTTTTTTTTTTTTCAAGAGCCCTAGCTTTTTAATTTTTTCGCCAATATTGTTATATGATGGTTTGTTTTTTTGTGTGATGATTTATAGTTTTCATTAATTCCATTCATTTTACCATACATTGTATTGGAAAAATGAGAAAAAAAATTCAAGTGCAGTTATAAAAAATCCACCTCTGTTTTTTGAGGTTTTGTTTTTTACGGCATTCATTACACCATTAATATGACTCGACAATGTGACTCTCCACGTCAGTGCAATTGTAGCGATGGCAAACTTGTAAAGTTTTTTTTTTTTCCCTTAAGTGATAAAAAAAAAACAGAAATTTGTAAAAAAAAAAACCGATTGGTTTGTGTTGTCATTTTCTGAGACTTGTAACATTTTTATTTTTCTAGCGATGGAGCTGTGTCAGGGATGTTTTTTCAGCATGACGAGTTGATGTTTTTAGTGGTATTATTTTGGGGTACATGGAATGTTTTCATCACTTTTATTACATGTTTCTTTTTATTTATTTCTTTATTTTTGAAGTAGGGAAACTTTTTTTTACATTTTCCTTTTTCAGTGCCCTTAGGGGACTTGAACCTGTGATTGTTTTATAGTTTTTTCTTTATACTGCTATACCATAGTATTGCACCATATTAAGAAAATCATGGCCTCCTATGGAGATAAGCCATTGACTGAGATTTACAGGAGTATCAAGATGACAGCCATGGGGGCCTTCACCAGCTGCCATGGCTACCCATTGGTATCTTGCTGTCAATGGATGCCTGTGGGGGCCAATGCGTGCCTGAAACAGGGTGTCTCCTTGATCGCCTAAAATAGCAATGTCAAAAACGGGGAGGTCAACAGCGCCGTGGCATCATGACATGGGCCATGACCTTTCGCACACATGAGCAGAACCCTCCCAGTTCCCATGGCACTTGGATGTCTAGAGCCATGGGAGAGGCAAGAAGATTCCAACACGACCAGCGGGAGATCAAAAGATGTGGTGAGGACCGGGTGGTGAGTAGCGGAGGGGCCATTTATGAAAAATGGTTGCAAGCGGACACCATTTTGTTGGATCCATGTGGAAGCAAATTACAAATCTGCATTTTGGTGGATTTTTGTAAAATCCAAGTAGAATATAATTCCACTTGAATCTATTCGCTCATCCCTAGTTAATGGCCTTTACTAAGGATAGGCTATCAACCTTAATGTCAGAAAGTCCCTTTAAGAAACCAGCCACATGCCAGTTTTACCAACACGAGATAAAAATAAAAGTGGCAATTGCTCTTCATATCATGAGGTCACTACAAAGCTGAGAGGGGCTTGTCACGCCAGTTGACACTTCAGTTTTAGTAAATAGTCATATTTGCCATGATATTACAATTCTCACGCATCTTTCCTTCTGATTCTGGATTGTGCATTTCTCAGTTTTTCCATGAATAACTGATGTGCTGCCATTGTTTCTACAAGGTCTAGCACTGCCAGGACTGATTGGATCATTTCAGTTTTAACATGTGTTCCAAGATTTTTGACATGGGAAATATATATATTTTTTTAATAAATCAGATAGTTTTAGCATATAAAACATGTTCAACGAATACAAAAAAACAATCCCATCCTACTATTGTCCATTCTGTTTCCAATTCAATACATCAGAATCAGCAATAGAGGCATTGTTCAAACATATTTATAGTGACAATACAATGACTAAACATGTTCTTATATACAGGCTTGGACTGGCCCACAGGAGAACAGGAGAATCCTCCGGTGGGCCACCACCCTCTTATATGACTAATACTTGGCACAATATACTTGATCTCTATGTATAGACAAAGGCAGCATCTTATTCATTTAACAATATTGTTAATTCATTGTTATATAAATTTATGATTGAGGATAATGTCACATTTGCATGGAGCTGAAAAGTGGTGCCCTGGAGTTGGGTACTGGTGGGCCCCTCTCACCTCAATCAGACACTACTTGTGTCTCTTGAATTCAGAAAGTCTGTCTTCTCCTATATGACTATTTCAGATTAATGCCAGTATGGAGTGAGCTATCGTTTTATTTATGAACAATATTCTAGTAGCCAACCCAGGGGTTGTTAGCTACGGTGTCCATTATTTTTGTCAAATGTAGCATTTTTCTTTTTTGCACATAATTGAAGTACAGTTATTTACCAAAAAAAAAAGACGTCAGGAAAGCCAAGTGTTTTCTTGGGGGGGTTATTGAATGATTTAAAATATTTTGTTAGTGTGTTTTATTTCACCTGGAATATACAGTACATGAATTGTAGATCTGTAATGAGATAAATATTGGTATTCATACATAGCCTAGATTCTAAGCAATTAATTATCTAGATTTCCTGGTTTAGATGGAAATGGTTAAACATCAGTGTCTATATAGTAATATGGGTTTTCTAGTTAGTTCAGAAAAGTATCAGTGTACAGTGCACCAGATCATTGAAGGTCAGCGTCATAGAAAATAACAAGTGCCCATTGTTTTCGGGTTTTTTGACAGTCATCACCATGTCATCAATAAATTGGGTGGTCTGTACAGTCACTCTGCCATATGGCCATATAGCTGTGACTGTATCCTAAGCCCACTAAGGCACTTTATCCCAGGAAGATCTTATTTTTATGATTGGGACAGCTATTCTGTGGCGGCGAGCGGGATGTACCAGTGCAGTTCCATTTGCTGGGTACATTTTAATAGCAAACATCTGTAAATTAGAAGATGGCGACCACCCACTGCAGAACTGAAAAGGCATTGTTTAGGATTGCTTGCTTTTTAATGTGCCCATGGAATGTGATTGGCACAAATCCAAACCATTGTTCTTATTTTAAAAGACCTGTTGTGGCGGCTATGTTTATCCCTTATTATATGATAACATATTAGTGCATGTATCTTCTTTCAACAAACTCATCCAACTAAAGCAATTACATTCTAGAATACTATATTTTCACCTCGGAATTAGATTTTTCTAGTAAAAATATCATTAATACTATTATAATGTAGTATAATCACACTGATTATGCAATTTTTCTTCTGATATTAATTTGCAAAAGCACTGTATAATTTAATTGTCTGCCTGTAAATGGTGATTGCTTGTATGTATGTCGCCAGTGATGAAAAGCACATGATACTTTGTGTTTGTATGCAGTAATGAAGTCAATTTGTAATAAAAGATTGGTGGCAATGAATCTGTGTCATTCTCAATGTGTCATTGTTCTCAGATCTAGTGTATTTGTGAACCATTGTGTTACATTGTGTTAAGACCAAAAGTTTCTATGCCATAATTTTTGGACATCAAGTGTTGTTCTGTCAATGTTCTGGCACCCTAAGTGTTAGGAGGTGGTTTAGTATGTTAGTGATCTGGCACCCCAGCATGAGGTCATTAAAGGCTATGGACACATCCAACATGGAGAAGACTATTTTTACATATTTTAGTAGTAGAGATGAGCGGATTCAAATTATCCTGTTTGTGTGTATTTTACTGGGAATTTCAATTTGTAGCAAAGTTTTTCTCTGCTAATCAAAGGACCCTTATTATGGTCTGGGGTCTCTTTAGGGCCAGAGCATAATTAACATAAAATACTTCAACGTAAAAATACTTATGCTCACCTTACAGTTCTTATCTCTTGCCTTTCCGCTCTTCACCATCCCCGTCTGGTCCTTGGCATATCTACTTATCATTGCATCTGAGCACTGTATCTATGAGCCTCTTCACCACTAGACTGGGACTATCTACTCTGATGAGGCCCAGGGCATTTCTGCATGTAAGTTCATAGCGCCATGACGTCACAATGTGCACCATGACCTTGCATGTGCATGTGTGGAAATGTCACGAGCCTCATCAGAGTCATAAGTCCTGACCTAGCATGAGGAGGCCTGGAAATTCAACACTCGGCAGCTGTGATAGGAAGACGCGCCAAGGACTAGACTGGGGACAATGCAGAAGCAGTTAGGTGAGTATTTTACTTTATTTGTTAACCTTTGATTGCCGACATTTTGTTGAATCCACAGAGAAGCAAATTATAAACAATCCGCATTTTGGTGAATGTGGATTTTTGTAATATTCGAGTAGAATTCAATTCCATTTAAATATATTCTCTCATCTCTATTTACTTATATTTAGGTCATAAAATTGCACTAAGATTCAGTCTGCAATCTTCATTCCTTTCTTCATTTTCAGACATCTGATATGCACTTTTCAGCCTGATCCAAGTTTCAGACTTTTCCTGCTGTAGTGTCTCTCCATGTACTATAGGCTGGATGTGAGTTCTGTGCATATACAGGGTGCTGCTTTCATGTCTCAGCACAGATCCAAAACTGCATTTACTTCCTCTATATGTTCTTTTATTCCTTATCTATAGAATCTTTTCTCTGCTCTCCATAAAACGTTAGATACTGTCTCCTCTCTCCAATGAAGATCTGTGTACATTCCTCTCCCTTCTGCTATCTGTAACACTGAGACATGGGAGAGGGAGCCATCAGGAACTCCAAACACTCTGCAGCAGCAAAATGTAAGAACATTTTTAGAGAAGAATATTTACAAAGTTACCTAAAGAGATTGTCCATTACTTTAGCAATGATGACCTATCCTAAGGATAAGTCATCAATGTCTGATCAGTCGGGGTCTGACACCTGACACCCCCACCAATTAGCTGTTATAGGTGTTGGCGACGGCAGCCCCCGACTGGAAGAACTAATTTGCGAAGCTGGTCCATCCTCTGATAGCGGCTGAGGCTTGGTGCTACACATCTGCTTCCTATTCAAATCAATAGGAGGTGGATGTGTAGTACCCTGCGATGACCACTATCAGATGATGGTCAGCTCCGCAAGTGACTACTCAGGCTGGCGGCCGCCAACACCGATAACAGCTGATTGGCAGGGGTGCCGGGTATTGGACCCCGACTGATCAGACATTGATGACTTCTCCTAAGGATTGGTCATGAATGCTAAAGTTGTGGACAACCTCTTTAATTTTGCATTCAGGAAATATATAAACAATTGAAAAGCATATTGGTCAATGAAACAATCGGTGATGCGTGGTTTCAAAATAAGCAAATATTTCAGTTTTTATAGCTAGAATTTTGTTCCTTGCCTTTAGGATAGCAATCCTTTAATCTGTAATAAGAATATCAACTTTGCTAAACAGAAAATTTGTAGAAGGTGTCTGGAATAGATAAAGACCTTATTTATCCAAATATAATCTTTAAACAAGGTATTGTATAGCTAGATGCACATTAGTTATATGTACAAACATATCCTATGTGCCATTTAAACATGATGCAAATGGAGTATTTTGGAGTTGTAATCACTGCTAGAATGTTTCTGTAACATGGATTCAGTGCTGTATGGGCTTATACATTTCTATGGGCGGTGAATTGAAGATCGATTAACACAGTTCCCTTAGACAGCTATGTGCATGAACCCTAAAGGTATGTTCACACAGCTTGCTGTTACGCTGTTTTTTTCCAAATGAAAAATGCAGAGTTGGCAGGAAAAATACTGCGTACATTACACATATTTTTGTATAATTTTTTTTTATGAATTGGTTAAGACTGGCAGCAAAAAACACTAAAGGAATCGACATGCTGCAGACAGTCTTTAAAAACGCGCACCGCAGCTCAGAAAATGCAGAAACACAAGTGAATACAATTTTAGAAAATGTATTTTCCTGCAACTGTAAAGTGCAAACACAGCTACGTGTGAACAGCCCTCAATAATTCTGTTTGATTCCTCTTATGGCTGCAATATACAGAGTGACTTTTGATTGATTCACATTGAATTATGCAAATATGATTTAGATTGTAGATTAAATTAGTTATGGACTAGAACAAGCAATGCATGGCTGTATAATTGTACCAAAAACATGAAATCTAAGTTATAACTATGCGGCTTACTGTTTAGCAAATAGCCATAAACTAAAACTGACGGCTTATTCTGTAGGATTCTCGCAAACCAATTGTTCAGTCATTCAGGTATTGGTCATATTTAGAGAAATAAAAAAAATAAGTAAAGTACCTGCTTTAGGCCAGAGGTTAACTCCTCTAGTTTGCCTGCACCAGCCTGACGTCACACCTCTTCCTACAAATATTGCTTTGATCAGTCCCTATTTCCATGTGGAACTGATCTGGCAACTACGGTATATAATTTTGTGAGGCTGCAGCTGCAGTGGAAGATTCATTATAAACCTTAGTCCAGGTGAGAAAAGAATTGTAGTCTACAGATATTCAGTTTAACAAGAGCAATGGAAACATTTCCTGAGGGTTTCAGAAGGGAGAGAATGAATGATCATGTAACATAAATGTACTGTAAATTGTGGCTGATGTTATGGAAACATCAGAATATGTCATCAGTTAAGGCAAATATTATGTGCAACATTGAAATACGAGTCACATCTAAATCTGATGTGATGATTGGGTGTTATACTAAGGACAATGAGAGATTGGCTTCTCTTTAGCTCTTCTTTTACTTTACTTATTGACTTACCAAGACATTCATCATATTCACAATATTAGGTCTATTATATATAATAAAAGAAGAGTTCGGAACATAACCTAAAATCTTATGTTTACTCTAAATTAGACTAGTGGGTTTATTCAATAAGTGTATGGCTCACAATTAGGGAAGAGCGGACAAATGGAGGTAAGAGTTCTGGTACTCGACCCAAACCTTAATCCAAAGTTCAGTTTGGGTACCAGAACCGAACTCGAACTTGAACCAGAACCTGAACCCCATTGAAAAGAATGGGCACCCAAACTTTTGAGCTGGAAAATTCTCTCTCTCTTCTCCCGGACTTCCCACATAACTCCAAACATTTCAACAGACTTCTGGGAAACTCTGTGTTCGGTGTTTAGCACCGGACACTAACGATCCGGTACTAACCCCAAACTTTTGAGTTTGGGTTCGCTTATCTCTATTCACAATATTTGACAGCAAAAGGCAGAAGGTTTAGGGCACACCCTGTTCTACAAGGAAATAGTCCCAAAGTGCAAAGAATTTCCCACATAATGCATCTACAGTAAAGCCCCTTCACTTTGGACGGTGAGAGTGTTAGGTCCCTATAAAGAGCAATCCAGGGGGTCTAGAAAGAAGCTCTGTCCATATCCTAATGAACTATGTGGAAACTTTCACCTTCTGTAAACTCTATCAGTCAATCAGCATGCCGAGAGTAATTGTATGATGTAAATTCCCATTATCCTCCTTGGTTCTTCTCACCAGCTAAGAGGGATCAGTGCAGAGTGGGATACCTCTAAAGTTGTGTGTAATGTGCTTTATTCCAGATCTCATAGAAGTACTTTGGGTGTCCATTAGTACTCTAGGGATGAAGGATTCATTACAGCATCTTACATACAGTATGCTTTGAAAGTGTTTTTTCCTGGTGGCAAATGGCTTTTACTGCTACAAAGTCTTTTTTGTATTGGTAGTGTTAGAGGCAGCGCAAATTTGAATAACATGTCCGTGTTTAAACACGTACGTGAGAAAATGGTACCGGTGTCAGTGTTTTGCATCGGTGTGATATCCGTGTATCAGTTTTTACCATCAGTGTGTCATCTGTGTGTCCTTTTTTACCATCAGTGTGTCATCATTGTGTTCTTTTTTTTACCATCAGCGTGTCATCTGTGTGTCCTTTTTTACCATCAGTGTGTCATCTGTGTGTCCTTTTTTACCATCAGTGTGTCATCTGTGTGTCCTTTTTTTACCATCAGTGTATCCTTTTTTCACCATCAGTGTGTCATCTGTGTGTCCTTTTTACCGTCAGTGCGTCATCTGTGTGTCCTTTTTTACCATCAGTGTGTCATCTGTGTGTCCTTTTTTACCATCAGTGTGTCATCCGTGTGTCCTTTTTTACCATCAGTTTGTCATCTGTGTGTCCTTTTTTACCATCAGTGTGTCATCCGTGTGTCCATTTTTACCATCAGTGTTGTATCCGTGAAAGAAAATGGGTACGACACATACCCGTTGCAATACGGACGTGTGAATGATGTCTTAAAGGGGTATTCCAGCCCTGTTCTCCACTGGCCACATGGCTCAGCCAGGAGGAGTTAGATGAAGTGGCTAGTTGCACATGCACCTTGCACTCCATCATCTATGGCATTGATAAGTAGAGGCAAGGGATTTGTGCAACTGCCTGCAGGTATGCGGCTCTCAAAAAAATCAAGATAGAAAGAGAGCAATGATCTATCCAGTGATAGTTTGTTCACTCAAAATAGTCAAAAGAGTGAACTGGAAAAAGTTTTGACAGGCAAGATAAAAAAATGCTATTGTACAGCAACTATATCAGCCTGTAACTGGACTCACACGCTGTCAGGAAGAGCTGTGTAGTTTCTTGCTTATAGAGCAAGCAAAGAAAGCAACAAGGTATCGGACAATGAATCATTACATGTGCGTTCAAGCCTCGCACTGAGCAGTAGTGGACACAGGTAGACGGGGCCCCTGTGCACAATGTATGGGCCAATAGCTCATCATAATGCACAATTCCACCTGCTTTGGAGGTGGTAGTGGACCCCTTTATCTCTTGGCCCTTGTGCGGATGCACAGGTTGCTCCAGTGGTATATAAGCCCCTGGCCAAAAGTATGATGAGCCTGAAGATGTGTTCACTACTAATCGATGTCAGGGAAAAACAAAATCCACAGGATGTTTACATGTGTCATTATTTTGGATGTACTGTATATTTCCCCTATTAAATTAGTTAATATTTGTGTATAAACTGTGTTTTTACCCTGATTTTGCATTTTTTATTTTTTTTACATATTTTATAAAAAAAAATCTACATGTGCTTATATACTATTGTAATCGCATAGACTAGAACAAATTAGGTTATGATGGGAAAAATACAGCTAAGGTCGCGTTCACACGTTCAGTATTTGGTCAGTTTTTTACCTCAGTATTTGTAAGCCAAAACCAGGAGTGGAACAATCAGATGAAAAGTATAATAGAAACACGTCACCACTTCTGTATTTATCGCCCACTCCTGGTTTTGGCTTACAAACACTGATGTAAAATACTGGCCAAATACTGAACGTGTGAACGTGGCCTTATCCTGATGATCTGTTACTTGGTCACACATGCCAGATCGGGGACATTCAGCCCAACCTGCATTTCCTGAAGTCAGGAAACTGTGATTTATTCGACTACCTTACATGCAATGATGAGACTGAATCAATACTAGTAATAGTTACCAGTTATTATTACGTCAAACAATGTGACACATATCTCTTTGGTGTTCATTAGAAGCTAGTATGCTCAGGCGTTCACAAACCGCTGGTGGCAAATAGCAAAATTAGCTAATTCCAGAGAAGTGAGGGAGACGATAATAATAGTAATTGCCTCCCTGTCTTACAGCATCGCACAAGGTTTTAATTCAGGTTTCCTCTGCAGAGTGAAAATGCAATGAGCCTGCAGAAGAATGAATGAGAACTCTGCTGTGGCGCTGCCTAGTGAGCGGGTATTATAGCTGTTTATTTAGATGGAGGTTCCTGGTTACTGAGCTTTGTCCTCTAATTCTTTAAAAAAAAAATCACTATTAACCATTCAACCCCCCTGGCCAGTATCAGCCACCGTGCTTTCATTATGGGGGATTTCAGTGACAAAAAAAAGAAAAAATTATAAGAAGTAACAAAATACCATACATTTCACATGCACCTGAGTCATTTTTTGCAGTGTGCATTGCACCAAATGTGCCTAATACTATTATTTTTGCCAGTATTTTTTTTTTCAACTCACAATCTTTATAACAAAAAAATGGATGTTTTGTAACTTTCACATTGGCCACTGAGGCTGTTTTATACTGTACAGATGAATTTTCAGAAGTCTCATGACAGGCAACTGATAACACATTCAGAAAAGGTGTAAAACATCCCCACTGGCCAGTGTAAAAATTGCTAAATTTCTATTTCTATTTTTAAATACAGATCGTGACATAGAAAAAACATTTCACATAAAATCCTGATTTAAATAGTAGGTTATACTCTCATGACACATTACCTTTAAATTTGTGATTTACTTTCAGGCTTGGACTGGCCCACAGGAGGACAGGAGATTCCTCTGGTGGGCCACCACCCTCTTATATGAGCTGTACTTGGCACAATATACTTGAATCACTATGTACAGATAGAGGCAGCATCTTATTCATTTAACAATCTACCCATTGTTATATAAATTTGTGATTGAGGATAATGTCACATTTGCATGTGGTTGAAAAGTTGAGCCCTGGAGTTGGTTACTGGTGGGCCCTTGGCACCCCAATCCGACACTCCTTACGTTTAAGCCAGTCCACAGATTTCTTGAAAATTGACATTTTTTTGCTGCTTGTTTAAAATGTTGCATCTTAATGGTCTAACTTAGACCTCATCCAGACACAAGCTTTTTTATTGTAGTTAAAAAAAAACGGACTGATTTCCATCAGATTTTCATTAGTATTTGTTCAGTATGTCACATTTTATCATTAGTGATTTTCTCATAAGCCAAAGAAAAAGAACATTTATGTGTGCTGCACATGATTTTCATGGAACAACAGACTTGTATGGGTGATTTTGGTCCTTGACTTGAATAAATAACCTATATGTCTATGAAACATGGTCCCCAAAAAAACATGTGAACAGCACCGTAGACTATAATGGGCATGAGCTCTAGCCGTGTCTATGGATAGAAAACATACGTGAAAAATGCATATCTGAATGTAGCCATGAACCCATGTCTGTCCCGAACCACATCCCCTTGGCTAGGCAAAACAAAGAAAGTGGTGCATGCAGCCAAAAATGTTATGTTTGGGGATGAAAAAATGTATAAAACATAAAGTGCAACCTAGGCCATTTATGCATATGGTCCAATGTACAGGGTAGGCCATTTATATGGAGACACCTAAATTAAATGGGAATGGTTGGTGATATCAACTTCCTGTTTGTGACACATTAGTATATGGGAGGGAGAAAACTTTTCCAGATGGGTGGTGACTATGGCGGCCATTTTGAAGTCGACCATTTTGGATCCAACTTTATTTTTTTCAATGAGAAGAGGGTCGTGTGACACATCAAACCTATTGAGAATTTCATAAGAAAAACAATGGTGTGCTTGGTTTTAACGTAACTTTATTTCTTCATGAGTTTTTTACAAGTTTATGACCACTTATAAAATGTGTTCAAAGTGCTGCCCATTGTGTTGGATTGTCAATGCAACCCTCTTCTCCCACTCTTGACACACTGATAGCAACACCACAGAAGAAATGCTAGCACAGGCTTCCAGTATCCGTTGTTTCAGATGCTGCACATCTCATCTCTTCACGCATAGACAATTGCCTTCAGATGACCCCAAAGATAAAAGTCTAAGGGGGTCAAAATGGGAGACCTTGGTGGCCATTCAACTGGCCCACGACGACCAATCCACTTTCCAGGAAACTGTTCATGTAGGAATGCTCGGACCTGACACCTAAAATGTGGTGGTGCACCATCTTGTTGGAAAAACTCAGGGAACGTGCCATCTTCAGTGCATAAAGAGGGCAACACATCATCATGTAGCAATTTCAGAAATCCAGTGGCATTGAGGTTTCCACTGATGAAGAATAGCCCCACTATCTTTGTACCCCATATACCACACCGTACCATCAAGATACGAGATGTGCAGCATCTGAAACAACGGATACTGGAAGCCTGTGCTAGAATTTTTTCTGCAGTGTTGCTATCAGTGTGTCAAGAGTGGGAGAAGAGGGTTGCATTGACAATCCAACACAATGGGCAGCACTTTGAACACATTTTATAAGTAGTCATAAACTTGTAAAAAACTCATGAAAGAATAAAGTTACGTTAAAACCAAACACATCATTGTTTTTCTTATGAAATTCTCAATAAGTTTGATGTGTCACATGACCCTCTTCCCATTGAAAAAAATAAAGTTGGATCCAAAATGGCAAACTTCAAAATGGCCGCCATAGTCACCACCCATCTGGAAAAGTTTTCCCCTCCAATATACTAATGTGCCACAAACAGGAAGTTGATATCACCAACCATTCCCATTTAATTTAGGTGTATCCATATAAATGGCCCACCCTGCACTTATTCCACTGGTAAGAATAATTCTCTTATCACCTTCAATACCTTAGATCACTGCTTGGAGACTGAATGTAATAGCATATTAATATCTCAGCATGTTTTATGCTTTATTATATTACTTATATTTATAATGTCATGGAGAGTCAATTTAATCAGTTTAATAATAGTACATTACGGACTTCCTCTTTGTTGTCATATTAACAATTAATGCTTTCTCTAGGGACATAGTTGCTATGAACCCAGTGTTTATTAGCTGTATGTGTTTGTATTTTTTATATGAATTTTGAGTAACTCTAAATTTCCACCACACTTGGTGTGTAATAATAATAATAATAATCTTTTTATTTATATAGCACCAACATATTCTGCAGTGCTTTACAATTCAGACAATTTACAGACATTATGGCCACTGTCCCCATTGGGGCTCACAATCTAGATTATGTTTTGCAGAATGCATACAGTATACCGAGGTGTATGTTTTTCTGTCTACAATTGTGGCCAAGAGTTTTGAGACTGACACAGATTTTGGTTTTTCCAAAGATTGCTGCTTCAGTTGATATAGTGTCAATTTGCATAAGCTCTAGATTATTATAAAATGTGATCAGATGAATTGCAAAGAAAAATTGCAAAGTCATTACTTGCCATGAAAGCTAACTCAATCACGAAAAAAACCTTTTCCACTGATTTTCATTCCTACTGCAAAATGATCATTTTACATAATTTCTGTGATCTTCTCAAGGACATTGCTGCTTCTAAGATTGCCCCTAAATTAAGCATTTATTAGGTCATTAAGAACTTCAAAAAGAAAGGTTCACTTGATATAAAGAAGGCTTTAGGGTACTCAAGAAAGTCCAACAAGTGCCAAGGACAATTCCTAAAGTGAATTCAGCTACAGAATAATTTTAACACCAGTGCAGAGCTATCTCAGGAATGGCAGCAGGCAGGTGTCAGTTCATCTTCACGCACAGTGGATCAAAGGCTTTTGGAGACTAACCTAATGCCAAGAATGGCGACAAAGAAGCCAATTCTCTTCAAGAAAAACATAAAGGAAGGATTGACATTCTGCAGGAAGTACAGGGTTGGGATTGCAGAGAACTGGGGTAAAGTTATTTTCTATGATAAAGTCCCCTTCAGACAGTTTGGGACATCTGGAAGCATGATTGTCCATAGATGAAAATGTAAGCCCTATTATGCTTTTCATCCAAGGGTGTGGATTTACTCATTATTTTGCCGTATATCACTGCCATGAATAAAGAATGGGGCCTAAACATCTTCCAAGAGAAACTTCTTCCAACAATTCAGAAGCAATTTGGTGATGAACAATGCTTATATCAGCAAGAAAGAGCACTATGGTAAAAGTAATAACTAAGTGGCTCGGTGAACAAAATATAGAAATTTTGGGTCCGTGGCCAAGAAACTCTCCAGAACTCAATCACATTGAAAACCTGTGGTCAATCCTCACAAAGTGGATGGACATACAAAGACACAGAAATTCTGATAAACTTCAAGCACTGATTAGGCAAGAATGGGTTGCCATTAGTCCAGATTTGGCCCAGAATATCCAGCATGCCAGGGCGAATTGCAGAAGTCTTGAAAAATAATTGGCAACACTGTTCTACATTAAGTCTTTGAATAAACGTGATGTATTTGTCAGTAAGAGTTAAAAAATTTGGGAAATGCCTATAATTCTACTTAGCCAAACAAACATTGGATTAAAAGATCTGAAGCTCCAAACGTTGTGAAAAGCAAAATTTGTGTCAGTCTCAAAATTTTTGGCCACGACTGTACAGTTATATTTGAAAGTGTATGGGACACCACTTGTAAATACTGCTTAGGCTGCAGGATCTGTACAAATCCCGACCATACATAGATCAAAAATATTCTCTGTTAGCACCCAGATGTAGCATTTCCTAATATGACATACATGCCATAAAATAGCAAGATATTCTGATGATAAAATTTCAACTCAATACCTAACCACACATATCAAACCGCTTGTGCTGAGAAAGTCTCCAGTTACAGTTTCTGCATACATCTTCTTGCATCATGGTTGTGTGCTAGGTTGTGCGTAGTGTGTACATTTACTCATTAGCATATAATATCATATACATTGGAGATATTTCTGGACTACATGCCATCTGTACACACCAAATCTGATATGAATTTCTTCTAAATGTTCATAAACATAAACATTTTAGGAAATATGAGCTCAAGAAGAAATGTTGGCATTATTATTCACAGTATACATATCATGCGTAAACTGTTTGTGTTGTCTACTAATAAGGGACCAGTACAAAACTATACAAAAATAACCAAAACGACAACACTTCGTTTTTTCTCCTAAGTCGGGGCTCCCAATTGCTCTTTCATTGGTCACCAAACAATCGAATCACAACCATTTACCTAGGGGAATTTGGAAGGAAAAGACTTTTGTTTTGCTGTTCAGTATTTCTTAGATCTTTTTCCCTCATAATTTTTAATAATTGTCCATTCACATTAGTATATAGATAGCACTTAAAGGAATGGTATGACATTTGAAAAACACAATCAGGTCTTCCTTTACTCTCAAAAATAGCATCCTACTTGTTCTTGAATTTAGATTGTCAGCGCAGCTATATTTTTCTCTAGTGTCATACAACCCTTTTTAGGTATAAAGGGAGGTATCACTAGTCAGAGACACCTCTTCAAAATGACTTTAATTGTGCTATGCCTAGATAGTGTAACTTTGACCATGATCATTTTCCCACTCACTATTTCCAAACACAATACAGTTGGTTATATCATCTAAATTAAAATGATGGCACTAATACCAACCACCGTCTTCAGCTGTTCCCAGTGCCGCTTCTGTCCCAATGCGTCATCTTGTGACCTCAACTTCAGACTGACTGGAAGTCAGAGGTAACATGCCATCACAAGCTCTCAATGCAAGTTCTGGCCTTGTTTTGGCTCTCATAAACTTACATTGATTTGTGACTTCCGGCTCGCCAAACAAACACTGGAGCAGGCTGGCAGGTCACAACCTGCAGAAGACAACCGGAGCAGTGTCGAGAACAGATGAAGACGGTGGCTGGTGAGTATAATACTAGGGACAGGGAACTTACATTAGTTGCACCTCCCCAGCACTAAAAAAAACCAAAAAAAAACGCTGGAGTGGTGCTTTAAGTTTGAATTTTACTTCTAGATGTAGCACCAATTACTATCATGGTGCTATTAGCACTAATATCTGGTGATACACATAACTATCATTTGAATGATGCTTGACATACTTGCTCTGAGTTTTTATTGCATATTACATAAATGAATAACCTGCAATAATTGTATTAATAGTCCTTGTCAGATAACACAGTGGACAAGGGCTACTTGGCTAATGCACCATATCAGAAGATATCACTGATCTTATGTGTCAAAATAAAAAAAAAATTTTCCACTGACTGATGACCTGCAATTATTCAAATATTGGCACATCAGGGACAATAGTAGCTTCTTTGTAAAGCCTATAGTTAAAACTTTTATAAAAACCCTTTTGCCAATTAAGAGGTTCTATGCCATTATCATAATTTTGTTTTATTTGGTGTAGGAGTTTACTATGCAGCCGAACACCAATTCTTTTTGAGCCACTTGAATTTTTTTTACTTTACCATGCCAAAATGGTGAACCACATATATTAATTAGCTGTAGCTAGCCATAATATAACATTATATACAAGGATGAATGCTTATTTTTGTAATCCTCCTCTCTTAATTTAAATCATATGTGTAATGAGTAACCAAAATGAAACTTTTTTTCCCCTTTACATTTTAGGGCTAGCCATGAAAACCTCATATGTATGTTGTTGGCCAGTAAACATGGCCACCATGAAAAAGAATAAAGTCAAATAAAAAAAAGTAACGACAATGATGCCTTCATTGTTTAGGAACAAGGCAACATTATAGAGCTAATTCGGCTCTAAACCCATATTAAACATGATAGCTTCCTTAACTCCTTTGCTGCCAAAGGGGTCGGCGGCACATTGAAAGTCTTGCTGGCAGCCAAGTGGTTGTAACATCTATTTTTCAGCTAATGACTTTCCTGCAGATGAAAATAAAATGTCCTTATAAAAAGATGATTTATTAGAAAAAGGCTGAGACATGGAGGAGACGCATTAATAGGATCCAGACATGGTCATGCAGAATCTTCCTATTTTCCTATGCTATGTATGAGAAATAAAATAAGCATTGCTTGCATATAAAAAATAAGGAGCCTTGACACGCATAGTCTGTGAGAACAGGGCTGATGTGAGGAAGAACAAGGAGGTGTAACAGTGGCTGTTAAATCCCGGAAAGTTTTATATAGCATGTATCTGGTCCCTTTTAACCTACATAGTCTTCTTTACATGACCTTTCAAGATGTTTGCTGCACAATGGCTTCTTTTATCTGAAGCTCTTCCAATTGATAAAGTAATCAACATTGAAGTAAATTTTTTTCTTTGGGGGAAATTTATTAAAATTTGTGCAAAGAAAAAGTGAAGGAGTCTCCTCTATCAATCAATGAGACTTTCCTTTGTAAAAAAGGGTTCTATAAAATAAGGACATGAATCTGATTGGTCAAAGTGAGCAATTTCTTAATTTTTTCCCCATTAATTTTAATTAAATTAAACAAAGTGCATTTTAGTTCTATTGTGGTTAAAGTCACATCTCGCGGAATGCAAATGTGTCGGAGGAAAAGTCTTGGCCACTATTCATAGGCTGGAAAAACTGTTTTAGTTGCTAAAGTTTTAGGGCATGACCCTGGAGTTCACCATGATAGATATATAATTGACAATTACCCCTTTACTTCCGATCTCTAGAGCTCCTATTTTATGCAGCACAGTGGATAAGTGGTTAGCATTACAGTTTTGCATCGCTAGTGTCTTGGGTCCGAATCCGATGAAGGCCAACATCTGCATGGAGTTTGTATGTTCTCACAGTGTTTCTGCGGGTTTCATACCCGGTACTCCGGTCTCCTTCCACAATCCAAAGACATACTGATAGGGAATTTAGACTGTGAACCCGTTGATAACAGTAAATAATGACCACTTCCACCCTTACAATCACATTGGTAGTAGGGTTCTCAGGCTTCTGCAGCACCTCTTCTGGTTCTGTTTAATGTGTGAAAGGCAGTCTAGTCCTACGAATTCTCTATAGGGAAGTGATCCATGTATCCCAACATCTACAGCATAATCGGTCTCATGGATACAGTGTCTAACTGATAAACCAAATACATTTTTAGGCAGAGCATTGTTATTAGTCCATCAACATCCCTCAATCACATCTTAGGCATCTTCTCCAAGTCCTTTGAGAATATCGTAGAAATTGTATGTATGTATGAAAAAAATGCTAATGTTGAAGCTTCCTAAAAAATATATTCTATATAAAGTGATCTTGGTTTGTTGCCTTAGTGGTCTATCTTTAAAGTATCTTACTTTATGTATCCACTTCTCTTATCAGGACTTATGCTGCCCGTTTTTTGTGTGGTGGAGCAAATGGACAGCCGGGAAGAACATGCTGAGTTTGTACTGGTTCGGAGAGATGTCCTTTTCAATCAATTGGTAGAGACGGCTCTTCTAGCTCTGGGATATTCTCACTCATCTGCAGCTCAAGCACACGGTATGATAGATCATTCATTTTTTTTAGTATCTTTGGGATGGTAAGATGACTTTCCTTTTTGAAAGGACTGTGACTGTCAGTGATGATTAATATTTTATGCTGAAAAACTGGTTAGTGCACATACAGTATAAATAGCATACTTACATCTAAAAAAAGAATTACCCATAAATACACATTTTTCAGTTGTCCCCTTCTGTCATGTTGTTAGGAATTCTGTACAGTCATTGCTTTGTCCATCTCAAATTGTAACCCAGCTTTCCCAGAGAACTGAATGACAATTTGCCTAGTATTACAATCTCTGTATTGATAGATCACTAGGCAGTTACACCAGCCAAGAGTCTGGAACAACTCCTATAAAACTGTAACTACATCCATTGCTATCAAACCAGGGGCAGATGAAGACAGAAGAGGGCCCTGTGCAAGAATAGTACATGGAGCCTTTGCATTTCAATTATTCATAATAAGGCACCCCTTTATGTGATTGTGAGCAAAGCTGCTTGCTGCTTTGGAGGTGGGCCTCTTTAGCTCCTAGGCCCCTGTGTGTCCCCATAGGTTGAACCAGTGATATGTCTATTACGCCGGCCATTCGCACGCCTTCTAAGAGCCGCCCTATATACCATGTGTTTCACTCTGCTCCACCCAGAACCTGACCATCGCTGTGCTGCCTTGTGCTTCTATTCTAGCTTGGCTGTTTGTGAGTCATGGGGGGACGCGGCTGAACTCGCAGGAATCTGTATCCATTCTGTCCTGCAGAGATCTGCTTTCCCAGCCTATCACCTGCCAGTAGGTTATATATCAGGCAACTCTACCCTCCCTTCCTCACCTGAACTCAGGTTCTAGTAGTCTAGTAGTCTCTAGCTTCATGTATTGGTTTAGTCCTGTTTTGTCTCACCTGTTATCAACCCGGCTTGCCTTCCCATTTATCCTGATCTCTCCCCTCCTGACCTTGGCTACGAATTCTGAACCTGTGCTGCCTGTCCCGACCTCGGACCATCTGACTATAATTCTGTCTCACCCACCTCTACCCAGTACCTGAGTTTCTGATCCTTCGGTCAGCTGCTGCAGTCCCAGGGACTGCCCTGGAGTGGTACCTGGTGTCTACGGGCGGCCCAACCTTTCCTCAGCATTGGACGTCCCTCCAGCATAAGCCCGGCCCGTGGTACAGTTGGTCCACACCCATTAGTGTTACAATGTCCACCCCTCGTGTTAAGACAGATCAGGGGATTTTACATCATCTTAGCCATAGAGTTTCCCACATCTTTGCCACAGATGCCCACATGATCATTTTCCAGACCTTCATGTCACATAAGGACTTAGAACAGAATACTACGCTCAAAGCCTTAAGTTGATTTTCACCCTGTGCTATATCTCTTACTGATGTCCGCCTTAAGGCATATATTATCGTGTTCAAATTATTAAATCAATCTTTAAATTACACTGCTTTAAGTTACCCAAACAACACTACGAGACCCACTCTATAACATTGTCCCATCAATAAACTAAGAAATGTGCAGTGGCTTGTCCATATGTTTAAGAGTAAAATTAGGGATGCAATCCCTAATTACTGCCTGGTAATAAGCTGCACACACCTAAGGGCTCATGCAGAGATCAGTTTCTCTCATACAAGTTCTATATAGGTTTTTCACAGAGAGCACTTATACCTATAACATTGTATGTTGTGGTTCACATGTCCGTTTTTTTCCGCGGACCAATTGGTTTGCATAAAAGCAAAGTGAAAAAATAGGACATCGTACATCACTCGGATGCCATCTGTGTGCTGTCTGATTTTCACGGACTGTCTGATAGGAGAAGCTTGAGAAGCCTCTTTTTTCATCTGAGAAAAACTGATGAAACTCTGACCAAACTCTGATGGTAAATACTGACACTGACCAAACTCTGATGAAAATCCGATCAAAAAAACTGATGAAACTCTGACCTTTTTTCTCATATGGTAAAAAAACAGACATCTGAATGAGCCCTATGGCAGACCGTGATTAACATTTATTATCTATCCATGGGATAAGGACCAGTGGTCGAGCTATCTCTGAAATAACAGTAAGGGCTTCACGAGAGTATACATCGGACGAATGCTGTCTGATGTTTTATCTGATAGCACTCGGACCAATGTTATACTATGGGGCAGTGGTGAACAGCATTTTTTCTCATGCCGATTCAGCATACTGCAACTTGCAGCACAAATCGAAAGCCATTCGCCTAATCAAGTCTATAGGTGCGTGGAAAACATCAGATTGCACTGAGATAACATACGAGTGTAGTCCCATTTCTGCAGACTCACACAATGGAGAAGATGGATCACGCTAAGCTGACACTCTGATCAAACTTTGATCAGAGTGTCATTAACATAATCGATCCAATTCTCTTGGAGGAGAGAATCTACGCTCGTGTGAGCGAGCCCTTATCATCAACCTCACTGATTGTAAAAACATGATCTGGCCTTTACAATGTAAACGTGTAGAAGGATAAAGAATGGAAAAAGCACTTTCATGTTTTGTGTTTCTTAAATGGTCATCTGGGTGTTAGCTTTCTTAATGAGGAGTCAAATAAGTTTTTTCCATTCTCCATTTAATTGTAGAAATGTGCCTCTAGGTCTTGTCGAGTTGTCTAGGTTCAATATTATAATACATGGCCAAGTCCCCAGTTGTTTTGTTTTTTTGTTTCAGCGCATCTGCTTTGTGGGAAATGATTTTTCTGTCTTTTATGATTATTTCCATCCTGGTAATAAACAACATTATGCTAAATATTACATAGTTTTAGTTTTACAATTGTCACATTCTTTAAGTTATTAAGATGACTTTTCTAATAGTTTTTGACCTGCACACCATCAATGAGTGCCTAGTTTAATCCACAGGGCCGGCCAGTGCTGGGCTATAAAGCAGTTTATTATTGTGTAAGGTAATATTTTCCTTTGGATTGTGTCATATGAACATGGTTAGCAGCTCCAAATAAGAGTGAGTCACACACCACACTTCCAGTGGAGCCTTTGTCCTCTTCAATTACACATGAATGTAAATCTAATTGTATTTATGGTTGGACTTCTCATTGCTTTGCTGTTTAATCTAATATTGGAATAACATCTTTATGTTGCAGACCTTGGAGGCAGAGTTTTATGGTTGGTCTTTGGTATTCTGTGAGCAAAAAATATGCAGGGAAAAAGAATGTATCTAGCTCTAATTAAAGTCTTTATATAAAGCCATCGTTACAATGAGCAGAACATTACAGAAGGGGACGGGTACAGGTTGCGTCTCCTTGTAGCAGTTATTGTGGTAAAATTAAGATATGGCTTCCAACCAAACCAGACTAACGCTAACTACCTTACATGGATTTATTGGTTCCAGTTAGATTAGTTACATTATATGAATTGGACACAAAAAATACAATGCTCATTTCAGTTTATTGCTTTCTCGGGAGCTTGAAAAGTATGAAATTCAATTACGGGTTTAAAATGTTTTAACATACTATATCAGATGGTATATTTTGCTTTGGCCATCAGTTGCAACTTCTGTATATTTTTCTATTTTTTCCACTCAGATGAAAAAGTAGCAGTAGCAGAATTCTCCATGATCACGACTTATTAAAATAATATCATTCATAATGCATAACCAAGCAAATATGCAATCAATAAAACACAGATTCACATGGGGTCAACTACATCTATCTACTTATGAAAAATATCACTGGGTTTGTGTGGACACTTTCCATTGCAATGAATGCAATTTAGTTAAAGTCTCTTTCACACGTCAGTGTCTCCGGTACGTGTGGTTACAGTTTCCACACGTACCGGAGACACACAAACAGTGTGTTTCCACGGACCGTGTGTCCATGGGAAAAACATGCTGACATGTCCATTTTTTGCATGCAGCACGGACCGCAAAACATCCCCGACACGTGCACACTAATGACGCACCGATCACATCTGTGTCATGAGTCTGACAAGTATCGCCGCCTGGGAAACAGCAGTACAGTTCGCTCTGTTCCCAGGCTCTGGGTGCTGGAGGCAGCTCTTATCATTGTCCCCTACTCGCACTAAGATCAGCGCAAGCAGGGGACAATGTTGAAAGTTGTATTCATCCCCCGCTGTCCACATAGTGTGTACATAGATTGTCAAAAACCAGGATCCAAGACCAAAGATGGATAAAACTGGTTTCTTATCAACGCAACGCGTTTCAAAGTCAATCTGACTCTTTCTTCAGGACGACCACATGTAAACAGATAAACATAAACATTAGAATGGGAACCAATAGAAATTGACATTACACTGCCATATATTTTAATTCCAGTATGTTTATCGCCACCCCCTTCCAATTGGTGAACCATACAGACACCATGACAATTAATATTTTCCCTTCCACACAGCAAGACCCAAGGGAGGAGTTTGCTACCTTACCTTGTATCTAAATACCCTGCTGAAAACTAATTAGTACACCCTGACACTCCACTCCAGATGCACATGCCATTTTTTTCTCCAGCTATGCTTTTCTATATGAAAAAGGAAAGTATGGATATAATTGAGCAATAATTGCCGCAATGGAACGTGAAAAATAATAATGACCTATTATTTAAATCAGATTTTTATGTTAAATTAATATTTTAAAAATATTTTCATGTTGTTTTTTTTTCCACATCACTAATTAAAAAAAAAACACACAAAAAAAACAAAAATATAAATATCACGATTTTCACATTGTCCTTTAGGTCTTATACTAGAGACTTACACTTCCTGATCATTAGAGAAGATTTTTCAGAAGTCTCATTATCATCATAGACAGGACTTAAATGTAAGGTATCACCTCTATACACAGCTGATAACTTAGGATCCAATCACAATAGGTGATTTCAGAGCTCATCTCAACCCCCCTTCCTTCATAATGATTTTTGTCCAGGTTAGAGCATGCTCAGATTGGAAGCTCAGACAGCTTCTATACAAAAGATAAAGTTTGAATCAGTCAATTGCTGAAAAACAACAGTTTTTAAAAATGCATGTAGTATAAAAACTAAATTTAAAGGGAACCTTGGAAAATGCTATTTACATGCAGATACAAGGTTAACCTGCAGGTAAATAGTGTTACAATGCTTTCTGGCCATCTTATTGAAAGTACAGCTACCCAGAGAAAATGAACTTATTTCTCCTTAGGAATGGCTGGCTTTCAGTCATGCAGAGCGCTGACTGCAACCCCCTATGACTTCAAGCCAGTGGCTCACAGGAGGAAACAAGTTAATTTTCTCCCAATAGCTGCACTTTCAGTAATATGGACGGGCAGCATTGTAACGCTATTTACATGCAGATTAAACTTGTATCTGCATGAAAGTAGCGTTTTCCAAGGTCGCAGGATCTTTTTAAACAATGAGTAATTTTCTGATGATACATTTTCTTTAACTATTATGAGTACACTAAGGCTGCTTAAAAAGGGGCCATCCTGCATTTACCACATGTGCCTTTCCCTTGTCCCTTGGAACCATTCTGATATAACTACCATAGATTCTGATATTGTACAGTTTGCATACAAACTGTTTTCCACACATGAAACAGATGATAATATGTTTGCTGTCAGAGAGTAGCTTAGCTCTCATCACTGAGGTAAGAAAAAAGCCACAATCCAGGACAAACACACAAGCTCTTTGTACACTCTAATAATCAATTCCTTCTTCACTTTTTGTATACATAAATACTGAAAGTTGTCAGACCCTTCAGAATTTGCTTGGGTTGTCCAGTTTTTAATCTTTTCTAGTCAACTGAAAATTAAACCCTTTTTTATATTCCTTGGGAGTCTCCAAGACGCTGATGATAATGTTGTATCATGTCTGTCTCTCGGGAATTCAGCTTGTCATGATCTGCAGATATATTGTGTGAATTACTATATTTGGGTAAAAATCTCAAAAAAAGACGTTTTGAGATTTGCCTAAATTAATGACAAAAGAGATTTGACTATACATATTAAAATGTTTTCTAGGGTATTACAGAGGGTGAATAATACCACTATACACTGGACAACCTAATGCCACCACGATACCAAAATATTTGAGTTTCATAATGCCTAAATATTACTGTCATACAAGTAGTTAAAATCGTTTTTTATGAGTACAGTGTGGCAGAATGTGTTCAAAAACCCTGGAAATTTCGACCACAGGTCATGTGCAGAGCATGCGTGGTGCCGGTTTGATGTATTTTGGTCTTGAACACATGATGCATCATCTCAATGAAACAAGGGGAATAAAACTTGTCAGCTGTATATGTCAATCACAGATACCCTGTTTTGCTTGCTCTGATTTTATTTCTTGTCTGAAAATAAAAATGGATTCATTTGCAGAGATGTACTCCACAGTTCTTTGCCAGCTTTTGTATTGTTTTGTAGAGAATTTTGACTCTGAACTCAAGTGAGGTATTTGATCTTGGCGCTCTTGGTTTTTTTTCACCACTGATTTCTCAAAGAGCAGTTTTCAGATCAACCAATGTTTATATGTTGTCTTAGTTTTACTCATCATATGCATTCCTTTCACCGAGGCTTAATATTAATACTTGTCAATGTCATCATCTATTGATCTCTGTAACAGAAGTATGTTAGGCAGACAAATCATGGTTCCCACATGAAATGCCTTTTTTATTTTGGACATGTCTAAAAATGATGACTTTAATCCTTTGATTGTTGGCATTGCTCAAGTGTGAGCAAGGCAGAGTCCTGGCATACTGACTGTGTTGTACTGAGTGTCTCGTATCTATCAAGGAGTTTATGCCAGTTTTTGGCATAAACTGAATCCAAAAAGTAGTAAATTGAACACAATTTACATTTTTGCACCATGCTGACCAAAATTTGTACAAGTGGGTATCTAACTACCAAGAGAGAGAATGGCCAACAACTATTATGCTGCATTAACACATCAGAATGTCCTGATCCAAGCATGGACCGTGATGCACAGAACGGCCGCAGGTCTCCTGACCTAACTTGTCAGTCTCATATACAGTATGTCTTTAAGGCTGTTAAGTTCAGGTCAGGAGACCTGCAGACAGGCCATGCTCGGACAGTGACACACAGCCAGGCTCTGATTCATGCTGCCTGTGGTTTGGGCAGCATAAGTCAGCTGACAGGTTCTTTTTAATAATAACTTAGGCACAATTTGCTCCACTGATTTCTTTAGACTGATATATCATGCATTAGTCTTGATGAATCTGTTTCAGTGTATTAAAGATATTTCCCCTTATAAATAATGATCTAAGGAGAGACTACTGAGTTCTATCAAGCATGCAACAGTTTCATTCCTGTAAGGACAGACCCTATGTGAGATCATTAAATGGGCGCTATGATCTCTGATGGCTCAGTCTGCAACACTCGGTCCCTTTCATGACTTATTTACAGTACAACATTAATTGTAACCTATGAAATTAATTAATGTAATCTCCTACAATCTAATAGATAGTAAAAAGCTGCCTGTTATCTAGTGTCGGACTGGGGTGCCAAGGGCCCACCAGTAACATCAACTCCAGGGCCCCACTTTTCAGCTACATGCAAATATGACTTTATCCTCATTGACACATTTCTTTAGCAATAAATTGGATTGATTGTTAAATAAATAAGATGCTGCTTTTCTCTGTATATGGTGAATCACGTGTATTGTGCCCAATACTGCTCATATAAGAGGGTGGTGGCTCACTCCTGCAGAGGGGCCCACCAGAGGATTCTCCTGCTCTCCTGTGGGCCAGTCCAAGCCTACTGTTATTTATAGATGGCTGCTGTACAACAGAATCGGTTGCATATATAATATGTCACATGTGGAGCCTTACAGATGTACAGTAAAGGCCTCATGGACCGATCATGAAGCCCTATCATGATTCCATATAAAACGGAGCTGTAATATGGCTGTTTGCCTGACCACTAAAATAAATTATCTGGTGATGATTGTGCTACAAATGTACCTGCTGATTAGCTCTGTAATGTCCATATTATCTTTTGCACCTGGGCAAACGAGTTCTCTAAATGTTCTGTCCCTATCCCTATCCTTCCCTTTCCTGATTTCCCTCCCTACTTGTTTATTTCTTTCCTCTTCCCTTATCATACCTTTTAAAATTTTCAATAAAAATCATTGAAAACAAATGTACCTGCTGAAAGATATCATCAATATGCTAGAAGGACCTTTAAACTATTCCAAATTGCTGAGGCTAGAGAATAGCATTTATTTATTGCTATGAGATCCAGTCCTAATACTCATAAGAAATGCATCTGTCATGAGAAGAAGACCACTGTATAGTTATGGAAATATTATGAGGGTCAGTCAATAAGTAATGCCTCCTATTTTTTTTCTCCTTTTAATTGGCAAGAAATTCAAATGCAATTACATAGGTTGAAAACCACAACATTAACGATTAATTTGTCACTTTTCAATATAATCTCCATCCATTACCACAGTCTTGGTCCACCGTTTAACAAGGGCATGTATTCCAGCATGGTAAAAAGCATTCTTGGGACCCACCGTGCACAAACTTTTCTGTATCCCAGTTGTCCAATAATTTTCATCACACTGCCTTTACTGAGGCAGATAATGCCACACAATTCATCTGCAGTCACCCGGCGGTCATCACGAATGATGTCATCGACTCGCTGAATGTTGCTTGGAGTCACTGCGGTTACTGGCCTGCCACTCCACATTTTGTCAGACAACGGTGATGGCCCTTCAGCTGTGTTACAGCGATGAACCCATCGTCTAAGGCTGAGTTCACACGATGCGTATTTCATGCGTTTCCGCGGCGTTTTTGCAGTTGCGTAAACGGCGCGGAGACGCATGAAAAACGCATGGTAGAAGGGAAGCAATGTTCCCCAATTGAAATCCGCATGTGCTGTGCCCATGATGCGGATTTTTCCGCAGCGTAAACGCTGCGCTCAAAAATCAGCAGCATGTCATTTAATTTTGCGGAAACGCGGCGTTTTCGCCGCCATTGACTTGCATTAGAACGCGCCAATTCCGCAAGACTGCATCTGTACTTGCGTAATTGGTGCGTTCTAATGTGCGGATGGTACACGAGTGTGGAGGAGAGGAGAGTCTCATCCACACCCAGGTACCATTAAAAAAGCTGTAAAAGCAAGAATAAAATAAAATATATATATATACTTACCAACTGTCGGCCCGCGCAGCGCTCCTGCTTGCTTCCCGGCACTTGCAGTGAGTTGTAGGACCTGCGGTGACGTCAGAGTCATGTGACGGGTCACGTGACGCTGACGTCGGCAGGTCTTTCAATTCAAAGTTGCCGGCAGCCGGGAGAACGGAGTGAGCAGGACAGCGCGGGCCATCGGAGGTAAGTATATACACTCTCTCGGGTCACACTATATAAATCCATGCTGTTTGCATGGATTTATATAGTGTGACCTAATTGTCAAGCACTTTCCAGGTGATGCTAAAATCGCCTGGAAAGCACTTGTCAATCTGCATGCGGACACACATGTGAATCTGCATGTGGATCCGCATGTATTCTGCAGGAAAAACGCATGCACAATCTGCATGCGTTTTTTCTGCCAGGGAGATGCAGAAATGATGCAGAAAATTTCTGCTTCATTTCTGCATCGTGTGTACATAGCCTTACAGTACTGACATCCACTGTTGCATCACCGTACACATTTTTCAGTCTCTCATGAATTCGAATGGGCGTTTCACCTTCTGCATGCGAGAATTCAATCACAGAACGTTGTCTAATACAAACATCGATGTCAGCCATTTTGCAAACGGATACAGTCCTGCCACCTGTTGGTGCAGGAAGTTGCAATTGCTGTGGATTGGAGAAGAAGGTTTGAGGAATTGTGCCAAATTTGAATATTTAACATAACTACCTTATTTAAGGAGAAAAAAAATAGGAGGCATTACTTATTGACTGACCCTCGTATATAACATACGTTATAGGACTTGGGGAGCTGTCATCGGCTCACTATCAGTGCAGATGTGAATATTTTAGCCTCATGTAAGCAACATACTTGTCTATCAGAGAAAAATCAATGTATTTCTGCATTTATTTGCTGCAGAGAAGTCTGCAATTGCCTGACGTTCATCACAATGCATTTAGTCATCTTTACTTTGGACACTTTCTGATATTTGTTTGCCAGATTTTACATGTCTCTGTAAAAAGGAAAGCAAGAGGCCTTTATTCAGAACCCAGTTCTATAGACTATTCACTTGTTGTTTTTTTTTAGCTTAATTCTGTTCAGAGAAATATCTTCTATACTATGAGCCTTAGTAGTTTATGGTGAAATATCATTAGGAAATATGCGGGAGATGTCAACTTTAAAAGGAGCACTGTGGCTGACACTTATGAAAGCACTGTGACTGGCATTGTTTTAGGGGCATTGTGGTTGGCATTGCCATGTGGTTTTTAAGGATACTTGATTCAAGGGTATTATTTGGGGCTTTTTAGGAACACATTCTGATAGCAAGATGAGTTGCAGGAAATACTAGGCATGATGTCAGTGAATTACATTTATCTTTGGAAAACCTATATTGCATTAATATTTACAGTCATGTTGATACAAACAACAGGTTCTAGGTTGCCCACAGTAAAACTAAACAATGGGGGTCCTACGCGATGATAAAGGCTATGTTCGCATACAGCCTTTTTGCAGTGTTTTTTTTTCCTGCATCCAAACCTGTTTTCTTGGCAGTAAAAACACTGCATTCACTGCAAACACTGTTTTTACTGCTTTTTTTGGTGCGTTTTGCTGTTATTTTTGTTGCAGATTACATGTGTAATTTGTCTACAGTACGTGTTTAATAAAGTTACATATCTGATAAATAATGGAAGCAAAAACACCCCAAATAATAATAACATATAACCCTTCAATAAAAAAAACAACTGTTTCGGCCATGTTTAATAAAGTTAGTTTTATTCACCAAAAACTGAGCAAAAATGCTGCAAAACCTGTTTGCTGCATTTTCTGCACTTTTTCATTGCTTTGTAAGGGTGAAAAAACACTGCAAAAATGCTTTAAAATTGCTGAAAGAATTGACATGCTGTGGATTTCAGAAACCTTGCCATGCTCAAATAAAAAACAATATGCAGGACATTTCTGATATCTTACAGCTTTTTCTAGTATTGCAAAACACAGCTTCTTTTATGCTGATAAAAAGCATCAAAAAAGGTAAAATGCTGCATGTGAACATAACCTAAGGGTGTCTTTACATTAGATAATTTAATAGCCTGATTACACAGGTAGACTGTGCTACATGATGTGCACTGGAGGATCTGCAATAGGTCATCCAGTGTTCATTGGCTGCCATTGTTCTCGGCAGCACAGGTCCTGTTTACATTGGACGATGTGCTGTCGAAAACAATGATCTTTTGAGCAAACCAAAAGATCATTTCACCTGATGAACAAGCGCATTTCTCATTCGTTGGGTGATCAGCAGCCTGTTTAGACTGCATAATTATCGTTAAAAGATGCTAATCATGCAGTGTAAATGCACCTTGGCTGAAGTTTTGGGGGCCACTGAAAAATTGATCGCCTACATGCAGGATATTACAAGAGTTTTTCTAATCCAAGTTGCTCCTTTTATCATGAGATTTTGGAAGCATCTACTACTGATAGTTGATGTATTTGTCCTTTCACACTGACACTTGTGTGGTTTGTAAGAGATCTTAGTATTAACAGCTTTTCCAAACGCAGCAAGAATTTTAAGATCGGTTTTGGAACTGTTCCGTAGTTCAGAAGTCCCCTGAATGTTTATTAGTCAATTATACCCCTGTATTTATCCCAATCCCATTTACCCAAGCCATTTTATAAATAGGTTTTATCCATGTATTGCACTTTCATATCAGAGCATGAGGACATTATCATCAAAATGGCTTCTTTGCTTGCAAAGACTAATTTAACAGGCATCTTTTAATTTGCTTCACTGCTTTGTGGTCTCTGACACTGTACATTATACATCACATGAGGAGAGTTAGGATAGATTTATCCATCGCTTCAGGATAATGGGAAAAGAACATAAAACTTATGCTGTTACTTGACTATGTATTAAGAGTCATATTTTGTCTGCTGTTCTCTTATGGAAGCCATTTAATGGATAGCTGTCAGAATAGTCTGTACTTTCAGCCTTCATTGAATTTTATAACCTCAAGCTGTTGTAACCCGGAGGGCAATG
Organism: Phyllobates terribilis; assembly: GCF_046119375.1. Lineage (NCBI taxonomy): Eukaryota > Metazoa > Chordata > Amphibia > Anura > Dendrobatidae > Phyllobates > Phyllobates terribilis. Next base: position 62,601,690 of record NW_027362769.1, on the reverse strand, counting down.
TATCTTAAATATGTCATTACTACTGATTTGCCATTTTGCTATATGCCCTTGCTTCTTGTTGTGGGCACATTTTGATAGAATGAGAGTATATTGTCCAATATAGTTGCAGTATCAAACAACTTCACCTAGAAATGTACAGGAGCCGATCTTGCAGACCATGATCATTCTATGGGGAAGGATTTAGCCCCCCATAAACATTAGACTAATGTTGATATTGACGGATTGGGCTGGTAATATAATGTGTGTGGGAGCCCTCCTGAACAACTTTTTTATGAGGGGAATAATGATCCGGCATGTCTGATTTTGGACTGCCAATTGTATTGTCTCAGAGATAAGCCTCTGGCAGACATGTCTGGTAATGGCTCTCTCATAGAAAACAGCTGAACAAGCGCTCCTGTGTATGGGAGAGCCAGCCATGATGGCTTCTGGCTTAAAGGGTTTGTCTGGTCCAAATCAATAAGTCTGCAGTCACTATGTGTGACTGCAGACTTATGAATCCCCCCCAATACACACACTGAGCGCTGAGGGGATTCGCTGGTTTCAGACCTGGGACCGGAGGATATGTATGAGTTATACACATTTCCGGCCAGTGGGCGCAACCTCGCTTCCATACACTTGTATGAAGCAAGGCCACGCCCTCTAGTTGGCCATGTCCACTGGCCGGGTGCGTCGCTAGTGGCCTAGCAGCCTCGCTCCATACAAGTGTATGGAATGAGGGCCACGCCCACTGTCCGGGAGTATGTATTACTCATACATATCCTCCGGTCCCTGGTCTGAAACGGGCGAATCCCCACAGCACACAGTGCATGCGATGGGGGAATTCATAAGTTTGCAGTCACACAGAGTGACTGCAGACTTATCAATTTGGACCGGACAACCCCTTTAACGATCGGCTGAATCATCTAGTGTGTATGGTGGACTTTACACTTATCCTGTGTCTTATAACAACCCTTCTGCTCATCATTTCATGGTTAAAATAGTCCCTCAACTTCCCTTACTTGCCGGAAAAGTGTGAATTTGAGTTTATTAAAAGCTGCTTTTCTTGTGTACTTAGAATCATAGAATCATAGAATCATAGAATGGTAGAGTTGGAAGGGACCTCCTGGGTCATCTGGTCCAACCCCCTGCTCAAAGCAGGATTCACTAGATCATCTCAGACAGATGTCTGTCCAGCCTCTGTTTGAAGACGTCCATTGAAGGGGAACTCACCACCTCTCGTGGCAGCCTGTTCCACTCATTAATCACCCTAACTGTCAAAAAGTTTTTTCTAATATCTAATCTGTGTCTCCTCCCATTTAGTTTCATCCCATTGCTTCTAGTCTTTCCTTGTGCAAATGAGAATAAAGATGATCCTTCTACAATGTGACAGCCCTTGACATATTTGTAGACAGCTATTAAGTCTCCTCTCAGTCTTCTTTTTTGCAAGCTAAACATTCCCAAATCCTGCAACCGTTCCTCATAGGACATGGTTTGCAGACCAGTCACCATTCTGGTCGCTCTTCTCTGAACTTGCTCCAGTTTGTCTATGTCTTTTTTAAAATGTGGTGCCCAAAACTGTACACAGTATTCCAGATGAGGTCTGACCAAAGAGGAGTAAAGACCGATAATGACTTCACGTGATCTAGACTGTATGCTTCTGTTAATACATCCCAGAATTGTATTTGCCTTTTTTGCTGCTGCATCACACTGTTGACTCATGTTCAGTCTATGATCTATTAGTATACCTAAGTCTTTTTCACATGTACTGTTGCTTAGCTCTATTCCTCCCATTCTGTATATGCTTTTTTCATTTTTATTGCCCAGATGTAGTACTTTGCATTTTTCCCTGTTAAAAACCATTCTGTTGGTTGCTGCCCACTGCTCCAGTTTATTTAGGTCTTTTTGAATCCTCTCTCTCTCTTCTCTAGTATTAGCTATCCCTCCTAGCTTTGTGTCATCAGCAAATTTAATCAGTTTACCCTCAATTCCTTCATCTAAATCATTGATAAAGATGTTGAACAATACAGGTCCCAGGACGGAGCCCTGTGGTACCCCACTTGAGACATTCATCCAGCTGGATGTGAAGCCATTTACAACCACCCTTTGAGTCCGATCACTAAGCCAGTTATGAATCCACCTAACAGTTGCCTGGTCCATTGCATACTTGGTCATTTTTTCAATAAGGATGGTGTGAGATACTTTGTCAAATGCTTTGCTGAAGTCAAGATATACTATATCTACAGCATTTCCCTGATCCACCCAGTCAGTGATTCTGTCATAGAAGGAAATTAAGTTAGTCTGACATGACTTGTTAGTTACAAACCCATGCTGACTCTGGTTAATCACTTCATTCTTATCCATGTACTTACATACATGTTGTTTAATAATTTGTTCAAAGATCTTTCCTGGTATAGAAGTCAGACTCACCGGCCTATAGTTCCCTGGGTCCACCTTCTTCCCCTTTTTGAAGATAGGAACAACATTTGCTCTTCTCCAGTCTTCTGGGACTTCTCCTGTTCTCCAAGAATTTTCAAAGATTATGGAGAGTGGTTCTAAAATTTCTTCTACAATCTCCTTCAGTACTCTGGGGTGTAATTCATCTGGACCTGGAGACTTGAACTCATTTATGTTAGCTAAATATTCCCTCACAATCTTTCTGTTTACTGATAACTTGGATTCCTCTATTCCTTTAAAAGGACAGTGAAGATCAGTTGATGTTACATTTTCTTTCTGAGAGAAAACAGATGCAAAATAGGAATTAAAAAGTTCGGCCTTCTCAACATCCTCTCTTACCATTTCTCCATTTTCATCCTGTAAAAATCCTATAGCATCTTTGACTTTTCTTTTACTTTTGACATACCCCCAAAATCCTTTTTTATTGCTTTTGACATCTCTTGCAAGCCTTAATTCATTGTCAGCTTTAGCTAACCTGATACGTGCCCTGCAGGATCTGCAGACTGCATTATAATCTTCTTTAGATATGCCTCCCTCTTTCCATTTAATAAACATTTCTTTCTTTCTTTTTAGCATGTGTTTAAGTTCTGTGTTCATCCATCCTGGTTTCCTTAAATGCTTCCCATTCTTCCTACTTTTTGGGATTGTTAACGATTGTGCTTTGAGAATCTCATTTTTAAAAATTTCCCATCTTTCCTGGACATTTTTATCCTTAAGGACATCCAGCCATTGGATCCCTCCTATTCTCTTTCTGAGTCTCTTAAAATCTGCCTTTCTAAAATCTAACCTTGAAGTTTGAGTCTTCACATGTCTTCCTCCTCTAGTTATCCAAAATTCTATAATAGCATGATCGCTGCCTCCTAGGGTCCCAGCCACCTTTACCTCCTCAACCATTTCCTCCCTGTTTATAAGGATTAGATCCAAAGTAGCAGATCCCCTTGTTTTCTCCCCTACCTTTTGGAAGATAAAGTTGTCAGCAAGAGAGGATAAGAATTTGCTTGACCTGTTAGTTTTACTTGAGAGAGATTCCCAACAAATGTCTGGATAGTTGAAATCTCCCATGACCACTACGTCATATTTTTTGGAGAACTTGGTCATTTGATACATAAAGAGTTCATCCATATCTTCAGCTTGCCCAGGTGGCCTGTAGTAAATGCCTACAATGGTGTCCTTTCCGTTGTTCTCTCCTTGTATTCTTACCCAAACAGTTTCCACAGAACTCCCAGTCTCTGAAGCTTCAATCTCTGTGCAGATATACGCTTTTCTAACATACAATGCAACACCTCCTCCTCGTTTATCAAGTCTGTTTCTTGCAAATAAGTTGTATCCTTTTAGCCTTTTATTCCAATCATGTGTATCGTCCCACCAAGTTTCAGTGATTCCAATGACATCATATTCCTTTTCCTGCATTAGTAGTTCCAATTCTCCTTGTTTGTTGCCCATGCTTTGTGCATTTGTATAAAAACATTTTAGTTTGTGATTGGTTTCTCTTCCTCCCATATTTTTATTATTTAGATTGTTTTGTCTTTGTTCTTCTTTTCCACTTCCAGTAGCAGAGCTCTCAATAGTATTTGTCAGCTGTATGGCTTTTTCTGGCCTTTTGCTTCCCTTCCCACATTGTTCTAGTTTAAAGCTCTTCTGATGAGTGTAGCAAGGCGACTTCCAAATACATGTTTTCCAGTCTTCGTAAGGTGCACCCCATCTCTAGCAAGTAGTCCATCGTATAGGTAATTCATTCCGTGATCCAGAAATCCAAATCCTTGTTGACGGCACCATCGACGTAGCCAGTTGTTCACCTGTAGAATCTTATTCCACCTCATTGTTCCATGGCCATCCACTGGGAGGATGGATGAGAAGACCACCTGCGCTCCCAATTCTTTCACTTTCTTGCCTAAGTCTTCAAAGTCACTGCAGATGGTTTCCAGGTCCTTTCTTGCGGTGTCATTTGTCCCCACATGTATTAGCAGGAATGGGTAGTGATCTGTAGGTCTGAAGAGTCTTGATATCCTGTCAGACACATCTTTAATTTTTGCTCCTGGAAGACAGCACATTTCTCTTGAGGTTATGTCTGGTCTGCAGATAGCGGCCTCTGTTCCTCTTAACAGGGAATCCCCCATGACCACCACTCTCCGTTTTTTCTTCACAACATTCTTCTTTCTCCATCCAGGAGGATTCTGAAGGCTTACAAGGTTATTCATTGCTGGCAAAGTCTTATCTTGCTGTATTTCTTCATGGTTCTCCTGCGTGAGAGCCTGGTACTGGTTCCTGAGCAGTATGGGTGCTGACTGCCTCTCGATCCTCCTGCTTCTGTGGGTCACATGCTTCCATTCCTCTGTTTCCTCAGGTGCAGTTCGAATTTCTTCTCTTTCTGAATCATGAAGAGATAATTCTGCTCTGTCTAAGAACTCTTCACCTTCCTTAATGATTTTCAAGGTAGTTAACCTCTCTTCTAGATTTCGCAACTTTTCCTCCAACAGGGACACAAGCTTGCATTTCTGGCATGTGAAGTCTGGCTTTTCCACTGGCAAGTCTGTGAACATGTAGCAGGATATGCAGCTCACCAAATGGCTCCTGGACTCTTCCATGTTCTTATTGTTAATGTTCTGAAAACAGTGAAAAAAGATTAAAAAAAAAGCTTCAAAATGCGCGCGCCGGTAGGCGCGCGGTTTACCGATGTCCTCTTTTCAGCTCTAACAGCCAAAATCCAGTGTTCTTTGAGCTCGCGGAGACTCTTCACTTACCCCAAAATGCAGTGGGAATATGCAAATTATCTCCTCAGGACTCCTCCCCTGGTTTACCGATGTCCTCTTTTCAGCTCCAACAGCCAAAATCCAGTGTTCTTTGAGCTCGCGGAGACTCTTCACTTACCCCAAAATGCAGTGGGAATATGCAAATTATCTCCTCAGGACTCCTCCCCTGGTTTACCGATGTTCTCTTTTCAGCTCCAACAGCCAAAATCCAGTGTTCTTTGAGCTCGCGGAGACTCTTCACTTACCCCAAAATGCAGTGGGAATATGCAAATTATCTCCTCAGGACTCCTCCCCTGGTTTACCGATGTCCTCTTTTCAGCTCCAACAGCCAAAATCCAGTGTTCTTTGAGCTCGCGGAGACTCTTCACTTACCCCAAAATGCAGTGGGAATATGCAAATTATCTCCTCAGGACTCCTCCCCTGGTTTACCGATGTCCTCTTTTCAGCTCCAACAGCCAAAATCCAGTGTTCTTTGAGCTCGCGGAGACTCTTCACTTACCCCAAAATGCAGTGGGAATATGCAAATTATCTCCTCAGGACTCCTCCCCTGGTTTACCGATGTCCTCTTTTCAGCTCCAACAGCCAAAATCCAGTGTTCTTTGAGCTCGCGGAGACTCTTCACTTACCCCAAAATGCAGTGGGAATATGCAAATTATCTCCTCAGGACTCCTCCCCTGGTTGCACCTTGCACCTTGCTGCTGGTGTATTCCATGTCTGAAAACACAATCCTACCTTTCTACACTAAAAGGCATTCCCATGATCACCTTTTCATGAGAGTGCACCTCAGTCTAACCCCAAATCTTTGAATTTTGAACTTTGAGCTTCTGTAAACATCTACAGCCTACATAATTTTTTTTAATGGCCTTCAACTTGATCTCGGACCATTACGACTTGATAGATGAATGCTTTGTAGGAGGATCGATCTCCACCAGGGTCTTCTCTGCTGCTATCTTGATTGTATCAAGCAATCTGGTTACTGCTCTTCCTCTTCACCTTGTTCCTTCTGTACTTCCGACCATGATGTCCTTCTCCAGTGATTGCTCTCTGCATATGATGTGCCCAAAGTAGGCAAGTCGTACCTTGGTGATCCTTGCTTCGAGTGACGTGTCTAGCTTGATTTGTTCCAAAATTGAATTGATTTGTTTGTTCTATAAATCCCCATTTGCCTGGATAACTTTAAGCGCCTTGCTAATTCATGGAGAACCTGCAGACAGACAGATTCCCTCATTCTGGACCATTTAGGCACCTACTAAAACTATTCAGTAAGAATAGTAGTAGAAGTATGTAAGCACCTGCACTGTGTTTCATGGGGTAGTGTTGTAGGCATACTTATCTACACAGTGGGTTAACCCATTAGGACCTCTTTAAGGTTATGTGCCCACGTTGCGGAAATGAAGTGGAAAATTTGCGCTTCATTTCCTCATGTCCTTTCCCGGAAAAACGCATGCGGAATTTCGCAAGCGTTTATCGCGCGTTTTTCGACATGTGGAAATGCCTTGCGTTTTTTATTGCATTGCAAAGGCAATTCCGCATGCGGAAACGCAAAATTAATTGACATGCTGCGGATTTTTGTGCACATCAAAAACGCTGCGGAAAAATCCGCAGCATGGGTATAGAACTTGCGGATTCTCATTGGGGACCATGGGGTGCGGATTACCAAGCGTTTCACAAGCGTTTCCGCTGCGGAAATTCCGCATCAAATACGCTTGTAAAACGCTACGTGGACACATACCCTTAGGATAGGTCATCAATATCTTTTCAGTAGGGGTACGACACTTGACACCCCCGCTGCCTCAGCTGTTCTCAGTACCAGCGTTGAGCAAATGTGCTGAGTTGTGGAACTGCACAGCTCTATTAACTGAATAGTGGCAGGGGCCAGGTAATGCACATCCACCCCCTATTGATTCAAATAAGGGGTGGATGTGCAGGAACCAGCCACAGCCACTATTTTTTTGACAGAGCTGGGCTGTGTTGCTCCACAACTCCGCACATCCGGCCGCCACAGGCATTGAGAACAGCTGATCATCGGAGTGTCGGGTGTTGCACCTCTACGGATCAGGTATTAATGACCCATCCTAAGGATAGGCCATCAATATAGAAGACAACCCTTTTAACCTGGCTACACTGTGTATTCACACACAGTCAAATATACTATATGGGCTGCAAAGAATTGGGTCACAATTAGCTCAACAGGGAAGTGTCCCTATCCTTTCATATCCTGCCCCAGCGTTAACACCTGCAAAGTAGGACTTGTCTGATTTGGCAGTCATAATTCAATAGAGAACTATTAGTTTAGAGGATGGCAATCACATTTTTTGTACTGCTATAAGATGGTATACTGCAAGGATTTATATCTTACATATGGAAAGGCTGGCACAAAGTCATATGTTTTAGCCTTGCTGGGTTCTGAATGTCTTTTATTTCACATGGAAATTGCTAATGACCTACTGCGTGTCTATGAACACACTATAAATTGCTAATTATTTATAAAAAACAGGACTTTAGTTGGAAAATATGTAGAAGCTTTCCAAGTTCACCGCCCTATTATGATGTCACATTTGCCTATAATGCTACATTTTATAACTCATCAAGACCTAGGTCTACCTGTATAGTATAAAATGGCTCATTCATGCCAAGCAGTGCCAAAGGCAACTAGCAATTTCATAGCATAGAGCTGGTTGGCAGCATATACAGGGATTGAAATAAAGTTAAAAGTACAGCATTTAGCGTTTAAGTTGGTGGCATATAATTATAATAGCTGTAATTACTGAAAGTGTTTCATACTTCAAATCTAAGCAGATGGAGTCCATGAGAATGCGACTATCCTAAGTGTATGGGTAGAAATGAGCAGAATGCTGGTACCAGGTATTATACTCGTGTTGTGATGCTGGCTTCATTTTAATGCCTCTCATGCAAGTTGGCATTGTGAGTTGTACAAGGCAAGTCTTGTCCATGCTGCTTAGTTCTTAATAAGGAAACGCAGCATTTTCAGAGCCGAAGGCGCACTATTGACCATGACATGGCATATGTTTATTGTTATGATCATCCAAGCTAACCAAACTGAATTATAAGGGTAGAACAAATGAAATAAAGTGAAATATTAAAGGGAAAGATGGAAGTTACATTACTTACCTTATATAACATGCCTCAAATGTTACACATGTATCTAGCTAGAAAAGCAGAGTCTATCAGCACCCAATGACAGTTCAAACTCAAGCACTTTGAAGGGTACATAGCCCCAATAGAAATAATACCTTTTTTGTCCAAATCAGTTGCTTTTTTCACCAAAAATCGTTCATTATTCAGTTATGCTAATGACGTGCATGGTGCACCCTTGGTGTGGCCAAGCAGTGGAGTGCGCCTTCCTATATACTTTTTTTTACATCTATCTCCTTCATGTTCTTCATTGATTGACAGTTTTGAGAAAAATTAATCAAAGATGGATGGAAAACAAGTAGGTAGGAAAGTGCACTGAACTGTTCGGCCGTGCCAAGGGTGCACCAAACGATTCATTAGCATATCTGAATTAAAAATGACTTTGAACACTATGGGTATGATTATATTTATGTATATTTATTAATCTATTTTTTTGTACATGATTAATAGGGCAGCCATCTAGACAGAACTTCTGTGCTGTGAACAGCAGTTCAAGAGATTTGTTTTACAGGAAAAATCATACAATAAATAGAATAGGCAGCAAATTAACCTATTGTCTTCTAAAGGACAATGTAGTGGGCATGCTCTATACACTGTGCAGAGATCACTGCAAGGAGGGGAAGGATTGCAGCTGCATCTTTATCTATAGCTATCAGCGTAGTCCTGCGTTATCTGCCTATAGATTTATAATAATTTGTTACCTTTCATTGTAATTCTGATAACAGGTGACTGCGAACCTGGTCACCATGTACACCGTACATGATATCTCTACAGAACAGGAGATGTCATTATATTAAGAGTGCCTAGTTTCTAGTGTGAAAACTGCACAATATAATGAAATGGATGCATGCTCTGTGAGTGTCATCAGTGTGACGTCACATTATGCAGCCAGTCATGTGACTGACTCGTAAGCACTGTATGTGCAGGCGTCAGCATTATATACATGCTACAAGGTATCCCAATAAAAGTATCATTTGTTTTTGTTTGCTCAGGTGTTATCAATGTATGTCTCATTGTACCCCTGTCTGGTTGGTTATCTGGGCCTTATATGCCAGACTTTGACTACCACCAAGCACCCCTGATGGAGCATTTGTGAAACGCGCGTTGGGTGTGCTTGGTGGGTGAGCTTCTATACTTGTGCTGCCATTGTGTATACTACCACATCTTATTTCTGACTTTTATTGTATCACACATTTTTTATTGACATGCCATTCTGCTTCTATTATGCATATTCAATCATTTATTGATTATGTTCCATATTATTCATTAGGACCACTCTTGTTATAATTCTTAGGGGTTTTTATCCCTATTTGTTCACCCACTAACATGTGCTAATGTGTCTATTGTGTTGGAATATATAATATTACTTTTTGTTTTAAATCATTTTTGGCATAAGCCTTATTCATTTTGTTTTTCATTTTATAATTTTTCTGCACTTTATCAATATTGGTTCCCCACTGTATTGACATGGAAAATAATAAAAAAAAACATGTAAGCATCAAAAAATATCTTCAGTGTAAACAGATTAAAAAAAGCACATGGGAATATACTTCAGTACCGTATTTTTCGGACTATAAGACGCACCGGACCATAAGACGCACCAAGGTTTTAGAGGAGGAAAATAAAAAACGTAAGCAAAAAATGTGTTCATGAGGCACTTTTAAGGAGGAGGGGGTCTTCTGCTGACACTGTTATAGGGGTAATGTCCCCCAATTCTGACAATATCCCCCATCCTGGCATATATGCGCCCCCTTCCTTTTATACGTGGTCCCCATCCCCATCCAGGTATGCCTGGCATCCCTCCATCCTGGTAGGCATGGAACCCCTCCATCCTGGTATGCATGGCACCCCTCATCCTTATCCTGGTATGCATGGCTCCCCTCATCCCTATCCTGGTATGCATGGCACCCCTCATCCCTGTCCTGGTATGCATGGCACCCCTAATCCCTATCCTGGTATGCATGGCACCCCTAATCCCTATCCTGGTATGCATGGCACCCCTAATCCCTATCCTGGTTATGCATGGCACCCCTAATCCCTATCCTGGTATGCATGGCACCCCTAATCCCTATCCTGGTTATGCATGGCACCCCTAATCCCTATCCTGGTATGCATGGCACAGCAATCCCCATCCTGGTATGCATGGCACCCCTAATCCCTATCCTGGTTATGCATGGCAACCCTAATCCCTATCCTGGTATGCATGGCACCCCTAATCCCTGTCCTGGTATGCATGGCACCCCTAATCCCTATCCTGGTATGCATGGCACCCCTAATCCCTATCCTGGTTATGCATGGAACCCCTAATCCCTATCCTGGTATGCATGGCACCCCTCATCCTTATCCTGGCATGTATGGCCCCTCATCTTTATCCTGTTATGTATGGCCCCCTCATCTTTATCCTGTTATGTATGGTCCCCTCATCTTTATCCTGTTATGTATGCCCCCGTCAGCATTACCCTGGTATGTGTGGCCCCCTCATCCCTATCCTGGTACGCATGGTCCCCCAATCCCCATCATGCTGCACATAAAAAAAAAATAAACATTCCTACTCACCTTTCTTCTCTCCTCCAGTGCTGCGTCCTGTCTGCCCGCACTGATCTCTCCATGTGAGTCGCGCATGACATCACTGCCATGCGCGGCTCACATGGAGAGATCAGCTGCCGGAAGTCACTGCTCCCCACGCTGGGACTGTGAGCACGGGGAGCAGTGACTTCACTCTACTTCATAGGCGGCACACAGCGTAGCCGCGCTGCGGCTCCTGCAGCTGCCGGGCTATCGCGTGTGCCCGCTTATTAAAATGCATGAATATTCACCCCCTCCCCATGTCCATGGGCGTGGAGAGAGGTTGAATATTCATGCCCTTTAATAGCGGGCACAGGCGATTCCTGCAGCAGCCAGAGCCGCGCTGTGGCTACACTGTGTGCCGCTATTAAGGAGCATGAATATTCATTTTCTTTAGTAGCGGAGACAGTGTAGGCTGCAGCGGGCGGCTGCTGCCTCCTGTGCCCCGCTCCTCCACCGCTACCGCTCCACCCACACCCTACATATACATGCACCCCCCCCCAACATTCGGACTATAAGACGCACCCCCCATATTCCTCCAAAATTTTGGAGGAAAAAAGTGTGTCTTATAGTCCGAAAAATACGGTAACATGAAGTTAGAGATTGAGATTCATGATCTTGTATTTTGGGCATTTTTTTTTTTAAATTTAGTGGTTTCATAGAAAGATGAGTACTTTGACAATGACATATTCAGCGTTTCTTACTAGTTACAGGTTCACAAATATAATATTTCAGATTGTATGTGCAAATATAAGAGCGGTGTTCATCATTTCCATTAACGTTCTGAATTAAAATAATGTAAAACCACAGATAATGTTATATCACCGTTGTACCAAACAGCAATCTCATTTCTGTTACATCTGATATGATCAGCTCTGCTAGATCTGGATAGTCATGTAAAAGCTATTGTTCTATGTTATCAGTATTGCCATTATGTAGGCTTCTGTTGCTTTATTGAAAGAAAATTTGCCAGGCATTTAGAATTATGACTTAAATATTCTCAGATTTTCTTTCGGAGCATAACTATTTGTTCTATTAGATGGACAAAAGTGACATGCTAATGTATGGCTGGAGCAACAAGATGATATATATTGCTTGTTATACATACTGTGGAAAGGAAGGTTACATGGTAACATAGTCATATTATCTTGCAGTGTTAAACCCTATCCCCCAGTGGTGTATATATATGACCTTTTTCATCTTCCGTTGCTTATTTAGCACCAGCATATTTTTCAGGGCTGTACACAGGTTATCATTGCCCAGATCAAGTTTTTTACTTTCCTTTAAAGAGGTATTCTCATCGCAAAGATCCTATTCCAATATGTTATAGGTGTAATAATAATATTATTAGCAAATACCTTCAATTAGAAATGTAATATAGTTCTTCTGATTAGCTATGTCGCTTACCCCATGTGCAGGATATTCCAGTAGCTTACCTTATCCATGGTTACGACCAATAACTGTCACTATATGTATGGTAGTAATCATGGATACCTAAGCTATTGCAATGACCTGCATATGGGGTGAGTGACATAGCTAATCAGAAGAACTCTACTACATTTCTAATTGGAGGTATTTGCTATTATAATTATTATTACATTTACTACATATTGGTATAGAATCTTGGAGATGGGAATACCCCTTTAATTCTCCTTCCTATAAAGATGAAGTGGTTGCTATTTCTTGAGTGATGAGAAATTTCTGTAATGCAGAGAGCTAAATTTTTATTCTTCTCATATTTAACCTTGTAAGGATCTGGACTTTTTTTTCGTTTTTATGTTTCAAAGAGCCATCATTTTAATGTTTCATTGGCATAGCCACATGAGGGCTTGTTACTTTGCGGTATCAGTTGTAATTTACAATGACACTATTTATTTTACCTTATAATGCATTGAAAAATGGGAAAAATTACAAGTGAGATAAAATTCTGAAAACAAAGATGCAATTCTGCTGCTGATCTTTTTTTTTATATGGAGCTCACTGGATGGTTAAAATGACCTGTCAGTTTGATTCTTCAGGTCAGCACAGTTGCAATGATACGAAACTTAGATGATCAGACTTGTCGGACACCATGATACCAAATATTTTTTTAAAATTTCTTTAATTTTGAATTGGAAAAAGGGGATGATCTAGGCTTTTACATATTTTTTTTATTAAATTTGTAGGTCCCCTTAGAGGAGTAGAACCTGAGATTGCGTATGCTAAATATTGCAATTCTAGTGTATTGCAATAACTAGTGTAATTGTTGAAGTTCTCCTATAAAGCCTATCTTCTGGTTAAGTGTCACAGGTGGATTAAAATGGCAACCACGGGACCTTTAGCAGGCTCCTGACTGCCGTAGTAACTTATCACTTCTCCACTGTCGTAAGAGGGCTCATGGGAGCCGGTGAATTTGTCCATTTGACCATTGTCAATGACTGACAGCAGCATCTAAATGGTTAACAGCAACGATCAGAGCAAGCTCCAGCCACTACTATTACAAGCAGATGCTAATAGTAAAACAGGATCAGCCCCTGAGCTCACTCCATACACCATGCAGCGATCTCTAACAAGAATGTACTTCACAGGTTGTTAAAAGGTTAAAAGTATGGCAACTCATATTACTTTTTGAGGGTGGTAAAGTCACACATGTTTATAGTGCAGATGGATGTGTGCAGGGATTTCCCAACAAAGGCCAGGAGCTAAAGTTGGTGAGAAGATCCATCAATCACAGAACCTGACCTGCAGTCCACAGAAAATGCTAACAATGGGGGCAATACATCAGTGTTCAATATTGATAAATCCTTTTAAAGCAGCATTACATTTATTTTTGTAGCATAGGCTATTTTTAAAAAAAATAATGAAGATGTTCTTGTATATGTCTTCTATATATCTATCTTAGTTGATGTGTCATTTCTAGATTGCTTGCCATCTAGGTTCCTTCCTCCCCTCTGATATAGTTCTACTCATGCAGCCAACATTTCCTATGATGCCTCTTGCTTTAGCAGAAGAGGCAGAGTCTCACCACACTGCATGCGCTCTGTTCTGAGTTCTATCTCATGGAAGCAGTGATAGGTCAATGACATATAACTGATGTCCCCTCACACTGCAGTTTCAGTGTATTCTATGTGGTGCAACTTCAACTTGTTTGCTCTGCCTCCTGCTTGTGATAGGTTGTTTCATCTTTAAGATACACTGGAGAATCAGCACACAGCATTTACAGATAGTATAGCCAGGCAGTGTGAGTCAGGGTACTTTTATAACTCTGCAGTTAATCATGTGATGGACTCATCTAAATATCGCTGCTCTCTCACAAAAGCAAAAATCATATCTTCAGACATACAGAGGGACAAGAAGGGTAAAGCTTGATGTGGAAGGGCAACATCTGCGAGCAGCTAGGAGAGATTTCATAGGTGATGATGCCAGCCTGCAGTTCACAGGGAATTATAGACTAAAGTGTCTAAATAGGGGAACATATTTTGCACTGATGGTCAGACTGCAGATCACATGACACAGATGCCCATAGTGAACAGGTAAAAAGTGTATAGATACAACTGACCTGTGTTGAAAGAAATGACAGCTAGAACTCTGCTGGTGAGTTTGCATTATAATCCGGAGTGCTACTTTAATAACTAAGGATAATGGGAGCTGACACTAAAGTAATTTAGGAAATAATTATTCTAAAACAGAGAGAAGCTAAATACTGACAGACACTATATATATATATATATATATATATATATATATATATTATATATACATATATATATATATATACATGCATGTATCTATATATAAATATATATATATATATATATATACACACATATATATATATTTATAATGTCTGTCTGTATTTATCTGTAGCTATATATACATTTATCTAAAATTGAACACATATAGCTTGTTTCTATATTTTCTTTTCTTTCTCTTCTAACAAAGACGTGTTAATAAGTGTCCTGGAACGTTGTACCTCGCAGATACATTTTGGATATTTAGGAAAATTTAATGTAAACACTTTAAATATGCTTACAAGAAAATTACCCTGTGTGCAAAGCTCACAAAAAGCTCTTAAGTACAGTCCTAGCTTTCTCTCTGCAAAAATGAACACTCTTTTTGTTTCTTGCAGTGGTGCTACTTTTAGGCTGAATAATACCTCCTTTAAATGATACATTTTTCTGCATGTGGTTCTGACCAAAATTATAGTGACTCCCAATCTTGGAATCAGATCTGGAGTTTTTTCTGCTCTCTTGTGTTTCTCTTTAAACCCTCCTGTAAATATCGCCTTAGCCTTTAATTAAAGAGAGCCCCTTTTAATCCTCGGGTCTTCAAGTTTCAATTAAATGGTGCCACTTAAGTGTGAGGTCTTTATGGAATTTGTAATATAGGCTTAATAATTAATAAGCACGAGTAATTGTAACAACCCTTACTGGTAATAACAGACTCCCGAGGAGACCACAAATATGTTTTGTGCAGCTTGGTTTTTATAAACTAAAAGCTCTCATCACATCAACACCTTTTTAACTATTAGTGCAGATGGACTACTTCCTACAGCCACTGCACAGAGGTGCACAGAGCATTAATAGCACTGGCGGGGTTAAAATATTGATTAATTACGGATGGTTCTGCAGAGTTGTAAGAACATTAACCTAACTACTACGTCATTATTTGAGTAGAACCCTAAGCACTGGCCTCCTGATCCTGTCTGTGTTGTCAATACGACTATGTTGATATTAGATCATAGGAAAATTGACCCTAAACAGTTCTATAATGTATATGATTGTTTATTTCTAGCATTTAATGTGTATGGTAAATACAATAAGGAAAACCCGGATGACATTGCGTGCGTAAATCTCTTGAGGGGGCGTAGAAGTGCAGGCATACATTACAGGAAGATTTATTTCACTTAATTGTAGTGCTTTTAATATATTATAAAGACCAGATCCTGAGCTCCAGAGTAAGATAATGTACAGTACTACTGGAATTAACAGGCTAAGGGTACCAGAAGACATAGTAATTAGAAAATACAGATCAATGAATATCCACAGTACAGTAATGTGAAAAATCTAAATAAATGTTTTATGTTTAAATACCACTATATTCTTTTACAGGAATCATTAAAATTGGCCGCTGGAACCCACTGCCCCTCAGTTATGTTACAGATGCCCCAGATGTGACAGTATCTGACATGCTACAAGATGTCTATCATGTGGTCACATTGAAGATCCAGCTACAAAGGTGAGTAGTTGTATTTAGGAGGTAGCATTAGAATAATATTAGATACAAATGTTTGATACATTTATAACATAAAGACTAAATTTACAAAGTACACTTCTCAACATTGAAATTGTAACATCAAGTAGGAAAAGTTGTGGAATTCTGTAAATAACAGGATCGATAGACATGTAAATGATGACATTTTTTTTTTCGAAACATGTGGATTTATTCAGTATCGAGTATGAAAGCTACACACAGAAATACTGTAGAGAGAAAAGAAACAAGCGCCCATAGGGTGACGCTGTGTGGTATAATAGGGGTGGTGGGTGAGATGTTGCCCACCTGATGGAGTTGTGAATGTCACAACTGCAATAGAAGCCTGTTCTAGAATCAGGCGATGCAGTCCGCCATCAGGTAGAAGGATCCCTTCTGCTCACTTGTAGATATAGATTAGAGGATAGGATGATTATTTAAAGGCTGGAATTGCACCAGCGTATGGCATCCGATGCAAGAGCATGAGAGGATCGCAGCACATCTGCGGAGGAGATGGAGAAAGTGATTTCTCCATCTCCTCCATGGCCTAACTCTGTGTATATCAGACTGCACTGGGCTGACATGCGAGTGCAGTCCGATGTTTCACACGCACCCATAGACTTGTATGGGTGTGAGTGAACAGAGTCTCGCTGCAAATCGCAGCATGATGTGATTGTTCTCTGATGCCAAATCGGCATGAGAAAATAATCGCAGATCTGAGCTGCCCCCCAGAATAACACTGGGCCGAGTGCTGTGCGATGTTTTATCACATAGCACTGAGCCGTGTTGTATGGTAGTGTGACCCCAGCCTAAGATGAATGCTCTGCTGTCAAGGATGAAAGGTTTCACACTACAGGTAGTTTTTTATTACTCGTTTCTGGCTGTAAACCGCTGGTGATCTACCTTGGACTAGTCATCCAAATGCAATAGTTTTTCAGAGTAAAACATCGACGTCTGCAATAATCCATGAATCTGCTATCATGTTCCCATTAATTCATGTTGTATTGTATGGTATTGTGTTTTATGGTTATTTTCTCATCCTGTTCTTCTTAGCTGTTCGAAACTTGAGGACTTGCCAGCAGAACAGTGGAACCATGCGACTGTCCGCAATGCCCTACGAATGCTGCTAAAGGAGATGAATCAGAGCACCCTTGCCAAAGAATGCCCCCTATCTCAGGTCAGTTCTCTTATCTACACACACAAACACAAAAGATTGCTGTGAAAATGAGGGAAAAGAGAATCTAAAAAGATTGGCATTTATTATTTCAGTGTTTGGGCCCCCATAAACGTTAGACTAATGATGGCCGAACCCACCAATATTGATGGATTCAGTCAACAGGGTAATGTGTATGGGGGCGCCGGCCGACTGATGGTGGGGAGAGATGTAGATTGCGCATGTCCGATTTCGGACTGCTGATCGCATTGTTTTCCCGGAGATAGGATGCTGGGCTGTGTGTCAGTCAGCTGAACAAGTGTATACTGTGTCGGCTGAGATGGCTACTAGATGGGATCATCATTTGGCCAACAATCATCTAATGTGTATGAGTTCTAGGCCTCATCCAGACGTCCATTTTTCATGTATATGTCCTATCTCTTTTTTCATACGTGGAACACATGGTCATTATAACCTATGGACACGTTTACATGTCCATGTTGTTTGGTGGACCAAGTAACATAGTTTTTTTAAGGTTGAAGGAAGACTAAGTCCATTTAGTTCAACCCATAGCCTAACATGTTGATCCAAAGGAAGGCAAAAAAAAAAAACATGTGGCAAACACTAAGCTCCACATTGGGGAAAAAAAATCCTTCCCGACTCCATACGACAATCAGAGTAGTTCCCTGGATCAACGCCCTATCAAGGAATCTAGTATATATAACCTGTAATATTATACTTTTCAAGAAAGGCATCCATGCCCTTCTTAAATTTTAATAGTGAATCACTCATTACAACATCATGCGGCAGAGAGTTCCATAGTCTCACTGCTCTTACAGTAAAGAATCCACGTCTGTGATTATGATTAAACCTTCTTTCCTCCAGACGTAGAAGATGCCCCCTTGTCCCCGTCTCAGACCTCAGAGTTAAAAGATCAGTAGACACGTCTTTGTACTGTCCCCTCATATTCTTGTACATAGTAATAAGATCACCCCTAAGCCTTCATTTTTCCACAGTAAATAACCCCAAGTGTAATAACCTGTCTTGGTATTGCAGACCCCCCAGTCCTCTAATAACCTTGGTCGCTCTTCTCTGCACCCGCTCTAGTGCAGCTATGTCTTTCTTATACACCGGAGACCAGAACTGTACACAGTATTCTAAGTGTGGTCGCACTAGTGACTTGTATAGAGGTAAAATTATGTTCTCCTCATGAGCATCTATGCCTCTTTTAATGCATCCCATTATTTTATTTGCCTTTGCAGCAGCTTCCTGACACTGGCCACTAAACGTGAGCTTGTCATCCACCAATACACACAGGTCTTTTTCAGTGACAGTTTTGCCCAGTGTTTTACAATTAAGCATATAATTATACATTTTATTCCCTCTGCCCAAGTGCATTACCTTACATTTATCCCCATTAAAGCTCATTTGCCATTTATCAGCCCAAGCTTCTAGTTTACATAGATCTTTCTGTAATATAAAATTGTCCTCCTCTGTATTGATTACCCTGCAGAGTTTAGTGTCATCTGAAAATATTGAAATATTACTCTGTATGCCCCCTACAAGGTCATTAATAAATATGTTAAAAAGAAGGGGGCCCAATACTGACCCCTGTGGTACCCCACTGTTAACTGAGACCCAGTCTGATTGTTTTCCATTAATAACCACCCTTTGTTTCCTATCACTGAGCCAATTCTTAACCCACATACATATATTTTCCCCTATCCCCATTGTTCTCATTTTATGTATCAACCTTTCGTGTGGAACTGTATCAAAAGCTTTTGAAAAGTCCATATGCACAACATCCACTGCATTTCCTCGGTCCGGTCCGGAACTTGCCTCCTCATAAAAACTGATCAGATTAGGTCCCTCGTAAACCCATGTTGATATTGGGTCATGAGGTTATTCTTCTTCAGATACTCTAGTATAGCATCTCTTAGGAAACCCTCCAGGATTTTACCCACAGTAGAGGTTAAGCTTACTGGCCTGTAATTTCCAAGTTCAGTTTTTGTCCCCTTTTTGAATATTGGCACCACATTTGCTATACGCCAGTCCTGTGGTACAGACCCTGCTATTATGGAATCTTTAAAGATTAAAAATAATGGTCTATCTATGACGTTACTTAATTTCTGCAGTACTCGCGGGTGTATCCCATCTGGGCCCAGGGATTTGTCAACTTTAGTGATTTTTAGACACCGCCGTACTTCCTGCTTGATTAAGCAAGTGACATTTAATGGAGAATTTTTGTTATCGCTAATCATGTTTTCTGTCATGCGATTTTCTTGTGTAAATACGGTTGAAAAAAAATCATTTAGCATATTGGCTTTTTCCTCATCCTCATCCACCATTTCACCCAGACTATTTTTAAGGGGGCCAACACTATCATTTTTTAGTTTTTTACTATTTATGTAGTTAAAGAATATTTTGGGGTTATTTTTACTTTCTCTGGCAATGATTCTCTCTGCCTCAATCTTTGCTGCCTTGATTTGTTTTTTGCAGAATTTATTTAATTTTCTATATTTATTCAATGCCTCTTCGCTACCTACTTGCTTTAGTTCTCTAAATGCTTTTTTTTGTCACTTATTGCGCTCCTTACAGCTCTATTTAGCCATAGTGGTTTTCTCCTATTTCTAGCATGTTTATTCCCATAGGGTATATATTGTGCACAGGTCCTATTCAGGATGCTAATAAATGTCTCCCATTTGCTTTGTGTAGTTTTATGTCTCAGGATATCGTCCCAGTTTATTGCACTAAGATCATCTCTCAACCGTTGGAAATTTGCCTTCCTGAAGTTTAGTCTCCTTGTAACCCCTCTACTACACATCTTATTAAAGGTTATATGAAAACGTATTATTTTGTGATCACTATTACCCAAGTGACCCCCAACTCGTATATTTGATATGCGGTCTGGCCTATTGGTTAATATTAGGTCTAGCAGTGCCCCCTTTTTGTTGGGTCCTGAACCAGTTGTGAAAGGTAATTGTCTCTCATAGTTGTCAAAAACCTATTACCTTTGCTTGAACTACAGGTTTCTGTCCCCCAATGTATTTCAGGGTAGTTGAAGTCCTCCATAATAATGACTTCTCCTTGAGTCGCTGCTTCATCTATTTGCTTTACGAGGATATTCTCCGCTGCTTCCATTATTTTTGGAGACTTATAACAAACCCCTATCAGTAATTTATTATTTTTCCCCCTCCCCTTATCTCCACCCACAGGGACTCTACATTTCCATTAGATTCACATATATCCTCCCGCAAGATGGGTTTTAAGGATGATTTTACATATAAACTCACACACCCTCGCTTGTTTGTACGGTCATTTCTGAACAGACTATAGTCCTGTAAATTAACTGCCCAGTAATGGCTCTCGTCCAGCCACGTCTCAGATATCCCCACCATGTCATAATTGTTTTCCAACAAAATTAATTCTAATTCCTCCATTTTGTTGGTGAGGCTTCTGGCATTAGTGTACAGTCATGGCCAAAAGTATTGAGAATGAGACAAATAGTAATTTTTCCAAAGTTTACTGCTTCATTTTTTGTAATGGCAATTTGCATATACTCCTGAATGTCAAAGAGTGATCAGCTTAACAGCAATTACTGTACTTGCAAAGTCAATATTTGCCCAGAAAATGAACTTTAACCCCCAAAACACATTTCAACATCATTGCAGACCTGCCTTAAAAGGAGCAGCTAACATCGTTTTAGTGATTGATCCATTAACACAGGTGTGGGTGTTGATGAGGATAGGGCTGGCGATCAATCAGTCATGATTAAGTAAGAATGACGTCACTGGACACTTTAAAAGGAGGCTGGTTCTTGGTATCATTGTTTCTCTTCAGTTAACCATGGTTATCTCTAAAGAAACACGTGCAGCCATCATTGCACTGCACAAAAATGGCCTAACAGGGAAGAGTATCACAGCTACAAAGATTGCACCTCAGTCAACAATCTATCGCATCATCAAGAACTTCAAGGAGAGAGCTTCCATTGTTGTCAAAAAGGCTCCAGGGCGCCCAAGAAAGACCAGCAAGCGCCAGGACCGTATCTTTAAACTGTTTCAGCTATGGGATCGGACTACAAGCAGTGCCGAGCTTGCTCAGGAATGGCAGCAGGCTGGTGTGAGTGCTTCTGCACGCACTGTGAGGCGGAGACTCTTTGAGCAAGGGCTGGTTTCAAGGAGGGCAGCAAAGAAGCCACTTCTCTCCAGAAAAAACATCAGGGACTGACTTATATTTTGCAAAAGGTACAGGGAGTGGACTGCTGAGGACTGGGGCAAAGTCATTTTCTCTGATGAATCCCCTTTTCGATTGTTTGGGACATCTGGAAAACAGCTTATTCGGAGAAGAAGAGGTGAGCGCTACCACCAGTCTTGTCTCATGCCAACTGTAAAGCATCCTGAAACCATTCATGTGTGGGGTTGCTTCTCAGCCAAGGGAATCGGCTCACTCACAGTCTTGCCTAAAAACACAGCCATGAATAAAGAATGGTACCAGGATGTCCTCCAAGAGCAACTTCTCCCAACCGTCCAAGAGCAGTTTGGCACCCAACGATGCCTTTTCCAGCATGATGGAGCACCTTGCCATGAAGCAAAGGTGATAACTAAATGGCTCATGGAACAAAACATACAGATTTTGGGTCCATGGCCTGGAAACTCCCCAGATCTTAATCCCATTGAGAACTCTTGGTCAATCATCAAGAGACGGGTGGACAAACAAAAACCAACAAATTCTGGCAAAATGCAAGCATTGATTATGCAAGAATGGACTGCTATCAGTCAAGGATTTGGTCCAAAAGTTGATTGAGAGCATGCCAGGGAGAATTACAGAGGTCTTGAAGAAGAAGGGGCAACACTGCAAATATTGACTTGCTGCATTAACTCATTCTAACTGTCAATATAACCTATTGGTACTCATAATATGATTGCAATTATATTTCTGTATGTGATATAAACTTCAGACAAACACTAATAAAAACCAGAGGCCAGCAGATCATGTGAAAATATAATTTTGGTGTCATTCTCAAAACTTTTGGCCATGACTGTACATGCATTTTATGTATCTCTCTGTACCTCTATTCCTTCTTACTTTATTGACTGTTCTAACCCCACACCCAATTTCTTTATTTGTGCCCAGGTCACTATCTGCACTATCTTCCCCACCTATAAAATGAATACTCTCCCCCCCAATCCCTAGTTTAAACACTCCTCCAACCTTCTAGCCATTTTCTCCCCCAGCACAGCTGCACCCTCCCCATTGAGGTGCAGCCTGTCCCTAGTGTAAAGACTGTAGTCAACTGAGAAGGCGGCTCAGTTCTCCAGGAACCCAAATCCCTCCTTCCTACACCAGTTCTTGAGCCACTTATTTATCTCCCTAATCTCCCGTTGCCTCTCTGGCGTGGCACGTGGTACCGGTAGTATTTCAGAGAATACCATCTTGGAGGTCCTTGCTTTCAGCTTGCAGCCTAATTCCCTGAAATCATCTTTAAGGACCTTCCACCTACCTCTAACTTTGTCATTTGTGCCAATGTGCACCATGACCATTGCCCTATCTGTTCCCCTTACAATTGAGTCCCCTACAACCAGCACCTGCCTGGCCTGCCCTGCTCTCCTATTTCCCTCCTTACTGGAGCTGACACTCCTCCGGCTTTCAGGGGACATGCCTTGTTGCTGGAGTGCTACCCCTGTACCATCACCCCCCTCATCTGCCAACTTTGCAAACTTATTGGGGTGTGCCAGATCAGGACTAGCCTCCCTGGCACTCTTCCCTCTACCCCCACTTCTGTCACCCAGCTAGCGGCCTCACTGTCCTGCAGCTCCATACGAACACCCTCCCCCACATCTACCCCAGTGAGCAGCTGCTCAGTGAGCAGCAGACTCCTTTCCATATTGTCTATGGATGAAGTGTCCCTAAAAAAAAACAAAAAACTGAAACACGTCCGTTTTTGATCTGAGTCATGGATTAAATTCACCCAACTCATATCAATTTGCCTGTGAAAAAAATAGCACACGGATACCATTTTTTACTGTTTAGTGGCTAGGAGAAGTGTGGAATTTATTTTTTGTATAAAAGAAATATGGATGCTAGACTGACAATAAAAATGGACACGTAGATAAAAACATTGATAAAAATGGTATCCAGCACAATAATGAAAAACTTTTGTAAGAGAAAAACAGGCATTTAAATGAGGCTTTAGAAAGAGACGGCTTATGTAATAATAATATACATGGTCGTTCTGTGCCAGCTTCTCTTTGCTGTTTTACTTTGGTGTTGCCCATAGCAGCCAATCACGGTGCAGCTTTCAATTTTAAAGAGCAAAATGCAAAATGAAAGTTGAGCTGGGATTGGTTGCTATGTGCAACAAAGTCATTTGTTCTTTCACACAGTTTCATCAATTTCAGCTGATGTCTTCTAGGAAAATGCATAGACATAGATGTCTATGTATGTTTCTGGCTGTTACTGGACAGAGGAAAAGTCTGTGTTGCTTGTAGACACAACTGCTTGAATGCGTAAGCAGCCGAGTCTCTGCACCCACCAGATAACCATCTAACTTCTTTTTCATTGGATAAGGGATAGGTTAACCCTTTTGCTGACAGGGATTTTTTGACATTTTTGCACTATTGACATACACAAAAGAAAAAACTAAATTATAAAATAAAAATGTGATAGTAAACTCCCATTCCTATATATTTTATGCAAAAACGTCTAAAAAATTATATTAGTGGCTAATAGACTAGGGTCACACAAAAGTATAAAAAAAAAACAGTCCAATTTTCATCCAGAAAAGTGGGACGATTTTTCTCACTTGTCATCCATGTGATATCCGTATGCAATCCGTTTTTTTTAGTCAGCAGTAGTGTTGAGCCGAGTATTTTGGCGTGCTCGGCGTTTCATTCACTGTCGTTGTGCCTGCAAGTGTCACGGCTCTTAGACAGCTGTGACACATGCAGAGATTGTCTGTCAGGCAATCTTTGCATGTGTCCCAGCTGTCTAACAGCCGTGACACTTGCAGGCGCGGCGACCATGAATGAAACGCCGAGCACGTCAAAATACTCGGCTAGCACACTCGGGTGCTCACCGAGTATTTTGGCGTGTTCGGCGTTTCAAAGAGTTAATGATACATACTCGCTCAACACTACTCAGCAGCTATTAATCATTTGCGAGACCATTTATAGTTTCCTATGTTACAAAATTGCGATGTATGACTCCGTACAGCATCCGATTTTTTTTTACACCTATAGATTTTAATAGGTGAGTCTCATCTGATTTACAAAGGAAAATCGTGCATGCTGCATTTTTTTTTCTCATGGAGATTCAGTCAGAAAAAAAAATGTTCATCTGCACTGTCCCATCAAATAACATTGCTCTGAGCGCAATCCATTGTTTTAAGGCTAGGGTATAGAAAATCGGCCAGTTTTCATCCACAAAAGTGGGACAATTTTTTCTTACTTGTCATCCGTGTTCTGTCAGTATGCAATCTGTTTTCTTCTGTTTTTTACTCAGTGCTATTAATCATTTACAGGACCATTTAGAGTTTCCTATGTTACAGAATTGCAATGTATGAGCTCGCTCACATGAACGAATAAATAGGATGAGTGCAATTCGATAAAACTTCGGATTGCTCTCGAACCAATGTTATTCAATGAGGTAGTGCAGATCTGCAATTTTTTTTCTCATGCTGATCTGGCATGAGAAAACAATCGCAGCATGCTGGGAGTGCATCCAATGATAGGATTGCACTCACCCATTCAAGTCTACGGGTGCGAGTGAAAAATTGGACTGCACTCGGATGTCATCCGAGTGCAGTCCCATATACTCATACAGAGTAAATGGAGAAGACAGAGAAATTTTTTTCTCTATCTTCCCTGCACCTGTGCTGCAATTTTTCTCATGCGAGAACTAAGGTGACCCTCGGATGAAACTGTGACAGAGTTTGATCCGAGTGTCATTAGCATAATCGCCCTGATTGTCTTGCACGAGAGAATATTAGCTTGTTTTACCCCTGGCCTATCCATAAATATCGGATGCCACTCTGATGGTCCGTATGGAATCTGATTTTTTTCTTGCACACATCCGATTTTAGAGTGTAATTACAGCATTGTGCGTTTTTTTTTTCATGCCGAATACAGCTGTGAAAAAATACACAGATCTGCACTGCCTCATTGAATAACATTGGACCGAGTGCAATAGCTTTTTTTATCGGATTGCAATCGTCCGAGTTATACTCTCGTGTGCACTAGCCGTAGTGTGATTTTTCACATGGAGTAGTTGGAGGAAAATAACGCCACAATTTATCACCCAATTTCTGACGATTACAGCAATACCCTATATTTGGTCGTACTCCATTTGGGCGCCCGTCACAGGTCAGCAGTGTTGGCTTTTTTTTGGAGTCAAATTTTGCTTGATTGGTTTTCATTCACCATATCCCATTAGCAAAGCACTTTGAGTGAACATTTTTACCACACAGGTGTTTCACAAATTTTGTTACCATTGACCTGTGAAAATGAAAAATTACATTTTTGTACAATATTTTGTATATTTAGCTCAAAATTTTCATTGGTTTTCTGTCTGAGGTATTAGTTCGCATGAAAGCCCTAGAAGTGACCCCGTTTCAGAAACTACAGTGAGTACGGAAAATATTCAGATCCCTTTAGATTTTTCACTCTTTGTTTCATTGCAGCCATTTGTTAAATTCTAAAAAGTTATTTTGTTTCTCATTAAAGTACACTCTGCACCCCATCTTGACTGAAAAAAACAGAAATGTAGGAATTTTTGCAAATTTATTAAAAAATAAAAACTGAAATATCACATGGTCATAAGTATTCAGACCCTTTGCTCAGTATTGAGTAGAAGCACCCTTTTGAGCTAATACAGCCATGAGTCTTCTTGGTAATGATGCAACAAGTTTCTCACACCTGGATTTGGGGATCCTCTGCCGTTCTCCTGTTCCGTCATGTTGGATGGTGAACGTTGGTGGACAGCCATTTTCAGGTCTCTCCAGAGATGCTCAATTGGGTTTAGGTCAGGGCTCTGGCTGGGCCAGTCAAGAATGGTCACAGAGTTGTTCTGAAGCCACTCCTTTGTTATTTTAGCTGTTTGCTTAGGGTCATTGTCTTGTTGGAAGGTGAACCTTCGGCCAAGTCTGAGGTCCAGAGCACTCTGGAAGAGCATTTCATCCTGGATATCACTGTACTTGGCCGCATTCATGTTTCCTTCAATTGTAACCAGTCGTCCTGTCCCTGCAAAAACACCCCCATAGCATGATGCTGCCGCCATCATGTTTCACTGTTGGGATTGTATTGGGCAGGTGATGAGCAGTGCCTGGTTTTCTCCATACATACCGGTTAGAGTTATCACCAAAAAGTTCTATATTCGTCTCATCAGACCAGAGAATCTCATTTCTCATAGTCTGGGAGTCCTTCATGTGTTTTTGAGCAAACTCTATGTGGGCTTTCATATGTTTTGCACTGAGGAGAGGGTTCTGTCGGGCCGCTCTGCCATACAGGCCCGACTGGTGGAGGGCTGCAGTGATAGTTGACTTTGTGGAACTTACTCCCATCTCCCTACTCCATCTCTTCAGCTCAGCCACAGTAATTTTGGGGTTTTTCTTTACGTCTCTCACCAAGGCTCTTCTCCCATGATTGCTCAGTTTGGCTGGATGGCCAGGTCTAGGACGATTTCTGGTGGTCCCAAACTTCTTCCATTTAAGGATTCTGTGCTCTAAAGCCCCCGTCACACTAAGCGAGATCGCTAGCGAGATCGCTGCTGAGTCACAAGTTTTATGATGCAACAGCGACCTCAGCAGCGATCTCGCTACGTTTGACACGTAGCAGCGACCATGCCCCTGCTGTGAGATCGCTGGTCGTGTCGAAATGGCCTGGACCATTTTTTGATCGTTGAGGTCCCGCTGGGTAGCATGCATCGGTGTGTTTGACACCTTACCAACGACCTCATTGGCGACTCAGAACTGAGACACATAGGCGTGCATTTGCGTTGCATCGTTATACAGGTCGGTACTGGTCGCCGTATCGTTGCTGCGTCGTTGGGAAGATCTGACTGGTTGACATCTCACCAGAGACCACATAGCGAAGCAGCAACGATCCCTGCCAGGTCGTATCATTGTCCGGATCGCTGTAGCGTCGCTAAGTGTGACGGTACCCTTAGGAACCTTGAGTAATGCAGAAATTCTTTTGTAACCTTGGCCAGATCTGTGCCTTGCCACAATTCTGTCTCTGAGCTCCTTGGGCAGTTCCTTTGAGCTCATGATTCTCATTTGGTCTGACATGCACTGTGAGCTGTGAGGTCTTATATAGACAGGTGTGTGCCTTTACAAATCAAGTCCTATCACTTTAATTAAACACAGCTGGACTCCAATGAAGGAGTGGAATCATCTCAAGGAGGATCACAAGGAAATGGACAGCATGTGACTTAAATATGAGTGTCTGAGCAAAGGGTCTGAATACTTATGACCATGTGATATTTCAGTTTTTCTTTTTTAATGAATTGGCAAAAATTCTACATTTCTGTTTTTTTCAGTCAAGATGGGGTGCAAAGTGTACTTGAGAGAAAAAAAAATGACCTTTTTAGAATTTATCAAATGGCTGCAATGAAGCAAAGAGTGAAAAATGTAATGTAAAGGGATCTGAATACTTTTCATACCCACTGTATACCCATCAATGCATTTATCAAGGGGCACGGTAATCATTTTGACCCCAAAGGTGTATTCAAGAAATTAATGGCATCAGATGGCATAAAGTGAAAATTGCTATTCTTTTTCCAATTAATTTTTTTTTCATTGACATTGATTGTTTGGATTAAGTGACATATTAACTTTATTTTGTGAGTCAGTATCATTAACAACATACCAAATTTAATTTATATAGTTTTATTTATGATTTCCTAAGTTTGCACAATAAAAATACTTATTTTTCTGTTGATGGAGCAGTATGAGGGATCTTTTTCTGTAGGACAAGTTGTAATATTTATTGGTGCCATGTTGAAACTATTTGATTGCTTTTTCTATTTCAACTTTATATGAGATGTGACCAGGCTTGGACTGGCCCACCGGAGAACAGGGGAATCCTCCGGTGGGCCACCATCCTCTTATATGAGCAGTACTTGGCACAATATACTTGAATCACTATGTACAGACAAAGGAAGCATCTTATTCATTTAACAATCTATCCTGTTCATTGTTATATACATTTGTGATTGATGATAATGTCCTATTTGCATAGCTGAAAAGTGGGGTCCTGGAGATGGTTACTGGTGGACCCTTGGCACCCCAATCCGACACTGGATATGACATAAAAATAGCAATTCTGACTTTTTTTATGGTGTTCTGACATCTTTATTATGGTGGTATAAATAACTTGTTTGTTTTATAGTTTATGTTGTAATGGATACAAAGATACCAAATATGTATAATTTTTTTGACATTTTAGATAAATGAGGCCTTATGTTTTTAGGTTCCAAGGGTGTATCTATATACTGTATGCAAAGGTAGTAATCGTTACCTGGCCAAATATCCTGTCTGGTGCCAGTACTATAAATGACACATGGTAGTTGGGGGAACTGTTTCAGGTTTTGCATTGTTCAGTGGTTGATAGGAATGTTTTGTGGTTTAGGCATCTTGCATGTTTTGCTTTGCATGACATTTTGAGCATGCTGCTACTTATGGTTCATCCACCACTATTTCACCTTCAAATCTGAGACTTCTTTTCCTCAGCGTTTGTGTTAACAACCCCTGTGCACTTCTCACATGGCAATTTCATTTGGTAAATCTACTTAAAAAGTAAATACCCTGCCATATGTGTGAAATGTTATTATGTGTCCCCATAGGTTAATATGTTATTGTCAGCTGCAAGTTGGAAAGCTGTCTCGCAGGGGTTAGGGCTTTAGGGAAAAAGCCACTTGTTTATTAACCCAGTCCTGCTGCTAAAGAGACCTGAAGAAGATTACCAATTGCAGGTTAACCCTCTACTGGGAAAACAAACCTAGTATTTAATCTCAGCCATTGTTTTCTTTTAGAAGTATTTTAATATGACATTGATAAATGAGGCACATTCACGGCCAAACATCGAAGATTGTTTTGCTTGAGTTTTTTTTTTCCAATAATATAAAATGAATGAAATAAACTTTTGCTTGCAGACTGCTCGTATAGAAAGTTGCTTCATCCTCATGGACATGACTATATTCAGACTAGTAATGCAGTCCGTCCAGAAGTGTACAGGGCATTAGTTGCTCACAATATATCTTATTTCATATGAAGACATATTTTCCTACCAGATTGCAATTGAATCCAACACAAACAAATTGTGGAAATTTTCATCTAATGATATTCTCAACAACTAGATGGAGAAGAATAACCCCACACAAGGCACCCTATGGTGGCTCGTAAGTCTCCACAGCTCTGTAGTACAGAAGTGGATCTTGTTCTGTCTCCCTAGATCCTCCTTCTTTTGGCTCTGCTATGAACATAAGGGCAAAAGTTGATGCCGCAATGAAAAGTCTGTTTAGATTTGGCAATTTTGTGGCCTTGCGGCTTGTTCAGGTGGGCACCTGATTGGTCCTATGCAAAAACATATCTACACAAAGATCGATGGCCTGCATGTGCTACTTTGATCCATATTCTGAATCAGACTCAACTGTTATAAGTAGGGATGAGCAGACACATGGTAGTTTGGGTTCTGTTCCAAAGTTCGGTTTGGGTACCAGAACTGTGGCCGAACTTGAACCAGAACCCGAAGCCCATTGAAAATAATGGAGACCCAAACTTTGAATCTGGAAAAAAAATTCTCTTTCTCTCTGCAACTGATTTCCCTCAGAACTCCGAATGTTGCAATAGATTTCCCCCAGAACTACGAACATTGCAACAGACTTCCAGAAGAAAACCGTGTTCGGCGTTCAGCGCCGGACACTTAACTTTCCGATACAAACCCTGAACTTTTACTTTTGGGTACGCTCATCTCTAGTTATAAGTCATGGGTGAACAAAAAACGGATCAGATATAGGCTACCAACCGTATGTCTTGTGTTTTTTCATGAATCCAGTACAATTAATAAAGAAAAACTTATATAGCCTTTTATTATTTATTAAATTGTTTCTGTATAAAGTGGATGCAATATGGATGTTCTAGAGATGTAAAAAAACAGACATACACATTGCATATATATGAAAAAAAATAGTATATATGTCACGCTCTAGTCCATTTACATAACAAAAAACGAACAGCACATGGATGTCAACTGTATGCTTTCCTTTTTTCACAGTTGCTATGATGCATTTGGGAAAGCTCTTTACTTTTTTTCATGTAAGTATAAAACAAATGACTCGTGGATTATAAAAACAAGCACACAATATGCAAGTGGTTGAAAAATTCACCATCACACAGATGAAAAATCTCTGTTTTTGTGGATGCATGTGTGAATAATCACTTCTATCCCTAGTTTGATTGGAGGTCATGTAAAACTTTCTCTTCATTCCGTTACTACGGAATCACCGGGTACAGATGAGTGATGTACTCTACATATACTCTACTATCTCCAAGAGTCCAGTAGAGAATTTTGAGCAAAAGGAAAAACCTGAAAGACAATAAGGGCAATAGGGTCTTATCTGAGTAGAAACAAGGAGACAGAACAGCAATTTATGTTCACCAGGGGTAAAAGAGTTTTGAGAGTCACAACCCCTACAGTGGCTTGCAAAGCATTTACCCCCTTGGCTTTTTACCTATTTTGTTACATTACAACCTGTGTTTAAATATTTTTGTAATTCGATTTTTGTGTGATGAATCAGCACTAAATTCTCTAAGTTGGTAAAGTGAAGTGATAAAAATATAGGCAAAAATTAAATTTATGGAATCAACTAACTAAAAATTGGCATGTGCATATGTATTTACTCATTTTATTATTAAGCCCCTAAAAACTTCTGGTGCTAGCAATTACCTTCATAAGTTCATATGTTTAATGAAAGTAAATTCACCTGTAAGAACACCATCCCCACAGTGAAACATGGTGGTGGCAGCATCATGCTGTGGGGATGTTTTTTTGACAGCAGGGACAGGAAAAATGGTCCAAGTCGAGGGGAAGATGGATTGTACGAAATACAATGATATTCTCGAGCAAAACCTGTTTAAGCCTGTCAGTGATTTGAGACTGGGACAGAGGTTCACCTTCCAACAAGACAATGACCCAAAGCATACTGCTAAAGCAACACTCATGTGGTTAAAAAGGAAAAGTGTAAATGTTTTGGAGTGGTCTAGTCAGAGCTCAGACCATAATCCGTGTGGTCAGTCTTCAAGATTGCTGTTCACCAGAGGAAACCATCTAAGGGCTGCGGAGTCCTGTCACTCACTGAGCGCAGCTCTGAGGCCTGCTCGCTGCAGTGGCTCATTCTCCCCGGCTCCTCTGCTGATTGGTCGCATGGATTACTGTGGGGGACATTTAGGACAGGTGAGTATAAGGATTTTTTATTTTATTCTTATTTTTACACAGGGACACTGCAGGAGCAGACACTACTACCCTCATCATTGTCCCTGCTGGTGCTGATCGCAGCGCCAGCAGGGAACCATGATGAGGGCAGCGTTCAGCACCTGGCGCTTGGGAACAGCGCTAACGGTAGCACTGATTCCCAGGCACCGGTACATGTGTTCCTGATGCGGCACATGGGCGGCACACGGTTTCCACACGTGTCCCAAACACCAACACATGGACACACGGGACACGGATATCTCTGGTACCAGAAATATACAGACGTGTGAAACCAGCCTAACTTGAAAAAGCTGGAACAGTTTTGCCTTGTGAAATGGGCAAAAATCCAAGTGGCAAGGTGTAGAAAGCTCGCAGAGACTTATCCAAAGCGACTTGCAGCTGTAATTGCCTCAAAAGGAGGCTCTACAAAGTACTGACTTTAGGGAAGTTAATAGTTATGCACACTAGAGTTTTCAGTAATTTTGTCCTATTTGTTGTTTGCTTCACAATAGAAAGAAAACCAAATTTCCCAGTTGTAGGTATGTTCTTTATATTAACTGATGCAAACCCTCAAAAAAACCTGTGAAATTCCAGGTTGTAAGGTAGCAAAACACTAAAAATACCAAGGGGGTGAATACTTTCGCAAGCTACTGTATACAAATATAGAAAAAGGCTGCTGCAGATTCGCGATGTGAAGAAACTTGTGAGGCTGGAGATGAGTGGCTTAAAATCTGCGCAAAATTACAACTACTGGCAGTGCAAATTTTAATCCACTCATCTCCAGCCTCACAGTAGAGACTTTTGACAGAACTTTTCCTGTAGTGAACACGGAGGAATATGGAAGAATCTGTCAGCACAGAATGACTGTTTAAATTGAGTAGAGATGCTTGGTGCACCCTTGACATAGTCAAAAAGTTCAGTGCACTTTCCCACCTACTTTAACTGTTCAAGGCCCCCGGTACACCGTTGGTGTTGTCAAACAGTTCTTTGCTCCTTCCCCACCTACTGTTTGCCATGTATCTTCTCTCTCCTCTTCTGTAATTGACAGCTGTAGCTTCACAAGTGCCAGAGGATGGCAGAGATTGAAAGAAAACAAGTAGTTAGGAATGTGTGCTGAACTGTTTGGCCACACCATGGGTGTACGAGTGCATGTGCTTGGTTTGAATAGTCATTTTGTGTTGACGGACTACTTTTCAGATGAAGGTCTCGTTTCTGCACATCATTATTTCTGTGTTACTTCTGTGGCAATAGAGCTATTCTAATCATTCACTATAAAGCAGTCAGAAGCGATATTTACAATCCTAGCAATATTTGATGCTGCAAGGTGACCTCTATGCAGGCTGCTCCATCTTCTCCCTTGCGGGTTCAGCTTTAGACATCTGCTGAGTGGAGCCTGTAGCTGTGACTGCAATGAACTCCACTTAACGGGAGTAAAGAACACTCGCAGCTCGTAACATAGTTACACAGAATTGTTTTCACACATGCACAAAACACAGAGCCAAGCCATAAATGGACGAGGTATCATCACTTTCTGCCACATCGATGCCAGTTGCGAAGAATGCGTAATACTATATGTCCATTCCAAATTTGTTTCTTCTTTTATCTAAAACAACAGAACAGAGAGTCATGTATATGCCAATATACATGGTTCTGTGACATCCTGTATTGTGAAATATATACATATATCGTCTGTAAGATTTACATGAGAAATGCAATGTTTCTGGGGAGAATAACTCTATAATATGGCATCAGATAGAACAAGACACGGCTTTTTTTCTGTTAGATTCAGAAAATAACCTCTTGCCACCGTTTAAAATTGGAGGCTTATGGTGTATCAGTAGCGCATATTAGAGCTCTATACAACCCAGAAGCCATATACAGTACAGACCAAAAGTTTGGACACACCTTCTCATTTAAAGATTTTTCTGTATTTTCATGACTTTGAAAATTGTACATTCACACTGATGGCATCAAAACTATGAATTAACACATGTGGAATTATATACTTAACAAAAAAGTGTGAAACAACTGAAAATATGTCTAATATTCTAGGTTCTTCAAAGTAGCCACCTTTTGCTTTGATGACTGCTTTGCACACTCTTGGCATTCTCTTGATGAGCTTCAAGAGGTAGTCACGGGAAATGGTCTTCCAACAATCTTGAAGGAGTTCCCAGAGATGCTTAGCACTTGTTGGCCCTTTTGCCTTCACTCTGCGATCCAGCTCACTCCAAACCATCTCGATTGGGTTCAGGTCTGGTGACTGTGGAGGCCAGGTCATCTGGCGTAGCACCCCATCATTCTCCTTCTTGGTCAAATAGCCCTTACACAGCCTGGAGGTGTGTTTGGGGTCATTGTCCTGTTGAAAAATAACTGATGGTCCAACTAAACGCAAACCGGATGGAATAGCATGCCGCTGCAAGATGCTGTGGTAGCCATACTGGTTCAGTGTGCCTTCAAATTTGAATAAATCCCCAACAGTGTCACCAGCAAAGCACCTCCACACCATCACACCTCCTCCTCCATGCTTCACGTGGGAACCAGGCTTGTAAAGTCCATTCGTTCACCTTTTCTGCGTCGCACAAAGACACGGTGGTTGGAACCAAAGATCTCAAATTTGGACTCATCAGACCAAAGCACAGATTTCCACTGGTCTAATGTCCATTCCTTGTGTTCTTTAGCCCAAACTTGTCTCTTCTGCTTGTTGCCTGTCCTTAGCAGTGGTTTCCAAGCAGCTATTTTACCATGAAGGCCTGCTGCACAAAGTCTCCTCTTAACAGTTGTTGTAGAGATGTGTCTGCTGCTAGAACTCTGTGTGGCATTGACCTGGTCTCTAATCTGAGCTGCTGTTAACCTGTGATTTCTGAGGCTGGTGACTCGGATAAACTTATCCTCAGAAGCAGAGGTGACTCTTGATCTTCCTTTCCTGGGGCGGTCCTGATGTGAGCCAGTTTCTTTGTAGCGCTTGATGGTTTTTGCAACAGCACTTGGGGACACTTTCAAAGTTTTCCCTATTTTTCAGACTGACTGACCTTCATTTCTTAAAGTAATGATGGCCACTCGTTTTTCTTTACTTAGCTGCTTTTTTCTTGTCATAATTAGTGTTGAGCATTCCGATACTGTAATATCGGGTATCGGCCGATATTCGCGGTATCGGAATTCCGATACTTAATTCCGATACTTTTACAATATCGGATACCGGAATCGGAAGTTCCCATAATGCCTGCGCTCTGTAGTGTCTGTGAAGGATGACAAGTTGGATGGCAGCGCGATCCAGCCTGTCATCAGAATGCCATCCCAGCGGGGGAGAATTCTCCTGATTGTTTAAAAGCCGGCGGGCGGTATAAAGCCGCCGGCTTTTAAACAATCACACAGCCCCATACTGCTTCCCCGCAGCCTCCCACCCCGATCCTCCGCTCCCCTCGCCACCTCCCATCCCGATCGTAAGTTAGGACCGGGCGGGGAGCGCAGCTCCAAGGAGCGGGGAGTGAAGGACCCGGGCGGGGAAGCCGGCAGTGAAAAGACTTCACCGCCGGCTTTCCCGTTCTGTGCTGCGCTTTCCCGCCGGTTATTTCAAATGAACAGCTGAGGTATCAGGTGATGCCGATCAGCTGTTCATTTGAAGTCGCCGCGGTGCCCTCAGAGGGTTCATGTGAGTTCATGCTTGACTGCATGAACTCACATGAACTTTCCCACGGCCGCACAGGTCAGCCTCACCTCCCAGACCCGTCATGATTAGTGTGTGTGCGGGGTGTGTGTGTGGGGTGTGTGCGCGATGTTTGTGCGGGTGTGCGCGGTGTCTGTGCGATGTGTGCGGGGTGTGTGTGCGGGGTGTGTGTGCGGGGTGTGTGCGGGGTGTCTGTGCGATGTGTGCGGGTGTGTGCGTGCAGGCAGACATAGGCCGATGTGACACTACTACTCCCATCGGCCTATGTCTGTCCCCCGTCCACTCCTGCCAGCAGGATCAGCTCGATGGGAGC
Organism: Phyllobates terribilis; assembly: GCF_046119375.1. Lineage (NCBI taxonomy): Eukaryota > Metazoa > Chordata > Amphibia > Anura > Dendrobatidae > Phyllobates > Phyllobates terribilis. Next base: position 62,565,962 of record NW_027362769.1, on the reverse strand, counting down.
AGTAGTTCCCATCAGCCTGATCCTGCTATTTAAATTGCCCTACTGTGTCCCCAATAAATGTTAAATACATGTCATTGGTGGCCAGTGGTTACCTAAAAGAAATTAGTTCATACATTACCTGTCCCCGCCGATCGCCACCTAAAATAAAGTAAAAAATAAAAAACTACACCTATACTCACCAAGACACCTAATTCCCCGAAGCCATCGATCTCCTGTAATAAAATATAAAATAATAAACCACAACCTTATCCTTACCCCTCCGTAGTAGTCCACGAGTGTCCCACGAAGATCTCCAGTTCAGAGCAGCCACATAGAATGTGACCGCTCTGAACCGCTGCCGCCGCTAGAATGACAGCATAAGCGGGTTCACCGGAGTTCAGGCAGCGCTGCTCCGGTTAGCTGCTTTACGGCCCTGCTGTATAGTGAGAAATTCCCACGGTACAGCAGTGCCGTAAAGGAGGTCTCCGGAGCTGCGCTCACTGAGTGCACTCCGGTGACCTCAGTCAGTGGCTCCCGCTGCCGGGAGCGGACGTGTTCCCGGCAGCGTGAGCTTACAGCAGCCATGCACAGCTGTCACCATCTCCAGATGTGACAGCTGTGCATGGGAGATCAGCGCAGGAACGTGGACAGGTAACTATTATTTTTAGTAAACTAAGAATTAAATAAAATTGTGTGTTTTATTTCAAATAAATTATTTTTTTCTGGGTGTAGTGTGTGTTTTTTCTTTTTAACACTTTGTAGGTTAGTAATGGGGGTGTCTTATAGACGCCCATCATTACTAACCTGGGCTTCATGGCAGCTGGCGCTGACATGAACCCCACCACTATTACCCCCTGCCACCGCACCAGGGCAGCGTGGAAGAGCGAGGCTAAGTGCCAGAGTTGGCGCATCCTATGGATGCGCCATTTCTGGGGCGGCTGACGACTGGTGTTTCTAGCCTGGGAGGGGGCCAATATTCATGGCACCCTTCCTGGGCTATTAATATCAGCCCCCAGCTGTCTGCCTAGCCTTTGCTAGCTATTAAAATAGGGGGGACCCCACGTCATTTTTTTTGGGGGGGTCCCCCATTTTAATAGCTAGTAAAGGCTAGGTATTCAGCTGGGGGCTGATATTAGTAGCCTGGGAAGCTCCGTGGGTTTTACCCCCTTCCCAGGCTTCAAACATCTGCCCCAGCCGTCTGCTTAACCTCCGCTAGAGACTAAAATTATGGGGGATCCCACGCCATTTTTTTTAAAAATAAATCCATTATTTTAACACTAAATTACATTTGAGGAGTTAATAAAGATGCAGTCCCTAAATTATTATTTATTTTTTAATTAATTTTTCCCAAAACTTTTGACGTGGGCTTCGCCATATTTTTGTATGCCAGCCAGGTACAGCATCCAGCTTCTATGAACGCGCCATTTTCCGGGGCGGCTGCGGACTGCAATTTTCAGCGGGGGGGCAGAAAGCTTGGGCCTCCCTGCGCTGCAGATTCCATCCCCCAGCTGCCTAGTTGTACCTGGCTGGACACAAAAATAGGGAGAAGCTCCACGTTTTTTTTTTTTTAATTATTTCATGAAATTCATGGAATAATTAAGAAAAAAAGGGCTTCCCTATATTGTTGTGTCCAACGAGGTACAAATAGGCAGCTGGTGGTTGGGGGCAGCCCGTTCCTGCCTGCTGTACCTGGCTGGACCCAAATATAGTGCAAAGCCCCACGTCAATTTTTTTTTAATTATTTCAGGAAATTCATGAAATAATTAAAAAAAAATTATGTGGGGCTTCGCCCTATATTTGTGTCCAGTCAGGTACAGCAGGCAGGAATGGGCTGCCCCCAACCACCAGCTGCCTATTTGTACCTAGCCGGACACAACAATATAGGGAAGCCCTTTTTTTCTTAATTATTCCATGAATTTCATGAAATAATTTAAAAAAAAAATACGTGGGGCTTCGCCCTATTTTTGTGTCCAGCCAGGTACAACAAGGCAGCTGGGGGCTGGAATCCGCAGCGCAGGGAGGCCCAAGCTTTCTGGGCCCCACCCGCTGCAAATTGCAGTCCGCAGCCGCCCCGGAAAATGGCGCGTTCATAGAAGCGCCATCTTCTGGCGCTGTACCCAACTCATCCAGGGCCCTGGTGCGGTGGCTCACTGGGTAATAAAGGGGTTAAGGCCAGCTTGGCCTTATCAGATGGCCCTAAGCCCGAAATTCATGGGGTCACGCCAACATTAGACATGACCACCATGAATTTCTAGTAAAGTATTTAAAAAAAACACAAACACCCAGAAAAAAGTCCTTTAATTGAAATAAAGACACAATTCTTTATTGTTCTAAATTAAACCATACTTACCATCACGCCCATTCCAGCTGAAGCCAATGATCTCCTGCAATAAAAGTAAAATAATAAAGCAACCTCATCCTTACCTTTCCATGGTTCCCAGGACAGCTTCAGCTCTGCTACATCGAGATGACAGGCTGGACCGCAGCAGAACGCTGCCATCCAGCCTGTCATCCCGCAGACACTGAGAAGCGCAGGCATGCTTGCGCTCCTCAGTGTCTGGCTGTGACGGCATCCAGATGAGCTGACAATGAACTCGGCTCACCTCATGCACGTCACTGACAGCGTGGGAAAATTCTCCTGCACTCAGCGCTTCAGCGTGAGAATTTTCCCACGCTGTCAGTGACGTACATGAGGTGCGCCGAGTTCATTGGACATGACCTCACCTCATGCACGTCACTGACAGCGTGGGAAAATTCTCACGCTGAAGCGCTGAGTGCAGGAGAATTCTCCCACGCTGTCAGTGACGTACATGAGGTGAGCCGAGTTCATTGTCGGCTCATCTGGATGCCGTCACAGCCAGACACTGAGGAGTGGAAGTATGCCTGCGCTTCTCAGTGTCTGCGGGATGACAGGCTGGATGGCAGCGTTCTGCTGCGGTCCAGCCTGTCATCTCGATGTAGCAGAGCTGGAGCCGTCGTGGGAGCCATGGAAAGGTAAGGATGAGGTTGGTTTATTATTTTTCTTTTATTGCAGGAGATCGTTGGCTTCAGCTGGAATGGGCGTGATGGTAAGTATGGTTTAATTTAGAACAATAAAGAATTGTGTGTTTATTTCAATTAAAGGACTTTTTTCTGGGTGTTTGTGTTTTTTTTAAATACTTTACTAGAAATTCATGGTGGTCATGTCTAATATTGGCGTGACCCCATGAATTTCGGGCTTAGGGCCAGCTGATAATGCCAAGCTGGCCTTAACCCCTTTATTACCCAGTGAGCCACCGCACCAGGGCCCTGGATGAGTTGGGTACAGCGCCAGAAGATGGCGCTTCTATGAACGCGCCATTTTCCGGGGCGGCTGCGGACTGCAATTTGCAGCGGGTGGGGCCCAGAAAGCTTGGGCCTCCCTGCGCTGCAGATTCCAGCCCCCAGCTGCCTAGTTGTACCTGGCTGGACACAAAAATAGGGCGAAGCTCCACGTTTTTTTTTTTAAATTCATGAAATTCATGGAATAATTAAGAAAAAAAGGGCTTCCCTATATTGTTGTGTCCGGCTAGGTACAAATAGGCAGCTGGTGGTTGGGGGCAGCCCGTTCCTGCCTGCTGTACCTGACTGGACACAAATATAGGGCGAAGCCCCACATCAATTTTTTTTAATTATTTCATGAATTTCCTGAAATGATTTAAAAAAAATTGACGTGGGGCTTCGCACTATATTTGTGTCCAGCCAGGTACAGCAGGCAGGAACGGGCTGCCCCCAACCACCAGCTGCCTATTTGTACCTGGTTGGACACAACAATATAGGGAAGCCCTTTTTTTCTTAATTATTTCATGAATTTCATGAAATAATTAAAAAAAAAAAATACTTGAAGCTTCTCCCTATTTTTGTGTCCAGCCAGGTACAACTAGGCAGCTGGGGGATGGAATCTGCAGCGCAGGGAGGCCCAAGCTTTCTGCCCCCCCCCCCCCCGCTGAAAATTGCAGTCCGCAGCCACCCCGGAAAATGGCGCGTTCATAGAAGCTGGATGCTGTACCTGGCTGGCATACAAAAATATGGCGAAGCCCACGTCAAGTTTTGGGAAAAATTAATTAAAAAATAAATAATAATTTAGGGACTGCATCTTTATTAACTCCTCAAATGTCATTTAGGGTTAAAATAAAGGATTTATTTAAAAAAAAATTGACGTGGGGCTTCGCCCTATATTTGTGTCCAGCCAGGTACAGCAGGCAGGAACAGGCTGCCCCCAACCACCAGCTGCCTATTTGTACCTGGCCGGACACAACAATATAGGGAAGCCCTTTTATAAAAAAATTATTTCATGAAATAATTAAAAAAAAATTGACGTGGGGCTTCGCACTATATTTGTGTCCAGCCAGGTACAGCAGGCAGGAATGGGCTGCCCCCAACCACCAGCTGCCTATTTGTACCTGGTTGGACACAACAATATAGGGAAGCCCTTTTTTTCTTAATTATTCCATGAATTTCATGAAATAATTTAAAAAAAAAATGCGTGGGGCTTCGCCCTATTTTTGTGCCCAGCCAGATACAACTAGGCAGCTGGGGGCTGGAATCCGCAGCGCAGGGAGGCCCAAGCTTTCTGGGCCACCCCCGCTGCAAATTGCAGTCCGCAGCCGCCCCAGAAAATGGCGCGTTCATAGAAGCGCCATCTTCTGGCGCTGTACCCAACTCATCCAGGGCCCTGGTGCGGTGGCTCACTGGGTAATAAAGGGGTTAAGGCCAGCTTGGCATTATCAGCTGGCCCTAAGCCCGAAATTCATGGGGTCACGCCAATATTAGACATGACCACCATGAATTTCTAGTAAAGTATTTAAAAAAACACAACACCCAGAAAAAAGTCCTTTAATTGAAATAAACACACAATTCTTTATTGTTCTAAATTAAACCATACTTACCATCACGCCCATTCCAGCTGAAGCCAACGATCTCCTGCAATAAAAGTAAAATAATAAAGCAACATCATCCTTACCTTTCCATGGCTCCCACGACAGCTTCAGCTCTGCTACATCGAGATGACAGGCTGGACCGCAGCAGAACGCTGCCATCCATCCTGTCATCCCGCAGACACTGAGAAGCGCAGGCATACTTCCACTCCTCAGTGTCTGGCTGTGACGGCATCCAGATGAGCCGAGGTCATGTCCAATGAACTCAGCTCACCTCATGTACGTCACTGACAGCGTGGGAAAATTCTCCTGCACTCAGCACTTCAGCGTGAGAATTTTCCCATGCTGTCAGTGACGTGCATGAGGTGAGCTGAGTTCATTGGACATGAACTCGGCTCATCTGGATGACGTCACAGAGAGACACTGAGGAGCGCAAGCATGCCTGCGCTTCTCAGTGTCTGCGGGATGACAGGCTGAATGGCAGCGTTCTGCTGCGGTCCAGCCTGTCATCTCGATGTAGCAGAGCTGAAGCTGTCGTGGGAACCATGGAAAGGTAAGGATGAGGTTGCTTTATTATTTTACTTTTATTGCAGGAGATCGTTGGCTTCAGCTGGAATGGGCGTGATGGTAAGTATGGTTTAATTTAGAACAATAAAGGATTGTGTCTTTATTTCAATTAAAGGACTTTATTCTGGGTGTTTGTGTTTTTCTTTAACTTTGACTATGGGGTTAGTAATGGGGGTGTCTTATAGACGCCTCTCCATTACTAACCTGGGCTTGATGTCAGCTGGCATTATAAGCTGACATCAACCCCAACCCTATTACCCCCTGCCACCGCACCAGGGCAGCGTGGAAGAGCGAGGCTAAGTGCCAGAATTGGCGCATCCTATGGATGCGCCATTTCTGGGGCGGCTGACGGCTGGTGTTTCTAGCCTGGGAGGGGGCCAATATTCATGGCACCCTTCCTGGGCTATTAATATCAGCCCCCAGCTGTCTGCCTAGCCTGTGCTAGCTATTAAATTAGGGGGGACCCCACGTTATTTTTTTTGGGGGGTTCCCCCATTTTAATAGCTAGTAAAGGCTAGGTATTCAGCTGGGGGCTGATATTAGTAGCCTTGGAAGCTCCGTGGGTATTACCCCCTTCCCAGGCTTCAAACATTTGCCCCAGCTGTCTGCTTAACCTCCGCTAGAGCCTAAAATTAAGGGGAACCCCACGCCAATTTTTTTTTAAATAAATCCTTTATTTTAACACTAAATGACAAGTACAGTAATCAACACTATCACTGTACTTCATATATATGTGACTGACATGTTTCTATCTATCTAATCTATGTGTGATTCTCTATTCTTTCTATTCTAAATTGTCGGGTACAGATGCTGAATTGCCGGCCGGCTTTCTTAAAGAGACGGTGCATGAAAACACTATTATTTTTTTAAATAAATCCTTTACACTAAATGACAAGTACAGTAAGCAACACTGTCACTGTACTTCTTATATATGTGGCTGACATGTTTCTATCTATCTAATCTATGTGTGAAGCTCTATTCTTTCTGTTGTAAATTGTCGGGTACCGGTGAATGCCGCTGCTGAATTGCCGGCTTTTCATGTCATTCTACATTATTCTTAGTTGTTTTACTTCATGTAGAATTAACCTACAAGGAAAGAAAGGGTTTATTTTCATTCCGATATTTGTGTCCCATTGACTTGCATTGGTTTCCGGTATCGGAATCGGCGATATCCGATACTTTTTGGGTATCGGCCCGATCCAATCCGATACGATATTTCCTGATATCGGAAGGTATCGCTCAACACTAGTCATAATACAAATTCTAACAGTCTATTCAGTAGGACTATCAGCTGTGTATCCACCAGACTTCTGCACAACACAACTGATGGTCCTAACCCCATTTATAAGTCAAGAAATCCCACTTATTAAACCTGACAGGGCACACCTGTGAAGTGAAAACCTTTTCCCGTGACTACCTCTTGAAGCTCATCAAGAGAATGGCAAGAGTGTGCAAAGCAGTCATCAAAGCAAAAGGTGGCTACTTTGAAGAACCTAGAACATAAGACATATTTTCAGTTGTTTCACACTTTTTTGTTAAGTATGTAATTCCACATGTGTTAATTCATAGTTCTGATGCCTTCAGTGGGAATGTACAATTTTCATAGTCATGAAAATACAGAAAAATCTTTAAATTAGAAGGTGTGTCCAAACTTTTGGTCTGTACTGTATATCCTGCCAAAAAGAAAAGATTAAACATCTAATCACCTACAAGTTAAAACTATTTTTATTGCATACCAGTCTGATATGTCTAGGAACTGTCCTGTCCTTTTCAATGGCAGTCTGCCAGCACTACAGGTACTAAGACTTCCTTTCCTTCACTTCAGAACATGCATTGCTCCTGCCTTTGGCTTGCTTGCTCTGAACTCAAAAGCATCCTTTGTCACACAGGTATAGCATACAGAACAGGAGCAGACAGACAAAGACCCACCCGCACTTTCTGATATCTGTTGCTAGAGAAGGAGTACATTTGACTACAACCCCTAGTGGCCAAAACTATGGAATTATTTTTGGTGGGCTAAACATGTTATTTTGGGTAAATATAGTATTTAATTTTGCTTTTGCTTACATTTTTTGAGACAGCAATAACAATTTAAATTCTTCTTCACTACTTTTTGTGGCAAGGGCTGCATTAGGATTTAGGAATATTATCTGCCAAATCTATAAAATGGTAATGTATATTGTTAAAATCATGTCCTATGTGGGCATCTGGCGAGACATGGCTGCCCAAGGTATAATAGCTTATTGTTGGGGATAAGATTAGGGTCACATGACAGTATAAAAAATTGGTACGATTTTCATCCAGAAAAGTGAGACAATTTTTTTTCTCACTTGTCATATGTGTGCAGTTCATGTACAATCCTTTTTTTTTACAGCAGCAGTTATTAATCATTTACAGGACCATTTACAGTTTTCTATGTTACAGAATTGCAATGTATCCGTAAAAATGCCATACTGTGGCATCCGATTATTTTCTCGCACCTATAGACTTGAATGGATGAGTCTCATCCGATTTCAGAGTCAAATCTCTATATGCTGCAATTTTTTTCCCAAACAGATTCTGACAGTGAAAAATATCGGTCATCAGCACTGCCTCATTGAATAGCATGGGTCAGTGTGCCGTCTGATAAAAAATCGGATAGCAATCGTCCGATTTATATGGTCGTCTGCACAAGCCTAAAAGGAACCAGACCAGTGTCGATTAGCTGATTAGCTGACTGGCATCATTTTCAAAGTGGTGAAACAACCCTTTTAAATAATGCAATTAATGTATGCTTTAATTAGCTTGTATCTAAGCATTAAATACTTAGATGAATGCAAAGCTATTGAATTTCTTTTCATCCTACCAACAATATCGAAGTCCTAAACCAGAACATATACAGCATACAGCAGCTCCAGCAGACTGTAAGCAGAAAGGATAGGGTTAAAGCATTCTCCGCTTAGTGAATTTCAGCACAGGTGCTAATGACACGTTCCTATAACTGATATTAATTCTCCTTATTAGTCTAAGCGTTGTACTTGGGGTAGCAGCACGTACGTTCCCAGGCTCTTGGCTGTGTGGTCTTGTTGCAGTTGGAAGCTGAACTGAAACATCTGAGAAGCATTAATGGGATTATTCATGGCATGGCATCTAATCTTACCTTTTAGGTTCTGCTTCCTAAATCACCATTGTTCTCGCCCATTGTGTCTAATGTGTGTGTCCTTCCATATGTCATCTCTAATGACTGGTACCCCAGGATAAGGGGGATTTAAAGTGACATAAATATTATGAAAGCAAAGTTGTTTTATTGCGGATTTACTCTGAAAAGCAGAGCTCCCGAGCCAAAAGTGTTAGTAGGATTATCTATCCCTATGGACTTTTAAAAACCTTTCCTTCCAGAATAAGGAAAGATTAAGTGTATAATGCTAATACACTGGCTATCACTATAGAGTCCGTGTATCATGGCAGACCGTCTGACTCTCTAATGAATGAGTACTTGTTGGAATATATTTAAATCCTATATTATTAGACCGTCACCAAGAAATTGGACATTCGGAAGAAAAATGCATATCCTGGAACTAAGGCTACATAGATGAGTGTACAAAAAATATTAATATTAGAAAAATGTACTATCCCAAGAATCCAAAAATCCAGAGTATAATAAATCTTTGGGGAGTCCTGGTAATCTGTTTAAAAAGTTAGACTCATTTTCTAGATACATCTGTGGGAAAGCTGGGAAAGCTTTGTAACAACCAATATAGTTATAATGACAGCTCCCTATAGGGTTTGTCGATGGAATTCTAAAAAATGTGCACATTTTTGCAAATTTCAAAACGGAAAATACTTAGAAATGAAATGTTTCTTTCCTTTGTTGGCCAAGGTTCATACCATGTTTTTGCCATACAGTCAAGGTATATGTTGCAGGCTTTCAAAGCATTTATATATTATCTCTGGTTAAATCTATATAATGCACCACCTTTACTGTTTATGAACCCATAGAAATCTATAGGCTCCAGCTCTGTATGCCTCCACATTCCATATGGAGGCGTACCATTTTTTTTCTAGACAAGTTCATGCAGAATCAGAGTAAAATATTGCAGCATGAGATATCAGATGCCATAGGGTATGTGCACATGTTAAGTATTTGGTGCAGAAATTTCTGCTCCATTTCTGCATTTCTTGGCAGGAAAAATACAGTGTAAAATAGGTGCGTTTTTTATGCGTTTTTTTACATGCGTTTTTGTTGCACATTTTTCACCGCTCATTAGCCTGGGTGAAATCTGCAGCAAAAACACTGAAAGAATTAATATGCGCTGTAGATTTAAATCTGCACCAAATCTGCAAGTCACAAATAAACAATGTGTGCATGAGACTTCAGGAGTCTCATTCACTTTGCGGGCTTCAGGAAACAGTTCAAGTCTTGTGACAAATCGGCGCAGAGAAAAAATAGACAAGTGTGGGCATTAGCGCACGGAGGCACCTTTCACAGCTGTGGCTCTATATGGTACCTCTATACCGAGCCTTACACCTAAAAACAGAGCAGTATAATGCGCATTAGCGTATAAAGTTACCATACAGAGCTGCTCAGAGTCAGGTTTGCTAACCTGACTTTTTATGTTTTCTGGACATCTCATTAAAAAATCATGGACAGACAATATTTTTTACGGACACATTAGAAAACCATAATAAATCATTATGATTATAAGTGATCTATGTCTACAGCCCATTATTCTGATATGAGACATCTGCTGCATTCAATGTAAACTGTGAAATGATGATAATTACAGTCAAAATAATCTGTAGAAGTTTTTTCAGCTTAAAAAAAAGTAACGGACACTTTAAATGTTTTTTATGGACAGGGTAAAAAAGTGCTCTATTTTTCCAGACTGTCTTGGAATTTCTGGACATTCAGCAATCCTGTTCTAAGTGCCCTAAGGCTACTGCCCCACTATCAGTACTTGGTCAGTATTCGGTCAGTATTTTTTCTTAGGAGTGGGAGCCAAAACCAGGAGTGGGTGATAAATGCAGAATTGGTGACTTGTTTCTATTCTACCTTTTCTCTGATTGTTCCTCACCTGCTTTTGGCTCCCACTCCTGAGAAAAAATGCTGACCGAATACTGATAGTGGGGCCATGGCCTCCACGGAACTGTAGGAACGCCACATGATGCACACAAGCTCTGTGCACACAGTTTAACCATATTTGTGAGGCATAAAACAACATTTTTTCTGCTAGAATGAACTATACTTTATATCTAGAATTGATTATTGTAATCATACATTCAGAGAGCTGCAGATCCACAAAAATAAAGTATCACATTTTGGGATACGTATGTATCACTCTCAGTTAGTAATGATTGGACCCATGGAAGTTTGTGTTCTGGTACCAGACCTGAATTGTATTCCAAAGTTTGGTTCGGGTACCAGAGCTGTATCCAAACTTGATCCAGAACCCAAACCCCGTTAAAAAAAATGGAGACCCAAACTTTGTATCTGGAAAAAATTCTCTCTCTCTCTCCCCCACCCGGAACTCAGAACTTTGCAACGATCTTCCGGGAGAAGCCCGTGTTCGTTCGCATTTAACTCATCTCTACTCTCAATAACTTTGGTAAAAATAACCATTTAGCAAACTATTTTATGAATTTTTTCATCAAAGCTGTGATATTTTGCAACAGATAATATCATTTCCTCCTATGCTATTCTTTGGAAATACCAATTCTGGTACAGTGAATATTTTTCTGCAAAGCGCTAATCTACAGAACTTGATCAGCAGGAAATGATAATATATTTGAGATATTATTAGCGCAGAGTATTGTTGCAAAGCAGGTGACATGAACACTCATGTTTATACATTATTTTGTTTTTTTAAACTGTATAAACATTGGAATAGAATAAAAATGTAGTGAATTTACAGTAATAAAAAACTCTTGAACAAGATCGGTAGCACGTAGAACACATTTACCAAACCTTGAATGCAGTTTCCAGGTGTACATAAGACTTATTGCATATTTGCTTTGCTTGAATAAAGTGAAAGGAAAGTGAAGTTTATAACATAGAGTAAAATTACATTTTATATGCAATTTTTATTTTTCAAACAGAAGGGATGCAGTTGTTGTATATTATTTAAAGCACGAGAGTCGGCAGTGAATCTACACACCAGATTCTGAACCCCAACTCAATTTTTGATACTGTGGCAAATCTCACATATAGCAGAACCTATATACATACATTGCAGTAGGCACTCTATGGTGCTTTGTTGGGTACTGTACTAGGAGATATTCTAGAATATTCATTGCCTCTCAGATAAAAAAAACTTCATAATACAACTGGGCGACATAAAAGGCTTGGGGTACCATATTATAGATCCTTAAAGGCGTTTTCCCAAGAACAAACTAGAGTTTAATGAATACAGCTTAGAATGAAAATAAGATCCAAAATTGGATGTGTTAAAAAAAATGTCCTAGTGCTGAGATAACCTTATAAATGTCCCCCTGCTGTGTACTGTGTAATGGCTGTGTCTGACCGTACAGGAACATGGTCTGATCATACCACAGCTCCTGGACAGGGAGGAAGCAAAAGAGTATACAGACATTACAGCAGGGGGTCGCAGCTGATTCTTTCTGTGAGTTAAAATGTGGTTTTAAACAGGCAGGGAAGTGTTTTGCCTCACAGAAAGAATCAGCTGTGATCCCCTGCTGTAATGTCTGTATACTCCTTTGCTTCCTTCCCTGCCCAGGAGATGTGGTATGATCAGACCGTGTTCCTGTACGGTCAGACACAGCCATTACACAGTACACAGCAGGGGCACATTTATAAGATTATCTCAGCACAGGAACATTTTATTTAAACACATCCAATTGTGTAAATTGTTATTATTCCAAGATCTATTGACTAAAATGTGGGACAACCCATAATTCAAAAGTTGCACAGAGCTTTCTTACAGAAATGTTGGCCTTACACTGTGCTTTTCGGGCAAAAATAGGTAAAAAAAGAGGGACATTTTACTTTTCTGTTTTTTACGTACATGTTCTATCCATGTTTTTCACAGATAGAACTGATCCATTATAGTGTACGGGGCTGTTCACATTGATGCAGTCTAGTGCTGGCCGTTTTTAGCTTACTGTTTGCTAAGGGAAACTTCTTAGACCTCATCCATTAGTTTTTTTTTTGTTTTTTTTTGCATATGAGAAAAACTGGTGAAGCTCTGATCATAAAAACTGACACAATGACCAAACACTGATGAAAATCTCATCCAGCACAGTGATGGAAATCAGTCCATTTTGTCACATGCAAGAAAAATATGGACCTCTGAGTGAGGCCTAATACAACATCTCCAATACAACATCTCCAATACATTTGTGCATTGGCCCTTTGTTCTAAGCAAACCTAGAAAAATTGTAAAAAGCTTATGATGGCCAATACAATGTTTATCCTACTCTTTTATTAACCTTTTTTTATATATCACTGTTAATTTACACTATCAATGCAATTTTTCATACTTATTCCAGTATACGTAGTATATGAAATAATCTCTCCTTTAGATGGAATTATATTTATGTATAAAATTATAAGTGAATTTATCAGCTTGATAGTCCCTCCAAATGAATGACATTTTTATTGTTTTGTACATGGACATGTAATGCCAATTATAATGGACATAGGTAACAAGTTAGGCGAACAATTTTTCATGACTCACTATGTTCTGTTAAGTCAGAAGTCAGGACATTCTCTTTTTTTTCATCCAGACGAGAAACAATTTTGGCTCATCAGTGAATATAATCTATCAATCCATCATCTGTCTGCCAAGGTTTACTTAATATCCTTTTCTTGTTTTGTATTTTCTTTCAGAGCATGATCTCCTCCATTGTTAACAGTACATACTACGCCAATGTGTCAGCTACTAAATGTCATGAATTTGGGAGATGGTATAAGAAGTTCAAGAAGATGAAAGGTAAATTTCTTTATTTTTTTCTTTATTCCTTAAAGTATGGATTAAACGGGTTGTCCGAGTAGTATTATCTTTTAAATCCCTATGTTTCCCCCCGGTAAAATAATAACACCTCCGGTGGCAGTGCCATTCCAGTGGTGTCGGCACTGGGTTCTCCCATGACGTTTTTTGTCACATCAGTCAGCGCAAACTTCATTCTCGCTTCTTTCAGAAAAATCAAAACTTCCAGAGAGGGCAGTAGAAGCTCTCACTTCCTTCGGATGTCAATTACGTTAGTAGGAGAGGAGAGTGAAGCCAGTGCTGATTGTCAGCAGGGATAGCATGACATAACAATGTCACGTGAGCCCCGGGAGAGCCAATGCCGACACTGCTGGAACAGCACTCGCATCGGAGGTGAGTATAAATGTTGTTATTTTACTGGAAGGAAAAATAAGGATTAAGATGGGGTTGTCCTAGTAGTGGCCAACCTCTTTAAAAAACATTTGTATGCGACTTTTAATGGCTTGAGCATAGTTTTGAACTCATGGCGATGTTTTATGGGACACATCTAATATTCCCTTACTTATCCATGCATCTGTTGAAGGAAAGAGTCCTAGTATTCACTAATACAACCTGGGGATTACCAGTGGTAGTCACAGGACATATTGTACACCTACACTTCATCAATTGTTTTTCTACAAAAGTTTACAAAATTTTGACTGAGTATTAAATTAATATCTACTTTAACATACCGAATATACTGAAGACTTGCAAGCAAAGACTACAATTTCACAACACCACATCTGCAAAACAAAAACCTTGATTCAAATGAGTTCAAGGATCCTGCAATGTTTTTCAGACATTGTCTATGTATACAGTTTAAAGAGACGCTCTTATTGGCTTTCTTATATCACTTTGTTTCCTAAGCCAGCTCATGAACACAAGTGGATGAAGAGGGCCAAGGTGCCGAGTTAGGTAAACAGGATTTGCTTTTAATGGGTTCAAGTGCTTTTGATCTGCATACAAAGATTTAGGATCTTGTAAAAATGCAGGGACCATGAGACAAGGTAATATTAGAATTGTTTTAGGAAAACACATCGCTTTCTAATCTCATGTGATAGGGAAATAGTGGCTACTTTGTAAGCAATGGTCTATCAGACAAGCCATTGTAGGAAACTGATATTACCTCGTTATCTGTCTTATTTCTTTAGAATTGTCCAACTTCAATGCATCCCTTTCCAGGTTGTCTAGCATTTGTCATTGTTAATGAAGGACAGAGGGCAGGTCTAGATAGTTTTTTTTTTTACTTTTATCTGTGTTCCAGCAACTCTTTTTTTCATCCATACTGAACAATGTTCATATTAAATTTTTGAAAGTGATCAGAGTGATTTAAGGAGGATCAGTGATCCCTACATACACATTTCTTGTGGAAGCAGTTACATAGTTATAAAATCTATACAAAATAAAATATATATGTAGCCAAAGAAAAAACACTTGTAGATACTGTACAGTACAGACCAAAAGTTTGGACACACCTTCTCATTTAAAGATTTTCCTGTATTTTCATGACTTTGAAAATTGTACATTCACACTGAAGGCATCAAAACTATGAATTAACACATGTGGAATTATATACTTAACAAAAAAGTGTGAAACAACTGAAAATATGTCTTATATTCTAGGTTCTTCAAAGTAGCCACCTTTTGCTTTGATGACTGCTTTGCACACTCTTGGCATTCTCTTGATGAGCTTCAAGAGGTAGTCACCGGAAATGATTTTCACTTCACAGGTGTGCCCTGTCAGGTTTAATAAGTTGGATTTCTTGCCTTATAAATGGGGTTGGGACCATCAGTTGTGTTGTGCAGAAGTCTGGTGGATACACAGCTGATAGTCCTACTGAATAGACTGTTAGAATTTGTATTATGGCAAGAAAAAAGCAGCTAAGTAAAGAAAAAGGAGTGGCCATCATTACTTTAAGAAATGAAGGTCAGTCAGTCCGAAAAATTGAGAAAACTTTGAATGTGTCCCCAAGTGCAGTTGCAAAAACCATCAAGCGCTACAAAGAAACTGGCTCACATGAGGACCGCCCCAGGAAAGGAAGACCAAGAGTCACCTCTGCTTCTGAAGATAAGTTTATCCGAGTCACCAGCCTCAGAAATCGCAGGTTAACAGCAGCTCAGATTAGAGACCAGGTCAATGCCACACAGAGTTCTAGCAGCAGACACATCTCTACAACAACTGTTAAGAGGAGACTTTGTGCAGCAGGCCTTCCTGGTAAAATAGCTGCTAGGAAACCACTGCTAAGGACAGGCAACAAGCAGAAGAGACAAGTTTGGGCTAAAGAACACAAGGAATGGACATTAGACCAGTGTAAATCTGTGCTTTGGTCTGATGAGTCCAAATTTGAGATCTTTGGTTCCAACCACCGTGTCTTTGTGCGACACAGAAAAGGTGAACGGATGGACTCTACATGCCTGGTTCCCACCGTGAAGTATGGAGGAGGAGGTGTGATGGTGTGGGGGTGCTTTGCTGGTGACACTGTTGGGGATTTATTCAAAATTGAAGGCATACTGAACCAGCATGGCTACCACAGCATCTTGCAGCGGCATGCTATTCCATCCAGTTTGCGTTTAGTTGGACCATCATTTATTTTTCAACAGGACAATGACCACAAACACATCTCCAGGCTGTGCAAGGGCTATTTGACCAAGAGGGAGAGTGATGGGGTGCTACGCCAGATGACCTGGCCTCCACAGTCACCAGACCTGAACCCAATCGAGATGGTTTGGGGTGAGCTGGACTGCAGAGTGAAGGCAAAAGGGCCAACAAGTGCTAAGCATCTCTGGGAACTCCTTCAAGATTGTTGGAAGACTATTTCCAGTGACTACCACTTAAAGCTCATCAAGAGAATGCCAAGAGTGTGCAAAGCAGTCATCAAAGCAAAGGGTGGCTACTTTGAAGAACCTAGAATATAAAACATATTTTCAGTTGTTTCACACTTTTTTGTTAAGTATATAATTCCACATGTGTTAATTCATAGTTTTGATGCCTTCAGTGTGAATGTACAATTTTCATAGTCATGAAAATACAGAAAAATCTTTAAATGAGAAGGTGTGTCCAAACTTTTGGTCTGTACTGTATATACTCTTGTATGTATTCCAACTGTACATAAGGATTAGGCATTATTCACACATCTGTGTTTAAACACGTGCGTGAAATAATGATACCGGTTTCATCAGTGTGTTGGATCAGTATATGGTCTGTGTGTCCACTTTTGCCATTAGTGTTTTTCACGAATAGACAAATAAATAAATTACAAAGCTTCTACACTTCGCAATGTTAAATACGGACAGGACACAGATGACACACGGATGGCATCTATGTGCTCTACGTGTTTTTCACAGACCCATAGACTTCTATTGGCTCTTTTCATCCGTGATATCGGAAAAAACGGACATGTCTCTGTGAGTTTTGCATGGACACATGCTCCGTGAAAAACACAGACATGTAAATAGCATCAAAGGTTATGATGTTCTAACTATGAAAAAAAACGGATACAACATAGGCGTGCAACACAAACGTGTGAATGAGGCCTAAAAGTGTGTCTACACTTTACACCTACTTTAAACAGTGTATGTCCTTAAACATCCTGCAGTTCAAAATGGTTTTGAGACCCTTACCGTTTGCTTAAAACACTGTCTTGCAGCAATAACTTTAGGAGGAAGAAGCACTCAACTCCAGCATGCATTAGCGCATGCACATAGCAGTGTACGGGCTCATAGACTCATAGACTTACTACTAAAGGGGTATTCCCATCTCCAAGATCCTATCCCAATATGTAGTAGGTGTAATACTAATAATATTAGCAAATACCTACAACTATAAATGTAGTATAGTATTTTTGATTCGCTATGTCTCTTTCCTCATGTGCAGGCATTGCAGGACCTTAGGTATCCATTGTTACGTCCACTGATAAAGTGACAGTTAGTTAGTTAGCTGCTAGTGGTCATAACCGTGGATACCTAAGGTCCTGTATTGCCTGCACATGAGGTAAGTGGCATAGCGAATCAAAAATACTATGCTACATTTTTAATTGGAGGCTTAATTTTATACCATTGGGAAGTGAAGAAAAAAATAATTACATTTTTACCACCAAAATTTTGGTTTAACCCCAGATTTTACATTTTTATACTGGGAAATGGGTAAAAATGGCACCAAAATTTGTCCCACAATCTCCATCTGCCACATAATAGGGAATCTTTTGCCGGGGTTTTCGTCTGAATCACATATTTCAGATATTTACACAGAAACCCAGAATGGCTGTGCGTCGAGCCTTACTCCGATCTTTGGGAGGCAGAATGAACAAATCAACAGCAGGTGAAAAATTTGTTTTATTTATTTTTTATGCCGTTCCTCGTGCAGTATAATTGATTAGACAACTTTATTCTTCGGGATGGTGCGATTACAGCAATACCAGATTTATATCGGGTTTTATGTTTGGCAGCTGTCACACACTAAAAGACGCTTTTCATTGCAAACACTGCATCACCATATTTTGAGAGCTATAATTTTTCCATATTTCGGCTGACAGAGTTATGTGATGGCTTGTTTTTTGTGAGACGAGTTGATGTTTTTATTGGTACCATTTTTGGGCAGGTGACATTTTTTGATTGCTTTCTATTCCGATTTTTGGGAGGCAGAATGAACAAAAAACAGCAATTCAGCAATTGTTTTTTTTTTTTTATGCCGTTCCACGTGTGGTAAAATTGATAAGGCAGCTTTATTCTTCAGGTCAGTACAATTACAGCGGCACCACATTTATAGCTTTTTTATGTTTTGTAGCTATTGCACAATAAAAACTATTTCATAGAATAAATAATTATTTTTGCATCGCTTTATTCTGAAAGCTATAACTTTTTATTTTTCCACTGATGGAGCTGTGTGGTAGCTTGTTTTTTGTGGGACAAGATGGCATTTGCAGTGGTACAATTTTTATTTTCATTTATCTTTTTGATTGCGTTTAATTCCATTTTTTGTTCGGCGGTATGATGATAAAGCATCGTTCTTTGCCTCGTTTTTTTTTTTCTCTTGCAGTGTTCATTGAAGGGGTTAACTAGTGGTACAGTTTTATAGGAAAAGTCATTCCAGACGTGGCGATACCAAATATATGTACTTTTTTTCATAAAAATATTTATTTATGGGTACAATATATTTTTATTTTTTTATTATTAATTTGTGATTTTTAAAAAAAATATTTTTACAATTTTTTTTTTGCACTTTTTTTCACTTTTTCTTACTTTTACACTCTGTTTCACTATGGAACTTTCACTAATTGCAGTCTGATCACTTGTATAGAATAGAGATGCAGCAGCATTCCTATACTATACAAATAGTCTGTGCTGCACTGACAGGCAAACTTGTTAGATCATGTACTGCGCATGATCTACCAAGTTTCCTAGCTCTGGTGACCCGAATGTCGTCAAGACAATATCGGGTCACCATGGCAACGATCGGGACCCTGCACTGACATCACGGGGTATCTAACCCAAAAGCAGAGGGGCTGTCTTCCCTCTGGCAGCCCCTCTGCCTGCACGCTAAATGCTACAATTGCAGTGATCGCAGCATTTAGCGGGTTAAAGTGCGGACACCTCTCCTGGCACCGAGTGCCGGGTGTCAGCTGTCAGAATCAGCTGACACCATGCAGCGAACGCGTGCGCACAGCCTCTGTGAGTGCAAAATCACCAAGACGTATCCATACATCCCTGGTCAATAAGTAACAGGCCACAGGGACGCATGGATACGTCTCATGTCAGAAAGGGGTTAAAAAAAACTTTACCAGTTTAGTATGGTCAGAGTCATACTTACTGTAAAATCATATTGCCAAGTCATATTTACTGCACAATATCTGCTGTAAAAACAAAACCCAAAAAATCAGTGACAGAATTGTGATTTCTTTTTCTTCGCAGTTTAGTCACACATGAACTTTTTTTTACTGTTTTACAATTTGTTAAAGCGAATATTCTCAACTAAAACTACAACTCATCCCACAAAAAAACAAGTTCATCTACTATTGCTATGATGATAGAAAAAAAAACTATGGGTTTTGAAAGAAGGGCAGGAAAGAATGAAATGAAAAATAACAGGAAACTGCCCAATCAGGAAAGGGGTAATGAAAACTCTAAATTAGTTATACTCATATCCCACCTATGTTTTATGTAAATGTAATTAGGATTTTCTATTTAGAAGTGCATATAAATATGGGACATCAGTATTATTTGATGGCTGACAAATCTACATTAAATCTACATTAAAATAAAAGTTGCAGAGTGTTAGATGTGAATTAAAAAAAAAACTTGTATAGAATAATTACTATCCTGTATCATGCTTCTGTAATATTATTAGAACCAATAGACTACTGAGTGAATTGCTGCAGCATTAGAAAGGCTTTGTCTCCATAGCCAAAGCTTTGCAAATTGCGCTATGGTGCACTGCCGGCTGTGATAAATATATACCGTACTTACTATTGCATGAAACACTGTCTTTCATCTGTGGATATAGCTATTGTAATATGTATTATTATAATCCTAATTTATGACAGTCTTAATCCAAATCTATTTCAAGTATAGGCTGACATCTGTAAGAAATGCATGGGTTGTGATAGGATATGTGTCTTGTGCTATATGTAGAAATATCACATTTCTTTCTTAGCTATAGCTGCATGTTGTAAATGATAATGCTAATTTCACTGCACCTAAGATTTTTAATGGTACACATACTTTCAGTAAGGTGACTTTTTAAATTCATTTAGAAAAAATATAAAAAAGGATGTATCACCAGAATTCACAGCACAAATGGCATACACTATAAAAGTGAGGTTTTATACCCGATGAGACTGTTGTACTTACTTTGAACCCAAATTTCTGAATAACTGTATAATCCTGATATGAAATTACGCAGTTTATGGGTTCATCTAAAGAATGAGTGAGCTTATAAATCTAAGTCTATTCAGTTTCTGCCCACCCATGCTGACTGACAGATGCAGCTTGCAGTGAACAGTGGGAGATCTTAGCAAGGAGGAGGGACACTGAGGAGCTGCCAGTTAGGTTAGGTGGGCAGAGAATAAGCTAAACTTTCATAAAGGATTCTACAGGCATTCTTACATGGATTGTCAAACTAAACACAGAGTAATTATTGGTTGCTAACTGTGATTGCATCAGTTTAATCTCTTAAATGCTGCTGTCAAGCAAGAGAGCAGCATTTAACAGGCTTCAACATAGTGGCTGTCTTTTCTGAATTTGTTAGGCACCCCACACAAAGCAATGACGAAGAGCCACTTCCTGAAAGTCCCCATGTCTGCTCACGGCTGGGCTTTGTAAGAGATCGTCAACTTTACTATTCTTTGGCATAGCGATCATATGATTGCAGGTTCAAGTCCCTTAAGGGGGTTAATTAGAAGTCTAAAACAAAATTGAAATTATATAAAAAAAAAAAATACAAAAATAAAAATATATAAGTTTTAAAGGAATCTGTCAGCACGCTTTTGCTATATAATCTGAAAGCAGCATGAGGTAGGGACAGAGACCCTGATTCCAGCATTGTATCACTTAGTTTACTTTATGATAGAATCCCAATTTTTTTCTGCTGCAGATCTAGTAGAGCTCAGCTGTTGAGCTGTGTATAAGACCACATCACAGCTTTCTGTGTGACACAGAGCTGCTAATCAGTGCTGGGATCATGGTTGGACTAGGAAGAGCGAGGACAGGTGTCGTTTAGTGATCATTAGAGATGAGCGAACCCGAACTTACAAGTTCGGCGTTCTTACTGGATACTCGTGGGTCAGCTCATCCCTAGTGGTGATCTTATGCTGATAAAATACTGATTGTACTGAAACAGCCCAGTAAGTGACACATCACTGAAATCAGGGTCTCTGCTCCTAGATTATGGTGATCTCATATTACATAACAAAAACCTGGTGACAGATTCCCTTTTAGTTAGCCTTTTTTACCCAAATGTTCATAGCAAAATGTAAAAAATAAAAAAGTTAACATACTTGGTGTTGCTCTGAGTGTTATTGTCCAAATACAATATAAAGGTGTTTATCCCACACCATAAAAACAATAAAAAAAATCTAGAATTGTATTTTTTTGGTCACCGCAGTTCTCCTTCTAGAAATGTAATAAAAAGTGATCAAAATGTTGCATGTACTCCAAAATGGTATCAATAAAAATGTCATCTCAATGCGAATAAAACAAGATTTCCTTATAGGTGCATAAAGTTACGGGTCTCAGAAAAAGGTGACACAAATCAAATTTTTTTTCTGAAATGTTTTGAACTCTAAAATATGTTAATGAAACCTTATAAGTTTAGTATAATTGAAATTTCACTGACCTGATGTATCTTGTTGCCCGGTCATTGGTACTGCACAATGAACGCCATAAAAACGAAACCCATAAAGCAATTTTTTTCACAATTTCACAGCACTTGGAATCTCTTTCTTGTTTCTCAGTGCATAATATGACAAAATGACTGGTGTCATTCAAACCTACAACTTGTTCCCTCCAAAAAAAGCCTATGTTGATGGAAAAATAAAATAGTTATGCCTCTTGGAAGTCAATAAGGATTAAAGCAGACTGTTTCTTAAAAATAGAAACATCATAGTGTGTCCCTCTGCTGAGACCTCCAGCGATCACCTGTTATCTATAGGACAACTTGTCAGTAAAACCCCCTTTAATATTAAACTAATGTAGGCAGAAAGCGCTGATATGAATTGGCTTGGCCGGCACTTTAATGTGTATTGGTGCGCTGGCCAACTGAGTGTCAGGGGTGAAGTCGTTTGGTTATGCCTGGTTTTAGGCTGCTGATCGCTTTGTTCTCTCAGAGATAAGCAGCTGGCAGAGATGTCCGTTGGCGGCTTTTTCATAGAGGACACAGGAGCGCTTGGCTAAATGAGCGCTCCAGTGTAAGAGAGAGACAATCAAGATGGCTGTCGGGCTAATGATCGGCCAAAGCATCGTTCAGCTCACAGCCATCTAATATGGTTGGGGGCGCTTAAGTGTTCAGTTTTTTCTGTAACACTACCGCAGGGGAAAAAAAGCATTACCCAGTGTTAATTAAAATGAATGGGTTGTCTATGTAACACAGGACAGGACAGGTCCTCCTCTGTTGGAGATGTCTTCTGGAGATTCCATCTAACATTTTTCAAATAGGAACTGAAGACACCAATACCGGAACTCTGCTGTCCTCTTTGTAGGTTAATGGGGTCCATCATGCACTGTGGTGTCCATTGTGCAATGAATCTAGTACTGAATCATGGTATAACTTAGGTATATGAATACATTTTGTTTTTTTCTTTTTTTCTAACTGGATAAGCTATTTAAATATTGTCCAGTGGTAATTATATGAGGCAAAGAAGATTCTGAAGCATGAAATAAGAAGAAAATGGTTGTGGATGTGTAAATATTTCAGAAATGAGAGGGTGCGGTTGAGGGCATTTTTTTCCTCTCGAATAGACACCTAGCAGTGGTAATTGATATATAGAAGACTATCAGCACACCCCATATTTGCTGATTTACAAGACCAATGTATAGCTTAGCAATGCAAGGAAGTATTTTATGTGTATTGCTATTTTATGCTTGGGACATCTGTCTTAATAAAACATTCTCCTTTTCCTAGTTGAACGGGATAATCTAACAGATTACTGCGTACTGGGTCAACGACCAACACACCTATCAAATATAAACCAGTTGGCAAGCCTAGGAAAGAGCAATGAACAAGCTCCTCACAGCCCACTACATCACAGCACCCCGATAAGAAGTCAAGTACCTGCCCTGCAGCCAATAATGAGCCCCGGACTCTTGTCTCCTCAACTCAGTCCTTCATTGGTACGGCAGCAAATAGCAATGGCACACTTAATAAACCAACAGATAGCTGTAAGCAGACTTTTAGCTCATCAACATCCTCAGGCCATCAACCAGCAGTTTCTAAATCATCCACCAATTCCCAGACCTGTCAAACCAGTGGAAACCACCAACTCTTCAGTAGAAGTGTCTCCAGACATCTACCAACAAGTCCGAGATGAGCTGAAAAGGGCAAGCGTGTCTCAAGCTGTTTTTGCAAGAGTGGCCTTCAATCGTACACAGGTAAATTTGACTATTTTACACCAGCTTATTAAACTCTACCCAGGAATGTCTGTTATACGTAATGGATAAAGATGAATTCATTCACCTAAATGAAGACATGCATCCTATTTAACACCTGTACACTCGAAAATGTACATCCCCTTAAAAACTTCCTAGATCTCAGTATTGCTCATTTCCTTGAGCAGATCTGCATAGATGGAAATACCCAAGGGAAATTTAATTTCAAGATAAGATGAGACGTTTTAGAAAATTCTAATGTAGGTCATAGGATGTGAAGTGTAATTCAAGAATTAGGAGAGATTTTAATCAAGCTTTTTGGTGCATTTTTCATGATGTATTACTTTTCATGCTGATGGATGTACTGAATAGCATAGCACTGTACAGTATAGAAGCTCAATAATTAGACCATATAGATTAATCTTTTATGAGTACTTAGGCTAACATTAGAATATGTCACATATTCATCTTTAAAGAATGAATTTTAGCTGTTTTTACTTGACTCTAATTAGGACCTCTGTATTTTATTTGCCTTTTTTAAGTAAATATACTGCTACAATCATGGCCTAGATTGATCTGTATACAAAATGTGCTACTAAGTGCCAGCGCTACAGTTTCTCCGTTGCTCCCCGGTGCTCGGCGTCTCCAAGGAGCTGAGCAAAGTAGTAAATTATTGTAAAATAAGAAACTGGTCAGGGTTGTCTGGTGCCACCAGGCTCCCTTGCCTGTGCGCTAGGCAGGGACTTTTAAGCAAAAAATGTTAAATATTATCGTCTAAAAATTCAGAACCATGTAATAATAGTAATCTTATAATAATTTATATATCAACTGTAAGTGCAATTAATTTTTACCCAACTTATTAAATATTCATAAGTGTCGTTTATTCAAATCATTAATCCTTTTAGAACCATACAAGATAAATAAAATTACTTACAGCCAGGAGCATGAGAAGGCAAAAGCGGCACATAACATCTTCTGCCTTTCTTTTCCAGTATTTCTTTCCCAGTGTCTAAGTCGATGCCTTTAGTGGATATGGCGATCATGTGCCCCCTAGTATGGCAGAGCAGCTGTGCCTTAACAATCCTAGGACAGCTCTGCAAGCGACTAATGAAACAACATCTTGAGAGAAGTGTGCCAGATGTTTGACTAAATGACCCCATTCACACTGGATAAAAGTTGTCCTCACCCACTGATTGTGGTGGGATTGGCCAACTATCGTATGTGATTGGAGTTCTCCTGAATCTCCCTTGACAGATGATGTCGGGGAGAGAAGGCCTGTTGAATTTCAATGACTAATCATTTTGTTCACAGAGGTGAGTCACTGCCTGAGGAATATGGCAGTGCCTGTCTCATAGAGTACACAGGAGCGTTCTTGTGGTTGGTAGAGACAGCTGTCTCGACTGACATATCTAATGTGTATGTGCGTCTTAAAAAAAGTGTTAAAGTGATAGGGTCTGCATGTTTTGGGTCTGGCCACTATCCCATGCTGGTTTCATAGTTTTTAAGGTTAAAGGTAGACATAAGGCATCAAGTTCAACCTATATCCTAACATGTTGATCCAGAACAAGGAAGGCAAAAACACCATGAGGAAGATGCTAATTGGGGAAAAATTTCTTCCTGACTCCACTTATTGCAATCACACTAGTTCCTTGGATCAACATCCCATCACAGAATCTAGCGCCCATAACCTGTAATATTATATTTATCAAGAAAGGCATCCAGGCCCTTCTTGAATTTTAGTAGTGAATCACTCATTACAACATCATGTGGCAGAGAGTTGCATAGTCTCACTGCTCTTACAGTAAAGAATCCCCGTCTGTGATTATGATTAAACCTTCTTTCCTCCAGACATACGAGATGCCCCCTTCTTCACCGTCAGAGGCATAGGTGTAAAAAGATCATTAGAAAGATCTTTCTGTCCATTTATACTGTATACATGTGTACATTGTAATAAGATCGCCCCTAACAATTTAATAATAGTAATAATAATTATAAGATCACCCCGAACATTTTCTTTCTGTGCTGGCACTTTCTGTGTGATGTCAGAGTTGTGATGTTTGCTTTTTCCCCCTTGATGTCCTCTCCTCCCTTATTACAACATAAGCCGACTGTGCCTGTTAAACGACTGCCGATCGGATATATGTTAAGCCCCCGTCTCACATAGCGAGATCGCTAGCGAGATCGCTGCTGTGTCACGGTTTTGGTGACGCAACAGCGACCTCACCAGCGATGTCGCTATGTGTGACACTTTGCAGCGATCAGGCCCCTGCTGTGAGGTCGCTGATCGCTGCAAAGTGTCCTGGACCATTTTTTGGTCGTTGCCCTCCCGATGGTCAGCACACATCGCTGTGTGTGACCAGCGGGAGCAGCGATCAGGCTGGTAACCATGATAAACATCGGGTAACTAGGGGCACAAGCGCACCTAGTAACCTGTTGTTTATCATGGTTACGAGCCTGCTAAAGTGAGCGGTAACCTCCCGCTCTCTGTAGCAGAGTGGTAACCATGATAAACAACGGGTTACTAGGTGCGCGTGTGCCCCTAGTAACCCGATGTTTACCATAGTTACCAGCCTGCTCCTGCTTCAGCAGGCTGGTAACCAGGAGCAGGACACTGTGGAAAGATTCTTTCCATGATGTCGCTGCTCCCCTGATCGTTGGTGAGCCTGCCTGTTTGACAGCTCACCAGCGACCACATAGCGACGCAGCAACGATCCCTGACAGGTCGTATCGTTTTCGGGATCGTTGCAGCGTCGCTAAGTGTGACGGGGCCTTAAGTGAATTGGCGTTCGTTTACACAGGCCAACGACGTTCTATGCACACTGAAAGATCATTAATACAATTATTCTGTATGAGTAGAATAATACTGTTATCAGTAGCACATCACCTGATTTATAAGCCAGCTCGGATGAACAAATGTTTTGCTCTTTCAGTGGGTGATTTGATTTCCAGTCTTTTTAAATGGTCTGATAATTGGCGAGTAAGGGTTCCTATGAACACTTGTTCCCCAATCAACCTATCTGACTAGGCTTTAAAGGAGTTCTACTGCGCCTCATACAGACATTGAGAGAGTCTTTGCAACTTTCTACTACTTTTTTTTCTCTTCCATGTCAGATATTTACCATTTTACACTTAACAGTAGAGTTGAGCAACTTGATTTGTAACAAATTGAATTCGTTACAAACCTGACAAATTTGAATTTGCAAGAATCCAAATTTTTGGGGCTACGATTCGCAGGAGTCTAGCAAAATGGCATTCTTTTGAACGCAGTGAAGGGATTCAAATAAAAACCCATGCTCACTTATACTGCCTCCATCACAGCTCCCCAATCTTTTTGTTCTCCACTGTACTGCGGCCAATCTGAGCCCTGTGATTTTGTTTCTTGTGGTCATGTGGGGTGGATGACCCACTTCATCCCATGTGGCATCCCCCGACGTGAACGTGATAAACCAATTACAGACCTCAAATTGGCCTCAGCACCAGAATGGAGTGACAGAGCAAAAGAACACCAGGAATCTGCTGTGGCTACGGAGGCTGAGGCACAATAAAAACAAGTGTGGACCGATAAGTATAGAGGAGTTTTTTTTTAACCCCTTTCTTCCACTGAAACCAATTGTAGAAGTTTAAATTTGGCCTAATTTATTCAGAATGAATGAAGTCAGCCCCACGATTTTGTGTGAAAATCACAAAGGCCTTGCATTTACATTAAGTTGTATAATTCTATTTTACTATATGAGTTGTTTTTTTTTTACTTTACTTTCTATAAACTTGTTCACATAATTACAATATAATTAGTACTGTATATCGGTTATCAGTTATGCTGTACACACTCCATTGAAGTGGCAACTAAAATTTGGAGACCATTCATAGTACAATATAAATCATAATACTTGACATAATTACAGACATGTGGCCTCACAATGTACTAAACCTTTAGCACTTCATAAAACTAGAAAGTTATAAAAGAGAAAATGATAATTTAGGCTTTGTTAAAATGTATGTATTCCTTTTTATTTCTTAGAATTAGCATGACTTACACAATATGTGTTATTTGTTGTGATCACAATCCTATGATTGCAAGAGACACAACCATCACTGCAACAATTGTAACCTAGAAGAGGACAGACATTTCTATTTCCCTGTTAGTTAAAGTGAATCTGTCACCAGGTTTTTGCTACCCTATCTGAGAGCAGCATGATGTATGGGCAGAAACCCTGATTCCAGAGATGTGTCACTTACTGAGCTGCTTGCTGCAGCTCTGATAAATTCATTGTTTTATCCGTTGCCGATCTAGCAGTTCTTTGAATGCTGAGGTCTGTATAACCCCACTCACATCACTGACTGACAGCTTACTGGGTACACTGTGCATAGGCAGAAATCTACCAATCAGTGATGGCGGTGGGGTTTTACAAAGCTCATGAATATGGAGGACCACATGCCCGCAGGTTTACTAGTTCTCTAGTGATAATCTCCTGATCACAAAACAGTGATTTTATCAAAACTACAGCAAGCAGCCTAGTAAGTGACAAGTCACTGTAATCAGGGTCTCTGCATTTAAATTATGTTGCTCTCCTATTAGATGGCAAAAACCTGGTTAAAGATTCCCTTTCAAATGTAAGCTAAATAATTATAGCTTTCATAATTATTGGTCAATAAAATTGACTAGTTTAATTGTAGCATAACTGCCTTACCCAGAAATGCTGCAAGTGTGTTCTCTTCATTCAGTTATACTCATATAACAAGGAATATTGCGAGCATTATTTCAGAATACGTAGTTGCATATGTTTCCATAATTCTAGAATGAGACACAATACAATATATCACAAATTTCTATGTATCAGTAGATTTTTCATTTATTTTATGTATTGAAATGCTTTCACGTAATATTGGATAATGGTCCAAATACAGTCATTTGCACAAGGCGTGAGGTTATACACTTCTCAAAAAAATAAAGGGAACACTCAAATAACACATCCTAGATCTGAATGAATGAAATATTCTCATTGAATACTTTGTTCTGTACAAAGTTGAATGTGCTGACAACAAAATCACACAAAAATCATCAATGGAAATCAAAATTTATTAACCATTGGAGGCCTGGATTTGGAGTCACCCCCAAAGTTAAAGTGGAAAAACACACTACAGGCTGATCCAACTTTGATGTAATGTCCTTAAAACAAGTCAAAATGAGGCTCAGTATTGCGTGTGGCCTCCACGTGCCTGAATGACCTCCCTACAACGTCTGGGCATGCTCCTGATGAGGTTGTGCATGATCTCCTGTGGGATCTCCTCCCAGACCTGGACTAAAGCATCCGCCAACTCCTGGACAGTCTGTGGTGCAACGTGACGTTGGTGGATGGAGCGAGACATGATGTCCCAGATGTGCTCAATCGGATTCAGGTCTGGGGAACGGGCTGGCCAGTCCATAACTTCAATGCTTTCATCTTGCAGGAACTGCTGACACACTCCAGCCACATGAGGTCTGGCATTGTCCTGCATTAGGAGGAACCCAGGGCCAACCGCACCAGCATATGGTCTCACAAGGGGTCTGAGGATCTCATCTCCGTACCTAATGGCAGTCAGGTTACTCTGGCAAGCACATGGAGGGCTATGCGGCCCTCCAAAGAAATACCACCCCACACCATTACTGACCCACTGCCAAACTGGTCATGCTGAAGGATGTTGCAGGCAGCAGATCGCTCTCCACGGCGTCTCCAGACTCTGTCACGTCTGTCACATGTGCTCAGTGTGAACCTGCTTTCATCTGTGAAGAGCACAGGGCGCCAGTGGCGACTTTGCCAATCCTGGTGTTCTGTGGCAAATGCCAAGCGTCCTGCACGGTGTTGGGCTGTGAGCACAAGCCCCATCTTTGGACATTAGGCCCTCATACCACCCTCATGAAGTCGGTTTCTAACCGTTTGTGCAGACACATGCACATTTGTGGCCTGCTGGAGGTCATTTTGCAGGGCTCTGGCAGCGCTCCTCCTGTTCCTCCTTTCACAAAGGCGGAGGTAGCGGTCCTGCTGCTGGGTTGTTACCCTCCTACGGCCCCCTCCATCTGGGACATCATGTCTCTCTCCATCCACCAACGTCACGTTGCACCACAGACTGTCCAGGAGTTGGCGGATGCTTTAGTCCAGGTCTGGGAGGAGTTCCCACAGGAGACCATCCGTAACCTCATCAGGAGCATGCCTAGGTATTGTAGGGAGGTCATACAGGCACGTGGAGGCCACACACAATACTGAGCCTCATTTTGATTTGTTTTAAGGACATTACATCAAAGTTGGATCAGCCTGTAGTGTGTTTTTCCACTTTAATTTTGGGGGTGACTCCAAATCCAGGCCTCCATTGGTTAATAAATTTGATTTCCATTGATGATTTTTGTGTGATTTTGTTGTCAGCACATTTAACTTTGTACAGAACAAAGTATTCAATGAGAATATTTCATTCATTCAGATCTAGGATGTGTTATGTGAGTGTTCCCTTTATTTGAGCAGTGTATTTGCTCCACATATGGCGAATTCATCAGGCATAGATCATAATGTTTACTCAGGTTTTTCTATTCTATACTGAATATCACAACTGCATTGTCCAAAATCAATGTGAACAAAGCTCTATGCAAGCCCCCGAATCATAGCTCAACGTGCAAAGAAAGAACAGATTGAGAACATTTTTAACATTGTAGATTCGATATGCATATCAGTTGCTAATACTTAATAATGCTTTGACCAATTTTTTATCGTTCCCCGGGCAGGAATAAAGGAATGTTCTTTAGATATAATTCATCATTTAGAGTTGCTGTCAATGCTCATGCCTGGTTAGACACATCATGAGGCCCCAAGTGTCCACAGTTTCTGTCTGCACTTCAAAAGTGAACCATTCTTTTGCCAATGTTTTCACACAGTAGCCAAATCCAGTAAAAAATAAATTCAGGCCTGGATCCAGAGAGGATAAACTCCACCCTTATTGTAGAAGACTGGTTCCCAGGAACTTTAATCCAGTGAATAGAACAGTCAGGTTGCCAGACAGAAGATGCTGGCTGAGAATCAGCACTCTCCTCAGAAGGACACTTGTGTCTTCTATCCAATTCACACTTGACTCCGTCCACTTGAAAATAGTCTGAATTCCAATGGGTTGACACTCACAAGGCTGATGTAAACTGATTGGTGATTGGTCAAAACATAAAGATATCTATTACAAATCTAATAATATTTTATACATTATTGTGCAGCAAAGGGTAAAAGAGAAAATCGATATGTTTCAGTAAGAACCGGGTAAGAAATGTTAAATATACAAGAAATAAACTTTCCTATAATGTTTATAAAAACATTCTATCATTCTCATTCTTCATACAGGGCCCCTACTAATCTGACAGTCACGGTTTATCGTATGGAGATTTCTATGGTTAGAACATTGCTTTAATAAGCTAGAAAGCCATTATTGTTTTGACACTGGAAGAAAGAAGTAATAACACTAAAAATCCATGTAGAAGTTACAATACTGAGATGGTGAAGGAAGGTGTCAGCCCTTTAACAGTATTCTTAAAATGCTTAGTCATTTATCCCCTCGAACCATCAGCCAAGAAGGATGACTGTTTAAATTGGCTCAATTTGCTCGATAAGGTCTACAGCTAGATATATTTCTATAAAATCTGATTTCTAAAACAGCCAGATAGCCTACATTAAAGGGAATCTGTCAGTAAGATGAACCTTCCCAAACCATATATGTGGGAATTTCGGTCTTTGAAATTTAAATTCATTGACACCTTTATATCCTCTATCTATTCCCAAGAATTTAGCATTTTAATCCACATGTAAATGAAGTGCTTAGTGCTCTGGGCATAACAGAGCACTTAACAAGCCTCTGCTAATTTCCTTGTCCAGCACCGGCCTATTTACTTTAATTGATAGCTCATTGTTAGTGATGAGCAAACATGCTCGTTACTCGAGATTTACGAGCATGCTCGGCTGTTTCCCGAGTATCTTCAGCTTGCTCGGGCGTTATGTTATGCCAAGTGAGTCCTACAGCTAATCAGCAGCCACTACTGGGCCCACATGGCATAACAATTTCACATGAGCCCCGGGAGACCAAAAAGCAAGAGTGCAGGAGGTAGGTAGGTATTACCTTCATTTTACAAGGGTGAGTACTTCATTAAAAAGGGTTTTTTTCAGGTAGTGGACAATCCCTTTAATTATAATATCAGTATATACAATTCACACATAAAATTCACATATTTGCCATATGTTCAGTTAAGTTCTTTGACGAAAAATAATCCAATCCTATTTTTTATCTCACAATATCCTAAGCTGTAGAAGTTACAATGGTTGATTGACGTGAGATTAAGGTTCACATGAATCCACTTCTGTGTCCACTGGAATATAAAATATATTATTGCATACATAGCCCATATGTCATAATTAAAGCTCACGTCAAACTTTTCTAATTGAACTAAACAGCACAGAGAAGTCTTTCCGGGACAATGCTTTGTTTATAGCTACCTTGTCATAATTACAGGGCTTCGTGTGGGTTCCATGTTTGGTTATCATTACTGCAGGAGTTTAGACAATCGCATGAAAGCAAATTAGCCTTTGTAGAATAGTTGAAGTCTTCAATACTGACAGATGTGATTTATGGTCAGATTACTCATCCTAGGGTGGGGGTGTGAGCGATGTTAATTCTCCATCTTTATTTCCAGCTGCTAGATCTGGTAGTAGGTTTGGTGCCAGTGTGGTAGCTGTGTTGTGTTGGTGTTGATGAGGCTACAAATGCAACGGTTTGCCGGCTCACGTGTACTTTATTATACTGAAGTATTTTCAATAAAATTCAGCCTTTTGCAATGTTGTTTCTGCAACATTTTACTAATTATTTGGCTCACAGGCAAAGTGAATAGATATATATATATATATTAGAAAAATGTGAAAAATGTCATTTTCAGTGCATTAATTTCTTCATACCAGGTCACATAGTTTTTTGTATCCTTTATTGCACATGTCATAGTATGCATGTAAATCTTCTGTCTTGTCTGTATGAGAATCCTTTTGTCTGTACTGTAATGCAAATCTGTCATTTATGTACTGACTTCCCATTGAGCTTGTGGGGGGCTTGTGTGTACACACAGAAGGCAATCAGAACGTGCAGAGCTGCAGTATAAAGCGCATGAGTAGGACCAAACTACAGTCTTTTTCTGTATTGGCTTAGAAACTATTTAAATATTGATGATAAATGAATACATTTGTGCCCTGAAGATGGAGTCCAAGGGGTAACGTTTCTCCTTGTGGAGAGTGAGAATCCAGGCATGGCATGTCAGAGTGAGGAGACTTATATGCCGCACATGCTCCTCTGGGAAATTGAATATGCAAATTGCCTCTTCAGAGAGGAAGAGGACTTGAATTCTAGCGCCATCTATTTGAAGTAGCAATTCTACAAGTCAATATCGACCCTTTAACGAGCCTTGCCATATGACTTAGGATAAAAGCCAAACCAGAATCTCAATTTGCAGACATGGTATTTCAGGGTACTGCCCCTCATCAGTGCAAAGTATGAGATCTGTTTTAGTAGGGGAGAGGCTTAAGACTGGGATCTAAGGGGTAACATTTCTCCTTGTGGAGAGTGACATGTCAAGTCTGGCATGTCAGAGTGAGGAGACTTATATGCCATGCATGATCCTCTGGGAAATTAAATATGCAAAGTGCCTCTTCATCTTTAGATAGAAAGAGGGCTTGAACTCTAGCGCCACCTATTGGAAGCCAAATTTAATATTCATTTTTTACTTTTTACATTGAAATCTGAAATAATTAATCCCTGAATCAATGTCCCATTTGAACTAATCTAGTAGCCCTGGCTTCTACTATTTCATGAAGACGTAAGTCAATATTCACATTGCGTTTTAACCTCATGTCAATGGCTTTCGGAGTGGTATTCAAGTGTCTGTGATGACGAGGCCATTGACTTTAATGATGCAGACTGAGTCTTAGTGTTCTCTGTCGAAAATAATTGTCAGCAGTATCTGCCTAGTTGGGGTATACACCAAAACACAGTTGACCGCATCTTAGAGCCCACCTCAAATAAGCGTACATGATCAAAAATTATGTCTGACAGAGCACACAGTGACTCCGTCTGCATCATTACAGTCAATGGCCCCATCAGCGCACATGCCTGAATCCCACATGCCATGGCTTCAGACATAAGCCTCTACGTAGCCACTGAACGCAATGTGAACATAACGTATTTGCAATAACAATGCCAAGGCACACCAGTAGGGCTTCACATATATTTTTACATCTCCATTGCTGGACCTGCTCTCAACCAGAAGCTGTGCAAAGAACTGCAACACAGGCCCATTCAATTGAATTAATATGTTGCTGTACCTGTACAGCGCTGGGTCAGAACTGGTGCAGTGTAGGACAAAAAGTCAAAGAAGCTTCTGTGCAATAGCATTGTTCCCCAGTTATTCTAGTCTTTATGGGGGTTATTGGGGTTAGATGCCTATGAATCAGTAAGTTATGGCCTATCCTAGTAATATTACAGTGGCTTAGCATTTCTATTAGGGGAATGTCATTGCACCCTTCTGTTATAGCTATGGTTCAAAAGTAATAGCAAGTTTAGGCAAGTTGTAGCAGCAATTGACACAACTTGACTTGCAATACTAATGATGAAGGGTGCACTGCTGACCAAACTCAGCATCATCCAGGTAGGATGCCAGGTGATGGAAATGCCAAATTGAAAGGTATAAAAATATATAGACTGAGAAAAACTGCACCGATGATTAATATCATTTGCTGTGCTAGTTATCGTTTGTGTGTATAAATGTGATTTTGACAAACTATTTAACATCTACAGTACATAATGTTAAAAAAATCTGACTGCAATGATTTACTTTTGTTGGATAATTTTTTTGCATCCGGCATTAATCATAGGCACAGTAGGTTAGGATCATGATACAGAGAAGTGTCTTTTGTTTAGGATTTGAGTGATAATCGTGGATGCTGTCCACATGGAGCGCAAAACAACACAAATAGTCATTTCTGATTTTTGAGAACTCGTTCTTTGTTTTGACGTTTATTAGTTAATGGAACATAATCAAGTCTTCTGTGTTTGTTGGAAGTTGTACTGGTGCTACATAGATGTCATTATAAAATTCACAAGGAGTTTATGTTACTACTTACAATTTTCAGCCTTTATAGTAAAGAGGCAGTAAGGTCACATAAGGTTGGAAACATTCTCCCACCTCCGGCTGTCGTGTTTTAACAAAGTTATTCCAATAACTACATGATTAAACAAAGATGAATTAGGCCACAGAACATTTCTAAAGGGATGTTCTGCTACACTGTAAATGACACATCTTAAAAGTTTAACATTTTTCCTTAACAGAGCAGAAATCCATCCATGACGCCAACAAAGCTTGAATTGTGAAGAATAAGGCGCTAGATAGGAGATTCTAGTTGGCTAAGGACTTAGTGAAGGGATACCTGCTAAAGTTGTTTTCCTACTTATGTGCCATGGTTAGGTGCTGTACCATGGCACAATTTCTTGATAAGACTGAATGGTTAAAAGTTCAACCATAATTATGCTCATATAACAAATAATAATAATAATGTTATTTATATAGAGCTAATATATTCACAATTAAGCAGGGATATGTACAAACAATAAAGACAATACAAAGTAACACATAGTTCAAAAGTTACAGGATTAGTGGAGGCCCGGCTCACAAGCTTACAATCTATAAGTCCGTGCCTTTGGCCATTTAGTCCCATAACTAAATATAATATTGTACAAATGAGTTAATTGTGTAGCCATTATTTTTAATTTATCTGTTCAAACCTGCCCCAATCATAAGGGAGGGCCACATTTCTCACTTGATCTCACAATCACAACAATGTAGCCATATGAAACACTCCTAATGATCAGAAGAGTTTAAAAGTAAGCCATCATCAAAAAATTACCTAATGTTTAAATTTTTTTGTATTTTTTATTAGTTTTTTTGATTTTTGCCATTTTTGTAATATTTACACTGACGAGCCAAAGGGTAACAATGTTTTAACTTTCAGGCTCCATATCTCACCATCTACTGCTGCTTCAAACATGGGATTACGCTCATTTTATAGACAATCATCTTGGCTATCTCATATATAAATTTGACTTGCAACTATTTAGCATATAATTAGTTATGCAGATTCCTGTCATGTCACTCCTTTGTTACTCGTTTTCTCCTAAAAATGTACCATATTTTTTGGACTATAAGATGCACTTTTTCATTCCAAAATTTTGGGGGAAAATGGGGGGTGCATCTTATAGTCCGAATGCAGGCTTACCGGAGGGTTGCGGCGGTGGAGCAGGGTTCCTTCCTCAGAAAGCCAGTGGCAGCAGAATTGTGACGATGCTGCGGGTCTAGTGTCAGCGGTGAGCAGAGCGGAGTGCATCATTGCTTTCCCTGCAGCTAGAGGCGGCACATACGCAGATTGAGATCTCGGCTGGGCTGAGATCCCAATCTGTGCACGCGCCTCGGGAGGCGGTCATTTCTCTGAAGCCCACGGCTTCAGGAAAATCTCCGCTAGAGGCAACGTATCCACAGATTGAGATTTTGGCTGGGCCAAACTCCCAATCTGAGCCCGCACCACCTCCAGCAGCCCACGGCTTCAGGAAAATGGCTGCCGGGAAAGCAAGGAAAGCAATGATGCACTCCACTCTGCTCACCGCCGACACTTCTGTCACCGCTGACTTCCTGAGGATGGGACCCTGCTCCACATAACACACTCTGCTCTGCCTCACCGCCGACACCGGGCCCGCAGCATCACACTGTTGTGACACCCCCCCCCCAAGGCCCACAGCGTTGCCCCACTTCTGCCGCCACCAGCTTCCTGAGGAAGAGACCATGCCTCCTGTGACCCTGCTCCACCGCCATCGCCTCCAGGTAAGATACCTTAAATTCGGACTATAAGACGGACCCCCATCTGATACAAATCTTTTCCTATTTTCCACCCCAAAATTTGGGGTGCATCTTATGGTCCGAAAAATATGCTCAATTGTAATTCTTATTATTTTGTTAATATTTTGTAAATCCACCTTTGGCTCTCAACACTGGCTGAATACTTTTGGGCACATTCTCGATTAGATTCAAACAGACCAAAATCTGATCCCAGGTCTCTTCTACTTGTTCTCAATTTTGGTGCATACTAGTCGACTCACTTGGGTATGTTTACAGCTTTTTCTTCAACTCTACCCACATGTATTCGATTGGGTTGAGGTCTGGGGACTCTGGGGACCAATCCAGCACCTCTTCTTCATTATCATTGAACCATTTCTTCACCAATCTTGACGTATGCTTCAGGTCATTGTCCTTCTGGAACACTATGTCATATTTTTCATACCCATAGTGCTCAAGTGCACAAAGTAACTCCTCTTGTAGGGTACTCACATATAGCTCAGCATGGAGACAACCATTGATTCTGCTTTAAAACATCCCAATATCATCAGGCTTTCTCCACCGAAATTGATAGTTCCTTCAATTTCTCGATCCGTTAGCACCTTTTTCCCTTGTTTCTTCTGGACACATTTGCACCCATCAGAGCCTAGTCTATTAACTTTTGTTTCATTGTTCCAAATTACCTGTTTTCAATTTTCTACTGTCCACTTTTCATACTTTTTTT
The DNA here is from genome assembly GCF_046119375.1 of Phyllobates terribilis. Classification (NCBI taxonomy): domain Eukaryota; kingdom Metazoa; phylum Chordata; class Amphibia; order Anura; family Dendrobatidae; genus Phyllobates; species Phyllobates terribilis. The sequence continues at coordinate 62,528,835 of NW_027362769.1, read as the reverse complement.
CAAACTCGAGCCGATGCTTTTTATGACGATATTGAAGTCAAGGCATCTTCACCTTTTTTCGGGCCACCATTCCAGATTTGTGTAACGTTAGTTACATGGACATCTGTGATCTCACTATTACGAAGCATACGAGCCACCTCCAGTGCCGTGTTTGTCGTGCCAGAACTGATAGACCTTGTGATGAGCCGCCTTGTTGACTCTGATATTTTGCCTGGACGTCCACCTCTTTGCTTTTGAATGGATGGACGGACTTCATTTCATTTTCTTCCAACTGTCATGGCACTCATATGATTCAGTTTAGCAATTTTCTTGCCCGAGAGATCGCTATCGATGAGCTGGACGATGCTGTTTCTCTTTTCTTGGGAAATCTTCTTCCTTGGCTGCTCCTTGATTCGAACCAATTACCTTTCACTTGGGAATCAACCTAATAACACACTGAACTATTAGAGAATGTGAAAACAGTTTGCAATTTGTAGTATACAGGAAGAAAATGATTTTTACACCACTAGGAGCAAAACAGTAACAATTGTGTGACATGATGAGAATCTGCATAATTAATCATGTGCTAAATAGCTGCAAGTCAAATTCACGTATGAGATAGCCAAGATGATTGTCTATAAAATGATGGTAGTCTCACTTCATGTTCAGTTCGTACGAAGGCGGAGACATTGATGCCAGCGTTAATTGGGCACCGGTCATCACATGTCATTCCACCACATCACAGCCCTGGGACCACAAGTGCCGACACCGCTGTATAGGTTTGTTTATCAGAGCAGAACATTTAGTTCAAGAAGGGATTATCCTAGTAGTGGTCCACCCCTTTAATATTGTTCAAACAGATTTTCCAACACATTGTTAAATCTCTGTACTGTTTATAGTAGTAGGAATTCTAAAAATGAACAGATTTCTCACAAACACTTGACATCTGTAGGTATTTTGGTTGCATACGGCCAGCTTAATATCATGATGCACAGTCTGTCTGCTATAATTTTGCCTTTTAGCAAGTCTTTAACTATCATCTGAAACATTCAAAGTACTTTCTTGTAAAGTATTTTTGCCTATAATGAAACCCTACTATATTCTATATATAACTCCCCCAGAGGATCACTGTCTGTTCCTTCCAATTTTGGAAATTCAAGGGGTTAAACATTCCACTCTCTGTAGACAGGTACATGTGTTATCGGGCTCATTGACCTTGTAGAATATCATTAAGTGCACAGCTTCATAGGTACACTACCAGTGATGTTAGGACAACTGTGCTGCAAAACCAAAGGATCATTTTTCATTGCCATTTATAGAGGATCCTTAGCAAAAAGAAATGATACAGAAAGGTGTAGAACAAACTAAAAATATAATACACTATGATAGTAACTATTTTATAATGTAGCCATTAGTTTATCAGACAAAAGGTTACAAAAGTCAGTACATGGTTGTCAGTACAGGAAGTTTAAGGCACTACACTCCATATTTTAAAGCCATCGCGAAAATACCTTATTGGGTAGCTCACACCTGGAGTCTATCACTTTAAAAAATAAATTCTGCCTCATTTACTTACAATTAAACAGAATTATGACCATTTGTTTTTCTTCAAGGAGGTTGCTTTGCATATTGAGGGACTAATTATTTGCAGGTGACAAAAAAGTAGGTTCGATCATTCCGTGTGTAATGGAAAGTTGACATATTTACAAGAGAGGCTCTGTGGAAAATGGCTATTAATAAAAGCAAATTTTGTGTGAAGTATTTCAATAATGGGACACAAGTGAGGGAAATTAGTCTTACATAAAACACCGGCTTCTTTTGTAGGTAATTATAGTCAGATTGGGGTTACAGTGATGTACTGTGCTTTAAGGCCTTGTAATTTACTTAAAACATGAATGCTCAGTTGTGTTGTATATCGTCTCAAGTAAAAAAAGAATGATTCTAGTGTTTAAAGGTTTGAAGGGATATTTTTGGGGGTGGAGTGTAATATTGTCTAAAATCAGTAAAACATATGTTTAAAAATATTTTTTTGTGCCAAGCATTTTATCAAAGAAACTAATCTGTGCCATGTGCACAGACCCTGGATGGCGATATACAAAGTCCATGCATAGGCAATCCGTGCGCCAACAAAGGTTGGCTACATTAGGCGCCTGTTATTCCCCAAGAATGATGATTTTTTTGCTCTGCTCAAAAGATCATTTTACTCTTTGAATGAGCATTTTTCTTATTCATCGGGTGATCAGCAGCCTGTTTACATGGCAAGAAAATCATGAAACAAGCATTTCTATCAATACTCATTCACGATTATCTTGCAGTGTAAATGTAGCTTAAAGGGGTTGTTCACTACTAGGAACCCCCTTCTCGATCTGAATAATAGGCACCGATAAAAGAAAAACACCTATACTCACCTTCCGTGCCGGCGCTATTCCAGCAGTGTCGGCACTCGCGTTCCCGGGGCTCTCGTGCACTCAGTCAGCACTGGCGGCACTGTCCCAGCCTTCAGATGTATTGAACATCAACAGGAAATCAGGGCTGTGGCTGCTTTCTGACTTCCTCTTGGTGTTCGATTTGTTCGAAGGTGGGAATAGTGAAGCCAGCGCTGATTGGGTGCTATACTCATGTGCCATAGCAACCTCACATGAGCCCTGGGTTTTTCTTTTATCAGCGCTAAACATTCAGATCAAGAAGGGGTTGTCCTAGTAGTGAACAACCTCTTTAAGGGGCTCCATACACATTAGATGACTGTTGGACTAACAATGGTTCAGCCAGCAGCTATCTTTCCTGACTCCTCTATATAAAGGAGTGCTCAATCTACTGATTGAACCTGTCTACCCTATGAGAGAACCACTGCCAGACTCTTCTAGTGGCCACTTATCCTGTCAAGAACAAAGGATTGGTTGTCCAAACTCTGACATGCAAGATCCTTATCTTCTTGGATATCATTTGTTCATGGAGAGTTGGTAGGTCCCCATACTCATTAGACTGTAGTCTGAACCTGACGATATTGGTAGATTTGGCCAACGTCTAATGTGTATTAGTGCTTTAAAAGAGTGTAGATTTATTTTACGTAAAGTACATAACTATATGATAGTTCCATTACACTGTGTTCCAAATTATTATGCAAATAATATTTTCTCAGATTTTCCCAAATTACCTATATGAATTGCAGTCATTGTAATTTTCCAGTCAAATAACTATTAGAGTACAATTGAAAGGTTTTTGTACAAACTGCCTATGATAACAGTATATTTTTAAAATAATAAAACACTCAAACTGCACTCAAAATGCATGTTCCAAATTATTATGCACAGCAGAGTTTTCAACCTTTTCATTTTAATAAAGAACTAAAAAATGGTCATTTTTGAAATTATAAGCATTAGCAGGTTATTACAAACTGAAATCAAACAGTTTTCAACTCAAAACTTTATTCTAGGTGATGTTACATTTGCACATAGGACCCCTTGTTCGAAAGGAGCTTCTGAACTCTCTCGTCCACTGAATTTGTCAGGTTTTGGATGGTTTCTGCTTTAATTGTTTTGCATGAGGACAGAATACCCTCCCAGAGCTGTTGCTTAGATGTGAACTGCCTCCCACGTCTCATGCTGCATATAACACATCGGCATCTCTGGCTCCTATGGACATAAAAGGGGACAAACTTATGGTGTGGCACCCATGCTCCCCTGACCTCAACCCCATTGAGAACCTCTGGAGCATCATCAAAAGGAGTGTCTATGATGGCGGGAGGCAGTTCACATCTAAGCAACAGCTCTGGGAGGGTATTCTGTCCTCATGCAAAACAATTAAAGCAGAAACCATTCAAAACCTGACAAATTCAAAGGATGAGAGAGTTCAGAAGCTCCTTTCGAACAAGGGGTCCTATGTGCAAATGTAACAGCACCTAGAATAAAGTTTTGAGTTGAAAACTGTTTGATTTCAGTTTGTAATAACCTGCTAATGCTTATAATTTCAAAAATGACCATTTTTTAGTTCTTTATTAAAATGAAAAGGTTGAAAACTCTGCTGTGCATAATAATTTGGAACATGCATTTTGAGTGCAGCCTCGCCTTACCTCAGCTACCCTGATATCTCTAGTATTAAATCAGAAAGACAGGTTGGACAGCAGTGTGAGTATCCTCTTCTTACCTCAGCACCACTGGTATCTCCAGTATGGAGATACCAGATAGACATGATGGACATCAGATGGACATAATGGGCAGCAGTGTAAGCAGTCTTTTCTTACCACAGCACTCCTGGAATCTTCAGTATTTGTTCAGATATACAGGATGTACAGCAGTGTGAGCAGTCTCTTCTTACCTCAGCACCCCTGGTATCTCCAATATTAATTCAGATAGACATAGTGAACTGCAGTGTGAGCAGCCTCTTCTTACCTCAACACCCCTGAAGAGAGATTGTTGTTTGGCCTGAATGTAATCTTTATGGCCAGCTTTTCAGCTAAAGAAAATCTGTCAGAAAACACTATCCAGGGGATTAAAGCATGGAAATATTTTGCAACAATTGTAAAAATTGTTACCTGTCTAAAGGTGTCGTCATTTTGATGCTGATGTTTGGCAAGAAATGCAATAACCTTTCAATCTTTAGTCTGTTTAATATTACTAGGTGGTATATAAGTAGTGAGAAGTCCACATTCTTAGTACAGTACTCATGTTAGCTGATGATATAGGTTCTCCAGGATAACCTTTTTTTATTTTATAGATATCCTCTACATAAAGTGAGCCATAGTTACCCCCTGACGCTTATGTGCTGCCTCTCCTCCATTGCCTCCTTGCTGCTTTGTTGACATGTTTTCAGCAGTAACATCAGACTATAGAACCACAAGATGTTGATGTAATCCGCATGAGACCACTGAGCCCAGTGACTGTCTGCAGCAGTCACATCCTGTTGTCATGACATTGCTACTGTAGTTGTGTCAACAAGCACAGGGGCAGGGGCAGACAGGCAGCGCTGAAGCATTAGTAAGTATGGCCTTCTAGTTTTGTTAAATAGAGGAAGCCTAAAAAATGGATATAAAAAAATATCCTTGAAAACCACATTTAGGTGGACGTACATATTAAATGAATCTCCCCAAACCTGCTGATTATGGTGGAACCAATAAACCACCTAATGTGCATGGTGGTGTTTTTACTCCCCTCTCCCTCCCATAGTAGATGTGATTGCAATGAGGGGTCCCTTAGTCCTTATGGAAGACTAGCAGCCACCAGAGCTTGGTATTTGGCCAACAGCTATCAAACCTGCATGGGCAGCCTTGCTCTAGTACCCTCAAATTGAATATAATTGGAACAGTATCTGTCTCAACTGAGTTTGGATGATATTTGAAAACATTTTAATTGATTATCTGGCAGTGGCTACCAAACGGGAATCATTATGTATGAGTATCTGTCTTGGATAGAGAAATTTTGAGACCAAAGATTGATAGTACTAAAGTAGTCTACATACTCTACTGCCGTAAATGATGGTACTAAATTAGTAAATAATAATACAACATAACCAATATCAAGCCTGGTTTATTAACACTACCATATTACTTGTCATGATGGGATGTACTATGTAATATTCTAATTGTGTCTCTTAAATTTTAAATAATTGGTTATTAAATATTCTAATTAATGTTGCCCTAAGCTAATGACTTAGCAACACCTATTATATTTCTAAAGTTACACTTATTTGGTAAACATGGTAGTGAATTTTTGTTTTTGATATTGTGTTAGGCTAAGTTCCCAAGGAGCGGATTTCGGGTGTTTTTGATGCTGCGGATTTCCAGCAGTATTTCAGCACCAATTAACAAATTTAGGTTACTTGCAATTTTTCAGTGAGTTTTTTAGGTGCATATTTATTGCGTTTTTCTCTTTTTGGTAGGTCAAGTTTTACGTAAAACTTTGTCTTGGAAACTATGTAAAACTTTTGTTTTGGAAACTTTATTGTTGTGTACAGATTATTACATCCATCTTTATTGCGTTTCCGCAGTGGAGATGTAATAAAAACACATGCTGTTTTTATCAGCGGAATTTCCACGTCTCATTCAAGTCTACAGACAAAATCCACAAATAAAACACATTTATTGCAATAGAAATTTACATGCTGCGGATTTCAAAATCGCATCCCAAATTTTTAAAAAATCATAGTGTCATAACATTTATAGAAAACTGATTTATTTAGCTGGAACTGTACACTACATTTTTTCCTCATTCTAATACTTACTGGAAAAAATGCAGCATATACTCACTGTGGGAACTTAGCCTTAGGCTATATTCACACATCTGCTGTACATGTTCCTATGCTGTCTGTTTTTTAAATGGACAGCATATTGACCCACCGAGTTTTATTGACCCATACACACATCTTGTTTTCAAAATGGATCTGTGTGTACAATCCGTGAGACTCTGGGTAGGTCCTATTCTCATCTGTTTTGCTGATCAGCCTCGTCCATTAAAGTTTATGGGGATCCATTAAACATGGATTAAAAACTGAAGATATTCTTCGTACTTTGGTGTTCCATCCATGAGTCATCCATTTTTAACTTATCCATTGCTAAGAACCAATGGATAAATAAAAGCTCAGACAGGCTACCTCCTTCAGTTTTTAAACATAGATGAGAAAAAGAAAACCGGATGCAAAACAGCTGAAACTCAGAAGCAAAACTGTCCATTTTTCACTAATGTAAAAATAAACATGGATGTGTAAATGTATGCTTAAAGGGAATCAGATTTTAGCAATGTAATCTAAGAGCAATATAATGTGGGGCAGAAAACTTGATTTCAGCGTTGTGTCACTTACTAGTCTACTTCTTGCAGCTTTAATAAAGTCAGTGTTTTATCAACAGGAGATTATCACTAGAGGACTCCTGCCATGTAGTCCTCCAGCTCTGTATAACCCAGGCTACACCACTGGTTGGCAGCTTTCTGTCTATGAACAGAGTACACAGAAAGCTACCAATCAGTGGTGTGGGTGGTGTTATACAGATCTCGGCAGTCAGAGAACGGGTAGATCCGCAGCAGAGAAAACCGGTATTTTATCAACATTGTAGACCAGAAAGTAACACATTGCTGGAATCAGGATCTCTGACACCACATTATGCTGCTCTCAGATTACATAGAAAACCTGGTGACAGATTATCTTTAAAGGGGTTTCAATATTGCTGATCTATGCCTAGGATAGGTCATTAATGTCAGATCGATGGGGATCCCCAGTATCAGCTGATTAGAGCGGCAGCAGCGCACCAGTACTGGCACTGCTTTGTAAATATGCAGTGTCTGTGAATGGTGCTGCTGCTCTACCTTTTCAAGCAAATCCATCAACTCCTTTATACTTTCCCCTACTGGTAAGATGAGTATAGTGTAGGTAAGTACGACCCAGCCTACAAGCTGATCTAAATATCAAAGAGGCTGCAGTGCTCACATAGCTCCAGAGGTTGTTCACTCAGTGGGGGGTGCCAATAGTCGGACTCCCACCAATCATACATTGAGGGAATATTGTAAAGATAGACTAGCAATTTAACGAGTTTTGAATGCTCATGTATAGTGCTCTTTTTTGACTCTTGGTTAAGCTTGTCTCATGTAAAACAAAAATAAGTTGGACATTTCATTCTCTTGGACCAGGGTTTGTTATCAGAAATCTTACGTAAGGAAGAAGATCCTAGAACAGCATCCCAGTCATTGTTGGTGAACCTTAGGGCTATGCAGAACTTCTTAAACTTGCCAGAGGCAGAAAGAGATCGTATCTATCAGGATGAGAGGGAAAGAAGCATGAACCCTAACGTAAGCCTGTTGTCCTCATCATCCAGCAGCCCCAGCTCATCCCGCGTTCCACAGGTATGTCCAGCCAGTCCATCTTTTATGGTCTGCTACACAGCCTATATGTGTGTCTAGTACACTATGTATGTATCTTTAATAAGATATGTATTACTTACTTGTCTGTAAGTGCAGGATAGAATGTCCCACGCGACTGATGAAAATATGAGGATTGATAAATTATATGACTTCTTAATGTGTCGTGGAATTAGTTGGGTAATCCCTGTTGGCCAATCATCCAGGGCGACACACATTGGAGGTCATGTGTCAATGCAAAAGCGTCAGTTATCTGATGTAACTGTATTGAAAAATGTGTTCAGCATAGCATAAGTATGAAGGTATTTCACCACTTTTACTGACACAAATTAATTTTTCATGAGTGTTGGCAAAAAGGTGTCATGGCCTTCCAGTCGGGCAAGCACGACTTATTTACTAAATGTTCTATGTAAAGTTTTCTTCTTAGAAAAGAGGCTGTGATCAACATTATTTAGTAGTAGGGGCTACCTAAAGTAACATAATGCTCAGCTACTATTAGTGCAGATTATTTATGTTTAGATCCTTAATCAAAAGTTTAAAGACCCAGACATCTGAGCAAGATTTATAAATACCCACAGAAACTCCATAAATCTATTTTACTCAGTAGATTTCCATAATTTCCGTTATCTGTGTATTCACCAATTTTTACTTTAGTTAATATGCATAAAGTTTTGTTATTACAGAGGTCCATCTAAAACATAGCCATGAATGAGACCGGAGTCTTCCAAGAGTACAGCATAGTCTTTATAAAACCTACAGGTGACACATGTCTGATGAGACCTTCAGAACAATACTTTTATTTTGCCCTTGATTTGTCAGCTGATGGGGGAAATCATTCAATTAAAGCATTGTGGCAGAATACAGAAAATAACAATAACAGTTTAAGAAAATTAAAGGCACAAATCAGAGGCAACCTGGGGCCTGCGACTCGAAAATGAAATTTCTCTTTTCATTTCCGCTCATTTCCTAGGTGAAATTGGGTGTCCGACTGGTTAGCATAATGAGGATAATCGTAGCTGGAGCTATGTGCTCAGATGACATACGTACATGTTTAATAAAGAATGAGAGGGACATGAGGGAGTGCCGTAAATTGAGTAGTAATTTATTATTTAGAGACCTGTACCCATTTTCTCATTTTTTCTGGGAGAATTGGTTCTTGCACTGAAGACTTTATCAGACAACAGGAAAGAAGAACAAGATGCGCTAACACACCTCATCTATTCTACAATTGTTTAGGAATTAACCCGTTCAGAATAGTCAAATGCGGTATGTGAGGCGACTAGAAAAGCTATGCTCTGCAGGCTCCATGCTAGATCAAGGGAGGTGACAACTTTGAAACCAGTGTATGTTAATAAGTTGTTCATAAGTTTTACTTCCATTTACTGTAATCTGTTATTATGATTTATTATCATTTTGTTTCTACTGTATATACTATATTGTACTGATTTTATGCTTTAGCTGTTTACACACACACACATATATATATAATTATATATATGTACACATATTTATATTATATGTATATATGTATATGCTAACGTGAGAGCAACAGAAGGAGAATGAGTAAGAGAGAGATGCACACTGTACTTTATATATTGCTATATACCCTACGATATATAAGTGTATTCTATTCTGACTTTATGCACTGTCAAATTAAATATATCTTGCCATTTAATAAGAGGATGAATACATAATTTTTCTTTTTAATGAATGGTCATTCATAAATCTGTTGGGAAAACGGGTTATTGAAATTCTAGCCAATGGTTTATGAAATATTAACTGTAATGTCGGCTCAAGGATTCACTGTTTTCCTGTATATAGAGAAAAGTCAAGGTCTTTTTCCATGCACGTTCCCTAACTCCAATTATTCCTAATCACAATTAACCTGATTAGAATAATGGACAGGAAGTGTCCCACCGTAGCTAATGCTCCTTGGCACCGACCCTATTGAATCCTTTGACAATTTCTGCACAGATGGTTCAGCTAAAACATTTTCCCTTTTTTTCTGCCTCTTTCTTCCCCCTTCAATCTCCCAACAGATGAAAACCTCCAATACTCCAACATCCGACATCCAGGTGAAAGTGGAGGGGGAAGCTTCCAACGTTACCATCACAGCTGCTGTTTATGATGAGATTCAGCAGGAGATGAAACGAGCAAAGGTGTCCCAAGCTCTCTTTGCCAAAGTAGCTGCTAATAAAAGTCAGGTGAGCAAGCGGGAAGGGGGAGTTGGCTGTGTGATGTGTCTATGATATCCTGCAACCCCCATACACCCTATAAAACACTGCATCTGTTCATGTAAGTATTATGCTAGAAGAACCATAACTTATAGAAGGCTGGGCAAGAACATGTAGCATTTTTCCAGCAGTCTGCTTGACAGCACCCAATTTACATAATTTTGCTCCAAAGTAATGTCACATCTGGGTTTTTATTAGTTTTTAAAAATAATGAAAAACAATCAAAGGGATTCATAGAAATATCTATCATGTCTGATAATATCAGCTGTGTACATCCATCCTCATGTCCTTTAAAGGGTTTATCATATTTGCAAGACCCTCTTTCTAAGCACTACCCTACATAAATTAGCTGATCCATTGTATTTGCAGAGAAAAGATATAGACTACCAAACATTTGTAGTAACGTATTATATTCCAATGATTCGACATCTATCAGAGTGTTCACTGTGCCTAATAGAGGAGGCTCCCTATGTTACATCATTATACACTAAAAGGGCATATAGGGAGGGATTCTCCTGACAATCAATTTAAAGTGATGACAAGGAACTTGTTGATCTCTTATTCTCAATTTTGTAGTTCGTAAATTAAGCCGGGCATGTAAATAGTCAGGGCCGGATTCATGAAGGTGTTTTTCACCACTTTTCTGGGTCAAAACACTTGTTGTAAAATATTTTCACACCAGTTTTTGACTAGCTCTCTCAAAGTCAGCAGAGCTGGGGCAGAACTGAGCATGGAAAACGCCGCCGACAAATTCATGAAAAGTTGTGGCATTCCTTATGCTAGAAATATAACTTCAGTCCCTAACTGGAGTAACATTTCTGGCAGAGGCACATGCCAGTTGTGAGATCTGCCTTATTCTTTAGGTGGAGTGCACCTCTCAACGAATTGGGCACACTTTACTCAAGCAGCATCTTCATTAAGATTGTCATGCACAATACCAGGGCTGTGGTTTGTCCTGAAAAAGAAGTGTTGCTTCTTTGAAACTCGTAGACAAATAAACAACATCTTCAAATTTCCTGGATCCTTGGCATCATTTATCTACAATTCTTTGGCATTGCAGAATTTAACCCATTTTTCCAACAATCACTGTCCTTCCCTTTGTGGGTCTGCAGCAGTCTAGTCCAAGCTCTATCTATGGTTGAGGTTACACAACCTGGAAATATGAGCAGTTTTTCTAAATCATATCCAAATTTTCAATTGGATAAGACCCTAATTGTGCTATTATTCTTCCAGCCTATTCACAATGATGATAAATAAGTATACAGATGAAATGACAGGGGCTTGCAGCTACTGCTCTCTGAGGAAACACATTTCCCTGCCTCAGGTACCATTTCCCTGCCTGAAGTAACACATTTCCCTGCCTGAAGTAACACATTTCCCTGCCTGAGGTAACATATTTTCCTTCCTGAGGTAACACATTTCCCTCCCTGAGGTAACACATTTCCCTCCCTGAGGTAACACATTTCCGTGCCTGAGGTAACACATTTCCCTCCCTGAGGTAACACATTTCCCTCCCTGAGGTAACACATTTCCCTCCCTGAGGTAACACATTTCCCTCCCTGAGGTAACACATTTCCCTCCCTGAAGTAACACATTTCCCTGCCTGAGGTAACACATTTCCCTCCCTGAGGTAACACGTTTCCCTCCCTGAGGTACCACATTTCCCTGTCTGAGGTAACACATTTCCCTGCCTGAGGTAACACATTTCCCTGTCTGAGGTAACACATTTCCCTGCCTGAGGTAACACATTTCCCTGCATGAGGTAACACATTTCCCTGCCTGAGGTAACACATTTCCCTGCATGAGGTAACACATTTCCCTGCATGAGGAAACACATTTCCCTGCATGAGGTAACACATTTCCCTGTCTGAGGTAACACATTTTCTTTCTGAAGTAACACATTTCCCTGCATGAGGTAACACATTTCCCTGCATGAGGAAACACATTTCCCTGCATGAGGAAACACATTTCCCTGTCTGAGGTAACACATTTTCCTTCCTGAAGTAACACATTTCCCTGCATGAGGTAACACATTTCCCTGTCTGAGGTAACACATTTCCCTGCATGAGGTAACACATTTCCCTGCATGAGGAAACACATTTCCCTGCATGAGGTAACACATTTCCCTCCCTGAGGTAACACATTTCCCTCCCTGAGGTAACACATTTCCCTCCCTGAGGTAACACATTTCCCTCCCTGAGGTAACACATTTCCCTGTCTGAGGTAACACATTTCCCTGTCTGAGGTAACACATTTCCCTGCCTGAGGTAACACATTTCCCTCCCTGAGGTAACACATTTCCCTGCATGAGGTAACACATTTCCCTGTCTGAGGTAACACATTTCCCTGTCTGAGGTAACACATTTCCCTGCATGAGGTAACACATTTCCCTGCATGAGGAAACACATTTCCCTGTCTGAGGTAACACATTTTCCTTCCTGAAGTAACACATTTCCCTGCATGAGGTAACACATTTCCCTGCCTGAGGTAACACATTTCCCTGCATGAGGTAACACATTTCCCTGCATGAGGAAACACATTTCCCTGTCTGAGGTAACACATTTTCCTTCCTTAAGTAACACATTTCCCTGCATGAGGTAACACATTTCCCTGCCTGAGGTAACACATTTCCCTGCCTGAAGTAACACATTTCCCTGCCTGAGGTAACACATTTCCCTGCCTGAAGTAACACATTTCCCTGGCTGAGGTAACACATTTCCCTCCCTGAGGTAACACATTTCCCTGCCTGAAGTAACACATTTCCCTGTCTGAGGTAACACATTTTCCTTCCTGAAGTAACACATTTCCCTGCATGAGGTAACACATTTCCCTGCCTGAGGTAACACATTTCCCTGCATGAGGAAACACATTTCCCTGTCTGAGGTAACACATTTTCCTTCCTGAAGTAACACATTTCCCTGCATGAGGTAACACATTTTCCTACTGAGGTAACACATTTCCCTGTCTGAGGTAACACATTTTCCTACTGAGGTAACACATTTCCCTCCCTGAGGTAACACATTTCCCTGCCTGAGGTAATACATTTCCGTCCCTGAGGTAACACAGTTCCCTCCCTGAGGTAATACATTTCCCTCCCTGAGGTAACACATTTCCCTGTCTGAGGTAACACATTTCCCTGCCTGAGGTAACACATTTCCCTCCCTGAGGTAACACATTTCTCTGTCTGAGGTAACACATTTCCCTGTCTGAGGTAACACATTTCCCTGCCTGAGGTAACACATTTCCCTGCATGAGGTAACACATTTCCCTGCATGAGGAAACACATTTCCCTGCATGAGGTAACACATTTCCCTGCATGAGGAAACACATTTCCCTGTCTGAGGTAAAACATTTTCCTTCCTGAAGTAACACATTTCCCTGCATGAGGTAACACATTTCCCTGTCTGAGGTAACACATTTCCCTGCATGAGGTAACACATTTCCCTGCATGAGGAAACACATTTCCCTGCATGAGGTAACACATTTCCCTCCCTGAGGTAACACATTTCCCTCCCTGAGGTAACACATTTCCCTGTCTGAGGTAACACATTTCCCTCCCTGAGGTAACACATTTCCCTGTCTGAGGTAACACATTTCCCTCCCTGAGGTAACACATTTCCCTGCCTGAGGTAACACATTTCCCTCCCTGAGGTAACACATTTCCCTCCCTGAGGTAACACATTTCCCTGCATGAGGTAACACATTTCCCTGTCTGAGGTAACACATTTCCCTGTCTGAGGTAATACATTTCCCTGCATGAGGTAACACATTTCCCTGCATGAGGAAACACATTTCCCTGTCTGAAGTAACACATTTTCCTTCCTGAAGTAACACATTTCCCTGCATGAGGTAACACATTTCCCTGCATTAGGAAACACATTTCCCTGTCTGAGGTAACACATTTTCCTTCCTGAAGTAACACATTTCCCTGCATGAGGTAACACATTTCCCTGTCTGAGGTAACACATTTCCCTGCATGAGGTAACACATTTCCCTGCATGAGGAAACACATTTCCCTGCATGAGGTAACACATTTCCCTCCCTGAGGTAACACATTTCCCTCCCTGAGGTAACACATTTCCCTCCCTGAGGTAACACATTTCCCTGTCTGAGGTAACACATTTCCCTCCCTGAGGTAACACATTTCCCTGCCTGAGGTAACACATTTCCCTCCCTGAGGTAACACATTTCCCTCCCTGAGGTAACACATTTCCCTCCCTGAGGTAACACATTTCCCTGCATGAGGTAACACATTTCCCTGTCTGAGGTAACACATTTCCCTGCATGAGGTAACACATTTCCCTGCATGAGGAAACACATTTCCCTGTCTGAGGTAACACATTTTCCTTCCTGAAGTAACACATTTCCCTGCATGAGGTAACACATTTCCCTGCCTGAGGTAACACATTTCCCTGCATGAGGAAACACATTTCCCTGTCTGAGGTAACACATTTTCCTTCCTTAAGTAACACATTTCCCTGCATGAGGTAACACATTTCCCTGCCTGAGGTAACACATTTCCCTGCCTGAAGTAACACATTTCCCTGCCTGAGGTAACACATTTCCCTGCCTGAAGTAACACATTTCCCTGCCTGAGGTAACACATTTCCCTCCCTGAGGTAACACATTTCCCTGCCTGAAGTAACACATTTCCCTGCCTGAAGTAACACATTTCCGTGCATGAGGTAACACATTTCCCTGCATGAGGAAACACATTTCCCTGCCTGAGGTAACACATTTCCCTGCATGAGGAAACACATTTCCCTGTCTGAGGAAACACATTTCCCTGTCTGAGGTAACACATTTTCCTTCCTGAAGTAACACATTTCCCTGCATGAGGTAACACATTTTCCTACTGAGGTAACACATTTCCCTCCCCGAGGTAACACATTTCCCTCCCTGAGGTAACACATTTCCCTCCCTGAGGTAACACATTTCCCTCCCTGAGGTAACACATTTCCCTCCCTGAGGTAATACATTTCCCTCCCTGAGGTAACACATTTTCCTGCCGGAGGTAATACATTTCCCTCCCTGAGGTAATACATTTCCCTCCCTGAGGTAACACATTTTCCTTCCTGAAGTAACACATTTCCCTCCCTGAGGTAACACATTTCCCTGCCTGAGGTAACACATTTCCCTCCCTGAGGTAACACATTTCCCTCCCTGAGGTAACACATTTCCCTGCCTGAGGTAACACATTTCCCTGCCTGAGGTAATACATTTCCCTCCCTGAGGTAATACATTTCCCTCCCTGAGGTAACACATTTCCCTCCCTGAGGTAACACATTTCCCTCCCTGAGGTAACACATTTCCCTCCCTGAGGTAATACATTTCCCTCCCTGAGGTAATACATTTCCCTCCCTGAGGTAACACATTTTCCTTCCTGAAGTAACACATTTCCCTGCCTGAGGTAACACATTTCCCTCCCTGAGGTAACACATTTCCCTGCCTGAGGTAACACATTTCTCTGCCTGAGGTAACACATTTTCCTACTGAGGTAACACATTTCCCTCCCTGAGGTAACACATTTCCCTCCCTGAGGTAACACATTTCCCTGCCTGAGGTAACACATTTCCCTGCCTGAGGTAACACATTTTCCTGCCTGAGGTAATACATTTCCCTCCCTGAGGTAACACATTTTCCTTCCTGAAGTAACACATTTTCCTTCCTGAAGTAACACATTTCCCTGCCTGAGGTAACACATTTCCCTCCCTGAGGTAACACATTTCCCTGCCTGAGGTAACACATTTCCCTCTCTGAGGTAACACATTTCCCTCCCTGAGGTAACACATTTTCCTGCCTGAGGTAATACATTTCCCTGCCTGAGGTAACACATTTCTCTGCCTGAGGTAACACATTTTCCTACTGAGGTAACACATTTCCCTGCATGAGGAAACACATTTCCCTGTCTGAGGAAACACATTTCCCTGTCTGAGGTAACACATTTTCCTTCCTGAAGTAACACATTTCCCTGCATGAGGTAACACATTTTCCTACTGAGGTAACACATTTCCCTCCCTGAGGTAACACATTTCCCTCCCTGAGGTAACACATTTCCCTCCCTGAGGTAACACATTTCCCTCCCTGAGGTAACACATTTCCCTCCCTGAGGTAATACATTTCCCTCCCTGAGGTAACACATTTTCCTGCCTGAGGTAATACATTTCCCTCCCTGAGGTAATACATTTCCCTCCCTGAGGTAACACATTTTCCTTCCTGAAGTAACACATTTCCCTCCCTGAGGTAACACATTTCCCTGCCTGAGGTAACACATTTCCCTCCCTGAGGTAACACATTTCCCTCCCTGAGGTAACACATTTCCCTGCCTGAGGTAACACATTTCCCTGCCTGAGGTAATACATTTCCCTCCCTGAGGTAATACATTTCCCTCCCTGAGGTAACACATTTCCCTCCCTGAGGTAACACATTTCCCTCCCTGAGGTAACACATTTTCCTGCCTGAGGTAACACATTTTCCTCCCTGAGGTAACACATTTTCCTGCCTGAGGTAACACATTTCCCTCCCTGAGGTAATACATTTCCCTCCCTGAGGTAACACATTTTCCTTCCTGAAGTAACACATTTCCCTGCCTGAGGTAACACATTTCCCTCCCTGAGGTAACACATTTCCCTGCCTGAGGTAACACATTTCTCTGCCTGAGGTAACACATTTCCCTGCCTGAGGTAACACATTTCCCTGCCTGAGGTAACACATTTTCCTGCCTGAGGTAATACATTTCCCTCCCTGAGGTAACACATTTTCCTTCCTGAAGTAACACATTTCCCTGCCTGAGGTAACACATTTCCCTCCCTGAGGTAACACATTTCCCTGCCTGAGGTAACACATTTCCCTCCCTGAGGTAACACATTTCCCTCTCTGAGGTAACACATTTCCCTCCCTGAGGTAACACATTTCCCTGCCTGAGGTAACACATTTCTCTGCCTGAGGTAACACATTTTCCTGCCTGAGGTAACACATTTTCCTGCCTGAGGTAATACATTTCCCTCCCTGAGGTAACACATTTCCCTCTCTGAGGTAACACATTTCCCTCCCTGAGGTAACACATTTCCCTGCCTGAGGTAACACATTTCCCTGCCTGAGGTAACACATTTCCCTCCCTGAGGTAACACATTTCCCTCTCTGAGGTAACACATTTCCCTCCCTGAGGTAACACATTTCCCTGCCTGAGGTAACACATTTCCCTCCCTGAGGTAACACATTTCCCTCTCTGAGGTAACACATTTTCCTGCCTGAGGTAATACATTTCCCTGCCTGAGGTAACACATTTCTCTGCCTGAGGTAACACATTTTCCTACTGAGGTAACACATTTCCCTGCATGAGGAAACACATTTCCCTGTCTGAGGAAACACATTTCCCTGTCTGAGGTAACACATTTTCCTTCCTGAAGTAACACATTTCCCTGCATGAGGTAACACATTTTCCTACTGAGGTAACACATTTCCCTCCCTGAGGTAACACATTTCCCTCCCTGAGGTAACACATTTCCCTCCCTGAGGTAACACATTTCCCTCCCTGAGGTAATACATTTCCCTCCCTGAGGTAACACATTTTCCTGCCTGAGGTAATACATTTCCCTCCCTGAGGTAATACATTTCCCTCCCTGAGGTAACACATTTTCCTTCCTGAAGTAACACATTTCCCTCCCTGAGGTAACACATTTCCCTGCCTGAGGTAACACATTTCCCTCCCTGAGGTAACACATTTCCCTCCCTGAGGTAACACATTTCCCTGCCTGAGGTAACACATTTCCCTGCCTGAGGTAATACATTTCCCTCCCTGAGGTAATACATTTCCCTCCCTGAGGTAACACATTTCCCTCCCTGAGGTAACACATTTCCCTGCCTGAGGTAACACATTTCCCTCCCTGAGGTAACACATTTCCCTCCCTGAGGTAACACATTTCCCTGCCTGAGGTAACACATTTCCCTGCCTGAGGTAATACATTTCCCTCCCTGAGGTAATACATTTCCCTCCCTGAGGTAACACATTTCCCTCCCTGAGGTAACACATTTCCCTCCCTGAGGTAACACATTTTCCTGCCTGAGGTAATACATTTCCCTCCCTGAGGTAATACATTTCCCTCCCTGAGGTAACACATTTTCCTTCCTGAAGTAACACATTTCCCTGCCTGAGGTAACACATTTCCCTCCCTGAGGTAACACATTTCCCTGCCTGAGGTAACACATTTCTCTGCCTGAGGTAACACATTTTCCTACTGAGGTAACACATTTCCCTCCCTGAGGTAACACATTTCCCTCCCTGAGGTAACACATTTCCCTGCCTGAGGTAACACATTTCCCTGCCTGAGGTAACACATTTTCCTGCCTGAGGTAATACATTTCCCTCCCTGAGGTAACACATTTTCCTTCCTGAAGTAACACATTTCCCTGCCTGAGGTAACACATTTCCCTCCCTGAGGTAACACATTTCCCTGCCTGAGGTAACACATTTCCCTCCCTGAGGTAACACATTTCCCTCTCTGAGGTAACACATTTCCCTCCCTGAGGTAACACATTTTCCTGCCTGAGGTAATACATTTCCCTGCCTGAGGTAACACATTTCTCTGCCTGAGGTAACACATTTTCCTACTGAGGTAACACATTTCCCTCCCTGAGGTAACACATTTTCCTGCCTGAGGTAATATATTTCCCTGCCTGAGGTAACACATTTCCCTCCCTGAGGTAACACATTTTCCTGCCTGAGGTAACACATTTCTCTGCCTGAGGTAACACATTTTCCTACTGAGGTAACACATTTCCCTGCCTGAGGTAACACATTTCCCTCCCTGAGGTAACACATTTTCCTGCCTGAGGTAACACATTTCCCTGCCTGAGGTAATACATTTCCCTGCCTGAGGTAACACATTTTCCTACTGAGGTAATACATTTCCCTCCCTGAGGTAACACATTTCCCTCCCTGAGGTAACACATTTCCCTGCCTGAGGTAACACATTTCCCTCCCTGAGGTAACACATTTCCCTCTCTGAGGTAACACATTTCCCTCCCTGAGGTAACACATTTTCCTGCCTGAGGTAATACATTTCCCTGCCTGAGGTAACACATTTCTCTGCCTGAGGTAACACATTTTCCTACTGAGGTAACACATTTCCCTCCCTGAGGTAACACATTTTCCTGCCTGAGGTAATATATTTCCCTGCCTGAGGTAACACATTTCCCTGCCTGAGGTAACACATTTCCCTCCCTGAGGTAACACATTTTCCTGCCTGAGGTAACACATTTCTCTGCCTGAGGTAACACATTTTCCTACTGAGGTAACACATTTCCCTGCCTGAGGTAACACATTTCCCTCCCTGAGGTAACACATTTCCCTGCCTGAGGTAATACATTTCCCTCCCTGAGGTAACACATTTCCCTCCCTGAGGTAACACATTTCCCTCCCTGAGGTAACACATTTCCCTGCCTGAGGTAATACATTTCCCTCCCTGAGGTAACACATTTCCCTCCCTGAGGTAACACATTTCCCTGCCTGAGGTAACACATTTCTCTGCCTGAGGTAACACATTTTCCTACTGAGGTAACACATTTCCCTCCCTGAGGTAACACATTTCCCTCCATGAGGTAACACATTTCCCTGCCTGAGGTAACACATTTCCCTGCCTGAGGTAACACATTTTCCTGCCTGAGGTAATACATTTCCCTCCCTGAGGTAACACATTTTCCTTCCTGAAGTAACACATTTCCCTGCCTGAGGTAACACATTTCCCTCCCTGAGGTAACACATTTCCCTCTCTGAGGTAACACATTTCCCTCCCTGAGGTAACACATTTTCCTGCCTGAGGTAATACATTTCCCTGCCTGAGGTAACACATTTCTCTGCCTGAGGTAACACATTTTCCTACTGAGGTAACACATTTCCCTCCCTGAGGTAACACATTTTCCTGCCTGAGGTAATATATTTCCCTGCCTGAGGTAACACATTTCCCTGCCTGAGGTAACACATTTCCCTCCCTGAGGTAACACATTTTCCTGCCTGAGGTAACACATTTCTCTGCCTGAGGTAACACATTTTCCTACTGAGGTAACACATTTCCCTGCCTGAGGTAACACATTTCCCTCCCTGAGGTAACACATTTTCCTGCCTGAGGTAACACATTTCCCTGCCTGAGGTAATACATTTCCCTGCCTGAGGTAACACATTTTCCTACTGAGGTAATACATTTCCCTCCCTGAGGTAACACATTTCCCTCCCTGAGGTAACACATTTCCCTGCCTGAGGTAATACATTTCCCTGCCTGAGGTAACACATTTTCCTACTGAGGTAATACATTTCCCTCCCTGAGGTAACACATTTCCCTCCCTGAGGTAACACATTTCCCTCCCTGAGGTAACACATTTCCCTCCCTGAGGTAACACATTTCCCTGCCTGAGGTAACACATTTCCCTCCCTGAGGTAACACATTTCCCTCTCTGAGGTAACACATTTCCCTCCCTGAGGTAACACATTTTCCTGCCTGAGGTAATACATTTCCCTGCCTGAGGTAACACATTTCTCTGCCTGAGGTAACACATTTTCCTACTGAGGTAACACATTTCCCTCCCTGAGGTAACACATTTTCCTGCCTGAGGTAATATATTTCCCTGCCTGAGGTAACACATTTCCCTCCCTGAGGTAACACATTTCCCTCTCTGAGGTAACACATTTCCCTCCCTGAGGTAACACATTTTCCTGCCTGAGGTAATACATTTCCCTGCCTGAGGTAACACATTTCTCTGCCTGAGGTAACACATTTTCCTACTGAGGTAACACATTTCCCTCCCTGAGGTAACACATTTTCCTGCCTGAGGTAATATATTTCCCTGCCTGAGGTAACACATTTCCCTGCCTGAGGTAACACATTTCCCTCCCTGAGGTAACACATTTTCCTGCCTGAGGTAACACATTTCCCTCCCTGAGGTAACACATTTCCCTGCCTGAGGTAATACATTTCCCTCCCTGAGGTAACACATTTCCCTGCCTGAGGTAACACATTTCCCTGCCTGAGGTAATACATTTCCCTCCCTGAGGTGTTTTTGCCACATTGCCAACCCTCTGAGCTCATCATAAATCAAGTCAATGACTTAGGAGCTTATATGGCTCTGACTAGATTTATGGTGAGCTCATAGGACTGGTGACATAGCAGAAACATTTACTCCTGTTATAAACAGACAGGGAAATGTGTTACCTCAGAATGTAGCAGCTGCAAGCCCCTGCTGTTTCATCTGTATATTCACTTATCAATCATAAATGATTTATACTCCCCTCCCCTAGTTAGGAATTATGGTATGTGCTGACCAAGTTCCTGCATGGTCAGTGCAAAAAAAGGAGCATGAACAGCACCTCCAAAAAATCATACATTTGATCTAATGCCTCTCGGCAAAAATATATATAACTGAACATGAGGTTCTTAGTTTAACATTCTGATCAGACTGTATGAAGCCCACTGCCACGTCACGGCAAACCTCGTAGTGGGTCCTAACATTTCCTGCCTGAACGGTAGCGGAGCCATGCGCCAACCACCGCCGCAGCGACAATGCACCAGCAGGGTGGGCGGCCCGGTGCCTCACAGCATCTATGCTGCAAGACCGAGTCCCCATGACTCCAGGCCACGACGCCCCACAAGCACAAAACCACAGCAACAATGGCCGACACACTGCACCAACACCACATGAAAGGAGCATTGTGACTCACCTTCCTCAAGCTCTCAATTGAGTCAAAAATAGGCTGGACCCTCTTTGCAGTCTCCTGCGAATTAAAATCGCCTGTGCCAAATGGTCAGACACAGCCATTACACAGCACATAGCCGGGGCACATTTCTAAGGTTATCTAAGCACAGCAACATGATTTTAACACATCCAATTGTGGAATTTATTATTATTCCAATATCAATTAAAATGTGCTTGGTTCATGGGAAAACCCCTTTAATGAATCGGGCTCTCAGTGTCAAGAAAGTAAGAGCATACTTGTCCATGGACAATGTGGTCACATTGCTGTACCTTAGGACAAGCATGTGTTGTGGTCAAGACAGGCAGCTGAGCATTTCATGGGTGCCTGGTTACCCTTGTTTTCTCACTGTTCTTGAGAGACAAGTGCAATATATGATGCATCACAGATGATTTGTGTAACAAAAAGCAAATGCACTAAAACATGAAAGCTGGCGAAGGGAACAAATGTTTTCTATATAGAGTATGATCTAGTGAAGGTATATATCTATCTGATCATGCATGCATGTGTATAAACAAACTAAACAGCGATTCTGTGGTGTATTCTGAGCTGAAAATCACACAACAGGTTAATTTATTAACTTTTTGAAGTGCCATATTCTTAGTGTCAAAACCCTTAATGCTCCAGCTGATGTTAATAGAATGTGGAGGATCTGCAGCCTGCGAGAACTGTGCAGCCAGCATTAGCCGTGATGGGAACCTTACACCTGATTGGTCATGGAGTATGCTACCATAAATAATACCCTTGCCTGTTTTGAATTTCACAGATAGTCCCAAGCCTGTCTAATAAGGAAACTTTCACAGACATTAAATAAGAGTCTAACATCCCATTAGGGAGATATAAGTCATGCAGACGCTTCATGGGCTTTTGCAGTTAATGACCAGCATTTTGGGTGAGGTTACCATCATTGTGCAAGTTTAATAAGAAAAAATAAAGTTCACTTAAAGGAATCTTCTAAATAAGGTATTGAACACACGGATGCTGTTTATGGGGCTTAAGATGAATTATATTGAAGGTATCAGTGCCAAGTGGTCTGATAATGAGAGCCAGACAACAAAGATACGTTTATGCAGGCAGCCAAGCCTGAGACTAGTTTGTGTTGTGGAGGTTCTACTTACTTTAACAATGTACTGTATATACTGTTTTTTTTTCTCAAGCGGACATATACTGTACGTATATTACGGCCTTGACCACAAGCATGACACATTAAAGAGCAGACTCATGTATTACAGGGTTTTCCATTATGCTGTGCTCTTTTAAAACTGAGATATTTTAGCTAGCTGAGCTTCATGGGAGATATACAATGTCCCATGTTCAAAAGGTGAATTCTCGAATGTTGTTCCTTACTTTTTATGGTGGGAGGTCTTAAGACTGTCATACACATTAGATGGCTGTTGGCCAAGCAATGGTTCGGCTGATTGTTTGGCCGATAGCCATTTCGGTTGGCTCTCCCATACACAGGAGCGACCAGTGTTCTCTTAGATGTGCTTGTTAGCAGCTTATCTCCAGAAGAACAAAAGGATCGCCAGTCCAAAATCAGACATGCCAGATCCTTATCTCCCTCGACAATTGTCCAGGGCCCAATACACATTAGACAGCTGGCCGAGCCCATCAATATCTGCATTAGTCTAATGTGTATGGGGGGTTCAAGGGTTGGTTTACATTGTATGATTTATTCATGTGATCCAAACAATCATTGTATGTAAATAAAATTTAGAAGTATAGACAATAAAGAAATCTGCATGTTGATACAATTGGTTTTTGGGGTTGGCTCAAATATAGCCTCCCATTTGTAACATCCTATCGACAGTATGAAACCACACAATTGTATCCAATCATCAAGAGCCACAACCACCCCCTTGGTTCTACTGAAACAATCTCAGATTACTGTAAGCTTTTAAGTTCGATCATTAAGACCTCAAGTCAACCAGCTTATAGGCTACATTCACGATAGCCGGATTTTTTTTCAGAAAATCTACCAGACTTTTATAGGAAATCTGCATGGAACCTGCATCCATGTATGTGATATATACAACTTTTCCCACACAGATTTCCAGCTGTATAGCAGATAAATACCATAGTGGAAAAAGGTGGCATGTCACTTAATTTGGATGAAGAAACTGAGGATCAGCCCTGTTTTATGACAATAGGGCTAATCCTTGAACAAATCTGCAATGGATCTGCTGTACGCCCACAGCAAATTGGGGGCTGAAATCTGATTATACAATTTACTGTGGATTTTAATGTAATGTGTGAACATGTCCTTTGGCACTTCTTAGATAACGATTAGGGAGAAGAAAAAACCCTACCTATAATTGCACAAGAATCCACAGCAGAGACTCCAAAGCAGACTTCTGGATTTTTTTGCTGTGGATGTGCGGTTTGATCCACCACAGATCCATTTAATAGGCTGATTAGTGCACTGGATCCATCAGGTTCTCCATTTGGAATTCGCCTCAATTCGTGATCTGCCACTTTTTTTTTCTGCAACATGAATCTTAAATGCTCATTAAAAATATCTATCTTGTTTGAACAGCAACATGGATGTCCAAGTCAATGGCATGCAGCTTTCATGTGGACTTTGTTTCGATTTCAACACTGAGTCTGTGTTCAAATCTGCTTGAAAAAATAGCTATGTGCACATAATCTTGGTCACCTCATATAGACTATTTCTGTCTGTCCTTATATGATTCCATATTGTTACTTCATAAACACTGTAATTTACTTGCTTTCTTTCAGTAATAACCTTAGCTTACCTGTGTAGCTGCAACTAATAATCGCACCTTGCCATCCATGCAAATGACAAGCAAATGAGATACACCGGAGCTGCAGAGAGGTCCACAAGGTCATCTGACTTCATAGTTTGGGAGATTTTGTTCTCTATTAATCAAATCACATTCTAATGTAATAAATATAATGAAACCTGAAGCTTCCACTTTATGAAATGGAGGCTACTGTTTTTTTATGCAGTATATTCACGTGTTTGCTAGTTAATGGGAGTTTTGTTTTAAAAGGAACCTGCCATTAGATTCACTGTGCCTAAATCATGAGCTGCATTAATCAGACTCTGGCTGTGTTATTGCAGCCATATCCGTTTTAGGGAACGCTCACACTGTCGTATAACACGGCCGAATGATATCCGATGTTTTATCGGATAGCACTTGGCCCAATGGTATACTACGGGACACTGCAAATCTGTGATTTTTTTTCTCATGCCGAATCCGCATGGGAAAAAATTGCAGCATGCTGTGAGTGGCTCTGGAATTTGGATCACGCGCATCCATACAAGTCTATGGGTGCAGGTGAAACATCGGACTGAACTCAGATGTCATCCAAGTGCAGTCCAGCATCTGCCGACTCAGACTAAGGAGAAAATGAAGAAATTACGTTCTCCGTCTTCTCCACACCTGTGATTCGATTCTCGCATGCGAGACAATCAGCTTAAACTCTGACAGAGTTTGAGCCGAGTGTCATCAGCATAATCGTCCCAATTCTCTCACATGAAAAATTGCAGCATGCTGCGAGTGGATCTGGAATTCGGATCACGCACACCCATACAAGTCTATGGGTGGCGGTTGTATTCTGATCCTTAAACTTGGATCAGAATAGAACATGCTCTGAATTTGTCTGAACACATCCATTCTACTCAATAGGTACCTGTGCCATCTGATAAAAAATGGGACAGCACACAGACATTTCACAAGGATGTGACAAAGAATGTCCCAAAGATAGCAGATAAAGAGTACAGCACTATGAGTCGGTTACATAGACTTTGAATAGAGTGGCAGAGCAGCTTGACTGCTGCTCCATTCAAACGGGGGAGATGGGACCCCTGTTCTCGTGATTGGTGGGGGTCCCAGAGATCAGCAACTTATTACTTATCCTGTAGAAAGGATATGATTTGCAATCTTGATAGATCATTTTCCACTTTTATTCGTACAGTATTAACTTTATAATTATTAAGTTAGAGCATTTTTGGTACATGTAGAAATTTTGTAGGGTACATGACACTGTCAGATCATGATATAGGCCAGGTTCGCATAGGGCAGTCTGGTATTGAGCATGTTCTTGGTGGGAAAATTGGAGATAAACTGCAGTACCTGCCAGTGGCCACTAAACCATGTATAGAGCTGTGGTGTTCCACCCTGTACTTGCTTACATCCGGCCAATGCTGGAGCAGATAACAGCTGAGCAGTGGAGGCGCTGCTTGTCAGACACCCGCTAATCTGATACTGATAACCTATCCAACTCATAGGTCATCAATATGTAACTCCCAGAAAAAAAATCCTTTAAATCCTGGCAGTGTTTGATCAACTGTTACAAAATAAGTGAAAGATATGCCTGTTTATTGGATAAATAGCCTTTTTGGCTGGTTGTTACATTGCCCGATTAAGTCTCCAGCCTTGCTGTGAAATGCATTGTAGCGAAAACCACTAGGAACCTACTTAAGCTGCTAAATGAATAGACACACAAACCCCCCTATATACCACATGGCAAAATATAATGAGGGTTGGAACTGTTAAATGACTGAAACTGCTAAATGCATAATGCTACTTGGCAAAACTACTGTGCATTTAACGGTTTTCCACTCTGTAATAAATGACATATGTGGAAAACGTGCAGTAAATGTGAAAAACGGCACAATTGGTTTAGCAAACGTGCCCTTTTTTCTCTCTGGTCCTCCTCGTGTGAATATCAAAGTTGTGCAGCCTGTAATGGATGGTTTTATGGGTCGCTTTAGCAAGACTTGTGGGTCACATACTTGGTATTATAAATGTCCACATAATATACCAGCTTCCATGGAAAGCAGTAGGTTGCGGCTACCATAATACAGTTAATCCTTTGTGCAGCGTAATAGACTATGCAGTGTTAAAGATTAAATTGTCAATAGATGAAGAATAGAAATATATGTAGCTTTACACTTGGAGGCTAGTGTAAAGTAAATCATAATCATCCTCCATATATTTTATTATATATGATATTGTATAACATCTAAGGCAAAAGGTATACATTATAATATATAAGGTGGTAGTAGTAGCCTCAAGGCTATCTATAGCTTCCAACGTCTAAAAGCTCCAGCTACTCCTAGGATGACAGTATTCCCCCACCCTTTGGCAACCCACCACCAGTTTTACAGTGCAGGTAACTGCAGCACAGCTTCACTATATAGTCAGGTGGCCAGGATGAGGGCAGGAAAATGCATTTACAACAGTTAAAGGGATTGTCCAGGACTATTTTTTTAAAGGGGTTGTCTTGTTCAAATCAATAAGCCTGCAGTCACTCTGTGTGACTGCAGATATATGAATGCCCCCACTGTGCTCTGTGGGGATTCGTCAGTTTCAGACCCGGGTTCAAAGGGTATGTATACTTTATATATACTCCTGTCCAGTGGTTATGGCATCGCTCTATACATTTGTATAGAGCGAGGCTGTGCCCCGTCTAGTGACGCGGCCATCCAGTGGACGTGACCGACTAGAGGACATGGCCTCGCTCCATACAACTGTATAGAAGAGAGGCCGCAAGTATGTATAACTCATACATACCCTCCGGTCCCGGGTCAGAAACCAGCGACTCCCCACAGCACCCAGTGCGTACACTGGGGGGGATTCATAAGTCTGCAGTGACACAGAGGACTCCGGACATCAATTTTGACCGGACAACCCCTTTAATATGGGCCAAAAACTAATAAGCAGGTAGTTTCTAATCGAGGCAACTACTTGCCTGCCCTTTCTGGTGACGGCTCAGAGCCATCACTAACTGCTCCTGCTGGCGATATAGTTTCTCCTCGTCAGCAGAGCAGCTCTTCCTCTTCCAGGTTGCACTGTCGATGGGACATGACTTCCAGCGTCATGCTGATTTACAGCTGTCTTTCTGCATTCAGGCAGCGGGGAGCCGGCTGTTAATCAGCAGGACATCGATATTCCATCAAAAGAGCAGAGTAGAAGAGAAGCCGCTGCTCTGTTGATGTGATGGCAGCAGAATCCTCTGAACCACGGTCTGGAGCTGTCTGTGACTGCTTTGTGCTGGCAGAGATTGGCACCGGGCACAGCAGGCAGGCAGTTAGCAACTACCTGCCTGTTAGTTCTTAGGTCCATAGTAAAAAAAAAAAAAATTGTCATGGATAACCCTTTTAATACTGGCCACTTAAGTACTAAAGTAACATTGCATTGTGCTCCATATACACCATATGTGCAAGCTATGCATCTGCATAGAGAACCGATAGTCAATTTGGGCCATCTTTAGTTTTCTGTAAAAAAAAAAATTACAGAGCCCCCTGCTGCTTAGTAGATTGGAAGAGACTGGGCGAATTATTCAATTATTCACATTTACCAGTGATTTGGAAGAGCAGTGAGTCCTAGCACCCTATACTCATCTGATTAATGTCTGAGGACCACATACTGTTCTTGTAGAGGGGTCTGCTGCTGTCTGAGCCCACCCCTAGCTAAACTCAATATATATTCATAGTATAATGGTTACTTACCAGCAGAACATTAGGCTGCTTTATCTTTATATATGGTGTAATGATATATGAAAGAGTATGCAGGAATATGCTAGCTCACTATTTATTGTTAAACTAACAGCACTGTGACTACCTGGTATTCTCAAAAACTGCTGAGGAAAAAAAAAAAAAAAAAGTATTTTGACCTTAACATTGAAAGACCTTGAATACACACCTTTTTCTTACAAACTCAGACAAACATTTCACTATGGTAGTTAGACCTTTCTGAAGGTGAGAAATACCAAAGTGTCAGCTTGAAACTCTGCTCGTATTTTATACCACACTAGCAAAGTAAATATGTTTGACTTGACATATTTTACGTTCCTCATTCACTTATCTTGCTGTCACTTGCAAGACTACTTGTTAAGATCACAGCACAGAGATTTATGGGTTTCTGCATAGCTCTCAAGCATGCTAATTCCATGAAAAACGGAGACTTTTGATATTTAAGAGGGCGAGACTAATGAACAATATGGGGGCATGTTATGTATTTTGGTAATATATTATCATTGTGTTGGTGTACTTCTCAGTTATATCGGCACCGCAGTAATTCTGACCATAAAACTGATGGCAAACCTTAGCAGATTGCATGACGATTATGTTCCTCACCCAAAACAAAACAAGCATTCAACTTAGATCCTAACAAGTCCTAAAATTTCAGGTGTGACTCCACTTAAGCCCAATATATTAATTTCCCATTCCCATATGTCACATGGACATGGCTCATAGGAGACAATGGGGATCCTCACCATGGATTGCTTCTTTAGCACTGTGCTTGCTTGGACATCGCTATACTTTTCCTGACTGATGTAGATGTAAAAAATCTATTTCTATATTCTTGACCCTGCTGAGCTGCCATTTTCTTAAAAAAGCATGGGTCACCATAGTGTATCTATATTATTTAATATATTTATTATATTATATATTTATATATTATATATTTAGTATATTATTTAATATATTTATTAATGATCTAGTGGAAGGGTTGCATAGTAAAATAGCAATATTTGCAGATGATGCTAAACTTTGTAAAGTAGTTAATACAGATGAGGACAGGGCACAGCTACAGGAGGATTTAGATAAATTGGGGAGTTGGGCCAAAAAATGGCAAATGGGGTTCAATGCCGATAAATGTAAGGTCATGCACATGGGAAAGAAAAACAGCAGTCACCCATACATATTAAATGGGAAACCGTTGGGGAAATCTGACATGGAGAAGGACCTGGGCGTCTTGGTTAATAGCAAATTAAATTGGAGTGCCCAGTGTCAGGCAGCAGCTGCGAAGGCAAATAGAGTCATGGCATGCATCAGAAAAGGAATAGGGGCATATGATGAGAACATTGTTCTTCCTCTGTATAAAGCGCTGGTAAGGCCGCACTTAGAATATTGTGCACAGTTCTGGGCTCCGGTGCTCAGGAAAGACATATTGGAGCTAGAGAGGGTACAAAGGAGGGCGACTAAGGTAATAAAGGGAATGGAGGGACTAGAATACCCAGAGAGGTTGTCAAAATTAGGCCTATTTACGTTGGAAAAGAGAAGGCTTAGGGGAGACCTCATAAACATGTATAAATACATCAGGGGGCAGTACAGAGATCTCTCCCATGACCTGTTTATACCAAGGATGGTGACAAAGACGAGGGGGCACACTATGCGTCTGGAGGAAAGGAGGTTCCTGCACCAGCATAGAAGGGGATTCTTTACGGTCAGAACCGTGAGACTCTGGAACTCTCTGGGAGAGGAAGTGGTGATGTCCAACTCACTTAATGAGTTCAAGAGAGGCCTGGACGCCTTTCTTGAGAACAATAAAATTACATCTTATGCTTAGTGATAGTTAATTAATCCAGATCGGTGTCGGGAAGTGAATTTTTTCCTCAAATGATGTCAATTGGCCTATACCGCATGTTTTTTTTTTTTTTTTGCGTTCCCCTGGATCAACGCTGCGGAATAGCTGCAGTGCACAAGAAATAGGCTGAACTGGATGGACGCTTGTCTTTTTTCGGCCTTATAAACTATGTAACTATGTATCATTGGCATAGGAACAGCTAAAGGAATAGGTGTAGCAACCATAGAAATTGGTATGAAGCTTGAAGTCTAAAGCTGGCCATACACAAATTAGCTGTTGGCCAAACATTCGTTTGGCAGCTATCTCTCCCAACTCTTCCATATCCATGAGCGCAGCTGAGCACTCATTTGTTTTAGCAGGGAGAAAGAAAAACAAAAGGATTGGCCATTGAAATTCCAACTGCTCGCTGTTTATCTGCCCCACATCATCTGTCGGCAAGAGTAAGCAAGCACCCATACATATCAGCTGGTCAGCCTGTCCCTACAAAGTCAGCAGATTTAACTGACAGTCATCTACACTGTGTTCAGAATTATTAGGCAAATGAGTATTTTGATCACATGATACTTTTTATACATGTTGTCCTACTCCAAGCTGCATAGGCTTGAGAGCCAACTACCAATTAAGTAAATCTGGTGATGTGCATCTCTGTAATGAGGAGGTGTGTTGACTAATGACATCAACACCCTATATAAGGTGTGCTTAATTATTAGGCAACTTCCTTTCCTTTGGCAAAATGGGTCAGAAGAGAGTTTTGACGGGCTCTGAAAAGTCCAAAATTGTGAGATTTCTTGCAGAGGGATGCAGCAGTCTTGAAATTTCCAAACTTTTGAAGCGTGATCACCGAACAATCAAGCGTTTCATGGAAAATAGCCAACAAGGTCGCAAGAAGCATGTTGGCCAAAAAAGGCACAAAATAACTGCCCATGAATTGAGGAAAATCAAGCGTGAAGCTGCCAAGATGCCATTCGCCACCAGTTTTGCCATATTTCAGAGCTGCAACGTTACTGGAGTATCAAAAAGCACAAGGTGTGCAATACTCAGGGACATGGCCAAGGTAAGGAAGGCTGAAAAATGACCACCTTTGAACAAGAAACATAAGATAAAACTTCAAGAATGGTTCAAGAAATATCTTAAGACTGATTTTTCAAAGGTTTTATGGACTGATGAAATGAGAGTGACTCGTGATGGGCCAGAGGCTGGATCAGTAAAGGGCAGAGAGCTCCACTCCGACTCAGAAGCCAGCAAGGTGGAGGTGGGGTACTGGTATGAGCTGGTATCATCAAAGATGAACTTGTGGGACCTTTTCGGGTTGAGGATGGAGTGAAGCTCAACTCCCAGACCTACTGCCAGTTTCTGGAAGACAACTTCTTCAAGCAGTGATACAGGAAGAACTCAGTATCGGTCAAGAAAAACATGATTTTCATGCAGGACAATGCGCCATCACATGCATCCAACTACTCCACAGCGTGGCTGGCCAGTAAAGGTCTAAAAGAAGAAAAAATAATGACATGGGCCCCTTGTTCACCTGATCTGAACCCCATAGAGAACCTATGGTCCATCATAAAATGTGAGATCTACAGGGAGGGAAAACAGTACACCTCTCGGAACAGTGTCTGGGAGGCTGTGGTGGCTGCTGCACGCAATGTTGATCTAAAACAGATCAAGCAACTGACAGAATCTATGGATGGAAGGCTGTTGAGTGTCATCATAAAGAAAGGTGGCTATATTGATCACTAATTATTTTGGTTTTTGTTTTTGCATGTCAGAAATGTTTATTTCTAAATTTTGTGCACTGATATTGATTTACCTGGTGAAAATAAACAAGTGAGATGGGATTATATTTGTTTTTTATTAAGTTGCCTAATAATTCGGGACAGTAATAGTTACCTGCACAAACAGATATCCTCCTAAGATAGCCAAATCTAAAAAAACCCACTCCAACTTCCAAAAATATTAAGCTTGGATATTTATGAGTCTTTTGGGTTGATTGAGAACATAGTTGTTGATCAATAATAAAAATAATCCTCTAAAATACAACTTGCCTAATAATTCAGCACACAGTGTAATATGTATTGGTACTTTAAGGGGGAACTTGTAAAAATCCAGCCAGCCTTTGTTGCCTGCTTTAAGGGGTTGTCTGGTCTTGTGTTGAAAGTCTGCATTCACTCTATGTAATTGTGGATTTTCTGAACCCTTAGGTTAAGTGCCCACGTAGCGTTTTTGTAGCATTTTTGCAGCGTATTTACGGCTGCGTAAACGCGGCGAAAACGCTTGTAAAACAGTCTGCCATGCAAAGCAATGTGAATTCGGATGTGCTGTGCACATGATGCGCTAATTTGCGCGCCGAATTCGCATTGCGTTGCAAAACACAGCATGACCATTTCTACCGCGATTACGCTGCAAATTCGCGGCCATTGAGGAACATTGAAATGCAGCAAACCCGCAGGTATATGTGGATTTGCTGCGTTTCAATTAAATTCAGTGGCTGCGAATTTGCAGCGCAATCGCGGTGCGTGTGGTACCCGGGATGAAGAGGAGACTACAACTCCTCTTCATCCACGCGATTAAAAGAAGAAATAAAAAAGTTAAAAATAAACATAACCTGTATATTCACCTCTCCGGCGGGCCCCGGTCTGCTCCTGGCC
The DNA here is from genome assembly GCF_046119375.1 of Phyllobates terribilis. NCBI lineage: Eukaryota > Metazoa > Chordata > Amphibia > Anura > Dendrobatidae > Phyllobates > Phyllobates terribilis. The sequence continues at coordinate 62,496,051 of NW_027362769.1, read as the reverse complement.
ACGTCCCCTCTCCTTGGCGTCCCGCGGTGTACTGTCAGGACCTGCGGTGATGTCATTTAGTCACCTGATGGTCACGCGACCGCTAACGTCGGCGGTCAGGTGATGGTCGCGTGACCATCTGCTGACTAAATGACGTCACCGCAGGTCCTGACAGTACACCGCGGGCCACCTATGCGAGAGGACGCGGCCGGGAGCAGACTGGAGGAGACCGGAGAGGTGAGTATACAGGTTTTTTTTCTATTTTTAACGTTTTAGTTCTCTTTTTTTTTTACTATAGATGCTGCATTTAAAGCATCAGTTGTTCACACATTATAAATCCATTCCGGGTGCATGGATTTATATTGTGTGACCGACTTATCAAGCACTTTTCCAAGTGATGCTCAAAATCGCTTGGAAAACTGCTTGAAAAAACGCATGCGAAAACGCATGTAAAAACGCTGAAAAAACGCTTCTCTCTGGCAGAAAAAACTCATGTACATCTGCATGCGTTTTTTTCTGCCAGAGAGAGGCAAAAACACTCTGCATCAAATCTGCTACGTGGGCACATAGCCTTAGAGCGTACACCACAGACTGTCAGAATTTTACGGTGTTGCCCCCGAGACCAAGCAGTTGTGTAACTTCAAGTTTGCGATTTGCATACTTGCTGTCACATGCCAACTAGAAGTTGCTTGGCCTTGCTCAATACAAGTGAATTGAGTATGGCCGACTATGTCTAGTTGGAATGTCGCCAAAAGTATGCAAATCCCATGTGACTGCCTGGTCTCGGAAGCGACACCACATAATCTTGTCAGTATGTGGTTGGTGCTCTGTAAGGATTCAGATGTCTGCAGTCACATAGAGTGATCTCAGACTTTCAACACAAGACAGGATAACCCCTTTAAGTAAAAGTACTGATACTGTATTTTGCATCACTGAAATTCCCAATAATGTTAACTAGGGAAAAAAGCATAACTGTCTATAAATGTTATGTTTATGTAAATACATGAGATATTTTTGGTGATCAGTAGAAGGATTCATCAACTTGTATAGCATAACTATAAGAAAACTGCAGCATTCAGAAAACTGATGAACTGATGATTCATTTATCAGACATCTCTTGGATTAGAACTTAAAAAAACTATCACAAGTACTCTATACAAAGTGCATATAAATTCCAATATCAATACTCAAATATTTGAGTAAGTAAACCAATGCTTTTGCCCAGTCTGACCTTGTATGCTGATAGAGCTGCTAATAGATGAACTACAATACAGTGGGGAAAAAAGTATTTAGACAGCCACCAATTGTGTAAGTTCTCCCACTTAAAAAGATGAGAGAGGCCTGTAATTGACATCATAGGTAGACCTCAACTATGAGAGACAAAATGAGAAAACAAATCCTGAAAATCACATTGTCTGATTTGGAAAGAATTTTTTTTTCAAATTTTGGTGGAATTTAAAGGGGTTTGAATACTTTCCGTACCCACTGTATGTGAATAAACACTTACAAAACAGTCATTAAGATGAAAGTTCCACTATCATAAGACATATGCATTCTTAATGCATGATTAGATATAGTGCCATTGTATGTTTTATGCTTCCAATGGAGTTACCCTTTAAGTAAAGTACTTAATCTAAAGTTAACTTTTAAGATTTATTGGATGACTCTAGTATGGGAACCCCAAATTACACCAAAGTCTGTAGTGGATACAGTGATGTAATTTGTAGCTTGTGTGCCCCAATGCAAAATCTCAAAAACAAGGTTTTCTAATAGGATTGGTTTCTCATATGGGCCAAAGAGACCTTTTGCACCCAGGAACTAGGTGCAACTGCAACCCCTGAACCAACATAAAAAACGAATAGATGCAAAAGAGAGCAGACATACCAGTCTTTCCTTTATACTGTACTTGTATTTCTTTTTGTAGCCACTTCTCATAAAACTGTCACAAACACTGCATGATTCCATCCTTATGTATTCTGGACCTGATAAAAGTGTAGGTATTTGCATTTTTACTGAATTTATAGATAGTATGATATAGATGAATAGATTATTGATTAAAAGATAGTAGGTGTTAGAGATATGATAATAATCTTTTGAAAATCGAATTTGCCAACTTCACTAAATCTTTCCCAAAACAATAGATTCACAGCGAATTGCAGGTACCCCAATTGCTTGAAAAGATGAGTTTATCACTCTAAGGTCTCCTACGACTTTATCCAACTTATTTCATACTGTTGCATCAACTCATTTCAAGCCTAATAATGTCAAAAGAGACCTCCACATAAATTCCTATGGGTAAATGTATAGTAACTGTTCTGTAACACATGCTATCTGTACAGTTTCTTCAGAGTTTTATCCTTTTCGTTTCCTTTCTGTATGGCTAAGCTCTGAGCTTTGACATCCCACTATTCAGATTCACCATAAAATGGCTGCTGCTTTCCCTCCCTCTGCTTTTATACAGGCTAGGAGTGCCCCCTGCAGTGATAGCCAAAAGGCTTTATGGGGAAACCCATCCAGCTGTGCCCAAAGGCAATGCCTTTTCTGGCTAATGCAGTCTTTTGCAATATGTAAAATGGGGGTGTACATTTTTGGTGATTTCCGTAAATCAAAAATCAAAAATATTCCTGAAAATTCGACATGAATTTGATCTGCATCTAATCGATTCCCTCATCTCTAGTGAGTGTATGATGCAAGATAGATAATATGAGATAGCTAAATGGTTTAATACCAAAATCCAGTATTTTATCTTTTTATCACAGTGCTGCTATAATTTTGTATTTGTAGATAGATAATAGATAGAGAGATAGATAGAGAGATAGAAAAAAATCAAGGCAACACCAGCAAACAGGCAGGGGTGCAAAGCCTCCCAGGCATAAACCAATCCCCCAATATACGTAAAAAATGAAGGCAGCACCCCCAAATTAGAAAAATTAAAAATTTAATGGCCCATTAAACGTTTTGGTTCAATTGAGGACCTTTGGACCGAAATGTTACCATCACTTTGGGCCATTAAATTTTTCATTTTTCTAATTTTGGTGTGCTGCCTTCATTTTTACATATATTGGAGGATAGATAGAAATAATAAAAAGAAGCAGCACTCAAAAAATATAATAAAAAAAGTGGACTTTTAATTAGCCCATGTAACAACAGAACCTTTGTCAAGCTTTCTGGCTATGCGTTTTTTGAGTTCTGCCTCTTTTTATTACTTATATCTTTACATCTGGATTATTGTTTGGAAGGTCATGTACCCTTCATTTTTTGTATTTTTTTGTGCTATTCCACTATATTTCACATGGATAGATAGATAGATAGATAGATAGATAGATAGATAGATAGATAGATAGATAGATAGATAGATAGATAGATAGATAAAAAAGGCTCACTGCTTAGACCAAAAGATTGTATACCTTGGGAATGGAATAACGTTTATCTACAGTGGTCGGCCACTACTTCTTACATATATAGTGGCATATATATATATATATATATATATATATATATATATATATATATATATGCACACATATATATATCTATATACACATATATATGTATCTAAATACACATATATAAGAGATAGATAATCCTGATGATATGTGTTTATGTTCTTATTTTTATTTCCAATAAATATTTGCCTGACACTTCCTTTTAATCCGAGGATCCGTCTATTCATCCATATGGCAGATTTATAACTCTTCCAATTACCGTGCAAATTATTGCTAATATTAGCTCATGAAAGTGTTTCTGCTCTGCAGGTTGGTTATTATTTATAAAAATCACACAAGCAGCTGATACATTCATAAGCTAATTATTTCGGCAGCTGGGTACACACTGAGCAATATGGCTGCAACTGAGCAGATTTTTTGGTACTTGCTGTGGTGAATTCATGCAGGGGGGAGAAGTACACCAGACAGACTTAACTAGGAAATCTAAATAATTCCATTTCTCTGGAAAGTCACTTTTGTTGCAAATATTCTGTTATAGAATTTAAGGTATGGTTTCATTGTGGCAAAAAATCTACATTGGTGCTATCATTATTATCCTAAATGTAGGTTATGCAGAAAATAGCTTCTGTCAAAATACAAGCATTCAGTGCACGCTGGAATATGTAGTTCTTCAACTATTGGAAATAGCTTAATTTTTTTTCATTATTATTATTGCATTCTGACAAATACAGTAGGAGACCATGAACACTGACGATAAAGATAGTAATAATAGAACCCTGCAAGCTTTATACTTTGTTACTCCGTGAAGGATAATTTAGGCAAGAGTTACATGTGTCAAGCAACATTGAGATTGTGGTGTCACATTGTGCCTAATTATTTTTGGTATCGCTTTGCGACCTAGTACAAATATGACAGAGTTGCAAATGTTTCCAAATGTATTGGATTTCCTGTTGATGGTTGTAAGTCACAGGAGACTCACGTGCCATAGACTTATTTCTTTTATTCACTTATATTGTGTAGTTAAATGGAATCTGTTAAAAGGATCACCCCTCCAAAGCTGTCTATATGGGCATGTAGGTTATAGAAAGTGGAATAAAATGATACCTTGATATCTGTGATCAAATGTCTTATTCCAAAGAAATACACATTCTTCTCAATATGTAAATAAGCTGTTAAGATCTATGGGCCGGACACTGATCTGCATGAGAATCCGCCTCCAGAGCTTATTTTAAAAGGAAGGAGGTATTATCAGTGTGAGACATGTAGATCAGGAGAGCAGACTGTCGGTCATTACATGTCTCACATTGGTAATGCTCCCTTTCATTTAAAATAAGCTCTGGAGGCAGATTCTCATGCAAATAAGTGTCCAGCCCAAAGATCTTAACAGCTCATTTACATTTTAAGAAAAAATTGGATTTCTCTGGAATAAGACATGAGATTGCATATATCATTTTATTCAGCTTCCTATGACCTACATACCCATATAAATGGCTTTGGAGGGATGATCCTACTGACAGATTACCTTTAATGCCGCAGCACTTTACAGACATCAGTCATCACTGTCCCCATTGGGACTCACAATCTAGATTCCCTATCAGTATGTCTTTGGAGTGTGGGAGGAAACCGAAGTACTCAAAGGAAGCCCACACTGGGGGAACATAAAAACTCCTTGCAGATGTTGTCTTTGGTAGGGTTTGAAGTAACACTGCAAGGCTGCAGCACTGCCCACTGAGCCACTGTGCTGCCCTACTTTGGTGTAAGTCATGTGCAACTTATCAGTAATTTTTCCTTTTTATACATAGCAAAAATCGCTGCTGTAAAATAATTGAGCGACAGCCTGACAATTACTGTTGTGACACACTGTGTTGCTCCAGACTTACTGTAACATTATAAATGTAGGGAATGATGTGTTGTACAAATAAGCCTTTTTTCCTAAGTTTTGATATAATTGTTTTTCTTGAAGGCTAAACACTTAATAATAACCTTTCCCATAACTATCCTCAATAACTTAATCAGAAAGTGGCACATATGGCGCAAAAAGTAATTCTTTAGGTTCAAATATGTTTTAAATTAAGTGCAAACAATATATGTTTTTATTTCTAACAAAAATGGCTCTTAAAAAGTGGTGCTTGTAGCTTGCTGACATGTTAGGCCACTTGTGTGTAACAAAATTATCAGATGCAGCCAGTATGGTGGCTCAGTGGGTAGCACCATTGCTTTGCAGCGCTGGGGTCCAGGGTTCTCCCCTTTTTTGGGTGGATTTCCTCCCAGTTCTCCGGTTTCCTCCCACACTCCAAAGACATACTGATAGGGAATTTAGATTGTGAGCCCCAATGGGGACAGTGATGATAATGAATGTAAACCTCTGTAGAATCAATGGCACTATATAAGTGAGTAAAACATGAATAAAATGAATCAGATTAATTATTTTCAATATGATATATTACCAAAATGAGTCCAAGCAATACAGTGGCTCATATTACTATTGTTTTGGCACTGTCCTTTGGGTTGTTCAGAAACTACTGTCCAGTTTTATTAGAAAGTGTCGGAGGGTGGACAAAGTTTTCACAGCAGTAAGTGCATGTGTATTTCTCAGCTGGCAATCCTATCCACATGCATTCATAATGCTGTCAGCACCACAAAGTTAAAAGTTGCATAGATCAGTGACAACTAGTGTTGTAGGACAGCTAGATGTGTTCACTTCTAAAAAAAAATCTTTCATCCTCTCCCTCATCCAGAATAGAGCAGGTCTGTGCAAATGTGGCCTTTCTCTTGTAAAAACAAGGCAGTCTTGTGTTACAGATTACCCGATAAATCCCCAGTGCCTTCACAGTTCACTGCCTACAGCTGCTACAGATGGGCAGGAGCCTACTCTGTCTCTGCTCTGTGCTGTGCAGCCGCCAGTGGAAGGAGAAAATGGAATGATCAGGCTATTAACATCGGAGCCGTGAGGAAGACGAGGCACAATAAGAACAGCTGGTGTTTCTGCCTTGGCCGATACAGCGAAGATAATCAAATCTTGCCTTTTCCCCCCTATTTATTTATGTTTGGGGAGCGATGTGTAGTGGAGGATGGGAGGAAATGAGGGCATTAGAGGTTAAAGAGTTAATTGTTAAATCTGTAAGACACAGAGTCACTTTGAGGTTCTTATTGACAGATTGGTTGTAGCGTGCAGTAGGTTGGATTTATCCATAGCGGTTTTCACTACGATTCGATGAAAATATCTGGTTTAGATTGATATTGTGTAAATGGCTAAAATGATCAGATGAAATAAATTGGAAAATTATTTAAATGGCATAAAAATGTTTCCATCCGACTGATGACATTTCTGTGATCCTGAAGTATAAATATTGAATGAAATCTGAAAACCTCATTACAAGAAATAGCAGAGCTTTATTTTATTAACATTTCCAAATGTAGGACAATTCCTATCCTGGCAAAAAAAATCTTTCTGTCTGTACATGGCCAGCTCACGTTAGTGGGATTGGGGGCCAAGCTCATCAGGTCTTACAAGAAGAGCGTTCGGGCATGTAACATCTTGTGCTCGATGTCTTAAGGTTCGTTTTTGGAGGCAGAAAATTGGAATCGTTAAACAGGAATGCAGCATCAGTGCAGGAATGTATTACTATTTTCATAACTTTGCTTTCAAACAACTTCTAAGTTGAAAAAGTTAGCATAAATCAAAAAGAGCTTGACTTCTGTTGTTTGCTACACCAGGATATCTTCTATGATCTGACCGCAGATGACCGATCATAGCGATATATGCTAAGTGCAAATGGGAAGAAACCCCCATGCATGTCATACTGTAACTTTGTAACATACTATCGACTCATTTCAATCACGCATCAGTTTTTTTCACATACAAGAAAAATGGACTGAGTTTCATCACAGTTTGGTCCGATTATTATCAGTTTTGCTCATATGTGGAAAAAAAAGCTTCTCCACCTTCTCCTATTTACCTATCTAGTTGTCCATGAAAATCACAAGGTATTTGAGTGCTGACTAATTTTGTCATGGACCCATGGACTTGCATTGCCGATTTTGATCTGACACTCAGATCAAGATCGGACATGTCTCCATGATATTGTGTGGAACAGTCGTTCTGTGAAAAATCAAGGACATTGGAATGGCCCCATTCACTATTACAGGTATGAGTGCTATCCGTGAAAAACATGGATAGTACTTGTATGAGGAAAAATTGACGTATATAAGGTTTATTAAATGCAGAGGGTAGAGATAAATCTGGGCTGTGCTCCCTGAGAGGGTCCAAAGACCAAAGAGTAAGGCTATGTTCACACACGTTGTGTTTTTTTTCTGCTGCAAATCTGCTGCTAACTTTTCTCTGGCTGGAAAACAGCTACGCTAAAAATGCAGGTTTTGGTCCGTTTTGAGTTGCGTTTTTGCTGTGTTTTTTTGACCACCCATTACTTCTTATGGGTGAAAAAACGCTGCAAATACGCAGCAAAAACGCAGGTGCATTTTCTGCTGCAAAAACGCTGAAAGAAGTGACATACTCTATTTTCCAAAAACACAACCAAGTCACAAAATACACAGCAAAAAAAAACCAACCACTATATAAAATCCATGCCAGTTGCATGGATTTATATAGTGTGACCAAGTTGTCAAGCACTTTCCAAGTGATGCTAAAGTCGATTGGAAAGCACTTGACAACCCGCATGCAAAATCGCATCTGCAAAACGCGTGACACGCTTGTCCCTGGCTGAAAAAACGCATGTAAAATCCGCGTGCGTTTTTTCTGCCAGGGAGATGCAGAAACCCTCAGGAAAAATCCAGAGCATTTCTGCATCGTGGGCACATAGCCTTACTGTGAACCCCTTTGCCTTCAAAACAGCATCAATTCTTCAAGGTACACTTGGTCAAAGTCAGGGATTTTGTAGGATTCTAGTCAGGTGCATGAGAAGCCCGTTATACTAAACAGGTGATAGTAATCACAAATTAACATAATTAGGTTGAAACACAGTCATTAATTGAAACAAAAACAGCCATGTAGGAGGCTTAAAACTATCTGAGGAATAGTCAAACTCTGCTACAAAGGTTAAGTTGTGGAAGACAGTTCCATGTCACAGGTCATTCATGATGGCCAGACTGAGCACAGCAATGAACATAAGTTAGTTATACTGCATCATCAAGATTTGATTATCATGATCTTTAGAATAAGCACCAAGAAATTGCCAACGCTGAAGACCGCAGACACTGTAGTTGGCCAAGGAAACTTAGTGCAGCTTACTTTCACAATCAAAAGAAGCCCAACAGTGCCATCAGCAAAGAACCGGCAGCAACCAAACCTTATACTGTTTGGTGACGTCAGTCCATAAGTTGTCTCCATGGAAGAATTATGGCCTGGAAGTCATACTTTCAACATGGAAACAAGGCCAAGAGACTCAACTATGCACAAAAACATATCAACTGGGGTACAGAAAAATGGCAGCAGGTTGTCTGGACTGATGATTCAAATTGTGAAGTATTTGGATGTAGCTGAAGGCAGTTTGTTCGTAGAAGGGCTGCAGAGCAATACAATGAGTGTCTACAGGTAACAGTGAAGCATGAGGGATGTTGCTTGAAAATTTTGGCCTGCGTCTCAGCAAATGCAATACCATCAGGGAGCCACCTGTTTGGCTCCAAGTTTATTCTGCAGCAGAACAACGACCCCAAACATACAGCCAATATCATTAATATTTATCTTCAGTGTAAAGAAGAACAAGGAGTCCTGAAAGTGATGATATGGTCCTCACAAAGCCCTGATCTCAACATCATAGAGTCTGTATGGGATTACATGAAGTGACTAGAGAAGTTTGAACAAGTTTTTATCCACAGAAGATCTGTGGTTAGCTCTCCAAGATGTTTAGTTCTTCAAAAGCTGTGTGCAAGTGTACCTAGAAGAATTGATGCTTTGTTACTGTTCTGAAGGCAAAGGGTGATTTGATTTAGATTTCTCTTTTGTTCACTCACATTGACAAAATATATAACTAAATTTGCATAATGTTCCAGCAACTACACATCTGCAAGATCTCATTTCTGACATTTTTAGCAGAGAAACAGAGGTGAAGAAATCAGGTGTTTTAATTCATGATTCAACTAAGCTTGAGATAGGAAAGATTGTGTAAAAATGGTAGTCAGACATGATGGATTATAACACCTAAGAAAACATAATCAAAAGGTATTCATACAGTTCTCCTTTATCTTTAAGCCATTATTATTATGGTTATGCTATAAGACAGTTATACTATTATATGACTCCTGACAACTCTAAAGAGAATGGTCAAAATTGTTTCCAAATGTCTACAAACAGCTACTCAGAAATTAGTTGATTGTCATGAGTCCAGCGTCAAAAAGATCTGAAATAACATGCTCTTTTACCTTGTTTGGCTATTTTTTTATGACCCCATTGAAGTCAATGTTAAGGGATTGTGCATGCTGGTTCAGTGCTCCTGCCAAGAATAGGCACTTGGAGCCAATTATAAAAATAAAAATAATGGTTGTCATGGGACAGTCTATATCAATCATATATTTTCCTAAGTCTAATAAATATATGATCTACAGAGCAGCCTAATCCTATGAAATTTATAATCTTGTTTTATTTAATCTTTTGCTACAGGGTTGGCTCTGCGAACTTCTCCGCTGGAAAGAAAATCCAAGTCCAGAAAACCGTACATTGTGGGAGAATCTGTGCACCATTCGTCGTTTCCTTGGGCTCCCTCAGCATGAAAGAGATGCTATTTACGAAGAAGAGTCCAGACATCATCACAGTGAGCGCCTCCAGCATGTAGTACAGCTAACCCCTGAACCTGTGCAGGTAAGAAATACTAGTCTACGCAGTCATGTCTAATACTGACCGAGAAGTACTTCGGCAACGAATCAACTGAATTTCTCCTGCATCATTTTTACATTTTACATTGACTTGCAATAATTCATAGACTTTATTGTAAATTGTTTTTACAAAATAATATAACACCCTACTGTAAATTAATAAAATAAATAGTACTGCAATCATATAAAAGTATTAGGTCGCATGATGGGTGACTGAACTTGATTTACATTAGGAGGCACTTAAGTCCTTATAATACAATCTTCAGCTGCCATATTGTCTATTTTCAACAGTAAAGAGGACATCCGTTTAGTAATAGGAGATTGTTAGATTCACTAGGTGAGGTGGATCCTCAAAGCCCAAGGTCTGGGTGGGCACATGGCCCACGAGCATCGGTGCAGCAGTGAGGTGGAGAAACCGGAACATGGACAGCTGAGTGACTGAAAATCACAGGTAGACAGGTGGAACGCTGGAAACCGCATGTAAGCAGTCGGGAAATGTATAGGAAACTGCAGGCAGGCAGGAGATGTCCAGGAGACCACAGACAAGAAGGTGGGATGCTGGAAAGTGCTGGCTGGCCGGAGATGTCCAGGAGACAACAGGCAAGTGGGCGGGAGATGTCCGGTAGACCGCAGGCAGGCAAGAGGAAGACATCCAAGTGACCACAGGCAAGCAGTTGGAATAGTGGAAACTGATGGCAGGTGGAAGACGTCTAGGAGACCACAGGCAGCCAAGTGATAGACGTTCAGGAGATTGCAGGCAGGCAAGCAGACAGGAGATGCCAAGGAGACTTTAGGCAGGTGGGAGACGTCCAGGAGATCACAGACATGTATGCGGGACATGTCCAGGAGACTGAAAACAGCAGCTGAGCTGGTCAAGGTGTATAGAGCAAGCCAGAGTCTAGCAACACTGGAGTCTTAATAACTAAGCACAGGTGTGTGTCTTGGTGAGCCTTATATAAGCCCAGGCAGATGATCACATGGGAGCATGCTGGGCAGTCTGCGAAGCTCAATGTGGAGCACCACAGAGTTCAGCAGACTGGGGTGAGGAAATCAAAGCACGGATCCGGGACAGGTGCGTAACAGAGATATTCTTGTCCATCAGTGAGATTGTATAACGCTTGCCATGGGCACATGGATGGTACCTACCATCCTCACATTTTCTACGATTGGTGACCCAAAACATCATTTTTATATGTTGGTCAATATCTATAGTCAAACTCCCCACATCTCTCAACTCCACATTTATCCCAATGATTGAATTGAGCTGTCTAACTGAATCTTTGGTCCATCACTTCAACAATTCCCATAAAAAATATAAAATTAGTAATTGAATACAAATGAAAGTACAGATACATTTGATGCTGATATTCGTTTAATAATAAAACACTTGCCATAATAAAGAATTGATAACTCCTGCAAATGAATGTAATGTGTAAGGTGTAGCATGGCAAGATTAGAGCCTTATCTACTGAAAATTCTGCTGCACCTTAGAGACATTGTACAATTGCTTCTGAGGCTTTACCTGCCTCCTATCTCATAAACTTCCCACTAGGGATCTACTTCTCACCTCTCTACCTTAGTTTAAGTATGGCCTCTGGCCTACACTGCAAGAGGCCTTATTGCTCGTGAAGATTTGTCTCTACTAAAGTACATGAAGGATACCAGCAATAAGGGGAGAATCTCACTAGCCAGATATGGAAGGCTTTAACCTGTCCTGTGCCAGATAATCGTATAATGTTCTGCTATCATTGTATCAGCAAAGATTATTTGTAAAGAAATGCAGGCAGTGGAAAAATCTGGTATGTGCATCTGTAGACATGTACTTGAATGATAGTCACATTCTGATATTCCGTCTAAATCTGTAATTTGTCATTTACTGTAGAAGGCTGTGAACTTTCTTTGTCAAGAATTACAGTGAAATGTCATACACTTGATGAACTTGTTTTTTTTTTTAATGTGCCTCTATTTTTCAATTAGACATATCTATAAACAGGACAAACCCGTATTTTGCATTAAGTGCTATTAAACTGAAATGAGAGATTTATTTAGTCCACACCTCACTGTTCATAAGATAAAGTTCATGTGTTTTCTTTTGCGACAAGCATAACCTCCATCTACAGATCCTGTTGTGATCCCAAATTCTCTTCACGCGAGCATTTAAGTGCATTACATTGCAGCATTCGATCATGTTTAATCACATGACAATCAGATATATCAGATTTTTAAATGCCTAAATGGGGATGCCATACCCGACAAAACCTATAAACAAGAATGGCACTGTTTTTGTTAACTAGATTACCTTTTTTTAATCCCAGAAAATATCTTCAATCCATTCCCACCAAATTACATGCAATTACATTATGGGTGGGAGGTGTGACAAGTGACATCCTGTTGTAACATTTAGGCCATGGCCCCACTATCAGTATTCGGTCAGTATTGTTTCTCAGGAGTGGGAGCCAAAACCAGAAGTGGGTGATAAATGCAGAATTGGTGACTTGTTTCTATTATACCTTTTCTCTGATTGTTTCACACCTGGTTTTGGTTCCCACTCCTGAGAAAAATACTGACCAAATACTGATAGTGGGGCCGTGGCCTTAGGCGCATTTCAGACGTCTCTGTTTCCAGTATGTGTGGTATCCGTTTCCACATGTACCGGAGACACTGACAATGAATGGGTCTGTGCACGTCAGTGTGTTTTCACGGACCGTGTATCCGTGGGCAAAACACACTGACATGTCCGTTTTTTTACCCGCAGCACAGGCCGCAAAAGGTTCTGCACACATGCACACTGATGACACATGGATGACATCCGTGTGTCATCAGTGTGACACATACCGGCGCCTGGGAATCAGCGTATAGTTTGTGCTGTTTCCAAGTGCCGGGTGCTGAACGCTGCCCTTGTCATTGTCCCCTGCCAGTGCTGCGATCAGCGCAAGCAAGGGACAATGATGAGAGTAATATTCTGCCCCCGCTGTGTCCTGATGTAAGAATAAAATAAAAAAATTCTTAGGCTATGTGCCCACATAGCAGATTTGATGCAGAGCATTTTAGCCTGTCTCTGGCAGAAAAAAATGCAAGCAGATTTACATGTATTTTTTCTGCCAGACAGAAGCGTTTTTTCAGCGTTTTTACATGCGAAAACACATGCGTTTTTTCAAGCACTTTTCCAAGCGATTTTGAGTATCACTTGGAAAAGTGCTTGACAAGTTGGTCACACAATATAAATCCATGCAACTGGCATGGATCTATATTGTGTGACCAACTTAGATTGAATTTAATTGAAACGCAGCAAATCCACATATACCTGCGGGTTTGCTGCGTTTCAATGTTCCTCAATGGCCGCAAATTTGCGGCGTAATCTCGGTAGAAATGGTCACGCTGCATTTTGCAACGCAATGCGAATTTGGCGCACTAATTAGCGCATCATATGCACAGCACATCCGAATTCACATTGCTTTGCATGACAGACGGTTTTACAAGCGTTTTTGTGGCCGTAAAAATGCCGCAAAAACGCTGCAAGAACGATACGTGGGCACATAGCCTTATACTCACCTGTATGAAGATGTCCCCCGCTGTAATCCATCTGACCGATCACGCTGAGAAGCTGGAGAGATTGACTCGCTCCAGTGAGCACGCCCCTAAACTGCTTCACTCAGTGAGTGACACTGTAGCGAGTCATTCTCCCCGACTCCTCAGCATAAGCAGTCAAATGGATTACAGCAGGGGACATCTTTGGACAGGTGAATATAAGGATTTTTTTATTTTATTCTTATTTTTACACCAGGACACAGCGGGGGGCAGAATACTGCTGTCATCATTGTTCCTTGCCAGTGCTGATCGCAGCGCCAGCTAACTGTATGGCTGATTTCCAAGCACAGGTACTTGTGATCCTAATGCGGCACACTGGTGGCACATGGTTACCACACGTGTGCCACACGTATCAGACACATGAACACGGATATCTCCGGTATTGGTTTTTCCATTATCGGAAATATCCGGACATGTGAAAGAGGCTTTAGGATTGGAGATAATTCAAAGACCAGCAGTTGAGCCCTTTAGACTCTTCAGTGAATTGTGACCGCAGCGTCTAAGTGGTTAGAAACAGAGAAGGAGTCCCTTCTCTCAGCCTATTGGCATCAGTGAGCTTACATTGCACCCAGTGACCTAATTAATGCCAAGATATATCATAATTATACATCTGTCACATTAAAGGGGTTGTACAGCTTTAGTCTAGACTTGTGAATCCACATATCTCATGCACTGCTCGTTGAAAAAAAAATTATCAACACAGTTTTTTAGAAATAAATTAATAACTCACAAGTAGAAATGCAGAAAATGTCTTATAGCTATAAAACAATTAAAAAAAGAAAAATCTATGCATATTTGGTATCGCCATACCTGCAGTGACCCGAAGTATAAAGAAAACATTCCCTCCATTATCTGAAAACCCAAATACAAACTGATCAAAACGGTACCAATGAGAACTACAACTCTCTCATTCATTGCTATCAAAATAGAAACGTTATGCCTCTTAGGATGTGGTGCCATGAATTAAAAAAATATAGTGAAACATAAAAACATTATAAATTTGGTATCACAATAATTATCACACCAATACTGATTCACAGAATTTCATTCATATGCATTTACATTCAGCATAGCCGCTGATAAAAAAACAACAACTAAAAAGACAGTGGATGAATTGCTGTTTTTTCCCCGCTCCCCACCCACAAAAAAGAAATAATACAAGTTATATTAAATATTTCATGTACTCCAAAATAAAGCCATTTAAAAACACAACTCCTCTCATAAAAAAAAAATGTTTCCAGGGGAATAAAACTTTGGCTTATGAAATACAGAGATGAAAGTATGCAAAAATTGATATAATATGATGAGGCTTTAAGTACCAAATTAGCATATAAGCTGCATCTATAACGGGTAAAGCGTATATCAGTTAATATGTACCATTGATGCTTTTTATTCCTGCATCAACGATAGTAATGATATTTTTGGTATCAAATGAAGTTGGCATTCAGGTCAACTACCAAACTAGAAAACCCATTTTCAGTAATCTATATAGTATTCTGCCTTAATAAAGGGTCCTCAATCAACGACTCTATTAGCTAAAGTGAAAATTGACTACAAAGAGCCTCACAGCCGGACATACAGTAAATGCCTATGCATTTCATGGGAAATGCAATATGTAAATTGCCTCTTCTGAGATGGAGAGGACTTGAACTCTATAGCGCCACCTATTGCAATCAGCAGTCCTACAAGTCACAATCAACCCTTTAACGTGTATTGCTATGACTTAGGATAATAGCCAAATCAGAATCTCAATTTGCAGATACAGTGTTTCGGGGCAGTTGGCCCTCATCAGTGCAAAGTATGAGAACTGATTTGGCTAGGTAAGAGGCTCTGGACTGAGGTCTAAGGGGTAACGTTTCTCCTTGTGGAGAGTCACATACCAGCTCTAGCACGCCAAGGTAAGGAGGCTTATTCGCTGTGCAATGCTCCTCCGGGAAATTTAATATGTAAATTGCCTCTTCAGAGAAAAAGAGGACTTGAACTCTATAGCGCCACCTATGGGAAGCAGCAATCCTACAAGTCACAATCGACCCTTTATCGAGTCTTGCAATATGACTTAGGATAATAGCCAAATCAGAATCTCAATTTGCAGATACGGTGTTTCGGGCTGTTGGCCCTCGTCAGTGCAAAGAGTATGAGAACTGATTTGGCTAGATGAGAGGCTCTGGACTGACGTCTAAGGGGTAACATTTCTCTTTGTGGATGGTGACATACTGGGAAATGCATAGTTTTACGCTTTCCATTCTCTGGGATGGCACTGCACAGAAATTGAACCCTTTTTGCCAGGATCCCCTTGGAGATCTCACCCCTTGATCAGATAATCTTCAGGAGGCCATTCTAATGAAAAGGAACAGTTCAATGCAGAAAATTCTTGGTATCTGATTTGGGATCGCCATTTGAATTGTGATGCCAAGATCTCTCCATATTTTCAGTTTTCGCCTCCATAGTAGCAGAGAATGATCTCGGATATGTTGTCCAATTACTTTGTGATTATTCTATTAGGATTATATTTCAGCCTACTTATAAATAATGAATTTCCATAATTTAGTGTAATTTTCAGTATTCTTTAGGCTTCAGGGAAGCTGTGTATTGTGCTCTTCATATCAAGTATTGCCGTATTCTGCATTTCTGAATTATGTTACATAACATATCGCGGCTGTATCAGGGCTGTATATTGTTATCTGTGTATTGTGGGTTACTTTAGGAACATATGTACATTGATTTTAGCACAAAATGTAATTAGCGTGTTTCCTGCACCGTAAAGGTACAACACAGACTTAGTCTTTGACTTTTTCCTATATACGATTATTGCACACATCTGCTTTATCTACATTGTATGTTGTTATCGCTTTGTGACCTATATTTTTTAACGAATTCTATCAACAAAGAACTACTAGTTAGAATATTTACTCCACCTGTACAATGGATACATTCATTACATGAAGTATATTGTACAATGTCGACCACAGACTAATGAACAGCATGCAAGGAAGCTTTTTTATACGTTATCAAGAAACTATCTACATTATATAAATTCTTTTAGTTTGACGTGATAAACTAAAAATATGGAAAGTCCAGTTTTTGTTTTTGGTTAAAAGATGATCTGGAATCTCACAAAACTTGTATTAAAACATGTAATATGCTTTAAAAAAAAAGTATAAGAGTATACAACATCAATGAATCCTGTGGAGATAGTAGACCTAGAATATAGGTTAGTGTAAAATGGGGAGAAAGAGAGAGAGGACACTTTTTGGGT
The DNA here is from genome assembly GCF_046119375.1 of Phyllobates terribilis. Taxonomy (NCBI): domain Eukaryota; kingdom Metazoa; phylum Chordata; class Amphibia; order Anura; family Dendrobatidae; genus Phyllobates; species Phyllobates terribilis. The sequence goes on along the minus strand of NW_027362769.1, from coordinate 62,478,954 downwards.
GTAAGTGAGCTCAACTCTATGGAGTATGGAGCACTTCACGCTGAGTCTCAAAACATATAAGCATTGGGAACCCACCAGTGTGTCCATAAGGTGACTTGTAAAAATCGATCAAAGAGAAAAACAACTTCTATCCCTTATATCAATCGCCAAATATTTCTGAAAATGGAATCTATATCTTTGCAATCCTCTTCATATGCATTTTTGCTAGATAAACACCATCTTAATTCAATGAGTCTTTAATAAGGGTCTGCTTCTTGATTTTTAGTGTGTCCAAGGGGTAAATGTTCTCCTTGTGGAGAGCGCCTAGTTGTCTAAGAGACTATTTGCATATTTAAATTCCCAGGAGAGAATTGTAAAACCTATAAGTCTATAATTGCCAAGTTGGTGCTAACTAGCAAGGATAGACTTTACCCCAGTCAAAGGCCTCTCACTGAGCCAAACCAGTCCTCCTGTTTTGCTCTGATGAGGAGCAAACACCCTTAAACATGTGTCTGCAAGTGGAGTTTTTGGTTTGGCTTCTTACCCTAAGCTATGTGGTAAAGCTCTGTTAAATGGTTGATATTGACTTTTAGGATTGTTACCTCTTATAGTTGGCACTACAGTTTCTGTCTTCTTCTCTGAAGAGGCTATTTGCATATTGACTTTTAGTGGAATAGTGGAAAGGTCACTGTTCCCATTCACCTCAGTACAGATTCGTGTGTGCTTCTCATTAGGCTCAGAGGAAAGTGATAGAATTTCTTCTGGGCCACAGAAAGTCTGCAACTAGAGCAGAGAGTCTTGGAGAAAGCTGCACATTCTTGGTGGTTTCCACCAATTGAATGCTGTAACACCAGAAACTTGTGTGAAGGTAAGCCTGCCAGCACATAATGACTTTTCAGACCAAGTACAGACATACAGTTTTCTTGAAAAAGAATCTGTCAGTAAGATCAACTACCCTTACAAATCACACATTTGAGGATGCAGGTATCTGAAATATAAATTCATAGACACCTTTATATCCTCTACCTGTTTCTGCATTCCAGAGAAATTAGCATTTTTTTTCAAATGCAATTGAAGTATAAAGTACTCTGGGCGTGACAAAGCACTTAACTATCCTCTGCTGAGCACCAGCCTCCCTAGCTTGTTTGATAACTCATTGTCTGGCAAAGAAATCAGATAGTGAGCTAAATTGGCTGGTACTAGGGGTGGAAGGAACTTTAGGAGGCAGTCACTAAGGAAGTGCTCTGTCATGATCAGAGCAAATAACACCTCATTTACATATTAATTAATATGCACATTTCTCTGGAATGCCTCACCATGGGACCTTACTCACACTTTCTACACCAGTTGCAGACTTTTTATGGCCAAATAGCCAACCCAGCACTTTTACCTTAGCTTAATAACTGTTAATGGAAAATGGTTGCATTGTATGAAAAATCACTATATAGGCACCATAATTTTTTAGAATTTTGTTTAAACTAAATAAATAATGCATAATATTTCATATTCAGGGCCGGCATTAGGGGCTTTGGGCAATTGACGTAATTGACATAGGCGCGGTGACGTAACTTCACAGTGCATGCTGTGCCGAGCAGTGGAGCTGCTAAGGAGACGACCTGAAGAGACTGGAGCAGCGGGGGAACAGGGAAAGGTGAGTATTTATTTTTTTAAATCAGTGGCTACATTGTGTTGGCCATAATACTAAATGGAGGACTATGGAGTGCTTTATACTATATGGAGGTCTATGGAGTGCATTATACTAAATGGGAGACTATGGGTGAATTATTCAATATAGAGGACTTTGGAGGGTGCATTACACTATATGGAGGACTATGGGGTGCATTATACTATATGAAGAACTATGGGGGATGCTTTATATTATATGGAGGACTATGGGATGAATTATACTATATGGATGAGTATGGGGAGTGCATTATAGTATATTGAGCTCCAGGGCCGGCTCCAGGTTTTTCTGGGCCCCGGGCGAAAGAGTCTCAGTGGGCCCCTTTAATACATACCACGATTCATGATGCACAGATACCGCAGAGAAATATACACTGTGTTCCAAATTATTATGCAAATAATATTTTCTCAGATTTTCCCAAATTACCTATATGAATTGCAGTCATTGTAATTTTCCAGTCAAATAACTATTAGAGTACAATTGAAAGGTTTTTGTACAAACTGCCTATGATAACAGTATATTTTTAAAAAAATAAAAAACTCAAACTGCACTCAAAATGCATGTTCCAAATTATTATGCACAGCAGAGTTTTCAACCTTTTCATTTTAATATAGAACACAAAAATGGTCATTTTTGAAATTGTAAGCATTAGCAGGTTATTACAAACTGAAATCAAACAGTTTTCAACTCAAAACTTTATTCTAGGTGATGTTACATTTGCACATAGGTCCGCTTGCTCGAAAGGAGCTTCTGAACTCTCTCGTCCATTGAATTTGTCAGGTTTTGGATGGTTTCTGCTTTAATTGTTTTGCATGAGGACAGAATACCCTCCCCGAGCTGTTGCTTAGATATGAACTGCCTCCCGCCATCATAGACACTCCTTTTGATGATGCTCCAGAGGTTCTCAATGGGGTTGAGGTCAGGGGAGCATGGGTGCCACACCATAAGTTTGTCCCCTTTTATGCCCATAGGAGCCAGAGATGCAGATGTGTTATGTGCAGCATGAGACGGGGCATTATCATGCATGAAATGATCTCGATGGTCCAGATGGATGGAGTGGAGGATGGCTGGTTGATGGACACCCCATGCAAACACGGCTACGGCGCAAACAAGGAGGAGGTGGAGTAATGTTTTGGGCTGGAATCATGGGGAGAGAGATTGTCGGCCCCTTTAGGATGCCTGAAGGGGTAAAGATGAACTCCATAATGTATGTTGAGTTTCTCAAGCAGCACTTCCTTCCATGGTTCAAGAAGAAGAACCGTGCATTCCGCAGCAAGATCATTTTCATGCACGATAATGCCCCGTCTCATGCTGCACATAACACATCTGCATCTCTGGCTGCTATGGGCATAAAAGGGGACAAACTTATGGTGTGGCCCCCATGCTCCCCTGACCTCAACCCCATTGAGAACCTCTGGAGCATCATCAAAAGGAGTGTCTATGATGGCGGGAGGCAGTTCACATCTAAGCAACAGCTCTGGGAGGGTATTCTGTCCTGATGCAAAACAATTTAAGCAGAAACCATCCAAAACCTGACAAATTCAATGGACGAGAGAGTTCAGAAGCTCCTTTCGAACAAGGGGTCCTATGTGCAAATGTAACATCACCTAGAATAAAGTTTTGAGTTGAAAACTGTTTGATTTCAGTTTGTAATAACCTGCTAATGCTTATAATTTCAAAAATGACAATTTTTTTGTTCTTTATTAAAATGAAAAGGTTGAAAACTCTGCTGTGCATAATAATTTGGAACATGCATTTTGAGTGCAGTTTGAGTTTTTTATTTTTTTAAAAATATACTGTTATCATAGGCAGTTTGTACAAAAACCTTTCAATTGTATTCTAATAGTTATTTGACTGGAAAATTACAATGACTGCAATTCATATAGGTAATTTGGGAAAATCTGAGAAAATATTATTTGCATAATAATTTGGAACACAGTGTATATATATAGTACAATGCAAAGATTTCACTTCTTACATTACATGAGCGATATCTCTTGTAAATTCCACAATAGCTCAGAAACCGGCGAATCGCTCCACACGGAATACTGGCCCCCATATAACGCCCCATACGGAATACTGGCCCCCATATAAGGCCCCATATGGAATAAGGCCCCATACGAAATACTGGCCCCCATATAAGGCCCCATACGGAATACTGGCCCCCATATAAGGCTCCATACGGATAACTGGCCCCCATATAAGGCTCCATGCGGAATACTGGCCCCCATATAAGGCTCCATACGGAATACTGGCCCCCATATAAGGCTCCATACGGAATACTGGCCCCCATATAAGGCTGTTCCCCCCACATAAAGCACTATGCAGGCTGTCCCACCCCCCTTATAATGCCCCATGCAGGCTGTTCCCCCCCTTATAATGCCCCATGCAGGCTGTCACCCCTCCTCTTTATAATGCCCCATGCAGGATGTACCCCCCTCTTTATAAGGCCCCATGCAGGATGTCACCCCCCCTCTTTATAAGGCCCCATGCAGGATGTCACCCCCCTCTCTTTATAATGCCCCAAGCAGGATGTCACCCCTCTCTTTATAATGCCCCATGCAGGATGTCACCCCCCTCTCTTTATAATGCCCCATGCAGGATGTCACCACCCTCTCTTTATAATGCCCCATGCAGGATGTCACCCCCTCTCTTTATAATGCCCCATGCAGGAGGTCACCCCCCCTCTGTTTATAATGCCCCATGTAGGATGTCACCCCCCTCTCTTTATAATGCCCCATGCAGGATGTACCCCCCTCTTTATAAAGCCCCATGCAGGCTGTCACCCCCTCCTCTATAATGCCCCATGCAGGATGTCACCCCCTCTCTCTATAATGCCCCATGCAGGATGTCACCCCCTCTCTCTATAATGCCCCATGCAGGATGTCACCCCCCCTCTCTTTATAATGCCCCATGCAGGATGTCACCCCCTCTCTCTATAATGCCCCATGCAGGATGTAACCCCCTCTCTCTATAATGCCCCATGCAGGATGTCACCCCCCCTCTCTTTATAATGCCCCATGCAGGATGTCACCCCCTCTCTCTATAATGCCCCATGCAGGATGTAACCCCCTCTCTCTATAATGCCCCATGCAGGATGTCACCCCCCCTCTATTTATAATGCCCCATGCAGGATGTCACCCCCCCTCTTTATAATGCCCCATGCAGGATGTCACCCCCCCCTCTTTATAATGCCCCATGCAGGATGTCACCCCCTCTCTTTATAAGGCCCCATGCAGGATGTCACCCCCCTCTCTTTATAATGCTCCATGCAGGATGTCACCCCCTCTCTTTATAAGGCCCATTGCAGGATGTCACCCCCCCTTTATAATGCCCCGTGCAGGATGTCACCCCCCAATATTATGCCCCATGCAGGATGTCACCCCCCATATTATGCCCCATGCCTCCATACATTAAAAAAAAATCAAATACTCACCTCACTCCTCCTCACCTGCTGCAGCTGCTCGGGTCCGGACTCCAGCATCGCCGGTATCTTCCCGCTCTGCGCTCCCTGTGATGGCTCAGGGGAGCGCGCGGTGGAAAGACGTCACCGCACCCTCTGACCTGAGACATCACAGGGAGCGCAGAGCAGGAAGACAGCGGATCTGCGGAGGCACGGCGAGAGGTAAGTATCCGGCTGCCGGGGCCCTGAGCAAGCGGGAGAGAAGGGCGGGCGCTGACACTGCTCTCCTCCGCCCATAGCCCGGCGGGGTGCGCGACCGCCAGTGGGCCCCTCTGCCTGCTCAGGGCCCCGGTACTTGCCCGGGTGCGCCGGGTGCTGACGCCGGCCCCGTTGAGCACTATGGGTAGTGCATTATACTATATGGAGGACTATGGGGTGCATGATACTATATGGAAGACTATGGGATGCATTATACTATATGGAGGACTATAAGGAGTGCATTATACTGTATGGAGGACTATGGGGTGTATTATACTGTATGAGGACTATGGGGGTGGATTATACTATATGAAGAATTATGGGGTGCATTATACTATATAGAGGACTATGGAGGTGCATTATGCTATATGGAAGACTATGGGGTGCATCGTTCTATATGAAAGGCAATGTAGGGCCTATTATACTATATGGAGGGCTATGTGGGGACCATTATAATATTTTGAAGGCTATGTGGTGGCCATTATCATATTTGTAGGGCTATTCGAGGGCCATTATACTATATGAAGGGCTATGTGGGAGACGTTATACTTTATGCAGGGCTATGTGGGGGCAATTATACAGTGTATACAGTGTGAAGGTTTGTGCGGGGTCCATCATACTGTGTGGAGGCCATTATACTGTTTGGAGGGCTGTGTAGAGGCCAATTACACTGTTTGAAGGGCTGTGTTGGTTCCATTATACTATGTCTCTGTATGTATGTGCTCCGTCCTTGCATGTGTCTGTATGTATGTGCTCCGTCCATGCATGTCTCTGTATGTATGTGCTCCATGTATGCATGCATCTATGTGTAGAATCTTTGTATGTATGTGTGTGACTGTACGTATGTGCTCTGTGTATACATGTATCTGTATATATGTGCAACATGCAGTTTGTGTACGTGTATGTAACTTACAATGCGTGTGTTCCATACTGTATGTTATGTTTAGCATCCACATTGATAAATTCTGGCAGCGCAGACGAGAGTTCATAGAAGTAAACATCAGCAATCGCCCATCGAATGAGCAAAATGCCTTTTCATAGGGTGATTGGGTTGTTTATGTCGGAACAAAACTCATTGTTGTCAGCAGCACATCGCCCGATGTAACCTGCAGATGTGCTGCTAATACCATGATATTGTATGGGAACAGATTGATCTATTAAAGTGATCGCTCTGTCCCCATTCTTACTCAGCCTGTGTAAAGAGGCCAGTAAACAAGCACAGAACGACTTCAGTATTATCCATCGCGCTCATTTAATGGTCTGAACTCAGCACATGTAAATGCAACCTAAATGTTTCTGCATGGTGGTGCAATATGTGAACATTTGGGGTCCCACTTTAAACTTTTGCCCAGGGCCCCACTTTCTCTAAAACTGTCCGTTTTCAAATCCGTCACCTTTCACATCCTTTAGTGAATAACTAAACTTTTATATATTTTTTTTTAATATGTTATCAAATTCAGGTCTGAAGATAACATATGTTTACTGATTGCTCTCACTAAGTGGGAAGACGCCCTCAGCTCTGGCTTCAGTACAAGTAGGAATGTGTATAGTGTCATTAAAAAAAGTGTACGGGTATGCTCAAGCACAAGCTAAGGGCCTCTGTTCCTAGGCTTGGGCGATAGTGGGGGTCTCAGGATCTGAACCAGCAACTGGATCAAAATTACTGGATAAGCTATAATATATCAAAAATCATTTAAAAGTTTAGTTACCGTGTAATGCAAAATTACAGGAATTTTGCCACTTATAGTATTTTTTTAAAAATCATAGGAGTCAGGTAAAGGGAAAAAATATAATATACAAAAATCTAGTGTAGGTTCTCAGTTATCAGAATGTGTATTCCCTAAAAGTGTCATATTATTTTTTCCCTTCCTTCTTCCCTCCTGGGTTTTATCCCTATCATGCTACATTCTTGCCAACTGTCCTTTGGACAGTACTGTGAAAGGGGTGTGCTTCTGATAATGTGCCCAAAAAGGGTGTTCATGCATGACCACTGTGGGTAGTGTGTTAAATAGCATCTGTCAAGATTTGTATTGAAATAGTCTCTAGAAAATCCAATATATAGATTATAATAGATTATATATACTCTTTAACTTCCAGATAACCTTAAAGCAATAACAAAGATAGACAGTTCAGGTATTAGTAGATTGCTCTCAATTCATAAAACTGCAATCTCGTGCACAGGTGATCAGGTGAGGGTGCAAAGGGGTATTATAAGGCTCTGCTGATAACCTTATCAGGGCCCCAGCACACACCCTCCACCATCTTCTATGATATGCTGCCAATCAGGGCTTTAAAGTAGGTTAATGACTGTGGAATCCTCGGAATGTGACAGCACCTGCAGGTTCTCTATTGTTTACTGTAACATTCGCCTCCCCTGCACAGCTGCTGTCAGACGTTACAAGTATACAGATGCCCTGTACCTAGGAAGTCACTGAGCACATTACAGAATCAGATAAAGGCATCAATCTATAGGGAATGTTGAAGGGGCAGAGTCGCCTCTAGCAGTATATAACCTTACAATTTAAGGATTTGTACAGCTCCACTTAATCGTGATACTTAAAACAGAAATTATTGATACATACTTCTACGCAGTATTTCCTTGAAAAGTCAGCAAAGTTACACAAAATGATCATTTTCAACAACTTCATGATCAAAATGCTATTACAATTTATCATTTTACTAGCTTATCAGGCAGTCACTGTTAGACATTATTGAATCTTTTGAAATTTGAGTTTGCCCAGTTCAGTGAATTTTTCTTCAAAAATGTGATTCCCGGTAAACTGCTCTAAAAAGATGTGTATAACACTCTGAGATCCAACCCCTTTCAATGTCTTTAACACAAACACAGTCTTAGTAATGTCAAAGTAACCTCACCATTTAAACTGATGGTAACCTGGTAGTAACCAACAGCCCATTTAAATGGGCTGACCATTACTAGGACAACTCCTTCTCCTTTTCCCCCATCAAAATAAAAAAACTTATACTCGCCTCCCGTGCCGACATCGTTCCAGTGGTGTCGGCACTTGCTGTCCTGGAGCTCACATGAGGTGTTTATATCACATGAGCTCTGCGCCCAATCAGTGATGGCTTCTTTTTCCCCGCCTTCGGTTAATTAACAGGAAGTTAGCAGCAGCCACCGTTCTGACTTCCTGACAATTACTTAACCGTATAAGTGTTTTTATTTTGACAGGTGAAAACACTCAGATTGAGAAGGGGTTGTCCTAGTAGTGGACATCCCCTTTATTAACAAAGTGCACTGAAAGATTTTTCCTATTTTTTTTAAATTAAGTGTAAGGGTAATCCCTTGTAGCCTTTTGTGATCAGGCGGACCTTTCTGTCAAGAACACTGACTCAACTGACAGTGTCGCTGTTAGATGTAACATCATCCTGCTTTGACTGATACGAGTGATGTGCTATATATTCAAAAATTCCATCTGCTTTCTTCTCACTAATATGCTTGCCAGAGGCAAAAGAGGCCAATTGTGGCCTGTGTTGGGTAGTATTACTGCCTGGACAGCTGTTGCCAGTGGTGGTGCTTCTGATGATAGCAACTCCAGCATTCTTAGTTTTTTTTTCTATTACTCTACCCTGTCCATTGCCATTTTTTAAAAAAATAAGAAAAAAGTGTAATTGTGTAATTGTAATTCAAATGCATCAGGACACTGAGTCTGGCACCTCTCCTATCTCTCTTTCTCTACCTATTAATTGAATCTCTGTATTATTCCCAGACTACAACTCTTATTCTCTTCACTGCTGCAGTTATTCAACATATTTGTTGAATTCATTAATTACTTTATGGAGTATTTATCCAATGTTTTATGGAATTCTCTTACTATATCTATTGCTGAGCTGTGGGCTGTGACGTCCTCGCACTATCCTTAATCACCCTAAAATGGCTGCTGCATTCCCTGCTTAGGCTTTTACACAGGCTATGATAGTTCCTCCTGCTAGCTGCTATATACCACATGACGTGAAAGTTGCAAAGCATTATGGGGAATCCATCATTTTTTGTCACTGTCCATGCACACTATTAGGGTACATGGATAATACAGTGTAGCTAACAAGTAGTGGCTGCTATTCTGGTGGACTACAGCAATCCATGTATTGCTTCGTCCATCGAAATCAGCAGTTTGCCGAGGGGAGTCTGGAGTCAAACCTTCAGTGATCAGCTGATGTATGTGGCACCTCTATTATTAAAGGGATTGTTTTGTATTTTAGCATTCTTATTATGATATAATTGCAACTGGTATCCAGATGTTCAAGTCATGTAGAAAAACATGTAAGCAAACTTAAAGGGGTTGTTCGCTACTAGGATATTTCCCATTGTAAAATAAAAACACCATATACTCACCTCCCATATAGGCACCACTGGAGTGACGTTGGCTCCAGATCTGCCGAGGCTCGTGTGACATTATTATGCCATGTAAACTCTTCAGTCAATTAGTGGCTGCTAATGGGCTGCAGTGTTTACAACTCCCCCAGATGTTTGAGATTTGGCCAAAGAAGTGAGAGCACAGTAGCTCAATAGACCCTGCTGATAGGCTGCAGGTCTCATGTGGCATAACACATGAGTCTTGGGAGACCTGGCGCCAACATATCTAGAATACCACCAGTATGGGTGGCGTGTATATCTTGTTTATTATTTGACAAGGTAGAATATAGTATTTAAGAAGGGGTTATCCTAGATGTTGCCAGCCTCTTTAAAATGGGTAGATGTATCACATAGACAGGGGCTACGTGACAACTTTGGTGGCAACATAGGACATGCATACAAAAATCACTGTATGCAGTTGATACATGGCAGCATAACGCAACTCACAAAGTAGATGAAGGAGAAAGACCAGCAGCATTGTCCTTTTAAATATAGTGTGCTTAAGGAAGAGACTCGTGGTCCAGACTAATCAAAGTAGAAACTTCAGCACCACAAAAAAGAGAATGGGACTGTAGGTCTTGCTCCAGTGTTATTTATTTTGATCCGGCATTCAGTCACAGCAGATATGGTTCAACGTTTCAACCGAGAACAGTCTTTGTTAAGGACATCTGTGTGTAGCAAGAGTCGGGAAGCAGGAATTGTGGCAATGTCCTTGACAAAGACCGTTCTCGGTCGAAACGTTGGACCCTATCTGTTTTGACTCCTTGCCAGATCAGAAAAAATAACACTACAGCAAGACCTACAGTCCCATTCTCTTTTTTATGGTGCTGAGGTTTCGACTTCGATCAGCAACTCACAAATTGCCATGACCACAACAAGCAAGTTACAAAAATTCAGAACCACTTAAATTCTTTGCCACTTATTTGCCGAGGTACTTTGCTGGTCATAATGTGAGCCTATTCACTTGCACTATGCATCAATGCAGAATATAGCCATTATTGGCCTCACTGCAGGAACTTAAAGCCATCTCCCTGTCTAGGATCTTGATTTAGCTGCCCTCAGACTTGTAAGAACTGAAAAGTGATCTCTAATCCTTCAATTAACATAGATGCTTGGAGTAGCTGAAATAATTCTCAGACGCTTTTCTGGGCAAAAAAAGTAGTGTTAAAATATCCTGTCCATAAATTCATGATATTAAAAAAATATCATACGGGGTCATCCAATAAAAGTTGAGTAGCTAAAACACTAAGTGAGATCCTTTCTGCATTCCCCATACTCATTAGCCAGGATGATTCTGTGGCGAGTACAGCACATCTGCACATTCAGTTGCCTGTCACCAATCTACAGCAGTTATGGGGTTATGTTACCCAAACTCCCCATCCAATTGCATCTCTGTTCACAGTGACATGTTACATTGTAACGCAAGGCTGCTTTTGGGCCTGTCAGCAAGTTTGAAAGCGTGGATTAAATATTTATTGTGGCTGTGGAGTGCACAGAGAGTGGTTGGAGCTGCAGCCAGCTGGTAAGAGATGCTAGCTTACTCCAGAGGGCTGCAGCATGTTGCAGGCTACAGACACACGCTAACAGAATGTGGCAACTTAACCCTCTGGTAGCCAGACCTCTAACAGCTTTTTACATGTCAAAAAATGATAATAAATAATTCAATAATAGAAACAATAAAATTGAATTTCCAAAATGTAGCATTAATCTTGCACACCTGCAACTGTATTAGCGTGGAGTCTTTATTTCTAATATTTCATTATATTTTATCATTTTCCCGCACGCTTTCAATAAGTGTTTTCAAGGTTGACTGAAAATATCAAATATAATAGAATTATTTTTCCAACTTTTGCTCATTTAGCAAAAAAAGCCTGAGAACTTGGTCAGAGAGCGCATAGAATCCTTGAGTTGTAGTCTTCAGTCAAGCTGTTTCTTTTATTGTTTACACGCTGTATAATTTCTGGAGAAGTTTGATAAAAACTACTTTGCCCACCTTTATAGCCCACAGGGAGCTTATCATTGATTTAACTACAGGATGAAAAATCTGTCTATTCCACAGAACTCCATTCTCCACTAATGTATTCTTGCAAAACTAGGCAGACTTCCCATTCAGAAGCCTGGAAAGATGGGTGACCCTCTTTTTTGCTGTTGTATTGGAAGCAGTAGTGATGGTACATTGCTTTCAATAAAAGTATTGATTTCCCTTCATTTTATGATAAAAATTGAACTATAAAAAATTAAATACTGCTAGATACTGCTATTCCAGAGCAATACGTTTGTGGGAAAAGATTCAGTAAAATTTGTGCTTTATTCCTGTAATTTCGATGTTCATGTTGAGCTTAAGAGTCAAGTAGGAGGTCTTATCAGTGACTGACAGTCTTCCTTTTGTAAGTGCGTAGCTGTTAATCACTAAGCAATTTCACGCACTGGATTCTGAGGACCAAAATGCAGGAATTAAAAAATACAAGTTATACTAAATCTTTGCTCACAAAATGAGACATTAATCTGCTATATAATCAGCTGCCCAAATCAAACTGCATGTTTAAAGGGAACCTGTCATGTGAAAAAAAAGCTATCAACCTGCAGAGATGGGGTTAATCTGCAGGTTAATAGCGTTCTGAAGCTGTATGGCCGCAAACACTGAGGACCTAGCTACCGGGAGGAAAATCATTTTCAGTCATAGTGGGGCAGCCGGCATGGCTTCAGTCACCGCTCAGTACATAGTAAGTAGTGACTGAAATCGTGCCCCGGCACTGACTGACAGTGAATCAGCAATGCCTCAGTACAGAGCTGACTGTCAGTCAGTGCCCGGTGCGGTTTCAGTCACGGTTCACTATGTACTGAGCAGTGACTGAATTCACGCTGGCCACACCTCTACGACTGAAAGCTGAGGCTGCCAGGAGGAATAAAGCTCATTTCGTCCCAGTAGCTGGGCTTTTAGTGCAGCGGTCGCACGGCTTCAGAACTCAATTAACCTGCAGATTAACCCCATATCTGCAGATTAATAGTTTTTTTTCACATGACAGATTCCCTTTAGCGATGCAGTTCGATCTTTGGGCAGCACATTATATAGCAGATTAATGTATAATTTTGTGAGAGGTTCGTTCTCTTGATAATCACAGTGAATATATAGCATAAATAGGTAGAAAGAAAGATAATGGAAGATAGATAGATACTGGAAGACCATGTTCACACGTTCAGTATTTGGTCAGTGTTTTACATCAGTATTTGTAAGCAAAAACCAGGAGTGAGTGATAAATACAGAAGTGGTGACGTGTTTCTATTATTCTTTTCCTCTGATTGTTCCACTCCTGATTTTGGCTCCCAAATACTGATGTAAAATACTGACCAAATACTGAATGTGTGAACGTGGCCTAAGATAGATACTTTAGATAAGTAGATAAGATAATAGAAAGATAGATAGAGAGATAGATAGATAGATAGATAGATAGATAGATAGATAGAAAACTTGATTTTAAAGCAACATTTATTGGCTTGTGATAAATACAATAGTTTTCCCAGCTAACTAATATCTTCACACACTCATATTCATTAGCTATTATGGCTGTAACACCAAAAGAAAACCACAACAGAAGCATACAGGCTTTAATAAGAAGTGCAGGCAATTGACCAAAGCCACAATGAGGCAATTTCCAGTTATTCATAGTACTGGATCTAGTAGCTAATATTGCTTACTTCACTTAGCTATTGTCATAAATTAAAACTTTAAATGATGGTACATGTATTTATTTTGCAAAATTTAGTCTTTTTTAAACAATAAAAAATTCTAAATTTAACAACAAATAAAGTAAAATAAAGAAGTAAAATGTGTGAACTTTTCATTTATATAAAATAGTGGTGCAAAATGCAAGTTCCCTACTATTAATGTCCAGCTGGCATTCTGCAGGCTACATGTGCTCTTTTTAGGCTTCAATATCCTCAGTATCCCTGAAGACTTCTTGAAACAGTACTGCACTGTAGTAGTTGAGCTGCACATGATTAAGTAAAAAGAAAAAAACTCTTCCACTAATGGATTTTACTATGTATCTAATATTTTCATTTACCTTTGAAAAGTTGGCAAACGGCAAATTCCTAGAGCTTCAGATTTTTAACTTTGAATCTCCTCTCCAAGCCCTAATTCAGGTGTCTTTTTATTCATGTACGTGTTCTGTCTGTGTTTTTCATAGATATAGCACGTATCATTATAGTTGGTCACTGATCCTTGTTTTTTCTGCAGACTGTGTTTCTGCAAAAAAAAAAAAAAGAGACGTGTATCAAGTCACAAATCAAATAAAAATTGCTGATTTAAATCAATGAAAAAAAACAGACTTCCCATGGTTTCCATCCGTGTGTCATCTGAGTGCTGTCTATTTTTACAGTTAATGGGTAGGAGAAACTTGGAATTTTTTTTTTAATACAAAAGAAATGGATGTCACTCTGATGACAAAAACTGGTTCTTGAACCAGAAATGGCTGAAAATTGGATCCAGCACATTGGTAAAAAATAGTTTTTTTTTTCACAGATGTCTGAATGAGGCCTAAACTGAGCACAAACATCCAACAATGGATCTATCAAAGTATAGGTATACCACACTATCCTAATACACAGAATCATAAAGGAGTAATACTCATCCCAACCATGCACCATATATGATGCTATTGGTTGGAGTTACAAGGCGCAGTGTAATATGGAGAAGACAATATGGCTGCTATACAGTTGTGTGAATTAGCCCTTGCACTGAAACTGACTGTAGGTTATAAACAAAACTGTTGTAGTGTATATTGTTGTGAAATGTTTGTGTGGATAAAGCAACCAATATTCTGTAACCAATACACTAATATACTTTTGGATTCAGTTCTGGTTTTGGTTCAATAATCTTCTCCGAAATGAATAGGTGTTATTTGCAAGACAGCATTGTATGCTTACTGAGGTTCGGCATTATAGCACTTTCTTTAATAAACCGTATAAAAGTTCATACCTATGGATGCAATAAATTTGGTGGAGGAGTGTCACTATTGGGAAGATGAAGGAGGACAATTTATAAATTATCTATTAGGGAAGTGTACAAACTGCAATCTGTTACTGGCTTCCTTATTATCAAGCAGACACAATTCAGATAAAAATGATCAATTATCAATTTGGGAACTTGCGAAAGTCTGCATTCACATTTGAGTTACGAGCAAAGACACAAGAATATCCAATAATGAGTTAAACTAAAGTATAGATGTACGAAGTTGTAGAAAATATTCATAGCATTATTACAGAGCAATTTCTGGTAACCTTTCAAGGGTCAATTATATACCATAAACATCTCATTTACACCACGTGTACTTTTACAGATATCATACTCCTTTTTATTTCCCCTTTAGACAAAGAAATTAATCTAATAACTGTTTGGCAAAAACATGCAGAGCAGTGGAGCTCCCACCAATAAAAGATATGTACAAATACAAAAGCTGCATTCACCGGACTAATAGGACACATGACTTTAATAAGCACACAGCCATTTAAACGTTAGATAATCTATTAGTAGCTTAAAAAACACTATTTATGGCTCTTTAAATTCAGCCATGAGTTAGAAACTTGGCTTGTACAAAAAATTTTCATGCAAGAAGTCCCTTTATTTAGGGATATATAAATGCATAGATCAACGCAGTTACCTCTGTTTAGAAGTGTTACTATTCCTCTGTATAATGTACTGAACTGACGTTTTTGTCTACATAAGAGCTATTAATATATTTAAAGAGGTTATCCGGGACTATTTTTTCTTTTTCTCGTGTGGCTAAGAACTAACAGGCAGGATAGTTACTAACTACCTGCCTGTTCTATCAGGTTCAGAGCAGTCACTGACCGCTTCTGCTGGCGATTCTGCTGCTTTTATGTCAACAGAGTAGCTCTTCCGCTTCCGGGCTGCATACTGATTGACAGCCGACTGCCGCAGTTAAGCAGCGGGAGAAGGCTGTCAATCAGCATGACATTGGCAGTCACACCCTATCAACAGAGCAGAGTGGAAGAGAAGGAGCTGCTCTATTGACGTGAGGTCACCCAAAGCTGCAGAAATTCCAGCAGGAGTTTTAAGTGACCATTCTGAGCCTGCAGAGAACAGCACCAGGCACAACATGCAGTAGCAACTACCTGCTTGTAAATTCTTAGGCCCATAAGAAAAAATAAAGTAGTCTCAGATAATCCCTTTAAAGAGAATCTGTCACCAGAACAATCTTTTCTTAAGGTCGCCATGCACATTATATGAAAGTCGGCCAAGTCCGTCAATTTCGGCAGGATTGGCTGACCACTTGATGTTTATGGGGGCCTTTGGGCTTTCTCCCAATAGATGATGTCAGGGAAGGACCAGGCTATTGGAATTTTAATTGTCAATCCTTTGGTTTCATAGGAGATAAGCCGCTGACAGTAGTGTCTAGCAGCAGCTTTTCTCCTCTCTACCAGTTGACAACACATTAATGCTAGGTGAAGACAAGTGATCATGTGTAGAGATGAGTGAACCCTAGTGTCCGGTGCTGAACTCCGAACACGGACTTCTCCCTAAAGTCCATTTTAGTGTCTGCAGAGAGAGAGACCATTTTACAGCCATTTTACAGCATCAATGTTCGAGTCCCCATTGACTTTTATGGGGTTCAGGTTCAAGTTCGGGTAGAGTTCTGGTATCTGAACCGAACTTTGGACTAAAGTTTGATTGAACTCGAATATTCATGGGTCTGCTCATCCCTAATCATGTGCATTGGGGAGTGAGAAGATATAGCTGTCTGTCAAACATGCAGCCAACAGTTATCTCATATGTATGGCCTGCTTTAGATTAAGGTGTCCTTTCTGAGCCAAACTTGTCTGTGCTATTGCACTCTTTTATCCTAGCCACGTACATTAGACTATTGTTGATTAACAATAGATGATTTTAACCATAACAAACAATCACAGGGTGAAATTTCACGTTTTATCCAACCAATAACATATCGTCAGCCCTCGGAAATAAGTTGGCAATGTTTGACTTTTTCTTTTGATAGTCGGATGAAAGATGTCTTGCTTTATCATTCCTCCATAAACAATCATTGCTTGAAAGAAGATTCCCAGAGACATCTTTCATCCTTTGCTTGGTGTCAGTAAAAATGTATGGCCAGGTTGAATGACTATATGAACTAAGATATGTAAGGCTGCATCAGCAAAACAATCATTCACCAGACAATCGTTCATTCAACAGTTGTTCAATCAACATACTTTTATCTACTGTGCATTGTCACTTTTAATGGATGAGAAGAGCTGATGTAGGGGAGATTCAAGTTTGTACAGTTTCTGTATACTAGGTAGGCACCATGACAATAAGCATGTCATGTATTCTCTCTTTGGTCTGCGAAAGGCTAAGGACTTAATGGGACAAGCAGTTTTCTAAGCTTCCCGAGTTATGATTACTGATGTGATGAAAGTGAAGTAACCAGTCCTGGTGGCAACTCCTCTTTATTGGGTTCTTACACAATGTATAAGACTTGGGTAACTGGATATATGTAGTCAAACTTGATAAGACAGTATCCTAACAGTCCAAATGGCATTCAGCAAGTAAAGTAAAAATATAATCGAAATCTATTTGTACTATATTAGTATAAAATAATCCCTCATGGACTACTATTGGGCTACGCTGGGCATTATCAGTACCAAATTCTGTTTCGAATTGTGAGACATCCCGGTTATTCCACCGCAGCCTCTAGTGCCTTGAAGGGGTACACCTGCCTTAATTTGTACCATCAATCAACCACCCCTCCCCCAACCATGCAGATGTAAAATACTTTATTCTCCTAAACGATTCTACATGAAGGTTTTACTACAAACAGGTCATGAAAGGCCAACAAATGTGAAACCTAATACATGGTGTCTTTATGTGTTAAGGCTTTCATGCAGGTGTGACTTGCTGTAACGCATATTCTGCTTTATGATAGATGAAAGTGCTAACACGCACTCAGCACATTGCTGCTCTGTATATGGCCTTCTAAGCCTCGATTTGCAATGCATTTTCCATATGTCCCCAGTCTGTCACCAAATATCATAGGTTACACCTAGCATTTTCATACAGACTTAATACTCACATTGAGATGAACTAACGAAGGCAGAAAATCTAATGACAAAATGGAGCGTGAAAATGAGTTATTACCCAAGTGCAAAGACACTATTAACTAGCAAATGTAATAATTTAGGTTGTCTCATCATCAAAAAAAATGCCAGCAAAACCATACTTTAAAGCAAATGTATAGAAAAATGGTTAGTATTTGGCTAAATAGAAAGTATTCAGGTTTGAAATATATGTGTGAAGCCCAGCGGTGCTCGGTATCACAGATCCTAGAAGGGTGTATTGAAGGATTCCTCCACAAGAGGCCCCCATAATCATTCACACATCTCCACCTTCCACCTCAGACCACCAGAGGGAGCCCATTAGGGAGATATAAAAGGGAAGGTGGAGCCAGGCAGCAGTTAGTCTGTTGATAAGTTCCTGCAGAGCGAGACACAGAAACAGGTCAGTCTGCAGTGGAGCTCAGTGACTCAGCAATTACTCTGAGAGTTCAGTTGGTGCAAGCCTGAATACAGAGTGGAGTCCAGACTCAGGTGTAGCTCAGTGAGGTGAGCTGTAGGTGTGCCGGCGTCATAAGATCGGTGAATCGCGGCACGCTGCCGTTTGTGTGAGTGGCCTATTGAGGGTCCGAGTAGGCCGAAGGCGAAGGAGTAGAGAGTTAGTACGTAGGGGGCTGAGGAGCTTAACTAGCTCACCCCGAAGAAGAAGCAGTTACCGGACACCGGGTCCGAAGCTTGCCGGGATCTCCACGACCCAGTAAGATAAACCGGAATCCCTGGAGAACTACAAGTCCCAGGATCGCTAAAGTGCTGATACGTACCAGAGCCAGGAGACACATAGGCCCCGTTGGTTGGGAGCGTGCACTCCAAGAGAAGGCCCTACCACAAGGTCAGCCAGCGCAGGACAGAGACAAAGTTAGGCCTAGCTCCAGGCAGGTCAGAAATTTACCACGCAGCAGCAAGAACCAGGAGGCCCAAAACCTGCTCATTGGGGAAGATCCGGACATACACCCTTCACCCTACAGTGCTCCGGGGAGTGCCTGAATTTCCATCAGTAAAAGGTACTGAAGTGACTTTTGGGTCCGTCCCTGTTCTTGCTCTGGCCCGGCGTAGTCTCTTTGTACTGCATCCCCGTTCCTATACTGCCCTGAGGCCCAGCTCTACCTGTGGAGAGCAATACCATCAAGCTGCCCTATGATCAGCCTCAGTGGACTGCGCAGCGCTGGTGATCCTCACCAGAAACCACAGGTGGCGTCACAAACTCTTTCTTTTATAAACTTAACATCGATTAACGCCCTTTTAAAGAGAGACCCCAGAGTACGGGCCCGGGAGCCGTCCACCGCGACCTCCTTAAGGCTAAAGGCCCGGGTAACCGAGTCATCCCCCATCCCCTGGGCTTGTCATCTGCACGTGAATACAAGGTACAACAACTGCTTGATGTTTATTGAGAAAGTTGTTCTCTCTCAATAAATTTTAGTACCTCGCTGCAGGTTATTCTAAAGAAACAAACCGCACTGTACTCACGAGTCCACCAGCGAGTCTCGCCGCTGCTGCCTGTGTCTGGCTTTTGGCTGCAGCGCTGACATCATGTCAACATCGCACCATCCAATCAATGAGATCAGCAGTTTGAGCGGCCATGTTCAAGGGGCTCACATGAGGTTATGTCACGTGAGCCCTGCGCCCAATCAGTGTTGGCGTCACTCTCCCCGTCTACGCATATATAAGTAATCAAGAGGGAGTGAGAGCTACGGCTGGCTGCTCACTTCCTATTGATTACTTATACGTCTGATGGTGGGGCAGTGACGCCAGCGCTTATTCGGTGCAGGACTCACTTGACAACAAATCACGTGTGAGCCCCGGGAATGTGAGTGCCAACACCGCTGGAATGGCGACGGGAGATGAGTATAGGTGTATTAATTTTAACGGGGGCAGATATTCAGAGTGAGAAGGGGTTGTCCTAGTAGTGGACACTCCCTTTAATGTAGACATAGCACCCAGCTCAGAGCCACACTGTCGCTGTGATGTCGGCTCTACAGCCAAAGCCAGACATCGGGAGAAGTTGCATGATTTGCCGTTGGACCTTGGGAAAAAAAAAACATCACAGTTTCTTTCTTTAGAATAACCTGCAGCCATGGATTAACATTTATTGAAAGGGAAGAACCCATTTAAGCTGGCCATACACATTAGGTTATATTTTTAGTCGGTATTCATAGGCACTTTTTTGGTGCTCAGTGGTGGGATGTTACACCACAGCATAGATTGTAGAAACCACAGCACTACAGAAGGTTGTGGCAATTATAAAATAATTTTTATTTTTAAGGAAACATACAGTAATTTTCAATATACTTGAGATGGCCGATTCAAGAGTATGGGAAATTAAATTTATGCTGAGCTATAATTAAAAATTCTTCTATAACTGCGACAACCTTCTGGAGGGCCATACACAGCAGACTTACAGTACAGACAAAAAGTTTGGACACACCTTCTCATTTAAAGATTTTTCTGTATTTTCATGACTATGAAAATTGTACATTCACACTGAAAGCATCAAAACTATGAATTAACACATGTGGAATTATATACTTAACAAAAAAGTGTGAAACAACTGAAAATATGTCTTATATTCTAGGTTCTTCAAAGTAGCCACCTTTTGCTTTGATGACTGCTTTGCACACTCTTGGCATTCTCTTGATGAGCTTCAAGAGGTAGTCACCGGAAATGGTCTTCCAACAATCTTGAAGGAGTTCCCAGAGATGCTTAGCACTTGTTGGACCTTTTGCCTTCACTCTGCGGTCCAGCTCACTCCAAACCATCTCGATTGGGTTCAGGTCTGGTGACTGTGGAGGCCAGGTCATCTGCCGTAGCACCCCATCACTCTCCTTCTTGGTAAAATAGCCCTTACTCAGCCTGGGGGTGTGTTTGGGGTCATTGTCCTGTTGAAAAATAAATGATTGTCCAACTAAACGCAAACCGGATGGAATAGCATGCCGCTGCAAGATGCTGTGGTAGCCATGCTGGTTCAGTATGCCTTCAATTTTGAATAAATCCCCAACAGTGTCACCAGCAAAGCACCCCCATACCATCACACCTCCTCCTCCATGCTTCACGGTGGGAACCAGGCATGTAGAGTCAATCCCTTCACCTTTTCTGAGTCGCACAAAGACAGGGTGGTTGGAACCAAAGATCTCAAATTTGGACTCATCAGACCAAAGCACAGATTTCCACTGGTCTAATGTCCATTCCTTGTGTTCTTTAGCCCAAACAAGTCTCTTCTGCTTGTTGCCTGTCCTTAGCAGTGGTTTCCTAGCAGCTATTTTACCATGAAGGCCTGCTGCACAAAGTCTCCTCTTAACAGTTGTTGTAGAGATGTGTCTGCTGCTAGAACTCTGTGTGGCATTGACCTGGTCTCTAATCTGAGCTGCTGTTAACCTGCGATTTCTGAGGCTGGTGACTCGGATAAACTTATCCTCAGAAGCAGAGGTGACTCTTGGTCTTCCTTACCTGGGGCGGTCCTCATGTGAGCCAGTTTCTTTGTAGCGCTTGATGGTTTTTACAACTGCACTTGGGGACACTTTCAAAGTTTGCCCAATTTTTCGGACTGACTGACCTTCATTTCTTAAAGTAATGATGGCCACTCGTTTTTCTTTACTTAGCTGCTTTTTTCTTGCCATAATACAAATTCTAACAGTCTGTTCAGTAGGACTATCAGCTGTGTATCCACCTGACTTCTGCACAACACAACTGATGGTCCCAACCCCATTTATAAGGCAAGAAATCCCACTTATTAAACCTGACAGGGCACACCTGTGAAGTGAAAACCATTTCCGGTGACTACCTCTTGAAGCTCATCAAGAGAATGCCAAGAGCGTGCAAAGAAGTCATCAAAGCAAAAGGTGGCTACTTTGAAGAACCTAGAATATAAGACATATTTTCAGTTGTTTCACACTTTTTTGTTAAGTATATAATTCCACATGTGTTAATTCATAGTTTTAATGCCTTCAGTGTGAATGTACAATTTTCAAAGTCATGAAAATACTGAAAAATCTTTAAATGAGAAGATGTGTCCAAACTTTTGGTCTGTACTGTATGTCGGACAGAGCTAGATATTTACCTCAGGACTGGTGTCTATCTGTTAAGTCAGGAAAACGTGATTGGGCACCTTGAATTTTAATATGCCTGATTATATGTTCTCAAGAAAGAGAAGTACTGGGAATGAAAAATAAACAGCAGTACTTCGGCAGCAATGTTCCATTCCTTGCATTGCTTATATCTAGCTGCTGCCAGAGCAGATATAATCTGATCTTGGGGGTACTTGCATCAACCCCCCACCAACTTCATATTGATTATTTATCCACAGTATAGGTCATCAATATGTAACTCTCGACAACCCTATCAGTATAAATAGCATTGACACATTTTGTGAGAATCATCCTTTCCATCAGTAGAGTTATTTTCTGGCTATGATTGTTTTCTCTAGCTGAACTTGTCATGTATTCTCATTTCTGTTTTGATGATTAATTATTATTGTTAATTAAAACAATATCTCCTATTATGAACCACGTCTTTGAAATCGGAAGAACTTAATCTTTGTACTGGTTCCCTAGAGACAAAGGTTAACCAAATTAATTTCACCCCATCTTCTCTCGAAGATATTGAGCAAACTCTATGTGCCTTGTGAGTCTCATTTTGGAAATGGAAGAAAAGATTTCTCCTCCAGCGGCTTTGGAAACGTTAATAAATCCACAATAAATAAAATCACGTCTAATACCATAACTGGTTTTCCTTGGCATAGGAACTTACAGGCCACATCACGATGCAAAATAGCTTCAGTCTACAAAAGCATTGCTCCTATTTGCTGAATAAACTTGGCTTGGTAAAATTCCTATGTGTAAAGCCATTAATACAATCCTCCTCGACAGAGTTTAATTAAATTGCCTCACCCCATAGTAAATATATTAGGATTAGTCTGATATGTTTTCATCACCAGGAAGATTGCTAGAACCATCTATATACACAGAGATTTTAGATACAATGGTAGTAGCTACACTAGTTGATTTTTTTAGAGGCAGAACAAGGTCTCTTGATGTCCATGGCAGGGTTTTAGAATGAGCCCCAAGGTTACTGAAGCTCAATATGACTGTTAAATAACCAAATTGTAATTGTCTCTTGTCACAATAAAGAAATTGCTCATTCTACCTGGGAAACTACAGCATTAGGGCTCGTTCACATGACCATATTTTTCGTCCAGGTGTGATCCGACAAAACATTGCATTGCACTCGGACTAATGTTATTTTATGGGGCTGTGAACATGTCTGATTTTTTCCCCAGACCGAGTTGGTCTGAGTAAAAAATCACAGCCTGCCCAAGTTGCCTCCAATTATCAGATCGCACTTGGCCATGCACATCTATCATTCAAATCGGACCACACTCAGATGACATCTGAGTATGGTCCAGTTTTCACGGACTGACACAATGGAGAAGATGGAGAATTTTTTTTCCATCTTTTCCACATCCGACAAAATCGGATCACACTCTGATCGTACTCTGGTCAAGCTCTGGTCAGAGCGTGATTAGCATAATCCGACCGATTATTTTGGATAAGAGAAAATATGGTTGTGTGACCCTAGCCTTACCAGCAGCTCAGACACAGAGTTCAATTGTTAGTACAAAGAAAAGTTTGGCAAAGTGTTTTATTATAGTCTGAATATCGTCCTTCCTTACTAGTGCCCCAATTCACCAACCCCTTGTGCCTCCCCTGACTAAGATTGATCTAATTGCTGATTTGATCATTACTAAATATGCAATGAAGGACATTATTAGTCATATTTTTGCTTGAATATACAATGCATTTTCCACATATCCCCAGTCTGTCACCACATATCATACCTGGCATTTTCATATTCACATTATATTCATATTTAGATGAACTGAAGAAGGCAGAAAGTCTAATGACAAACCGATCGTGAAAATAATGAAACGTATTACCCGTGTGTAATTATTAATAAGTATAATAATTTATACGGCAGAGAGTTTTTTTCAGTTAGGTCAGTGCCACAGGGGGTTGATCATGGTGACAGAGGTAAGCAATAAATTTTTTTTTAAAAAAGAAAGAATGATAATTTTATTTTTTTTACCCCGAAAGAACAGATATACAGTGTTTGATTGACAATGTGTGCAGCACATGAAGCCCCTATAGTTCTGTATTGTACATGTCACTTTCAGCAAGGTAAAGAATGCAGCTATCAGGGAAAAAAATAATTTATTGCCAGTTTTGACAAAGCCTTGTGCCCGCTGTATTTGTATGACACACTGCTATGACGGTGCAGGTACCTGCCACACTACCAGCATACTGAATGAACATGCCCTGTGAAGTGCTGTGGTGTATGTTGCCATTTCTAAATAAACATCATTATTCATTCAGTCAGATCAGCATGGTTACATTTCTTTGCAGAAAATATTTCCTTTCATGTATCCCTGAGAAACCTTCCAGTGTATATGAGAGAGGCAGATAGATCAAATAATGCAAATTTCTGTGTCAGCATTAAGATTTGCATCCCCATTGTGCTGTTCTTAGCTGGACGATATTTGCATTGGTGATGAAGACTGGAGCAGAAGGAAATCGGTATTAATAGTTTATTGGCAGTTTAATGTCTTGGCACCTACCCTACCTATGAAATATAATAAACAGGGAGCTGAGTGATGCAGAGCCGCTCAATAACATTTTCAATCAAAACCTTTCAGCAGATTGCAGGGCGACCTTCCTGTAGGACCATTAGCGCTCCCCACTAAAAGGATGACTGTGCTTTAACTCCCTATATGCCAGGGGGAACTGCAAGGTAATTATGGCAGGTCACTTAGGGTCAGTCAAAATTCCTAAAATCAAGATTGATTGTGATATATGGCAGAGTATATTTTATTACGTAGAAATTAGAATTAGGTATCTATTTTTTTCTTCAGCAAAACCTACAATTGTTGATACTAGCACCCATTAAAACTCATATTGCTTCAAGTGAATCTGCACTATTGTGTATTTGTATATATATATACAAATATATAGATATACATTTATATATATATGTATATACAGTACAGACCAAAAGTTTGGACACACCTTCTCATTTAAAGATTTTTCTGTATTTTCTTGACTTTGAAAATTGTACATTCACACTGAAGGCATCAAAACTATGAATTAACACATGTGGAATTATATACTTAACAAAAAAGTGTGAAACAACTGAAAATATCTCTTATATTCTAGGTTCTTCAAAGTAGCCACCTTTTGCTTTGATGACTGCTTTGCACACTCTTGGCATTCTCTTGATGAGCTTCAAGAGGTAGTCACCGGAAATGGTCTTCCAACAATCTTGAAGGAGTTCCCAGAGATGCTTAGCACTTGTTGGCCCTTTTGCCTTCACTCTGCGGTCCAGCTCACCCCAAACCATCTCGATTGGGTTCAGGTCTGGTGACTGTGGAGGCCAGGTCATCTGGCGTAGCACCCCATCACTCTTCTTCTTGGTCAAATAGCCCTTACACAGCCTGGAGGTGTGTTTGGGGTCATTGTCCTGTTGAAAAATAAATGATGGTCCAACTAAACGCAAACCGGATGGAATAGCATGCCCCTGCAAGATGCTGTGGTAGCCATGCTGGTTCAGTATGCCTTCAATTTTGAATAAATCCCCATCAGTGTCACCAGCAAAGCACCCCCACACCATCACACCTCCTCCTCCATGCTTCACGGTGGGAACCAGGCATGTAGAGTCCATCCGTTCACCTTTTCTGCGTCGCACAAAGACAAGGTGGTTGGAACCAAAGATCTCAAATTTGAACTCATCAGACCAAAGCACAGATTTCCACTGGTCTAATGTCCGTTTCTTGTGTTCTTTAGCCCTAACAAGTCTCTTCTGCTTGTTGCCTGTCCTTAGCAGTGGTTTCCTAGCAGCTATTTTACTATGAAGGCCTGCTGCTCAAAGTCTCCTCTTAACAGTTGTTGTAGAGATGTGTCTGCTGCTAGAACTCTGTGTGGCATTGACCTGGTCTCTAATCTGAGCTGCTGTTAACCTGCGATTTCTGAGGCTGGTGACTCGGATAAACTTATCCTCAGAAGCAGAGGTGTCTCTTGGTCTTCCTTTCCTGGGGCGGTTCTCATGTGAGCCAGTTTCTTTGTAGCGCTTGATGGTTTTTGCAACTGTACTTGGGGACACTTTCAAAGTTTTCCCAATTTTTCGCACTGACTGACCTTTATTTCTTAAAGTAATGATGACCACTCGTTTTTTTTTTACTTAGCTGCTTTTTTCTTGCCATAATACAAATTCTAACAGTCTATTCAGTAGGACTGTCAGCTGTGTATCCACCAGACTTCTGCACAACACAACTGATGGTCCCAACCCCATTTATAAGGCAAGAAATCCCACTTATTAAACCTGACAGGGCACACCTGTGAAGTGAAAACCATTTCCGGTGACTACCTCTTGAAGTTCATCAAGAGAATGCCAAGAGTGTGCAAAGCAGTCATCAAAGCAAAAGGTGGCTACTTTGAAGAACCTAGAATATAAGAGATATTTTCAGTTGTTTCACACTTTTTTGTTAAGTATATAATTCCACATGTTTTAATTCATAGTTTTGATGCCTTCAGTGTGAATGTACAATTTTCATAGTCATGAAAATACAGAAAAATCTTTAAATGAGAAGGTGTGTCCAAACTTTTGGTCTGTACTGTATATACACACATATACAGTCTGCTGTAAACTGTACGTATGCTGAATGACTTAATGATCAATGGCAGTGAAGTTAGAATCCCATGTAGCACTCTATTATTACAGCACTCCAAATTGGAGCAATTAAAATAGTTGTATTTAGGAAACTCACTTTAAGCAATTTTCTTGTTTGTTTTCTGGCGTAAAAACATTTTCAAGAATTTCAACATTTCTGCACAACATGACGTTGAGCAAAAATCTAGCGACTTTTGTCGTTTTCACTCCAGTCCTGACCAGTCCTGCCAAAATCACCAAAGCTGTAGTAGGATGGAGACATGGCAACACCTGGTCATCGAACCGGCCAGAAATCGATCAGATCGCTCTCGGCCATGCAAGTCAATGAGTCCGTGAAAACCATCGGACTGCACTCGGATGATCTGAGTGCAGTCACTTTTCACGGACTGACAAAATGTAGAAGATGGAGAAGTTTTTTTTCCATAACTTCCTTATCCGAGAACATCATAGCACACTATATTCACACTCTGATCAAGCTGTGATTAGAGTTTAGTCACAGTGTCATTAACATAATCGGTTCAGTCGAATTAATTTTTCTTTGACTGGAGTAAGATTTCTGGCAAAGCGCACGGAGGCGCACGCCATTTATAAGATGCGTCTGATTGGTACGTGATGTTCATATCTTAAAGAAGCACTCCGATATATAGTTATTTATTAAATGTATATGTGTATATAATGTAGTGTGAGTGTGTTAATATACTCACCTCTTGCTGCTCTCTCTGAGGTCTAGCACCGTTCTGCTTCACTTCTCAGAGTCGCAATTGCGACTTTCCGGATCTATGTGTGAACCGGAAGTCTCTTTTACAGTGAAAGTATATTGGGCCTCATTCTGAGACACGTTCTGACACTCCATAGACTTACATTGTAAAAGTCACTTCTGGGTCACGCCGCACGCAGTGTGACCCGGAGAGTCTGCAGAGGGGTGACGTCACTGAGAAGAGGAGAATAATGGTGCTGGATCCCAGGGAGAGCAGCTGTAGGTGACTATATTCATAAACGCACACTACATTACATGCATATACACACATTTAATATAAAATATAGATGGAAGAGTCTCTTTAATGAATCAGGCTCTTATTCCGGTACCCCCCTTAATTAAGAATGAAGCCTTAATGTCATAGCAATATGCCAGAAGTTTTGACCAGTGGGAGTCTGGATGTTAAGACCCCTGTGAATTACTTTAAAAGTGTCAGAAGTGCTTAGCAGAGTGCTGTCTCTACCTGTTAGTTTAAGACAAGTGCAAAGATGTTCAATGGAGTCCGTCTTCAGCTTCTGAGGAGAGCAGCACTCGATTGAGCACTTCTGCCCCTCAGTTTTAGTAATTGATAGAGGCCTCAGCCCCCAGACCCACACAAAGCAAAATTTCTGAAATGTCTCTTTAACATATCAAAACTTTTGTGAAAGTATAGCTCCACTTTAAAGGAGTTTTCCATTATATTTTTGAAAATGTCCAGAGAGATGGGATTGTTATCAAATTAAAAAATAAGTATTACTTACCAATCCCCCACTTCTCCATCGCCGGTGTTCAAGTGGCATTGCCTAAGATCAGAAGGGAAGAAGTCCATTCATTGTGTGAACATGACCACTGAGGCCAATGACTGACTGCAGGGTCAGGTGACTGATGTACAGGATGTCATGCCACCTGAATTGATGGCATCCTGTCAATCAGTCATCTGGCCCTGCAGCCAATCAGTGTCCTTTGAGGTCAGGTGACTGAATGGATGGGACCTAATCAATTCTGGTCTATGTATAAACCATCAGAGTAGCAGGAATCAGATTGGTAATTAAAATTTTTTGGGGGTTTTAAAGCGATCTGTTCTCTCTGTCAAGTTTGAAAAAAAGTTATGAAAACCCCTTTAAGAGTCTGCTAAAAGTCACTTATCATAAATCAACGCTGTATTAATTGCTAGCAGTTGTCATATCGCTTCAATCTCTAGAAAGTGAACATTATAGCTCGAGCAGTGACCAAAACCGACTTTTTAGAAAGGGTTAATGCACATCAAGTGCCAATAGTGTGGTTTGTGTTTAGCCTCCGTAATTTCTGCATTTAGTTTTTCTAATTTCTCCACCGTGTACCTAGATTACATCTAGATAAGCTACAAAGGCATTCAGGAAGCAATGGGGGCAGGTTGTGGTGCTGTCTCCACTGAGAAACAGCTGCTTGCAGGGTGAATGCAAGAACAAGGGGAATGCCCGAGACTGAACTACTTACAAACTTTTAAGGTCCAATCTTTTCTTTGTGTTAGTTTGAAACAAAGGGCAAAAGGGACAAATGTAGGATTCTCTGTTCGTGACCCCTGTGGCCTCAGTTACCCAAGTCTTCCATAAATTTCAAAGATGCAGAAATGCTTTCTGAAGAAATGATATACTTTAGCATGCGTAAACTGTATTATACTGTACTATGGAAGGCTATATTTGTACAGTCTGCTCGTGTCATTCTGGCTTTAAATAGTCTAAAACTATGTTTGTTCCCATGAGCAAATAATATGCTTAGAATGATTTTGATGACTTTACCAATTCAGTGACCATTTTAAAACATATTTTTAGTGAAAGGGCTTATTAGCGGATTGAGGTCCTCCGCAGATTTCAGGAATCATTCTCCATGTCACAGAGTTCATATCAGTGCCCTCAATTACCAACTTGTAGTGTTTTTTTTTGGGGGGGGGGAGGGAATGAAAGTCATCAGGTCACCACTGGTCACTTGTATGATTATGGTGTGTGAAAACTACCAGCGTGGCATTGAAAAGACCAGGCCAGCTCCTTGTATACCCAAGACGCCTAATGACAGGACTCAGGATGTCCCAGTACACCAGCCAGACTATATGTGTTACAGTGCGGGCAGTGGGAGCAAAGCATTTTAACCAGAGGCCACACTTATGTGAATGACTTCTACCGCCTAAATGACAGGCTGTGATACTTGTGATTCTCCATTGTAATCTTCTTTCTTAAATATGCTGTACACATCTGAAAGGCAGAGATCTGGCATCACATTAGATACGTCTTCTTTTACCCCTTAATCTTCTAATGTCTACAGTAAATCGGACCTGTGGTAGGACTTCAGATCCCGACTAAGACAATTAATGCTATATTTTATATTTTTAGCTTCATTTAGCAAAAACTAAATCATACACTAATATGGCACAAAATTTAATTTACTTTTCTAGCTCTCTATTTAGATACCCTGATCAAGACAGAATGGCATGTTGATATTCCTCTGCCACCAGACATAGGACACATGCACCATCAGCCCTCTAGTTACACTATGGTGTACACAATTACTTTCTACACAATAAAGTGACTTAAGTAAGGGTAATGATAAGAGAAGTATAGTTAGCACATGAATGAAATAAGAGAGGTTCTCATGTTGTTTTCTCTTCTACTTTTGGCAATGTATTTCCTTAGCTACTACTGCAGGGTCAGAATGGTCTACAGGAGTATCTGAGGATCCTCCAGGGAGTCCAGAGAGGTGGGCACTAAATACACCAGCCTAAGGTCTCATGCACACGAACGTATTTTTAATCCAGGTGCGATACGACAAAACACTGGGTCATAGTCAGACTAATGTTATGCTATGGGAGTCTGCACATGTCTGATTTTTCCTTGAACCAGCCAAAAATCACAGCGAGCCTGAGTTGGGTTCAATTATCGGATCACACTCAGCCATGCAAGTCAGTGAGTCCGTGGAAATCATCGGACTGCACTCGGATGACATCCGAGTATGGTCCGATTTTCACGACTGACAAAATGTAGAAGACGGAGAAGTTTTTTTTTCTATCTTCTCTTCATCTGAGAAAATCGTAGCACACTATGATCACACTCTGATTAGAGTTTGATCACAGTGTGAGTAACATAATTGATCTGATTTTCTCAGATGAGACAAAATACAGTCGTGTGACCCTAGCCAAACAGAAATCCATTTGGGAGCTGACTTTGGTAAAATTTACCAGTAGAATATATTCCTATGGGTTAATTTACAAATAACTTATGGATACATAGATAATACGGTTGAAAAAGGAAACCTGTCCATTAAGTTCAGCTGAGGGATGGGAAATGGGATATATGTACAAGAATAAAGCATGATCCAGTCTGTCCCAACATAGCTAATCTTTTCCTCTTGGTCTCAATAGTCAATCCATTGGACCAAACATTCAGAAAAGAACTTTACACATTTACATATTTTTTTCTTTTATTTTCTTTTAAAAAAATATCTGAGCCTTTTTTTGAAACCATCAATGGTTCTCACTATGACCAGCTCTTTAGGTAGACTATTCCATAGATGAGTAGTTCTTATGGTAAAAGAAGACCTGTCTCCTCTGGTGATTGAACCTTGTTTTTTCCAGGATATTCTCTCTTGCCTTTTGAGGGAGTTTTACATGAAACAGCATTTGACCATACTTTTTGTATGGGCCATTTATGTTCCTCTACATGTTAATCATGTCCCCGCTTAAATGTCTCTACTCAACACTAAAATTATTATTAGACCTTATTTATAGCATATCCTATGTTTGCAATGATTGATTCAGAACCATTTCCTATAATAGGTCCAAGGAACCTTGGTCCCCACTACGGTGAGCTTAGCATCACAGCATCATGTGTTTAATGGCGTGGTTGTTGCTCCACTCACGCGACTTTGTGTCATGTACTATGTAAGGTGTCCCATCCATCTAGGTGCCTGAACATGCGCAGCGGGAAGCCTGACCAAATTCATTTATCAAACTGCACCTTTAAGCAGCTCACACTGGTATTGAATAGGGGTGGTATAAGAGGTGACCACTGCCAGTGTGTAGTCAGCACCTGATGAAGGTTTGTGCCAAAACTCGAGTATAGGTTGGCACAATTCCAGCCAGCAAAAGGAGACGTTCATGGGTATGTATGACCCTGTACTGGTCATACCTTATAACATTCATGTCTGTATACATCCATATCATTTAATTTCTGCATGCCATTACTTATGCTATATTTTACCCAGATTTTATCTCTCCGTGTGACTCATTTGCCCTTAAGCATATCTGGTCTATATATTTACTAATAAAGATGATACATCTTTTTACAAATCTTTTGTCCATCAACCCTTTTGTTCTATAGGACTTGTGTTTTATGTAGGTACCGGTATCCACCTAGAACTTGTTGCAATTTATACTAGTTATATTTTTTATGTTATTACATCAACCATCTTATGCTCTGGCAGACACAGACAGGAAGTGGCCCCTGTACAAAAATACTGTAGTATATGCAGCCTTTGCAATCCAATAGCTCATCATAATGCACAGTTCCACGTGGTTTGGCGGCAGAAATGGGCCCCTTTCCTCTTGGGCTCCTGTGTGACTGCACAGGTAGCACCTGCGGTATATTCCCCATTGATCTTATGTGATGATGCGTTTAGACCCACTTGTGCATTTTTTGATCGAGTAGAGTGAGTGTCAATGCACTAAAATGTTGCCCCTAACTTTGAACATTAGTTTGAGGATTTCACAGTTGTGCTCGCAATTGCGTTTAGTAATGCAATGGTCCAAAGTGATTATAGGTCCAATACAGGATATACTTAATGGTAGTTAATCACAGGAAGGTGATTGCCGCTCTATAGTTATTTCTGCAGTTTAAGCCTAATTGCTGTGGCATAACACAGATTTATCATGTTGGGTTCGGTTTTAACCCCTAGTAAACACTGATAGCAATCTATCCTGACACCATCTCCATTTCATAAAAACTTGTTGGAAAGCAATTATTAACCAGTGTTGTGTTATAACAATATACCAGTTGCCATGAGCAATATATATAATATTAAAGGAAAAGTAGACCTAGGGCTGGATAAAATTGAACACATATTTCCATGTCTGACTTCCTACCATTTTGCACGCTCCTATTGATTTTCTCTGACACGCTCTTTTTATATTGAAGAAGGTGGTTTTATTTTCTTCCCTCTGATAGAACCCGCAAGGAGAAATAGTAACGAAAAAAGAATAGCAAAGTAATATTAAACCTGCCTGAAGTAAAAATGTAATGTAACACCTGTACTCAACAATTTCTGCTTGTAAATATATATATACTTCTATTTAATAATACACAGACTCTCACGGGTATTTGACCTCCAAAGTTAGAGAATCGCAGCGATTAACCAAGCTCTTACATGGATTTTTCAACTTTCTTCACTGCAGCGATAGACGTGAAGTTTGTTATGATTGTTTGTGTTCCAACAGTTATGTTTTAATTAAAAGAGATTCTTCTAAGCACCGATGGAGGTTCATATACCATATCTGCCATAAGGTATGGCTACTACATGTCAGCCTGATTAATTTACTTCTAGAACAAAAACAATATAGCTACATTATTTATATGCACTATTGCTTTTACATATTTACTTACAGCAGGGTATTTGTTTATTTTGTTTCTTTCTTGGGTTTTGTCTGTCTGTTTAATGGCCAGTGTGAACATGCTCCTATTTTGCATGCATACTCCAATTCATTTTTTTTTTAGTTTTACTTTCTGTAATGAGTATAGACAAGTCCCTGGCATTCCATCACATTGGTAAGGGGTCTATGCTCCACTACCCCTTTATTCTGCATGTCTAAAAAGCTGCATTAATACCCGGCCTGTTACTCATTATGTGGGCCCAGTTCTTTGGTGCATACCTTGCGTTCATGTTTTGTATATTGAAAAGGTTGATACAGTGCTACCTCTCCATAAGCTCCATGTACTTATCTGTGAGAAGCCATCAACAGTAAATGCAGTCATACTTGTCCACTATAGATCTGTGTATTTTATTTCATATCTATACATAACCTCACATTATCAACACATTTGTCAAATATTCTGTCCTAACCTGATAAGTATGATGAATGTGAAATGTATGTAAAATATTAGACACTGGCCAATAACTTGTTTTTTTTTAATGGCTGGAAAATCCCTTTAAGACTGTCCAAAGTACTGCATTTCTTCTATTCATAAAGTATGTAGTCTGAAAGTAAAACCATTATGTGGCTTTAGATCAATTATACATAAAAATAACAACAGATTCTGATTCCTGCTTTTATTGAGGGTGGCATATTTCCCCAGACGACCACCATGACGTGTGTCAATGTAGACAAAATCTTTTAGGGAATGACCATTTATGATTGATGTCTAGCCAAAACCAAGTACAATTTAGGAGTCACAAAACTAAAAGCTTTCCAGACATTGGTTTTGCTGGACACGCACATTCTTGGTCACCTGAACTGTACTCATATGCTCCCGTCGGAAACAATGGGAAATGTCTCGGAGGGATTGGTCACACAATGTGTCAGTAACCCCTTCAAGCTCCTTTTTAATTCCTTGTCTGATAGAAAAATACCACTAAACTAGTGCTTATTACATGTAATCCAGATCACTGCCATAATGATACACTACATTATATACTTTCTTAAACTCGTTCATTCAATATCTCACTTCCTTCCCTGCAGGCAGTGACCATTATATTTTACACATGGGTTCCAGCTGGTTTCCATTCTCCCCTTCAAAACATATTTGAACACACAGAGATTGAAGGCGAGACGCTTTATCTAATGTAGTCAACTTTTAGCAAACAAGCCGATACTCTTTCCTACTCACATGTTTTATTAATAGTGGTTGATTATATCAGAGAATGAGTACAATACTTCTTTGGCAAGTAGGTTTTTATGTGCTGTGCTCTACTGGAATGCCTCAGTTCTTAAACAGTAGTTTAGAAAAAAGCAATTAGCTCATACAAGGTACTAAAGGCAGCATCATTTAAGTAGATAAAATATGCCAATATACCATATACATATATACAGCTATATATATATATATATATATATATATATATATATATACATATATATATATGTACAGTATGTTCATAGATAGTATGCAATATATTGTAGATAATATGAGATAGATTAATGGTTTAAAAACAAAATCCAGATAGATAGATAGATAATCTTCAAAGGTGGCCCAGGGCATTGCTACAATAAAAAAATGTACAAAAAACATACTCACCTACGTGACCACTGCCGCTCCTCCTTACTGCTCCAGGTGTCCTCTGTCAGTCTCCTGACCATCTTTTGCAGCAGATGGCATCAAGTCATCACTGCAGCCAATCAGGGATCACTGATTGGCAGCATCAGTGTCGTGCTGTCAACAGAAGAAACCAGAAGACCAGTAGGATACACTGGCAGCAGTAGTTTAGAGTGGATGCCTATTTAAACATTTTTTTTAAATAGTAGACAACCCCAGTAAAATATATAGGGCCTTTTATGCCGATTGTAATCACAAGCACGCTGGCTTACTCCTCCTAATAGATATTTGGTGCATAGTAGGAAGCCCATTTCCTATAGACCAAAATCTTAAGCTATATTTTCTTTCAATTTGTGGTGTAAATTATATTAAATCCATTGGGTAAATCCTTTGCGGTGGCCCCTACTGTCATTCTAAGCTTAACCACTGTTTTAGAAAAGAGGCTAAGGCAGCATTAAAATAGTAAAAAAAAAATATATTTTTTGAGAAGTGTATGGCCACAATTATAATCCAGGATCCTTCATATACATCTCCTTATTAGTTTATAAGTATGTTTGAATTTAGATGTATGTTTTGAGCAAAATTAATAGAACTGTCTAGAAATTTAAGTATATAAAACCATGTTATCATCTAATTACGTATATATGAGCATAAGTGTAAAATGATATTTTCTTTTAACAGGTACTACTAGGACAACAAGTCCAGCAAGCCAAAGAGAGCTCACCTCCAAAAGAAGAGGCCCCGCCAGTCCAACCTCCATCAGAGGACAGTTGTACCAAAAAGCCAAGGTCTCGAACCAAAATCTCATTAGAAGCACTAGGCATCTTACAGAGCTTCATCCATGATGTGGGCCTCTACCCTGACCAAGAAGCCATCCACACACTGTCAGCTCAACTAGATCTGCCTAAACATACCATTATCAAATTTTTTCAGAACCAGCGTTATCACGTCAAACATCATGGAATACTCAAAGAGCATCTGGGCATTGCAGTGGATGTGGCAGAATACAAAGATGACGAGCTTCTGACAGAATCGGAGGAGAACGATAGCGAAGAAAGCATGGAGGAAATGTATACAGTAGAACAGAGTGACGAAAGCAGTGGTAATGCCAAGGCTAATTTATCCGAGGTGGATCAGAGATAATAAAACCTACCAACAACAAAAATACAACAGCAATACAGTTGTGCAAAGGAAAATCACTTTTATTACTCGTAACGTTCTATCTCCGCAGTGAGAGAGAGGAACACAGAGTTTTTGGCATTGCTCTCTTGAAAACTTGCCTTGACACTTGAGTGTACTGACATCTGACTGGAAGAGAACTAGTAAAAAAAACTATATCTTCAATCATCTTGCACTTACAGTGATGATTTAAGTAAATTACAGGACCTCAAGATTGATAAAATCAATGAAGGAAAGTATTTATATATCTATGTATACATATATGTATATTTATATATGCATATGTGTATATACATGCATATATGTGTGTTCCCACGTGGTACACATACTAGACGTATAGTATGTCTACAAGCACATGCACACGTACTGATGATGCATGGGAAGCAAACATTTCATTCCTAAAACAGACTGTGAAATGAATTCCTATCATAAAAGACTGGGCTACGTACCACTTTGCAGTGAGAAGCATTAGGTTTCCTCCTTAACAGACTGCCTGCTCTCATGGAGTGGTTATTTTTTTTTCTATGTTTCTTTTATTTTTCTTGTGTTTATTCTTGATTTATGTTTTTTTTTTCTTAGTCTCTGCTTTTGTTCTGGCCGCATGGTGGATAACTTTTATTTAAAGGTATGTGTTTGGAAGTAAAACTTTAAAAATGCAATAAAAATATATAATATTACAAAAGCATCAAAATGTTGTTAATGCCTAAACAGCAGCGACAGTGGTGTAAAACGTCTTTCTGTACTGTAAGCAGCAGCGGGGGAGTTGTTCTGTTCACTGTCGTTGAAGTGATGAAAATCATAGTAAAATGACACTTTATATCATTCACTTTCTCTTAAAAGTATTAATTTTACTTATTTTTACAAATACAATTACTTCATTTAAAGGGTTTTTGTCACTATGTAATATAATGAGAATCGGTCACATAAAATGCAGCCTGCATATTATAAAGCAGGATTTGTCGAATATATTTACAGCGGGTGAAATAAGTATTGAACACGTCACCAATTTTCTAAGTAAATATATTTCTAAAGATGCTATTGACAGGCAATTCTCACCAGATGTTGATAACAACCCATTCAATCCACACAGACAAAGAAATCAAACCATAGATGTCCAAAAATTATGTGTAATAAGGAGAAATTACATAGGGAAAAAGTATTGAAGACATGAAGAAAGAGAGGTTCAAAAAGCCATGGAAAGTCATGGCACCAGCTGAAATCTATAAGTATTGAGTGCAATGAGAGGATTCACAAGTCTGCAGTCACATAGAGTGACTGCAGACTTGTAGCCTAGGGCCGAACAACCCCTTTAATACTTAGCAAATCGTTTTCACATACGGCAAGGAACCCCACTTCTTGAGAGTCTATAGTGCTACTGGCATCTTAAAAAGGCTGAATAACTTGTGGTAAGTGCTAGGTGACTCTAGGGTAAGTTAGATTTTGTTCCTGCATTGTATTTTCACCTGCTGCATCCAACAATTAAAGGGGTTGTCCGGTCAAAAGTGATAAATCTTCAGTCATTCTGTGTGACTGCAGACTTATGAATTCCCCCAGCGCAGGCACTGGATTCACCGGTATGAGACCTGGTAATGGAGGGTATGTACAGTACAGACCAAAAGTTTGGACACACCTTCTCATTTAAAGATTTTTCTGTATTTTCATGACTTTGAAAAGACTACCTCTTGAAGCTCATCAAGAGAATGCCAAGAGTGTGCAAAGCAGTCATCAAAGCAAAAGGTGGCTACTTTGAAGTACCTAGAATATAAGACATATTTTCAGTTGTTTCACACTTTTTTGTTAAGTATATAATTCCACATGTGTTAATTCATAGTTTTGATGCCTTCAGTGTGAATGTACAATTTTCAAAGTCATGAAAATACAGAAAAATCTTTAAATGAGAAGGTGTGTCCAAACTTTTGGTCTGTACTGTATGTGTTATACATACCCACGGCCAGTGGGCACGGCCTCACTCTCCATACACTTGTATTGAGCGAGGTCGCGCCTTCTAGTTGGATGTGCCCACTGGCCATCCACGTCACTAGACGGGGCATGGTCTCGCTCCATACAAGTGTATGGAGCGAAGCAGGGCTGAATGACCGGGGATTTGTATAATGCATACATAGCCTCCGGTCCCGGGTCTCATACCGGTGAATCCTCGCAGCACACAGTGCCTGCGCTTGGGGGATTCATAAGTCTGCAGTCACACAGAGTGACTGCAGACTTATCACTTTTGACTGGGCAACCCTTTTAACCATTAGGCCACGTACACACGTTGAATATTTGATGAGTTTTTTTATTTCAGTATTTGTAAGTCAAAACCAGGAGTGGGTGATAAATACAGAAGTGGTGACGTGTTTCTCTTATACTTTTCCTCTGATTGTTCCACTCCTGGTTTTAGATTACAAATACTGATGTAAAAAACTGACCAAATACTCAACGTATGAACGTGGCCTTATTAGGACATTCAAACACTCTAAGGTCACATTCACACGTTCAGTATTTGGTCAGTATTTTACCTCAGTATTTGCAAGCCAAAACTAGGAGTGGGAACAATCAGATGAAAAGTATAATAGAAACACGTCACCACTTCTCCATTTTTTCCCACTCCTGGTTTTGGCTTACAAATACTGGAGGTATAAAACTGATCAAATACTCAACGTGTTCACGTGGCCTTAGGTATTAAATTTGCCTCCTTCAGCATCAGGTTTTTCTCAATTAGTTGCTTGAAAGCACAAATGATTCCATAATATGTGGTCACATAGTTGCTTTCTTAATAAACTTAAAAAATTATTTCAGGTAAAAAAAAATTCCTGTCAAATGTCATATATTCTAAAAAGTCAAAACAAAGGGAGGTTCAAAATGTCTGTACTGTCTTTTTGGCTAAAGAAACTGGGTATTATGCAATTGGTGCTTAAAAAAAAAAAAAAAACAAAGACCAAAGACAACTTTCCTTGCAAAAATTATCCCTCTCACGGCTACATCAGTGAAAAACTGAAAAAAATCTTGGCTCTAGGAATGTGACAGTGAAAAAAAATAAGAAAATTGATTGGTTCCTAAGGCCCAAAATAGATCTGTTCTTAATGAGTTAAAGATTTTGGGCACCTGTAGTAGTGGTGTAGGTGATAGTCTGTCCCTGATACTAGAAAGGGTTCAAAGCATGTTCCCAAAGTTAGAACCCTCTGGGGCTGCAGTTTGGCCAGGTAGGGTTAGCCGGCCCAGTAGAGGGAGGGAGAACTCAGTGCTAGTGTCAAGTGTAGGAAGCGAGCTCAGTCAGTAGTGTGCAGTACTGCAGAAAGTTGGCAGGCTCTGTAAGGGCTGCTAAGGTAGATATAGGCCTAGTATCCCGAGCAGTGGATCACCAGAGAATCTCTCCACAAGAGTCGCTTTAGCCAGCCTGGGGAACCTCAAAAAAGTCCTCAAGTTCTAGGAGATGGAGTGAATTGGGATCCAGATATACTCTCGTTGGTGAGTAAGAGTCTCTAGGGCTAGAGAAGAAAGCAACAGAGATGCTTCACCTAGATTGGGAACCAGGGCTGAAGTTGTATCCGGTACCTGTGGGAAAGATGAGAACCCGTTGATCCTTATCCTTGCCAGTTACCAAGGAAAATTCTGGTTGTTTTTATGAACTCTGTGTCCTCTGAATTGATTGCTGCCCTGGTTCCAGAAGAGGAATTCCTGGAGTCAGAAGAGGCCGGCTGGCCAGTAGAAAATAAGAAACACCACGTACACTGCAGCACACCAGAGCGAGGACATACTTTGTCTGTAGAGTGCCAAAGTGAGCATGGGCTACAGCTCGCCCATGACTACCTTGTTTGGGCACCTTCCATTTGGCATAGTCGGCAGGATGCGAGCTCCTTATAGCACAGATGGAAGAGTGCTGGAAGACATTTCGCCCAAGATGATGGCCAGGAGCATGGACTTCCAGATGGCGGCGGTGAAGAAAAGGAGTAGAACCGCCTATTGTTTGTGTGGACAGCACCCGAGTGCGCGAAAATGTGTCCAGCCTCCATGAGTTCCGGCCCAAAGAAGAATGGGTCCAACAGCCAAGATCCATCCTGAAATGGGAGGTATGTTGATGAAGTGGGTGCGGTGCAGAGTAAGGCCCAACCCAGTGAGCGGAAGCGCACCACGGAAGGATGCGCAGCTGAAGGCGGAGCTACAGAGAGTGAAGCATGATGCAACGGTCGCATCAGAAGATTGGCCAGAAGGAGGTGAAGTCGGGTGCACAGGACGCACGTCACTGGTAAGCCACCAGCGCCATTTTCTGTCTTGTGTACAAGGGGGTGAAGTAGCAGAACTTTGGAGAAGATGGCGTCCTGCGAACCAGATTGCCCGATAGAGGTGAGCGATGAAGAGGAGATGCCGGAGATCATTACCCCAGGGGCCGCAGCTGGAAGCTACCGAACAACGGGTGCCGCCCATGGACCACCACCACTACCACCGGTTACCATACAGTGAACGACTATGCCACAACCAGATGCTGGCCTACTCACGCACGAGCTCTGGGTGATGTGCTGGAGCTGGATGCCGGGCAGCGACACCCCTTCGGCCGGGGGAGGAGAAAACCCAGGCGGTTCCTCTCTCTCACTGCCACAACATATGCAAGATCCTGGCCCTATCGGCCTGACAACGAGGGCATTCAAAAGTCTGTCTCAGTCTTGCTCTATATAGTCTTTCAGGGGTCCTGTATACTCTATGGAGCACATATATTTGTGAGAGTCTACCTGGCTCACTCAGTGACAATTGGGGGTATGTATTCCATAATCGCCTCCCACTTATCCTCTTCTATCGGTCCCAATTTGCCTTCCCACTTTTCTTTAGCCTTAATCGGGTAGTTGATTAAAAAGGTGTGCATTAAGTCCTTATAAATACCTGACATAACTCCTTTTGTTCCCCCATCACCATCATTACACACATAGTCCACCAATATGTCTTTTTGGAGCCTCATAGAAACTGTCTTACCCTGTGCTATGTAAGCGTGACAGAACTGTCTATACTGGAATCTATAGCTCTCAGATAACTCATATTCCTCCTGTATTTTCTCAAAAGTCACTAGTCCTCGCGAGTCCTGTAATTGGGCATGTATTGAATTCCTTTCCTCGTCAAGTTTTTAAATTCCCCCATTTTGTCTCCGGCAGTTTTTCATTTTGCCATATAGGGGAATAATTTGTGAGGGCCTCCACTCCCCTAATCCTTTTAATCTCCTCCCATACCTTATGTATCAGGGCCAGAGTGACAGTCCCAGTTTCCTAAAACTACCTGCCTCCAGTCTTTGAACCAATGAATCTCTCCCCAGTAC
This sequence comes from Phyllobates terribilis, assembly GCF_046119375.1. Lineage (NCBI taxonomy): Eukaryota > Metazoa > Chordata > Amphibia > Anura > Dendrobatidae > Phyllobates > Phyllobates terribilis. Next base: position 62,437,934 of record NW_027362769.1, on the reverse strand, counting down.
CCGAGTCAATATCCGCCACACCAAACCCGTTCCCTCTGTCTCTCTCCACCCCCTCAGCTGTTGACCTTGAACTGCTAGATAGTAGATCCACGGGCTCGGGTGTGCCTGCCCCCCATCTTTGGGCCTCTGTAATATTTACAATCTAATCCTGGGTTGTTATTTCCCCCATACAAGATCCCTAAATATAGAATTGATTGTATGGAACCACTGTTTAGGTAACCATATGGGGGCATTGTGCAGCACGTACAGCACCTGGGGCATCAGCACCATTTTAATCAGGTTTGTCCTTCCCCCACTTTGCTTCTGATCTTACCAAGTAAGATTCAGGTCTATATAGCTCGAGAGCTGGAGCGATACCTGAATGCCCAGGTACTTGAACTACCGCACAACCAACCTACTACCATCCTCCTCTATCCTAAGGTCTTCACCACTATCGTCCACAGCTAGAATGTTGGATTTCTCCCAATTAATTTCCAGGCCCGACATAGCCCCAAATCTCCCAAGGATGCTCATCACATCCCGCAAGGACTCATCAGGGTCTTCCAGGAAAAGAAGCACATCATCTGCATATAAAGCTATTTTTTCCTCTATAGATCCATATTTATACCCCTTGACCAAGGCAGCCTTTCTAATTGTCTGCGCCAAGGGCTCCACTGCCAACGCAAAAAGCAGTGGAGACAGCGGACACTCCTGTCTGGTCCCCCTATGAAGAGCGAATTGTCTGGATGTCTGCCCATTAACCCTGACCCTAGCAGTCGGGGATGTGTACAACAGCCGCATCCACGATATGAAGGTTGGTCCAAATCCCAAGCACTCCAACACCTTCCAAAGATAACTCCATTCGACGCTGGCGAATGCTTTACGTGCATCCAACGACACTACCACCCTACGACCCCCGTTATCCGACGGCAGCTGCAGATTAAGGAAAAGTCTACGTATATTTATTGCTGTAGTCCTATCCGGCATAAATCCAGATTGATTGGGGTGGATAAGATCTTGCACCACACTCACCAATCGGTTGGCCATAATTTTGGCCAGAATTTTTACATCCACCATCAGTAACGAAATGGGCCTGTAGGACTCTGCCAGCTTCAGGTCTCTACCTTCGTTAGGGATGACCACTACTACAGCCTCCCTCATGGACAACGGCAATGCACCACATTCCAAAGCCTCCTCGAATACCGCCTTTAGTCTAGGTGCTACCATCTTAACCAACTGTTTATAGATCTCACCCGGGAGTCCGTCCGCCCCTGGAGCCCTATTATTTGTCAAAGACATTATAGCTGTTTCAACCTCCTCCTGTGTTACAGGCTCTTCCAGTCTCCTCCTGTCACTCTCTGCAATCCTAGGGAGTCCCGCCGCCCCAAGAAACCCTTCCATCTCTCCTGATTCAGAGCAATATAGCTGCTCATAAAACCGTCAAAAATCTTCCAGTATATCCTCCGTATCCACCACCTCCGTCCCCTCTTCTGTCTTCAGCTTGTATACAAATGAGGATTCTGTAACATACCTGGCGGCGTCCTTGCATAGTGGTCCATCTCCCACTGTGCAAGAGCGCGCACTTGATCTCCAGTCCAGTTTGCTAGCCTGGCTTCCCTCTATGCTGTCTGTTTGCCTCTGTGTCTGCTGCTTAAGGGCGGCGCCCGATCACTTTCTGCTTTTTGTACCTGCTGCAGACACACCCCTTGTGCGTCCTCAGCCTATTGCTGTCTGCTATCTGGTATTTAACCCAGCTGCTCCAATGAATCCCTGCCTGAGCATTGTGTTCTGTCAGTTGACCTTTGGTCACTGATATGCCAGGTCCCGTTTATGTTTCCTGCCTTCGGTATCAGTTCCCGTGTCTGAACTGTGTCCTGTCTGTATTATCTTCTAGCCTGTTGTCTTCTGCCTATCCTGGAGGCTGTATTTCCAGGCCTGTGTGAACTCGCTCCTGCCTGTTCGTTCCGCCTTCTAGGGGCCGCATACCTAGACCCGCTCCTGTATCTTGCTGCTGTGTCTGTTCTTGTCTGAATACTCTCCTAGCCTGTTTTGTTTTTCTCTATGTCCGTACTTTCCCTTTTTCTGCAGAGTCTGAACTCGTACCTAACTCCTGCTCGTTGTCACTGTACTTCCGTTTGTGAGTTTGTGGTCCACTCGCTACTTCTCTGCAAGTACCCAGTGTGTATCTGGTTCTGCCTTTCCCTTCTAGTCTGTTCCGTGTGAACAGAGCCCTGTCTCTACCGCGTTTTTCGCTCTGCTCAGCTCTGTCCACCGCGTCTGCGGTTTTCGCTCTGCTCAGCTCTGTCCACCACGTCTGCGGTTTTCGCTTTTCTCAGCTCTGTCCACCGCGTCTGCGGTTTTTCGCTTTGCTCAGCTCTGTCCACCGCGTCTGCGGTTTTCGCTTTGCTCAGCTCTGTCCACCACGTCTGCGGTTTTCGCTTTGTTCAGCTCTGTCCACCGCGTCTGCGGTTTTCGCTTTGCTCAGCTCTGTCCACCGCGTCTGCGGTTTTCGCTTTGCTCAGCTCTGTCCACCACGTCTGCGGTTTTCGCTTTGCTCAGCTCTGTCCACCGCGTTTGCGGTTTTCGCTTTGCTCAGCTCTGTCCACCGCGTCTGCGGTTTTCGCTTTGCTCAGCTCTGTCCACCGCGTCTGCGGTTTTCGCTTTGCTCAGCCCTGCCCACCGCGTCTGCGGTTTTCGCTTTGCTCTGCCCTGTCCACCGCGTCTGCGGTTTTCGCTTTGCTCTGCCCTGTCCACCCCGTCTGCGGTTTCGAATTTGTCTCCCAGTCTGTACTGGACCCTACCCAGCCTGTGCTCTAGTCTGCCTGTTCCTGTATTCCCCGGTGTGGGTCAACAGCCGTGTCCGGAGTCTGACCTGGAGTAGACCCTGGTCCCTCTGCTCGGTTCCTCCCTGGTGAACTGGCGTCGTATGCCGTCGTGCGACCTTGGTCGGATCGGGCAGATACTTAGTTACGCCCCTCCAGGCACTCTCCGGTTCATGGCACAGTGGAATCACTACATAAACACGCACACGCCAGTCAGTCCGGGCGTGTGCATTACTGCATGCTCAGGCCATGGTTCCCGTTGAGCCCCACAGCCTTCGCTCTCTGAGACGTTTTCCAGCGAATACGTGCATTAAAAATAAATAAAAAAAAGTATATTTATTTGTTTATTTATTTTTTCTTTAGCTAAGTTCCAGGTGAATTACGCACCCGTCCAGATGGATCTTTCTGCACTCGTTCCTGCGATCCGCCACGGTACTATGGGGATCCAAGACAGAGTCGTGCATTTGTGGAGCAATGCATGCTACACTTTAAGGCCTACCATCTCTATTTTCCTTCCGATTGGGCTAAAGTGGCTTTTATGATTGACTACCTAGCGGGTGATGCCTTGAAATGGGTCACCCCCCTATGGGAAGCATGGGATCCTGTCGTCCTTGACCTGCAGGCCTTCCTGGTGGCCTTTCGTATGGTCTTTGAGGACCCTAACCCTGAAGCCCCTGCTAAAGCTTCACTTCCCAATATCCCTGAGCAGGCCCGACCGGTAATGTGTGTGGGTAGCGCACTAGTCCTCCTGCCTGAAGAGACTACTGCCCACCCAGAATCCACACAGGATGACTACGCTCTCCGGAATACTTCTCACAACCTCAAGAGGCAGTCCAGACGTGCTAGGCGTAGAGGCAAGCCGTCACGCCAAGGTCTGTTCTCCCAAAGACCTCCTGATTCCAACCTTGAGGTTCCTGCTGAAGCTTCATTTCCCGGTATCCCGGAGCAGCCTCAACGGGTAATGTGCGTGGGTAGCGCACCAGTTCTCCTGCCCGAAGAGACTACTGCCTACCCAGAATCCACACAGGAGGACTTCCTGCACCCGGTATCTGATACTTCACCCACTTTAACCGGTGAGCCTGTCCAAGGGTGCTCTGAAGCAGTGATTACCTCCGAGTCTGTGCATCTCTACTACCTGGCGGAGGACCCCCTGTTGCCTCCTGAATCCTCCGGGATACCACATGATGACAAATGGAGAGAGACTTCCCTACACCCGGTATCCGATACTTCGTCTGCTCCGTCCTGTGAGCCTGACAATGGGTACCTCAAAGCGGTAGTTAACCCCAAGTCTCTACTCCCCTCCGACCAGGCGGAGGACCTCCAGTTGTCTCCAGAACCCTTCGGGGTGCTACCTGGTAGCGAATGGACAGAGCCTTCCCTATACTCTGCACCTGATACCTCGCCCGCTTCGTCCAGTGAGTCCGACTTAGTGTTCTCCGAAGCAGAGGTTACCCTTGAGTCTCTACACCCCTCCGACCAGGCGGAGGACCTCCAGTTGTCTCCTGAACCCTTCGGGGTGCTACCTGATAGCGAATGGACAGAGACTCTCCTATACTCGGTACCTAATACCTCGGCTGCTTCATCCAGTGAGTCTGAACAAGTGTACTCCGAAGCAGAGGTTATCCCCGAGTATCTACACCCCTCCGACCAGGCGGAGGACCTCCAGTTGTCTCCTGAACCCTTCGGGGTGCTACCTGATAGCGAATGGACAGAGACTCTCCTATGCTCGGTACCTAATACCTCGGCTGCTTCATCCAGTGAGTCTAAACAAGTGTACTCCGAAGCAGAGGTTATCCCCGAGTATCCAAACCCCTCCGACCAGGCGGAGGACCTCCAGTTGTCTCCTGAACCCTTCGGGGTGCTACCTGATAGCGAATGGACAGAGACTCTCCTATACTCGGTACCTGATACCTCGCCCGCTTCTTCCAGTGAGTCCGACCTAGTGTACTCCGAAGCAGAGGTTACCCCCGAGTCTCTGCACTCTTCCGACCCGGCGGAGGACCCCCAGTTGTTTCCTGAATCCTCCGGGGTACCACCTGATAACAAAGAGACAGTGACTTTTCTACACCTTGTACCTGATACCTCGCCCATTTCATCCTGTGAGCTTGACAAGATGTACCCCGAAGCAGAGGTTACCCCCGAGTCTCTGCACCCCTCTAACCCGTCGGAGGGCTTTCAGTTGTCTCCTGAACCCTCTGGGGTGCTACCTGATAATAAGTGGAGAGAGACTTCCTTGTGTGCTATTCCTGGTACTCCACCCGTTTCGTCTGTTGCTGAGGATGGCTGGATAGGAGGTAGCATCCTAGCTACCCAGAGGAGACCAGTTTTTCCGGTGGACAGTGGAAGTGATCTCCTTGAAGTAAAGGATTGGCCCTCGAATTCCCTGCGGAACATTCTGGCAGGCCTGAAGAAGAGGGGGCGTAAGGGGGGGTACTGTAACATACCTGGCGGCGTCCTTGCATAGTGGTCCATCTCCCACTGTGCAAGAGCGCGCACTTGATCTCCAGTCCAGTTTGCTAGCCTGGCTTCCCTCCATGCTGTCTGTTTGCCTCTGTGTCTGCTGCTTAAGGGCGGCGCCCGATCACTTCCTGCTTTTTGTACCTGCTGCAGACACACCCCTTGTGCGTCCTCAGCCTATTGCTGTCTGCTATCTGGTATTTAACCCAGCTGCTCCAATGAATCCCTGCCTGAGCATTATGTTCTGTCAGTTGGCCTTTGGTCACTGATATGCCAGGTCCCGTTTATGTTTCCTGCCTTCGGTATCAGTTCCCGTGTCTGAACTGTGTCCTGTCTGTATTATCTTCTAGCCTGTTGTCTTCTGCCTATCCTGGAGGCTGTATTTCCAGGCCTGTGTGAACTCGCTCCTGCCTGTTCGTTCCGCCTTCTAGGGGCCGCATACCTAGACCCGCTCCTGTATCTTGCTGCTGTGTCTGTTCTTATCTGAATACTCTCCTAGCCTGTTTTGTTTTTCTCTATGTCCGTACTTTCCCTTTTTCTGCAGAGTCTGAACTCGTACCTAACTCCTGCTCGTTGTCACTGTACTTCCGTTTGTGAGTTTGTGGTCCACTCGCTACTTCTCTGCAAGTACCGAGTGGGTATCTGGTTCTGCCTTTCCCTTCTAGTCTGTTCCGTGTGAACAGAGCCCTGTCTCTACTGCGGTTTTCGCTCTGTTCAGCTCTGTCCACCGCATCTGCGGTGTTCGCTCTGCTCAGCTCTGTCCACCGCATCTGCGGTTTTCGCTTGCTCAGCTCTGTCCACCGCATCTGCGGTTTTCGCTTTGCTCAGCTCTGTCCACCGCATCTGCGGTTTTCGCTTTGCTCAGCTCTGTCCACCTCGTCTGCGGTTTTCGCTTTGCTCAGCTCTGTCCACCGCGTCTGCGGTTTTCGCTTTGCTCAGCTCTGTCCACCGCGTCTGCGGTTTTTGCTTTGCTCAGCTCTGTCCACCGCGTCTGCGGTTTTCGCTTTGCTCAGCTCTGTCCACCGCGTCTGCGGTTTTCTCTTTGCTCAGCTCTGTCCACCGCGTCTGCGGTTTTCGCTTTGCTCAGCTCTGTCCACCGCATCTGCGGTTTTCGCTTTGCTTAGCTCTGTCCACCGCGTCTGCGGTTTTCGCTTTGCTCAGCTCTGTCCACCGCGTCTGCGGTTTTCGCTTTGCTCAGCTCTGTCCACCGCATCTGCGGTTTTCGCTTTGCTCAGCCCTGTCCACCGCGTCTGCGGTTTTCGCTTTGCTCAGCCCTGTCCACCGCGTCTGCGGTTTTCGCTTCGCTCTGCCCTGTCCACCGCGTCTGCGGTTTCGAATTTGTCTCCCAGTCTGTACTGGACCCTACCCAGCCTGTGCTCTAGTCTGCCTGTTCCTGTATTCCCCGGTGTGGGTCAACAGCCGTGTCCGGAGTCTGACCTGGAGTAGACCCTGGTCCCTCTGCTCGGTTCCTCCTTGGTGCACTGGCGTCGTATGCCGTCGTGCGACCTTGGTCGGATCGGGCAGATACTTAGTTACGCCCCTCCAGGCACTCTCCGGTTCATGGCACAGTGGAATCACTACATAAACACGCACACGCCAGTCAGTCCGGGCGTGTGCATTACAGATTCCCTCTGTGCTGCCGCCACTACTGATAGCAAATGTCCCACCCTTTCACCCTTATCGTAGAATTGTGTCTTCTGGAAAGCTCTTGTACTCTTTAATCTGTTTATATATAGTTCGTTGACTCCCTTCTGAGCTTCCTTGAGCCCGTTCTGAATCTCTACTGAGAGGTTCACTATCAGTTCTCTTTCCACCTTTTCTAAAGCCTCCATCACTGCCCTGTCTTTCGATCTAGTTTTAGACTTACATCTAGAAATTTCTCGAAACAGAAGACCCCTCAAATATGCCTTCATGGCATCCCACACCACTTGCCTATCAGCACTACCTTCATTGATCTGCCAATATTCGTCTAACTCCCCCTTTATTGCTTCCATATTAATATGTTCCAGCCATAGTGGATGGAGCCTCCACCTGCACCCCTGTCTTGATCTCCCCCCCGTCTTTTTAATAAGCAGCTTCAGAGGTTTATGGTCCGAGACCACTCTCGGGAGGTATTCCACTCCACAAATCAATTGTGTCAACAATTCATTACCCAGCACCAAATCAATTCACGAGAGAGATCAATGAGTAGCCGAGTAGCAGGAGTAACACACCACATCCTCATTCTTTACCCTCCACAGGTCTACCATTCCAAGCTCTTTCACATAGTCCCCAAATGATGTCAGTTTCCAGCCACCTTTTTCTATTCCCTGTTTATGCCTATCCCATCCTTCATCCATCACATTATTAAAGTCACCAATAATTAATAACGGTAGTCCCATATCCCTTTTGTACAATTTTATCACCTCCTTCTTCCCCGAATACGGAGTTGGTATGTACATGGCCACTATACATAACAATTGTTCATAAATTTTACAGATTACAAAAATGTATCGGTCTTCACTGTCGATATGGCTTTCAATTTCCTCAAAGGGTGCTGACGCTCCCACCAACAACGAGACCCCCCTGGCATATGAGGAGTACGTGGAGTGATATGTCCTCCCAATCCATCTTCTCTTCAACACCTCCACTTTCTCCTTAATCAAATGTGTCTCTTGAAGACATATCACATCCGGTCCCTCCTTCCTAATATAGTCCATAATCACTGGTCTTCGTGTTCCATCAAACAATCCCCTCACATTCCAATTAAGAATTTGAATCATATCACCCACCATATTTCCCTTTACGTATACATTCCCAATCCGGTAGAAGACAATATTTCTCCCAAGAACCTCTAGAACCAACCCATAGCCTGAAGGGCCTCTCCTCTCCCACCCTGAAGGGCCTCCCCCCTCCCACCCTCTCCCTCCTCACTGTTGTTGAACATAACAAACCATTACCAAAGACTCCCAATGTGTTTCTCCCCTCTAAACCAGAGAGTAGGTGACTATACCTAGCAAACTTACAAACGTTATCTCAAAACCGTGAATTACTTTCGACCCTTCTATTTCTCCTCCGCTTATATGTGCTATCATCTACAGTCACTTCATTGTCCATGATAACTAGAACGCAGGAACAAAAAGTTTCTATATAACAGCATCATCCATCTTTCTTCCTTCACAAGTATACGATCCGCCAAGTCTCTCAGCGCGTCTTCTCACTTCTCACTTTCTTTACCAGCTCTGATCTTTTTCTCGTTCAAGTCCAGCCACTTGGTGGCCTCCTCCGGAGTTGGAAAAAAATTAACAGATCCCAGGGCCACAACCCTGAGCTTAGCAGGATACAAAGTAGAGTACACCAGTTCTATATCTCTCAACCTTTTCTTCACCCCACCATACCGCATTCTTTGCTTCTGAACCTCAGCCGAGTAGTCGGGGTATATGGACACTGTTTGGCCATTAATACTCATATCCTTAGCCGTTCTTGCCTTCCATAGAATAATATCTCTTTGCCCATAGTTAAGAATCCTGGCCAGGATGGTACGGGGGGAGGAACCCGGAGGGAGGGGCCTCATGGGAATGCGGTGTGCTCTCTCCACTGCAAACAGTTTGGTCAGATTGTTAGCGCCAATTTTATTGCAGAGCCAGTCCTCAACAAATGCTTACAAGAAAAAGGAGAACAACCCGAACATATGGTCCAAGGGGACAGTATATTAAAATGAGAAATGAATAAAGTTGGTAATGATTACAATAACTTTATTGAACACTAGGTAGAAAGTGGTACTGCATACTTCCCATATTATCATTACACAGGAAGACAAACTTGCACTGAATAATATAAAAAATAAATATAAATCAAAATAAATATATTTATATTTATTTATTTTATTTTTTCTATATATTCTACCCATGTATATGTTACTGTAAAAGTCAGAAGGCCGGTAAAACCTAGGATTTACCGGTCAATCTGGACATTTACCGAGGCCGTCGGTAAAAGCTCAAAATGAAAAGTAAAATTAGACTTTTACTGGTGAAGTCTTCGTAAATCTTAACATTTCTCAACAGCGTTGGTAAAAGACAGATGTATTCCATGTAAACGAACGATTTTGGACTTTTACCTGGGAGAATTGGTAAATCTTTACATTTACCAGCATGTGTTGGTAAAAGTAACTACCAGCATGTATTGGTCTCAGCTACATTTAACAAGAAGCCGTGGTAAATGTGCACATTTACCAACTGCGCTTGGTTAAAGTCAGATGTTCCATCTTCACACCTGATATTTCTGACTTTTACCACGCTCGACGGTAAATGTTAACATTTACCAAGACTTCACAGGTAAAAGTCCAATTTTACTTTTCATTTTGAGCTTTTACCGACGGCCTCGGTAAATGTCCAGATTGACCGGTAAATCCTAGGTTTTACCGGCCTTCTGACTTTTACAGTAACATATATATGAATTATTGGATTTGGATGATAATGGGATTGTAGGATATTTCTGAGATATGATATATTGTTCAATGCAAGTTTGTCTTCCTGTGTAATAATAATACTTAATAACAATATGTTCAGTATATTGAGTACATGATCTGTGCTGCGCATGTACTTTTCCTTTTTTGTATGCAGTACCACTTTCTACCTAGTGTTCAATAAAGGTATTTTAATCATTACCAACTATATTTATTTCTCTTTTTTATATACTGTCCCCTTGGACCGTATGTTCGGGTTGTTCTCCTTTTTCTTGTATGAATCTTTACCGAATGGTCTGCCATTCTATGGTCCATGTGCTGACTTCCATATATTGGATTTCATGCCAGAGACTGGACTCTAATGCATCTAATTGGTTGTATAGTTTTCCAGTGGTCGTTCTTTCCTCAACAAATGCTGTAGGATCAGTCCCTTCTGCCTTTTCAGGGATACCCACCAGCCGCACATTGTTCCGCCTGGAGCGGTTTTCTAAATCATCATTTTTATCCGCCAGAATGGCACACCTCTGCAGGCATTGAGTATGGGACTTCTGCAGCTTAGAGAGCTGGTCCTCAGGTGTGCTCACTCTTTCTTCCACCACCCCTACTCTGGTATCAGCCTTGTTAATGGCTGCCTTCATATTGATCATTTCCTCCTTTATACGGTCCACTCTCTTTGTAAGGGTAGTTAATGCAGTTTTGCAAAACTTAACCAGATCATATATGTCCCTCATTGTGGGCTCCCCTACTACAGGCTCCTCAGAAGTCTCCTGGATCATGCTCTCCTGCTCCTCTCCTCTCCCTCTGGCCCCTCCTGTACTGCATAGTCTTCCAGATCTTCTCCATCCAGTTTCTCCCCGATCTCCTTCTCATCCCCTTCGGCCAACTCCTGTGCTACTCCGTCCACCCACGCAAATCTTTCAAGTTTAGCAGCAATTTCAAGCCGCTTTGTGTATGCTGCATTAGCAGCACCAGATTTCTCCACTGCCTCCTCACTGTCGGCGCCATCATGAGCCTGACTCCCTGCTCCCACGTCCCTCTGCCTTCTTCTCACCATTGCCGCAGTCTTCAGTTACACTGCACGTCAGTGCCGGTTCCTGCGATCTTCTGCCACCGGTATAGGGCGGTATCGGTACTCCGGAGGTACTTTTAACCGGATAAAATCAGGATTACAGCGGAGGAGTCCTGAAAGCAGTCTGCTCACATGGAGTGCTAGGCCACGCCCCATATAACTCACCCTCCATGTGCTTGACATCAGATTGTACAGTATAGGAAAGAATAAGAGGAGGAGAGAAGATGCAGATCCTGTTCTGGAATCTTACTGATAGAAGCAGGTAGAGGAGAAAATGTAGGGAGTCGATTTTTTTAAATTGGTTCATATGACAATCTGTACTGTGCTGCAGAATATGTTGGTACTTTGATAAGCAACATTAATAAATATTGCCATTAACTGTCATTTATAATGAAGGTCTATCATCTGATAGGCACAATAGGGTTGAATAAAGTTAATTATTACTTGTTATTTATACTCTTTTTGTATAATTTTGAAACTTTCTTCATATTCTTCTTCCATATTTACAGCCGCTACTCACTTCTTTTGGCATTGCAAATTGGTTTCTTTTTTTTATTTCCTAATTTGTTAATTTTGGAAGGCATTTCAATAGTGTGTGGGGGTAAATTCACTATGGTGAATGTGCCCCATCTTTAAAGAGGTTGTCTGACCTTAGACTACAAGTCTGGAGTCACCACATGTGAGACTTGTGAATCCTCACATTGCAAGCACTGCTCACTGTGAAGATTTTCCAGTGCTGGCACCAGGAGCAGGTGGTCATGGGGCAACAAGTATGTGATTTGCATACTTCTGGCCACATTCTGACTGGATGTGCCCAGGCTCACTTAATACACTTGCATTGAGCGAGGCCACGCATGTCTAGTTGGCATGTAACCAAATCGCATACTTGCAATCATGTGCACACCAGTCCCGGTGCTGGAGAATTCTCACAGCGAGCAGTACAGGCGATGTGAGGATTCACAAGTCTGCAGTCACATACAATGACTGCAGACTTGTAGCCTAAGGCCGGACAACCCTTTTAGCAGTAAGGGTAAATGCACATGGTCAGGAGCCGCTGCGGGTTTGACGCTGCGTGCTTATGCAGCATCAAACCCACAGCGGCCAGATGTTACAGCATAGATTTCTAGAAATCCCATGTCCACTATGTGTATCTGGAGACCTGCGGCTCACCCGTGGAAATTGACATGCGGCACGTCTTTTAAGACCCGCAAGATGTCAATTTCTCTTACTGGTCCACTAGTGGTCTTTCCCTATAGACTAACAGCTATGAAGAAAGTCTGCATGTGAAAAAAAATAAATGGCGACACTCATTTGCATAATGAGGCTAGAAGGCACGCGGCTATTCTACAGCGTCAAGGACGCTGGTGGCTCCTGACTGTGGGTACATACCCTAAATGTACAATTAAAGTAGTACAAAGTAAGTAAGCTAAAAGATGGGTATAAACATGTTCCACATTTATTATCCAGGATAAGTCACTGTGATAAATTTGGCTAATTTTAAGACAGTTTTTTCTAAGTTTACATTGTCTAAATATTATACAGAATTAGTAAAGCTACCCAAGTGGGCAAATAAGCTAAACATAATAATTTAAGTTTGCTGGGCTTCCATATATGTCCATCATGTAATACACACAGTTATATCAATCTCTTGAGATTAGGATTCAAAAAATTCCACCATTGTCTATAGGCAAAGTAGAGCATAGATACCAAATGCAGTAGTTGCTAGTTGCGGTCCACACAGTGCTGACCAGAAACACCACTGATTGTATGTCTGTCCGATCAGCTGTGTCTGTGTGAAAACCGCTGCAGCCACCGCTACTGTGCTGCTCAGTAACCAATGAGCCCCTTCCTTCACTGCAGAGGATCGTGCTCATCGGTTATTACAGGCTCCAACCAGTGGCTGTGACTGTGTGACAGGAGCCTGCATTAGAAGCCACCAAAAAGGAGCAGAGCTTACCCGGCAAGTGGGCAGGACTTGGTGGTCCTGTGGCCCTTCTAATACCCAAAGGAAGAAGTATGTGCCCTATTTGAAAGAGTAGGCAGGTATTACAAAATTATTAAGGGCCCATTTACACTAGACTACTTCAGCTGTTAAACCACGTCCGATCAGCTACATGTAAGCCAATTGACTTTTGTTTAAAAGCCTTTTTAGACAGGTTGACTACAATTCAAAGCTCCCTGAAGGATTTTTAATACTATTGTTCTATGAGCATACAATATCATGCTCTTTCTAGCATCCAAGTCATCTGCCCACACGACGATGTGCTGCAGAGAGCAATGATTTTTAAGCAAGCGTAAAGGGAATCTGTCAGTAGGATCAACTCTCCTAAGCTTGTTATATGGGCATGTGGGTCATAGGAAGCTGAATAAAATAATACCTTGACATCTACAATCTGTTGACATAACCCAGAAAAATTCACATTTTTCTTAACATATACTGTAAATGAGCTGTTAAGATCTATGGGCGAGGCAGAGTACTTTCTGAGAGTCTGCCTCCAGAGATTATTTGAATGCTTGGTGACGCCTCTCTATGTAAATTTATCCCCTTTCTATATGTATCATGTCAGCCTCCATTCCTGAAATCTCTACTGATTATCCTATGAAGTAGGTGATAAACTAGATATGTGTTATTAGAAGAATATGGCACAGTATATATAGAGGAGCAGGCCATTTACATATTTGATTGACTTAAAAAATTAGGCATCAGTATACAGTAGGCTCATGCGGCTGAGCTCACAACAACATTGTATATAATAGCGTACATAATTCACCAAATGCAAATTTATGGAAAGTGGCATTAAAATAAATTGTAAATTGAAGCTCATCTAATATAAGGTTTGAGAAAGGCTTACACTTGGAGCCGAAACGTTGCTGAAGCCCCTATGGGCTATTAAATCACAATTTCTATTTTTTCAAAAAGGAGTGCTGTCTTCATCTTTTTTACGTTATATGGACGATTGGTCTATGCCTAGAAGGCTTGGCACCCGACTTTTATATACTGCTTACTAGTGCCGCTTTTAATATTTCTTTTTACATATATATATATATATATATCTATAATTTGTTTATTAATTTGTATTTATTTATTTTTGACATGCCTTTTGTTTTATAACCAAAATACTGCCACCATGTGGTTCGATAATCACATGACACTCTAAGGCATTTATATCTGTGGGCCAATAGAGGGGGGCTTGAAACCTAATTGTTCATACTGTACAGGACCCTGTAGCCCATTCCCACTAGCTATCGTTAGGGATTGAGAGAGAATGATACTATGCCAACCACTCATCAGTGTAGTGGACAGCGGCTTCTGTTACACTCACAGTCAGCTCCCATATCAAAGCGCTGCACAGAAATGTACGGTGTGATGTGAGCGGTACCAATGGGAAAGGGAGAAGAAATAAAGTATCTCAACTAGTGATGAGTGAGCATGCTCTCTACTGCTCGGCGCTCGCCGAGTATTTCCGGGTTGCTTGGGCGGGAACTCTGGTCCCCTCCCAGCATGTTTGGCGCTCTTTAGAGAGCCAATGAACATGCAGGGATTGAATGCCATGCACTGTAATGCCGTAGACATGTTGGTTGTGGGCATTACGATGATTGGCTGGCCGCGCAGCGTCATCAGGTCTATATCAGACCTGGCGCCGCCATGCTCGTCACAGTCACTCCGGATCAGACAGTGTAGGGAAAGCTGCTGCTGTGTCAGGGAGAGATTTGATCGTGTATTAGGTAGTATAAGGAGAAAAACTGTACATTACACATATCCGTCTTAACAAACAGTCCTTCTGAGGACTAATCCATCTGCAGAGATATCAGGCAGGCAGGGTGTATAGGCAGGCGGTGTATATAGCAGACTGCTGTGCATATAGCACAAGAGGCTCCATTCCAATTCTGCCTTCTGCTGCTGTTAGATATTTCTATACAAAGGCTCAGGTCTCAGGGGCCAGGAATAATTTTCCTTGGATCTAGAAATCTAGCTATTTAAAACTGTGTTATCTCCGTCAAACGGATCACATATACGTTGTCAGAAAATACTGCCATTTCTGGCTTCCATTAAAAATTTCCTTTAGTGTGTCATTGAAGCAATTCTGACAAGTTTGCTGTTTAATCTAGTTACCTACAGGACAGGTATTTAAAACTCTGTTTTCTCTATCACACGGATCACATATAAGTTCACTCCAAACTCAGTCATTTGTAGTGAGCGTGGAAGATACTGGCCTCCATTTAAAATGGGCAAGGCACGTGGCAAGGGACGGGGAACTGGACGTGATGGTAATGGTGCATGCAGAGGCCGAGGACAAGGCCGTGGGCAAGCCGAAATTGTGCCACAACAAACACCCACATCTTCTCGCCTGACCTTCCTGTCCCAATTTCTAGGGGACCGCAGCACACCACTATTGAGCCCAGAGCAGTGTCAAAAGGTTGTTGGTTGGATAGCGGATAATGCTTCCAGTCACTTAGCCACCACCACCACCACCCTGTCTTCCACACGGTCAAGTCTCAGTAGCCGTGAGTCTGGACCGCATATTCCTCACCCTGATCCTCCTTCCTCCCACCATGCCGAGTACCCAGAGACAACTGATCCCACACTTGGACACACTGAAGAGCTGTTCACTTTTCCATTTATAGATTCGGGCGTCTCGCCCGGTCCACTTGAAGCGGGGCAAGAGGAGATCGCGTGTAGTGATGCCCAAATATTTGAGCAGCCACGGTCACACGAAGGCGACGGTGGAAAAGTGTCACAAGAGGTGGACGATGATGAGACACAATTGCCAGAAAGTCAGGAGGAATACCAGGGTGCGGAAGTGGAAGACGAGGTGGTGGATGATATAGTAACTGACCCAACCTGGCAGGAGGACATGCAGAGCGAGGACAGCAGTACACAGGGGGAGTGAGGCAGAGCACCCCAACAGGCTGGAAGAAGCAGTGTGGTGGCCACAGACAGAAGGCAGGCAACCATTCCCCGTAACACCAACACGAAGGAAGTTGCCAGTATAACTGTTAGGTCTTCCCGAGTCTGGTTGTTTTTTAAAGACTCTGCCGATAACCCCAAAAAAGCCATTTGCACCACCTGCCAGGCCAGCATCAGCAGGGGTGGCAAAACGACCAGCCTGACCACCACCAGCATGATCAGGCACATGGCAGCAAAGCACCCGACTTTGTGGGCTGAACCCCAGTGTCCAGATACAGTGTCTGCGGGTGGCACCATTGCTTCTTCTGCTGTTGTGCATGCAAGTCAATCCCCTGTCCATGGTGCATGCGAAGATGCCTCCTGCCCTGCATCTGTCGTTGCACACTCTCAAGTAGCAGCATCAGGAAGCAGGTCCATGTCCTTGTCCCAGTGCAGCGTTCAGTTGTCCATACCCCAGTCCTTGAAACGCAAGCGCAAATATGCAGCCAACGCCCCACAGGCCACACTACTAAATTCTCACATTTCACGACTGCTTGCGCTCGAAATGTTGCCTTTTAGGCTCGTGGAGATGAAAGCATTGCGCAACCTGATGGCGATGGCCATCCCTCGGTACTCGGTCCCCAGCCTCCACTATTTCTCCCGGTGTGCCGTCCCCGCATTACACAAGCACGTGTCCCAAAACATTAACCGTGATCTCAAAAATGCATTTACCGGTAAAGTCCATCTAACCACGGACACGTGGACAAGTGCCTGTGGGCAGGGACGATACATCTCGCTGATGGCACACTGGGTTAACATAGTGGAAGCCAAGACCCAGTCGGACCTTGGGACGGAACATGTCCTCCCGACGCCAAGGATTGTGGGCCCTAGGTAAATCAGGCTTGCCCCCACGGTCTACAGCTCCTGCACCTCATCCTCCTCAGCCTCCTCCTCCTCTTCAGCCTCCATCTCTGAAATGACCACATCAGTCACAAGCTGGAAGCACTGCAGCACTGCCTTGGCCAAGCGGCAACAGGCTGTGCTGAAGCTAATATGCTTAGCTGAAAAACCGCACAATGTTGAAGAGTTGTGGACAGCTCTGAAAGAGCAGGCAGATCTGTGGCTCACACCGCTGAACCTACAGCCAGGCATGGTCGTGTGTGACAATGGCCGGAACCTGGTGGCAGCTCTGAGGCGAGGCGAGCTCACACACGTACCATGCCTGGCCCATGTCCTTAACCTCGTGGTTCAGCGGTTTCTCAAATCCTACCCGGAGCTGCTGGATCTGCTTGTTAAAGTACGCCACCTGTGTGCCTATTTTAGAAAGTCAGCTACAGCTTCCGCCACCCTTGCAGTGTTTCAGCAGCATTTGCAGCTTCCAGCTCACAGACTGGTGTGTGATGTCCCCATGCGTTGGAACTCTACACTGCAGAAGTTGGGAAGGATTTGTTAGCAGAAGAAGGCTGTTGTTGAGTACCAGCATCAACAAGGCCGTCGGTATTCAGTTCAGACTCCACACATAAGGCCTCAGGAGTGGACATGGATGTCAGACATATGTACCATCCTCCAAAACTTTAAGGATTCCACTAAGATGTTGAGCGGCGATGATGCCATAATTAGCGTCACCATTAGAGATGAGCGGTGTTCGACTAGAACTGTTCGCCAATCTCAAATTCGAGCTGTTTTGGGCGGTGTTCGAGTTGTTCGACGAACCCGAACGATTTGCAAAAAATTCGGCTGTTCGAGGTTATGTTCGATAACTGTTCGTGCACCAAAAGCGTGTCCTGCATGTCTGGCGCTATTTAGAGCACCAATCATGCAGGGATTGTCTGCCACTCACTGTAATGCCACAGCCATGGTGGTTGTGGCATTACAGTGATTGCCCAAATCGATGGGAACAGTGCCAACAGTGAAACATGAAAAGCCGGCAATTCATCAGCGGCATACACCGGTACCCGACAATTTAGAACCGAAAGAATAGAGCTTCACACATAGATTAGATAGATATAAACATGTCAGCCACATATATACGAAGTACAGTGAAAGTGCTGCTTACTGTACTTGTCATTTAGCGTAAAGGATTTATCAAAAAAAATAATAGTGTTTTCATGCACCGTCTCTTTAAAAAAGCTGGCCGGCAATTCAGCATCTGTACCCGACAATTTATAACAGACAGAATAGAGCTTCACACATAGATTAGATAGATAGAAACATGTCAGTCACATATATATGAAGTACAGTGATAGTGTTGATTACTGTACTTGTCATTTAGTGTAAAGGATTTATTTAAAAAAATAATAGTGTTTTCATGCACTGTCTCTTTAAAAAAGCCGGCCGGCAATTCAGCAGCGGTACCCGACAATTTATAACAGACAGAATAGAGCATCATACATAGATTAGATAGATAGAAACATGTCAGCCACATATATACGAAGTACAGTGACAGAGTTGCTTACTGTACTTGTCATTTAGCGTAAAGGATTTATCAAAAAAAATAATAGTGTTTTCATGCACCGTCTCTTTAAAAAAGCCGGCCGGCAATTCAGCAGCGGTACCCGACAATTTATAACAGACAGAATAGAGCTTCACACATAGATTAGATAGATAGAAACATGTCAGTCACATATATATGAAGTACAGTGATAGTGTTGGTTACTGTACTTGTCATTTAGTATTAAAATAAAGGATTTATTATTAAAAAAATTGGCGTGGGGTTCCCCTTAATTTTAGGCTCTAGCGGAGGTTAAGCAGACGGCTGGGGCAGATGTTTGAAGCCTGGGAAGGGGGTAATACCCACGGAGCTTCCCAGGCTACTAATATCAGCCCCCAGCTGAATACATAGCCTTTACTAGCTATTAAAATGGGGGACCCCCCCAAAAAAAATGACGTGGGGTCCCCCCTAATTTAATAGCTAGCAAAGGCTAGGCAGACAGCTGGGGGCTGATATTAATAGCCCAGGAAGGGAGCCATGAATATTGGCCCCCTCCCAGGCTAGAAACACCAGCCGTCAGCCGCCCCAGAAATGGCGCATTCATAGGATGCGCCAATTCTGGCACTTAGCCTCGCTCTTCCACGCTGCCCTGGTGCGGTGGCAGGGGGTAATAGGGTTGGGGTTGATGTCAGCTTATAATGCCAGCTGACATCAAGCCCAGGTTAGTAATGGAGAGGCGTCTATAAGACACCCCCATTACTAACCCCATAGTCAAAGTTAAAAAAAACACAAACACCCAGAATAAAGTCCTTTAATTGAAATAAAGACACAATCCTTTATTGTTCTAAATTAAACCATACTTACCGTCACGCCCATTCCAGCTGAAGCCAACGATCTCCTGCAATAAAAGAAAAATAATAAAGCAACCTCATCCTTACCTTTCCATGGTTCCCACGACAGCTTCAGCTCTGCTACATCGAGATGACAGGCTGGACCGCAGCAGAACGCTGCCATCCAGCCTCTCATCCCGCAGACACTGAGAAGCGCAGGCTTGCTTGCGCTGCTCAGCGTCTCTCTGTGACGACATCCAGATGAGCCGAGTTCATGTCCAATGAACTCGGCTCACCTCATGCACGTCACTGACAGCGTGGGAAAATTCTCAAGCTGAAGCGGTGAGTGCAGGAGAATTCTCCCACGCTGTCAGTGACGTGCATAAGGTGAGCTCATGTCCAATGAACTCAGCTCACCTCCTGCACGTCACTGACAGCGTGGGAGAATTCTCCTGCACTCAGCGCTTCAGCGTGAGAATTCTCCCGCTGAAGCGCTGAGTGCAGGAGAATTTTCCCACGCTGTCAGTGACATGCATAAGGTGAGCTCATGTCCAATGAACTCAGCTCACCTCCTGCACGTCACTGACAGCGTGGGAGAATTCTCCTGCACTCAGCGCTTCAGCGTGAGAATTCTCCCGCTGAAGCGCTGAGTGCAGGAGAATTTTCCCACGCTGTTAGTGACGTGCATAAGGTGAGCTCATGTCCAATGAACTCAGCTCACCTCCTGCACGTCACTGACAGCGTGGGAGAATTCTCCTGCACTCAGCGCTTCAGTGTGAGAATTCTCCCACGCTGAAGCGCTGAGTGCAGGAGAATTTTCCCACGCTGTCAGTGACGTGCATGAGGTGAGCCGAGTTCATTGGACATTAACTCGGCTCATCTGGATGCCCTCACAGAGAGACACTGTGGAGCGCAAGCAAGCCTGCGCTTCTCAGTGTCTGCGGGATGACAGGCTGGATGGCAGCGTTCTGCTGCGGTCCAGCCTGTCATCTCGATGTAGCAGAGCTGAAGTTGTCATGGGAACCATGGAAAGGTAAGGATGATGTTGCTTTATTATTTTTCTTTTATTTCAGGAGATCGTTGGCTTCAGCTGGAATGGGCGTGATGGTAAGTATGGTTTAATTTAGAACAATAAAGAATTGTGTGTTTATTTCAATTAAAGGACTTTTTTCTGGGTGTTGTGTTTTTTTTAAATACTTTACTAGAAATTCATGGTGGTCATGTCTAATATTGGCGTGACCCCATGAATTTCGGGCTTAGGGCCAGCTGATAATGCCAAGCTGGCCCTAACCCCTTTATTACCCAGTGAGCCACCGCATCAGGGCCCTGAATGAGTTGGGTACAGCGCCAGAAGATGGCGCTTCTATGAACGCGCCATTTTCCGGGGTGGCTGCGGACTGCAATTTGCAGCGGGGGTGGCCCAGAAAGTTTGGGCCTCCCTGCGCTGCGGATTCCAGCCCCCAGCTGCCTAGTTGTACCTGGCTGGACACAAAAACAGGGCGAAGCCCCACGTCAATTTTCTTTAAATTATTTCATGAAATAATTAAGAAAAAAAGGGCTTCCCTATATTGTTGTGTCCGGCCAGGTACAAATAGGCAGCTGGTGGTTGGGGGCAGCCCGTTCCTGCCTGCTGTACCTGGCTGGACACAAATATAGTGCGAAGCCCCACGTCAATTTTTTTTAAATTATTTCATGAATTTCCTGAAATAATTTAAAAAAATTGAAGTGGGGCTTCGCACTATATTTGTGTCCAGCCAGGTACAGCAGGCAGGAACGGGCTGCCCCCATCCACCAGCTGCCTATTTGTACCTGGCCGGACACAACAATATAGGGAAGCCCTTTTTTTCTTAATTATTTCATGAATTTCATGAAATAATTAAAAAAAATTGAAGTGGGGCTTCGCACTATATTTGTGTCCAGCCAGGTACAGCAGGCAGGAACGGGCTGCCCCCATCCACCAGCTGCCTATTTGTACCTGGCCGGACACAACAATATAGGGAAGCCCTTTTTTTCTTAATTATTTCATGAATTTCATGAAATAATTAAAAAAAATTGAAGTGGGGCTTCGCACTATATTTGTGTCCAGCCAGGTACAGCAGGCAGGAACGGGCTGCCCCCAACCACCAGCTGCCTATTTGTACCTGGCCGGACACAACAATATAGGGAAGGCCTTTTTTTCTTAATTATTTCATGAATTTCATGAAATAATTAAAAAAAAAGTACGTGGGGCTTCGCCCTATTTTTGTGTCCAGCCAGGTACAACTAGGCAGCTGGGGGCTGGAATCTGCAGCGCAGGGAGGCCCAAGCTTTCTGGGCCCCCCCCCGCTACAAATTGCAGTCCGCAGCCACCCCGGAAAATGGCGCGTTCATAGAAGCGCCATCTTCTGGCGCTGTACCCAACTCATCCAGGGCCCTGGTGCGGTGGCTCACTGGGTAATAAAGGGGTTAGGGCCAGCTTGGTATTATCAGCTGGCCCCAAGCCCAAAATTCATGGGGTCACGCCAGTATTAGACATGACCGCCATGAATTTCTAGTAAAGTATTTAAAAAAAACACAACACCCAGAATAAAGTCCTTTAATTGAAATAAAGACACAATTCTTTATTGTTCTAAATTAAACCATACTTACCATCACACCCATTCCAGCTGAAGCCAACGATCTCCTGCAATAAAAGAAAAATAATAAACCAACCTCATCCTTACCTTTCCATGGTTCCCACGACAGCTTCAGCTCTGCTACATCGAGATGACTGGCTGGACCGCAGCAGAACGCTGCCATCCAGTCTGTCATCCCGCAGACACTGAGAAGCGCAGGCATGCTTGCGCTCCTCACTGTCTCGCTGTGACGGCATCCAGATGAGCCGAGGTCATGTCCAATGAACTCGGCTCACCTCATGCACGTCACTGACAGCGTGGGAAAATTCTCACGCTGAAGTGCTGAGTGCAGGAGAATTCTCCCACGCTGTCAGTGATGTGCATGAGGTGAGCTCATGTCCAATGAACTCAGCTCACCCCCTGCACGTCACTGACAGCGTGGGAAAATTCTCCTGCAATCAGCGCTTCAGCGTGAGAATTTTCCCACGCTGTCAGTGACGTGCATGAGGTGAGCCGAGTTCATTGGACATGAACTCGGCTCATCTGGATGTCGTCACAGAGAGACGCTGAGCAGCGCAAGCAAGCCTGCGCTTCTCAGTGTCTGCGGGATGACAGGCTGGATGGCAGCGTTCTGCTGCGGTCCAGCCTGTCATCTCGATGTAGCAGAGCTGAAGCTGTCGTGGGAACCATGGAAAGGTAAGGATGAGGTTGCTTTATTATTTTTCTTTTATTGCAGGAGATCGTTGGCTTCAGCTGGAATGGGCGTGATGGTAAGTATGGTTTAATTTAGAACAATAAAGGATTGTGTCTTTATTTCAATTAAAGGACTTTATTCTGGGTGTTTGTGTTTTTTTTAACTTTGACTATGGGGTTAGTAATGGGGGTGTCTTATAGACGCCTCTCCATTACTAACCTGGGCTTGATGTCAGCTGGCATTATAAGCTGACATCAACCCCAACCCTATTACCCCCTGCCACTGCACCAGGGCAGCGTGGAAGAGCGAGGCTAAGTGCCAGAATTGGCGCATCCTATGAATGCGCCATTTCTGGGGCGGCTGACGGCTGGTGTTTCTAGCCTGGGAGGGGGCCAATATTCATGGCTCCCTTCCTGGGCTATTAATATCAGCCCCCAGCTGTCTGCCTAGCCTTTGCTAGCTATTAAATTAGGGGGGACCCCACGTCATTTTTTTGGGGGGGTCCCCCATTTTAATAGCTAGTAAAGGCTATGTATTCAGCTGGGGGCTGATATTAGTAGCCTGGGAAGCTCCGTGGGTATTACCCCCTTCCCAGGCTTCAAACATCTGCCCCAGCCGTCTGCTTAACCTCCGCTAGAGCCTAAAATTAAGGGGAACCCCACGCCAATTTTTTTAATAATAAATCCTTTATTTTAATACTAAATGACAAGTACAGTAACCAACACTATCACTGTACTTCATATATATGTGACTGACATGTTTCTATCTATCTAATCTATGTGTGATGCTCTATCTTTCTGTTCTAAATTGTCGGGTACCGCTGCTGAATTGCCGGCTGGCTTTTTTAAAGAGACAGTGCATGAAAACACTATTATTTTTTTAAATAAATCCTTTACACTAAATGACAAGTACAGTAAGCAACACTATCACTGTACTTATTATATATGTGACTGACATGTTTCTATCTATCTAATCTATGTGTGAAGCTCTATTCTTTCTGTTCTAAATTGTCGGGTACAGATGCTGAATTGCCGGCCGGCTTTTTTAAAGAGACGGTGCATGAAAACACTAATATTTTTTTTAATAAATCCTTTACACTAAATGACAAGTGCAGTAACCAACACTGTCACTGTGCTTCTTATATGTGTGACTGACATGTTTCTATCTATCTAATCTATGTGTGATGCTCTATTCCTTCTTGTCTAAATTGTCGGGTACCGGTGTATGCCGCTGCTGAATTTGCCGGCCGGCTTTTTTAAAGAGAGTGTCTTCTGAGCAGTTTGTCAGCTTTTGGACACCTTTGCAGGTGTTTTCTATGTGTTTCTATGTGTTTTTGTTTGCCTGCCATTGGTTTTAACGGTGTTCGACGGTGTTCTAAGGTGTTCGACGAACAGTTCGACGAACAGTTCCTCGAACATCCCGGTGTTCGACGAACCGAACCGAACCCGAACACTACGGGGGTGGCTCAACACTAGTCACCATCCCGTTTCTCTGTCTACTGAAATGCTCTCTGCTCACAATCAAAGAGGATGCATTGCAGGCGGAGCACGATGAGATGGAGCAAAGAACCATACAGGGTGATTACACACAGCCAAGTCTCATCTCATCCCAACATGGATTGGGTGACAATGAGGAAGAGGAGGAGGAGGAGGAAGGACAGGAGATAGTTTCATGCACTATAGACGGCACTACCTGCACAGCTGTCATACCGTCTGTTCAGCGTGGATGGCCAGAGGACAGAGAGGAGGAGGAGGAGAGCATGGTCAGTCATCCTCTTGGTGAGGACATGGAAGTCTTCACTGTTGGTAGTCTGGCACACATGGCTGAGTTTGTTACGCTGCCTTTCCCATGACCATCGCGTTCTCAAAATTTTGGGTGACAGTCATTACTGGTTGGTGACACTTCTAGACCCACGCTACAAGGAGAACTTTATATCTCTTATTCCTGAGGCGGACAGGTCTACAAAAATGGGGCAGTACCAGAAGGCCCTTGTTGCGGAACTATTAAAAAAATTCCCACCTGAAAACGCTGGCGGCAGAGGGCACACATCGTTGGACAACCAAGGAGTACAGGCGAGAGAGACACAACTTCAATCCAGCAGACGCAGGGGAACACTGTCAAAGTTCTGGGAGAGTTTTCTCAGACCCTCTCATCGCACAGGCCCTGAGGCTTGTGGTATTCTCACAAGGAGTGCAAAGTTTGGGAAGATGCTGAGGGAGTACCTTGCCGACCGTACCAACGACCTCCGTGATTCCTCTGTGCCTTATAATTATTGGGTATCCAAGCTGTATACGTGGAATGAACTGGCTCTCTTTGCCTTGGAGGTTCGGGCCTGCCCTGCCGCCAGCGTTTTATCAGAGCAGGCTTTTAGTGCCACTGGTGGAATTATAACTGATAAGCGCATCCGCCTGTCAACTGAAAATGCTGACAAGCTGACTCTTATAAAAATGAACAAGGGCTTGATTGGGCCAGACATCTCAACACCACCGAATGATAGTGACTCGCCCCCAGGGCCGTGGGGTACTCGGCAGCCGGGCCTTATGGCTGCTTTTGGGGGAGATCACGGTGGCTGGCCCGGTCCGTGACCCAGGGCAGTCAGTGCAAAAAGGGGATATTTATAGGGGATTTGTCGGTATTTTTCGTGACGCCACCTGTGGTGTCTGGTGAGGATCACCAGCACTGCAACAGTCCTCTGAGGCAGATGTTAGGGCAGCTCGTGATGGGATGGCTCCCCACAGGTGGAGCAGGCCTCAGGGCAGTATAGTAGAAGAGAGTGGGTCGCGCTGGGCGTTGTAGTGCAGGGGGAACAATAGTGCCGATGAAGAATGGACAGAGGCAGTGCAGCGCAGTCATCCAAGATTTTACTCACAGTTCTTTAGACACTTCACAGGTGCACTTTACAGGTAAAGGCATCCCTCGTCGCGCTGCGTTCACTGGGCTGAGGTTCAATCCTTCCTCAGGCAGCTTGGGAATACCTGGCAGAACCCCACTTTCTCGTGTTCCCATTTTGACCGTCTTTACTCTGGTCCTTCTCCCTCCTGCTCTGCGCTGCCCACTCTCAATCCCGCTCGGGTGCTCTGGAGTCCTTCCTGTACGTCGGATCCGGGACCTACTTGACCCTCCTGGGGATTAGAATGCCGCAGCGATCCCTCTGTCTTCTGACAGATGCGGGGCGTACGGGTGCCGTCCTGCACGCGCCGTACCCCCTGGGATCCTTTCTGTAGAACGGAGTCTACTCCCTGTTCCTCACCGGTGCCTTCTGACCTAGTCCTACTTATGGTGCAGATCTCCTAATGAGACTCTGCACCCGTAGTGTTCTTCTTAACTGTCCCGAGCTGTTCTTCTGAACTGCTCCCTCTGACTTAACTGTATTCTTCAGACTTAGGCCTCACTGGCTAGGCCCGCCTCTGGAGCAGAGCTCCTGCAGAGGCTCTGCTCCTCTCACTCTCCTCCTCTGACTGAACACACTCTCTAAGATGGCTTCCCTATTTATATCTCCCTCTACAAGTGCTTCCTCTAACTACTTCCTCTACCCACACCCACTACTGGTTCCCCTACCTTTGGTTCCCCCCACTCCAGCCAGGGTCAAGGCTCAGCAGCTGCACTCTGCATGTTGCCCCTCCAGCCGGCCTGGAGCAGTGTAGTGTTGGATGCAGGTGTTGGGGTTCTGTGCAGCACTCCCTCCTTACCTGAGTGAAGGGAGGCACCACACCTCTGAGTGAGGTGCAGTACCTCTGTGGCGACTTAACCCTCAGGGGCGCCACATTCCCCCCGGGTAAAACACAGCCCGTCCGCTGGCTGGAACAGAGCAAAACTTGGCATACATGACATGCAAATTTTTAGAATGCATTATATACAAGACAATGAAACATTTCTTCCCTTTATGGGAGGCACTTCACTTAAATGTTGCCAGTTACAATTATCAAACATTATAAGTTTCTGGCTGTTCACAGTCCCCAGCCTGGAATCTGTATACCCTGACGGGTAATTATGCAAAACACACACTATAAAGAAAAAAACATTTTCAATACTGCACCCTTACGGGTGACTCTGTACAGTACTTTTCGGCAGTTCAATAATGGTGCTCCCTCCGGGGAAGCACCTGTCCACAATTGGCTGGCCCAGCCGAGTCATCAGCTATAGATGGCGAGGATTTGCTCTCCTCCACCACCCTGTGGACATTCAGGGCATACCAGCCCCTTTCACCTCTATGCCTGGTATAGGTGACATAGTCACCAGAGTAGAGATTCCGGTCGGGAGCGTTATCCGGTGCTCCGGCGTCTTGCTGGTCGTCGGCCATGGTTGCGCCCCCCCTAGTGAACCGGAGCCTACCTTCTTCACTTTTCTTTTAGGTAGGCCGCAGCTCCACGGGCGACGATCTTCCTTCAGGACCTTGCGTCGCTCGCGTCTGACGTCAGAGCGTCCTCTGGCTCCTTCCAGGACCTGACGCTTCCTGATTCGACGTCAGGGGCGGGGCGTGTCCTTGGCTTCGCGCGCTTCCAGTGGTTATGCCCCACTTTTTCCCGCGCGGCAACAGAAAAAATGGTGGATAAGGCGGGAAAACCTCAGGAATGGCGGGAAAACTTCACCACAGTGAGTAACACAGTCTCTTAAGGTGCACAGTACCCGGTGGCAAGTGTAGTGTTGGATGCAGGTGTTGGTGTTCCGTGCAGCACTCCCTCCTTACCTGAGTGAAGGGAGGCACCACACCTCTGTGTGAGGTGCAGTACCTCTGTGGCGACTGAACCCTCAGGGGCGCCACAATAGCAGCGTAACATAAACTCAAATCCAGTGTCTTTTCTTGGGAGGTGCATTCCCATGCACCTTTTCACACCCACACATGGGTATACGCTATTTGCTCTTGTCCTCCTCCTTCTCCTCATCCTCCACCACCATATCACCAGGGTGACCATGGTCCGTGATGCAACACCCACATAATTTTTTTAAAGGGTGTTTATGATGCCCGTGAAATTTTTTATTTTATACAGTATGTTCATGTATACCCCCCAGGGGTAAATGTTTGTCAGCCCATACACTTAGTGCATGGGCATTACAAATATAGGAGGCCCACTCCTTTATAATGGGAACATATTTTATGAGACCCTCCTCCACGTCTCTTCCAAGGGGCATTTAAGTGCCTCCAAATTTTTTGCAGCCCTTGCATTCACTGCATAGGCCAACACTATGGGAGACTCTCTCCTTTCTAATGGAAATTTGTCGTTACTGTGGCCCTGCTCTGTGTGTCTTTAAATTCTTAGTGGGGTTTTTCCTAAAATTGGTCAGCCATTGGACTCACTGCATACCCTATAACTGTATAGCAGACCCTCTCCTTTCTAATGGGAACATGTCGTACCTTGTTACTGTGACCCTGCTTCGTGTGTCTTTAAATTCTTAGTGGGGTTTTTCCTAAAATTGGTCAGCCATTGGACTCACTGCATACCCTATAACTGTATAGCAGACCCTCTCCTTTCTAATGGGAACATGTCGTACTTGTTACTGTGGCCCTGCTCTGTGTGTCTTTAAATTCTTAGTGGGGTTTTTCCTAAAATTGGTCAGCCGTTGGACTCACTGCATACCCTATAACTGTATAGCAGACCCTCTCCTTTCTAATGGGAACATGTCGTACCTTGTTACTGTGGCCCTGCTCCGTGTATCTTTAAATTCTTAGTGGGGTTTTTCCTAAAATTGGTCAGCCGTTTGACTCACTGCATATCCTATAACTGTATAGCAGACCCTCTCCTTTCTAATGGGAACATGTCGTACCTTGTTACTGTGGCCCTGCTTCGTGTGTCTTTAAATTCTTAGTGGGGTTTTTCCTAAAATTGGTCAGCCGTTGGACTCACTGCATACCCTATAACTGTATAGCAGACCCTCTCCTTTCTAATGGGAACATGTCGTACCTTGTTACTGTGGCCCTGCTCTATGTGTCTTTAAATTTTTAGTGGGGTTTTTACCAAATTTTGGCAGCCCTTGCAGTCACAGCATGGGCATTACCACTATAGGAGACCCTCACCTTTATAATGGGAACATTTTTTTTTACTGAGACCCTCCTCTATGTCTCTTTAAAGGCTTGTTGGGTTGCGTCCAAATTTTTGGCAACCCTTGCAGTCACTGGATACGCAATAACAGTATAGGAGACCCACTTGTTAATAATGGGAATAACAAAGCATAGCCGGCTGATGGCTCTCTAACAATAGCTACGGCCGACTGCTGATCTTTTAAGAATAGTAAGGGCCGTCTGATGTCCCTGTAAAAATAGGCTTTATGACTTTCAGAGTCCCTCCATCATAAATAAAAAAGGATGTGTCTGATGATGTGTCATTCACCACATTGCCAGATAAGGTTGTAAAATGTTAAAATGACATTTCCCGGTGAATGCATTTGTTTTAAAAAATAACATAAAAAAAACAAAACAATAGGATCTTTCTTTAGTATAAAAAACAGCGTCACCAATTTAACATCAATGTGATCACATTGTTCAGCTTATGCACCTCCTCCTCCATCTCCAAAATGATCACATCAGTCGCAAGCTGACAGCACTGCAGCACTGCCTTGGCCAAGCGGCAACAGGCTGTGCTGAAGATAACATGCTAAATTGACAAATCGCCCAGCACTGCAGAGTTGTTGAAAGCTGTTGAAAGCAGCCTGATCTGTGGCTCTCACCGCTGAACATACAGCCAGGCATGGTCGTGTGTGACAATGGGCGGAACCTGGTGACGGAGAAATGACAGCCGGGGTAGATACGGTTTCCCTCTATGCCAGCCCTTTCACCGAGCTAAAGAATATGGCTGTGGTGAAATACAACTCCCACTGAGAAGCTGTTTCAGATTGAAAAACATTGACCCCACCAGAGGAATTGATTCTGAGGGCTAACCTTTCTCACCCGCTCAAGAGCCCCATAGCAGCTGCAAAGTTAGCGCTATCATGAACTCTCCTGAGGTAGAAGCCAAGGCACACCAGAGGATTCTCTGGTGGGACCGTCCAACCCTGCTGAGAAGCAGTCCTGGCTAAGAAAAGTGTGTGGGAAGGTTCCCGGACACTCTATGGCTGCTTTTTTACTAAGGAGGAAACACACGCAAACAGGGGGAGAACATACAAAGTCCTTGCAGATGTTGTCCTTGCTGGGATTTGAACCCAGGATCCCAGCACTGAAGGCTTCAGTGCTAACCACTGATCTAACAGGCTGGAGAAACTTGCACCTACTGCCACTCTATCTTCAGCTCCTTTGTGAGAAAATGTATTTGGGCAGCCACTCAATCTACCAAACAAAATTCCTGAGAAGGAAATTGGGGATGGCTTCGCTACTGGTACTGGGGGCAGTGCTAATACCATGGCGTCGTACCATAGTTTGCTGGAAATATTCCAGGCTGGTAGGAGGCAAGCAAATTCCCACAGAAAAGTACCAGCAGTAATGTTCAGGCCACATTTCAAGTGCAAGCAGCTTTAGAGGACGTCCTGGGAGAAATAACACGCAGGGTAGATATGGTTTCCCTCTATGCCAGTCCTTTCACCGAGCTAAATACAACTCTCAGCCAAAAAAGTTGTGGACTGGCTCCGTACCATCCCTGGCCACATTCACCTGTTCACATGTTTGTGGTTAGGCGGTCCTTCCCAGTAAGTGCACTGGGGAGGGCACGGGTAATGTTGTGGGACCCGTGCTTGTGGAAGGCGGAGGCGATACTGGGAAATATAGTGGCGGCTGTGGACCGAGTATGGACACCCGGCCGCCGCCGGCATGAGGTTGTGAAAAGCTTCCGCCTCCACGAGCTTAAAAGGCCATATTTCAAGTGCAATGAGCTGCCCAGAAATCTGGCAGTTTAGTGTTGCGGCCTGTGGGTGGGTGGCTGGCTGCATACTTGCACTTGCATTCCAAGTAACAGAAAACTAAGCAGATGGTGGCCTCTATCATCATCATGGCCTCACCGCGTCACTATGAACTCTTCTCTAGGAGAAGCCAGGGCCCGCCGGAGGAGTCTCCGGTTCTCTGGTGAGCCCGTCCAACTCTGCCGGAAAACAGGCCTGGCTAAGAAAAGTGTGGGGGAAGGTTCCTGGACACTCTATGGCTGCTTTTTTAATGTGGATCGGCCATGCTTATGCATGTTATTTCTCAAAATGCATTACAGATCAGACCATTGTCCAACTCTATATTCAAGAAATTAAATGCGCAAAGAAAGATGTGTGTGTCAAAGCACCACCGACAAGTGCGAGTTGATGTTGTATGGGCTGCAATTGCTTCTGCAACAAGCTCAATTACAGGACTTCCTGGGAGAAATGACATGCAGGGTAGATATGGTTTCCCTCTATGCCAGTCCTTTCTCCAAGCTAAATACAACTCTTAGCAAAAAAAATTGTGGACTGGCTCCGTACCGTCCCTGGCCACATTCACCTGTCCCCGTGTTTGTGGTTAGGTGGTCCTTCCCAGTAAGTGCACTGGGGAGGGCACGGGTAATGTTGTGGGACCCGTGCTTGTAGAAGGCGGAGGCGATACCGGGAAATATAGTGGCGGCTGGGGACTGAGTATGGACACTCGGTAGCCGCCGGCATGAGGTTGTGAAAAGCTTCCGCCTCCACGAGCCTAAAAGGCCACATTTCAAGTGCAAGCAGCTGTCAAAAATTTGGCAGTATAGTATTGCAGCCTGTGGGTGGGTGGCTGCCTGCATACTTGCGCTTGCATTCCAAGGAATGGGGTAGGGACAACTGAACGATGCAGTGGGACAAGGACATGGACGGTGATTGTTGCAAGTCTGCAACGACAGGTGCATGGCGGGAGGCATCTTCGCATGCGCCAAGGATCACTTATGATGGGCACACTTTTAGGCTGTGACCTGGGAGTCAGAGATGCTTCCAGAGGTCTTCCCCATGCTGTTCCCATGTCTTTTCAGCACTGTATGCATGTGTCTGATGATGTGTCACACACCACATGACCAGATAAGGTTGTAAAATGTTAAAATGACATTTCCTGGTGAATGCATTTGTCTTGGTTGAAAGCAATGCAAAAGTGCAAAAACGCATCAAAAACGCTACGTGTGAACAAAGCCCAAGTTGTGGAGGAGTATTTTTGTTTTTGGTGATTTATTTTGCGTTATATACAAGTCATTACCCTGGAAAGGATGTTCCTTAACATATTTCCCAGGAAAATACATTTTGGTTTCGTTTTTGTATGTTTTAATGTGAGTCCGTAAAAGTGGTGTAATACTCTGACCACGTTGCTGACAGCAGTGATCTGGGAATCAGAGATGCTTCCATGGGTCTTCCCCATGCTGTTCCCATGTCACTTGAGCACTGTTCCAATCGATTTGGGCAATTTTTAGGCCCTCTGCAGACCGCCGGGGGGAGCCGCCTAAAAATGCTCTGGTTTCCCATAGACTTACATTGAGCTCGTTGCTCGGGTCACCCAATTTGCTTGGTCCTCGCTCATCACTAATCTCAACCAAACACACTCCACTGTGCCTTGTGCCCTGTATTCAGCAGTGTAGGAGAGAGCGGTTCCCTCTACACTAACCTGCTTATTTTGCTCACCTGCTCCTGCTTCACCAACCTGTAGCTAGCCTCTCCTTTTGCATTCATAACCCACATCGAATTAATGTACAGGGATGTACTGTACAGCGTGATAAGGGTGGTATCAAACCAGGGAGCAGTAATTACCGGCTTCTGTGCACACCAGTTCCTATTGCATTCAGCGTCCCTAATTGAAGCGCTGTACAGGAATGTACAGCATGATGTTGGCACTAGCCAGCACAAGGGGGTCCAGGCTTAGCTGCTCCTATGCCAAGCGGTTCCTGCTACCCAACAAATGGGGAGGAGGGAGGATGTTCACTCATCGGATCAGTGGCTCCTGCTGTATTTAGCTCAAATTTTGAAGCACTGGAGGGGGGAGAAGAAGACAGAGTCATCCAATCACACTGCACTGCTCTCTGAACTCAGCAGTGTTGCAGAGAGCAGCTTCTACTACACTGAACTGTGCTGGGACTTTGCTGCTCCTGCTGCACTCAGCGCCAACATTGAAGTGCTGTACAGGAATCTATAGCGGGATGTGGGCGGTATGAAACCAGCAAAGAGCAGCTCCTGCTACAATAACTGTACTGCAAACTGGAGGCAGGGTAGGTAACTGTTTTGTTTGCACACAACAGATCAGCACTTTGTATAATATAAAGGCCCGGGACTTTATGAATGAGGTAATGTGACGTGTGGATCGTGGAGGAGCATAGAGATGAAAGAGGGGAGGAGTCACACTAGATGGGAGGAGTGATTGATCTACTTAACAAACTTTGCTCCAAAGAACGTATTGGGCCTCTTCCAACCTGCTTCTCCAGAAAGAAATTAGGCAAGGTTACACAGACAGCGAAAAAGCCTTATGATATTTGTAGTCATATTGTGACTTGTTATTGCCTGCTTTGTCCTGGGTATTTTGTGTATTTGAAATAACTGATGCTTCTGCATTACAACTATTATTCCTAATTCCATTAAAGGGAATCTGTCAGTAGGATCAACCCTCCTAAACCATGTATATGGGTATGAAGGTCACAGGAAGCTGAATAAAATGATACCTTGATATCTGCAATCCAATGTCTCATCCCAGGGAAATCCATGTTTTTTATATATGTAAATGAGCTGTTAAGATCTGTGGGCTGGACATATATCTACCAGAGAATCTGCCTCCAGAGCTTATTATAAATAGAAGGTGGAGTTACCAGTGTGATGTGTAATGGCCACTCTCTGCTCTCCTGATCTCACTGCAGAGCTGTGTGTGATTATACCTGACACATCTGCAGGTTTTTCTCAGCTTCAGCTTCCATCTCACAGGCAGACAGGGTGCAATACAGCAGAGCTGTGAGAGCTGCAGCAAATGTGTTTGTTAGGAGGCAAAGTTCACTTCTACTGTTCTGTGTTAGTTACTTGTCTCACACTGGTAACTCCCCCTTTTATAAAAAATAATATCTGGAGGCAGATTCTCAGGAAGATCTGTGTCTGGCCCATAGATCTTAACATTCCATTTACATATAAGAAAAATGTGGATTTCTCTGGAATAAGACATTGGATCATAGATATCAAGGAATCATTCAGCTTCCTATGACCTACATGCTCATATGGCTTAGGAGGGTTGATCCTACTGACAAGATTCCCTTCAAGTAATTTTTGCGAGCATGGATATTTATAAATATGTATTGCAGTCGTCGTCCCGGCACAAAAACTCTGCACTGAAGTGGATGTATTTTCTATTAGGTCACGTTCACATGTTGAGTGTTTGGTGAGTTTTTTATCTTAGTATATGTAAGCCAAAACCAGGAGTGGGTGATAAATACAGAAGTGTTTCTATTATACTTCTCCTCTGATTGTTTAACTCCTGGTTTTATCTTACAAATAATGAGGTAAAAAAACTCACCAAATACTCAACATGTCCACGTGGCCTAACAGTCACTATCTTGAGCCGGATATCTACTAGTATTTCGTAATTTCATAAAAACCGCTATAGTTCTAGAAAAATGTGGAATCTGAATATGGGTCCTATGACACAATAGTACCAAAAATAAGCTTTATGACGTTGCAATCCTGTGTCTGACATATGAATTTTGCGACTGGATTTGAAAATCTCTCTTGATTTATCATACCCAAGCAATTTCCCAGAATGAACAATTGTGCAAAGAAGAATTGTTGGAGGGGCGCATTTCCGAAATAGTCACCATATACAGGTGAATCGTTAGACATTGGATTATTCTATGCCTTAAAATTGTAATGAATGTAGATCACTTCCTAGTTGTTCTCACATTTTATGTTACAGAGTTCTTTTTATTGTAAAAAATCAATACAGCGAGGAGGGTAATGGACACTTTATTTCTGAGACTATTCTTTTCCCTGATACTCTCCTGTACCTCACACAAACAGAAATTTGCTGTGTTTTTGTGTCAATTTCTCATGTTTTGGATGTTTTGTTTCTGGTAAGAAAGGGGTAAAATTTAGGATCAGATTTATTTGTGTGTATTTATAGCAAAACACAAGGTTTTGTTTCTGTTTTTTTCAATATGTTTTTGAGGGCAGTGGTATTTTCATCAAAATGCAGCATGTTGACGATTGGGCTTTTTGACAGAAACCATAACGGAAACCTGAAGATCCCATTATAATCAATGTCCGTCAGATGCTGTTAATGTGCATCATGTGGCAGATCCGACACTTTCATCTTCTTTGTACTTCTATTCCTAAGATAGAACAGAACAATGAAAATAATGAACGCCGGTGCATGTACATTTTTCTTTCTTTTACAGATCCTGATTTAAAGTATACACTATAGCCCATGAAAGCGTTTACAGGTCTGCTGGTTGCTACTGGAAACAATAAGCAGTCTTATTGATAGATTTACCATTAAAACCTTAATGCAATGGAACAGAAAGTGTTCAATTGAGTACAGTACTGTGCCTGGTGTAAAGAGGAGTTTCCAAGATGGTGATCACTAGAATAATCTTTATGCAGATATTGGGATATTTCAGCTCTGAAACCTACAGAATTATAAGTCCAGATCTGGCATGTAATACAGGCTTTATTTAGGATCTGTAAAGACTTTATAAGATGGAATTTAAACTTTAAATTAAACTCTTTATAGAATTTAATTGTTTTATAAACTATGAAGTGGTGTTGAAATTTGAACATAATAAATAAACATTGTAGTAAAGCAAAAAGTAATTTCTAGAGATGAGCAAATAAATTTGAGTTGAACTGAATTCTACTAAAATTTTGCAAAAATCCACACTCTCCACAATACGAATCTATTGTAATTCGCTTCCACATGGATTCAGCAAATTGTCTGAACCAAAAAAGGCCATCAATATGATAAAAAAGACTTATATTCATCTCTTCAGCCCCTCCGCTCCTCACCTCCACCTATCCAATCCTCATCACATCTTCAGATTGGTGTCGGCAACAGTGAAATCATCAGGCTTCAGTCGCCAGGCCGAGGCTTCCTGGTTTGCTAAGCTCAGGACGGTTCTGTGCATGCAAATTAAAAGGAGAAAGACTGGCACACTGTCCTTTTAAAAAAATTGTGTACTTGAGGAAGGGACTCGTGGTTCAGGCTTATTGAGGTAGGAACATCAGCATCACAAAAGAAAATGAGATTGTAGGTCTTGCTGTAGTGTAAATTTATTTTGATCCGGCAAAGAGTCAACAACTGATATGGTCCAACGTTTCGACAGTGAGCGGTCTTTCTCAAGGACATCTTTTGTGGGAGCAGGTAGGCAGAAATCTAGTACTGCAATAATGTAAATTGTAATATCTCTTTCATGTCAAGGAGGACCTGTGTGGAGCAAGAGCCGGTTCTGTGCAAGCATCCACAAAGGTCTCCGCCCACGCCAAGACGTATGACATCACCACATGCGCTGCGACCTTTAGAGGTTTAGGGGTGCATGGACAGAACCCTCTCAGGCCTAGGAAATTCAGAAGTCTCGGCCTGACAAACGAGGCCCAGGGATTTCACAGCTGTTGATGCAGATTCAAAAATGTGATGAGGACTGGATGGGTGGCAGTGAGTAGCGGAGGGTCTAGAGAGGTGAGCAGTAAGGTGAGTATAACAATTTTTTTCGAATATTTATTATGCTCTGGGGTCTGGAAAGACCCCAGAATATAATAAGGGACAATAACTTCTCTTCAAAAATTTTTTTCCTGGGAAAGACTGCGCTGTCTGCGCAAATAGGAAAATTCTAATTTTGCTTGATCCGCTTATCTGTAGTAATTGTAAATTATTGAAAATAAAATGTTCCTGGTACAGTGTGTAGCACTGACATTCTGCAAAAGGATAGTATCAGTTGTGTATACAAAGAGCTGGGATGGTATGACACGATGATCTGCTCCTTCTAGCATTATTCTCTTTTATCAGCTTTTAGGCCATATTTAAAATTTTGAAAATCTCCAGTCACCAAAAAAATTGCTCTATTGTCAAACTGTCAAGAAGAGACGAGGAGGAGGGGGATACAGCATATCATTTACTGTTTCAGGGAGAACACAGCAGGAAGGAAGCATCTGAGTGACTGAGAGCAGACATCACAGTTCTTACATCATACAACAATAGCCAACCCCTTCAGTAACCAGATAGAGAGAAAATGTGCATTTACAAAAACCAGACTGGTTAGACACAACTGACTGCACTACATCTAAGGCTGGCCATATCCATTAGATGGCTGTTGACCGAACGATACTTCACACGATCGTTCGGTCAACAGCAACCTCAGTTCAACTGACAGCTCTTCTCTGTCTTCTATGAGAAAGCTGCCAGCTGACACATTGGCCGGTGGCTTATCTTAGGGAGGAAAATGCAATCAGTAGTCCGAAATCAGACATGCATGATCGACATCTCTCCCGACCATAGGTCGTCCGATGCCCCCATACACATTAGACGATTGGCCGAACTCGTTGACATTAGTCAACTAGTCATAGACATTAGTCTAATGTGTAGGGAGGCCCTTACATCCACCTATGGATGCTTGTAAATTTGACTTTTGTTTGGGCTTTTCACCTTTTTAACTTTTCTGATCTTTTCAAAAATTTTCCGACATTGTATGAGATAAGAAAAGAGAGCTCCTCAAAACAGCAGCACTCCTGTTCATTGGATACATTTGCTGTTAATTCAAATGGAATCAGCAGAACGTTTTTCTAACCTCATACAACCCCTTTAACTTAGTCGGTTACAGTTCAGTGAAACATCAACCAAATGTTATGCTATTTCTTAACACCAATATTAATGTAAGACATACCTGCTTTGCGATACACAAAGGATATCGCATGTCTTGTATTAAAAGGACAATTTTGCAGGATGATGACACAGCTTGGGTACATTAGGTATCACCTACTTAATAGCTTTTCTACAATGCCAATTTTGCAGTTAGTACAGCATTATGGTAGCTGTTCTTCTCTCTATGGAGACACTTCACAATTCGGCAGCTGTGTCTAAAAGTCCTGTCAGAGTGTCAGGGTGAAGTCTATGTGGTTTTGTATGGAGCACAGCACCCCTGGGGCAGTGCTTCTGGCACCTTCTGCTGGCTGTCCTCAGGTGAACATGGAACGAAGAGTGGTTCATTCAAGTGAAAATGGCTTAACATATATTTTTGTACAATGTCAGTAATTTTCACTTACTAAGTAAAGGGTTAATGTATTAAAAAAATAATTTTTTAACTTTTAAAAAGATACTGTTTATTTAAGGATTTTTAGATTTTAGCAGAATCTGAGAGGTCAATATTAGAGAGTAGAGATGAGCGTTGTTCGACTCGAACTGTTCGCCAATCTCAAATTCGAGCTGTTTTGGGCGGTGTTCGAGCCGTTCGGCGAACACGAACGATTTGAGAAAAATTCGGCTGTTCGAGGTTATGTTCGATAACTGTTCGTGCACCAAAATCATAACTGGATTTTTTCTCAGTAATGATGAAAATTAATGTTAATACGCAGTTTGAGTGTACAGCGGGGCGGGGGGAGGGGCAGGGGATGGATCTCTGCAGGAATAATGAAGATCCCCATTTTTTTTTCTCTTTTCCGCATTTACAGTGGGGAGGTGCAATCTGTCAGCCTATCAGCTGCGCACACACGGAGCGAAGTAATTTTTTTCACACAAGCAAGGGCATGTGTCATTGGCAGTGTATGTCACATGTCCTTGCCCTATAAGACCCAGCCATTTTCCCCGTCGCCACCATTTTCTCACTGCTGCAGCTGCGTGTTAGACGGCACCGCTGTTGCTGTGTGCGCTATACCTTGTTAATTTCAAGCAAATTTTCGCAGAAATCTACAGATAGCTTGGGAGTAGGGAATAGTTGTGATTGCAGTCCTTTTAAGGACTACGTTGCATCATTTCATACGACTTTTATCAGGCAGGTCTGTGCTCTTAAATAGATAGGTTGGGAGTAAAGACTAAATGTAATTGCAGTCCTTTTCAGGGCTAGGTTACATCAGTTCCTATCACTTTTTGCCAGGCAGGTCTGTGCCAGTGCTGTGCAAGTTTTTTTCACAGCATTTGGCTGAATCTAGCAAAGCTAATCCTTTTTGGCCTATTGCAGAGTGTGTTAGTCAGTGGAGTAGCCTATCTGTGTTGCAAGATACACCACCTGTGTATAGAATACCAATTTTTTTACTGCACCTAGTGAAGTAAAACCTTTTGGGCATAGCATCATTCTATTAGTCCATCTATACTGACCTCCATAAGGTTGCAAATTGAATATAATTTTTTTCTGCATCTAGCTCTGAAAAAATATTTGGCCTTCTAGCTGTGTGTGGGACTTGTTCTATTAGTCCATCTATACTGACCTCCATCAGGTTGCAAACTGAATATAATTTTTTTCTGCATCTACCTCTGAAAAAATATTTGGGCTTCTAGCAGTGTGTGGGACTTGTTCTATTAATCCATCTATACTGACCTCCATCACGTGGCAAATTGAATATAATTTTTTTCTGCATCTAGCTCTGAAAAAATATTTGGCCTTCTAGCTGTGTGTGGGACTTGTTCTATTAGTCCATCTATACTGACCTCCATCAGGTTGCAAACTGAATATAATTTTTTTCTGCATCTACCTCTGAAAAAATATTTGGCCTTCTAGCAGTGTGTGGGACTTTCTCTATTAGTCCATCTATACTGACCTCCATCAGGTTGCAAATGAAAAATAATTTTTATCTGCATCTAGCTCTGAAAAAATATTTGGCCTTCTAGCAGTGTGTGGGACCTTCTCTATTAGTCCATCTATACTGACCTCCATCAGGTTGCAAATTAAAAATAATTTTTATCTGCATCTAGCTCTGAAAAAATATTTGGCCTTCTAGCAGTGTGTGCGACTTGTTCTATTAGTCAATCTATACTGACCTCCATCAGGTTGCAAATTGAATATAATTTTTTTCTGCATCTAGCTCTGAAAAAATATTTGGCCTTCTAGCAGTATGTGGGACTTTATCTATTAGTCCATCTATACTGACCTCCATCAGGTTGCAAATGAAAAATAATTTTCATCTGCATCTAGCTCTGAAAAAATATTTGGCCTTCTAGCAGTGTGTGGGACTTTCTCTATTAGTCCATCTATACTGACCTCCATCAGGTTGCAAATTCAAAATAATTTTTTGTCTGCATCTAGCTCTGAAAAAATATTTGGCCTTCTAGCAGTGTGTGGGACTTTCTCTATTAGTCCATCTATACTGACCTCCATCAGGTTGCAAATGAAAAATAATTTTTATCTGCATCTAGCTCTGAAAAAATATTTGGCCTTCTAGCAGTGTGTGGGACTTTCTCTATTAGTCCATCTATACTGACCTCCATCAGGTTGCAAATTCAAAATAATTTTTTGTCTGCATCTAGCTCTGAAAAAATATTTGGCCTTCTAGCAGTGTGTGGGAATTTCTCTATTAGTCCATCTATACTGACCTCCATCAGGTTGCAAATGAAAAATAATTTTTATCTGCATCTAGCTCTGAAAAAATATTTGGCCTTCTAGCAGTGTGTGGGACTTTCTCTATTAGTCCATCTATACTGACCTCCATCAGGTTGCAAATTCAAAATAATTGTTATCTGCATCTAGCTCTGAAAAAATATTTGGCCTTCTAGCAGTGTGTGGGACTTTCTCTATTAGTCCATCTATACTGACCTCCATCAGGTTGCAAATTCAAAATAATTTTTTGTCTGAATCTAGCTCTGAAAAAATATTTGGCCTTCTAGCAGTGTGTGGGACTTTCTCTATTAGTCCATCTATACTGACCTCCATCAGGTTGCAAATGAAAAATAATTTTTATCTGTATCTAGCTCTGAAAAAAATATTTGGCCTTCTAGCAGTGTGTGGGACTTTCTCTATTAGTCCATCTATTCTGACCTCCATCAGGTTGCAAATTCAAAATAATTTTTTGTCTGCATCTAGCTCTGAAAAAATATTTGGCCTTCTAGCAGTGTGTGCGACTTGTTCTATTAGTCAATCTATACTGACCTCCATCAGGTTGCAAATTGAATATAATTTTTTTCTGCATCTAGCTCTGAAAAAATATTTGGCCTTCTAGCAGTATGTGGGACTTTATCTATTAGTCCATCTATACTGACCTCCATCAGGTTGCAAATGAAAAATAATTTTCATCTGCATCTAGCTCTGAAAAAATATTTGGCCTTCTAGCAGTGTGTGGGACTTTCTCTATTAGTCCATCTATACTGACCTCCATCAGGTTGCAAATTCAAAATAATTTTTTGTCTGCATCTAGCTCTGAAAAAATATTTGGCCTTCTAGCAGTGTGTGGGACTTTCTCTATTAGTCCATCTATACTGACCTCCATCAGGTTGCAAATGAAAAATAATTTTTATCTGCATCTAGCTCTGAAAAAATATTTGGCCTTCTAGCAGTGTGTGGGACTTTCTCTATTAGTCCATCTATACTGACCTCCATCAGGTTGCAAATTCAAAATAATTTTTTGTCTGCATCTAGCTCTGAAAAAATATTTGGCCTTCTAGCAGTGTGTGGGAATTTCTCTATTAGTCCATCTATACTGACCT
Source organism: Phyllobates terribilis (assembly GCF_046119375.1). NCBI lineage: Eukaryota > Metazoa > Chordata > Amphibia > Anura > Dendrobatidae > Phyllobates > Phyllobates terribilis. Next base: position 62,397,242 of record NW_027362769.1, on the reverse strand, counting down.
CCATCAGGTTGCAAATGAAAAATAATTTTTATCTGCATCTAGCTCTGAAAAAATATTTGGCCTTCTAGCAGTGTGTGGGACTTTCTCTATTAGTCCATCTATACTGACCTCCATCAGGTTGCAAATTCAAAATAATTGTTATCTGCATCTAGCTCTGAAAAAATATTTGGCCTTCTAGCAGTGTGTGGGACTTTCTCTATTAGTCCATCTATACTGACCTCCATCAGGTTGCAAATTCAAAATAATTTTTTGTCTGAATCTAGCTCTGAAAAAATATTTGGCCTTCTAGCAGTGTGTGGGACTTTCTCTATTAGTCCATCTATACTGACCTCCATCAGGTTGCAAATGAAAAATAATTTTTATCTGTATCTAGCTCTGAAAAAAATATTTGGCCTTCTAGCAGTGTGTGGGACTTTCTCTATTAGTCCATCTATTCTGACCTCCATCAGGTTGCAAATTCAAAATAATTTTTTGTCTGCATCTAGCTCTGAAAAAATATTTGGCCTTCTAGCAGTGTGTGGGACTTTCTCTATTAGTCCATCTATACTGACCTCCATCAGGTTGCAAATGAAAATTAATTTTTATCTGCATCTAGCTCTGAAAAAATATTTGGCCTTCTAGCAGTGTGTGGGACTTTCTCTATTAGTCCATCTATACTGACCTCCATCAGGTTGCAAATTAAAAATAATTTTTATCTGCATCTAGCTCTGAAAAAATATTTGGCCTTCTAGCAGTGTGTGGGACTCATTGTATTAGGCCATCTATACCAAGCTCCACCAGCTTTTAAATTAATAATAATTTTTAGCTGCATCTAGCCCTGAAAATAATTTTTCTTCCCAATAGTGGTAGCAATAGAAATATGGGGCGCGCGCCTGGCTTACAAAAATATACGCTTCATAACAAAAAACATCAGCCTAGCGCACTGCATTAATAAGATGGCATCATCGTCTCTCCCAGTGCTAGGCCTGCTACCCAGGCTAGCATTCCTGTGCCTAAAACACAATGTATGGGTCCGCGCTAGCCACTATGCTGAGGGGTCTAAAGCTGCAGCTAACGCTTTATAACAATTCAATTGGCAGATTTTCACAGAGCTCTTCCACAACGCCCACCCATCGGGCAACAGTTGCCCACCTTCCCTATGGGATCTAGTGGCGAATAATTGATGCCATTAATCTGAGCGTCAGTTGCCCCGTCGACGTGGCAAGCATACGGTAAGGCATGGGAAGAGTGGACACGACTAGTAGCAGGCAGACCGGTTGACCAATGTGAACAAGCCAGATCACAAGTCACCATAGAATTTCTCCACCAGCTAATTATGAGGGGCATATCAGGGGCGTCAGCGCAGCGGTGTCTGACCGGAGTAGCATTTCACTTCCAACTACTGAATTGGGGAGATGTGACAAAGGTTCATCATCAGACAATCCATAAAAGGGTGGAAAAGGGGTCAGCCAAGTCAGGAGTGTAGATGTCCCGTCCCGTGTCACTAAAACTGATTTCTCACATCATATCCCTAACACCATTAACATGACACTCACAATTTGAAGCAACACTACTGTCTACTGCATTTGTGATCGCCTTCTTCGGGGCGCTATGCATAAGCGAATTAGTCCCTCAATCCAAAATTACCACCAGTGGAGGCTTATTACACCAGGACGTAGTCATAACCAATAATGCAATACGTCTACGCATACACAAATCGAAAACGGTTCAAGCGGGCAGGGGCACTTGGGTACTTCTACAACCCACAAAACGGTACACTGAGTCGGATAACAATAGTAAAAACATATCTAACCATCAGATCACAAAGTAATTTCTTCCTATCACACATTGATGGAATGCCATTATCAAGATACCAGTTCCAAGCTATATTTAATAAATGCATAACATCGGCAGGGAACCACCCCAAAGATTACGGGACACACTCATTCCGCATAGGCGCGGCCACGGAAGCAGCAAGAGCAGGACTGTCAGAAACGGAAGTTCAGAGGATAGGGAGATGGCGATCCACGTGTTTGGCAAGATACATAAGACCGGACTTGTTATCCTAACGTGGTTTGTTTCTTTTACAGGTGACGCTAAGCCAACAGTGTGGGTGATAGGCCACTCGTATATGTATTGGGCAGAAAAAAGGGCGAAAGTCTGCCCAGGCGGGAGGAAATTAGAGTTTCATAACACATATTTCAACTAGAGAGGTATTAGAGGCCTGCTATGGCCACAGGTACTAATGGAGGTAATCAAGGTAGGGAGAGAGGCAAGATGTCCGGTCATCTTAGTTATACAGGCTGGGGGAAACAACCTAGGTCATCACAACAGCGCATAACTAATGGCAATAATGAAACTAGACACTGAGCGCTTCAGAGAATTTTTCACAAAACTAGCTATAGTATGGTCAGAAATTGTGCCGATAGCGGTATGGCAAGGTGCGCGAGACATCACGGCCATCAAACGGACAAGGCGGGTAATAAGTATTCGGATGGCAAAATTTAGAAGAGACAGAGGCGGTGTAGTGGTACGACACCGACAACTGGAAGGAGATAAAGCAGGAGATAAAGCAGGCCTCGTACGGCCCGACGTTGTTCACTTAATGGATATTGTACTGGACATATTCCTGTCAGGACTCCAGGACGGAGTGGAACAAGCGTTAAGAGTGATGGGTGGGGGTCAGAGTCCTGCATACGAGTACGCAGGATCCTCCGTGGCCTGGAAATAGAAAGGACATGTTGGAGAGTTACACTTGTTGGCCAACTTGCCGGAGTGGAGACCCAGGGCATGCTGCAACAAGCTGAATTATTTTAGAAATAAAATGTCTTTCTAATGGAATGAGTATAAAGAGTTAATAAAGCTGTGACCGATCCTCACCCATCCAGTTGTAAGAGTTACATTATTGTATTGTCAAGGAAAGGGGGCGGTAGGGGGGCTGAGCGTCTGGGTTTGGTTGGGGGTCCCCACAGTATGCCTAGGCTAGATGCATTTAAAAATTCTTATTAGATACACAGGCGGTGCAGCTTGCTTCGCAGCTGGGCTACTACGCCCAAATTATTGCCTAGGCTAGATGCAGTTAAAAATTCTACGCTGACTAGCAGACACTTTAGATTTGGAGCAGACCTCTGAGTAAACAGCTCTTCAGACTCAACCATCTGTGTTACCCCAAGCCATAGTGTATGTAGTTTCTTACAGTTAAAAGGGGGGGGGGAGCGACCCAACCCACCTGGAATTGACGATGCCAACGTCACGTAAGACACAGCAAGGGGACTCCAAAAAGAGTCTCCATTTTTTCCCAAAATTGTGGCACAGACACCACTTAACCCTAGAACGCATACCTGGGGCCTCGTAGGCCCACTCTGTTAATTGTTTTCTATTTTCTGCAAGATTACTTTAGTTAGAATTTTGAAACTCTAGGTATTCTTCATGTATATAGTTGTTTGTCGTTTGCGTTTGAGCTATTCCATGTTATTTGCACACGGGCCTAAAAGGCCCCAGGTATATGAAAGTGTAGATTTTTATGGTCATGCGTTCTAGGGTTAAGTGGCATCAATTGCCCCACAGTTGCTTAAAACGGTTGGTGAGGTGATTTTACCAAATCCTCAAGGTTTTAGTCTCCCAAGGATAACACAGGGGTAGAAAAGTCCTTGCGAATCCATGATTTGTTCATCTTTATGAACGTGAGTCTGTCTACATTCTCAGTGGACAGACGCGTGAGCTTATCTGTCAGCACACCACCAGCAGCGCTGAACACACGTTCAGAGAGAACACTGGCTGCAGGGCATGACAAGATCTCCAAGGCGTGAGTGGCGAGCTCCGGCCATTTTTCCAGATTGGAATACCAAAATGAGCAAGGGTCCAGTGACACAGTCATGGCTTCGATGTTCTCTTGGCATTGACTATGTGTCAGACTTCTTGTCTCCTGTGGCCTTGCAAAGGATGGTCTAAAAAAGTGGTGAAACGATTCCACAAAATTGCTGTTACCAGCAGATACTGTGTTACTGTTACGGTTTGAGTGATGAAGACTCGACAGTCCCACGGTTGGCAAGTTAGAACTGTGAGATTCACTACGTGCACCACTGGTGTTTTGTGGAAAAGCACATGTAAGATTCTGCAACAGCGTCTGCAGATACTCCTGCATGCGTCAATCCCTTTTTATGGCAGGAATTATTTCGGCAAATTTACTTTTGTACCGGGGATCTAAGTGTGTGGCAACCCAGTAGTCGGGATTACTTCGAATTCTGACAATCTGAGGGTCATGTTGCAGGTAGTGCAGCAAGAAGGCACTCATGTGTCTTGCGCATCCAGGAGGACCAAGTCCTTGTTGTGTTGGTAGCGAGGTAAGAATCATGCTTCCTTCCTCTGCCCTCTCCCCCCAACCTCGCACAACAGAAATGTGATCAAGGTCTCCCTCATCTGATGAGTCTTCCATGCCCATCGCCAGTTCGTCCTCCACTTCTTCCTCGGCTCCTGCACCTTCCTCAACAGTTTGGCTGCTACCATGCGCCCTGGTTAATCCCTCTCCCCCACCCTCCCATGCCTGGCGCCTTGGTGCTGCCAAACATCTGGACCTTGGAGATGTTATCCCTTCCGTATACGACTCCTCCTCTACTTCCTCCACCTCCTCTTGTCCCACCACCTGACTCTGAATTCTGTTTAATGTGTGCTCCAGCATGTAAATCACCGGAATAGTCATGCTGATAATGGCATCGTCGTCAGCACTAAACATCTTCATCGCCATTTCAAAACTGTGCAGAAGGGTGTGTGGCGCCCCTGAGGGTTCAGTCGCCACAGAGTTACTGCATCTTACCCAGAGGTGTGGTATCTCACCCTCAGGTAAGGAAGGCATATGGCTCGGGACCCTAACACCTGCATCCAACACATACCCGCAGTGGGGGTAGGGCGAGATTGCTCCTAAGGGAGAGCACAGTCCCAGGTCCCTAGCTGGTGGGAGGGTCCTATGTAGTGGGTGCTTAGGGGAGCAGCTTAGCGGTGCACATGACAGGGAGAGTATAAATAGGAAGCCATCTTAGAAAGAGCAAGCCAGTCAAAGGAGGAAAAGTGACAGGAGCAGAGGCTCGGCATGAGCTCTGCTCCAGAGGCGGGCCTAGCCTGGGAGGCCCAGGACTGAAGGAGAGAAGAGAGGAGTGGGAGCAGGAAGGCTCCAGGAACCGAAGGGACCCTAGGGCTACGGGCCGTGCAGAAGGCCACCCGTACTCCTGCTGCTACCAGGAGGTAGAGGGGTCAGGCCAGATAAGGGGAACCGGTCCCTCAACTAGCGGAGAAATAGCAAGGCTCAACTAGAAACCGGAGGCTGCAGCATTTCATGTACTGCAGGTAAAAGTCCACACCAGTCTCACTAAGAAGGTAGCCACATAGGACCCAGGGGATGGAACACAAGTCGCCCGCCAAGGCCCGAGGATACCGGATAGAAGTGTCACTGGGTGTGAGGTGCAGGGAGAAGGCCAGAGAAAGGACACACAGAAGGGGGTCCTGCTAAGTACTCCGGAGCTATCTGGGGGTGGACTGAGTCCCTCACTGAGTACGCACAGCACGACGGGTGAGATTGCTCTGGTACCTGTAATCTGGACTGCAACAACTGTGAGTAAAGATCTTGGGACTGCATCACACGGACTCTGTGTTCATTACTGACTCCCTGCACTACAACCACCAACATCCACCCACACTGCACTGAAGCTACACTCTTCCTGTGGTGAGTAATAATACCATTGCTGCAAAACCACCAGCTTCAGAGGACTGTTCTGCAGCGGCAGCCCCTTTTGCCCCACTCCAGAGGTGGCGTAGTCGGACATTATAAAACCCATATATATACCAATTACTCTTGGATTGACCGCCCTGGATCACGGACCGGGTCACCGCCACAGTGACTACAACCCCCAGCGTCTACCGGCCCAGCTCAGGGTACCCCACGGCCCAGGGGGCGCGTCAACTTCATAGGTCCCTGATCTGAGACCACTCCTGCAGCGTGATTTGCCCCACCTCTGGATCTCGTTGGCCCAGGCTATACGTCAGAACGTATTGCACCAGGGCTTGTCGGTGCTGCCACAGTCGCTGCAACATGGTCAGAGTTGAATTCCACCCTGTCGGCACATCGCATTTCAGCCGGTGAACTGGCAGGCCCAACGACTTCTGTAGAGATGTAAGTCGTTGAGCTGCGGGATGCGAACGGCGGAAGTGAGCACACAGCGACCGTGCCCTCTGCAGAAGGCCATCTAGTCCGGGATAGTGGGCTAACAATTTATGGACAACCAGGTTCAACACGTGAGCCATACAAGGCACGTGTGTGACATTGCCCCGGTGAAGGGCCGCACCCAGGTTTGCAGCATTGTCGCACACGGCCTTCCCTGGTTGCAGGTCCAGTGGAGACAACCATTCATGAAACTGGGTCTCCAGAGCTGACCACAACTCCTCAGCTGTGTGACTCACATTTCCCAGACATTTCAAAGAAAACACTGATGCCTTGAGCCCTGCTGCCAGCATAGTAAGGAGGTGTGCAGGATTCCTTCTGCGCAGTTAGAAAGCAGGTGGCATTACCAGACAGGCTTTGGGTGCAGGTGGAGGACCGAGAGGAGGTTGAGGAGGCAGAAGCAGTGGAGAAACTTCGAGATAAAGAGGATTGACGCACAACTCGTGGGGACGGTAAGACTTGGACAGCAGCCCCTTGTCCTGCTGTCACCATAGTTACCCAGTGCCCAGTCAGCGACATGTAACGCCCCTGTCCATGCCTACTCGTCCAAGTGTCTGTGGTGAAATGCACCCTGTCACACACAGAGTTTCTCAAAGAAGCGGTGATGTTGTGTGCGACATGCTGGTGGAGCGCAGGCACACCTTTCTTTGAGAAGTAGTGCCGACTGGGCATCTGGTACTGGGGCACTGCGACGGACATAAGGTCTCGAAAATCCACTGTGTCCTCCAGGCGGAAAGGCAGCATTTCTGTAGCCAAGAGCTTGCAGATGGTGAAATTCAACCTCTTAGCTTTCTCATGGCTAGGAGGAAATGGTCTTTTACTTTTCCACATCTGAGGGACCGAGGGCTGGCTGTTGTGCTTAGACGGGCTTGAGTAGGGTGTCCCCGGCAAACTGCCGGTCTGTGACGCCCCGCTGTGCTTGGTATCACAGATCCTAGAAGAGTGTATTGATGGAATCCTCCACAAGAGGCCCCCATAAACATTCACACATCTCCACCTTCCACCTCAGACCAGCAGAGGGAGCCCGTTAGGGATATAAATAGGGAAGGTGGAGCTAGGCAGTTCAGTTCCTCTGAAGAGTTCCTGCAGTAGAGAAGCCTAAGAGAGGTCAGTCTGCTGTGGAGCTCAGTCTAGTCTAGAGAACTCAGTTAATAGTTCAGCAGTGGAGCACGAGGCTCCTGCTAGCTAGATTCAGTAAGGCATAACCGGAATCCCTGGAGAACTACAAGTCCCAGGATCGCTAAGGTGCTGATACGTAACAGAGCCAGGAGACGCTTAAGCCCCACATAGTGGGAGCGTGAACTCCAAGAGAAGGCCCTACCACAAGGTACGGGCCAGGGAACCGACCACCGCGACATCCCCAAGGCCAGGCAAAGGCCCGGGTACTAAGTCATCCCCATCCCCTGGGCTAGTCACATCCTCCTCCACCTCCTCCATTGACCTCATCGCTGGCTGACTGTGGGTTGACAGTAAGTGGGATCTCCAACCTCGTCATCATCACCCTGTGTGTTATCACACCCGTCGTCCTCAAAGCCAACCTCTTCCTGCCCTGACCGAAAAGTCAAGTTGTCGCTCCAATCAGGTATTTGAGTCTCATCATCGTCTTCATCATTGTCTCCACCAACAGGAGTGACAGTTTGGGAACGAGGGTCTACATTATGCTCAGAACCTTCTTCATCTGGTCCTGGATCCAACTTATAAAGATTCTGGGCATCATTTACTCGTCTGGATTAACAGAAGCTCTGGAGCAGACCTCCGTTTCCCAGGCTATAGTATGAGTAAACAGCTCTGCAGACTCAACCATCTGTGTTACCCCATACTCAGACGGGCAGCTGGAGACTTTGGAGCTGTGAGGAAGCAAGTGCGATTGGGGTGACACCTCTGAGGACTGGAGTATTTGTGATGTTGAAATTGAGGTGGAGGAGAGCCCACTTGAAGGAGCACTTGATATCCGCTGAAGCACCTGCTGTTTTTGTGCCTCATCTGGAATTTGTAGCGATGGGCGTGTCCGTAAGAAAGGGATCGTATCACATTGTCCACGAAAAGAAGTCGACATCTTAGTTTGGCTGGAAGATGGTCTTTCTTCTGCAGATGTTACCCCCCCCACCGCGGGGGGGCTCGACCCACCAGCGGACAGGCACCAGTATTGGGAGTGGGGGGCTGGCCGTCAGGGTCCACCGCGGCTCTGGCACAAACCCGGCGACACGGAGGTGGCACGGGCAGGAACGAACTGGCCGTGTCGGCTTCTCACTTTTTGGATTTAGAAGGGCATGACATGCCTATATCTGTGTCTCCCCCTCCTTTTACTCCTCCACCTCTTTTCTTTTCGCATGACTATATGTACTTGTCACTTTTCCATGTGTTAGTTATGTCTTCTGAGCAGTTTTGTCAGCTTTTGGACACCTTTGAAGGTGTTTTCTATGTGTTTCTATGTGTTTTTGTTTGCCTGCCATTGGTTTTAACGGTGTTCGAAGGTGTTCGATGAACAGTTCGACGAACAGTTCGGCGAACACATGGGTGTTCGACGAACCGAACCGAACTCGAACACTACGGGGGTGGCTCAACACTATTAGAGAGGAGGGAATTGGAAAAATTTTAATCTGGTTTTTACATAATTTGATTTGGACGAATCAATCAATCATCATTTTACTGGATTCTTTTGATGGCCGGATAACGGTTAAAAAATAATAATACATTATATTCACCTGTCCTGCTGCCACTGTTCCCTGCCCAGTCCTCTAATTGATGTTTTGGATCTTCTTCCAGCCTCTAGTCTTGAGATCTACTTCCCAATTATGGTCTTCAGTCTTCCCTTTGGGTCTTCCAACACTTACTAAGTTTTAGGTCGTTGACTACTTGGCCTCATGCAGTCATGTAGAGTGCAATCATGTCAGCCCCCAGGAGACCCGAGGTTAGTATTGAAAACTGGAATAAGATCTGAAGCAAAATTTTAAGAACTGGGTGGTGAGCTTCAGCGGCAGAACAGGTGATGGGGAAGGCCTAGTACAATTGAATGATCAGCTCACTTGATCACACTGCCAATGTCTGGTTCAGAAGTGCCTTCAGTCAGAGCTTCAATTTCACTAGCACCTGAAAGACATGAATACAATTGATTGCAGAGAGCCGCCTGTCAGTTTAACAACCGACTTGGGAATGAATCTCACTCTTGAGGGGCGGTAAGATGTTGCTTCCTGGGAGACACCTTGAGCCACCATATTAGGCAGTCCGACAGCACACTCCTGCTGGCTGCGTTCAATGCAAATACCTTGTCTCCCGTCCCCAGATATGCCCCTCTTAGGATAGCTAACTATTTTGCTTGAAGAAATCCATCCCTAATTTGTACATGGCAAACACTGTGGGCTGTTCCCTCAAAATATCACAGTGCTGTACAGTGCACTTCACCATCGATACCATCGATACCAGCAATAATGGGCAATAATGTTTTGAATGGCAGTGATGCTGTGTCACCCAGGGCGATATAGGGTAGTCGGTACCAGGACCTTTTTACCTTGCTTAGGATGTTACGGCAGTCGGCACGCGGGCCCGTACTCTGGGGTCTCTCTTGAAAAAGGTTTTTTTAGTGTACAGTTTGTTTTGTGACGCCACCTGTGGTTTCTGGTAACGGTTACCGGCGCTGCTGCAGACCTCCGGGGGTGATGAGATGGCAGCTGGGATGTTTCTGCTCCCCACAGGCGGAGCGGACCCCTGGGGCAGGGGTTGATGGAAGGGATGCAGGTGAGAGATGGCCAGGTTAGGGGGAATGATGGACACGTACACAGGGGATTGGTTTCAGTACCTTTACTAGTGTAATGGCAGGTATGGTCCAGAGTACTTGCTAGGAAGGGTGCACTTCAGGACTTCTCCCCAGTGAGCGGGTATAAGGCCTCCTGATCCGTGTCTCCCTCTCTCTAAGCTTCTAGCCAGCCTGGAGCTTGGCCTAGCTTCTGTGTTGTGTTGCTCTCTCTCACCTGACTGCTTGGTAGTAGGACCTTTCTTTGGCAACCACTATCCCTGGACGCCGGGGCCTTCGTGGTTCCTAGTCCTGTTATTGCTGGTAGCTTCAGGATGACCAGGGGTCTGGAAGCCTCCTGGTATGCCAGTAGTCCCTACTGGGTATAGAGGACCCTGTAGGCATGGACCCGGTGTCCGGTTTGTGTCTTGGGGTGAGCCTATGATGCTCCTCTGCCCCCACAATTCCTCTCTCCTCTCCTCTTTGCCTCTGGCCACACTCGGGGCCCTCAATACAGCAGCAGACGTGCTGCATCTTCACTGCTCTCAGTGGCAACACACTCTCTGACTGAACTGCCTGGCTCCACCCTCCATATATATCCCTAACAGGGCTCCCTCTGGTGGTATGAGGTGGAAGGGTGGAGGTGTTTGTTTGTAATGAGGGCCTCTTGTGGAGAAGTCCATCCATGCACCCTTTTGGGTCCTGTGGTACCTGTGAACAGCAGGGTGCCACATTCCCCCCTAGTACAATTCAGTACTCCTGGACTGAAGCATTTTAAAAACAGGTAACAACAATAACAATAATTATAATAACAATAATAAAGTTACAGTAAGCCCTGTAACCCGGTGTCCATTTCACCGATGAAAGTGTAAAATGAGTAACATGAGGGACCAGCCTGAAAACCCTCAACGTAGGCCCTGGGCATGGCTACAGGGCATAAGTGATCCAGGTGTTGGACCACGTCTTCGGCCACGCCAAACAGGTTTTTGTTCAGTGGTCAAATAAGGGGGCACTTTTGATGAGTGCAACTATTTACAAGGACAGTTTTTGGCTGCTCACAGTCCTCAGCCTTCAAGTCTTTATACCCTTACGGGTAACTAATTGAGCGCATTATTTGCAGTTTACACAATAAACAATAGGCAATACCCAACTGGGTAACTATTTATACTTTAGGCATTTTGTATTTTAATCCCTAAACCTGTCAGGGATTTGGCCATGTGTGCTGTGCGTGGACCTTCGTAGCACTGGGGTGATACTGGTGTCTGTGCATGCACTCTCTGCTAATCTATCAGGTGTACGTGCTGGTAGATTATAAAACTGCCTCAATCTCTCTATGGGACTGGCAAGTGCACTGATTATTGGGCCTTCAGGCTCTGCCTCAACGGGTGATCCTCCTGTGACTGGGGACTCTTCCTGTTCCTGAGCAGGTTCTTCTAGGGCGCTCACAGGTTCTTCTTGTGGTTGATAAAAGTGTATTACTGGTATAATAACTGCTCCATCAAGTTGAGGCCAGTCTGCAGGGAAATCTCCTAGAACTGTGTGAAGCACATCTTCCTTGGGTTCTTCCGGTGCTATAGGAGGTACTTCTTCCTCGGTTGTCTTCAGTAGACCTGGGCACATTGTTAAGTGGTCTCTTGAGACGGTTGCGGTCGTTTTACCTCCATATTTACTGATCAGGCAGGTTTTACTGTTGTCAAATCTGGAGTTTAGCACGGTGTAGGGCTCTCTTTCCCACTGGTCATTGAGCTTGTGACCTCTTCTTTTCCACTTTAGCACTATTTATCCAGGTGCCAAGGGTTCTGCTGGTGCATGTTTGTTATACTTCTCTTCCTGTCTTTCCCTCACCTTGTTTAGACTGTCTTCGACACAGGCCTGTACCTTCCTGTACTGCTCTTGCCGACTTGTGTCCCAATCTTCAGTGGACGTATCTGCAGCAGATTCTACCACTCCGAGCTCCAGGTCCATGCGCAATTTTCCAGGTCTTGCTCTCATGAGGTATACTGGGGTACAATTTGTAGAACTCACGGGTATGTGGTTATACAGGTCTACTAGGTCAGGTAGTTTTTCTGGCCACTGGTTCCTCTCTTCCAAAGGCAGGGTTTTCAACAGGTCTATAGCGATGTTTTTCTTTTTCTCGCACATACTGTTGGTTTGCGGATGATATGGCGTAGTTCGGATCTTCTTGCATCCATACAGGTGGCAGAATTCCTTGAATAGCTCAGCTTCGAAGGCAGGGCCTTGATCTGTGAGCACCTTTTCCGGATATCCATGGGGTCTGCAGAAGTAGGCTTGGAGCGTTCTTGCTGCAGTTTCTGCTGTCAGGTCCTTGACAGGGGCTACCACCAGGAACCGGGAATAGTGATCCACCATGGTCAGGGCATAGGAATAGCCTGATCTGCTGGGCGACAGTTTGACGTGATCCAGAGCGACAATCTCCAGGGGTTGGGTTGTCTTGATGGACTGCAAGGGTGCTTCCTGGCTGGTGTAGTCTTTTCTTCTAAGGCTACAGGGCCCACAATTCCGGCACCACCTCTCTATGGAACTCGGCATTCCAACCCAATAGAACCGGTCCTTCAGCAGGGTTTCCAGCTTCTTCCAGCCAAAGTGACCTGCTTGATCGTGGTAGGCCTCTAACACCATCTGGATATCCGTCCTAGGTACAACAATCTGCCACACCATTTCATGGGTCTTGGGGTTGACATACCTTCTGCACAGCTTCTCTCTGAAGATGAACAGTCGGCTTCTCTCATTCCACAGGTGTTTGGCTTGTGGGGGAGCATTCTTCTCCAGGTGAGAACCTTCTTGGGTTATCAGTCTTTTGATGAGGCTGAAACCGGGTCACTGTCCTCGTCTCCTTCCAGCTGTGATGAGGTAGAGAGTTTGGCGTCCTACCATGACATCTTCTGGAGGCATGCTGTTCATGGACCATTCCATTTCTGTGGAAAGCAGGCAGTTCATTTTCTTCGAGATCATCCACTTCATCCTCGGTGTCCGACTGGTGGGGCATTCTTGACAAGGCATCAGCATTGGTATTCTTGCGACCTGCCCGGTACTTGATTGTGAACTGATAATTCGACAGTCTGGCCACCCAACGCTGTTCAATGGCTCCCAACCTGGCTGTCTCCAGGTGTGTCAAGGGATTATTGTCGGTAAAGGCTGTGAACTTAGTTGAGGCTAGGTAATGCTTGAATCTTTCAATGATAGCCCAGATCAAGGCCAGGAACTCCAGCTTGAAGGAACTGTAATTCTCCGGGTTCCTCTCAGTAGGGCGAAGCTTCCTGCTGGCATATGCAATTACCTTTTCTCTGCCGTTTTGCTTCTGGGACAACACAGCTCCCAGTCCCTCGTTGCTGGCGTCGGTGTACAACAGGAAAGGCTGGCTGTAGTCAGGGTAAGCCAGGATTTCTTCACCGGTTAGGACTTCCTTCATTGATGCAAAGGACTCAGTCTGCTCTTTGCCCCACTGGAATGGGGGACTTTTCCCTCTTTTGGACTGTCCTACGAGGAGATCTTGTAGAGGTGCTACCTTTTTGGTATAGTCCTTTATGAACCTCCTGTAGTATCCGACCAGTCCCAGGAATTGCCATACTTCTTTGATGCTTCTCGGTTCAGGCCACTTCTGGATGGCAGTGACCTTCTCCGGGTCTGGTGCTACTCCCTCTGAGCTGACCACATGTCCCAGGTACTGAACCTTTTGTTTGAGCAGGTGGCACTTGGAAGGTTTTAGTTTCATCCCATGCCAGGACAATGCTTCAAATACCTCTGCCAGGTGTTTCAGATGGTCTTCATACATCCTGGAGTACACAATAACGTAATCCAGGTACAGCAGCACTGTCTCAAAGTACCTGTGTCCTACGCAACACTCCATCAGCCTCTGTAACGTCCCGGTGGCGTTGCAGAGCCCAAACGGCATACTGTTGAACTCGCATAATCCCATCGGGGTGGTGAAGGCTGTCTTCTCCCGGTCTTCCTCAGCAACAGATACTTGCCAGTACCCGCTAGTGAGATCCAATGTAGAGAATTGGCAGATTTTAGTGCAGCCAGGGATTCCTCTATACGGGGCAAAGGGTATGCATCTTTATGTGTTATTCGATTAATTTGTCTATAATCTACACACATCCTCATGCTACCTTCCTTCTTTCTGACCAGGACCAGGGGTGCTGCCCAGGGGCTACAGCTATCCTTTACTACCCCTGCCTTTTTCATGTCATGCAACATTTCCTTGGATTTTTGGTAATGTGCTGGTGGTATGGGTCTGTAACGCTCCTTAATGGGTGGATGGTTACCGGTGGGTATGTGGTGTTGTACCCCTTTAACCCTTCCAAAATCAAGTGGGTGTTTACTAAACACTTGTTCATATTCCTGAACCACTCTGTAGACACTGTGTTTATGATGGACAGGAGTGGCGTCAGTTCCAACATGGAGCTGTTGACTCCAATCCTCCAGCTGAGCATCGGAGTCATTGTCCTCCACTGTGTCTGGTGGGGTCAAGGATTCCACTGTGTGTATGGCATCATCATTCACAGTATACAGTCGGGCAACAGTGGCGTATTGTGGCAATTTAACTTCCTTCTCCCCACAATTTAGGAGACGTATAGGTACCCTTCCATTGCGTACATCAACTACCCCTCTAGCAGTTAGGAGTGTAGGTCTGTGTTCTGAACTGATGGGCTCCACTACCGCCTGGTAGTTCTATCCCTTGAGACCTATTGCTGCCCTACACCAAATCAGCATTTCACTCATTGGGGGAATCACAATGGGTATCGGGTCTGTCACACGTACATTACCAATCTCACCACCTGTTAGCTTTACCTGTTGCTGGTACAGGAGGGCTCGAATTTCTTTCTGGAGCACCTTCCTCTGCCCTGGTTTGGCACTGTCAGCAATCTGTTGGAGTAAAAGCAACACTTCTCCCAAACAGTTACCAACAATATTTGTACCAAGTATCATATACGGATTGGTATCACCAGGGTTAGATTCTATGACAATTAGTCCTTGGTCTTTTAGTTCCACTCTCCCCACCTTCACTGTCACATCCTTAACCCCTACTAGGTTAAGAGGAAGGCCGTTAGAGGCATACACAGAGAGGTTCGGGGCTGGCGGGTGGAGTTCATCTATGGACCAGTACCTTTTGTAGAGGACATCAGGTATGATGGTTACCTGTGAGCCGATGTCCAGTAATGCAGGTGTTGCTATGCTGTCCAGCACAATGGACATGAAAGGCCTTCCTCCTACAAACCGGTGGTACCAGCTTGATGGGCCTGGTTGGTCTACTCCTGGGTGTCGGCCCTCGGCCCCAGGGTTTGCCCGTTTAAAGGACTGGTACGGGTGGCATGGCCTGCCTTGTGGCAACTGTAGCAGACAAATTCTCTTTGGTCCTCCCACGGGGTGGCGTTGACCTCCTACGGGGTGGCGTTGTCCTCCTTCTTCTCCTCATCCAGGGGACATCCTCCGGACAGTCGTCGAGTAGGATCCTTCCTTCCGGCTCGGGCTCCGTCTGTAGCTGCAGGATGCTCAGGACAGTGGCCAGGGTTTTACTTAGCTGACGCACTTCAGAGCGCAGGCTGTCCAGCTCGCTAGGGGGCACTGTTTGCATTTTTGTTTCAGCCATTAATGAAGGAGCAGTGGGTGCTGCGGGCACTGGGGTGGCCCCACCCTGATAACGCTGGATATCAGTATCTGATGGTTCCAGGGGCTGCAGACCCTTAATAGCCATGTCCTTCAGGGCGTCAAAGGTGGCATTTGGATGATCCAAGGCCCACCACCGTACGGTTCTGCTCTCCTCCTGAGACCTCAAGCCCCGGATGAACTGTTCTGTCAGCATTTTGTCCTCACTATGTATGCTGGCTGGACCAACCTGTTTCAGGGCCCGCAGGGCTTCCTGTAAGCACCAGGCATAGTCCCGGATACTGTCCTCAGGTTTCTGGGTACAATGGTAGAACCTCATCCGGAGATCTGTCTCAGTGCGGTTTTCAAAGACAGTTTTCAGTCTCTTAAAGATAATGGATACTGATTCCTGGTCTGCGGCTGGCCAGGTTTCAACTTCCTGCTCTGCAGCACCAGTCAATTGTCCCAGCACAACAGCGGCCATCTGTTTACCAGTCATTGAATACATGTCCAATACCCCGCATATCTTTCTCTTGAATCCAGACAGGGTGTCTGGTTTGTCATCATACTGGGGAAGCCATTTTGCTCTGGGGATGTACGGCAGGGCCATGGGCATGAATGGAATCGCGACCCCTGCTGGTGGGGCGGCTGCTCCGGCCTGAGCAGCACCGGGAGCGAGTTGAGCATCAGGAGCGTTAACCGGTGCTCCGGCGTTTTGCTGGTCGTCGGCCCCTAGTAAACCGTAGCCTACCTTCCTTTTCTTTTTCGGGTAGGCCACAGCTCCGCAGACGACGGTCTCCTTCCAGGACCTGACGCTTCCTGGTGCTGCGTCAGAGCGTGAGGCGGGGCTTGAGCTTTGCGCACTACTAACAGTCACGCCTCTCTGGTTCCCCCGGTTACGCCCCTCTTCTTCCCGCGCGGCGACACGGTAATGGCGGCGATGTTCACCACAGTTTAGACACAGTTCAATTACGGCACACAGTACCCGGTGGTAACGGGCACAAAATCCTGTTCGTGACGCCAGGAAGAGAGATGTGTCACCCAGGGGGATATAGGGGACTCGGTACCCGGGCCTTTTTACCTTGCTTAGGATGTCACGACAGTCGGCTAGCGGGCCCGTACTCTGGGGTCTCTCTTGAAAAAGAGGTTTTTAGTGTACAGTTTGTTTCGTGACGGCACCTGTGGTTTCCGGTAACGGTAACTGGCGCTGCTGCAGACCTCCGGGGGTGATGAGATGGCAGCTGGGATGTTTCTGCTCCCCACAGGTGGAGCGGACTCCCGGGGCGTGGGTTTCTCTGGTTATTCCATTTTTCACCCACACTCCAAAGACAAATGGATAGGGAATCTAGATTATCAGTCCCAATGGGGACAGTGCCGATATTGTCTGTAAAGTGCTGTGGAAATAATGGTTCTATTTAAGAGAGTAAAATAAATAAATATATGCATTTGGACAAAGTGACACATGCTCCTTGTATGATGCATCTCCTCAAATTGATTGTGCAACATTTTTTAAACAAATATACCCTCTTGAACAAGTTGGTCCTCATGGCCAGGAGATTGTATGGGCACTTCTAGTGTTCTTACATGGAAAAGAATGTACTCCTTGATTTGCAGCGACTGAGCAGTATAAATGAGCACAACCTGATTTGAGACATTGCAACATGATGGAATTCAATGCTGCACATTTTGAAGTATCTGTACAAGAAACGTAAGGTGGTCACTGATTATATCATGCAGCACAGCAGAGAAACTAGTGCTTGTGTAAGGCACCGGCCCCACTACCAGTATTTGGTCAGTATTCGGTCAGTATTTTTTCTCAGGAGTGGGAGTCAAAAACAGGAGTGGGTGGTAAATGCAGAATTGGTGCCTCCACTTGTTTCTATTATACCTTTTCTCTGATTGTTCCTCACCTGGTTTTGGCTACCACTCCTGAGAAAAAAATGGGGCCATGGCCTTACCTTGAGAACAGCCATAAGCAAATGATGAGAGACCTCTCTCACTTACTGGTCCCCTTCAAAATGGCTGCAAAATGATGGCATTGACTACGTTATTACCCTCTTGATTATATTGGAAATAAGCTAACATTGATACAAGAGGGGATGGAGGAAGAATAGCATCGCTCAAGCCTGTCTCGCCACCTTGGGTCTGTTGGAGCCCAAGGGTACTTCGAATAGCTTTTTCACTGGCCTAATGTATGGGCCTACACCTGCTACTTCACATTGTTTTATGTTTCCCTAAGTTTCATTAAACATCAAAGAACTTGCAACGTGGTTTGGAACATTGGTGTCAGGAAAACATACCCTTCACATAAAATAACAAGGTATTTACCAAGCACAGAACCTTTTGTAGTTTGTCAACATTTTAAAAATAAAGAAGACATTTAGTAGGAATAGTAACCACTAAAGAGAGAGTGGATGGAATTCATTTTCGATAGCGAGGAGACTGAAGAGTAATATTGCCTCAAAGAAAATATGCTAGCTGAAAACACTTAATGACATCGTCCCTGCTTTGGTATGAAGCATGTTTCAGGAGTGTAAATAATAACATACCACAAAAAGAAGTTGTTAGGGAGCTTACTCTTGTCATGGAACAACATGACCTAAGACATCTCTTTAGCAGTTAAAAGCACTTAACCATTCATATTGTTCTTCCACTGTACAAAGCACTGGTCAGACCACACTTGGAATACTGTGCTCAGTTATGGGCCCCACTATATAGAAAGGATATAAATGAGCTTGAAAAGGTACAAAGGAGGGCAACAAAATTAATAAAGGGAATGGAGGGACTGCAATACCCAGAGAGCTTGGCAAAACTAGGACTATTCAGCCTGGAAAAGAGAAGGTTGAGGGGGGACATAATAAATGTGTACAAATATGTTAGGGGACAGTATAGAGACCTTGCCAGGGATTTGTTCTAAAGGAGGAATATTACGGTAACAAGAGGGCATTCACTAAGACTGGAAGAGAAAAGGTTTCAGCACCAGCATAGGAAGGGGTTCTTTACGGTAAGAGCAGTGAGAATATGGAATTCACTGAGTGAGGAGACGGTAATGTCGGATTCACTAAACCAGTTCAAGCGGGGACTGGATGCATTTCTAGATACCAGGCAGATTTCTGCATATACTTAAAAATAAAATAAAACAGTAGGTTGATACAGGGATTTATTCTGACTGCTGGTTTCAGAGTCGGGAGGGAATTTTTCCTCAGGTGAAGATTGGCTAAATCATTTGGGGTTTTTGCCCTCCTCTGGATCAACTTTAGCAATTACAGAACTAACAGGTCGAACTTGATGGACGCAAGTCTTTATTCGGCTTTACTTACTAACTAACTATGTATAACTATGTATTATGTAAAAGTCAGGTGGCAAGGCTCCTTAAAAGGTGAATATTGGATTATAGGATTGCTCCCTCCTATAGGTGGCACGAGATAAGCTGTTCTCTTCCTGTTTTGTGAAGAGGCTATTTGCATATTTTATATCCCAGGGAGCACTGTATGGCCTATAAGTATCCCTATGCCAATGTGATAGCCTCCTTAAGATGAAACTTTACCCCTTAATCCATTCATTGAAGTGCTCTCATCCAGCCTATCAGTCTCATACTTTGCACTGACAATGGACAAGAACCCTACAACAGTTGTCTGCAAAATAAGGGTTTTTTCTATTTGGACAAAATAATGGTTTGGCTTTATATTCAATGCCATGTGGCAAGGCTCTTTAAAGGGTCAGTATTGTCCCACAGAGAAATACTGTACAAGACCTGCTGTATTGGAGATGTTCTGGTCCAGTCATTTAGCTATCACAGTTTGAATCTTTTAAAAATCTCATACATACTTACCCCAACAATTTTTTCTGCTTTTAACACATCAACTTAAAAAACTGTTCACTTGTTGTCTATGTTGCCTAGCATCAGAGCTGCCACCAGAAATTTCATGTCCCCTTACTGGTAACATTTTTGGACCCCTTGAGACTCGCCCAGGCTCCACCCCAGGTCAGCCTCCACCCCGAACCTTCCACAGTCCCACCGCCCATTCTTTGAAAAAATCCACTTCTGCACCACGTCTTCACCAATCACACATTAACAGATGCCATCCAACCATATCACACACATAGCCATAAGCTTTTGTTTTGGCCAAAAGATTTTTTAAGTCGCTTCCATGACAAGGTAGACTCTTTTGGCAGGGTCCTACTCCAACCTATTAAAAATTTCTTAAAATATCCAATACTCATTTTAGGTATACAGTTGTGCTCAAAAGTTTACGAACCCCGACAGAATTTTTCCTTTCTTGGCCTTGTTTCAGAGAAAATGAATGATAACAAAAAACCTTTTCCTCCACTCATGGTTATTGGTTGGGTGAAGCCATTTATTGTCAAACTACTGTATTTTCTCTTTTTAAATCTTAATGACAACCAAAAACATCCAGCTGACCCTGATCAAAAGTTCACATACCATGGTGATTTTGGCCTGATAACATGCACAGAATTTGACACAAATGGGTTTGAAAGGCTACTAAAGGTAACAACCTCACCTGTGACCTTTTTGCTTGTAATCAGTGTGTGTGCATAAAAGCTGAGTGAGTTTCTGGGATCCAGACAGACTCTTGCATCTTTCATCCAGCCACTGACGTTTCTGGATTGTGAGTCATGGGGAAAGCAAAAGAATTGTCAATGGATCTATGAGAAAAGGTAGTTGAACTGTATAACACAGGAAAGGGATACCAAAAAATATCCAAGCAATTGATAATGCCAGTCAGCAGCATTCAAACTGTGATTAACAAATGGAAAATCAGAGGCTCTGTAAAAACCAAACCACAGTCAGGTAGACCAACAAAAATTTCGACCACAACTGCCAGGAAAATTGTTTGGGATGCAAAGAAAAACCCACAAATAACATCAGCTGAAATTCAGGACTCTCTGAAAACTAGTGGTGGGGCAGTTTCAAGATGCACAATAAGGAGGCACTTAAAGAAAAATGGGCTGCATGGTCGAGTCGACAGAAGAAAGCCATTACAGCGCAAATGCCACAAAGTATCTCACCTACAATACGCCAAACAGCACAGAGACAAGCCTCAAAACTTCTGGAACAAGGTAATTTGGAGATCAAAATTGAACTTTTTGGCCACAACCATAAACGTTACATTTGGAGAGAGGTCAACAAGGCCTTTGATTAAAGGAACACCATTCTTACAGTAAAGTACGGAGGTGGATCGCTGATGTTTTGGGGATGTGTGAGCTACAAAGGCACAGGAAACTTGGTAAAAGTTGAAGGAAAGATGAATGCAGCACATTATCAGCAAATACTGGAGGCAAATTTGCACTCGTCAACCCGGAAGCTTCGCATGTGACGTACTTGGACGTTCCAACATGACAACGATCCAAAACACAAGGCCAAGTCGGCCTGTCATTGGCTACAGCAGTACAAAGTGAAGGTTCTGGAGTGGCCATCTCAGTTTCCTAACCTCAATATCGTTGAGCCACTCTGGGGAGATCTCAAGCGCGCAGTTCATGTTAGGCAGCCCAGGAATTTACAGGAACTTGAGGCTTTTTGCCAAGAAGAATAGGCAGCTTTACCATCTGAGAAAATAAAGAACATCTTCCACCACTACCACAAAAGACTTCAAGCTGTCATTGATGTTAGAGGGGGCAATACACGGTATTAAGAACTGGGTAATGTGAACTTTTGAACAGGGTCATTTGGATATTTTTGGTTGTCATTAAGATTTAAAAAGAGAAAACACAGTAGTTTGACAATAGATGGCTTCACCCAACCAATAACCATGAGTGGAGAAAAAGTTTTTTGTTATCATTCATATTCTCTGAAACAAGGCCAAGAAAGGAAAAATTCTGCTGAGGTATGTAAACTTTTGAGCACAACTGTATTTTAATTTATTTTATTTAAGGGAATGTGTCACATACATATTTTAAAATGACCAATAATACTACATTCAAGGGACAAATACCGTCATATCCTGACCGGACCACATATTACCACCACATAGGGACTGAATAATACCACATACAAGGAACAAATACCGCCACACCATGACCAGACCACATAGTGACCGAATAATACCACTTACAAGGAACAAATTCCACCAACACCGTGACCAGACCACATACTACCCCCACATAGTGACCGAATAATACCACATACAAGGAGCAAATACCAGCACACCATGACCAGAGCACATATTACCACCACATTGTGACTGAATACTACAATACTGATCATTAACAAAAAAACACAATACTAATATTACCCTCTGTATATAGTGTATAGTGTACATATAATACAGTGATCCCCAGTGACAATATACACAGGAGCTGTGTATATAGTGTCATTGTACTGGTAATACAGTGATCACCAGTGACATTAAACACAGGAGCCTGGTATATAGTATCAGTGTACAGGTAATACAGAGACCACCAGTGAATTACACACAAGAGCCCTGTATATCGTATACAGTGTAAGTGTACAGGTAACACACTGACTCACTAGTGACATCTCTAGTTAAGGTCCTTCATCTTCGCTTTTCTTCTTCATCCAGTGCAGTCCGCCATCACTTCTTCCAGCAAGGACTCATCTTTGCAGAAAATAACAGTTATCTAGAGCACCGCTTCCAGAGCACATTTCCCAATTTTTCCCCAACTTCTACACTACGCGAGATAAGGAAAAATAGCAACATAGTGGCGCCTTGCACAGTAACAGGACCCCTCCCCCTGACTGAAAACATCCTCAAAAATAAAATACATCACAGCAGTAATAATATCCATAATTAGCCTCTACATTAATAATGTCCCACATCCTTGCCCTTTCCTGTAATAACATGTCTCATTCCTGGCCCCCATTGTGTCTCATTCTTGGCCCCATGTGTTCTCCCTTCCTGGCCCCATCCTGACCCCACATGTCCCATCCTGGCACCATGTGTCTCCATCCTGTCCCCAGGCACCATATGATGTCCCATCCTGCCCCCACACCCAATATGTTCTACCATCCTGCACCCAGGCCCCAAATGTCTTCCCATCCTGGCCCCATATGTCTCCATCCTTCCCCCAGGCCACGTATGTTCTCCCATCCTGCTCCCAGGCCCCATATGATATCCCATCCTAACCCCATATGTCTCCATCCTATCCCCAGACCTTTATATGTTCTCCCATCCTGCCCCCAGACCCCATATGTCCTCCCATCCTGGCCCCATATGTCTCCATCCTGCCCCAAGGCCCCATATGTTCTCCCATCCTGCCCCCAGACTCCATATGATATCCCATCCTAACCCCATATGTCTCCATCCTATCCCCAGACCCCATATGTTCTCCCATCCTGCTCCCAGGCCCCATATGATATCCCATCCTGGCCCCATATGTCTCCATCCTGCCCCCAAGCCCCATATGTTCTTACATCCTGCCCCAGGCCCCACTTCTCTCCATCCTGTCCCTGGCTAATATGATCTCCCATCCTGACCCCATACAAAAAAAAACAAAAAAAAGTTTCTCCTTACCTGGCCGCGGTCCAGCAGCGTCCTCTCCCTCATCCATTTGAGGCGCGGACACACCGACGCACGGCAGTGACATCATATGCCAGTGAAGCTGGTGACTTCCTGTGCGGCAATAGATTTTAACTGAATGTGCATCCGAGTCCGCACGTTCAGTTACTGAGCGAACGGCCAAATCCTGCCCCTAGGGCAGGTAAGGTGGGGGGCCCAGAGCAGGCCCCCCTCTTCACAGAGCCCCATACACCAATAAGAGCAGAAATGCCCTGATGGCGACCCTCATCTTTGGCAAGTACAGTTGTTATGAAATAGTTAATATTATTGGCTTCACTAGCTAAAAAGGAAAAAAAATATGCAAAGGTACTCTTATCACTCAAATCATGAGCTTCTTTGTATACATTTTTCCCATGGTCTCAAAACTTAGTCTCCATCACGGAGAGCCAGTATCTCCCCTGTGCTTTTGCTCTGGAATGTGCATTTTTTACACCTGGTGCGGAACCATAATAAGGTGTACAATATGCTAATTGTCAGAATGCAGTGTGGTCTAGAGAGCACAGCATTGTGTTTACAAAGTTATTCAACTTTTATTCAGGTAAATATATAAAAATTGTAAATGTAAGAAATATCTGTCTAGGTTTTTTAAATCAAAAACATTCATTGAATTAAAAATAAAAAGGAAGCTTCTCCCTATTAAAGTTTTTGATGCTGTCAGCAAAAGGCTGTGTTCTCATGCAGCATTTTTGCTCTCTTGGCAGTAAAAACGCTGCGTTCAAAACACAGGTTTTGCTGCATTTTTTTGAAATTGTTGCGGCCTTTTTTCACTGTTTTTTTTTTCTATGGATAACGTGTGTTTTCTTTAGTTTTATTCAACAAAGACGCAACAAGAAATTCTGCAAAAATTTACTTTCGCTTAACCTCTTCATGACGTTGGATGTACTGGGTACAGAAGCTGTGCGCGCGATTGCCGCCAGGTGTGCAGCTGGGTGTGACCAGTCATCACGAGAAGCGGTAGGCTAGGGTGTGGGGGGAAGTGCAGGACTGGACAACGGCCGTTTTGCGTCGGGAATGCACTTCTATGGGTCCATGAACCCACTTCCCGTGATGACTTTTCTCTGAATAAAGATTGTTTTACTGCTGCCGCTTGTGAGTGCAACCTTTCCTATGTTATCTATATATTAGTATAGTACATGATCTAACTAACTTGTGTCAGTGCAGAACTGACAGTTATAAATCATTGCAATGCTCCTGCATAAAAAAAAAATATATAAATGTGGAATCACTGTAATCGTACTTACCCAAAGAATAAAGCTGCCTTATTAATTTTACCACACGTGGAACGGCATAAAAAAAAATAAAACACAATTCCTGAATTTGTGGATTTTTGATTATTATGCCTCCCAAAAATAGAAAGCGATCAAAACATGTCATGTGCCCAAAAATGATACCAATAAAAATGTCATCTCGTCCCGCAAAAAATAGCCCTCACATGACTCTGTCTGCCGAAATATGGTAAAATTATTGCTCAAAAAATATGGCGATGCGCAATAAAAAGCTTTTTTTAGTGTGTGACAGCAGCCAAACATAAAAACCCAATATAAATCTGGTATCACTGTAATCACACCGACCCAAAGAATAAAGTCGTCTAATCACTTATACCGCACGAGGAACAGTGTAAAAAATAAATAAAACCAATTCTTCACCTGCTGTTATTTTTTCATTCAGCCTCTGAAAGATTGCGGTAAGGCTCAGATCACATTTATCCTGCACTCTACGCTGAGTGCTTACACTGGGGTTTCGGTGCAAATCTCTGAAATATGTGATTCAGATGGAACCCCCGGCGGAAGATTCCCTGTAATGAGGCAGATGGAGGCACTGTGGATGCCGTCTGGCTTATGATTCGGCGGTGTCTGTCTTTTTAAGTGTGCATAAAAGCACGGTCAGACACAGTTTTGTGCACTTGTAATAGAAGGAGAAAAGTCTTTCAGAGAATCAGTGCAAGATGTATGTAATAAGGAGAAAGAGCGCCATCTGGTGAGCATTTCAAGTTTGGACGCTGGAGCCAGTCAGGTGACCTCCAGCAGAGGATTTCAAAACGTAACAGTCGAGCGCGCAGTGCCTGAGGTTTTTTCGGCGCCACACACAGGGAGAGACGTGACGCAGACCGGATGCGCTGAAGGAACCAGAGAGAGAGACCGGGGTGAGAGACCCGTAAGGCAAGATGGGTGGCTGACGGTGAACGAGTGCAGGATTCAGCGCAGTGGTCCCTCGGGTGTCACGGCTACGGAAGAGGACCGGGACTTGGATACAACATTAAGGAGATGTACAAGACCCTCCTACCCACGATGTGATAAACCGCCCGATTGACAGGACAAAGAAAGGATAGAAATGAGTTGTGCTGGAGAGATCACGTCAGCAAAAGCCGATGAGTGTCATCACTGAACAGGGCTGTCACTTTAACGGCTCCCTCACGGTACCGGGAACAATCAGGTTTAGGGTATCAGGTTGAGAGGGGGACGGGTGAGGTGGAACAAACCAAATGGGATCTAATTGACTTTGTCAGAAAAAGACTTAAAGGCCTAGCAGGAATAACCGGAGACCCCCGCTAGGGCCGTTTGAAGAACTGATGGACTTCAGTGAATAATCCCATATTTGGGCTAGATATAGTATTTTAGAGAAGGATTTTATTGCTATTTCATAAGTATTTTTTATTGTTCTCAATACCAACCCCTGTTGCAATCCCTGTCAGCTTTGTTTAACATATGTACATATATAAATTGTTATTTATAGCTATTGGACTGCCCTCATTTTGTGACTCTGCGCGTTGCATTCTGACACCTGCATTACATTTGGCGTAATCGGCAGGATGCAACATTCAGACGCAGAGATGGGGAATCAGTCTGTGACCGGGTCTGTCAGTGGACATATACCCTTGGGGGCTATGCTCAGTCACCTTCCCAAATTTACGGGGGATGGTACGTCACTGTGGGACTGGGTAGAGAGACTGAAAAGTATGCTACGCATGTATCCCCTTAATCCCCCTAGCCCAGGCTGAGTTGGCCCTTTTAGCCCTTGATGGGGAAGCCCAACAGACTGTAATGTACCGCCCACCCGGGGACCAGACACTGTAGACGAAGTGATCAAAATTCTGGAAGACATGCACGGTGATACTACGGATCTGGGGCATTTACGGTTGCAGTTATTTCAGAGAGTTCAAAAGGAAAATGAGACTATTAATCAATATATTAATGCATTGCAAGAAGTGACAGCCCATATCATTAAGAGATGGGAGCTCGAGATGGGAATCAAAGACTGGGATCATTAGATGAAATATTGCGTGACCAATTGATTGCTGGTTTAAAAGAACCCTCCCTGAGACAGATCTGAAAGGAGCGGCTACGCCTGAGGCCCGGCCTAGGTTTCTTAGAGATTGGGGCGGAAGCTAGAGTCTTGGAGAAAGAAGTTCCTGTTCTTAAGGCCAATGTCAGAAGTCATGAGGCAATAACCCCTCTTCCACCCAATTCTCAGCACACTGCTTTCAGTCAGTTGCCCGATTGGGCACAAGAGATACGTCAAGAGATTTGAGACCTTCAAAATGAACTGAGCACTACTAGAGAGACCCCTTTAGCCCCCTTGTTAATGGACCGCTCTGCCTCACGTGGATGGAGACAAGAGCAAGGAAGATGTTCCTATCAGGTTCCAACGAGACATGCACTATGTCCACCGGTAGCACAAGGACCGAAGTGTTGGACCTGTGGCGGTAGAGGTCATATCTCCAGAGACTGTCCGAATAAAGAAAAGAGGAGACGAGGGCAGCCGTTAAACTAAGACTCCCCACGGTCGTGGAGCATACCGTGGGGTTTCAAACTTCAGGGCGTGTAAGGAGAACCTCTGAAGACATTGTCTCCGAGAGGCCTATTATTTGGGCTGAATTCAATGGACAGCGGATTCGTTGTTTACTGGACACTGGGTCTCAGGTGACCACTATGCCTGAAGCGTATTTTCAAAGTCATTTTTCAGAAGTTGCTTGTTCCTGGAAGGAACCTACCGTCAAATTGGTAGCAGCTAACCAATTGCCTATCCCGGTGGCAGGGGTAGTATGGATGTCGGTCCGGGCATGTGGAAAGAACCTTGGCCAAAAGGGGATAATACTGACCACAGGATCTGGAGGTGACAGGCCCATTGTAACCCTGGGCATGAATATGCTTAAGGAGGTTGGACAGTTCTTGGCTGAGGATTCTGACAGAAATAACAGGACCCGCACCACTCGTGACCCAGCCAGCCAGAGAGTCTTTCAACACCTCGTACGAGTCAGTCAAATTCAAAAATTGCCTGTTGCTTCTCAGTATCTTGGTAGAGTGTCTATGCCATCTGAAGCTACAGTGACATTTCCAGTAGGACAGACTGTACTCACTCTGCCGATGCTGGCACGTGTATCATTAGAGGGTATGGACATTCAGATAGAACCAATAGAAGGGGAAGAAGCGCCTGCTGGACTTCTGGTTGCTCGCACACTGACTACCGTGCGTCAGGGTCGAGTACCCATACGCTGTATTAACCTAAGTGGCACAAGCCTACAGTTGTCCCGCCAAGACATAGCGCGGGTTTGAATAATGCCAGAGGACATAACCAGAGCAGATGCTATAGAGTTGGAGCCCGTGGACGGAGAACCATGGATCTTAGAGGTGTCCCTTCACAGGCAAGAAGTCAAAAGGGAACCTTTGGCTGGGCGTCGCCTCTTAGAGTAAATGGAGGCTAATCTCACTGAGTTCTCGGCTGGACAAGTAAGGCAGATCGAGCAACTTTTACAGAGTTACCAGGGGGTGTTTGCACAACATGAAGATGATTTTGGGTACACTCGAGATATTCAACACGAAATACCCATAGGAAATACGGCTCCCATTCGGGAAAAGTATCGGCAGATCCCACCTCAAATGTACCAGGAGGTGAAAGAACTTTTAGCCCATATGTTGTGGAATGGTGTAATTCGCGAAAGTCAGAGTCCTTGGGCAGCTCCTATTGTGCTAGTTTGAAAAAAAGACGGTACTCTGAGATTTTGAGTAGATTATCGGAAATTTAATGCATGTACCGTGCGAGACTCTTACCCATTACCGCGAATAGAAGAATCTCTATCCGCATTAGGAAGTGCTAAATTCTTCTCTTCTCTTGACCTGGCCAGTGGCTATTGGCAGGTCCTGGTAGCTGAGAAATAGCGCCTGAAAACTGCCTTTGTTCTTCCTCTGGGTTTGTTTGAGTTTAACCGGATGCCGTTCGGGCTGACAAATGCACCAGGAACATTTCAAAGATTAATGGAGAGATGTTTGGGGGACCTCAACTTCGAAGCTACTTTAATTTATCTGAATGATATAATTATTTATTTAGCCACGTTTGAAGATCATCGCCGCCGACTGGAACAAGTGGTAGAACGACTTCAGAGGCATGGATTGAAAATCAAGCCTGGTAAGTGTCATCTCTTCAAACGAGAAATTGAATATTTGGGGCACACTGTGTCTAGTGCGGGAGTGTATCCCACTGCTGAGAAAGTAGCTGCAGTGCAGAAGTGGCCCACACCAGTCAACTTAAGGGAGTTGAGAGTATTTCAAGGACTCGCTGGATATTACCGCAGATTCATAAAAGACTTCGTTAAGATTGCGGTCCCGCTCAATGAATTACTGAGTGGAACGGCTGGAGGAGCAAAGCGGCAACCTATTCAGTGGGACCACAACAAGAAGAGGCGTTTTGAGCATTGAAAATGGCGCTAACGAACGCCCCAATACTGGCCAATGCTGATTTCTCACAGCCTTTTGTATTGTATACTGATGGAAGTCTACATGGACTGGGAGCAGTGTTGGCTCAAGTGCAAGAAGGAAAAGAGCAGGTGATCTCGTATGCCAGTCGGTCACTTCGGGACACTGAGAAGAATCCAGATAACTATAGTTCGTTCAAACTGGAGCTACTGGCACTGGTATGGGCCATGACTGAGAAATTTGCGGAGTACTTGTCAGGTTCAGAAGTACAAGTGCGGATGGACAATAATCCTTTGGCTCATTTGGAAAACGCAAAGTTGGGCGCATAGGAACAATGGTAGGTTGCAAGGATATCGAAATATCAGTACAAAATTGCTTATCAGTCTAAGTCCCTGAACACCCATGCAGATGCTCTGTCCTGGGTCACTCAGATGGGGCCGAAGAGAGATATAGATGAAGAGCTGGAAGGTGACGAGATTCCTGATTTTCGTCAATTCGCTGCAGCTGTAATCAATGCTCAGAACGCCAAAGAAAAGGCAAGGCCCACTCAAAACCTGGGTCGCTCAAGAGATGAGTGGATACAGTTGCAACAGTTCGACTCAGAGTTGGCAAAGCTTAGGGAATGGGTCGCTCTAGGTCAGAGACCCAACCAGGAGGCTAGAGCTGCTTCACTCCCAACTACCCTACAAATCTTAGGTCAGTGGGAAAGACTCTTCTTGAAGGATGGCTTGCTATACTGGAAAGTCCAGCTACCTCGAGAGTTTGACGTGACCTGGCAGGTATTAGTCCCAGGAACTCTAGTAACACAATTAGCCCAAGAGGCTCATGGAAGAGGTGCCCACTTCGGCGTGGAGAAGACCTTCCGGTGGTTACAACGACTGGTATATTGGCCCCAAATGCAGCAAGAAATCGAAGAAGTTTGTGAAAGTGTCGGCAATGTGAGTTGAGCAAGCCCCTTGAACAAAGAGCTCCCATTCACACCATCTGAACTTCAGCACCATTAGAGGTTCTGAGGATCGATTATCTGACGATCGGAACTTCATACAAAGGCTACAGGCATTGTTTGGTAATGACCGATCACTTCACCAAGTTTGCAGTGGTGACACCTACTCGGGATCAGACGGCAGAAACCGCAGCCAAGGCCATTTGTCAAGATTTCATTTGGATCTATGGGTGTCCAAAGCGGATACATTCTGACCAAGGGGCCTGCTTCCAAGGGTGAGTCATGGATGAGTTATATCATATCTATGGGATCAACAGATCTCGAACAACGCCCTATCACCCCCAGGGACATGGGGCATGTGAGCGCTTCAACCGAACCTTGTTGCAGATCTTACAGACGTTGGAAGAGGACAAGAAAATTAAATGGCCCGAGTTCGTGTCCGAGTTGGTGTGGGTGTATAATAATCACGTTCATATGACTACTGGTTACACAGCCTATATGCTGCTGTTTGGAAGGAAGTAGAGATTACTGAGCTGGAGCTAGACTCAGAAGATCCCAGTCCGAACAACAGTCCAAATACCTGGTTTCGAGAACACAGACGGCGGCTTCATACAGTGAGAAAGCTGGTTGTGCAGAAGTTTCAGGAAGTAGAGCATACAGGGTGGCCCCCAATTTCGGTGAGCCCACTCCGACCAGGAGATCGTGTGTTAGTAAGGGCCAGAACGGTTGGGAGTAAGCTAGACCATCGTTGGGAGGGGGTACCATATCGAGTGGTGAACTAGATCCAGCCAAAGAATTCAGTCTACGAGGTTAGGCCTGAAGGGGGTGATGCCATGACATCTAGGGTGTTGCACCGTAATATGCTACAACCCTGTTCGTCCTAAGTAGAGGACTGTAACAGAATTGAGCCTGCGGAAAAACTAAAGTGCCACACGTAGTGACTCTGGAAGACTACAATGCAATTGAGCCCTTCAGTCCCGAGTGAGGTACAAAATGGTTCAGGAGGCGATTTACAATCTCCACTGCTTGATTTATCAGATACCCCAGAATCATCTTTGCAGGAGGAACCCTGCAAAACTGAACGTGCTAATGTCGGGATCTCTCCTAACCGATATGCTCAAGAGAAGTTTATCTGGTCTCAGATTCAACAGAAAGCAGAAGAGTGTGCTCAACTCTTGTCTGAACTTACGCAGCCTCGAAGGAGGCATTGATCTCGCAAAGAATCCACTTGCCCGGGGACTGGTGATCAAAAAGGAGGGAGGAATGTAATAGAAGGAGAAAAGTCTTTCAGAGAATCAAGGCGAGATGTATGTAATAAGGAGAAAGATCGCCATCTGGTGAGCATTTCAAGTTTGGACACTGGACCCGGACAGGTGACCTCCAGCAGATGATTTGAAAACTTAACAGTCGAGCGCGCAGTGCCTGAGGTGATTTCAGCGCCAGACACAGGGAGAGACGTGACGCAGGCCAGACTCGCTGAAGGAACCAGCGAGAGAGACCGGGGTGAGAGACCCGTAAGGCAAGACGGGTGGCTGACGGTGAACGAGTGCGGGATTCAGCGCAGCGGTCCCTCGGGTGTCACGGCTACAGAAGAGGACCGGGACTTGGATACGACATTAAGGAGATGTACAAGACCCTCCTACCCATGACGTGGTAAACTGCCCCAATTGACAGGACAAAGAAAGGATAGAAACGAGTCGTGCCGGAGAGATCACGATAGTAAAAGCTGACGAGTGACATCACTGAAAAGGGCTGTCACTTCAACGGCTCCCTCACGGTACCGGGAACAATCGGGTTTAGGGTATCAGGTTGGGAGGGGGACAGGTGAGGTGGAACAATCCAAACGGTATCTAATTGACTCTGTCAGTAAAAGGCTTAAAGGCCCAGCGGGAATAACTGGAGACCCCCGCTAGGTTCGTTTGCAGAACCGATGGACTTCAGAGATTAATCCCATATTTGGGCTAGATACAGTATTTTAGAGAAGGATTTTATTGCTATTTCATAAGTATTTGTTATTGTTCTCAATACCAACCCCTGTTGCAATCCCTGTCAGCTTTGTTTAATATATATACATAAATAAATTGTTATTTATAGCTATTGGACTGCCCTCATTTTGTGACTCAGCGCGTTGCATTCTGACACCTGCATTACATTCTTCTGAAAAGAAGGACACTGCTGAACAGAGGCCTGATGCAGTCCAGAGTAACTCTGAAGCCTCATTATAGTGAATGGATCCCTCGGGGGTTTCATCTGAATCATGTAACTTGGAGATTTAAATGGAAACCCCAAAGTAAGTGCTCAGTGTAGAGAGTAGGATAAATGTGATCCAAAATGTTATGTAAAATGTTCCCAACAAAAGCTTCAAATCAATACACAAAAAAGCAAGTCCCCACTCAAGTCTCTTACCTGTTAACGGCAATATAGGGGGCTTCCATGTTACTGGTAGTACAATGGCTATGCAAAAGCAAAATGGCTCCTCGCCCCCCAATAGAAATTCAGCAAATTGTGAGTTCCCAAATCCAAATGCCCCCCTCCCTTATGAGCCTCAGTATGCCTAAACCACATTTAGTGTCCACAAGTTTGGCATTTCTGTACCGATGAGAGCTCACCTAATTTTCAGGTGCATGTCTCCAGAAGCACTACCTGGGCATAACATACTGGGCACTACAACGTACTGGCTCTACAATGCAATTTTCACTCAGCAACATCCACTGCTGCTTGTTTCTGGAAAACACCCATGGAGTCAAAATAGTCACTACACCCAGGGCCGGCGTCAGCACCTGGCGCTCCCGGGCAAATGCCGGGGCCCTGAGCAGGCAGAGGAGCCCACTGGCGGTCGCGCACCCCGCTGGGCTATGGGCGGAGGAGAGCGGTGTCAGCGCCCACCCTTCTCCGCCGCTTGCTCAGGGCCCCTGCAGCCGGATACTTACCTCTCCCCGTGCCTCCGCAGATCCGCTGTCTTCCTGGTGCGCGCTCCCTGTGATGTCTCAGGTCAGAGGGTGCGGTGACGTCTTTACACCGCGCCCTCCCCTGAGCCTTCACAGGGAGCGCTGAGCGGGAAGACGCCGACAACGCTGGAGTTCGGACCCGAGCAGCGGGCAGCGGGCAGCAGGTAGCAGGTGAGGAGAAGGGAGGTGAGTATTTGATTTTTTTTTTTTAATGTATGGAGGCATGGGGCAGTATAAAGAGAAGGGGGGACATCCTGCATGGGGCATTATAAAGAGAGGGGGGGGCATCCTCCATGGGGCATTATAAAGAGGGGGGGTGGCATCCTGCATGGGGCATTATAAAGAGGAGGGGGTGACATCCTGCATGGAGCATTATAAGGTGGGGAACAGCCTGCATGGGGCATTATAAAGAGGAGGGGGCAGCCTGCATAGTGCATTATGTGGGGGGGAACAGCCTGCATGGAGCATTTTATGGGGGGGGGGGCAGCCTGTATGGGGCATTATGTGGGGGGTAACAGCCTGCATGGAGCATTAAAAGGGGGGGCCTGTATGGGGCATTATGTGGGGGGTAACAGCCTGCATGCAGCATTATATGGGGGCCAGTATCCTGTATGGAGCGTTATAAGGGGACCGGTATCCTGTATGGAGCGTTATAAGGGGACCGGTATCCTGTATGGAGCGTTATATGGGGGCCAGTATCCTGTATGGAGTTTTATAAGGGGACCAGTATCCTGTATGGAGCGTTATATGGGGGCCAGTATCCTGTATGGAGCTTTATAAGGGGACCAGTATCCTGTATGGAGCGTTATATGGGGGCCAGTATTCTGTATGGAGCCTTATATGGGGGCCAGTATTCCGTATGGAGCCTTATATGGAGGCCAGTATTCCGTATGGAGCCTTATATGGGGGCCAGTATTCCGTATGGAGCCTTATATGGGGGCCAGTATTCCTTATGGAGCCTTATATGGGGGCCAGTATTCCGTATGGGGCCTTATATGGGGGCCAGTATTCCGTATGGAGCCTTATATGGGGGCCAGTATTCCGTATGGAGCATTATATGGGGGCCAGTATTCCGTATGGAGCCTTATATGGGGGCCAGTATTCCGTATGAAGCGATATATGGGGGCCAGTATTCCGTATGGAGCATTTTATGGGGGCCATTATTCTGTATGGAGCGATTCACCGGTTTCTGAGCTATTGTGGAATTTACAATAGATATCGCTCATGTAATGTAAGAAGTGAAATCTTTGCATTGTACTATATATATATATTTCTCCGCCGTATCTCTGCATCATGAATCGTGGTATGTGTTAAAGGGGCCCACTGAGACTCTTTCGCCCGGTGCCCAGAAAAACCTGGAGCCGGCCCTGACTACACCTGTGGATAAATTCACAAAAAGGTATCATTTCCAAAATTAGGTCACTTGAGGGGGGAATCTGCTCTTATATCATATAGGGGCACTGTATATGAAGCCACAAACTGTTCTAGTAAAATATGCACTGCAGGAGGCAAATAGCGCTCCGTCCCTCCCGAGTCTCGCCGTATGGCTAAGCAGTACTGTACAGCAACATATGGGTATTTCCACGTTGAGCAGAAATTGTTGGACAAATTTTGATGCAATTTTTACTCAATTCCTCTTGTGAAAATGTAAAATCTGGTGCTAAAACTAAATTTCGGTGGTAAAAATGCAATTATTTTTTCTTTACTGCCCAATGGTATAAAATTCTGTGACACACCTGTGGTGTCAATATGATCACTGCACCCTTAGATGAATTCAATGAGAGGTATAGTTTGTAAAATGGGGTCACTTATGGGGGGTTCTGCTGTTCTGGCACATGAGGGGCTCTCCCAGTGGATCATGGCACCCACAAACCATAACACTAAAATCTGCACTATAATATGGCACTCCTTCCCTTCTGATCTTTCCACTGTGCCTGAAAAGTATTTCCCAATTATATTTAGGGTATTGGCGCACTCAGGAGAAAATTTTGCAACAAACTGTTAGGTCAATTTTTTCCTATTAGCACTTAGAAAAATTAAAAACTTGGGGCTAAAACAACATTTTAGTGGTAAAAATGGAATTATTCATTCTTCACCGCCCAATGGTATAAAATTCTGTGAGGCACATGTGATGTCAATATTATCACTGCACCCTATATGAATTCATTGGGGGATGTAGTTTGGAAAATGAGGTCACTTATGGGGTGTTTCTGCTGTTCTGGCACCTCAAGGTCTTTGCCAATGTGACATGGCACTCTCAAACCATTCCAGCAAAATCTGAACTCCAAGGTGGCGCTTCTTCCCTTCTGAGCTTTGCACTGTGCCTCAGAAGTAGTTTTTGACCACATATGAGGTATCGGTGTACTCAGGAGAAATTGCACAACATATTTTTGTGTCTATTTTCTCCTGCTATCCTTGTGAAAATGAAAAAATTTGGGGCTAAAAACATTTTTGTGGGAAAAATATGTATATTTTTTCATTTTCACAGATTAACGTTGTGAAATTCTGTAAAGAACCTGTGTGTTCCAGGTGCTCAATACATGTCTAGATAAATTCCTTGAGGGGTCTAGTTTCAAAAATGGGGTCACTTTGGGGGAATTTCCACTGTTCAGACACATCAGGGGCTCTCCAAACGCAACATGACACCCACAGACCATTCCATCAAAGTCTGTGTTCCAAAACGTCACTCCTGCCTTTCTGAACCCTACCGTGTGCCCAAACAGTAGTAGATTTCACAACATATTTTGTGGTCCACTTTCTCCTGTTAAGAAAATTTTTGTGAAAAAAAAGTGTTTTTTTGATTTTTACGGCTCTTCGTTATAAACTTCTGTGAAGCACATTGAACCCCCAGGTGCCTCACATAAGTTTATGAAAATAAAAAAAAGAACACTTTTGTGGGAAAAATATAATTTTTTAATTTTCACGGCTCTATGTTATAAACTTTTCTGATGCATCTGGGGGTTCAAGGTGCTCACCACAAATCTAGATACATTCCTGGAGGAGTCTAGTTCCAAAATGGGTTCACTTGTGGGGGGTTAAGGCACCTCAGGGGCCCTCCAAACGCAGCATGGTGTCCGCTAATGATTCCAGTCAATTTTGAGCTCCAAAAGTCCTATGGTGCTCTTTTCCTTCCAAGCCCTTTTGTTCACCCAAACAGTAGTTTTCCCTCACATATGGGGTATCGACTTACTTAGGAGAAATTGTACAACACATTTTGGAGTTCACTTTTTTTATTACCCTTATGAAGCACCTGAAGGATTAATAATCTTCTTGAATGTGGTTTTGAAGACTTTCAGGGGTGCAGATTTTAGAATGGTGCCATTTGGGGTATTTTCTGTCATGTAAGGCCCCCAAAGTCGCTTCAAATGTGATGTGGTCTCTCAAAAAAATGGTTTTGTACATTTTGTTGGAAAAATGAGAAATCTCTGGTTAAATTTTAACCCTTCTAACTTCCTAACAAAAAAAAATTATATTTCAAAAATTATGCTGATGTAAAGTAAACATGTGGGAAATGTAATTTATTAACTATTTTGTTTGACGTAACTCTGGTTTAACAACATAAAAATTAAAAGTTTAAAAATTGATAAATTTTCTCAAAATTTCTGATGTTTTCCCAAATAAACACAAGTCATATTGAACAAATTTTACCACTCTCATGAAATACAATATGTCTTGAAAAAACATTCTCAGAATCAGTGGGATCCATTGAGGCATTCCGGAGTTATTAGCAAAAAAAGTGGCCTGGTCATGAAGGTGAAAACAGGTTTGGGATGTAAAGGGGTTAAGGAGCAAAAAAAGTGGCAGTCCAATATCAACTGGAATTGAATTATAGTCAAAGTTTAGAAAAATGCACATCTCAAGAATACATATTTTTTGTAATTTGACACTGTGGCACCACGTCTCCAGCTCCAGTGTTCACTCTAGGCCGAGTATTATGGCCACGGGCGGACCCTGGAGTTCACTGCACATTCCTCTGAGGCCTACTCACGGACAGAATTACTGGCCTAAAGTGAACAATGGTGCTGTAGATATGGTACAAAAGAGGCTGGAAGGACCGGACAGTGGGCAGACACCAGCAGGCAGGGAGCATCCAGGGCTATCGGAGAGGTAAGCGGTGAGGTAAGTACAGTACAGACCAAAAGTTTGGACACACCTTCTCATTTAAAGATTTTTCTGTATTTTCATGACTTTGAAAATTGTACATTCACACTGAAGGCATCAAAACTATGAATTAACACATGTGGAATTATATACTTAACAAAAAAGGGTGAAACAACTGAAAATATGTCTTATATTCTAGGTTCTTCAAAGTGGCCACCTTTTGCTTTGATGACTGCTTTGCACACTCTTGGCATTCTCTTGATGAGCTTCAAGAGGCAGTCACCGGAAATGGTTTTCCCTTCACAGGTGTGCCCTGTCAGGTTTAATAAGTGGGATTTCTTGCCTTAAAAATGGGGTTGGGACCATCAGTTGTGCTGTGCAGAAGTCAGGTGGATACACAGCTTATAGTCCTACTGAATAGACTGTTAGAATTTGTATTATGGCAAGAAAAAAGCAGCTAAGTAAAGAAAAACGAGTGGCCATCATTACTTTAAGAAATGAAAGTCAGTCAGTCCGAAAAATTGGGCAAGCTTTGAATGTGTCCCCAAGCGCTACAAAGAAACTGGCTCACATGAGGACCGCCCCAGGAAAGGAAGACCAAGAGTCACCTCAGCTTCTGAGGATAAGTTTATCCGAGTCACCAGCCTCAGAAATTGCAGGTTAACAGCAGCTCATATTAGAGACCAGGTCAATGCCACACAGAGTTCTAGCAGCAGACACATCTCTACAACAACTGTTAAGAGGAGACTTTGTGCAGCAGGCCTTCATGGTAAAATAGCTGCTAGGAAACCACTGCTAAGGACAGGCAACAAGCTGAAGAGACTTGTTTGGGCTAAAGAACACAAGGAATGGACATTACACCAGTGGAAATCTGTGCTTTGGTCTGATGAGTCCAAATTTGAGATCTTTGGTTCCAACCACCGTGTCTTTGTTCGATGCAGAAAAGGTGAACGGATTGACTCTACATGCCTGGTCCCCACCGTGAAGCATGGAAGAGGAGGTGTGATGGTGTGGGGGTGCTTTGCTGGTGACACTGTTGGGGATTTATTCAAAATTGAAGGCATGGCTACCACAGCATATTGCAGCGGCATGCTATTCCATCCGGTTTGCGTTTATTTGGACCAATATTTATTTTTCAACAGGACAGTGACCCCAAACACACCTCCAGGCTGTGTAAGGGCTATTTGACCAAGAGGGACAGTGATGGGGTGCTACGCCAGATGAACTGGCCTCCACAGTCACCAGACCTGAACCCAATCGAGATGGTTTGGGGTGAGCTGGACCGCAGAGTGAAGGCAAAAGGGCCAACAAGTGCTAAGCATCTCTGGGAACTCCTTCAAGATTGTTGGAAAACCATTTCCGGTGACTACCTCTTGAAGCTCATCAAGAGAATGCCAAGAGTGTGCAAAGCAGTCATCAAAGCAAAAGGTGGCTACTTTGAAGAACCTAGAATATAAGAGATATTTTCAGTTGTTTCACACTTTTTTGTTAAGTATATAATTCCACATGTGTTAATTCATAGTTTTGATGCCTTCAGTGTGAATGTACAATTTTCAAAGTCATGAAAATACAGAAAAATCTTTAAATGCGAAGGTGTGTCTAAACTTTTGGTCTGTACTGTATATATTTTTTCTTTATTTTTTTAAATATTATGTTATTATGCCTTTGTATCTGGAAAAAAACCCAGATCATAATCAGTGTAAAATTTCTCTTCAAATTAAATATCCCGGGAAATTCAGCACCAACAGCAAATTCAAATTTTGTCTGATCCACTCATCTCTAGTTATTACCATCCACAAGTGGCTTTTACACCTTTTAGTTTTATACATTTAAATGTAGTGAACTGTGATTTGTCTGAAAATGGCCCAAAAATGTCATAAAAGAAAGAGTGTTAACATGATATTCCAGGTGTCATGATGGAAAATTTCAGATTGAAAGTTTTTATTAATGTTGAAAATAGAGAAACCTCTGCTGGTGAACCCTGCAGTGGATATGAAAGCTTCCTAATAAACATGAGTCCATGGGTTACAAAAGTGTCTTTTTTTGGAGAATGTGCTGTACCAAAGTAAAAATAGCTAAAAATGTTATAAATAAATCTAGATTCTAGTGTGCACCGTTCCTCTTTTCTGTTGCATTACCCACAAATATTTTCTGTTTATAATTAAAAACCACATATGATTGCTTGTCAGGAAATGTTAGTAGCACATGTGTATATAGTTACTGGTCATAATAAAAGGCTCATTTTATTTATAGCGGACACACTGAAAAAGGAGTCCAGACGTATCAACCTCCCAAAGAAATGTGCACAAATGATTTATTTTCATGACGTTAAATTGAGTTTTTTGGTATGATCTTGCACAACACACAGAATAGGCACCCTTGCCTCACTTTGCACCAATTAGAAAGCTATAATTTGTAACACTTAGTGGGATCACATTACAGTGGCTGCTGTACTCTGGCTTTTCTAGTATGTTGTCAGTAAGTACTTGTACTGTGTATATTTTTTTATGAGCGTATAGTTTAGAAGAAAGTCAGCAACCCTATCCAGCACACATAGGGCTTGTCTCTATTAAATAGTTTATCTCTATTAGATTTCACCTATAGTGAAGAAGTTTAGCATGGGGTCATATATCATGGTCCAGCTGTGGTTTACAAATGCATGTTTTTTTTATAGGAAACCCAAGAATGTATCCCAAATATAGAGAGACAGTGCCACTCGTGATTGGACATCTTTCCAGTTGCTGCACAGTTTCTCTTGGTTGGAAATGGCATTGTCTTAGGGAAAAGTCCAAATGAGTTGCTTAGCTGCCTAAAGTTATGATCCATTTGCTCAATGTCAACTGATGATTCTACTGAAATGCTCCTGCCAAAAGCTTTCCTCATCTAGTGCATGCATAATGCTTCTGTAATTCTGCACTGTAGATGGAAACCTGAAAGCTCTTAATAGGGTTTCTGTGGACTGTCTTTGCACAAGGTTCTCCTTTTAATTGGTCCTAGTTCAACCTTGGTCTTATCCCTTTAACCACTATACAGGGATCTGTACTTTCACAGGGTTCCCAGGGTTACGTCCACGGAGTGGCTACTGGCTAGTGGAGCGATCTGGCAGAGAGAAGTGTTGTCAAGCTAGATCATTACCTGAATGTCAAAGTCAGAGGCAGAATAGTGAGACAGTTTGGTAATCAGAAAAACAAGCCAAGGTCAGGAACTAAACACCAGGGCATTCAGGACACAAGGGATAAACAAAGCAACAGAACAATATAATAATAAACTATAACTGGCAACTGGAAGTAGATGCTGGGACTTCACAACAGAGAGCTTATTATAATAGATAATCAGCACACAACAGTAAGATATAGACTCCCTTAAAACAGGACTGAGCCTGCAACCCCAGCACCATCAGCAGCACAGTGCAGCCTAGTGGCAGAGGTTGTAGGTGGGTTCAGACACCCACATAACAGCTTCTTACACAGTATAGTGTCTGTTGCACAGTGGTTAGAAGTTTTTTTCAATTAGCACTTCTGCTCAGTAACGAGTCCACTAATCATCAGGATACCCTTAGCTCTGTTCTTTGCTGCCTATCTACACAGTGCATAGTTTGAGTAGATCTACCTCTGATACTTAATTAAACATTTCTGCTTTATCCTAATAGCAACTGATAACATGGCTTTGAGTCTCAGTCTATAAATATTATGCATCTGCATAGTCAGTGCTATTAGGGTTTGTGCCCACGATCAGGAATAGCAGCATTTTGGACATAGCTCATCTGCGCTGAGTCCAAAACGCAGATTTCAACATTAAAAGCACAGTGGATGGGATTGCTATAAATCCCATGCCCACTGTGCTTCTATTTGACGCTGCGTAAACTCACCATCGGCGTGGCTTTACGAGCCGCAGCATGTCAATTTCTGAAATTTCCATAATATAATTGACGCGCCCCCTGGGCCGTGGGGTACCCGGTGCCGGGCCGGTAGATGCTGGGGGAATGTCACAGTGGCGGTGACCCGGTCCGTGACCCAGGGCGGTCAATAAAAGGGGTTATGGACAGGGGATTTATAGTGTTTTTTATAGAGTTCGTGACGCCACCTGTGGAGTGCGGCTAAAGGGAGCCGCCGCTGCGGAGCAGTCCTCTGAAGCTGATGTTACTGCAGCAGGGATGGTGTGGCTCTCCACAGGTAGAGCTAGCTCCAGGGCAGTGTGGATATTGCAGGTTGTGCTGGGCATTGTAGTGCAGGGGTTGATGGTGCAGCAAGAAACACAGAGACAAGGAAGTGCAGTCCCAGGGTCTTTACTCACGGTTATTGCAGTCCAAGTTACAGACGTCAAAGTAACTTCCCATGCCGTGCTACATTTACTCAGTGAAGGGTTCAGTCCACGTCCAGATAGCTCCAGAGTACTTAGCAGGACCCCCTGCTGTGTTCTCTCTCTGGCCTTTTCTCTGCACCTCACACCTAGTGTCTCCAATCCGGTACCCGCGGGCCTTGACGGGCGACGTCTGTTCCGTCCCCTGGGTCCTATGTGGCTACCTTCTCGGCGAGACTGGCGTGGACTTGTGGCTACAGGACATAAAGTACTGCAGCCTCCGGTTTCTAGCTGAGACTTGCAATCTTCTACTAGTTGAGGGACCGGTTCCCCTTAGATGGCCTGACCCCTCCGCGGGCGTACGGGTGGCCTTCTGCACGGCCCGCACCCCTAGGGTCCTTTCCTCTGTTTCAGGAGCCTCTCTGCTCCCTCTCCTCTCTTCTCTCCTTCCTCTCAGACCTGGGCCTCACTGGCTAGGCCCGCCTCTGGAGCAGAGCTCCTGCAGAGGCTCTGCTCCTTCACTTTCCTCCTCTGACTAATCTGTCTTTCTAAGATGGCTTCTCTACTTATATCTTCCTTCTATGTGCTCCCCTTAACTACTTCCTCCACCCACACCCACTATGTGGTTCCCCTTACCAGCTAGGTTCCCCCCACTGCAGCCAGGAAAGGGGCTCAGCAAGTACGTGGGAAGCATCTTGCCCCTCCTGCTGGCCTGGAGTGGTGTGTGTTGGATGCAGGTGTTACGGTCCTGAGCTGTACTCCTTCCTTACCTGAGAGTGAGATGCCACATCTCTGGCTGAGATGCAACACCTCTGTGGCGACCGAACCCTCAGGGGCGCCACATAATGTATAGGGTGCGGTAACTCCGCATTGTTCAATGAACACATGCTGATTTAACTGCGTGATTGAATGCAGCGTTTTGGATGCAACAAACCTTAAACATCTCGTTCATGTACATTGTTGTATATTTACGTAAAACAAAAGAACCATTTTTATCCTATGCAGTTAATGCTGGATTCACATGTCTGTTTACATTTCTGCTTTCAAACTGCGTGATAGGAACAGAAAAACAAATATGATGACGGTGCCAGATCCATCACATAGCAGACTGCTACCAGCAGTTTGCAGTACTCCGAATTGACTATAATGAGGTCCATCAGATTTCCATTTCTTGGACTGTCATTTTACCTGAAAATGTGAATCTACATGTTAGGCTGTGTGCACACTGGGTGTGTTTGGGGCGTTTTTGCGGCGTTTTCTCATTCAGAACTGGTACAGTAAGTGAGGTCACCGGAGCTCATCAGATGATCATCAGCTGATTAAACTCCAGTGACCTCAATCCCGGCAGCTCAGCGCTATTCACGGATTAGGAGTTATTTATTTTTAAATAAATGATTAAAACGATGTGGAATTTTATTTAAAATAAAAGACTTTATTCTTGCCTTGTTTTTATTTCCAAACCATTACAACAGGGTTAGTAATGGGGGCATCTTATAGATGCCCTCCATTACTAACCTGGGCTTCATTTCAGCTGCCAATACAAGGCTGACATGAACCCCAACCCTATTACCCCAATTGCCACTGCATCAGGTCAAGTGGGAAGAGCGGAGTCTAAGCGCCAGATTTGGCGCATCTTATGGTTGCGCCATTTCTGGGACCGCTGAGAGCTGATATTATTAGCCTCAGAGGGGGCTAGTATCCATGGCCCCTTCCCTAGCTATTAATATGCAGATGTTAGATTTTATAGGGGGACCCTATGTCAATTTTTTTCCCAGTTCCAATTTTTTACAGGGTTCCCCTGTAATCTAGCCAGTAAAGGCTAAGCTAACCTCTGTCGGCAGATATTAATAACCAGGGAACATCTTTGGCTAATGGCCCCTTCCCCAGCTAGTAATATCAGCCACCAGTGGTTGACTTTCCCTCTGCTGGTTATGAAAATGACGCAGGAGCCCACACCATTTTAGGCCATGTGCCAACGATACGAACGTAGCAACGCCTTGGACGCAGCATATTTTTGCTGCTTCCAAAATGATGCATTCTATTGAACTCAGATAAATCCGCATGTGTTCACTGAACCATGCAGATTTACCACATTCAATACATTCTATTGGTAAAAGCATGGAAGAATTTGGTAATCTTGAGATGTGTTGCAGGCAGTCAACCCAGAAGCAGATTATACCTGTACATAGTATACAGCAGTGTATGTTTTTGTACTTGTATACTGAGGTGAAGAAAAAGCCAGATTTTTTTGTTCCTATAAAACTACTAAAAATATTGAAAAGCAATTACAAAAATGTCATTCTTTCGTTTTGTGACTCTACCCAGGTCTGAACCCCACAACCTTCAACATTACAGGCAGGAGATAAAGCTACTCAGCCAAAGCCTCTGGTGATGTCACTAGGAGAATGTTTTACTCTTTATCTGTATTGCAGGCTCTAACTCCACAGGCTCTGTACATAGCAGTGCATTTTACATCTCTGTATTCTAGAGATAAAATAGATATTTTTTCTTCCTATAAAATTACTAAAACATAATGAAAAACAATTGTCAGTTTTAATGCGCTTTTTTAAAAATAAAAGAAATCACACATCAGCAAATAACATGGACATATTTGTGTCCCTATAATCGTAACAAACCGCAGAACACAGTGATCAGATTATTTACTGGGATCGGTAAATGAGTTAAAGAAAATGGTGTGATTGATATTTATTTTCTATTAAACCGATTAAAAAAATGTAAGGAAAATGTAAGGCTGAACTGTGTTTACACGTAGGGTAAATGATGCGTTTTTTTCTGCTCCACATGATGCAATACAATCTTCTCTACTTATTGTGTATTTCCTGTGTTTCTTTTATGCTTGTTCCCCCATATTTGATGTGTTTTTGGTGCAGATGAGAAACCGCGTTTTTAACACTTTTTAAAACCCCTTTACGACCTATGACATATAAATACGTCATAAGTCGCCTCCTCCTTCTTGATGCAAGCTCCGGCAATGAGCCTGCACCTTTTCAGGCACATCAGCTGACATGAGCCCCTAACAGCTGTGGGAGGAATCTCGATGAAGCCCTGCTATGTGCAGCACAAGTGATCAGAAGATCACAGTTTCAAGGCTATTGAAGCATGTAAAAAGTAAGAAAAAAAAGGTTTTAAAAAAAGTTCAAAAAATATAAAAGTTCAAATTACCCTCCTTTCATCCTATCCAAAATAAAACAATCAAAAATACACATATTTAGTGTCACTGCGTTCGGAAATGCCTTATCTATCAAAATATAAAACTAATTAATCCGATTGGTAAACAGCGTAACGAGAAAAAAATAAAAACTCCAGAATTACGTTTTTGTAATAAAATGCAATAACAGGCGATCAAAACATCATATCTACCCCAAAATAGTATCAATAAAAATGTCAGCCTGACGTGCAAAAAATAAGCCCTCACCTGGCCCCAGATCCCGAAAAATGGAGACGCTATGGGTCTCAGAAAATGGCGCCATTTTTTTTTTTACAAACTTTGGATTCGTTTTTCACCACATAAAAAAAAAAAATAACCTATACATGTTTGGTATCTA
Organism: Phyllobates terribilis; assembly: GCF_046119375.1. Classification (NCBI taxonomy): domain Eukaryota; kingdom Metazoa; phylum Chordata; class Amphibia; order Anura; family Dendrobatidae; genus Phyllobates; species Phyllobates terribilis. The sequence goes on along the minus strand of NW_027362769.1, from coordinate 62,352,630 downwards.
CAAACTCGTAATGACCTGGAGAATCATAATGCCAGATCAGTTTTTGTATCTAGTAAACATGGTAAAAAAAAAAAAGCAAAAAAAAAAACAATGGTAGAATTGCACTTTTTTTGCAATTTCACCGCACTTGGAATTATTTTCCCATTTTCCAGTACACTATATGGTAAAAGCAATGGTGTAGTTAAAAAGTACAACTCATCCCTCAAAAAACAAGCCCTCACATGGCCATAATGATAGAAAAAAAAGTTATGGCTCTGGGGAGAAGGGGAGCAAAAAACGAAAACGTAAAAACAGAAAAACCCAAGGTGGTGAAAGGGTTAATACTACAGAAAATCTTTGATTCTGCACTTAAAAACACAACAGCGTTTTTTTTTCTTGTGTTTATTTCAGGCTTTACATAGAAGCCTATAAAGAAAAAATGCACCAAAACGGCAGAGTACAGCAGCATGTTTAGATGCACAGAGTATGGAGATTTCATGAAATCACATCCACTTTGCTTAGACATTTAGGCCATGTTCACATGTAGCCTAAATGCAGCATTTTTTTTGCTGCTTTTTTTACACAGAAATTCTGCTGTGTTTAAGGCTATGTGCCCACTATGCGTTTTCAAGCATTAGAATTTCCGCAGCATAAACGCTTGGGAACCGCTTGGTAATCCGCACCCATGGTCCTCAATGACAAGCCGCAATGTCAATGCCCATGCTGCGGATTTTTCCACAGCGTTTATGCTGCGCTCAAAAATCCGCAGCATGTCCATTAATTTTGCGGACACGCAGCATAATCGCCGCCATTGACTTGCATTGAAACGCATATTATCCGTCTCAGTACATTTGTACACACGGATAATATGCGTTTCTATGTGCGGATGGTACCCAAGTCGGGAGGAGAGAAGACTCTCATCCAGACCTGGGTACCATAGAAACTGTAAAAAAAAGAATTTAGAATAAAATTTTTTAGCATCACTTGGAAAAGTGCTTGACAACTTGTTCACACTATATAAATCCATGCAACCCATCACATGTCTCAATGACGTCACCGCAGGTCCTTCACACCACCGCGAGCAATTCAAGACACCGGACGGAGCAGACAAAACACAGGGAGGACATCGGAAGGTGAGTATAAACGTTATTTTTTTATTTTTTACCATTCTTATTCTTTTTTTTTAACTAAATTGGTCACACTACTATAAATCCATGCCGGTTGCAAGGATTTATATAGTGTGAACAAGTTGTCAAGCACTTTTCCAAGTGATGCTAAAATCGCTTGGAAAAGCGCTTGATAACCCGCATGCAGAAATGCATGCAAAAACTCTTGACAAATGCTTCTACCTGGTGGGAAAAACGCATGTAAAAAAACGCATGCGTTTTTCCTGCTAGGGAGAAGCGTAAAAAATATGCAGCATTTCTGCATCGTGGGCACATAGCCTGACAGTCCATGCAAAGTGTATGTGATTTCATCAAAACTGCACCCCCTGTGGTCTAAAGAGGCTGCTGAACTGTGCGGTTTTTGTGCTTTGTTTTCTCTGTAATCTTTTTTGTGAAGCCTAATAAATGCATGTAAAAAACTGCTGTTACCTTTTTAAGTGCAGAATAAAAGCTTTTCTGTACGATGAAAAGCACAATAAAACACGGAATTACATCTGCACCAAAAACGCATCAGATAAGGGGAGAAAGGCCTAAAAATGCAGCAATAATCAGAGAAGATAGCTAATGCATATTTTGGTGCGGATCCTGCAGAAAACAAAAACACAGTATTTATGTTACGTGTGAACACAGCCTTACAGACAACAAAAAGCCAAATGTCGTATAGTGGACCTACATAAAGATCAGAAAGTTCTGGCTGTTACGACTGTGAATGAATGAACAAAAAATAAATCCATAGGTTTCAACTAAAGATGAGCAGGACGCACAGATGACATTTGGCTGCCCTGGGTGATCAAAAGCTACAGCAGTAACGCCTGATGGTAAGAGATTTGCGGGCCTCCCATACAGCCGCCCCATACCACTGACTTGGATGATGGACCAGAAACCCATGAATCGATCAGCTCATCTAGTTCCTAATTGTCCCGGATACAGCGGACAATCCCAGACTTGGAGCTACGCTCTGTTGTGTCAAGAGTCTGATTTTCTCTCACTGCCACCGCCCTTCTGACATCTTTTCCTGCCAGGTTAGAAAGAAATGGTAAATGGGTGTGCATTGAGGTGTGGCCAGGGGTGTGGCAAAAATTTGCCAAGGCGCATAATCTGTCCCTCTTTCTGTTCTTCAAAAGTTGGGAGGTATATTACTACTAATATGACTCTATGAGGAATTTTGGAATCATATTATCTATGAATCTCATAACTTGAAATGCTCAAAGTGTAACTACACTGTGTTCCAAATTATTATGCAAATAATATTTTCTCAGATTTTCCCAAATTACCTATATGAATTGCAGTCATTGTAATTTTCCAGTCAAATAACTATTAGAGTACAATTGAAAGGTTTTTGTACAAACTGCCTATGATAACAGTATATTTTTAAAAAAATAAAAAACTCAAACTGCACTCAAAATGCATGTTCCAAATTATTATGCACAGCAGAGTTTTCAACCTTTTCTTTTTAATAAAGAACAAAAAAATGGTCATTTTTGAAATTATAAGCATTAGCCGGTTATTACAAACTGAAATCAAACAGTTTTCAACTCAAAACTTTATTCTAGGTGATGTTACATTTGCCCATAGGACCCCTTGGTCGAAAGGAGCTTCTGAACTCTCTCGTCCATTGAATTTGTCAGGTTTTGGATGGTTTCTGCTTTAACTGTTTTGCATGAGGACAGAATACCCTCCCAGAGCAGTTGCTTAGATGTGAACTGCCTCCCGCCATCATAGACACTCCTTTTGATGATGCTCCAGAGGTTCTCAATGGGGTTGAGGTCAGGGGAGCATGGGTGCCACACCATAAGTTTGTCCCCTTTTATGCCCATAGCAGCCAGAGATGCAGATGTGTTATGTACAGCATGAGACGGGGCATTATCATGCATGAAATGATCTCGATGGTCCAGATGGATGGAGTGGAGGATGGCTGGTTAATGGACACCCCATGCAAACACGGCTATGGCGCTAACAAGGAGGAGGTGGAGTAATGTTTTGGGCTGGAATCATGGGGAGAGAGATTGTCGGCCCTTTTAGGATCCCTGAAGGGGTAAAGATGAACTCCATAATGTATGTTGAGTTTCTCAAACAGCACTTCCTTCCAAGAAGAAGAACCGTGCATTCCGCAGCAAGATCATTTTCATGCTGCACATAACACATCTGCATCTCTGGCTGCTATGGGCATAAAAGGGGACAAACTTATGGTGTGGCACCCATGCTCCCCTGACCTCAACCCCATTCAGAACCTTTGGAGCATCATCAAAAGGAGTGTCTATGATGGCGGGAGGCAGTTCACATCAAAGCAACAGCTCTGGGAGGGTATTCTGTCCTCATGCAAAACAATTGAAGCAGAAACCATCCAAAACCTGACAAATTCAATGGACGAGAGAGTTCAGAAGCTCCTTTCGACCAAGTGGTCCTATGTGGAAATGTAACATCACCTAGAATAAAGTTTTGAGTTGAAAACTGTTTGATTTCAGTTTGTAATAACCTGATAATGCTTATAATTTTAAAAATGACCATTTTTTGTTCTTTATTAAAATGAAAAGGTTGAAAACTCTGCTGTGCATAATAATTTGGAACATGCATTTTGAGTGCAGTTTGAGTTTTTTATTTTTTTAAAAATATACTGTTATCATAGGCAGTTTGTACAAAAACCTTTCAATTGTACTCTAATAGTTATTTGACTGGAAAATTACCATGACTGCATTTCATATAGGTAATTTGGGAAAATCTGAGAAAATATTATTTGCATAATAATTTGGAACACAGTGTAAATCAAAAATCTGGAAAAACATAAGTACATTAGGTAATAAAAAAAAAGTACAAAAACAACAGAAAAAATACATGTAAAGAAGCTATTTTTTTAATCCAAAAAACACAGACAAAATGTATGTATGAAGGTGGTCTAAGACAGAAATAGGCAGAGTGAGTCTGTGTGGATCAAATACCATTAGGGCTCCTGATGACACCCATGGATCTCTGTCCGATCAAGGACTGACTGCAGGTCTCCTTACCGGAGCATAACAGCTTCCTATATTTCCATGAGACCCATGGCCAGTCTGTGCATTTCTGTTGGTGATCGGACCGAGATCCTTGGACGCCTGCTCGAGTAGTGTGGGAATTTGATTTACCACATTCTATTTAAGCAGCAAGGCCTGAATTTTTAAAAATATATTTTTTTAAGTTTAACTTTGTTTATCATAATCTGTCATGCAAAATGAAAAACTAAAATATACTAAATCTACTTTCTTCTCTATTACCTTAGCTATAGGGGTTATTTTAGTTATAAAAGTAATGATATGCTGCATTTCTTATTTAGGAATATTTTATAAAGGTGACAATAATAGTATCAGGTAGCTACTGTAACTGGGTGTGTATTCCAGCTACTTGGGAATTCCCCAATATTGTATTATCCATCTCTAGACAAGAAAAAAGAGGTAGTCAGTTTGCAGTATGCTAACCAGCACTTTAGAGGAAGTGTCTGTCACTTTGGCCTTGAGGTTACTACCAGTCATAGTACAAGGTTATTTGACATTATATTATATGTGAGAAGCAGGAAAAGTGCAGAGTATATCATCTACTGCTGACTGGATAAGTAGGAGGTTACATAAAAGGGGCTATTAAATTTGTTTTCACTATGGGCAGAAGAACTAACAAGCAGGTAGCTGGTTGCTAACTACCTGCCTGTTGTGCATGGTTGCGATATCTGCCAGCTCAGAGTGGTCACAGACCGTTCCTGCCAGCGAATTAATGGCATCCTCTGACGTCTCATTGACAGAGCTCTTGCACTATGATTTGTTGACGGTTCGTGACTGGCAACTGTCACAGTGTGCATCTTCTTACAGTCACCACTGCACTTACGAGAGCTTCAATCAGCAAGATATCTTGATTAAACAGTATTTACTTCATACTGGTTAAACATGAGATACAATTCAGTGTCACACAGTCCGTGTGCTGCTGACATAACACATTCAGGAAAGAAAAAAACCACAGGAAGTAAAAACAACCAACAATTGAGAGCTTTCCTCCCACATTTACAGCAAGCATATAACTATACACACTATCGCCATCTGCTGTCTGGTTAGTATAAAGTCCTCTTTACACTTATAATAAGTTCTAATCTGTTGCATATGCCAACACCCTTTCTCAACAGTAAGGACTTATTCAATCTAACCCAACTTTTTTATTAGTCTCTGGTGTTTATCAGCATTCAACGCCTTTGTGAAGATGTCTGCTGTCATTTCTTCAGTAGGACAATACTCTAACTTCAAGACTCCTTGTTCCTGATGATCTCTCAAGAAATGATATTTCACATCAATATGCTTGGTTCTTGGATTGACTCTTTCCATCTGAGCAAGAACAAGACAGCCTTGATTGTCCTCTTTCAGTTTTGTTGGTTCCAACTGTGGTTGTCCTAATTCTGTCAACAATTGTCTTAACCACAGTACTTCTTGACTCGCATGTGCTGCGGCAACATATTTTGCTTCTGTTGAAGACAGTGTCACAATTGACTGTTTCTTACTTGTCCAACTTATTGGTCCACCTGGGAGAAAAAAAATATGTCCACTGGTAGATCTTCTGTCATTTGGATCTCCAGCCCAATCTGCATCAACATATCCTGTTAAAATGCAATTATCACTTGTGGGTAATTTCAGCTTAACATTGCTAGTTCCTTTCAAATAACGCATTACTCTCTTCACGGCATTGCAATCAGCTTTATTTGGTTTTGATACCTTTCTACTCAGGATTCCTACTGCTGCTGTGATTTCTGGTCTTGTAACGGTTGCTAGATACAGTAGTTTTCCTATTGCTGTTCTGTATTCTTCATTATTTGGTAGAATATTTTTTTCACTGTTCATCTCTTTGAGATAATTAGGTTCCATTGGAGACTTTATTGATTTTGCATCCTTTAATCCAAATTTTTCTGTTATGTCTTGAATCATGTGATTTTGAATCAGTAGGAAACTTCCATCTTCTTCTCTTTCTACCTGTATTCCTAGGTACTGTTTTACATTTCCCAAGTCTTTGATTTCGAAATTTTGCTTCAAGATTTTTAGAATGTTTTCTTTATCCCTTTCTTGTTTAAAACAAATCAAAATGTCGTCTACATATATGAGTACATAAATCCATCTATTAATCAGCCTTTTTGTGTACAAGCATGGATCGGCTTTGCTTCTTTGAAATTTTTCTTTTGTAAGTACTTCCGTGATTTTGTCATTCCACGCTTTAGCTGCTTGCTTTAAAACATATATGCTTTTCTGTAGTTTGCAAACTTTGTTTGGATTTCTTTCATCTTTGAATCCTTGAGGTTGTTCCATGTAAATGTCTTCTGTTAAAGCTCCATTCAGAAAAGCTGTCTTTACATCCAGATGTCTCAGTTCCATCTGTTTCATTGCTGCAACTGTAAGTAAAGTTCTTATTGTAGTGTGTTTGACAACTGGAGCAAATGTCTCATCATAGTCTTCTCCATATTTTTGAGAATACCCTTTAGCTACGAGTCTTGCTCGGTATCTTTCAGCTGTGCCATCTGTTTGGTATTTTACTTTAAAAATCCATTTACATCCTATGGCTTTTTTTCCTTCTGGCAAATCTGTTAGTGTCCATCTATTTGAATTATGCATGGATTTAATTTCTGTTTCTGTTGCTTCTATCCATTTATTAGCTTCTTCTTCAGGAAGTTTAGATATGTCTTCCCAAGAGGTAGGCACTTAGATTTTTCTTATGCTTGTCTTGTATGAGAGACGTTTTGGTGGTTTTCCTTTGTTCTCTCTCATTGAACGTCTTGGTTCTGTGTCTGTTTGTAGTTGTGATTCTTCACTTTCAGTATTTTGTTCTTCATTAATTTCTACTTCTTTCTCATCAGATATTTCTTCAGTTATGTCACTATTGTTTTTCTTATTTTTTGTTTCAACTGTAACCATAATGTCTTCATTTAAATCTTCAATGAATGTCACACTGTTACTCACCGTAACTCTGTCTGTTTTGGGATCTAGGATTCTATATCCTTTGCAATTTTCACTATATTCAACGAATATTCCTTCCATGGATCTGTTTTGAAGTTTGGAACATTTTTCTGTTGGAATGAATATAAAAAACTTTACATCCAAAAACTTTTAAATGATTGACACTTGGTTTCATACCTTGCCACAGTTCATATGGAGTTTTCGTCAGTTTTCTGGAAAAAAGTCAGTTCTGTAGATATGTAGCTGTCATTGCTGCCTCACCTCAATATTTCTCTGGTAGTTTGGAATCCGTCAGCATACATCGTATCATCTCTGTTAGAGTTCAGGTGTGTATGGAACAGTTTTCTGGTGTTCTATTCCATTTTGTCTTAAGTATTCTTCTATTCTGTGACCTGCAAATTCACCTCCATTATCACTTCTGATGACAATTGGCTTCCTTTGAAATTTTTTACTTGATCTTGTTACATAGTCTACAAGTTTATCAAAAACTTCACTTTTGTTCTTAATTAAGTATGTGACTGTGTATCTTGAGTAGTCGTCTATAAAAGTCAACATGTATCTATTGCCTCCTGATGTAGTCACTTTCATGGGTCCACATACGTCAGTATGCACCAAATCAAGTGGTCTTTTGCTTTTCATCTCACTTTCTTTTGGAATAGATATCCTTGTGGCTTTGGATTTTATACAACATTCACATCTTATGGTAATTGAGCAATCTGATATCTTTAAATCTTTTGTCAATTCTTTTCTCTGTAGTTCCCTTATACTGTCAGGGTGTCTATGTCCTAGACGTCTATGCCACATGTGAATACAGTTTTTGTGATCATGTGTACATACCTTTATCTGTTCCTTTGGTGTGTCAAAATGATATAATTGTTCATCTGCCTTGACTTTGGTTATCACTTTGTTTCCTGCAATAATTGCACATTCATTGTCTTTGAATTTTACTGTAAGTCCTTTTGCTGTTAAACGTTTCACAGATAATAATCTGCCTTCCAATTTTGGAACATGCAACACATCCTGTACAAGTATCTTTGAATCTTGTCCGAACTTGTTTGAGCAATTTAGCATACCTTGTCTGATACCTTCTGTGGTTATTTTGCTTCCATCTGCAAGATAAATGGCTTCTTTCTATTCTAAATCAAGATCAGTAAAGAAATTCTTGTCACTTGTCATATGACTCGTTGCTCCTGAATCAATAAACCAACCAAGTGATGATTTCTTGTCTGTTACTTTAAATGTGCCATTCCAATTATTCTCACATGAATCAGAAATTGTGTTTTTTACTTTCTGTGTATGCTTTTTATGTTGTAATTTTTGTTGTTCTGCTTTCCATATGGTACAGTCTTTCTTTAAATTACCTTTTTTCTTACATCTGAAGCATTCTCTTGTCTCTTTATTATAGGTTTTTTTCTTTAAAGTCTGTAGCTTTAAGAGTGTTTTCACTGTCCTTTTCAGTTGAAGAATCATTTCTTTGTTCTTTTCTTCTCTGATATTCATCTATTAGTCTTGTTTTCACAAAATCTAATGTAATGTCAGTTTCTGGTCTGGTCTCAAGGGCATTTATCAAGGCTGTATACGAATCTGTTAAACTGCACAATAATATAGCTGCTATATGACTATCTTTAATGTCTTCACCAATAGATCTTAGCTGTGATATCACTTCCATCATGGAGAATATGTGCTTCTGCATGTCATCATTTGCACTCAATCTCATACTGTAAAGCTTTCTTAATAAAAATAACTTGTGATTCAAGCTAGGTCTTTCATACAGTTTTCTTAATTCTTCCCACATACCTTTAGCTGTTTCTTCATTTCTTATACAGTACAGACCAAAAGTTTGGACACACCTTCTCATTTAAAGATTTTTCTGTATTTTCATGACTATGAAAATTGTACATTCACACTGAAGGCATCAAAACTATGAATTAACACATGTGGAATTATATACTTAACAAAAAAGTGTGAAACAACTGAAAATATGTCTTATATTCTAGGTTCTTCAAAGTAGCCACCTTTTGCTTTGATGAATGCTTTGCACACTCTTGGCATTCTCTTGATGAGCTTCAAGAGGTAGCCACTGGAATTGGTTTTCACTTCACAGGTGTGCCCTGTCAGGTTTAATAAGTGGGATTTCTAGCCTTATAAATAGGGTTGGGACCATCAGTTGTGTTGTGCAGAAGTCTGGTGGATACACAACTTATTGTCCTACTGAATAGACCGTTAGCTGCTTTTTTCTTGCCATAATACAAATTCTAAATAAAGTAAAACGAGTGGCCATCATTACTTTCAAAAATGAAGGCCAGTCAGTGCGAAAAATTGGGCAAACTTTGAAAGTGTCCCCAAGTGCAGTTGCAAAAACCATCAAGCGCTACAAAGAAACTGGCTCACATGAGGACCGCCGCGGGAAAGGAAGACCAAAAGTCACCTCTGCTTCTGAGGATAAGTTTATCCGAGTCACCAGCCTCAGAAATCGCAGGTTAACAGCAGTTCAGATTAAAAACCAGGTCAATGCCACACCGAGTTCTAGCAGCAGACACATCTATTCAACAACTGTTAAGAGGAGACTTTGTGCTGCAGGCCTTCATGGTAAAATAGCTATAAGGAAACCACTGCTAAGGACAGGCAACAAGCAGAAGAGACTTGTTTGGGCTAAAGAACACAAGGAATGGACATTAGGCCAGTGGAAATCTGTGCTTTGGTCTGATGAGTCCAAATTTGAGATCTTTGGTTCCAACCACCGTGTCTTTGTGCGAAGCAGCAAAGGTGAACAGATGGACTCTACATGCCTGGTTCCCACCGTGAAGCATGGAGGAGGAGGTGTGATGGTGTGGGGGTGCTTTGCTGGTGACACTGTTGGGGCTTTATTCAAATTTGAATGCATACTGAACCAGCATGGCTACCACAGCATCTTGCAGCAGCATGCTATTCCATATGGTTTGTGTTTAGTTGGACCATCATTTATTTTTCAACAGGACAATGACCCCAAACACACCTCCAGGCTGTGTAAGGGCTATTTGACCAAGTAGGAGAGTGATGGGGTGCTACGCCAGATGACCTGGCCTCCACAGTCACCAGACCTGAACACAATCGAGATGGTTTGGGGTGAGCTGGACCGCAGAGTGAAGGCAAAAGGGACAACAAGTGCTAAGCATCTCTGGGAACTCCTTCAAGATTGTTGGAAGACCGTTCCTGGTGACTACCTCTTGAAGCTCATCAAGAGAATGCCAAGAGTGTGCAAAGCAGTCATCAAAGCAAAAGGTGGCTACTTTGAAGAACCTAGAATATAAGACATATTTTCAGTTGTTTCACACTTTTTTGTTAAGTATATAATTCCACATGTGTTAATTCATAGTTTTGATG